>NC_138160.1:173487989-174687989 GCF_964165515.1 Mesoplodon bidens | reverse complement strand
TATTCTGTTTGTTAAAACAAGTTACAGGCTCAGCCCACATTCTGAGGAAATGGACTGCACAACATATGCACGCTGAGAAGTGTGATTCATCGTGGGCCACCAATTTCCAAAATGAGTCCATACCCCCTAAGAATTCTCAGAAATATGCCAGCAGGGACCATCCTAGGTTATTTCACCTAGAAATTAAAGGACGTAGAGAAAGGTGGCCCCAGAGAAGAGGAAAATATGGAGTCATTTGGATGATGCACCAAGAACATGAAAAATGGCCCAGCAGCTGGCAGCTGCCACAGAGGCTATATTGTTCCCAACTGAATACAAACAACCTCTGTAGAATACAACAGTAATCAGGCAAGGCCACCCCATGAACATGGTAAAACTAGACAGAGAAAATCACACAACCACACAAATACCAACCGTCTCTCTCCTGGGATCCCTGAGTGACTACTGCTTCTTTACTAATGACAATTCTAAACTTCTTTGTTCCTCCTATCTCCTAAGTAAATGTTATTAAGAATCGCCAAATTGCCCCTGCATCCACTCTAGAGCTGATCTGCATTCCCCAAAACGCTCCTTATAATCATCCATCACAAGCCCACATTCTACAAGTCCCTCCCAGCTCCCATGGTCCTTTTAGAACGTGTGCTCTCCCTTTGCTGTAGACCGTCTATGACTGTATATTCCTGGTGGTCTTTGACTGGTGGGCTTTAACACCATTCATTCATTCAACAATATTTACTGTCTGTCCACATACTTTTTCCTTTCTTCCGCAGGTTTCAGACCTGCCCCACCCACCCAGGGCCTGATTCCATTTCCTGCACTCTGGCCCCATAGAACTAAACCAGTTACACTGACCCCTTCTGGGATGGGGAAGCAGTGTCTTAGCATTGGCCCCAGGAGACCATGAAAAGACATGGCCTCAGCATGTGCAAACGGAAGAGCTTCATTCAAATCTTACAGCCTTCTGGACATTTCCCTTCCCTAGCCGGTCTGCTCTCCTGCCTGGGTAACATAACTTATCACTTCTCAGGGGTAGGCTGGGCTGTGGAACTCACTGACCTCACCCATCAGGTCCTGGGTCCCCATCTTCACTTTGTATCCCCAGCTAGGGACAGGGCCCAGCCCTGATCTGGGATGTTCTGGTGGAATCTCTGAAGAAATCATGGGGGAGTGAATGCTAAATCCAGTTAAGAAAGCAAAGAGCAGAGCTAAGGGTCAAGGTCAAACCCCACCAGTGGTCAGAGGAGAGGATGAAGTCAACAGGAAGGGCTGGAAACAGGCTGAAGTCCCAGAAGTGGTCATTCCGGCCACCGTTGCCGAGGCCCTCTCCATGTTCCAGCCATGGTGACACTTTACATAACTTCCCTCTAAGCTTCTGTTTTCAGGGGTCTCAAGACCATCCTAGAACTCACAAGACTCAATACCAGGTTATACACATGTCTAGGTTTATTACAGAAAAGGACACAAAGTAAAAGCAAAAAAGAAAAAGTTGTGCATCAGATAAGGTCCAGGAAGGTCAGGCTCAGGTTTCCAAGTCCTTCCCCCACTGAGACCACATAGGACACACTTTTCTCTGTAGCAGAGAACTACCTGTGTGAAGTATCTCTGCCCGGAGAAGCCCTTTCAAGTCTCCGGATCCAGGCTCTTACATAGAGCTGGTCACATAGGCACATCCTGCTCTGGCAACCAAAACTCAGGATCCCAGAGAAGAAACCAGATATTGGATGGGCCAAAAATTGCCTTCTGATTTTTAAGTAAAAATAAAGGACACATTTTTCATTTTCACCAAAAACTTTATTGAACAACATATTCACCGTTTTGTTCCACTACCCTCTGCCAGTTTTCAGGCAACTTCATAATTCCATCTTCCCAAAACTTTTTATCTTTTTGAGCAAAGAACTGTTCCAGGTGCCTTTTACAGTCTTCCAGGGAATTGAAATTTTTTCCATTAAGAGAATTTTGTAAAGACTGAAGTCAATGGAAATCTGAAGGTGCAATGTCTAGTGAATACGGCCGATGAATCTGAACTTCCCAGCCAAGCTGTAACCGTTTTTGCCTGGTCATCAAAGAAACGTGCAGTCTTGCATTATCCTGATGGAAGTTTATGGGTTTTCTGTTGACTAATTCTGGACGTTTTTTGCCGAGTGCCGTTTTCAGTTGGTCTAATTGGGAGCAGTACTTGTTGGAATTAATTGTTTGGTTTTCCAGAAGGAGCTCATAATAGAGGACTCCCTTCCAATCCCACCATATACACAACATCACCTTCTTTGGATGAAGACCGGCCTTTGGTGTGGCTGGTGGTAGTTCATTTTGCTTGCCCCACGATCTTTTCCGTTCCACATGGTTATAGAGTATCCACTTTTCATCACCCGTCACAATTTGTTTTAAAAATGGAACATTTTCATTGTGTTTAAGTAGAGAATCGTATGTGGAAATACAGGCAAGAAGGCTTTTTTCACTTAACTTATGTGGAACCCAAACATCAAAGCGATTAAACGTAACCAAGCTGGTGCAAATGATTTTCAATGCTTGATTTGGATATTTTGAGTATGTCGGCTATCTCCCAAGTGGCATAACATTGATTGTTTTCAATTATTGCTTCGATTTGATCGCTATCAACTTCAACTGGTCTACCCGACTGTGGAGCATCGTCCAGCGAGAAATCTCCAGCACGAAACTTCGCAAACCATGTTCGATCAGTCACAGCACCTTCTCCATACACTGCACAAATCTTTTTGTGCATTTCAGTTGCATTTTTACCTTTCTTGAAATAATAAAGCACAATATGCTGAAAATGTTGCTTTTTTTCTTCCGTCTTCAGTATTAAAATGGCTACACAAAAATGCACCTATTTTGAGGTCTTTTTTAAATGCACGCTGCTATGAGAGCTGTCACATACAATCTAACAAAATTGTTTCGATTGAAGTTAAAGACAACTAAGTGCTACTAGAGCCATCTGATGGAAAAAAATGAATGAATATTTTGGCCCACCCAATACATCAGCTGTCTTGATGCTTGCACAGAAAAATCCTTGCCAGCAATGCCCCATCGATCCAGGCATACACAACATCATCAATCAGTAGCAAAAAGAAGATTCTGAGGGCCACATTTCCAGGAATTGGCCAAGGGTCACTCTTGATTCTAGGCTCCCCCAAGGACATATAAGGATTGAGCAACTAGACCTGCTGTGTTAATTCTTTGCTCACAGCTTGATAACAAACTTGCACAGGGGGATTGCTAGCCTATTTACAGAGGAGGAAACCAAGGCTCGGGGATACAGAGTGACAGTTGGGGCAGGGACTTGAACCCAGGACTGTGTGGGAAGGAGGACACATACTGTTGATAAGCAAGGACTCTTGAGACTAGCTAGATAGGTCTGGGTCCCAGTATTGCTTCTGCCATTAAATTCCAGTATTGCCGCAGGCAATGTCAGCCCATCTGTATAACAAAAACAAAAATGATACCTCTCTCAGAGGACCATAGCTAGGAATGTGTGAAATGGTGCAGGAGAGGTGCTTAGCACGGTTCATAGCACGCCATGAGTGATATGTAAACATGAGTGCTCCAGATTTCAGTGATGATGACAGGAGGAGGAGGCGGAATTGTTCACCTGATTCCAGCCAGAAGCACAAAAATCGCTCCGAGGGAAGTGGCAAGAGGTGCACTTTCAGTCCCGAGAGGCTCTGCCACAGCTCAGCTTGGGACACTATGGCCTTGGAATCCTCAGGACCCTTCCCTGCTGCGTCAGGAGCAGCAGATAGGAAACGCCCCAAAAGGTGATCCTGGCAGCCTCCTTGAGACAGGTCCAGGCTGTGGGTCCCATTGCTGTCTTGTCAGCCTTGACGGGATCCCCGGGATAGGCCCAGGGTCTGCAGACTGTTCCGAGTGCCAGGCCTGGCCTTTGGAAGCCCCTTTCCAGGTGTCTATTGTGGGCAGGTCTCTGACAAAGCCCTCTGTATCATGCACCAAGCAGGGGGAGCAGCAGCTGCAGCTGTTTGGTTTGCAGCCACCATCAAACCTTCAGCGAGGCAGCCAGACTGGCAAGGGGACCAACGGGTGGGGTAGAATGTATAGACCTGGATCCCCATGGGGGCAGTCAAGCAGGTCTCTGGGCCTCAGTAGCCTCATTTATAAATTGGGTGCAAAATTTTAATGAAAGGCTGCATGATTCAGAGGGTGTAATGGTCACTGGAGGCCACTTTAGCCCATAGATTTGTGTTATCTGTTCCTCACAGAGCATCTTAACATTTTAAACCGATTGCCAATATTTTAATATCAGAAGATATTTGCCTACAATCTGAATTTCCAGCGTCTCTTTAAAGGTGGAAGGGGACTGTGGTCTGCCACCTGTGAACTGCAGCCCCACAAAGCCACAGGTGGCTAAAGCCAGGCAGCAGCCACCCCTTCAGACAAGGGCCTCCCTCCCCTCCCTGATCAGCCACAGGCCCAGCTTCTTGCTCCTCTGGCACACAGCTGTGTCTGGACCTGCTAACTGCATGGCATAGGCTGCCAGGTGATGCTCCAAGAGTGCCAGGCAGGCCAACCCAGACTGGGGCCTTCCCAGGCCAGATTCTGAGTTCTAGCCCCAGCTCCACCGTGTCCCAGCTGTGGCCCCAAGCAGGTGCTGTCCCCAGTCCTGCATGGGGGAAGTCACTCTCCCTGCCAGCCAGCTGTGGACATGAGCAGGATGACTGGGGGTGAGTGGCGGGGGGGTGGCAGGGGAGGCCCAGAGTAGGGGCTACACTGCCAGGTACTCACCCTCCTCCTTCATACCCAGGCAGGGAACCTGAAGCCACATCGGGGCCTGATCCAACCCAGGAGATGTTGGCTGCCTGCCCCCTGACTGGGAAAGAACAGTCAGGGTGGGGATCACCTGGAAATTACAGCCGTGGGGAGAGGGGTGGCTGCGGGAGCTCTGCAATCTGGGGGCTCCGGGTGGTGCAGTCAGAGGTCTCACAGAGGCCTTTCTACCAGTCAGGACCACTGGGGCTCAGGGGCCTGCCTGGGGGTAAGGGGTGTCCCCATCACAGGAAGCAAGAGGGCGGGCAGCGCTTGTCATCCCTACATATGCTTGCTCTGGAGCGTGTGGGGGCAGGAAACCAGGCATGCTCAACTGCACTGAATCTGTGAGGCTCCTGGGGCCTCTCTGGGAGGTGGAAGGCAGGAAGCCAAGAGGCAGCTGGGTCAGCAGCCCTCCAGCCCCTGCACCTGCCCTCCCCCTTCTAGCAGCCTTCCCTGACCTCCCCTCTTGAGTCCTTTTCCTTGGCTTTCTTTGGCAAGCTCCTTCAAGACAGCTGAAAAGTTTCCTCCTCCCAGAAGCTTTCTTTGATCCCTGGGGAAAAGAACTCCCTCTTTCTGCTGGGAGTCCCCAGGGCCTTGGACATGGCTGGGTTGTCCCACCAGCTGCCCACTCTGTATTGTGATGAGATAGTTACAAAGCTGAGTTCCGCACCAGGCCCTGAAAGCCGGGGACAAGGGCTACCTCCTGTGTCCCTGGTACTCAGGCCAAGACGTGGCACAGAGAAGTGACTGGTACTTCCACAGTTCATGGGGCAGGGCCAGTGTGTCCTCTCGGAGTGGCCCGAGAGAGACATTCCTACGATCCTTGCACAAGCCACAGGCCCATCCCAAAAAGTGCGCAGCCCCGTGATGTCAGGGCCTGTGTGCATCAGGCCCAGGGGACAGGCGGGGTCTGCATGACCTCAGAGGGGTGTGTACGGGACAAGCATGAAGTCATGCTTGTTTACAAGGCTCTGACACAGCACTCGTCATTTCCTCCCTGCTGAGCTATACAGCGCTTTCCCAGCTCAGCCAGCCTCTGACTTACTCTCTGGCATCACACGTTGTCACCCTTGCAGCCCATTTCAGCAGGGATGATGGGGTCTGAGCTGTTTGTCTGCACTTTGGCTTTGTGATAAGAGACCCTCCCTGGAGCTGTTTTCTTGGTGAAGGCTGTGAGGTGCCCCAGCTGCAGCTCAGCATGTCTGTGGGGAGCTTGGGGCAGACAGAGCTGGGAGTCCAGCCAGGAAGAATGATCACAGGGACAGAGACGGGGGATGCCTTCCTGCCCATGAACCTCCCTGCGAAATGCCTGCAGGGCCAAGAGTCCCAAGTGAGGAATACCAGGGAACGCTATGAGCCCACATGGATCAGGTGGGGGCAAGGGGCTAGCAGGGGTCACCAGAGAGGAGATGAAGCAAGCAGGCCTGGAGCTTCATCCCTCAAGTGCTGGCCCTGAGGCAAAATGCCCTGAGGGGCCAGACAATGGAGAGACAGACTTCACAGACAAGAGTGTGCCTGTCCTACCTAAAGGCATTGACATTCAAAAAGCTTAAAACACACTTTGCTGGTCAAAACAGAAATGTGCATAAATACACAGGAACATACACACACTCTCTCTCTCTCTCTCTCTCTCTCTCTCTGCCCCATTTGGCCCCAACAGTTACTTTGTGGTCCCTGGCAAGAAGCCTGTCAGATCCAGATCCTCACAGCTTGAGAGCAAGTTCTTTTGTCTTCAAGGGTCAGAGACTAGGTCAGGCTGCGCTGAAAAATAAGGAATTTATTGTAAAGATAGTATGGGGGTCTAGCTATTCTCTGGTTCTTGCTTTCTTATTGCCTTATTGAAATATAGTTTACATACAGTAAAATGCACAAATCTTAAGTACAAAGGTAGTGAGTTTTTATCTATGCCTATACCCACGTAACCTCCACCCAGATCAATATAAAAACATTTCCATCACCCCAGAAAGTTCCCACATGCCCCATCCCTAGTCAATCCATACCTGTCCCACCCCCAGAGGCAACCACTGTTCTGAATTCTATAATCATGCATTAGTTTATACTGTTCTTGAACTTCATATACATTGAATCATACTGCATAAACATTCTTGTACAAGTCTGTGTGAAGTTATGGTTTCATTTTTCTTGGGTAAATGCCTAGAGTGAGACTGCTAGGTCATAAATTATCAGTATGTTTAACTTGATCAGAAACCACCAAGCAGTTTTCTAAAGCAGTTGGACCATTTTACACTCCCACCAGCAATGCATGTGAGTTTCACTTGTTTCATATCTTCATCAACCCTTGGTATTGTCAGTCCTGGAAATTTAAGCATGCGAAGGGGTGGGTAGTGGTATTTCGTTGAATTTGTATTTTCCTGATGATTAATGAAACTAAGCATATTTTCATATGCTTATTGATCATTTACATATCTTCTTTTGTAAAGTGCCTATTCAAAATTTTCTTTTCATTTTTTATTGGGTTTTATTATTTTCTTTTTTGATGGGTAGGAGCTCTTTATAAATTCTAGATATTCTATATATTCTAGTCCTTTGTAAGATATACGTACTACAAATATTTTCTCCCAGTCTGTGGCTTGCCTTTTCACTTCCTTAATGGCATTTGTGGGTGAACAGAAGTTTTCTATTTTACTGAAGTCAAATTTTTCATTTTTTTCTCTTATGATTAGTGCTGTTTACATCGAGTTTAAAAATCTTTGTCTACTCTGAGATCATGAAAATATTTTCCTGTTTTCTTCTAGATGCTTTATTATTTTATCTTTCACATTTATGTCTATGATTTATTTCAAAGTAATTTTTTCTGGATGATGTAAGGTAAGGGATCAGAGTTCATTGTATATAAATTTCCAGTTGACCCAGCTCTGTTTATTTAAAAGATCTTCCTTTCCCCATTGAATTACATTGGAGCCTGTGTTGAAAACTTACGTGTTAATCTATTTCAGGAGCCTGTATTCTTTCCATTGGTCTGTGCGTCTGTCCTTACACCAACACTACAATGTCTTGATTCCCATAATTTTGTAGTAATCTTGATGACACATAGTGTAATTCCTCCAGCTTTGTCCTTCTTTAAGTTTGTCTTCGCTCTTTATATTTCCATATAAATATTATTTTATTTTATTTATTTTTATGAAATAATGTTTTTCTTTCATCTTTTTTGATGTAAAAAGTAATGCATGCTCATTGTATTCATATAAAATTTAGAATCAGCTTATTGAGTTTACTGAAATTTTCATATGAATAGTAATGAACTTATAAATCAGTTTAAGGAGAACTGACATCTTAACAAGAATGAGCCTTACAATCCACGAATATGTATACCTCTCTATTATTTAGAACTTTATTAATTTCCTTCAGTAATGTCTTATATTTTTAAGTGTATAAATCTTGAACATTTATCATTAAAATTTTTGATATTATCATATTTCGTACTTTTTGTACCACTTTGGTCTCTTTCTAATGGTAACTCTCTCTGTTCTTGTCTTTCTCTCAACCATCGTGTACATATTCTCAATCTAAATTTTGAAAGGAGCCAGTCTGATTGGCCTATTAATCACCACAGTCTCCCTAAGCAGATGACTGCCCTTGAGTCTGATGACTAACCTGAGCAGGAGACTCCAGGCACAATATTTTTTCACAGGAAGGAGAGACTGTGTGTGGCAGCCACTGTGGCTGGCACACCTGTTACAGTTCTATAGAGAGTTGAATGGTGTCCCCGCCGCCCAAAGATATGTCCACCTAGAACCTCAGAATGTGACCTAAATTTGAATAAAAACCTTTGCATATGGAATTAAGGTAAAGCTCTTGATACGAGAACACCTTGGCTTAAGATGGGCCCTAAATCCAATGACAGGTATCCTTATAAAAGACAGAAAGGAGAAGATACACAGAGAGTGTACAGAGGGGAGAAAGTCATGTGAAGACAGAGGCAGAGATTGGAATGATGCTTCTACAAGGCAAGGAACACCAAGGATTGCCCACAGGCACCAGAAGCTGGAAGAGGCATGGGATGGATTCTCCCTCATAGATTCCAGAACGAGCCATCCCTGCTGACACCTTGATTTCAGACTTCTGGCCTCCAGAATTGTGAGAGAGTAGATTTATGTTGTTCTAAGTCATCCAGATTGTGGTAATTTGTTATGACAGCCATACGAAACTAAGACATACACAGACTGATACTGATACATAATAGACACCTGAACTGACGGATGATTATAGCTAGCGCACCTGATGGAGGGAAAGAGGTGCACTCCAGAGGGTGCAAGCAGAAACACCTCCCTCTTTCACACCACAGTGTTTTCTCCATGATGTGGAAATTGCCCCTGAACTTCAGTGGGGCCAGCCTCATGCTGGGATTCCTGTGGTAGAAACTGGGGGGCCTGGCCAGTTCCTTCACTGGTCTGTGTCATGTTTTTCTGACTCCTCCAGGGTTGGAGGGGTGGGAGAGGAGGGAGGAGAAGTACCATTTTCACTTTGTGTTGATGCCCTCTGGATGTGGCAGATATCCAAATGCTAATTATTTCCTTGGCCAAGTGCCTCTGGGATTCTCTCAACAACCTCTGGCTACTGTTTCCTTACACTGGCAATGCTTCCTTGTTTGGCTGTGAAAGACCCTCCCTCTGCCCCTGATCTGGAAATTCATCCTGCAGACACCCTCTTGGGTCTTGGCAACTCAAGGCCAGCCACCTTTCAGATATCCAGTGGCCGCAGGAAGCTCACTCATCTTGTTGTGCCAGACTATAAATACGAGCCATTCCCAACATGCTGTTTTAGTTAAAGTGACTTTAAAGTGATTTAACATCTGGTAGGTCAATTCCTCCTAACCTTTTTATTTTAATAATTTCCTTGTAAACTTACTCTTTGCTATAAGCTTTTAAAGCATTTGTCAAGCTCCCTGTCTCACTTCCCATCTCTTACCCCCAGCCCCCAAAAGCCAAAATACATTAAACTTCTATTCTGATTTGAGGAAAATGACATCTTTAAGGTATTACATTTTTCACATCCAAGAATTTAGGTGTTCTCTAACTGTTAAATTTTGGGTCTTTCTATTCTGTTTCAGAGTTTTTCTCATATAGGTTCTGTATCTTTCTTTTAAAAATTATTTCTAAGGTTTTAAAGTTATTGTGAATGCATTTTTGCTTTCATTTCTAGCTGTTTTAGAAAAAACAGATTTTTTTATATATCATATTTTCAGCCACCTTAAATTCTCTTATCAATCTTAGTAGTCTGTTCCCAAAATGTCTTGGCTTTTCTGGAAGTACAATAATTTTGTTTGCAAATAAAGACGATTTTGTCTTTTTTTCAAATATAACCAATTAACCAATTAATTATTTTCTTTTCTTGCATTATTTCTTTAGCACCTCAAAAATTGGCTTGAATTTAATGGTGATGGCAGAAATATACTTTTTGCTGGTAATTTTAATGAAAATGATTTCAAACTATCAGTAAATAGCATGATATTTGGTTTTGATTAATATGTTTGATTAATACATTTAACATTTTTTTCCTTCTATCTTTATTTTATTTGAAATTTTTATTAGGAATGATTGCTATATTGTATTAACTGCCTTGTTACATGTCTTGATATAGCCACATGGTTTTTCTCCTTTATGTAAATATTTTCTGATGTTGAATAAATTTTCATTTTTGGAATAAGCCCTGTTTGGTCAATGTATATATATATATATATATATATATATATATATATATATATAGTGTAAAATATATATTGTATTATATTTTATATGTAATGTATTATATAAAATAATATGTAATATATATAATATATAATATAAATTTTATACATTTATAATACATATGAAATGACAAATACGGTTTATTCCAAAAATGAAGTTATTCAAGATCAGCGAACATTTACACAAAGGTGAAAAACCATGTGGGTACCTATATGTGTATATGTATCATGTATATATTTAATATATGTATTTATGTTATATGTATGTAACTGGTTTCAATTTTCTATCACCCTGTCATAAAACAAATGTAATCATAAAAACAAAATGAAAAATATTAAATTCTAGTTATATACCATTGTCTTTGGAAGGCTATACAGTGTAGTGGTTAGAGCACAGACTCAGCAGCCAGCCTCACTGAGTTTAAATACCTACTCTACCACTTCATGTGCCCAGGTGAGAAGCTACATTTCCCAGCCTCACTTATAGATGGAGGTGGCTAAAGAGTTGTAGGTGGGCCTTTTGAGAAACGCTGACTTTTCATATTTCTGTTCCTTATGTTTCTTCCCCCTTCTTTCTATTTAGACACTGGGTATGATAGCTGGAGGCCCAGTAGCCATCTTTTGACCTTGAGGATGAATGCTACATGCTGAGAATGGTAGAACAGGAAGGTGGAAGAAACCTGGGTCCTGGTGACATCATGGAGCCACCACCTCAACTGTAGCCTGCCTAGGCCCAGGCTGCATTTACATGGGACAGAAATGTACTTGTCTTCTTTAAGTCACTGTCATTTCCTGAATACACTTTCCAGCTGAAAGAAGTATCAAAGGAGCCAGCTCCCCCACTGTAAGGATAGAGTGGCTCTGTGGAGCTTTGCTTACAACAAGCCACCGCCCCAGCCTTTCCTGCCTGCTGCAGATCAATCCTGAGGAAAGCAGGAGAGGGGGTCACACGGGAGTCCCAGTCCTGTGCTTTCCAGCCATGCAGCCAACATGAGAATGCATGAGGCATCAGCCATGATGTCTTGGGAGCCCCCAGGCTGGCTAAGACACCTGGTTATCTTTAGGGGCTTGACCCAGATGCCTAAAACCTAACCTTCTTGGAACCTAAAGGCCACAGATGTCTTCAAAGCCATCAAGACTCCACTTCCCTGGGTTCATCTCCCTCCTGGCCAGCCCCTCAGCCAAAACCAGTGCCTTAGGCTCTGAAGTGGCCACCTCCCTCCCCCAAAGCCTGGCCTCATTTCATAGAGGTTGATCTTTCCTCCAGGGGAATAGTTATCCATGGTTGGAGGCCCTGCCCTGAGGCGCCAGGGCAACATGCATGGCCATTTGCAGCCAGAGCTGTTGGGTCCAGGAAGTTGGGCACATGTCAGAACAGGGGTTGCCTTATGTGAGCTCTTCAAGTTTCCCATATGTTGTGTTCAGTGTTCAGAACCACTGGGCAGACCTTTTCTCCCAAAGCCTGTGGGTCGGGGGGCTTCTATAGCCTTTCCCAACCCCATATACCCCATAATACTGTTGCCTGGGAGTTTGTCCAAGTCTGCACACTCACAAACACTGCCCCCTTTCTGTGGGTACCACAGACACCAAGAAGGTATCTTCTCCACTGCCTAGTGCTCCCAGCAACGTTGGCCCTGCTTTCCACTTCTCAGTAAGAGCTTCTGCTTCATCCAGCTTCTTGCACACCCCATTTCCCACCTTGACCCACGTTTGTCTCCTGGTTTGAGAGGGCAAGATTGTCTAAGTTAGGGATGAAAGTGGCATGAAACTGACCTAAATAGCAAAAGAACGTATCAGATCATGTACCTGAACAGTCTAGGAATGGATTTCAGGTGAGACTTGCTCTAGTTATTCAGAGACTCTATCACCAAGAGCCCAACTCTGTTCTGTCTACTCTTCCTTCCATGGTGATGGCAACCTCCTGGTGATCCCATTTTCTCCAGCTTCTTCTCTCTTGTTAACAAAACAGCTGTGGCAGTTTTATACTCATATCCTTTCCCCACAGAGGTGTCTTCTAAAGTTCCCACAATAAAGAGAGGAAGGAATTCTTGCACTCCAAGAATTCTCAGCAAACAGCTTATGTTGCATTGGCCCTGGTGACTCAGTGAGATAGTCTTAACAAGCACCTTCCTTAGAGTGAAAGTTTTCCTGACTTTCATTTGGGGAACAACCTTCCCTCTTGTGGTTCAAAAGGGGCTGACTTCACCAATAGAGATAAGCAAGCGATCTGGGGCACCGAGGGTACTCAGCCACTGCCCCCTCCTTACTCTAGACCCCAGGTGCTCATTTCTGTTCCCTGGCCTCATTGGGGCCAGGAGTCTGAAGGCAGAAGAGATGGGAAGGCCTTGGGGACATGGGGCCCACAGCACAGGTGGAGGCTGGAGGGGTGAGGTTTCCACTCCACCAGCACCCCCTGAAGGCTATAGCCTGGGGCCAAACTGGCCCGAAGACAGTGTGGGCCAGGAGAGGAGGCCTCAGAAGGTTCTGTGAGGGGCAGGACCTGTGAGCCCGATAGCCATGGGCTCAGAGAGCTTCCCAGTGTAGGTCTTGAAAGAGGGATGAGGTAGAATGTTTCCCACAGAGAGCATGGCCTGAAAAGCAGGTATGCAGGGACAAGTGGCTGAGATCCAGCTGCTGGATGGACAGGTTAGGGTCCATCTGAGGACCACATGGAACAACAGACAGTGTCACAGGGGAGGGGTGCACAGAGGAGGCCTTGGAGCATAACATCAGCTTCAGCAGACACATCTGGATCTTTCTTCTTGGATGCTAAGTCCGAACCACATGACCCTTCTGTAGCTTCTCCCTCTCTCAAGTGATCTGTCTCTCCTCCACCCCACCTTTCCCTTGCCAACCCTGGCTCCCACCACCTGCCTGGTCTGGCTGCTCAACTGTGCACCAGGCTGCCTCTGGTAGTCATTAGTGAACAGTGGGACCCCACCCCTGCTTTCTGCACCCAGCCAGGAAATCACACAGAGCTGGGGGTTGGGGGCATGACAGTGGCCCCAGTCCCAGGCCCAGAAGGAACAGGAGTGGAATATAGGAGGATGTGCAGATTTGGGGCATGTGGACATTTTTGCAAAGAAGAAAGGGGTCTGAGCCAGTCCCTGCAGGGGCTAGTGGTGGGGGCAGCAATGATGAGGGTGCCTACAGGTTGCATGGTCACCGCTCTTTGCAGTGGGCACAGCCATCCTCCCCTCACAGAGGACACAGGGCTCAGGGAGGTTAAGGAGCACCCCCAGGTGGACATGGGTAGGGATGGAACGGAGCTGTGCTGGCCTTCCTGAGACCTCCTCTGGCCCTTGGGATACTGAGGCATTGGGGTAGGTGACCCACCAAGAAGATGGAGTAGAGAGGTGGCTGTAGGAGTGGAACCCATGGGGCCAAGCTGAGAAGGGACCTGGGGAGGAGCACTGAGGCCTGGCCTGGGGGTGCTGGAAGCAGGCGCACATCTCAGACCCTCTTACTGCCCTGAAAAACAGCACTGCTTGGACTTTACAAGAAATCCAAAGGTTCTGGTTGCCAAACTGAGTTCATGTTTAAGGGACTACACAGGGATGGAGCCAGAGCAAGACTCTGGCCTGGCTGGAGGGCTAGCCTGAAGCAAGTGCCTTTTACCCGGGGCTTACTGAACTGGCACCACCACCTGGGGTACTATTAGCCCACTGTACAGATGGGAGGCTGTGACTCAGAAATGAGGCCACCTGTGCAAGGTCACAAACTGGGGACTCCTACTGTAAGGGCCCTCGGTCTAGGGCTTGCCAGTCCTGGGAAAGATGGGGAGGAAACAGTGGTGTAGGTGTGTTCCTGCAGAGCCTCCTCTGAGAACCCAGGAGGGGGTGGGGAGGCCAGCCTGCTGGGCTGCAGAGTAGAAGCCTTTACTCCAGGATAGGAAGCCCCACTCCTGCCTACTTCCCTGCTCCCGCAGGGTGCTGACCTATTTCTCCAGCACATTCTTGGCAGTGCCTTGTTCCTGCCCCCAGAGAGGCAGACCTTTCCCAGTGACTTCCTGTTCAAGTTCACGGGCATGGGATGCAGACTCACAGTTGAAAGGACCAGGTGTGCAAACTTGGCTGAACAAAGTTTCTTTTCTTCCTTCACAAGAAAAGTGAAGGCCAGACCTCAGGCTCCTACCAGTGAGGGGAGGGGTTTGGCCCAGCCTTCGGCTCAACTGGAAAAAAAAGAGCACAGCATTCTCAGACACAGGACCTTCTCTATTTCAGGGACTCAGAGTTCCAAGTTTCAAGCCAGTCTCTGTGTTCATGGCAAGGACTGGCTTTGGGTTTCCAGGACAGGAGGCCTCACATGTGTTACCAAGATGGCTCCAGGGTTCTCTGAGCTGCTTCCCTGGCTCACAGATATCGCCCCAAGGACAGAGACAAAGGAAGCATAAAAGCTCACTGGGGTTCTCTCTGAAAAGACCTTTTAGAGTACTTGGTGAATTTATTCTTCATTGTTATTTGTTTTGCTTTAATTTATTGCCATGAATCATGCTTTCATAAAAAATAAATGAAAACGAAAAAGTTATTTTAAAAGGTAAGTTCTCTCAGACTTCCCTGGTGGCGCAGTGGTTAAGAATCTGCCTGCCAATGCAGAGGACACAGGTTCGAGCCCTGGTCAGGGAAGATCCCACATGCCGCAGAGCAACTAAGCCCGTGCACCACAACTACTGAGCCTGCGTTCTAGAGTCCGTGCTCCACAACAAGAGAAGCCACTGCAATGAGAAGCCTGCACACTGCAATGAAGAAGAGCCCCCACTTACCACAACTAGAGAAAGCCGGCTCGCAGCAATGAAGACCCAACACAGCCATAAATTAATTAATTAATTAATTTTAAAATATATATATATATAAGTTCCCTGGTTGGGTTATTTAAAGCTTTGCCTAAAATGAAGCACAGGGCAACCATTAAGAAGTATCTCAATGCATAAGCAGACAGACTCTTCCTCTTCTTTCTATTCTAAGAAAAATAAAAGAAGCAAGGCATGACTCTTGAGAAAAAAGTGGACAGAGAGCCTGTTGCAGACCAACATGGAGACAGGAGCGATTAGACGTGGCAGCCAACCAGACCCTGCAGGTCCTGGGTCTCCACCCCCATTCATCCAGCTTGGATGGACCTAAGGGGTCCTCAACCTCACTCCACCCTCCATCCCATCCCCACACACTCTTCAACCAACATAAACAGTGTCTACACATCAGGCACTGTTCTAGAACTAGGGCTACAGCCGTGGACAAAACAGACAAAAATCCCTCCCCTGATGGAGGACATTCTCATGAGGGAGATGGGCAAGGGACACAAACCCAGTGGGTGGCCAGCTGACAGAAGCTCTGTTCTGAAGATAAATAGAGCCAGGAGTGAGGGGGAGAGATGCTGGGATGTGGCGTGTGTGTGTGGGGGTGCTTCATTATTGAGCACCATGTTCAGGGAAAAGTTTCATTGAGAAAGTGACAGGGGATCAAAGACCTGGAGGAATGAGAGAGGCTCCCACAGGATTCTGGGTGAGGAGAGCACCAGGCACAGGGAACAATGTGTGAGGAAACAAGCTGACATGTTCCAGAAGCACCCAGGGGGCTGGCCATTCTGTGTGACTGGATGAAATGATGGGTGGGAAAGCGGCAGGAAGTGGAGGGAGGGGCTGAGATGGTGGTTCTGAGCAGAGGAGAGACCCACTTGTAGTAGGATCCCCCCAAAAATAGATATGTCCCTGTCCCAGAGTCTGTGAATGTGACCTTATTTAGAAAAAGAGTTTTTGCAGATGTAATTAATTGAGGATCTCAAGATGAGATCATCCTGGATTATCCAGGTGGGCCCTAAACTCAGTGATAAGTGTCCTTATAAGAAACACAGAGTAGAGACACAGACGCAGAGGAAAAACCAATGTGAAGATGAAGGAAAAGATGAGAGTGATGCAGGCACAAGCCAAGGAATGCCTGGAGCCACCAGAAGCTGGGAGAGGAAAGAAAGGATCCTCCCCTAGAGCCTTCAGAGAGTGTGACCCTGCTGACTCCTTGATTTCGGCCTAGTGAAACTGATTTTGGACTTCTAGCCTCCAGAAACTGTGTGACTAACTGTGGGTTGTTTTAAGTCACCAATTTTGTCACGGCAGCCACAGAAAATGAATGCACCACTGCAACAGGCCGGGGTGAAAGTGGGGAGACCAGTGTGGCGGTCATTCCAAGACCCAGCCACCCAAATGGCTCCCAAGTCCATCAGGCCTGCCCATATCCAGAGTATGCCATGTTTACCCACCACCTGGTTTTTTTTTTAATGTCTCTCCTTGTTTTAATTTAAATAAACTTATTTCAAAATGTCGTATTAGATCACTAAGTTAAGTATAAAACTAGATCCACTGTCCATAAATAGAAGGGAACCATGAAAATAAATTCAAGGAAAGCCAAACTGTTACTACATTCTAACGACATGCTCCACCACCTACTGAGTCTGTAGCCACCTCTTTGTGTCTAAAAACATAAAATACCTCTAGTGTCAGAGAAGCGGCAAAGGCCTTTAGCCTCAGAGAGAGCTGCTCCAGCAGTGCCCCACCTTGTCCCTGCACCCCTGAGGTCTGCGTGGCTCTGCTTTGCACGGCCCACACACATGTGGGCCAGCACAGCCTTCACTTCTCAAGTCCCCAAGCCCCCACCAGTGGCAGTTTGGGTGGTGTTGGTCTCTGTGTCAGACCCAGTGGGTGGAGGGAAGGGTTTCCATGATGGGGGCAGGGACTTGCACACTAAGGAAGTTGCAGGAAGGTTCATTCACTGGAAATGAATGGTTAACTTGATGTGAGCTTCTCCCTTGGACGATGGACAGTCTGGGGATGAGCCCAGTTTTATTGGTATTTCTAAATGTTGAGGTATTGGTGAACAAAGTGCACCAATATTGAGTTCCAGATTTGTTTTGCTCCACATGGTTTTTAAATCATGCGCACACAGAACTCTGGCTTGAGTTTTTCAAGACACAGGGAGCACACAAAGGAATGACACCACAGGCATGATGTAAACACTTGCCAGGTTCAGAAACAAGTTGTAGGAGACCCAAATCTCCAGCTGTGAGCTCAGAAGTATAGGAAATGAGTGTCAGTGACTTTGGTTTGCTCTGCAGAATGACTGTGCGCCCTGCTTTGTGCTCCAAGAGCCTGACCTCTGTGTAAATCATAAACCACATGCCTTCCTCAGTGGGGAGTGCAGGTCGAGGCATTTCTTCCCCAGGATTGTCTGTCTTCCTTTGCCAGAGGTCATAGATCCTGGCTGGCAGCCCCTCCACATAGCCCCCTCCTTCTGAGTTTCTGATGCTGCACACTGCTCCTGTTCCTGTAGGCAGAGGGTGGTGGAAAACCTCACCATTACAAAGCCTGGGGCTCTGCACTGTCCCTCATGGCTTTCCTACATTCTCCCCACACCTTGATGGAGTCCTTTATTAAACTCTCCTTAACTTACCCTATTGGAATGTACCTCGGGAAACACATCCTCAGAGTGGTCCCTGGGACCCAGCTATTTACGTATTCGAGGAACACAGAACACACCTCCTTGCCAGGGAGAAGGGGGATGTGGGATATCTGGCATGCAGTGGCATCATGAGCCCCCAAAGGATGGCTGGTGGTGGCATGAGATAAGTGCATGTGGAGGGCAAGGCATTGGAGCATCAAGTGGCTGTGATACTCAGTTGCTTAGCAACTATGATCCAGGGAACAGTAACAACCTTAGAGCATCATTTGTCAAAATGTGGCTTCTGTCCGTGGACTGGTGCCATCCACTGATTGATTGTTGCTGGTCAGAAATTAGATAAATTCAGAAATTGAGCACATTTAGAAATCTTTGTAGCATTTTGATCTAGCTGCAACATTCAAGTGCATACAAGGGCATGACCAATGTTCTTATTGCACAGGGCATAGACCTGTTGGGGCATTGTCAGAGACTCATGCGAGTCACACATGGTGCAGGAGTGTCCTTAATGTGTGAGCAGAACCTTGTTACCCTGTGTGGGTTTTTAGAATTAGTCTTTTCTATAATCCAAAAGTATTTAAAATATGGAATCCATTTCTTTCTTTGAAAGATAATTTAAGTTAACTATAACTTGTAGAATTAATTGTTGTGATTTTGATTAATGAAGAACTACAGATGAATTTTTAAAATATGACATGACTTGCTCCATTTTAGAGAAAAGTTTAAAATGGACGTCCTGAGCTTGCTCACTTTAAAATCTCTGCATTCATTTCAGACTGCCTTGGTTTCTCTACTATTAAAATTACTAAAGCAAAGAATAGAAAAAGCTTAGATGTATATTATTCCCTAAGTGTAGCTCTGTGTCAACTCAATCTATTAGATAGATAAACAAGCAAGAAGCAAGTCCATTTAAAAGCTTCAAAAATGGGAATCATTATTGGACTCTTTTTTGTCTATTTACAGTTGCAGAATGACAGTTATTAGTGTAGTTGCGATTCTTTATATTAATCATCTGTAAGTACACTTTCAGTGAAAGGTTCAGTTTTGTGATTTTAATAATTTTTTCTGAGGCAATATTGGTTCTAATTATATTTACTGAAAGTAATTTATGTGTGCTAAATCTAATATTTTCTATGTCTTGGTTTTTAATTTCTTTTTTCTGTAAATCATTTTTACTGTGTTTCACATAAGTACTGGTCTGCAGTGGATTGGAAATTTTTTTAAATGACCCTTCCCCACAGACAGTTTGAGAAGCACTGTGCTACAGAGGGAACCTAGGGGCAAGGAGAAGTTCAGAACTGAGAATGCAGGTGCAGGGTCAGGAGGCTCCCCAGCAGCCTTGAAGATGTTGTCATCTCCTGAGAAGCAAGGCAGATGTGAGGGAAGACCACACCTGGGGCCCTAACTGTGATGACAATTAAATGCTCAACACTGCTGGTACTAGTTACTCATGGTAAGGGTGTGGGGAAGAGGGGGACCCTGAGCTATGGTACAGGGACAGTCAGACAGGCGCAAATGAGACTGAACTCTGAAATCCCCAGGTGCCCCCCAAGCCCCCCTCGACAACAGAGGCACCCTCCTGCTCCAGGAAGTAGCCACCACTGCACAAAGGCCTCTCAATGGCTGTGCCTGGGCATAGCTGTACCCCTCAGGACCACTGGACCCAGAGTGAGTCACAGTTCACTACATCCAGACAGAGAAGTTCAGGGCCTAATTTCAGAAGGGGGATCCTAAACCCCCCAAAAGTTACATGGCCTTGCCAATCAATCCAGATGACCAGGAGCCCAAGGAATATGGAGGCAGGGGCTGTGGCACAGATTCTAATGCATTCATTAAGTGTAAGAATATATATAAGAATCAACCGGTCCCTGTTCATTCATGGATGTACCTTATAGTAATGTGCTTGCTTGGGTTAAGGGAGTGATGCTGTTGGCTAGCCAATGGAAGTCTTGAAGGAATATGGTTGAAAAGTTGGAAAACCCTGGCACACTGAGCATAGAGTTTGGAGGCCTAGGAAGATGGGCATTTGGAGTCACATAATAGGTGTTAACCTGCTCTACCGCTCTCCAGCCACCACCCCTGGAAAGGCCTGGAGTCAAGCCTTTCACAAGGGCACTAAGTAAGGCTTTGGTGAGGGGCCACCCACAACCTTGGAAAGCTCGGTGGTGGCTATCTCTGCAGGCTGGCAGCACAGAGGGGGTGGAACAAGGTTTCCCACCCTCTGTGGGAATAATGGTACCCTGGAGAGGCAGAGGCCAAGTGGCAGCATGTAATCAGCTATAACAATATCCAGGTGGTACAGTTACTACAGGCACAGAGTGGTAGCAGGGTGATCTGACCATGGGAACCTGCGGTGGGGGCTAAATAACCACAGAGCCCTTGAGATGAAACTAATAGGCAAAATGTAACTCCAGTGAGTACAGGGGGGATGCGTGGCCTCTTACCAAGTTCCTAGACCAAGAGTGCCGGGACAGAAGGCGAGGCCATGTTCTTTGAGGAAGAACTCTGAAATATCAGCATTATACTTTAAATCTTCCCTTATGCCTTCCCCAGTGGGACTCACTGTCATTTTCCAGAGCAACTATGCACTGGGCAAAAGTACCTAGACCTTCTAGGAATTCGATACTGGCTATGAACTGATGCTAACGCTTGGAGACCTGAAATGGTTCACTGGTCAGAGTGGGGCTTACGGAAGTGAGGTGATAGGTGGAGTCTTGGCTCGGTCCATCTCCTAGTGGGTCCGATCAGTATTTCATAAGTCCCAGCATGCATAGAGTGAGAGTAACATGTTTCACACCTAGACGAATCCCCACACTGACTCCCTGACTCAAGGCCATTATGTTAAGTATGGAGCCTTGGCATACTCCCATATCCCACCAGGATAGTAAACTGAAAGCAATACTGAATCACTGGGGTGTGCAGGCATTGGCCCACCCTCAAAGGCTTGAAAACTTCCAGGTGGGGACTCCCACCACATCCTCACTTAACTCACCTGTGTGTTCAGTGCAAACACTGGGGGCGGTGGAGAATGCAGTTCCATATGTGGTATCTTTACCAGAGCAAATAAACTCAGCTCCTGGCGCCTATTATCCAGCTAATAAATTTGTTTTTCCTCTTCCTGTCAAGAAAGAAAACCCAAAGCACTTTGTCCTCACATACCCTGGAGCCATGTCACTTTCTTCTTGAAATCGCACAAAACAAAATGCTGGTCCATTGCACTGATCACATTATGCTACAAGGGTCTGAAGGGCAGGGAGCAGCAAGCATCCTAGAAGCCCTAGTAAGATACCTTCCTGCCAGGGTGTATGAGGTAAACTGTGGGAAACTTCGGGGACCTCCACAAAAGCAAAGTTCCTAAGTGTCTGATGATCTTGGACAATGCCTCTAAAGTGAGAGGTAAGTTGCTATACATTGCTTCACCCACCAGAAAAAAGGGAGGTAAAAATCTTTGGATTTTGGAGGCAACATATGCCACCTTTGAATAACTGTTCCAACCATTTCCTGGGTAACCTGTGGTTGTGAGTGAGGCCTGGAACAGGAAAGAGCCCTCCCCAGCACAGAGGCCAGGGTCCTGGAGTAAAGCCATGTCCTCTTCTGCCAACGTGGTTCTCCACTTGAAAACAACTTTCTGACCTACCGCTGGGCCCTGGTAGAGCATGTACATTTGACTTTGGGATAGCAAGTGTTCCACATGACCCAAAATACCCATCAGGAACTGAGTGCTATCTGACCCAACAGATCACAAAATTGTATGTACAAAACAGCCTTCTGGTAAGTGCAAGCAGGTTGGGAAGGCACAGTGTGCTTCCCTGCCTCTGCCCCAACCCACTGTGGGTGTTTCAGGGAGCTGCTCCATAACCAGTTAACAGGGAGTTAAAGGCCCTGTCTCATGCATAGGTTCTATAGCAAGCCAGCATCAGAACAAAGTGAATGGCAGCTCCCCTACAGCCCCCTCCCCCAGCTGACCCAGAAAGAACATGGTGAAGGGAAATCCTCTCTGTGGAGGCCATGTATAATGTGCCCTTGGTGAGAGGGATGGAGACAGGCATGGGCTCAACAGCATGGACTTTGCTGCACAAAGGCTGATCTGGCCACTGCCACTGCTGAGTACCTACCTACCAACAACAGGAGCCACTGCCAACACCCTGGCATGGCACCACTCCCTGAGGGACCAGCTGACCATTTGTTGGCAGGTGCTTGGTCTAGACAGTAAATGATGTGTTGACCTACATAGAAAGTGCTGGGCTAGTCTAGGGGACAGTCTCATTCTTTGTCCAGGCTATCCAGCTGGCATCAGCCCCCTTACCTAGTCCGGCACTGAGCTTTCAATCCTTTCAGTTTCCAATAGCATCCTACTCTCTCCTGACCACAGAGCCTTCCCTGTTCTGCCATTCTCTCAGCTTCTTCTGCCCACTGTTCTAGCCTCTTGGGATTTATCAATGAACAAAACGGTGGTGGGGTGTGGAAAGCCCTGCTTGCAAGGGTTTTTCGTCTTTGTGATTTTTGAAAAGGTATTTGTAAGGCTATGAACTTTCTTCTGAATACCACTTTGGATGCATCCCCCAGGTTTTAACATGTACTTTCTTACACAATTTCTAATTCCTCTTTTTCTAGGGTTATTTAGAAGGATTTTGGTTTTTATTTTCAAGTAGTTTTTTTTTTACTATCTTTTTATTGTACTCAGAAAAGTATTTTTCTTGGCTTCTGCTTTTTGAAAAATCTTTAAATTTATTATAAAATATCATCAACATTCCTGTCACCTTCTCTTATTTAATCCTCACAAAAACTCATCCAGCTAGAGTATCATTCCCATTTCACATGAGAAAATGGAGGTCCAGAAAGGGCCAACTGTTAAGGGTCTTAGGGACAGAGCAGGGATTCAACCCTAATCCAGCAAGTTGGAAGCTGCTTCCCTGCCATGAGAAGAGTCCCTTGGGAGCTCTCAGTAGGAAGAGTCTTCTGGGCAGCTGCTTCTCAGCGCTGGCTTGAGCTTTGCTTCTTCTCAGTGCGTGACAGCAGAGGAACAAGGTTGTCCAGTCAGAGATGTGTGGTCACCCTCTCAGGCCTGAGAAGCCACCCCCTTGGATCCCAGTGGCAGCCCAGTCCCCACTTGGTCCTCCCTCCAGTGCAGCAGAGGAAGCAAGGCACTGGCAGAGAGGTTACCTCCAGCCTTGCTCACTCAGTCCTGTACTCCCAGAGGCATCAGGGTGAACAGTGGCCCAGCATTGGGTGTCAGGCAAGTAGCCAGGATCATTAGGTGGCCCCTTTTAATAGGGGCAGGCAGGGGAGGGTTCTCTGAGGGGTGACATGAGCCAGTCCTGTGTGGCAATTATGGCAAGGGAACTTCCAGGCTGAGGGAAGAGCAAGGGTCGGGACCTTGAAGATGGAAAAGGTGACTTCTTGTGATGTCCACTCCTTGTCACTAGAGAATCAAGCTCACACATCTGAGCACAGCCCTTGAGGTCTTTCATACCATCTCCTGGCCTCCAATTTGCTCTTTGTTCACACATACACGTACAGACACTCATGAACACATACCTATATATACACGTGCACACACTCAAATACATACACAAGTTCATACATGCACGTGTGCATGCACGCACACACACACACACACACACACACACTCCCCAGAACATGCTGGACCCCTCTGATAACATTCTGAACTAATGTGGGCCATGGATAGTTTTTGTGTGTGTGTGTGTGTGTTTGGGGCTGCTTTGAGTCTTTTGTTG
Organism: Mesoplodon bidens; assembly: GCF_964165515.1. Classification (NCBI taxonomy): domain Eukaryota; kingdom Metazoa; phylum Chordata; class Mammalia; order Artiodactyla; family Ziphiidae; genus Mesoplodon; species Mesoplodon bidens. Next base: position 174,664,323 of record NC_138160.1, on the reverse strand, counting down.
CTGTGTGCAGGCTTTCTCTAGTTGCAGCGAGCTGGGGCTACTCTTCGTTGTGGTGTGCAGGCTTCTCATTGCAGTGGCTTCTCTGGTTGCGGAGCATGGGCTCTAGATGCACCGGCTTCAGTAGTTGTGGCACACAGCCTTAGTTGCTCTGCAGGATGTGGGATCTTCCCGGACCAGGGCTTGGACCTGTGTCCCCTGGATTGGCAGGCAGATTCTTAGCCACTGTGCCACCAGGGGAACCCCCATGGGTAGTTTTGAGGAGTGATGGAGCATGTGCCAAACCTAGGAGTGCCACCCTACCTGAAGGGCCAGTGTCAGCACCAGCCTGTGGTCACTTGAGGGCCCCCCAACTGACAGATGATTCTGCACAATGCCCTGAACTTCTCTGGCTCCTCTCTCCATCTGACCAATGGGTGGATTGGCCCAGAAGGCCTCGGAGTTCCCAAAGCCAGCCATAGTCTGACTCACCCACACTCTGTAAACAAGCAATGCACAGCTTATTTTCTTCATCTGTTAATGACAAGATGAAAATCCAAAAATCCTGTTGATCTGGGAGGGGTGGCAGAAAGGCCATCTGGCCAACACCCATCCCCATGCCAGTGATCTTTCATTTCCCAGATGTGTTTTTAGGAGAAAATAAATAAGACTCCAAAAGCTGCCAACAGGGTGGCTCTGCAATTGTCCTTGGCAGTGACCCCACAGAGAGCCCCCAGTGATTATGCTCCCTTGCCCTGGCTGGAGCCCCACCCATTGGTCCCTGCTGGGGCCACTTCAGTTCAGATCATGGGGCAGCAGCAACAGTAGACCCATTTCCACGGATGGCCCAGCCTCTGTCTGGGCTATAGCTCTCAGACCCTCTCTGGGCTTCCTCACTGTCCTCTGAGCACCTATCCTGTGCTTCATGGTTTGCAGAGCCCATCCTCATCTGTCCTCATAACTGCACAGGAGCTATTATTTCTTAGCCCCTTTTGACAGATGAGAAAACCGAGGCTCAGGAAGATGAAGGGGCTTACAGGGTCACAGGCCAGCAAGAGGGAGCACCAGAAGTCTGATCAAACCTCTGGATTTGGATTCCTTGGCATTCTCTCTCTTTCCCCTTATACCCTTCATCTCTTCAAATCCAAGTCCCCAGCTCCAAACTCTGTCTCCAGCATAGTCCCCTCTCTGAGCTCCAGACTCATGTCCCACAACCTATAGACCCCTCTGCTGGGTGTAGGTGTCCACAGTCACCTCAGATTCAACAGGGCCCAAACAGTTGTCCTCACCCCACTCACCCTGCTACCATCTTGTATTCCAAAGACCAGCAAATTGCTCTTCTGTTGCCTCTAGTGCTGAATACTGGGGGCCATACCAAGGCTCTCTTTCTCCCCACTATCCTCTTCTGTTAACTCTGCCTGGGCAACCTCCCAGGTCTCCCGCTCACCTCTCCTGTCACCCCAGGCCTGCACTGAACCTACCCACCCAGCCTCCTACTGCTGCAGAGATCTTTCTAAAGTGCAAAGCCCACTGGCTCACTTCTGCTTAAGGACTTCCACTGAGCCCCTGTGAAGTTCTGAACTTCTGACTGAACTTCAGAAAGCATTTTTATGATTCTCAGCTGATTGAAGATCTTATTTATATTTATCAATTGTATAATTTTTTTCCAAGCTGAGGAAAACATTGGCCATCTAGGAAATGGCCCATCCTACAGCTTAAGTATAGTCAGGGCGTTCAACATCACTTCACTTGAAGCTGGAAGCATTTGCTTTTGAAGTTGTACATAGTAATAATATGTCATTGTAGATGTTGAAACGTTTCTATGGTACTAAAAGTTGTATTTTATCAAAAATTAAATTTTTTAAGAAAATAATTGGACAGTAAAATAAACTTTTCTTCTTGTCCCCCCCCAAAAAACAACAACAACAGAGGAAACCCCAGGTCCCTGTGCTCCACCTACTAGCCCAACCTGAGGTCTGGTTTCACCTGGGTGGGCTTCCAACATACTTCTCTTCTGCCTTACCTGTCCTACCGGTTTGTGAGAGACAAAGGCTACCCTGGAGAGGGTGTGGAGAAAAGGGAACATTCTTGCACTGCTGGTGGGAATGTAAATTGGTACAGCCACTATGGAGAACAGTATGGAGGTTTCTTAAAAAACTAAAAATAGAACTACCATATGACCCAGCAATCCCACTACTAGGCATATACCCTGAGAAAACCATAATTCAAAAAGAGACATGTACCAAAATGTTCATTGCAGCTCTATTCACAATAGCCCAGAGATGGAAACAACCTAAGTGTCCATCATCGGATGAACGGATAAAGAAGATGTGGCACATATATACAACGGAATATTACTCAGCCATAAAAAGAAATGAAATTGAGCTATTTGTAATGAGGTGGATAGACCTAGAGTCTGTCATACAGAGTGAAGTAAATCAGAAAGAGAAAGACAAATACCGTATGCTAACACATATATATGGAATTTAAGAAAAGAAAATGTCATGAGGAGCCTAGGGGTAGGACAGGAATGAAGACACAGACCTACTAGAGAATGGACTTGAGGATATGGCGAGGGGGAAGGGTAAGCTGTGACAAAGTGAGAGAGAGGCATGGACATATATACACTACCAAACATAAGGTAGATAGCTAGTGGGAAGCAGCCGCATAGCACAGGGAGATCAGCTCTGTGCTTTGTGACCGCCTGGAGGGGTCGGATAGGGAGGGTGGGAGGGAGGGAGGCGCAAGAGGGAGGAGATATGGGGATATATGTATATGTATAACTGATTCACTTTGTTATAAAGCAGAAACTAACACACCATTGTAAAGCAATTATACTCCAATAAATATGTAAAAAAAAAAAATCACACACACACACACACACACACACACACACAAAAGGCTCCCCCATTAGCCATGCCCGTAGTCTAGTAACAGCACCTTAGATTTTACTTGGGTATGTCCACCCCTACCCTCACTCCCTCAGACACTCAGCAAGTGTGATGGATGGATATGGACCACACAGCATCTTCCCCCTTTCCCATCTGGGGACCTTCCGTTTTGCCTCTCATTCCAGGTGGCTTTGGGTTGAACCCTAGTCCCCAGCTCCCAGTTCAGGTCCATGACTGGGGAAGTGAACTCACTTCTCACCCGTCACCAGGGTGGCTCATTGTATAGACCCCAGTCACCAGGAGAGGGCACCTGCCTGAGCCCTGAGACCACCCAGAGGCAGGCTGAGTGGAAGACAGCTCCGTGAAGACACTGTTCAAGCCCCTGGATCTACTTTCAGGAACAGGAAACTTCCTTTCTTTATTGCTTAAGCTGATGTTATCGTCAGATCAGGCTGCTATAACAAAATCACTGTAGACCAGGTGGTTTAAACAACAGATATTTATTTTTCAGAGTTCTGGAAGCTAGAAGTCAAGATCAAGCTGCTGGCAGATTTGATTCTTCTGGTTCCTGGTGAAAACCCTATTCCTGGCATGAAGACAACTGCTTCTCACTGCCCTCACATGGCCTTTTCTTTGGTGCATGTGCATGGAGGGAAAGAACGTTCTCTCTTCCTCTTCTTGTGAGGGCATTTATCCCTCAGGAGGATCCCACCCTCAATGACCCTTGCTAAACCTAGTCACTTCTTAAGGGCCCCACCTCCAAACACCATCACTGAAGACCAGGGCTTCAACATATGAATTTGGGGGGACACAATTCCGTCAAACATCCAGTTTGAGGTACTTTCCTGCTCCATGAATTGAACAGAGGCCTGAGGCCTGCACTGTGTGGGACTCCAGGGTTGGTGACAGAAGGCAGGAGGCAGGCTCAGGCAAGAGCCCTGTGCTTGGCAGAGACCTCGGAGGTCCCGTCACAATGAGATGTTGAGGTGCCCAGTCAGAGGATTATAGGGATTTCCTTGTTGACAAATGAGAGAACACAGTGTCACATCCCAATCATCTTCAGTCAGCCAGGTATGAAAGGCACCTGGCACAAAGTCACATGATAGCCAGGACCCCTGGCAGGGGCAGTCACCACAACCTGCCTGTGTGCTTAGAGAGCTAAGACAGGGTTAGCATGTCCCTTCTAGGAAAGGCTTCTGTGGTTAACTGTTATCAGTGTCTCCGCCACGATTCCACATATGCACATGGACATGCCCGGCTGGAGGCAAGGGATTCTGATGTCAACCTGTTTTCAGTTATTTTTGCTCACCTTTGTCTGCAGACCCATGAGCATTTCCAAAATATTTCACTCCACAGACTGAGCCCAGTCAGCTTCAGGACATGGGATGATTTGCATCCCTGTAGGACACAGAGGCTCTTGTTCTCCTTGCCCCAGCTTCTCTGCTGAGGCGCTGGCCAGCCAGGCAGGCTGTGCCAAGAAGGCCAAGACCTCAGCTCAGCAAGCACGCAGGTGAGGGAAGTGCCAGGGGCCACCAAGAAGAGCTGGTGGTGTAGGGGATGCTGGCCCCATCATACCCCGTGGGCACTGTCCCTCCCCAATGAGCCTCTGAGGTCCCCAGAACTCAGAGACCTGGTCCTGGAAGGCCTGCGTGTGCCCCACAACCCTCAGACTCACAGCACCAGCTAGGCCTGAGTCACAGACCTGCCATCGGCCAATTTCCAGGCAGGACAGAAGACCCACACTGCTACTCCCAGGTGAGGGACCAGCCTCTCTGCTCCCCAGGAACACCTAAGCCTTAAGGACAAGGAGCCTTTTCTGCCAGCCTTGGAGGCTCTTGATTTTATTTTTGAAGGGAATGATGAAAATGTTCTCAAATTGATTGTGGTGATGGTTGCACAACTCTGTGCATAAGCTTAAAACCATTGAATTGTACACTTTACACTAGTGAGTTGCTTGGTGTGTGAATTATAACTCAATAAAACTGTTACATATGAAGCAAAACACAGTAAGGATTACACAGTACATAGCATCTCTGTAGCCCTCTTTTCTACTGAACCACCTATAGCCTGTACATACCTGTGCTGCCGTTTCATGGTGGATACTTTCCACTCTTCATGTAACCCGTCCCCTGTCTATATATATTGCCAAATTTCTCTCTAGAAAGTTGTACTTGTTGACACTTTCTCAGGCAGTGTGTGAGAGTGCCTGCTGTCTTCATCTTATGGAAGAAGAGATTGCCCTGCTCGAGACCACACCATGAGGCTGCAGACAGCCAGGGCTTATAGCTAGCCAGCCCAACTCTGGGGCCAGTGTCTTCTCTGCTGTCATAGCTAGCTGCCTCTGGCTTGCACTGGCATCTCCATTCCCTCCTGGTCTCCACACCTCCTGCCTGCTCCAGGCCCTGGGGTGCTGCTTTTCCAGTAGCACGTGGTCCCCACACAGCCTACTCTGTCTGCTCTGAGCCAGGCAGGAGACAGACATCCAAAGGAGCAGTTACGCAGGGCCTGGCAGGGTATAAAAACACTTGCTGTTTTCAGACCATCCCAAGTGGTGGAGGCAAAGGTGTGGCGGAGATTTTGTATGTTTTATGGATTACAAATTTAAAAGTCTTAGAGAAGTATAACACAAAGGCACTGTGTAGACATTGTTAGTATACTGATCAACAAGTTATAAAAAAACATTTTTGAGACAATCAAGGAATACTGACTACATTCCAACATACATCAATGTTGAAAATAAGTAGACACTGCAGAAATACAAAAGAGACACTGCAGAAATACAAAAGATCATGAGAGATTACTACAAGCAACTCTATGCCAATAAAATGGACAACCTGGAAGAAATGGACAAATTCTTAGAAATGCACAACCTTCCAAGACTGAACCAGGAAGAAATAGAAAATAGGAACAGACCAATCACAAGCACTGAAATTGAAACTGTGATTAAAAATCTTCCAACAAACAAAAGCCCAGGACCAGATGGCTTCACAGGTGAATTCTATCAAACATTGAGAGAAGAGCTAACACCTATCCTTCTCAAAGTCTTCCAAAATACAGCAGAGGGAGGAACAATCCCAAACTCATTCTACGAGGCCACCATCATCTTGATACTAAAACCAGACAAAGATGTCACAAAGAAAGAAAACTACAGGTCAATATCACTGATGAACATAGATGCAAAAATCCTCAACAAGATACTAGCAAACAGAATCCAACAGTACATTAAAAGGATCATACACCATGATCAAGTGGGGTTTATTCCAGGAATACAAGGATTCTTCAATATACGCAAATCAATCAACATGATACATCATATTAACAAATTGAAAGAGAAAAACCATATGATCATCTCAATAGATGCAGAGAAAGCTTTCGACAAAATTCAACACCCATTTATGATAAAAACCCTGCAGAAAGTAGGCATAGAGGAAACTTTCCTCAACGTAATAAAGGCCATATATGACAAACCCACAGCCAACATTGTCCTCAATGGTGAAAAACTGAAAGCATTTCCACTAAGATCAGGAACAAGACAAGGTTGCCCACTCTCACCACTCTTTTTTTTTTTTTTTTTTTTTTTTTTTGCAGTACGTGGGCCTCTCACCGTTCTGGCCTCTCCCGCTGCGGAGCACAGGCTCCAGACGCGCAGGCTCAGCGGCCATGGCTCACGGGCCCAGCTGCTCCGTGGCATGTGGGATCCTCCCTCCCGGAACGGGGCACGAACCCGTGTCCCCTGCATCGGCAGGCAGACTCTCAACCACTGTGCTACCAGGGAAGCCCCCCACCACTCTTATTCAACATAGTTTTGGAAGTTTTAGCCACAGCAACCAGAGAAGAAAAGGAAATAGAAGGAATCCAAATCGGAAAAGAAGAACTAAAGCTGTCACTGTTTGCAGATGACATGATACTATACATAGAGAATCCTAAAGATGCTATCAGAAAACTACTAGAGTAATCAATGAATTTGGTAAAGTAGCAGGATACAAAATTAATGCACAGAAATCTCTGGCATTCCCATACACTAATGATGAAAAATCTGAAAGTGAAATTAAGAAGACACTCCCATTTACCACTGCAACAAAAAAGAATAAAATATCTAGGAATAAACCTACCTAAGGAGACAAAAGACCTGTATGCAGAAAATTATAAGACACTGATGAAAGAAATTAAAGATGATACAAATAGATGGAGAGATATACCATGTTCTTGGATTGGAAGAATCAACATTGTGAAAATGACTCTATTACCCAAAGCAATCTACAGATTCAATGCAATCCCTATCAAATGACCAATGACATTTTTCAGAGAACCAGAACAAAAAATTTCAAAATTTATATGGAAACACAAAAGACCCTGAATAGCCAAAGTAATCTTGAGAAAGAAAAACGGAGCTGGAGGAATCAGGCTCCCTGACTTCAGACTATACTACAAAGCTACAGTAATCTAGACATTATGGTACTGGCACAAAAACAGAAAGACAGATCAATGGAACAGGATAGAAAGCCCAGAGATAAATCCACGCACATATGGTCACCTTATCTTCGATAAAGGAGGCAGGAATGTACAGTGGAGAAAGGACAGCCTGTTCAATAAGTGGTGCTGGGAAAACTGGACAGGGACATGTAAAAGTATGAGATTAGATCACTCCCTAACACTATACACAAAAATAAGCTCAAAATGGATTAAAGACCTAAATGTAAGGCCAGAAATTATCAAACTCTTAGAGGAAAACATAGGCAGAACAGTCTATGACATAAATCACAGCAATATCCTTTTTGACCCACCTCCTAGAGAAATGGAAATAAAAACAAAGATAAACAAATGGGACCTAATGAAACTTCAAAGCTTTTGCACAGCAAAAGAAACCATAAAGAAGACCAAAAGACAACCCTCAGAATGGGAGAAAATATTTGCAAATGAAGCAACGGACAAAGGATTAATCTCCAAAATTTATAAGCAGCTCATGCAGCTCAATAACAAAAAATCAAACAACTCAATCCAAAAATGGGCAGAAGACCTAAATAGACATTTCTTCAAAGAAGATATACAGACTGCCAACAAACACATGAAAGAATGCTCAACGTCATTAATCATTAGAGAAATGCACATCAAAACTACAATGAGATATCATCTCACACTGGTCAGAATGGCCATCATCAAAAAATCTAGAAACAATAAATGCTGGAGAGGGTGTGGAGAAAAGGGAACACTCTTGCACTGCTGGTGGGAATGTGAATTGGTACAGCCACTAAGGAGAAGAGTATGGAGGTTCCTTAAAAAACTAAAAATAGAACTACCATATGACCCAGCAATCCCACTACTGGGCATATACCCTGAGAAAACCATAATTCAAAAAGAGTCATGTACCAAAATGTTTATTGCATCTCTATTTACAGTAGCCCGGAGATGGAAACAACCTAAGTGTCCATCATCGGATGAATGGATAAAGAAGATGTGGCACATATATACAATGGAATATTACTCAGCCATAAAAAGAAACGAAGTTGAGCTATTTGTAATGAGGTGGATAGACCTAGAGTCTGTCATACAGAGTGAAGTAAGACAGAAGGAGAAAGACAAATACCGTATGCTAACACATATATATGGAATTTAAGGAAAAAAAATGTCATGAGGAGCCTAGGGGTAGGACAGGAATGAAGACACAGACCTACTGGAGAATGGACTTGAGGATAAGGGGAGGGGGAAGGGTAAGCTGTGGCGAAGCGGGAGAGAGGCATGGACATATGTACGCTACCTAACGTAAAATAGATAGCTGGTGGGAAGCAGCCACATAGCACAGGGAGATCAGCTCTGTGCTTTGTGACCGCCTGGAGGGGTGGGATAGGGAGGGTTGGGGGGAGGGAGACGCAAGAGGGAGGAGATATGGGAACATGTGTATATGCATAGCTGATTCACTTTATTGTAGAATAGAAACTAACACACCATTGTAAAGCAATTATACTCCAATAAAGGTGTAAAAAAAAAAGAAAATAAGTAAGTGTCTGATAATATTAAGGTATTGCTATTAATTTTGCTTGGTATAATAATGGAACTGAAGTCATAAGAGTATTTGTAAATACACATAGTGAATTATAAACAAATCAAATCATGTCAGGACTTGTTCCAGCAAAACAAAACAAAAGCTGGAGCGATAGGTGAGACAAGGTCAGCTATATGTTGGTAATTCTTGACTCTGTGTGATAAGTACTTGGGGATTCATTAGACTATTTTTGAAATTTTTCATAACGAAAATATGTGTATATATGTGTTCATATGTGCTAAGATCAAAAAGATTTTCTAAAGATAGTATTGTTAAGGATAGGAAATTAAAAACTGCACAATTTGGTTTCCATTTGCAGGAAAAGGAAGAGCGTTTTCTTAGACGGGTTATTTCAGAACATATGTAAGACATTGCCATGCCAGCAAAATGGGGAGCCCTGCTTTATTGTCCCGCTTGTCTTGTCTCTGAAGGAGGTGTTTTCACCGGTAGAGGCATCAAGGTCTTTCTTTGTGTCACCTCAGGCTGCATAGAGTAAATCTCTGTCCCTAGCAACAGAGCCACTTCACTGATGCAAAGGTGGAGAACAGACACCCAGCCAGGGCTCCTGCATTCTCTGGCAGCTGGTTTCCTGGAGCACCGTAAGGTGTTGGACCCCCAACTCCCCATATTGCACAGAGTGTCGAAGTTTCAGTAACAGTTGGCTCACAGGTTATATAAACAGGTGGTGATGCTACCTGCATCCTGTGAGAACCCTCAGTGCATTTCACAAAGATCAGTACTTGGAGGACCATGTCCAGCACATGGAGGACGGAAGGACCTGCCCCCACAGTGTACTGCACGGGAAGGTAGTGAACGCCTACTCAGTGAATGAGCAGGCTGCCTGGAATCCTCCAAGCAGGGGCCAAGGAGAGGGCACACAGGGCAGTAGTCCTTGTGGGTAAGGGTCAACCTCACCAGCTAAGGCAGGGCCCCTACCCAAGCAAGGACAATGTGCCTAAGAAGTCCAGGCATGAACAGCTTCAGACAGGACTGGGTCCACGTGCGCAGATCTATTTTCCTCTGTTTTATTTCCACTCCTGGATTTTCCCCACCGGGGTCAAGCTGGTTACAAATGGCATCCCAGTCTTACATTCTAATACCTTAGTAAATTCACCGGAAACCAAGTCCCTCTTTTCTGATGGGTCCAGCAAAACTCCTCCAGTATGACACTCACTGGTTCTCATAGACCTGATTTAAGCCCCTTGTCCAGCCCAGACCCAAGCCCTGTGTTCAGAATAGGTTGCCCTCATTATCGAAACCTGGGTCATGTGCTCACCCCAGGAGCCAGGCGGCAAGCCAGCCCCTGTGATCCAAAAGGCTGAGAGTAGAGAAGGGGTAATTCCACAGAGGAATCCAGGGTGTTGTCCCCAAAGGGGAGGGAAACAGGCCCAGATGTCTCCTCTGCCCATCGGTCACTCCAGAAGGCACCTTTGCCTGCCTACCTAGTGAACACCCAGACAGTCCCTCCCTGAAGCCTCCTTCCTGCGCCAGCAGGGTCTGGGAAGGTCTCACATCCCACTGCCTCAACAAACATGTAAATGAGGCCACACATGGGTCAGGAGTAGCTCCAGTAATGCTCTGGGGCCCGGTCCCCTGCCTGGTGGGATTGGACTGACCCTTATGTAGGATGCCCTCCATCGCCCTGCAGGGTGGCCCACCCAGAAGCACCCCCTCTCCACTGATGGAGAGGGAAACCATCAGTGAAACTCTCCATGGAGAGTTCTGGACCCCACACCTCCACCTTCTGTCCTTTCCCGGGGCTCTAAGAATCACAGCCAAATGCCACTGCTAGACTGGACGACTTGGAGGGACACTTACCCTTGGAGAGCCCCCTTCTCCACTCCCCCACCCCTACCCGGGAATCTGTAGGGTATCAGCAGTGTGAAGGAGTATCTGGCTCAGCTGCCTTCGGGGCCAGGCAGGAAACCCAGGCAGGTAGGACAGGCAGCACCAGCCTAGGAGGAGAGACAGGGAGAATGTGGGGGTCAAGCTCTTCTCGGGACACTGCCACACTCAGTGATGGGCAACTGATCCTCAGCATGGGGCCCGGATTGCCAGCTCTTCTAATTGGTCACAAGAAACTGGAAATCCAGGGCACAGCCTGGGCCCTTTTTAATCTCGGCTTAGTAGAGGGGAAAGCAAGGAGACAAGAATGCATATCAGAGTCTCTGCAGGGATCGGTGGCAGCTAGAGTGACCAACTGTCACAGTTTGCCCAGGATTGAGGGGTTCCCGGAACGTGGCAACTTCAGTGCTAACACCACAACAGTCCCAGGCAAACTCAAACAACCCAGGTCACCCTGGGTTGTGCCCTTGGACAGAGGGATTCAAAGCATTTCCTGAAAGGAATGTGCAGGGTTAAGGAGACCAGTAGGGCTGGGTCAGCTTCAGGGGGTACTGAGCCCAAGCATAACCACTCTGTCAGGAGCCAGAGAGGGCAACTATGGGAGAGGCCGCCAGACAGAACCTGAGGCCGTGGGGAGAGGATGGCTATCCTGACCGTAACCCCCACCCCAGGCCCCCTGCTGGGTTTCTCCCCCTGGCTAGAGCCAACCAGAAGTCAGAGGGCTTGGGACCCCAGATGAAGGCCAGCTTCCCAGGGCACAGAGCAAGGGGAGGGATGAAGAGTGAATCTGGTGCCTTTTTGTCTCTGAGATGCTTGCCTGAAATAATATACTGCTTGGCATGGGTTGAGCTCTGGTAGTGCCATGCAGGCATTACCATCACCAGCTCCTGTGTCTTGGCCAGAGAGCCTCCAAGGCCTGCACTCTGTGGGGTGGGCCTGCCGCTCACTGCCATCCCACAGCCAATGCTTGATGCAATCTCAGATTTTTGCTCATCCCGCACAGACCCACACCCTCTCCTGGCCAAGCAGAGCAGAGACCCAGCTTTCTCTGGGTGCAATGGCACCAGAGTTACATCGGGTACAAAGCTGGCATTCCTGGGTCAAATCCAGTCTTCACAGGACAATCTGAAATTCTTTCTAATCAGAATTCAAACATCAGCTATGAAACAATTTTTGCAGTAAGGTGTTTTACCAAAAGCCTGCTTTTAGTTTCAATGTTTGTTGGATTTGCTGGCAAAATAACCACTCGTTTCACACAACTGAACAGATCTAATTAATTTTTAATAGAAGATTATTAATTTATATAACTTCAATATCCAGTCATTAGAAGGGGGAAAAGTATGAGAAACATAACAGACTATAAATCACCAGATTGGGCCGACACCCACATCCAGATTCAAACAGCAGCTGGGAAGTACCGCGTAACAGCAATCTGGAGTCCCAACTGGGAAGGATCCTGGGCGGTGCGTCCACCCCATAGGTGAGACTTCTAATTGCAGTTCTGGGGACTTCCCTTTATAATCCCAGGCCACAAGCTGTTATCATCAGTTTGCGCGCAAAAACGCAGCTTTGGTTCAATCATAACAATGCTGTTGGTTTCAACGTGTGAGTCACAAGATTTTCTAGACCCGGGGGGACTGGCCAGGTCCCCAGGGCTCAAGAAATTCTAAGACCTACTCCCTTTCTTATCGTAAGTGCTGCTTGACTTGTTTATAACAATTGTGTGTGAGCAGGCACGCAGTCCAGGCAGGGTCACAGGTTGGCCAGAGGCCTACTTCTGCCTCTGAAGCCTGAACAAGACTACTTTACTAGTTTTCCCAACATAGGGCCATGTTGTTGTTTAAATAATGACTATATATGCAAAAAAAAGAGCGTTTGTAGTGGGGGCAGGGGGAGGTGTCATAAAACATTGACAGTGATTAACCCTTAAAAAATTTTTTATTCTGTATTTCCTAAAATGGATATGTATTTCTTCCGAAGAATGAAGTTATAAAGATTTATAATTAGCCCTATTTTTAAAAAAATTAACTTACAATTATAAAAGAATACGTAAGTTCAGCCTTGTGGCAGACCTCCTCCTCAGAACCTGCAGGAGACAGAAGGTGAAACAACTTCTCCAAGGAACTCCTCAGGAAGGTCACCTCTGTGCAGCACCAGCCTGTGATGAAAGGGTGGTCTTCTCTTGCCTCAGAGCTGGGGTGAGGTGGGGGTGGAGTGGAACCATCTGGCGGCCAAAACTTGAGCTGCACAACCCTCCCTCTTTCCCATGCCCTAGCCAAGCTTCTGAGGCCTTCCTCCTCCAGGCCCTCCCTCTGTGGAAGGATTCCTGCCTCACTTTCCCACCTAGCTCACCATTTTTGGCTGTCCTTGAACCCTGGCCCTTGGCCAGTCTCTCAGACTCTCCCTGGCCATGGGCTTTTTGTACACCACTCATCCCCCATCCACCTACCCCAGCTCCCAGGAGGGAGGGCGTGGAGGGCTGGAGGGTGGCTTCCTGCCCCACAACCAGGTCTGGTCTCATGCTTTGCTGCTCCTTGTTCTCCCCATCTCAAGTCTGAGCCGAAGTCCAGCTGTCCTGAGTCAGGGTACTCCATCTAGGTATGACATGTGAGGTCTGGCCCAGGCTCCCTGAACCCCATCTGCTGTGGGGATCACTCAAGGTGCCCTTAGAATCTTGTGCCTGCCCCCAGATGGAGTGATCCAATACAGGGCTCCCAGCTGCAAGCACCAGTACCCTGCATCCCCAGCTCCCTGGACCCTCCCGAGGCCTGGGAAGCACTGTATTCCACAGCTCTGGGCAGGGTTGGGTCTCTGGACAAAAGGAGCCAATATCGAGGTCTGCCTGGCATTTCTGCTCCCAGAGGGATACAAAGAGATAAGGAAGAACAGGTCATCATCCCAGGTTGCTCAGTGGTCACAGCCCAGCTGGGGCAGTTGGAGACGGGGGGCAAGGTCCCTGATGGTAGTCCTTGGGAGCTGGTAACAGCCCAGCCAGAACTCCTGCAGGAGTTAGAGAGTGGCCTTCACCATACCACGACCCTGTAACACTCCCTATGCGCCAGCAGAAATGTCAAAGGGAAAACAGCTGAACAGGGCTTATATCAGCCTTCCAGGAGAGAGCAGGCACCTTCTCTGTCTTCCAGAACAGTCATGGGACTCAGCTGTACTGTGTATGGGGTGCAGGAGAGCAGATCTTTGGGTTGTTTGGGAGAAACTAGATCAATGAGCAAATCTTCTGACTATAAAAGTTGGCTTGAGGTTGGAAAAAATGTGCAGGTGAAGAAGCCATGTCTGTGGCTGCAGTTTGCAATCCCAGTGTGAGGTCTCACCCTGCTGGCCAGAGGGGTCAAGGTCATTCCTAACAAGTGGGATCAGAGCTAGCCAGGGTGATCAGTCTGGGCACTAGACACCTAGCACCCACTGGGAGTAAGCTCAGAGCCCTGCTCCACCAGGCCCCGTGGGCTTCTGGCTCCAGCTCCTCAGGCTCACCCTTCTGGAAGCACAGGTATGGGGCCAGGCTGGGGAAGGTGTCTATGCATGGTCCCACATCCTCCCTCCTCTGAGAGGGACCAAGCCTTGGTCTCCAGATCCAGACCAGCCCCCCACTTCCTGGCTTTGTGACTTTGGTCAGATTGCTTAATTTCATCAAACCTCAGGGGACTCCTGGGCTGCACCCGGACAGGTCCCAGACAAGGCGAGAGCAGGAAGGGGCTCCAGCCAGCAAGACCTTATGGGCTGGGGCCACCAGCTGCCTATTTGCTCCCCTGGACCTCAGATCCCAGTTCCGACAGGTTGAAGGAATCAGGACTCTACTTGCTTGTAAATGATAGAAGTCACTTCAGAGTGCCTCAAGTGAAGATGGGAATTTATTGTGCTCTGATACTGAGAAGCTTAGCGATAGATCCTGGCTTCAGGCCCGGGTGAACCCAGGGCTCCAAAAATGTGTATCTTTCTCCATCTTAGGGATCTGCTTTGCTCTGGATTCTTCACTCTCAGACAGCCTCTCCCCACCCAACCCCAACGGTGACAAGAAGGTCCCGGCATCACCACTCTACCCTCTAGCCAGCTGTGCCACTGGGCAAGGGACAAGCTCATCTTTTCTGCTGATTTTCCCATGTCCATAAGCAGACTGACAAGGGCCAAGCATGGGCCACACACTAATCCCTGAACCAATGCCAGGACCAGGGGTATCTAGTGGTTATGTGGCCAGGCCCAGGCCACTGTCCTCCCAAAGGTCTCTCAGGGGCTGGTCCCCAAGGCAAGGCAGCAGCAGCAGATACCTCCACAGGGGTCCTAGCATTCATGCTCCTGTGCACCAGAGAGCTGTGAATCCCCGAGGAGGATAGGGGGCAGATGTGGACCCTGCTAGGACCTCAGGGTTCCTGCTGTCTTGGTGCTAGCTGAGGGCCTAAGAATATCATCCTATCCCCACCGCAGTTACAGAGGGTAGAGGCCCTGGGGCAGAACAGCCTGATTTCCCAACTCAAGCTCTAGCCCTCAGCCATGGGACCTTTGCACATACCAGTACCTCCCTTTTCAAGTCTGTTAACTTCCTCTGGCAACTGCCCTGACTCTATACTGACCTGCACCAGCCCCAGCCTCAGGCCCAGCCAAGTTCCAGGCAGCCTGGCACCCTCCACATCAGCCAGGCCTGTCCCTCCTCCCTATATCCCACTTGGAACCGTCTGGCTCTCTGTGACACTAGACTAAGTGTCTGCTGCCCACCACTTTTTAAGTGCCACGAGGGCCCAAGCTGGATCTATTTTCACTCACCATTAGGTCCCTAGTACCAGGACAGGCATGAAGCCGGCTGCTTAGGAAAGAGGGAACGAGTGTGTGAAAGTTGACAGTGCACTGTGGAGGTTGAGAAGCAAATGCGGCAGCTCCTGAACCAGCTCTGCTGTTTCCTAGCAGGATTACTCAACCAACCCGCTCGTTACTGTCGCTGAGCCTCAGTTTCCTCAAAGGTCCAATGGGTGCAATAAACGCCTACTCCTGCCAGGGCCTGCAGAGCCTTGTGAAGCTAGAGACGGATTACATTAGGAAAAATGCTCTAGAGAAGACGTAAAAAGCTTCATTTTTTTCTCTAACACAACTGAAGAGTATCTGTTTAGAATTTCAGGACTTTTTTTTTTTTTTTAAGTAAAATAAAAAACACCAGATGGCTTCGAAGTACGCAAATGTTGGGCCAGTTCTCGTGACCTTCTTCGTGAGACCCAGCCCAAAGTACAGGGGGAAGGGGAGGGGAAGGCCGGGAACCAGGCGGGGGAACGCAGGCCTCTGTGACTCACGGCGTGGCCAGATTAGGGCTCCCGAGATTAGGCCGGCCGAGTGCAGGCCAGCTGCGCGGAGAAGTCAACCAGCGCCCCTCTGGGAGGAGACGGCTTCCTGGGTTCCCCCAGCTTTGCTCAATACTTGGAGAATCCCGGCCTCGGACTTCCGGCTCTGCAATAAATCCCAGGTTCGAGCTCTGACACCGCCTCGGCTGCCCAATTTTGGCAAAGTCCCTTTCCATCTCTGAGCCTACCTTGTGCTGCGTCTCTGGTGCCCTGAGAGGAGTCTGGCACACAGAGGGGCGCACACCCGGAACACGTGTTATTATGCCCGACATTGTACTCTGTGACTTACACAGACTGCCTTAAACAACATTACGACCCGGGAAGTAGGTTCCATTGTTATCCCTATTCTACAGACAGAAAGGCTGAAGCGCAGAGCGATTCAGTCCCCTGCCCAAGGTCCCACGTCTACTCACTGGCTGAGTCTGGGTCTGAACTCAGGAAGCGTGCTGCCCCCACCAGCCCGTTTCCAGAATCTAACGCCGGACACCCACGTGCTTCAGCCGGGACTTGCGTCTGGGAGCCGCCCCTAGCCCGCTGCCCAGACTCCTCGGGGCCAAGTGCCCGCCGTTGTCACGACAACCGGGGGCCAATGGGAAGCGGGCAGGCGGGAGGAGGCCACGCCTCGACCCCGCCCCTGGAGGAGGGCTACGAGCTATAAGGGCCAGAGGCCGAGCGGCGGGAGCTAGAGTCCAGGAGCGCGAGGTGCGCACGGGGATATCCAGTGTCAGCTGAACGTAGAGGCCCGGAGCCGGGAAGGGTGCGAGGAGCGGCCAAGATGTGTGGTGAGTGCAGCGCCCACCTGCGGCCCCCTCCGTGGCGGCCGCGGCTTCCGGCGCCCCGGCCTCTCAGAGCCTGGGCCCAAGAGCCGGGCCCTGGGGACTGGAGGCGGCGCGAGATGGGGGCGTCGATTTGCCCTGGTCCCCGACAGAGGGGCTTTCACGGGCTGGGCCTGCCTCCCCTTGCCCCGGCCGCCGAGTGGGTGTCCCAGGGAGGGGTGAAGGGGAGGGTGCCCAACCCCGTTCTCGAACCCACAGCGGGGAGGGAATTGGTCCTGTCCTAGGCCTGGACCCTCGAAACACAGAGGTGTGTCCGCACCCCATGTCCAGTGAGGAAAGCGCCTCCAAGTCGCCCACAAGGCGGCCAGGCGCAAGCTAGCGCGCATCCCGGGCGCAGGGTGCCCAACGCGGCTCTTAGCCCATCGCGAACACCGATGAGAGGCGACCACACCTGCACCGTCCCCGTGGTGTCGGGAGCAGCCCCTGGTGCGCTCGGGAAGGGCCTGTGGGTCCTCCTCGCGTCCCAAAATGAACTTCTTGTCCCTAGAAGGGTTGATTCCTGATTGCCGCCTCTTCGCTGGAAAGAGCTCTCGGCGAGGCGCGGGGAAGAAGCAGCACCTACCGCCGAGCTTCGGGCGGAATCTGGGAGAGGGAGCCCTGGACTGGGAGCGGGGTCGGGCCCCGGCGTCTCGAATACCGCGGTGACTGGGCGCGGTCCCTCAAGGCTCCGGGACGGTGGGGAGGGCGGCCCGGCCCTGCGCGCACATCTGCAATTCCTTACTCTCCTTGCTGGACCTCCTCCGCTGGCTGGGGAGAGGGCCGAGAACTTCTGCTGGGACAAAAGGTCACTGCATTTTTTTTTTTTTTTTTTTTCCTTGAGTGGGATTCAGTTTCCCATTCCAGCCTCCTGTGGCTGGAGGACCTGGTGGAACTTTTGAAGCCATGAAAGGCCTCTGTCTGACCGTGTTCAGGGCTGCTGGGGTCGGGTGTGCCAGCAGTGAGCCGTGGGCCAAGGTCTGTACAGGCCTTGTTTCTGAGGCCAGACGCTCCTGAAAAAGTGAAAAAGGACAGACTGACCAAGGAACAGGCAGCTGACTTTTGGGGTGCAGCCTCCCCCAGGCCAAGCAGACATGAATTTAAATTCCTGAACCCTCAGCAAAAATGTCAGGACTCCTGGGCGTCATTGGTAATGTACATATAGGGCTGCCTGTTGGCATTCCTGGGGAGAGAGATAAGACAAAGGTGGCAATTTTGCCAAGAAGCTTTGGGTTCCAAACTCCTTAGTGTGGCATTCAAGGCCCTTGGCTACCTGGTGGTCTTAGAGCCAGACTGGTGCACCAAGACCCTCCCACTGGGTCTGCCCCTCCAGCTTGAGCAGCTTCCCTCCTTCCACCTCTCAGATGCCCTTCCGCCCCTACCACCACCCTAGCCATCCTGCTTCCTATGTACATCCACCTTTCTCCGTTGTCCTTCTGAGCCTGGGGGCGCTCAGACTCTCAATTCTGAGTTTGTTCTGCTTTCCTAAAGGGCTGCTGTGTTTTTGGCCCCTAGGGAAAGGATGAGCTTTGGTTTGTAACTACCTGTGTCCTCCCAACAGGGCTCCCTGCTGGCACACCCCACCCTCCAGCTCTCAGTGAAGTCTGGGAGTCTTGTGGAATTCCTGCATGGGAAAGTTATTTCCTTTTCAAATAGCCAAGAGAAAGTCTCAGCTGGGTGCTAATGTGCCTTTAACATCTTTCTGACACTTGCCCGAGCACCCCTTGCACAGAGGAAGCCATCCTGGGCTCAGAGCTCGGAGCAGCAGATGGCTAAAATTGAACCCATTGGTTTGGTTTGTTTGTGGTTTTTTGTTGTTTGGTTTTTTTGGATTATGATCTGTGTATATATGGCTAGTGATATTAGTTTTCCTTTATGTTTGTTTTCTTTTGTAATGAATTTATTTAAATTTTAAAAACTTTGGTCAATTTTATAGAAAAATATTAAAGAAATGATTGTGCATTTGGTACAAGGATAGTGCAAAAATTGTGAAGGTGCTCCTGGAATAAACCACTTACGTCTTCACTTTACCTTCACTTGAGGAGGTAAACCACTTACCTCCTCAATTTGGGGAAATTGAGGCCCAGAGAGGTCTGTGCATACCTTTGTCTGAGCAGTTGTTTTAGGTCTTTTCTCTGGACTGGCTGTAGCCCTGCTGGGATTTGCCACCTTGAAGCCACCTCAGAGCTCAGATCTCTGGGGCTGGTTCCGCAGTGGTCAGCAGGGGTTGAGCTAAAGGCCTTTCCTTATCAGTTCCTGATGACCGGGCTCACAGTGCCTCCTGCTCTCCCTTGTCTTTGCTGCTTCTCCCACAGGAAGCTGGACCTTCTAGTTGATCATCCACACACTAAGCAGATAACCCTCAAAGTTTTAATGAACTGAGAGTTTATCTGAAGCAACACGTAGGTACTCATGGGTGGTCTTGTTGACATCTGGGAATTGCTGGCATTTTGCTGACTTTCTGCTGATAAAAAGGTTACTATATTCCCTCTTCCTCCCTCCTTTCCCCACTCTAGAGAATTAACTGCTCCTGGAGAGGCCCTGTTTTCCAGGCCCTGGGGCTCTGTGGGCCTGGTCCTCCCCTCAGAGAAGGGGCAGGTAGTTGGAGGGGCAGTCCAGAGGCTGACCAGGGACGGAGTAACTCATGAGGTAAATGCTGCCATAGAGGGAAGACCTAAGGCACGAGCTGCAGCCTGGCAGCCCCATGCCAAACCGGCAGCCGGACATCTTTCTGTTTGGTGCACAGAATTTAAACTTTTTTTTTTTTAAATTATTGTAGTTACCAAATAACACAATTGGGAGATTTCACCTTAAATAGGTAGGATTTTGACTTCTCTTGAAAAAATCCAAAGATGAGCAACTCTGAGTCCATGTTTCTGAATAGTTTACAGTGATACCTGGGATGACAGGTGCAAGCTCCCCATTTCTCCCTCCCTGACCCAGCTGCCCCACTCACTGATGGTACCTGATGGCCCCCATGCAGTCTGAGGTTGGGACCCCAGCACAGTGGAGGCAGAGACACTGACTTTCCCCAGAAGAGGGAGAGGGACCTGGGACAGTGTCACAGGCCTGATTTCAAGTATGAGCTCTACAGAGAGAAGAGGGTGATAGGTGTGCCAGGCTGAGGGCACAGTATATGCAAGGGCATGACGGCATGCATGCTTGGGGATGTGACAAAAAGGATTGCATGTCCCGTCTATGAATTCTTAAATCTTCCCTGTCCTTCATTACTACACTTAGTCATCTATGAGGTGGGAAAAAAAGACTTGAAGAAGAAAAAATTCTTAGTTTTTGCTAGAAGGTAAAGCCCTTGCCTTGAATTCATCATCTTTTGTATTAGCTCCTCTGGCTGCTGTAACAAATTGCCACAAACTTGCTGATTTAAAACAACATAAATCTATTTTCTCACAGTTCTGAAGACTAGTTGTCCAACAATCAGTTTTACTGGGCCAAAATGGAGGTGCCAACAGGGCCCCACTTCCTCCAGAAGCTCTAGGGGAGAATCTGTTCCTTGCCTCTTCCAGCTTCTGGTGGTTGCTGGCATTCTTTGGCTTGTGGCTACTCATTCCAGTCTCCTCTTCCATGGTCACATCACTTTCTCCTTTTCCATATTAAATCTCCGTCTGCTTCCCTTTTATAAGGACACTTGTTATTTCATTTAGGGCCCATCTGTATAACTCAGAATAATCTCCCATCTCAAGATCCTTAACTTAATCACATCTATAAAGACGCTTTTCCATTTATAGATAGATTCTAGGAGTTAAGACCTAATATTTTTGAGGACGATTATTCATCCTGCTACAGTTGGGTTCTTGCTTTCAGATGCTTTCTGCAAGAATAGTCCAGTGTTGCCAATCCCAGATGGCTACAAGAATGTTGACCAGAGGGCTACCAGCATCGCCTGCACCACACACACCCAACTCCTCTGGTCCCAGTCAGAAGGTGAATGTAGGCATCAGTTAAATACCCCTTCCTTCACTGGCATCATGCCACACACCCAGATGGACCAAATAGTGTTCATACTTTCTCTAATAGTCAGTTCCCATGTCATATAAATATCGTGCATCTTCCTCTCCATGTGTGTACGTGATACCCTTCCCACTCATCTCTTCTCTGCAAGAAACAGGCATAGTTTTATTCCCCAGAATCAAGAGGGGCCAGGACACACACCCACACCCACACACAGTGTGTTTACTGCACAGCAGTCTCTCAGGAGAACTTGTCAAATGCTTACAGAGACTCGCTTGCCTCTTGTCTTAGGTGAGGAAACAGCAATCCAGGGAGATTACTTGGCTCGGGAGAGCTCATCCTTTTGTCCCAAACTTCTTTTGGCTTTCAGAACCCTGTCATATTTGACACTCCCTTCCTCCTTATAACAGTTCAGTTCATGGATGGATGCCTCAGAAGAGACTGGACTGGAGTTGATGGGGCACAGACTCTGGGGTCAGGACACCTAGCTTGTTGCCTCTCCAAGCCATAGGAGCCCTGAGAAACAGAGCCCCCTACACAATAGTGTGCAGATAAATGTTTAACAACCGGCTCTTTGGTTTGCCAGTTTCTATGGTGTGAATACTCTCACCGTGGCTAATTTCAGGTCACCAGCATGAGGTCCCTGAGCATGGAGTTGGGAAGAGATGCACACAGTTGGCTCTTCGGAGCCAGTCTTAGCAGCTCTCTAACACCCCTGCCCCTACTTATGGGACTTTTGTGGCACTCTCTGGAGGGCTGCAGAGAGGCCAGCTGGGCAGCCAGCCGGGCAGGGGCTCAGCGCGGCCTCCACCCTCCTCCACATCCTCCTCCTCCCCCCCCCATCATCATGCCATTTCCCCATCAGTCTTATTCATCAGGGGTTTCCCAAGTTCTGAGAAACCTTCTGGACATTTTGTGATATAAGATTAGTAAATAGTGCTTTTAAATTGAGGAGTTATTTTTATATTTAGCAAAATTTGCTTATAAAGGAGTAGTAACTTGAGGTTATAAACACTCTTGGGAGAACGTTCTGAAGATTCATTAGGTGCAAAGCCAAGTAATTTAATCTAGTCATCTGCCTCTTTTTAATTTTCAAAGGAAATATTTCACTGGAAAAAAAAAAGTCTGGCTTTTTCATAGCTGAATTTGGCAGTTTGAACTTCTTTTTTTTTTCTTGAAAGTTTTTTTTTTAAGTACAATGAAGAGTATTTGTATGTTGCTTCCCCTTTGTTTTGGTGAAACCCTAATGGGACAGGGACACCAGAAATTTTCTATTAAAAAGAAAAATGCCTTGCCCACATTTACTGCAGGAAGCAGAGTTCCCTGTTATCTCAGGGATTAGAGTGTTGTGGTAACTTTAACCCTTGGAGTCCCAGGAGGCCTGAAACAGGGCAAGGCTGTCCCCAGAAGAGCCAACCGCCTCCTGACCCTGAGCCAGGCCTGGGGACTCATCTGCCTTTGTGAGGGGACCCAGCTGTGCCATCTCCACCTTTACTCTCACTTCTGTGAGGAACCAGCAGAAATTGACCTTCCCACTTCATGAATAAAGTGGCCTTCCCCAGTCTGCACAAGGGAGGCCTGGACATCCAGAGAGGCCACAGCCTCCTTTTGCAGCCCTTGCTCCTGGCCCAGTGGCCTCCCCTTCCTCGGGACCTCACCTGGAAGGGTATACTGCCCACCTCCCCTGGCATGCCACACACACACTCACACACCCAACACACTCACACATACCTGACACTCAAACACACACACACACACACACACACACACACACATACTCAGGAATTTTATGAGGCATAAATCCAACTGGCCATGTCTTCCAATTTGGGACTTAGAATAGTACCTAATCTCTAGTAGACTCATGGACTAAGGAGGTCAACCTCTTCAGTTCTGAGAAGCATCGGATGGTGGTGGAAGGAGTGCCCTTGGTCTGGAGGGTCCCCTCCTGGCTGGGTGGTGACACAGCTCCAGCGGAGCGAGCCCTACCCTGTGTGAGGTACAGGTGGTATCTCTGCCTGGGACTCTTCGCCCTCAGTCACAGTGAGGGCAGTGTCTTTCATTGGGAAGCTGATCCTTGGAAAGATGGAGAAGTTTTCCAAAACGATAGCCACAGAATCATAATGTGGACCCTAGCCCACCCACTGTAAACTTAGACCTTCTTCCCTCATCCTGCAGGCCCCAAACAACCCCTCCCCGCATCCAATACCCCGAGCACCCCAGGGGTTGTGGAGAAGGTTCCAGGAGTTCAGTGATCCTAGTTCTGTCTGGGAATCCAGAGACATTGCCCCTCCATCTTGTCATTGTCATTATCTGTCACTTGAAGGTCGAAGTGCCCCTACCTGCATGAATGGACCTCTGTGGTGCGTTTGGTCCTGAGTTCCTATGTGATCTCTCAAGCCATATTTGGAGAGAACATTAGAATTCCCAGCCCCCCAAGGTGGGCTGGGCCAAGGGGCCACAGTCCCCTCTTAAAGGGCTCGTGTCTATCCTGCATCACATCTACAGTCTCTTCTGGAGTCCCTCTGAATTTATCTGGGTGTTTCTACCTTTGGAACCTTTTCTCACTCACTTTTCCCATCAGTTTTAAGAGTGGGACCCTGAAAAGCTGTTTCAAAGCTCTGGATGCTAGGATGGCAGTGTAGGCAAGGGGTATACACTGAGCTGCAGTGGTTGGGCCAAGGCAGCCTCTGCCCCAGGGCTGGGCATGTCTCCAACCAGCTTGGAGGTATTTCGCCATCCCTCTTGGGCAAGGGAGGTGTGTAGTGGGAGCCGGCCTTGCTGTGGTTGCCTCTGCCCTGTGGGGAGGGGGCTAGATGGGAAGAGGAAGGTGGAGTTAGAAGCAGGAGTGTCCTGGGGAAGGAGTGACCTCCCAGGGGTCAGGGGAGGGTGTATCAACATGGCCTGGACCTCACCAGGGGAGCTCTGAGTGTGTCCATCAGGGGCCAGATGGGCATCTCCCCACGGGCCAGGCCCCCTCTGCAAGCTATTTTTCATCCCTTGGAGTAGGATTCTAAGACAGGTCTTATGCTAATTTGGGGGGCAGCAGTGATGAGCCCCCTGCAATCAGGTAGACCTGGTTGTGAATTACTCAACTCTTTGGACTTGGAGCCGGAGATTCCCTGTCTGTCCATGGGAACCACAGCCTGGATATAGGCATCGTGAGGATTAGACAAGATGAGGTTCTGAAGGTATTGGCACATGGGAAGCCATCATGAGTGGTGACAGTGGTGGTTGTGATTTACTTTGCAATCCCACCCAGTGGAGTTCTGGGATCCTTCCCCAGGACCTGGTTCATTTATCTAGAAGGCTCTCCACTCCATTCCTAGGGTCCTCACAGTGCATGATGCTTGGGGGTGGGTAATGCTGGGGCATATACGCCTTTGTGCTTGAGTGTCTTAGGGTTACACTTACAGCAGTGCCTCACTGCCCTGGTGAAAGGAGCTAACACTCAGGGACACCAGACTCAGCACTACCCACCTCTCTTACCTTTCTGTCCCTCGTGCTTATACTTGGGGGTTCTCTCTGCTTGTCCATGGTTGAGGGTGGCTGTCTTCAGCCCAGCTCAAAGGTCACCTTCTCTGATCAACACCCCTCCCCCAAATCCATTCATTTATTCATGCATTCATTCATTCAAAAAGTAGTTACTGAGCACCTAAAATGTACCAGGCTCTCTACTGGGTTCTGGGAATATAGGAAGGAATAAGACAGATAAACAAGACACGTGTGGTCTCCATCCTCATGAAGGTTACAATCCAGTGGGGAGTCAGACAAAAGACACGAAGGGAAGTGCTATATAGGAAATAAACAGGGCCATGTGACTTTTTAAAAATCGGGAGAGGAGAAGGCCTGTAACAGGCCGGGTGGGTGAGCTGTCGGCCACCTTTGCAGAGAGCCGGTCCAGGAGCCTCCTGCCCCTTTCTCACCTCTCAGCTCTCAGCCTGTCTGCCTGCAAGTCTCTTGAGGGGTCGGGTGGTCCCTGTGCATCATGTCCTCTCATGACTCACCCTGCAAGGCCCCCTGACTGGTCCATCTCGGCACTTCGCAGCACGTAGCACAGTGATGAAGCCTCTGTGGGCCAGAGAAATGTTTATGGGATGATTTACACCTTAATCAGTCTGCAGCCAGATCACACATTTGGTTTAATCATCATTTCCCCAAGTAGAAAGCCAAAAATAAATACCAGTCAACTGCTACTAGTTTCCTTGTGGTTTTATTTAAAGATAATTTCTCAAGGGCTTCCCTTGTGCTGTATACATACCTGCATTTGTGCCGCATGCTCCCCAGGAGGAGGAACCTCTTTGCCTGATCCATTTTCACAGATACAGACACTTACTATGCGGCAGGCACTGTTCCTCTGGCTTTACAAAGACTCCCATGAATTGTCACAACAACCCTAGGAAGTAGGTGCTGCCATCACCACGCTCCACTGGGAGTTCAGTGACTTGCCCCAGGCCACACAGAAGCAAGGAGTGGGCTGGGATTTGAAATGGATATTTGGCAAAGGTGGTAGGCCATAGCTGCCACCCTCTGTGCTTCTTGCTGTCACAGACTAGTGAGCAGGCGAGGGAGGAGGAGCCCAGGCAGGGTGACCCTGAGCCTGTCTTTTTATGCATTGGACCGTGTGCTCAGACTGCTTTCTGCCTTCTTGTGGCTGTTGTCCCTCCAGGTGAGCAGAGCTGGGGAGCCACGGTGACGTTGGTTGGGCTAGCTGACAATCCTGTACCCACCACTCTCTAATTCATATAGCGGCACATGGTAACATACTACATACAGGCATGTGGCAAAATAACCTGACTGTACAAATAACCTGACTGACTGACACATGCAGTGGGAAAGGAGTTTCTGCCTTCTGTCCAGCACCCTCGTCAGTGGCAACCACTGCTCCCTGGGTCTTCCAGAAACATGCTATGTGTCTCCCTGCCCCACCTTGGGTAATTTACAGATGTTCTGCAGGCCACTTTTCCCCTTGACACATGTTGGAGATGTAGCCTGTTTTCCAAGAGAACATACAACTTCACCTTGTTCTCTGTATAGGGCTGCCTGCATGTGGCCCTACAGTGGCCACGTGTGGCCGTGCCATCACTTACTGGGCCCTGCCAGGCATCAGGCTGTCCCCAGTCTTCAGCTACCACAGACAGCGCTGAGCAACTATCCTAATGCACTCACACTTGAATCTCTGCACAGATATCTGTTGGATACATTCCTAGAAGTGCAGAAGCTTTGTTCAACAGATGTGTACATTTTAATTTGAGAGATTGCCAAATTGCCTTCCAAAGAGAGTGTACAAATTTAAACTCTCACTTGTCAAACTGGTGGATCTTTACTGATTTCATAGGTTAAAAATGGATTCTCATTGCAGCTTTTATTGCAGATGAATGGGATTCCAGAAGGGAATTCTGATATGAATAGCAAACAAAATTCCTGGGAAAGCAGCTTTATTCTATTTCATTATTTTTTTAAATAGTAAGAGCACAGTATAGGTGCTGTTTTATTCACTTTCATCTGGTGGCGTGCAGAGAGAAGCCAGCCGAGAGGAGAGAGACAGTGCTTAAAAGAATTTACTGAACAGAGGTTGGTATGCAAGAGATTTCATGTTAAAAATTAGATTTATGCCTTCTTGCGCAAAGACCTTGAAAACCACTTCTTGGCAGCCCCTCTCACCACAGTAATCAACCAAACGGTGCTTGAGTGGCTGCCAAGCCTCCCAGCTGGGTGTGGACACAGCTGGTGGTCCTGATGGCAACGACCCTTTAGCCGTTCCAGCCATTTCCAGCCCACCAGGGGCTCTGGCAGCAGCACCTCCCACCAAGGTGGCTGTTCTGGGTCTCAGAGCCAGAGATGCATACGTGCCTGACGTGAGTTCAGAAGTGAAGTTTGTGTATGGTGTTAGGGAGTGTTCTAATCTCATACTTTTACATGTACCAGTCCAGTTTTCCCAGCACCACTTATTGAAGAGGCTGTCCTTTCTCCACTGTACATTCCTGCCTCCTTTATGAAAGATAAGGTGACCATATGTGCGTGGGTTTATCTCTGGGCTTTCTATCCTGTTCCATTGATCTATATTTCTGTTTTTGTGCCAGTACCATACTGTCTAGATTACTGCAACTTAGTAGTATAGTCTGAAGTCAGGGAGCCTGATTCCTCCAGCCCCGTTTTTCGTTCTCAAGATTGCTTTGGCTATTCGGGGTCTTTTGTGTTTCCAATTATCAAACTCTTAGAGGAAAACATAGGCAGAACACTCTATGACATAAATCACAGCAAGATCCCTTTTGACCCACCTCCTAGAGAAATAGAAATAAAAACAAAAATAAACAAATGGGATCTAATGAAACTTAAAAGCTTTTGCACAGCAAAGGAAACCATAAACAAGACCAAAAGACAACCCTCAGAATGGGAGAAAATATTTGCAAATGAAGCAACTGACAAAGGATTAATCTCCAAAATTTACAAGCAGCTCATGCAGCTCAATAACAAAAAAACAAACAACCCAATCCAAAAATGGACAGAAGACCTAAATAGACATTTCTCCACAGAAGATATACAGGTTGCCAACAAACACATGAAAGGATGCTCAACATCTTTACTCATTAGAGAAATGCAAATCAGAACTACAATGAGATATCATCTCACACCAGTCAGAATGGCCGTCATCAAAAAATCTAGAAACAATAAATGCTGGAGAGGGTGTGGAATAAAGGGAACACTCTTGCACTGCTGGTGGGAATGTGAATTGGTACAGCCACTATGGAGAACGGTATGGAGGTTCCTTAAAAAACTACAAATAGAACTACCCTATGACCCAGCAATCCCACTACTGAGCTTATACCCTGAGAAAACCATAATTCAAAAAGTGTCATGTACCAAAATGTTCATTGCAGCTCTATTTACAATAGCCAGGAGATGGAAGCAGCCTAAGTGTCCATCATCGGATGAATGGATAAAGAAGATGTGGCACATATATACAATGGAAAGAATTGTAAAGAAAATTGAAAAGAAACGAAATTGAGTTATTTGTAGTGAGGTGGATGGACCTAGAGTCTGTCATACAGAGTGAAGTAAGTCAGAAAGAGAAAGACAAATACCGTATGCTAACATATATATGGAATCTAAGAAAAAAACAAATGTCATGAAGCACTTAGGGGTAAGACGGGAATAAAGACACAGACCTACTAGAGAATGGACTTGAGGATATGGGGAAGGGGAAGGGTGAGCTGTGACAAAGTGAGAGAGTGGCATGGACATATATACACTACCAAATGTAAAATAGATAGCTAGTGGGAAGCAGCCGCATAGCACAGGGAGATCAGCTCGGTGCTTTGTGGCCACCTAGAGGGGTGGGATAGGGAGGGAGACGCAAGAGGGAAGAGATATGGGAACATATGTATATGTATAACTGATTCACTTTGTTATAAAGCAGAAACTAACACACCATTGTAAAGCAATTATACTCCAATAAAGAGGTAAAAAATAAACAAACAAATAAATAAATAAATAAACACAGAAGTGAAGTTTGGCCCAGAGGATGGGGAATTGCAGGGGAGAATCGGCAAACATACAGCGCTCTTGTAAAAGAATTTCGGCTTTAAAAGAGTTGGTGTTTTTCCTTTCAAAACATTTAAAACAATTTATGCATATATTTGTTTGATGACCACCTCTCATTCTGACTATAAGGATCATGTATGTTTTATTTTCCTTGATATTTGTAAGACCTAACAGAGTGAATGCCACGTAGGAAAAAGGCTCTAGATATTTTCAAAAGAATGAATAAGAGGATGAATTCTGGCCAAATAAATAAATAAAAAGAAGTTGGAGAACACAGTAGATTGTATATAAAACTATGTATTATTTTTTAAGGCATAAAGCCAACAAAGAAGACAATGCCACTGAACAAATAGGATAAAAAATATATATATCTTTTATTCCATGCTTATGGGAGAAAAATAGACAATAATTTGACTTTTGGAAGTATACATTGTCTCCACCCAGCACCCCCCCCAAAAAAAAAAACAAGAGTTGGTGTATGGGCCTTTGTGTCATCTGCAATGCCTGTTAGCTCCCCTTTGTGAGGGTGCAGGTATAATTCTAGAACAATTCCCAAGGTGCCAGGATAGTTTTGTAGTTTAAAAGACTACAAAAATGGTTTGTGAGTTGCTCCATCCTTCCTATAGCCATCTCCCATAGCTATGTGCTCTTTACATTGACTGGAATTTGACCATATCCCTCCAGGGAACTTCCTGATTTTTTTGCAGAAAAACTAATGTTATAGAAAATTTTACCTAAGCATAGATTATGGTGATGGCTACACAACTCTGTGAATATACTTAAAAACCATTGCATTGTACACTTTAAATGGGATAATATTATGGTATGTGACTTGTATCCCAATGAAGCTGTTAAAAATTTACATTAAAAAGTGGCTGTCGGGCTTCCCTGGTGGCGCAGTGGTTGAGAGTCCGCCTGCCGATGCAGGGGACACGGGTTCGTGCCCCGGTCCGGGAAGATCCCACATGCCGTGGAGCGGCTGGGCCCATGAGCCATGGCCGCTGAGCCTGCTCGTCCAGAGCCTATGCTCCACAACGGGAGAGGTCACAACAGTGAGAGGCCCGCATACCGCAAAAAAAAAAAAAAAAGGAAAAAAAAAAAAAAAA
This sequence comes from Mesoplodon bidens, assembly GCF_964165515.1. Taxonomy (NCBI): domain Eukaryota; kingdom Metazoa; phylum Chordata; class Mammalia; order Artiodactyla; family Ziphiidae; genus Mesoplodon; species Mesoplodon bidens. The sequence continues at coordinate 174,634,803 of NC_138160.1, read as the reverse complement.
AAGTGGCTGTCTTTTTTTTTATATATATGTAAGGTGACAAAAATACATCCTCTGACCAGAAGTGTTTAGGTTTGAAGCATAGGGTAAATTGTGAGCTCTTGAAGCACAGATGCTCAGCTGGGGAAGCGCTTCTCACCTGACCTAGAAGACAAAAATAGCTGACTGCCAAAGTTATCCTTGGCCATTTTTAAAAGAAAACATCTGTAACTGCTCAGAAACCACAGTGTGCGTGTTTTTAAATATAAACCCTGCCTCTTAATACTCGTGTGCAAATATATCCTGTGTACAGTAGCATACAGTACCTAAGAATGCAAAATATAATTTTTAGCACTGTATAATTTCATCGCCTTTTTTTGACTGTGTCTAGATTTATTTTAGCAAGTTAAATTTCTATGATGTGACCCTACTTACTGCTTAGGAATATAATATTTACTTTAATCATTTAGTTTAAATCATTTAATTTAATCATTCATTCAAAAATACTGTATTGACTTGAATATAATCTAGAGACATTACAGCTATTACAGAGATATGACATGTGGTTTGCTGTATAATTGGGATCATCCCTTAGTTATCTGCAGGCAGGTTGTCCTCTCCAAGGTTTATCTCTGGCAAATTTTTTCACAGTTTTATTGAGATATAATTGATGTATAACATTGTATAAGTTTAAGATATACAACATAATGATTTGTATATGTATATATGTATTGGTATATGTTACATATGTATGTGTATATGTATATACATATTGCAAAATGATTACCCCAATATTAGTTAACATTCATCACCTCACATAGTTAAAAGTTTTTCACTATGATGAGAACTTTTAAGATCTACTCTCTTAGCAACTTTCAAATATACAATAGAATATTAACTATAGCCACCATGCTGTACATTACATCACCAGAATTCATCTTATAACTGGAAGTTTGTACCTTTTGACCACCTTCACCTAATTCCCTCACCTCTCATCCCCCACCTCTGGCAACCACCAATCTGATTTCTTTATCTATGAGTTAGTTTTTTTTGTTAGATTCTGTATAAAAGTGAGATCATACAGTATTTGTCTTTCTCTGTCTGACTTATTTCACTTAGCATATTGCCCTCAAGATTCATCCATGTTGTCACAAATGGCAGGATTTCCTCCTTTTTTATGGCTGGATGATATTCCATTAATATTACATATATAGGGCTTCCTTGGTGGCTCAGTGGTTAAGAATCCGCCTGCCAATGCAGGGCACATGGGTTTGAGCCCTGGTCCAGGAAGATCCCACATGCCGTGGAGCAACTAAGCCCATGTGCCACAACTACTGAGCCTGTGCTCTAGAGCCCACATGCCACAACTACTGAAGCCCGTGTGCCTAGAGCCCATGCTCCGCAACAAGAGAAGCCACTGCAACGAGAAGCCTGCCACCAAGAGTAGCCCCCACTTGCTGCAACTAGAGAAAGCCCGCGCACATCAACAAAGACCCAATGCAGCCAAAAATAAATAAATCAAATTAATTAATTAATAAAAAAATACTACATATATATTCCATGGCTACTTTATCCATTCATCCGTCAATGGACACTTAAGTAGTTTCCATGTCTTGGCTATTGTAAATAATGCTGCAATGAACATGGGGGTGCAGGTACAGGTATCTGGAAATTTTTAAATTTTGCTCAGACCTTTCTGTCATCCCAGAAAAATGTTGAGAAAATTTAAAAATAATAAAATTTAAAAATTAAAATTGAGAAAATAAACCTTCTTTTAACCCTATTCATCCCCGAGGCAGTGCTGCCCAGAGGTTAGGATCATTTAGGTCCTAAAATCAGATCTCTTTGGTTCCACTCCTGACTCTGGCCCAGTTCCAGAAGGTAAGGGGAGGGTAATGGCAGGTCCAACCTCTAAGACTGCTTCGAGCTTTGATTGATACCTGTGTAGCAATGCTTAGCCCAGTGCCTGGCATATAGTGAGTTCTCAATAAGATGAGTCCCTTTTCACAATCCATACTGTTGCTTCCCTGCTTAATACAGATTCATGGTCATTCTATCCACATACATTTATTGAACAAGGACCATGTGCCAAGACGCCTGTGACCTTGTCAGGGGATGTAGATGCCTCAGGATCTAAGAGCAGGTGAACACTTCTGGCCAGGGCCTGGACAAGCCTGCCCTGGGAGGTGGGGTTGGAGCTAAACTTTGAGAAGGGAAGGTTTTCCTGTGTAGGGCAAAAGGACAGAGGGGTAATGGGATGGGACCCTCACAGAGCAGGATAGAGACAGACCAAGGGTCTGTAGTCTCAAGCAGGGGAGTGGAGAAGTTTGAAAAGAACCAACATGATGACTGTTTCTTCCTATTTGGGAAAATATTATTTTAATATATGAATGCAGAAAATAAAGCCAAACAAAATCTTCTAGGCTGGTGGGCCTCCCTTGAAGGTAAGGATTCTCTATGAGGCCAAGAGATGATTTTATGCTTGCTGTCGTAAAAGTAGTGCTTATTGATGGTAATGCTCCAAGCAGTAGGGCCAAGTGGAAAGTGGAGCAAAGGCCCCAGCCCCTGTTCCTACCTGTCGCAGGAGGCTGGGGTGACCTCCTTTTGACTCTTCTCAGGTGTGTTCTGTGCAAACCAAGGAGTCCACATAGCAGGGACTTCCAGATGGCCCTAGGTGGTTGCTTTGTTTTGCTGATCTTTTCTATTATAAATGTTGCCACAATGAAAGGTGTCTTCTGTGAGTATGTCCATAGGAGAAATTCTCCACAGTGGAATGGCAAGGCCGTGGTGTGTGAGTGTGTTCTTCACATGCTTTGTGTGTCCTTTTGTCACTGCAGGAGGGCTGCATACAATGTCCTTCTAGAAGCAGTAAGGGAGTTCTGCTCTTCTTCCATTATGTCTGGGGAAGGCCACACCTTCCTCTGCAGGCAGCCTGGAAGCGCTTCAGTGATGTGCCTCCAGTGGTATCTGTTTCCCCAGAAGTGTTTTCTTCTAAACATGAACCAAGTGTTTTGTAAACATATGGTTTTCCCTCTTTTAACAGGAATCTTCGCCTACATGAACTACAGAGTCCCCCGGACAAGGAAGGAGATTTTTGAAACCCTCATCAAGGGACTGCAGCGGCTTGAGTATAGAGGCTATGACTCAGCAGGTAGGCTCTGCAGGCTGCTGCCATATAAACATAATGCTTGTTCATTAAAGAAAATTGAAAATTTCTGTAGAAAAGTAGAAAGAAAAAACAAGGGTAAAAAAATATCCATCAAAAGCACCCCCCATCAATATCTGTGTCCCTCCTGTGGTCGTCTGGGGTCTGGGGACGGTAGAGGTGTCATGCAGATATTTATTGTTTTATCTAATTATAATTATGCAATTCTGTAATTTTGTGTTCTTCTTCTTTCACTTACCTTGTTTTTTTCCATTATCCTAAACACTTCCTAACATAATCTTTCTAAGTGGCTGCACAGTCCTCCACTGGATGCCTATCTCAGAGTTTACTCCTTCATCCACATAACAGGTGGATATTTAGTCTGTTTCCCATTTTTAATTAAGCAGCCTTAGGAGAAAAAGGAGAGCCAGATAATTATATATTCCTATAAATTCTTAATAGAAAGCAAGTCAGGATCACTAGTGCAATGGAAACACCAGCTAAAGTAGCAGAATGCAAAGTGCACAAATGTCCTTAAATGAGCCCGCTGCCTTTGGTGGCAGACGTGGGGGCACCTCTCCCGCAGGCAAACTCCGAGAATTACCCTGGTTAGAAGCCGGGGTGAGGCAGCCACAGCCTGGGTTCTAGGCACATGTTCCCTGATTGCTGGTTAGCACTATCACAGTCACAGCCTCCTCTTTCCAAGTCAATATCCTAACGCTGTCTAGTTCTCTTCTGGGCAGCAAGCCTGGGGAATAAGAACTAATAAATCCACAGTTCTGTGTAGCGCTCACCCAGGGTCATTCCCTGTAATGAAGCATGGGAGACAAAACTTAAATTCCAGTACAAAAAATCATGTTTATGTTACAGGTGTGGCAATCGATGGAAATAATAACGAAGTCAAAGAAAGACATATCCAGCTAGTCAAGAAAAGAGGAAATGTCAAGGCTCTTGATGAAGAACTTTACAGTATGTGAAAGACATGCCAAGTCAGAGTAATAATCGCAGCCTGGGTCACTTTAAAATCTTTAATTCCAACAGCATTGGAGACTAAAAACATTAACCTACCCAAGCATGGAAAAATAGGAGGGTTAAGTCCATGTTGCAAAACTGTTTCCCAGAGTGTGGGATGGTTTATTTCAGGTGATGGTGCGCTGAGAATTTTTTTTTCAATATTTAGTACTTATGTATTTTAATATTTCTGGCAAATGATACTGCTTTTCCATTTATGGTAGGGACCTGTAATTTTCTTTTTAAAGTAAGTTTATTTCAGTTAAGTGAGTTAGGTTACTGATAAGTACTAATTAAAGCAAGGGTCTGGCAGAATTCCCCAGAATGGGGCCTTTGTGGTTGATGGTGGGATGTACTTTTGGTGTAGCTGATGTGTCTTCATGTAATGAAGTCACCTCATGTAACAGTACCATGTCAATGCTTAAAGTGTGGCAAACTTATTTTTCCTTCATCTAGAACAGGACAGCATGGACTTAAAAGTGGAGTTTGAGACCCACTTTGGCATTGCCCACACACGTTGGGCCACCCACGGGGTCCCCAATGCTGTCAACAGCCACCCACAGCGCTCAGACAAAGGCAACGGTATGTAGTATAGCCTTGCTCCCCTGTCCTAGTGGTTGTGCCTGGCCCTGACCTGTGCCAGGGTTGATCCACACCCACCACCAACTGGCTTCTCAGCATCCCTGTCTTCCCCCAGTATCCAAACTGTTGGCACTGGGCCCTAGAAAGGAGGCAAATTCAACCTGACCCCTGGATAGTGCTGACCCCGCAGGCATCCACAGGAAAACAGTGGCACTTCCCATGAATGCCTTTGGCTCTGGGAACCCAGCCTGAGTGGGACTTGGTGGTGTAAAGGGTTGAAGGCCTGCGCACTCTTCCTCAGTTAGGGACCAGGGTGTTCCAGAGGGCTGGGCACTTGAGGAAAGATTGGGGATCCTTCCTCGTCCAGCTATACCCATCCCTGCCCCTGAAGAGAGTGGTCCTGAGCCAGGGCAGGTGTCAGTGCTGATCTTGTTTAACATCTGAGGTGCCTGCTCCAGTCCTGGTCCCTGTACCGAGGGCCACCCATTTCTCCCAATTCCCCCCTCACCGTGTCAGCCCCAGCTCATGGGTCCACATCACTTGCCTGAGCCCCCAGGACAATTCTTTATGTGGTGGTTCTCTTAAATGATGTCCCAGTCTCCTCTCATGGGGGAAGGACTGGTAGGTCTGGAGCTCCCACTGGAAGCTCTCAGGGACTCTGTGGTCAGCACCCAGGGGTATCAGGGCCTCTGGCAGTAGGACACATGGGCATATGAGATGGAGTCTGGGCCTTCTAGTGGGTCTCCACTCTGGGTTGGGCCTGGTCAGGTCAGAAGCCCCCATGACCCACACCTGGGCATGAAGCAAGAGGGTGTCTGGTGGACAGAATGATTTCTGGAGTCAGCTGGGATCCTCCACCCCAAGCCAACTCCAGAATGTGGCATAATGCAGGTTCTTGCCAAGCCTCATATTAGAGTAGGGATCAGACACGTAAGAGTAGTTGTAGGGTATTTACTATTATCTAAACACTTGACAAGCCTCACTGCCATTAATTATCTTGGAAGTCAGGCCACAGGAGAGAGCAGCACCTCCCTCGTCAGTGTCCTTTGCCCCTGTGGACACTGCAGTACCTGGAGGCAGCTCACCCTGCCCGATTTGGAAAGGAAAGCCTCCCGGAGAGAACAGGAGGGCCCCATGCACCTCTGTCATCAGAGCAGCCAGAGATAGCACAGGGACCAGGCTATACATACACCTACATGGTCAGAGACTTGGGTAGTGAGGTTTCTTTGCTGGGGACCATTCCTTGCATCTGGTCCATGTCCTGAGCCATGAGACACCCCACTACAGGGGCAGGCACCCTACACTCGGGAGGGGGACAATAGACCCCACGGTGCTGAGGACCTAGGATATACATCCAGCCAAACCCCAAGCTAGATGCAGAGGCTGGTCCCTGGAGCAACAGTGTTGGCTGAGGTAACACACTGTACCGAGACCATGTGCCCTGAAATGTCGCCACCTCATCCTCAGCCTCCTGCCCACTGAGATGATAGGGTGAACCACCGCTTCACTGCAGACAATGATTCTGTGTCCCCAAAGCAACTAGGCTCCAAGGAGATTGCCCCCACACCCAAATTTGGAAATGCCTGCCATGACTCAGGATGAATAATTGAAAATAAAACAACATGGGAAATAAGAAAAGATTTGTAAAATTTCTCTAACGACTTATCAGTGATATCTGAAGAGCATACTTTTTTTTTTTTTTTTTTTTTGCGGCACGCAGGCCTCTCACCGTTGTGGCCTCTCCCTCTGCGGAGCACAGGCTCCGGATGCACAGGCCCAGCAGCCATGGCTCACGGGCCCAGCCGCTCCACGGCATGTGGGACCTTCCCGGACCGGGGCACAAACCCGCGTCCCCTGCATCGGCAGGTGGACTCTCAACCACTGCGCCACCAGGGAAGCCCAGAGCATACTTTTAAGGAAGACTTATACCCAGCAACTACACTGCATACGAAAATTACACAAAGAAGTTTTCACAAAGAAAACACAGATTCTAGGAAACAAATTAATGATGAGAAGTTAAGACAATAGGCTGAGATGAAAGAAAATGTGACAGGGTAAAGAAAATAATGTAAAGAAACAAAGTCACAATAGATATGAAAAAAATGGAGAACGGGATGGTTGTGAAGACAGTTAATAGATAATGAAGGGTTAATCATCCCTTTTGACATAAATACCAAAGCCTATTTCAGGCCACAAGTCAGAGCTCAGTGCGTGGCCAGGTTGGTGGAAGCTTTTTATCAAAAGAGAAATGTGTTATTTCCTCGGGTTTAAATTGCAGTCATGGCAGATGTCAGCTCTAATCCCTGTAAATGAAGTTTGCTTAACACAAGTGTCTGTATGAGCAAAGTTTGTAGGTTTCAAGCTGTCAAATTGTCTTTCTTCACATCTGACTTGAACTTCATTTCTTCATAGCATTTCTCTCTTGACTAAACTTTTCTTCCAGAATTCGTGGTCATCCATAATGGGATCATTACAAATTACAAAGACCTGAGGAAATTTCTGGTAAGATACTTCCCCTGGGTAACATCTAAGTCAAGTGGTATTGGTCTTTCCCAGAAACTTTCCAACCAGCTCATTTCCCTCCAGAAAAAAAGGCAGAAGCTGATTGAGGTCCACTCTTGGCCACATCACCACATTAGACACAAACCTCATCCCCAGCTCAGGCTCCTCCCCAGATCTTGCTGGAGGAGAGAGCAGGGCATTCTCATTTACCTCAAAGGCCATTGCAGAGTCAGAGCAGAATCAAAAGAACATGAACTTCTTTTTATTAAAGTGTCTGCACTGAATAACATACCGACTCATACACCAAATGGAATGTGGGGTGGGAAGGCAGGCGGCGAGTGTTTCAAGTATGAAGAGGTTGTGGTATTGGTTGGGCGGTGGGTGGATTTGACTCAGTGTATTTGATCATTTTGATTGCTGTTATTTTGCAATGTCCAGATTAATGGCAAGGACAAGCTTCTGAGACGGGATGATCTCAGGGAAGACTACAATGACTCAGCTGTGTTAGGCTGTGGGATTCAGGCAAACATTTCTCATCCCTTCCCCGTTTTCCTTGTTCTTGCCTTAAGTCACTCCAAGGACAAGTCATAAGGGAGGAGAGGGAGCTGGCCAGGCCAGCATTGCACAACAACCATTATCTGACACTCTGTCCAACCAAATATTCCAGGAAAGCAAAGGCTATGAGTTTGAGTCAGAAACAGATACAGAGACCATCGCCAAGCTGATTAAATATGTGTTCGACAACAGAGAAACTGAGGACATTACATTTTCAACACTGGTCGAGAGAGTCATTCAGCAGTTGGTGAGTTACAAGTCTCACTTATCTAAATCATCCCTTCATTCCTTCAGTTTTTATAAACATTTATTAGGCAAACTGGCACCAAGTACCTGAGGATTAAAGATGGCTCATCTACAGTGCCTGGCCTTAAAATGTTACATCCTTGTAGAATTGGGAGAAGTTCTGAGGTTTTGGTAGTAAACATCAAATAGAAACTGCTTTGCTTCATTTTAACATCTCTGAAATGGTGATCGGCCTTCTGATCTGTGGCTTCTACCAATGGTGTGTTGCACAAGGGACCTTGATTGTGGCAGTTCATGTTGTCATCTTATCAGTTGACTTGTGTGCATTGTTGACTTGTGCGCATACATACCCAAGATGAATTTAACTGATGTTGGAGACTTAGAATTGTAGTCTTTCCTCCTGTTTCAGTAAAGCAGTTATTTGTCATGTGGTAGAAATGCCCACAAGTCCTTACTGAGTGGAGTTGGAAGGAAGGAAGAGGAAATAAAGACAGCAGGTGTGGACTTTTGAGAAGTTTGGTTGTAGAAGAAGAAGGGTGCAAAGAAATGGCCCAGTGAAGGGAGAGAGTTGCAGTTCTGAGGCAGGATTCTGTTTTTGTGGTAGGAGATATCAGATCATGTCTGTGTGCTGAAATGAATGATCCAGGCGGGAGAAAGAGATTGGTGATGTCCCAGAGGGCTGGACCCATGGAACAAGGTCCCTGCAAAGGGGCACATGGTGGAGGGATTGTCCAAGAGGGACACCTCCTTGGAGGAGAGGTAGAGCAGACCCAGGCCCTCCATGGGACGGTGGAGGGAGGAGGAGAGGGCTCCAGACTTACTAGAATCCATCCTTCTGAGCATCAGAGCTGTCCAATAGCTCCCCTGAGATGGAGACAGCTTGGAGACAGTGTTCAGGGCCGAGAATCTAGAACATCTGGGGTCAGAGGCTGCTTTGGGTACAACACTGTGGTTTAAAATATATGACCCTTTGGTGTTTTCCGTCTTTTTTTAAAAGTAAGTCAAACCCTTTGCCCTATGACTCCCATTTGGGGGGACCTTAATTTAGAGGACATATTTATAAATAAAAGCCTGTCCCATAACTAATGTACAGTAAAGCAATATAGTTTTGCAGCATAGTACTTCCTCTTTTCCATTTGTAATTTTAAATTTTGGAAATGTCTCTCAGTGATGGCACTTTTAAACTTCAGCGATTTATCTGAAGCAACACAGGGCTCTTTTTGGCAGAGAACGGGAAGAGTTTTTCTATTTAGTCCTACTTCATTGCTGACAAAACCAGCAGGGTGAATGTCAGGCTCCTCAGGTTCTTTCTAAAGCCCCTTCATTTTGGGCAGTTTGAAAGGCCCCTAGGGACCTGGAGATGCTGGCCCTGGGGTCTCTCTGGTTGTGTCACTGAGTTGGCAAACTGGCCATAGCATGAGGCCATGAGGTCTGCCTAGGTTTCCAAACCTTGTAAATCCAGATTTATACCTGGCTGTACATAAAGTCAAGTGGGGTCATGATTAGTACAGGATGGTCAGAATGTAGGAGAGAATTTTGCATTGAACTTTTAAATAGGAAGAGCATTTGGAGTCTTGAGTTAGGAGAACTGTATTCTAACTCTGGTTTGCACAAACCAACAAGCTGAGGCACAGAGCACAAATGGCAGTCATTGCCATAGAAATAATAATTGTAACATCTCATACTTCTGATGTGTCTCTATATGTCAGGCACTATTCTAAGCATTTAAAATGCATTAGCTCACAGAAGCCATACAAGGTAGGACTGTTCTCATTTCCATTCACCATGAGACACAAAGAAGGCTGCAGTGATTGCCCAGTTAAGGGGTGGAGCCATGATTTGAACCCAGGCACTAACGTGTGTTGAGCTAAACTTAGGTCGTGGATTAGCCCCTTTAATCCTCACAATTGCTCCCTGAGTAGGTACCATCCCTGAGGCCCAGGGCAGGACCCCTGGCTACGGTTCTCATTTCCTGAGGTTCTAACTGCAGCAGTCCACCCAGGTCATCACAGAGCTGGGAACTGTTCCTTGTGGGCCTGGACAGGGAGGTTTATATTGCTTACAATGAAATCCACAAGTTCTGGTCTTTGATACTTGATTGTGGTACCGCCTGTTTCACTTTCCCCTCCTGACATCACCCTGCGCAAGCTGTGCTACATTCAGCACCCTGAGTGAGTGACCCCAGGACTGCCCGCAGTGAAGAGGCTCCCAGGGAGAGTTGTCTGGGGTAGTGGGCTGAGCTGCAGCAACCTAGCTTAGCCAGAGTAAGTTGTTCCTCACTCTCCTTTCCCGTCTTTTCAGGAAGGCGCATTTGCATTGGTTTTCAAGAGCATCCACTACCCCGGAGAAGCCGTGGCCACAAGGTGAGGCAGAACGCATTAACGTTTCCAGTAACAAATAAATAAAATAAAATCACTTAGCTTGAGGCACAAGGGAGAAGTAGGGCCTCTGGCAAAACAGAAGGTGCTCACTCTATCTAAGGGGACAACTGTGGCTTAGCCACAGAGAATGTACCCCACCATCTCTGTGGCTGGAGCTTCTGAATTTTTTAAAGAGAGACTAGAAAGTTGGATTTTTATTTGAAATCTCTAGACTTTTTTTTAGAAATTGACAACAAATTCAATCTAAAAATAAAGTTGTATAGCAAGGGCAGGTCCAGGTTTCAGGTCAACTTCAGAGATTCCCTTTAGAAAAAGCATGCAAAATTATGAACATGAAATTAGGAACAAAAATGAATGTTGATTTGAATCCAGTAAAGAAGAGGCCTTGAAGGCCAAGAGCTCAAGCTTCATCACCTTCATGCCAGGTGTGATCCAGGAATCAGCTGAGAGGGCCTGGGTCAGCCCACATGTCCTTCTGTTAGAGCCCTGTGGCCCCCAGCAATGTGTGGATTCACACAAGTGGGCACATGAGTGCCATCCTATAATTTTATATTCAGATGGGTGGATTATCCACCCATCCGTCCATCTGTCCATCCACTCATTTGTCTATCTACCAGTTTATCTGTCCATCTATCTATCCATCTGTCTATCCATCCATCAATCAATCTGACCATCTATCTACCCATCTATCCATCCATCCAACTAATATTTGTTGAACATTTACTGTGTACTGGGCCCTGGGGACCTAGTGACACCCAACCTGGTCCTACCCTTAAGGTAGCAGTCCCCAGCATCTTTGGCACCAGGGACCAGTTTCATGGAAGACAGTTTTTCCATGGACCAGTGGCAGGGGGGATGGTTTCGGGATGATTCAAGCACATTACATTTATTGTGCACTTTATTTCTATTATTATTACATTGTAATATATAATGAAATAATTATACAACTCACCATAATGCAGAATCAGTGGGAGCCCTGAGCTTGTTTTCGCTTGCCACTCACCAATAGGGTTTTTTTTGTTTGTTTTGTTTTGTTTATTTATTTATTTATTTATTTATGGCTGTGTTAGGTCTTCGTTTCTGTGCGACCAATAGGATTTTGATATGAGTCTGCAAGCAGTTGATTTATTACGGTCTCTGTGCAGTCCAACCTCTCTGCTCATGATGATCTGTATCTGCAGCCGCTCCCCAGCGCTGGCATCACCGCCTCAGCTCCACCTCAGATGGTCAGGCATTAGATTCTCATAAGGAGCGCGCAACTTATATCCCTCACATGCGCAGATCACAGTAGGGTTCGCGGTCCTATAAAAATCTAACGCTACCGCTGATCTGACACAAGACAGAGCTCAGGCGGTAACGCGAGCGAAGGGGAGCGGCTGTAAATACAGACGAAGCTTCGCTCGCTTGCCCGCCCGCCACTCACCTCCTGCTGTGTGGCCTGGTTCCTAACAGGCCATGGATCGCTACTGTGGCCCGGGGGTTGGGGACCCCTGCCTTAAGGACTGGACACTTGTGCAGGAGGACAGAGCAGGGCAGAAGATGGTGATGCTCTGTGATGGAGGTTGGGAGGCAGTGCACGGGGGGCCAGGCAGAGAAACCAGCGTGAGCAAAGGCAAGGAGCCCAGAGTGATTGTGGTGGCGCTTTAGGGATCTGCACTTAGGCCAGGATGGTGATGGGGAGGGGCACTGGTGGGACTTGAGGCTCTTCTAGTCTCAGTGTGTGCTTACTGACACCTTTTGTGTGCCAGGCATGGGTGACAAGAGCGAACAAGATTGTAGGGACACTGCCCTATGAAACTCAAGAGCTGGTGGGGAGTGGGGAGGTGGGCAGAGGCCCAGCTCTACAGGATCTAGGTTGCCCTGTGGTTGCAGGCTTCATTGTGAAGGCACTGGGGAGCCATTGAGAATGAACCTGTGGACCAGACTGTCATAGTATCTAGGCAGGAAATTATGTGGATATATTACGATTTTATTTTTTTCTGGGACAGGAACTAATTTACCATTTGGAATTTAAGTCTTTCAAATCAGACAATTATAAAATGCCAGTTGGTCCCTATCAAATTTTGAAACTCCTTTTAAAATCTCTTATGTTATTACTAGTTTGCAGAAGAAGATAGTGTGAAGAAGCAGTAAAGCTTTACTTTTCTAAATTGTCCATAATTAGTGGCTCTATAACTTCTGGGACAAACCTTGGGATGTCGTGGGAGCACTTTGCACTGGGGAGAGGGCTAGATGCGGGGACCCTCTCTTCAGAGCTCAGAGGATATCCAGGCCAGCCCAGGGTGTCAAGGCAATGGGTAACTCGATTCCCTCTTGTCCCTACAGGAGAGGCAGCCCCCTGCTCATTGGAGTGAGGAGCAAATATAAACTATCCACAGAACAGATCCCCATCTTATACAGGACACGTAAGTTTCTTGAGCAGGACTTGAACAGCGCAGCACTGTTCTGGTGTCAGCAGCTCCCCTCAGAGGCAGGATGCCTTCCTCCGCTCTGCTAGGGCCAGGTCCAAAAGGTTTTCATGCAACTGGGACGTGGCTCCATTTTTTCAAAAGCTTTTTCTTGTGGATATTTTCAAGCACATACCCAAGTTGAGGGAGCTGCTGCTGTGGTTCTGTTATATAAAGGCACCTGTGCCCTGATTGGAGTGTTGATTTGGTTTGTTTTGTTAATAGCCGATTCAGTGCTCTTACTATTTGGGGATCTTTTACGCAATTTGGCTGATGCAGCCAAAGCTAAAAATTGCACATTCTCCCACACATATTCAAAGGGGAAATTGGCTTCTTCATGTTGTTCCAAGAAAATAGTCTAATGGGATTTGTGATCCTTTCCTTCATTTGCTAGGCAATATTGAGAATGTGAAGAACATCTGTAAAACAAGGATGAAGAGGCTGGACAGCTCGACCTGCCTTCACGCTGTAGGCGATAAAGCAGTGGAATTCTTCTTTGCTTCTGATGCAAGGTAGCTACACCTTGTTTCCTTTCTTTCCTAGGATTATGTAACCAAGAATGACTGGCTAAACACCCCCATTTCTTACTTACTCCCCCGTTTGAGCTGTTTTCTCAAGGGTCAGCAAGGCGAAGCGGGGATGGCAGATTTCAGCTCTCGGTGGCCCTCCTGACGGAATCCTTGCCCAGTGAGCACTTTTTACATGGCTGTCATCAGCAGTCCTGGTGGCCAAAGGCAAGGTCTACTGATCTACACAATGTTTTGGGCCTGTACAGAATAAATGAATTAATTGCCAACGTTTTAAAATTGGGAAATTTCCCATAAAAATCTGAATTTCCAGCTTTTCTAAAAAACCAGCAGGTCTGAGCACACCAGGCTGCTCCCCCCAGCCCTCTTTGGGGCCCTTCAAAGTCTGCTCCCTTTAGAATCTGGGGCAAGTGTCTCCAGACCTTTGGTCCTTCGTGAACCTTGCCCGCCTTTGCCAGAGTCTGACCATTCATACAAGACAGAGCCAAGACTGAGGGTTTTGGTCCAATAGATTCCAAAGTCCATGTTCTCATCAATACACCAAACAGTAATTCTGAAATTTGAGAAAGTAGGCTTCATGCCCATTTTAGTACAAAAAAATGTATACACACACACACACTTAGAAAAGACCAAAACACTTTCCTGCTAGTTGAAATAGAAAACCACCATAAACACCACCATTACTACCTCCTTTATCCAAACCTTTATTATGCCTCTTTCCCACCAGCCTCTGGTAAGGCCTTGGTGTGAAGCAGGGAGGACACCAGGTGAGGTCTCCTGGGTCACATGAAGTAACGGGAACCTACATCCCAGGCTGCAAGGCCTATTTCAGCCCACAGCCAGCATTGTACTTAATGCTGATAGGAAAGGTCAGCGTTTCCCAAACTGTGTTCCTTAGGGCACCATTTCAATGAGAAGCTAATATTATTTCAATGATTCTAAGACATGCAATTATTCTATAGATTTTAACATCTGTAAGTGGCATCTGGCAATTATAATTTGCTACAGCTTTTATATACTTCTTAGAAGTATATAAAATAATCATGATCTTAAGATCAATGTTACCACTCTATGACATAAATCACAGCAAATCCTTTTTGACCCACCTCCTAGAGAAATGGAAATAAAAACAAAAATAAACAAATGGGACCTAATGAAACTTCAAAGCTTTTGCACAGCAAAGGAAACCATAAACAAGACCAAAAGACAACCCTCAGAATGGGAGAAAATATTTGCAAATAAAGCAACTGACAAAGGATTAATCTCCAAAATTTATAAGCAGCTCATGCAGCTCAATAACAAAAAAACAAACAACCCAATCCAAAAATGGGCAGAAGACCTAAACAGACATATCCCCAAAGAAGATATACAGATTGCCAACAAACACATGAAAGAATGCTCAACATCATTAATCATTAGAGAAATGCGAATCAAAACCACAATGAGATATCATCTCACTCCGGTCAGAATGGCCATCATCAAAAAATCTAGAAACAATAAATGCTGGAGAGGGTGTGGCAAAAAGGAACACTCTTGCACTGTTGGTGGGAATGTGAATTGGTACAGCCACTATGGAGAACAGTATGGAGGTTCCTTAAAAAACTAAAAATAGAATTACCATATGACCCAGCAATCCCACTACTGGGCATATACCCTGAGAAAACCATAATTCAAAAAGAGGCATGTACCAAAATGTTCATTGCAGCTCTATTTACAATAGCCAGGAGATGGAAGCAGCCTAAGTGTCCATCAACAGATGAATGGATAAAGAAGATGTGGCACATATATACAATGGAATATTACTCAGCCATAAAAAGAAACGCAATTGAGCTATTTGTAATGAGGTGGATGGACCTAGAGTCTGTCATACAGAGTGAAGTAAGTCAGAAAGAGAAAAACAAATACCATATGCTAACACATATATATGGAATCTAAGAAAAAAACAAATGTCATGAAGCACTTAGGGGTAAGACGGGAATAAAGACACAGACCTACTGGAGAATGGACTTGAGGATGTGGGGAGGGGGAAGGGTGAGCTGTGACAAAGTGAGAGAGTGGCATGGACATATATACACTACCAAACGTAAAATAGATAGCTAGTGGGAAGCAGCCGCATAGCACAGGGAGATCAGCTCGGTGCTTTGTGGCCACCTAGAGGGGTGGGATAGGGAGGGTGGGAGGGAGGGAGACGCAAGAAGGAAGAGATATGGGAACATATGTATATGAATATGTATAACTGATTCACTTTGTTATAAAGCAGAAACTAACACACCATTGTAAAGCAATTATACTCCAATAAAGATGTTAAAAAAAAAATTTCAGAGGAGAAGTCACAGAGAAATTTGTCTTTGACCTGAACTTGAGTTTCCATTAAGATTGCAATGCAGGGATATTACAGATGAAGGCAATCACATAAACTTACTCTACTGAAACTTGCAGAGGTTATGAGTGTTGCTCAAGATCCCAAAGCAAGTGCACTGTGGAATCAGAATTTTAAATGAGGCCTAATGAACTAAAAACAAACAAACAAAAACAAGCCCTTCCTGTGATACCATGTTGCCTTTGAAGTCGTTTTTTTGGTGGGTTGGTAGAAACTGGTTCCAGTGTTTCTGGCAGGAATAACTAGTTCTGTCCCCCCCGTGGCCCCCCACCCCCGAGTTGATCCTCAAAGTTTCCTTTAGAATGGACTTGCTAAAATGCAGACACGCAAGTATTCACGACGCCTGTGTCCAATCATTTCTCCTGCCATTGCCTACTTCACTTCTGGATTATATGAACAATTCACTGTCTTCTTTTATGCTTTTCCCTCCTCCAAGAATTCCTTTCTCCCTATGGGGCACCTGGGAAACCCAGTTCATTTTTCAAACCTCAGTTTACATATTACGTCTTTTGTGCAGTCTTCTTTTTAGTGTTGTGATCACACGCTCCTTTTTGCTACCCTTGCACTTCTGCATGCCTGACTGCTGCACTCGCTCCACTGTAGTGTAATTGTATTGTTTACATATCTCTGTCTTCTCCTGGGCAACATTCGTTGCGGCCAGGTACTACCTTTTTTCATCTATTGATGTTGCCTTAGCATGTTAACTTGTTGTGAAGTGGTTAGTTATAAAAATGAGATTTGATTAAATTGAAAATTGTTATGTAAAAACAAAAGATCAGTGTTACCTTATATTCAATGAAGTATGGTAGATGTTTCTCAAAAAAAAAAAAACAAGACAAATGCTTGAAAGGAGATTAAAGAATTATTTGTAGGCAATACAATTATATACTTTACAAATCCACCTGAAAGGCTGTTGGAAGTAATACTCGTGGCTGGTCAGAGTGTAAAGGTGTAGAAATCCGACTTTCCAGCGGTAGCCACTTGGCTGTCAGCTAAGTGAGGTGGGTGGAAGGGGGCCACATCTACCCTGTTCCCCCTCATGTCTGGCACAGTCGGCTCTCAGCAAACCTCTGTTGAACGAAAAAACTAATCTGTTTACCACAGCTGAAAAAGAAGTTTGAATCCCTTACAATAAATTTAAATAAATTTAAATAAAAATAGTCCAAGAACCTGTTTGGAGAAGACTACAGAAGTTTACCATGAGAAATAAGAAGAGATTTGAATAAAGGGAGAGATTCCACATTCCTTGGTAGGAAGCCTTAATATTATTCTGAAAGCATTAATTGGTTTCAAGTTAATTTAATAATTAAAAATTATTTTGAAAGATATTGACTCTTCTTCATCTGCCAATTCGATGCTATAATTAAAATCCTTGACATTATTTTGTTTGTTTAGGTTTTGGGAACTTAATAATGTGATTCTATAATGTATTGTGTGTAGATGAAAAAGCATCTACTGCAAAATAAGAGTGACAAAGGTGACCCTCTCAGGTACGAAGGCACGTAGAGCTCTCGTGACAACAGTGGCCAGCATTGCTGTGCACTTATGGCTGGACACTGTGCTGAGGGCTTCACCAAGTCTATCCCATTTCATAATCACAACAAACCTCTGGTGAAGGCACAGTGGTCATCTCCCAGTTTAAAGCAGAGGAACCCGAGATGGGCTCAGAGGGGTCATGTCTGTGTTGCCCGAGGGCACAGGCTGGTAAGAGACAGGGATGAGGATTCCACCTCAGGTCTAATTCCTGGGCCAGTAATTTTGATGACTGCCATCCATTTTGTAAATTAAAACAGGAATTATATTTAAACATGCAGATGTACACACACATGAATGCAAACACACGTATGAAGCACTGTCTGAAGGACAATACAGTGTAAGTAGCATTTATCTACTGGAGATTGAATCAGGCCATTCTTACTTCTTCCTCTGTTGCCTGTGTTTTCTGCTTTTTATTCAAAGAATGTATATTGTTTAAAATATTTTTTCCAGTGCAGTGGCTTTCCGTCCTTCTTTGTCTTTTTTCCCTAGGATCTGGAGACACCTCTCTTAGAGCCATAGAACTTGATTATTTCTCTTTTTAACTTTGCATCAGTTTTAAATGCTCATTTTTCTGCACAGGGCACATGTTGGTGTAGCACTTGGTAGAATGAGCGGTTTTTTCTCCCATGGTCCTTCAGGTACCACCTTCATGGTTTTTACCATATCTGTGTACCACCTGTACTATTGATTACCTAACTTTCTTTTTCATTTACCAACTTTTCTAACAATTTTATTTTTAAAAGAAACTTTCTGTTTCCATCTCAAGGGAAAAATCGTTATTTCCATACAGGGAAAGTTACTATAAAAATAAACACAATGACTGCACATTTCATTAGTGGATAGATCTTATAGTTTGCTTTTAAGTCCCCCTGCTTTTTCTTGCTTTGTGTGTGTGTGTGTGTGTGTGTGTGTGTGTGTGTGTGTGTGTGTAAGAAAAGGAGTCATCTGTCCTAATGAGTTTCCCACTATATGGATTTTGTTGAGTGCCGCCTCCATGTTCTTCTGTTCACCGTATTTCCTGCAAACAGAAGTTTACAGGTGTCTAGAAGCTTGATCTTCAGGTTTGATTTTTTTTTTTTTGGCACGACTATTTAATAGGTAGTGTGTCCTCCCATCAGGAGGCACTACGTCTTATTGTCTTTTTGTAGTACTGTTAAAATTGATCACGGGGTTCAAAGATCAGGAGCCTTATCCATCCATTATAAAGCTGCTCATAGCTTTTCATTTCTTCATTTCGGTAGCCACCGATGGACCTTGATTAGGGCTATTAATGATTAGGAATTCATAAGTTGACTATTATAATTCTATCATTCCTTCTTTATTAGCTATATTTCTCCTATAAAGAGAAACTTGCCTTCATAAACTGTGGTTATTCTGAAAGGTCATTTGGAAAGGCAAGATAAATGTTTCATCTTTTCCCTTTATGATTCAGAATGTGTTGGTTCCTGAGCATTCTCCAAAGGTGACATTGTTTGGATCCTGATTCAAGGAAAGCAATTATAAAAGGACATCTATGAGATTACTGGGGAAAATTGAACATACTGGATACTTGATGATATGAAGGAAAAACTATTACTCTTAGATGTGATAATGGTATTACAGTAGGGTGAAAAATAATCCTTGTCTTTTAGAGCTATAAGCTAAAAGGTTTACAGATGATTTGATGTCTGGGACTGGCTTCAAAATAATTCTGGGTGGAGGGGAGGGGCGGGAAGTATGGATCAATGTTTATATGCCATATCCTAAAATGCTATTCAGTGTTACTGATATGGAACCCACATCTTGTAACTGTCAAGGACAGGCCCCATCTCTGACACCCATATTTTCCTTGCTCCAGTGCTATCATAGAACACACCAACCGGGTCATCTTCCTTGAGGATGATGACATTGCTGCAGTGGCTGATGGGAAACTCTCTATTCACCGGGTCAAGCGTTCGGCTAGTGATGACCCATCTCGAGCCATACAGACCTTGCAGATGGAATTGCAGCAAATCATGAAAGGCAGGTGTCCTCTGAGGGTCCCTGTGCAGCAGCCTCATGGGGCAGGTGCTCTGTGAGGGAGCTCCTGAGACTCTCTGCCCTGTCATGGGTGGGCACTACAGCCTTCCTGCCTGCTGTGAGCACCGGAGTGGGGCTGCAGGTGGTCTGTGGTTCATACATCTCAGAGGATGTGGGGCGCCTGGCCTGGCTACTCCAAAGGGGCTTCTGACCATGTCCCGGCACCAGGTCTCCCTGCTTGAACTGACCCCAGTCCGTCAACTACCTCCCTTTACAGAGTCTCTGGGACACATTCCTACACCCCAGGCATCATTTCTTCTCTGGATGAGAGGCCTGCAATAACGGGGGACTTTGGACTACTTTCTCCTTGTGAGGGGGCCTATCTTCGTGCACCCACACTTGTCTCCCTATGCCCTCCTCTCCACAGGGCAGCCTGGGTAAACGTTTAAGAAAGGGAATCATACCCTCTTATCCTGCTGTGTAAAGCCCTCCAATGGCTTCCCACTGTTCTTAGCATAAAACCCACACTCCTTGCCACAGCCCACAGCCAACCACACACAGCCTGGCCCCACCTTGCACAACCCTTCTCCATTGTGCCCCTCCCTGCCCACCCTGGCTGCCTCACTGTTACTCAGACAGGCGGAGTGCTTGCTCCCCTGGGGGTCATCACACTCACTCAGCTTCGCACAGGACCAGCTCCTTTTGATCATCTCCCCTGAAACGTCACCCCCTCAGAGAGCCCTTCCCTGATCCGTATCTGCAATGGCCCGACCCCTCCTCACTTGCTCTGTTTGCTTCGTGGCACTCTTTCTACAAGTTCTCTGCCGAGGGCAGCAGACAGGGACACTGTGATGCTTGGCATCATGCATGTGTGTATCGCAGAGGACACTCCCGCCCTGTCTGTGGACACCTGTCGACAGGCATCAGGCACAGCACCTGTCGAGGGTCTTAGATGTCATCCGGTTTCATTCACATCAGAGCCCTAGAAATATGTGGCTGAAAAGATTTTTTGTTTTTTGTTTTAATACAGTGTATAGGAGGGTATTTGGTTTTAAAAAATTGCCTATTTCCTTAGGCTCGCTTAATTTGTACTTCCCTAAGTAGGTGGGTGTTAGGAAGTAAAACACTTTACTTTCCTCTGGCCTTGCTAAGAGGAGCATGGCCCAGGAAGGCCAGCCATGCATTTGTTACTTACATCCCTCCCTCCCTCAAGTTGCAGGGTCTGATATGCACATTGAAGATAATAATCATACCTTACCTGGCTTGTCACCATGAGTATCAGGTGGGACAATACCTGGAGACACCTTTTGTAATCTGCGGTAACCTTTACATGTGTCACTGTGACTAACTGCATAACAACTGTTCTTCTTGATTAAAAGCTAAGCGGTGAAGGTTAAAATTGACATCCTGTTGATGTTTGTTTGACCAGGTAACTTCAGTGCATTTATGCAGAAGGAGATATTTGAACAGCCAGAATCAGTTTTCAATACCATGAGAGGTCGGGTGAATTTTGAGACCAACACAGGTAATCCCTTGTCCGAGCCCTGGGCCAATGCACAATCCCTGTGTCATGTTAGCATTAACACACTGCATGTGTCCTGCAGTGCTTCTGGGCGGCTTGAAGGACCACTTGAAGGAGATCAGACGATGTCGCCGGCTCATCGTGATTGGCTGTGGAACTAGCTACCACGCTGCTGTGGCCGTAAGTGCAACATGCTGGGCCCTTGATGCCTGGGAGGCAGCGTTGGCTAGGACAAGATGAGTCTTAATGCTGTCACGCATTTGGCCTTCCAAATTTGGTGTATGAGAACTGGCATGGAGCCTTTTCTCCTGCAGTTTGGCCTGTGAATGCCTGAAGTTCCCTGCTCAGCTGGACGCAGAGATGCCATTTCATAAACTGTCTTAGAAGCCCAGCTGCCTTTGTCCCTGTAGTGCTCATGACTGACTTTAGTCCCCATTCTTGTTGGCTACAGACGCGGCAAGTGTTGGAGGAACTGACCGAGCTCCCGGTGATGGTTGAACTTGCTAGTGACTTTCTGGACAGGAACACACCTGTGTTCAGGGATGACGTTTGTTTTTTCATAAGCCAGTCAGGTAAGGGTTACAGGTTTTCGCTAGTTCATTTCAGGGCTCTGTCCTCTCAGTGACACACCATGCAGCTCCCTCCCTCCTTCATCCCATGAAGTTCTCTGCACATAGACCATGTGCCACACTCTCTCATGCCCAGGGTCATTCAACCCTCAGAGCCATCAGCTACTGTCCCATTTTATGGGGAGGGCCCTGCAGCCAGGTTCTCCCTCCTCCTGCTGTTCCAAGTCCGGGACTTAAGGGACCACTCACCGAGATACTCAGAAATGTGTGCTGGGTTTAAATTAGAGGAAAGTTTAATTCTGCTGGTTGAGAGTCACTTCAAGAACTGTGTGGGCACCATACAGTGCTCACGCAACCCAACAGTGGGAGGCATGGAGAGACACTACTCAGGTGTAGAGAGCCCAGGCTACCCTCAGCTCAGGAAACCCTGCCTGGGTGGCATTCTAACACTAAGCTTGGGTGTTTGCTCCAGCTCAAGGCAGGACGGAGGGTCACGGAGATGACCCATAGCCATATGCTTGGAGTCCTCACGAGCTCTAAGAGGATTTTTATAACACTGAATTATGGCAAATCCCGAACTTTTATAAAAGAGAGACTTGCAGAAAGAAGCACCTAGGCTCAGCAGTTATGTTATGGAATAACTCACCCATCTTGTGTCATCATATCTACTTTAACCCCTCCCCTTCACTGGGTTATTTTAAAGTCAGTCTCAGACATCATGTTATTTCATCCATAAATATTTCAGAATGTATCTCTAAATGATAAAAGAAAAAATATAACACCAACGTCATTATCGCAACTGAAGCGTTAACAGCAATACCCTAATATCTTTTTATACTGCTTTCATTATGAATTTTCAATACTATTTCCATTTCAGTAACAAGCTAAGAAAAACTAACACAGACACACCCACCATCTAGCTGACCACCTCGTACCCAGGTGCTGCCCTCTGACTTCAGCTGCCACTGTTACCTTTGGGTTTACAATCCCGTCAGAGCCTAAAAATGTTTCATGAATTGGTGGAAGCCACTAACCAAAGAACAGAGGTGGTTTTAATGTGAAAATAATGCAGTGGCACCTCCTCAGTGACTTCATAGAAGGGGTTTAAAGTTTCATTTTGTTCAGCCCTTTACATTAAATTTTTTTTAACTGTATCAAAAATGGGGGCGTTGCCGATGAAGATAGAGCTCCCCTGCTCCCATAGGCGCTAAGGAAAGGCGTTGTGGCACCCCAGTGCACTAGACGCAAGTCTGAGCAGAAACAGGGGAGGAGAATTGGGCCATAGTAGCACCAGCCTGCACTGCAGAGAAGTTAGGACAGCACAACCAAGAGTGGTGGCTGTGTGAACATTGAATGTTTGGTTTTATGTTCTGGATCATATTTAATTTAGCTTGAGTTCTTTAGGGCTTACAAACATAGGAAGTTTGTGCTGGTTTATGCATGAACCTATTTAAGCTTTTTTATAAAAATAATTTAAGTACACACTAGGACAAGAAATGTTTTCCTTTAAAACAAGATCTGTTTGAGAAACACCATTTAGGGGCATTCTTGTTTTTTAACTTAAATCTCAGCCCATTCTGAATGGGCTAAAGACAGTTTAGAGTCCGAGAAAGGGCACTGGGAGCCAGGCCCACTCTATCACCCACAGCTACTTGGCCTCGAGTGAGTGAGGCATTGATTTGCTCCATCTCTGAGTACCTCATCCTCAAGGGAAAATGGGGATGATGCCCCCTACAGCGTTGTCATGAGAGTTCATTGAGACAGTGGATGAGCAAGCACTCGCCACATAAATAGTAGCAAAATCGTGAATCTGAGAATCAACCAGGGCACAAGGCCAGACTATAGTGTGTTGAATAGGAAATGGGAAGTGAGAAGGTGGAGGAGTATGTATAAACCACTCTGTCTTAATATTCAAGAGAAATTAGATTAGAGAAGAGCCGGGACAAGAGAATCTTGAGCCATTTTTAGAAAAAATAATCTCACATATTTTTCATGAAAACATCAATTGTAGAACTTAAATGTTCTATTCAACACTTAATCATGAACAAACTTTTAATAAATTCCTTCCAAATTAGTTCCACTTACTAATCAGCTTTCATCTTCTAGTTACATAAGTGATCACAATGAACCACATTAATTGCATTACTAAACACCCAAGTGATCGAGTGACTCCCATATGCCTGTGCTGTCAGGGTCCCCACATGGAGGCCCCATCCAGTAGAACAGTTTACCAACTTTCATGAGAAAGGTCTTAACATCCCCTAGAACATGCACTTCACACTGAGTGGTAAAATGAGAAGTGATAAATTAATTTCAACCTTCAAATTGAAATCCCTATGAATGTTTTATTTTCCTATTAACTTTTAAACCTAAAAGAACTCTCCTTTTTCAAGATCTAAGTGCTAACTGTGTTTTTGGTATTCATAGCCCTTGAATAAAGAACATCTTACATAAAAAAAAAAAAAGAATCAACCAGAAAAATTGTTGAGCATGCATTTTCCTTTCTGAGCACACAGCGACTGTGTCTGGACATCAGTTTCTGCCCAAGGGCCAGAAGTAAATGAGTTGGGGGCTGGGGGTTAAGTCTGGCAGAGCCTACATACCTGTGAGCTGAAAAGAAGGACCTGTGTGGCAGGTGAGACCGCAGACACCCTCCTGGCACTGCGCTACTGTAAGGACCGCCGGGCCCTGACCGTGGGTGTCACCAACACTGTGGGCAGCTCCATCTCCCGAGAGACTGACTGCGGAGTCCACATCAATGCAGGACCGGAGATCGGCGTGGCCAGCACCAAGGTAGAAGGAGCCATGTGGGCACCCGCAGGAGGGCTTCTGCTGGGTGGGTGGACAGGGGGCCAAGAGGGGAGCCCAGGGATCTGTCTCGTCTTGAGTGGTCACCACATGCACATCACCCCGGCTCTGCTAGCCCCACTGTTTTGTCCTCAGGCTTATACCAGTCAGTTCATCTCCCTGGTGATGTTTGGTTTGATGATGTCCGAAGACCGCATTTCACTACAAAACAGAAGGCGAGAGATCATCCATGGCCTGAGATCTCTACCTGGTATGTTCCAGAGCTAAACTGCTCATTATCAAATCCTGTGGACTGTTCCTGGCTGCTCTCTTACTTGACTCTATCCCATAAACAATGCTGTTAATCATTGCCTTCTCCTCAAAACTTTTACTTACCACTGAATCCCTGAAGCAGCCCCACTGGGCCAAGATTAAAGTCCACACTTGTCACCAGGCCATGGAGCCTTGCACTCTGGGACCCTGTGCCTCTGACCTCATCGAGCTCCCTCCCCCTCCCTGAGCTGCCTCACTGACCTTCTGATCCTCAGCAATGCCAAGCTCTTTCCACCACAGGGCTTTTGCACTGGCTCTTTCCTCTACCAAAACCCTCTTTCTCCAGCTCTTCATATGACTGACGCCTCCCATCACCCAAGTCTCAGCTCAAATGTCACCGCCGGGACCCTCCCTGGCCACCCTAATAGGGGCACTAATCCCCTGCCCAGCTCTCTAAAAAACATTAGCCCATTTCTTTTCTTTATAGCACATACCATGATCTGAAATTACCTGTTCTCCTGTGAATTGGCTTGTCTTCCCCAACCGTGTCAGCTCAGTGAGCACACAACCATGTCTGTCAGAGTCACTGCTGGATGCCAGGTGTCCAGCCAGGGCAGACATTCAGTAGTTGCTCAGGAAATACACAAGAAGGAGTGAATGGCCTCACACCTCTTCCTGGCCCAAACTGCTCCTTCACAGTCTCACCAGACTTTATTCTGGAACCAAGGGCAAACCCCAGGGAAGGCAGTGAGGGAAAGCCACCATGTAACCATACAAGGTCTAGGGGTCTGAATCTGACCAAGACAACATGCTGAAAATTTATTGACAAGAAAAACTTTCTTAACTTTAAGCCATATAATAATCCTGCAAAAACAGGACTCTATTCTGCTAAGTAGGCAGTTACCAAGATGTAAACCCAAAGGTCCTGGGCTCCCTTTCAGTCAAAACTATTTTCTTAGTAATATGTTATTTATAGTGAATAAGATGCTTTTGCCTTTCTCTCTGTGAACATCTGCAAAGGCAGTGGTGGCCGCCGCTGGCACTAGCACATTTCAAGGCAGAGGCACCACACTGTTCCCATGACAGAAATGCACAGAGCTTCACTTAGGAATGTCTTTGATGATACGGTAAAATGCATTACTCTTATTAAACTGCAACACTTTTTAATATTCTGTGTGACAAATGGGAGGTAGGCAGCACCCTGAGGTTGTTCCAGAGAAAAGCGCCCTATGATTGATTGAGTAACAAGCTGAGTTGGTACTTGGCAGACATTTTCTCAAAAGTGAACCAAGTTATCCCGACACGTTGAGAAAAACAACTGATAACAGTTTTTTTTTGGGGGGGGGGGTTGTTGTTGTTGTTTGGTGTGGAGCCTAGGCTCCGGACGCGCAGGCTCAGCGGCCATGGCTCACGGGCCCAGCCGCTCCACGGCATGTGGGATCTTCCCGGACCGGGGCACGAACCCGCGTCCCCTGCATCGGCAGGCGGACTCTCAACCACCGCGCCACCAGGGAAGCCCCTGATAACAGTTTTTGTTGCTAACGATAACCTTCGAGCTTTCAACCGAAACATGATCTGGAATACTTGTAGCTGTCAGCTCGAGTTTGACCTCCTCCCAATACTCAGAAACATCTCTGATGAGATCACAGTGATTTTAACAAATATGATTTTTTAAAAGAATATTTTATAATGAAATGTGTCCATTTTTAGAAGATTTGTGTAACTCAGTGAACCAATATTTTGCAAATGGCCAATGCAGTGTTATAAAAGTATGCACATATAAAAGACCCATTTAAGTAAGTGCAAGATAGACTAATACATTTTAATGTAACAAGGTAGGAAAAGTTTGTTGATACGATCTCAGATTCCACATTTGCACCTACCCTTTTAAGAAATTGTCACCTCTTAAGTTTGGTGTACTATCAAAGAACATTCACAATTATTTGAAAAAGTTATTTAAATACGCCTTCTTTCTCCAAGTACAAATCTCTGTGAGGCCAGATTTTCTTCCTGTACTTCAACCAAAAAACCTATCACAACAGATTGAATGGGGAAGCAGATAAGAGAATCTGTCTTTTATGAAAAAGTCAGGCATTAAAGATTTGCAAAAATGTAAAATAGTGCCACTCTTCTCACTGATTTTTTTTCATTTCGTGGGTTTATTGTTATTTTTAAATGAATTAATAAGTATCCTTAATTTTCTCAGTTTCTATTCTGGTAAATATTGATAGCTATAACCCACAAAAATAAAGGCTCTTAGAAGTTCACAGTAAATGTTAAGAGTGTAAGGGAGTCCTGAGACCAAAAAGTTTGACAAGTGCTGCTCCAACCTACACAGGCTTTGTTTCCAGACATGGCATGTGGCCCGGATGAGGGACATTACTATGGAGTGTCAGCTGTGTGGCTGGTCAGCTGGGGATTTAGCCTCTCTGAACCTCTGTTGCCTTGCTTGTAAAATGGAGCTAGACATAACACTTCCCTACTTACCTTATGTGCTCAGGAAAGTATAAACACAAATACGAATCACCATCACAATAAAATCCTGGCCGATAACACAAGCTATTTCCCATAATCTACATTTAAAGTCCTTTTAAACTAATACAAGGAAGGCAAGTGTGTAAGTGATGTGAGTTCTAAAACCTTGTCTTATACACCATGACTTTTCTTTGTGAATCTTGCTTTATAATTGGTGTGACGGGCTCTCCCCCTCTGCTATGTGCTTGACTTAGAGCTGATCAAGGAAGTGTTGTCACTGGATGAGAAGATCCACGACCTGGCCCTGGAGCTCTACACACAGAGGTCGCTCCTGGTCATGGGCCGGGGCTATAACTATGCCACGTGCCTGGAAGGAGCGCTGGTGAGCCCCCTCTGACCAACCCCCACCTCCACGGGCCCCTGCATGACGTCAGGCATGGGAGACACCCCAAGAAACCAGCAGGAAGGAGGGCAGGGCATTGTGCTAGGGGAGGGGAGGGTGTCGCTCACTGACCAGGTATTCTAGCCCTGGCCACACGGATATGAGGGCTCCTGATCTCCTGAAGACAAAGGGGCAGGGCACCCTTATGGGAGCCCCTGAGGTGTCAACCTGCACCAGGCTCCATCTGGAATAGCTCATTCTTACCTCATGAGTATCTTCTGAGAGGCTGGTAGTTATTGTTTACATTTTACCCAGGAGGAAACTGAGCCTCCAAAAAATTCATCTTGCTCAAGATTACATAGTGGAAGTGATCAGCCTAAGATTTGAAATCAGGTCCATTTGGACTTTGCTTTTTTCCACTGCCACAAGCAGTCTGCATGGGAGGATTTGGGCAGACCAGAGTTGCAGCGTTGGGTCTCTGTAGAGTGTCCCTGTTACTCCTCAAACTTCCAAGGGGAGCTGGGATCCTTCAGGAATGAGCATTGAAATTCCTGCATTTTTTATATCAGTGATTGGCTGTTTTGCCCACTGCAGCTATAAAGATCCATACCGGCTTAAGAGAAAGCCGATGGAGTAGGGGTAAGATGCCAGGACCACAGGGCTGCTGAGAGGGTGGGAAGTGATGTCCAGGGACCCGAGCCTAGTGCTTGCCCTTTACTCACTATCCACCTGCTGTTTATGGATCAACAAGCAAGGTAAATGGGAGACTGTCACAGGTGAGGCAGCATTTGGTACCCACACATGGGTATCATCTATAACTCAACTTGGCTGCCCTCCTCTCCCTGTGGGAACAAGTGGCTGCTCCCCACCACCACCCCCATTTGGAAGAACGATGCCAGTTGTGGGAAACATTCACAGTATTACAGGAAGTGGGGAGTGGGTGTGGGGTACAAGCCATGAATTGCCTGACTGCAGTGAGCTTCAACTCCCACATCCTTCCAGTGGATATTCTGACCCCTGTCAAAGGAAGTGAGGGGCCAGACAGACTGCTTCTCAGGGGTAATAGAGGCAATGCCTCGGTGGGGCACACTTTCAGCGCCCCAGCCCCATGCCTCTGCCATCCGGTGTGGGGTGCTCAGCTGCAGCTCCTGAGTGTGCTGGTGAAAGATGAGTATTCAGCTGTGTCTCCAAGTTAGTCTTGGGGGAAAGAAAGAAGCTTTTACGCTGCTGCTGGCACAAGTCAGTGGCCCCTCTGTGGTGACTTGGGTACCAGCACTCCAGCTGTCTGCGGCATCCAGGATGGAGCCACACTCCTGACAATGTTTCCCTGACCCAAATAAATAGTTCTAGGGAGTTGAGAAATGTTTTCTTCAACACTCTCACCAGTTCGATGACATGGGTTTAATGGTAACTGAAAAAAATGCGTCTCTCTAAACATAGGGGGAAAACTCCATTAACACCCCAGTATGTGTGTGATTTTGCTTGATAGTTAAGTTGGAGCAACCCTTTGGAAGTTATTAATGATCCAGAATTGGGGGAGTGATTAATCAGATAATTGAATGAAGCTGTAGAATAAAATGCCATCATTACAAATTATAACTGTTAGGGAGGCCATGGGGCTGGCTCCAGAGGGGAAGGGGGAAAGCTAGAGTGGCACTGACTTGTCCATCCAAGGTGGGTGACTGCGTCCCAGAGCTGGTCTGGGTTCACAGGCTGTGTGCTGGGCTTTGTGCGTGCTCTGGACAGCAGCCAGCCCTCTCCCCTGGCCCTGGCCTTTTCGGCTGCCCTCAGTGCTGTTGACCGCTCCCTATGTCCATCTGCCTCTTGGCCCTCAGCTCCCTGCTTCCTGGAATCGTTCCTTCCCGGCTCCCCTTTCTCTCCTCTGGCTGATCTGCTCCCTGTCTTCCCAGCGTGACACTGATCCCACCTCGTGTTTCCCCAGAAAATTAAAGAGATAACCTACATGCACTCAGAAGGCATCCTAGCTGGGGAGCTGAAGCATGGGCCCCTGGCGCTGATTGACAAGCAGATGCCCGTCATCATGGTCATCATGAAGGATCCTTGCTTTGCCAAATGCCAGAATGCCCTGCAGCAGGTCACGGCCCGCCAGGTGAGGGCTCTGTGCCAGGCTGGGCCACTTTTCTCCTGTTCTCTTCCACACATGCCCACCTCACCCACCATCTGCCGGTACCAGCTATGGGTATTCCTGCTGGGGAGTAGGCGTGAGCACTCACTCTCCCCTGGGGCCCCTCATGCGTGGTGCACATTCAGAAAGGGACTGGCCAGCCTGCGGTCATGCCCACAGAAGCTCTTAGGTGAGGCCCAGTGATCCAGATTGCCCAGAGTGGTCCTGGATCCCAGGCGTGGAGACCAGAGGAGGTCTGGTGGAGAGCCCTGGGGGTAGTTCTGATACTGGCCACCCAGAGTTAGTCAGATTTCACAGGTGAAGGGCACTGTCCTCCACAAGACCGCCCTCACTTCAGCCACTAGCTGCAATCTTTGGGCTTCCTAGGCCACCCACACTTCTGACCAACTGGATCCAAATTCAGGAGTTCCCACCACCCCCTCAGTTTCAATAATTCGCTAGAACTTGTAGAACACAGGCTGCTCTCTCTGCCCCGAACATTCTTCCCACACTTCTTCGGGGAGTTGGCCTCTCATCATTCAGGTCTCAATACAAATGTCTCCTTTTTAGAGAGCTCCTCGGACCTCACCACTGTCTCCCAATCATGTTACGGGGTTTTACTGCCCTGGTGGCTTTTATCTGAAATTCATTGTTATTTATCGGTTTGCTTATTTACGTTTTTGTTTTCCTACCACTTGACTATGAGCCCCTGGAGTAAGGGGTAAGAGCTCCTGCTCTTTCCAAGGTACATTGGAGCCACTCAGCAAATGGGTGCTGCATGAACGCAGCAGGAGGTGACCCCCTACCAGGGAAGCATACGAACCTCGCCAAAAAGCCTCCAAACTCTTTGTCCTTTACACAAATCGGATACATCGCCTCATCCATAACTCCAGCAAAAGCAAAAGATCACTGTTATGATTGCAATATGTTTATCTCAGAAACTGCTGTGTGTGAGGGATTGCTTCTTTCAGAGATGATCTGCATCTTGTGATCACATTTCTCTGTCTTAGGGTCGCCCAATCATACTGTGCTCCAAGGATGACACTGAAAGTTCCAAGTTTGCATATAAAACAATCGAGCTGCCCCACACCGTGGACTGCCTCCAGGGCATTCTGAGTGTGATTCCACTACAGCTCCTCTCCTTCCACCTGGCTGTACTCCGAGGATATGACGTACGTCTAAAAATTGCACATCACCCAGCAAAGGGGAGAGACTAACCCAGAGTTCCATTTGGTTCTTAAATACTTATTCGGCATAAAAATTCATGAGAAATATTTTCATTTAAAATAACTCTTTTTAAAGTAACTTATACCCCCTGAAAACAAGATGGGAACTGCAAGATGTATGAAGGCCATATTAAACCATAAGCTTCTCACCCAGAGGCAATGTTAATTAGCAAGTTTAATATTTTATTCCAGTCTTTTCCTTGTGCCTGTGAATTTTTAAAGACTTTTTTGAGATAATATCAAGGATGAAATTTTATAACTTTCTTTTTAACATATTACAAATATTTTCTCACATCTGAACTTGTAAGCAACATTTGATCATTGCACAATATTCCACCGCAGTCTTACAACATTGATTTTAACAATTACTTAACCGGTCTTCTATTATTTAAACTGTTTCTAATTTTTGGGAATATCTGCATAAATAACAATTGCAGTGAATTATCTTTGTACATACATCTTCCTCCCACATTAGAAGAATTTATCCTCAGTCTAGCAAATCATTCAACATTTTGGAACTCCTATATTGTCGATTTCTGTTCCAATTTATGATCTCACCGGAAAGTGTGTGTGCAAAGAAATAGTTTTATTACAATTTTGAGAAGCTTTAAAAAAGACATATCAATACCAAAAAAAATATAACAAACGTCCGATGGTATATATATCATCCAGTATTGACATTTGCCAACAGTTTGTCATTTTTGTTTCTTCTCTTTTTTAATGTTATTGTAAATAAAATAAGACCCTGTAGATAAAGTTGAAGGCTACTTTATCAACCATCCTCAGTCACATTTCCTTCCCAGTCCCCACCCTTAAGCAATCATTTAGTGCATCTACTTCCAAGAAAAGTAAATTTTTAACAGTACAAATTGAGCTAGCTGTTCTTAATAGCATGAATCATATCCTTTTAATAGTGTTAACACTGCGTGACACATAGGTGCACCATAAATATTTATTGCATAAACTAAACATTGTACAGTTCAGTGAAGTTTCTGGAATAAGGAACTGCTTCCAAGATGCAGGTCTCAAGGAGCTCATGGTTGGAGGTGCCCAGGAACACCTGTCTCCTTGTAGTCAAGTACTCTGAGAGTAGGCTTTATAAACACAGTGTGTTGCTGAGACTTGTGGGGTCCTGAGCCACTACTTTCTGTCATTTTAGGTTGACTTCCCCAGAAATCTGGCCAAGTCTGTAACCGTGGAGTGAGAACAAGAGTGTGAGGAGACCATCACCACCTTTAATCTGATTCAAGACCTGTCCCAGTGACACCAAGTGGGAAGAAAAGCTGGCATTCTGCGTGTTCTGAGTAGATTCCAGTAGAGCTTGACAGCTTTGACGTGCCTTGTACCCAAGTGCTTTGCTTACAGCAGATAGTGTTTCTCTTTGTCCTGAAGTTGCCAGAGGAGAAGGGAATCATTGTTTACACATGGGATCTGAGTGGACTTTTCCAATACCGTGCAATAGAGATACAGCTCTCTTCAGAGTAACTGTGAACCTTTTTTAACCAACATTAGTTAGTTTTAAAGACAAAATATTTATAATGACAATTGTATAGCTTTTAAGTTATTTTTCTAGTATGTGGCTTTCTGTAGCCGAGGTAACGCCCAGACCACGCCCTCAGGCCACCCAGTGCACCCAGTCTCCTGGCAGGGAGCATTCATCTCAGATTTGAGCGCCAGGCATTGCCCCTCTGGACTCCTTTCTCCTTTCCCATCCTCTCTTGGCTGCTCCTGAGTCCTGTCCCCTGACTTCAGGGAAGCCCCCTCCCACCATCTTCCTATGCCTCCTATAAGTCCTGTCAAATCTCAACTCCCTTCATCAGTGTCTTCTCATCTAAATCTCTCCGACAACTTCTCTCTGATCATGGTTCTTTTTAAGATCAGGCAGCATTTTGGTCCCTGCTCCTGCCCATAGTAAAACAGCCTGAAAAATCCCATGCAAGAGAGTAGTTTCAAGAGGGCTACCTTGGCCTCTATTTAAAAGCATGCACAATCAAAGTACTATGCAATTTTAAGACAATAAATACAGTACAATTTTTTTGTCTTGTGCGTGTGGATTTTTGTTAATCTCATTCTTTTCTCATGCTTTTGAGGGCTCCTCAAAACAAACTCAGCAATGTCTTGTGGGGGCAGCCCTGTTTGTTGGTAGCCACACCCGTGACCTATGTGCTTCTAGGATGAAAATGAGGGCTATTTTAACAGAATGGAACAAAATGCAGAAGATTTGGGACTCTGGAATGAGAATCCACTGAACAGCTGTTGGAGGGGGTTGCCCAGAGCCTGAATGCAGCATACAGAGGTGAAACTCAAATTTGTACTTTTTTCCCCCAGTAAGCCTATAAAGTCATCAATTTTATTAATAGAATCAGGCAGGAAGATAGAAAGCCAGAGACAGAATTCTTGTGGAGTTCGAGTTTGGCTGTCTATGAAAGTGCTATCCCAGACAGCTCGAATGGTGTCTTCACGGCAACTACTTGGTATGTGTAGCTCTAGAATCCCATCAGATCTTTGTTCTGGATTATCTGCGGGTTATTCAGTGACTTCTCCATCCTCTTCCATGCTCTCCTCTGTATCACAGGGGTTGGAAACCTGGGAACTACATTTCCAGGTTAAATTCCACCAGCAAGAGACACTCCTGGGATATTTGAAAGACAGTTTAGAAATTATATTATTCAATGAGAAATTCATATCACTTATTCATATAACTTATTTCTGTGCTGGCAGAGGCAGACAGGAGGTCCTGTTGTGGCCCTTGGCACAAAAATACCCTCTATGGTGGGGCTCCCTAAAACTCACCCATCACTCAGTGCTCCAAGCTGTGGTGGCCACCAGCAGAGCTTTCCTGTGGCTCCTCCAAAATCCTAATTCTGGAGAGTTGGCAGGAACCCAAGGGGCTGTGATGGCATTCTCTGACCTTCCTCCTGCCCTTCTCACAGATTAACAAGTGTGTAAGTCTTGTTGGAAATGCCTGCTCTGGTTTCTGTCTTCCTGACCAAACAATGACCAATACAACTCCAGGTTAGGAGACTACAAACTAGCCAGAACATTTTTATCTGAACAAGAACCAGAAAAATGTATTTCATCCCTAACACCTGAGAGGTGATGACCATCCTGACTTCTGTGCTCATTGTTCCCTTGCTTTTCTTTATAGTTCTACCTGTGTATCTACCCCATACAATAATACTCAAACAATCATACTGCCTAATCTTGAAATCAGAGGGCAAGCACACACCAGCCATGCAAGGAGTGGTCAGCACTGTCCCTGCTGGGCAGAGGCTCCGAGAGGAGGTGCGTGGAGCAGTCTTGGGTCTTGGTCTGACTTCTGCTTCTCTGAGAGGTGACAAGCCCCTTTCTGGGGATCTCACGAGCAAGGTCACAAGTGAGTCTTGGGAAACACTGGGCTCTCCACGGTCGGGTGCCTGGCAAGACTGAGGTGTAGACCAGGAGCTGGACATGCAGCAGAAGTCCGGTCAGTGAGAGTGGGCTGCTCTGTCCTTTCTATAGCTGAGCCCACCGTGGTCTACCTCCCGCTCTCAGGGAAAAGCTGGAAACTTCTGTGAGTGATATGCGTGTCCTCAGCAGAGCCTGAGGGGAGAGACCCTCATCAGCACATGGTCAAGACAAGCCAAGTACTGATGAGAATCTGGGCCAAGTTCTCCTGGGTTTTCTGTCCTTGGGTTAAGAAGATGGCCTGATGGAAGGGTGGCGGGGGGTCTTGGTGATGACAGTCTATGTGCCGGGTCACACTGCTACAGTGTGGCTCAGTTGCCCTCCACAGCTGCTGCAGAGCTGTCACCTTGGGATCACCTTTCACCATCCTCCAGGGGATTCTCTCCTCATCTCTCATGTCTCTTGCTTCCTGTCTCTGTCTCTTCCTTCTTCTGAGTTTCCTTTTTTGTTTTGGTGGAGCACATACTTCTTGAGTAAAGATGCTGGGAGATAAATGTTTTGAGACCTTACATGTCTGGAAATGACTTTATGACTCACACTTGATTGAGGGTTTAGCTAATTATAGAATTCTAGGTCAGATAAAAATGTTTCTTTCAGAATCATAAAGGTAATGCTCCCTTACCTTGTTCCCAGTATTGCAGTTGAGGAGTCCAAAGTCACTCTGGTGTGCCTTTGTCAGTGACCTCTTTACTTCCTTCTTTCTTCTGAAATATCACAACAAAGGTGCCTTGGATCTCTTTTCACTTAGTGTTGATTTCAGTCTGGTTACTCATGACCTTCAAGTCTGGGATGTTTTCTTGAGTTACTTTTTTATGGATTTCTTTTTGTTTCTCTAGCCTCTCCGTTATTTGGAGGTGAAGCTGCTAGGGGGTATAGCTCAGGGGTAGAGCATTTGACTGCAGAGGTGAAGCTGCTGGAATGGCCTATAATTTCTTATCCTTCTATTGTTCATCTTATCTTTTTTCTCTACTAATTGGGAGATTTCTTCAATTTTCTCTCCCAACCTGTCTACTACCAAGATTTTTCATTTCTGCCAAATGATTTAATTTCCAAGAGCTCTTTTTTTGGCTCTGAATATATATATATATATATATATATATATATATATATATATATATGTATGTATGTATATTTAAATACATATAATATTTTTAATTAACTAAAGCCCATAATTTATTCATATCTCCTTAATTTGTATCTAATTCCCTTTTCCTATTCAAGGACATCACATGTCTCCTTGGGCTCCTTTTGGTTGTGCCAGTTTCTCAGACTTTCCTTGTTTTCAATTACCTTGACAGTTCTGAGGACTGTTGCTGGGTATTCTGTATTGATAGAATGTCCGACATTTGGATTTGCCTGGTG
This sequence comes from Mesoplodon bidens, assembly GCF_964165515.1. NCBI lineage: Eukaryota > Metazoa > Chordata > Mammalia > Artiodactyla > Ziphiidae > Mesoplodon > Mesoplodon bidens. Next base: position 174,599,346 of record NC_138160.1, on the reverse strand, counting down.
CTATTCTTGTGGTTAGACTGGCACTCTGTGTTTTGGGGAGGAAGACTCCAGAAGTAAAATGCCATTCTCATCACTTCATATTAAGGGTACATACTATCAACATGTCTTATCACTGTTATGTCAGGTGACCCCTGACTGAGGTAGTGTTTGTTGGGTACTCTATTTTTCCCCCCGTTCCATACTGAATTTTGGGGAAGGAAGCCATCATGCCTATCCCACACTTAAAGAGTAGGGAGCTATGCTTCACCTCCGTGAGGGGAGTATCCACATAAATTATTTGGAACTCAGTACAGATTTGTCTGTTCTCCATCTTTTTGTTAAATCATTTATTTCTGTTACTATGAAACTCATGGATATTTATTTTACACTTGGAGTCATAACCCAGTGCTATGTTACTTATTTTGTTGTTCGAATTGTTCTAGCTATGGCTATTGGGAGCTCTTTCAGTTGGCTCTTGTGACATGCCCCCTCGTTTGTGTGTGTACTTTGTAAGCACTTCCCTTTCTTGCACTACAACTTGCTCTAGGCTCATCTTGTATATTCCCTGCCCCTGCCCTAGAATCAGCCATTGCTCCAAGGACTCCTGGTTTCCTTTATTTGAGAATGGCATTAGAAAACAAGACCTGGGCTCTGGCTGTGTTTTCACTCCTGGGATGTCATTGCTTCTAAGCCATCTCAGCTGAGAGAGCAAGACATAACTTGTGTGCTGAATTTTTTTAATGGTGGTTCTTGTTACAAGGATGCAATATTTTTTCATACGCTTTGAAGCCTGCAATGTTTTTTTTTCCCCTTTGGAATTTTCTTCTCTACAGTTTCTGTTTCTTTCAAGATGCAGTTTTCTGTTTGCCTTAATTTTCTTTGCCATGTGACCTTGGGCTGTCCAGTCAGATTCAAGGTAGGTGGAAAGTCCTGAGCACACAGTGGCGCTTATTTTGATGCCAAGATTCACTGCCGGTCAATCTGGAAGGGGGCTTGTGGGGAGATGGAGGTCAAGCCTTTACTTTAGGCTTCAGGGCTGGTCAGACTTCCAGAGAAGAGCTTTCCAGTCCCTTGCCTTTGAGCAAGGGTCCAATGGCTGGTGCTCTGGGAGATACCTGGAAGAGGAGGGCTGAGGGTCACTGCATTCAGCATTCAGTCATACAGTCATGGGTCAACCCCATTTTCCATACAGCTCCCATGCCTTCAGCTGTGCCCCCAACTCAGACATGCTGTTTTTTTTCCTTTAACATCTTTATTGGAGTATAATTGCTTTCCATTGTTGTGTTAGTTGCTGCTGTATAACAAAGTGAATCAGCTATATGTATACATATATCCCCATATCCCCTCCCTCTTGTGTCTCCCTCCCACCCTCCCTATCCCACCCCTCTAGGTGGTCACAAAGCATGAGCTGATCTCCCTGTGCTATGTGGCTGCTTCCCACTAGCTATCTATTTTACATTTGGTAGTGTATATAAGACACCCTGTTTCTTATTACCAGAGAATAAAACCCAGACTTCTGTCTTTCCCAACTGTTTTCTGCCCTTTTGCCTGCCACATCCTCACATGAGCCTGACTGACCAGCAAAGGGTGGGAGCCCTGCAAGGGGGAGCCATCAGAGTCCTCCTATGGGGGTGTTCAAACTTGACTTGAGACAGAGGGTCACCCCCCTTGGGTGGTGGAAGAGCAGAAGGTGACATGGAGAGAAGGAAGCTGACACAGAGGAACGGGATGGGTAGAGAGCTTGCCTCTGGCTTTCAAGGCCTCAGCCTGTCTCTCAAGCCTGCAGTACTGAAGCCAGCCCTACGCCTGCTCTCCCTCAGGTGCAACAATGCAGGAAACTCCCCCAAATTGTCCCCATTGGTTTAAGGGCAATGTGGCTTTCTATAACACACAACTAAAACAGTCCTAACTTGAATCCTTTGGCACATCTCTGGTCTTGGTAAGGGCTGGGTAGAAGTGAGAGGAGGGGTTAACGGACTGTGGGGAGAGCAGGCAAAGTCGAGGGAGGGGGCCGAAAGCAGCCAGAATGAGAACACTCACATACTCCGTGTGTAAGGTCCGCACCCCACGTTTGGTACTTTGCTCCTTGAGTCCTCACAGCGCCCCCATCAGGTTGGGGTCACCACCGATGCCCACTCCCCATGGAACTGAGGCTCTCTGAGCCTAATCCCTTGCCCAGAGGAGCACAATTAAGTGGAGAGCCTGACTGGAACCCAGGTGAAGAGGCCCACATGGGGTGGGGAGGTGGGCAGTGTCTGCCAGCAGCAGCATCAAGGGCAGGGAAGGGCAGCCAGAAACGCTCTAATGAGCCTTGACAGAAGCATGAGCAGGCCAAGGGCAGAAGTCCCCAGCCAAGAACCAAGCCAGGTTCTTCTCTCTGACTACTCACTCTTCTCTCACCCCTACATCCTACCTGTAAGACCTGACCATTCCACCTCTTGAACAGTTTTTTTTTTTTCCTTTACATCAAGTTTTTTTTGTATAATTTACACACATTAAAAGTCATCCCAGGGGCTTCCCTGGTGGCGCAGTGGTTGAGAGTCCGCCTGCTGATGCAGGGGACACGGGTTTGTGCCCCGGTCCAGGAGGATCCCACATGCCGCGGAGCGGCTGGGCCCGTGAGCCATGGCTGCTGAGCCTGCGCGTCCGGAGCCTGTGCTCTGCAACGGGAGAGGCCACGACAGTGAGAGGCCCACATACCACACACACACAAAAAAAAAGTCATCCTTTCTTAGGTGCACAATTCTGAGTTTTGACACATAGATAGTCATATGAGGACCACCATAACTAAAATACAACAGAGTATGCCCATCATCCCAAAAAATTAACTCGTGACCCCTGGGAGTCATTCCCCTCCCCACACTTGACTTTTCGCAACCACTGATGTGACTCTGCTTTTTCCAGAAGGTCATATAAACGGAATCATGTATAGTTTTATGTTTGGCTTCTTTCACTTACCATGTTTTTAATACTTATCCATGCTGTGCTGTGCACTCGCCACCAGGCCAGTCCTTTCTGTGTCAGGTAATATCCTACTGCATGGATGTACCACAGTTTATCTTTCCAGTCACTGAATTATGGACACATGGGTTGTTTCTAGTTTTTAACTGTTTTGGGTAAGGCTGCTATGAACATTCATGTAAGCTCTTTGTGTGAACATGCTTTTATTTCTCTAGGGTATATATCGAGGAATGGGATTGCTGGGTGGTATGACCGGTATGTGTTTAATGTTATCTGAAACTATCAAACTGTTTCCAAAGTGGATAAACCATTTTGCTTTTCTACCAGCAGTGTATGGGAGTTCTATTTGCTCCACATCACCATCGACACTTGCTATTGTCTTTTTTCATACAGCCATCCTAGTGGGATGTGTAGTGATAGTGGGTTGTAATTTAATTTGAATTTCCCTAAAGTCTTGAAACAGTTTTAAAATCAGATCCTTCCTTTTGACACCTGCTGCCTTGGCCCCAGACCAGACCTCATCTTCTCTTACAAGGACCTTTGCAATAGCTCCCTAATTGGTCTTGTGGTCTTAAGCCCCTCATCCCTGAAACTTCATGTGCCCTAGTGATCTTTCCAAAATAAACATCTAATCACTCTGCTCACTTCCTTTCTTAATACTCCACAACAGCTGCCCTTTACCTCCACAGACAGGTCTCCACCCTGCGATGCCCCAAGGCCTAGCAGGTAAGAGATGAGTGAAGTTGCAGGCAGATGTGGGTAATAGGGAGTTGTGGAGACTGTGGTGAACTAGGGGTCTCACCTAAAGGGGCAGCTGCCACTCAGTTCCAGCTGACTACTATGCGAATGTGGGCCCCACGTTGCCAGAGCTTTAATTATTCAAGAGAAACCAACAATTGAGTGTTTCCAAGGTGAAAGCTCCCAATTTTTAAATGTTGGCAACTAAAAAACTTAAAAAACAAAGAAACAAACAACTCTCAGGGTTAAACAAGGCATATCAGTGAGCTGAAGCCAGCCTATGGGCCTCCGGTCAGCTGTGCCAGTCCACGCACCTCAAAGCCCTCAAAATTCTCCAGTCCCCCTTCTCCATCTCCAGCAAGACTAGGTGATATGTGGTTCCCTGAACATAGCATGCATGTCCTCAGTTCTGAACCTCTGGGTCTTAGTGTGCTTTCTGCCGAAAGCACTGGCCCAGAACATTCCTGCTGGCTTTCCAGCCTCAGCTGGGGCTTCCTCCCGTCCAGGAGGCCTTCCTCAACTGCTCCTCTCCACCTGGCAGGCTAGATCAGCTGTCAGTGCTCATGTGTTCCCCCTTCCCCCACCCCTGCAGTTCTCACCACACTTGTGGCAGGATCTTCTCACTTGTTGGCCTCAACCGGCATCCTGTGCGCTCTTCCAAGCACAGACCAGCTCCAAGGCCCCCACCCTGTCACCTCAGCCCTATGTCTATAAATGTTCCCTGTACTTCATAAGCCAGAAAAAAAGCAGAATCCTTTCAGAAAACCCAGCAGGAAATGCATAGAGGTTTGTATGTGTGTACAATGATTTTTGGTACTCACTTTCCATGGGGTGAGTGCTGCAAAGTCAGGGCTGGAGTGTGTGTGAGAATGGGCGCTCCTTCCTAATCTGAGGAGAAGCACCCACGAGTGCTCCACTGTAAAACCACAGCTCCGACAGTTTCCCATAATCCTTGATGGTGGCAATGTTTGCTCCGTTTTCTGTTGTGCACCTGGGGCAGGTGGCAGTAAGATTGAGTGTGGGCAGGAGCCTATCAGGTGGGCCCTCCTCAATCAGGCAACACTCAGGAGTGACAATTTCAAGCAGGGCCATACTCAGTTTTAGAAAACTTGTTCTGGTAGCCAAGGTGGGGGTGGCCTAAGGGGGACACCGTACCTGGATCCCTTCCTCTACCCTACCTCTCTTCTGAAGTCCTGGTGCCCCCAGCCTGGCCGTGGGTCACAGGCTTGCCACCTTCCCCCAGTTCTGCCACCCTGCTCCGTGCCCCTCAGCCCCGTAACCTCCCCCCTTTGCAGAGTCCTGCTCCTTCCCCCAAGTTTGGCCCCTGCCCTGACCACCCTGTGGTCCCAGCCACCCTGTGAGGGCAGTTTCTCCTTCACAGTCCACCACTCTCCCCATCCGCAAAGTCCAATTCCCCTCACGCCATCCACGGACCTCTGAGCTTTTCCCCACTGTGTCCAGCCTCCTTGCCTCACTTCCAGCCTTGCTCATCCAAACACAGATCCAACAACACCTCTCCCATCATTTCACACGACTCCAGACATGCTGGAACCCGATCCAGAGACTAGAGGGCTGTGGGAGATGCCTCAAAAGAAGGTCAGTGTCTATATGTCAACGCTATTCTCTGTCTTCTTCCCAGCTTACCCTTCCCCCTCCCCGTGTCCTCAAGTCCATTCTCTACATCTGCGTGTTTAATCCTGTCCTGCCCCTCGGTTCATCAGAACCATTTTTTTTTTTTTTTTTTTTTTTTTTTTGCTGTACGCGGGCCTCTCACTGCTGTGGCCTCTCCCGTTGCGGAGCACAGGCTCCGGACACACAGGCTCCGCGGCCATGGCTCGCGGGCCCAGCCGCTGCGCGGCATGTGGGATCTTCCGGGATAGGGGCACGAACCCGTGTCCCCTGCATCGGCAGGCGGACTCTCAACCACTGCGCCACCAGGGAAGCCCAGAACCATTTTTTTAAAGATTCCATTCACTTTGTTATACAACAGAAACTAACACAACATTGTAAAGCAATTATACTCCAATAAAGATGTTTAAAAAATAAATAAATGAAGTGATCAGGATAAGGGGGAAAAAAAGAGGTCAGTGTCAACAAACCCCAGGTCCTAGGGGCCCTCAGCACTGCACTCCCTTCCCTCCATTTACACGACTCTGCCATTCCCCTCTGAGACAGAAGCTTGAACTCTGCCCCAGGCGCACCAGCCTGTCCTCTCCTGCCCTGTCGCTGACCTGCCGAGGAAACTTGTCTGCACATGGCCATCTCCTCGCATCTCCGTCCCCGACTTCTGGGAGCACCCCTACAAACTCGTTCACAGTGAGCAGAGGAATCCAAGGTCCTCTTCTCTCGTCCCCACTCCCTCGCCGCCTCCGCCTCCCGGTCCTGGATGCCAAGGCCCCAGCTTCCCCTCGCCCTGGCCCTCGCCCTGACCCTCACCCCGGGCTCTCCCCAAAATGGGCAGGCTCCGTCTCCCTCCAGGCCGACTCGCCGCTGCCAGTCTGCACCTGCAGCCCAGTGGCCCGGCTTTCGGTCGCGCCAGCCCGCCCTCTCCACCGTCTCCCGGCTCCGTGTTCGGCCGCTGCGCCGCGGGCCCCTGTGGGGGCAACGAGCTCAGCTAGCTCGCAGAACAGTGACTGCGTCAATAAGGCGCGGATGCGATCTGCTGCGCTGCCTTCGAGCGCCGCTCCCCCAGCACTGAGGGCCCTGGCTCCGCCCGCCGCCCCGCCCGAGCCGCCCGGTAGTAGTTCGCCCCCACCACCCCGCGCGCGATTGGCTGCACCTGCCCGGCTTACCGCGCGCTGATTGGTCGGCGCACGGGTCAGTCAGGCCGGGCGCCGCTGCGGCGGCGGCGGCGGAGGAGAAGGGAGCCAGACCGGAAGGGATCTAAGCGCTCCGGCGCCCCTCACACCCACTGCGGCGGCGGCGGCAGCGGCGACGGCGGCGGGGCGGAGCGGAGCAGAGCGGGGCGGGGCGGGGCGGCCGGCCGAGCCCCGGACAGCGGAGCCGCGAGCCGCCAGCGCGCAGCGCCGCCAGTCCGCCCGCCTGCCCTCTCCTCTTGGCGCGGCGGCGGGGAGGCGAGGTGAGCCCGGCGGGCGGGTTAGGCCCAGCGGGGACTCTCGGGCCGAGCCTCGCTGGGGAGGGACGGCGGGAGGGCCGCGCGGCCAGGATCCGCGGGGAAGGGGGAGCGCGGGGCTGGAGGACTGGGTTCTGTGGGGCCGACCGGGGTCTGCGGGGGTGCTGGTGACCCCGGCCGCAGCCCCTCGTCCCCCGGGCTGCCGCAGTCACCCCCTCCCGCCCGGCTGTCAGCACCCCAAAGCTGAGGGCCCGCTCCCTAGTCTGGCCTTGGAAGACCTACCGTAGGGTCTGTGGGCGCCCCCCCCCCCCCGATTGTTTGGCACACAGCAGCACACCTGCTCCGGGATGCTCAGAAGCCTGGGATTTGGTTCCTGCGACCTTAGCAAAGGCACTGACACTTGATGTTTCTCGGTTTTCCCCTCAGCAAAGTGGGAGAAATGTCTGCCCTTTGGGACAGTGTTGTTGTCAGGCTATATGAATATGTGTGAAAGCGACTGGGCAGGAGCCCAGTGCACATTTGTGAAAAATTGGGCGGCATACTGCTCCTTGCTGGTTTGAGTGTGGCAGGAACCCCCTCCCCATCCGCCCAGAGTCCCCCATACTCACGCTGCTCCAGTGCCTTGTCATTGCACACTCAGTGCCCAGCAACGCCAGAGCGGGCCCTGCCCAACCCACCCCGCCAACCCCCCACCACTCCCCCAACCCAGAGCACCGTTCTCCTGTCCCACCCACCTTACTTGCCTTGAACATTCAGCCCTGTTTACCTCAGGACCTTTGCACTTGCTGTGTCCGGTGATTGGAGTTGTCTCCCGGATCTTTGCACAGCTGGCTCCTTCTGGTTCTTCTTCTGGTCAGATGTCTCACTTTACACAATGCCTTCCTTGACCACCCTCTTTCTTCCCTTAGTAATTCTTTCTCATTATGTTGTTTAATTTTCTTCCTAGTATCTGGTTTGAAACTATTCTATTGATTTGCCTGTTTATTTTCTGTCTCTCCCACTAGGATGTAGCTTTATGAAAACAGGTAGTTGTCTGATTTGTCCACTGCTTTATCCCCAGTGCTTAGAAAGCACACAGTAAGTACTCAGTAATATCAGTCCAGTGAATGAATGAATGACCCTGCCCGCCTGTTGCTTCTCCTTTATGTTTGTTTAGTGACTTCTGACTAACTTGTGAAACTAGTATGCAGATGGATGCTTGCTTTCATTTTGTGAAACATTTTAATGTCCTTGACCCCTTTATTTGGTAACTGTCAGAACAAGCTGTGATATAAAATCTTACATTTTTATAATGTTTTAGCTGTAACTTCCTTCCACACATTCAGGAGACATTTACTGAATTCTACATTATCTAGGTCAGGCTTTCTGCTCGGCCCTGGGGACACAAAAGCAATAGCAACAGGGTCCCTTCCTCCAGAGAGCCCAAGAGCCCAGTAGGGAAGGCAGACATGTAGCCAGTATTAGGACAGCTGGCTGTAGAGGGGGGGCTGTGCCATGGAAACTTGGAGGAGGTGATGGGTGGTGCTGGAGTTGAGCCTTGAATGGTGATGAGAAACTTGTCAGGTGGGGGAAGCAAGAAGTGGGAAAGGGCAGGGTGAAGGAAGAACTTTAGCCCAGTGTGGGGTCAAAATCAGCCTGTTGGGCCAGGTGTAAGAGAGCTTGGAGTAGTGGGGACCCTGGAGAACCAGACCCAGCTCACCCAGCAATTTTTAGAAAGAAGTCAGAACTCGACATTTCTATCTACACTCTCTTGATTTTGAAATGTTGGCAGTAGCTAATTTTAAAATGTTTTAAATGCTGTGAACCAAGCAAAATACAGACCCCATTCAGCTTTGTTGCAGGATTGTCGACCTCCAGTGTAGGTTGTATAGGAGGAAAGAGTTGCAATGAGCTGGAAAGGTAGCCCAAGGCCAGAGGAGCTAGGCCCTATTTGTCCAGGTACTCTCATTTAATTGTCACTGGAGCTCTGTGATAGCAGCTATGAAGCCCATTTCTGCAGAGGAGGAAACAGGCTCCCAGAGTTTCAGCAGTCTTGTTTCATAGCAAGCAGCTGGAAAGTGAAATCTGAACCCAGGTCTCCCCCAGATCAGCATTCTTTCCTGGGTCCCTCAGCTCTGAGTATTCTCTTTTGGCTCTTCATTTGTTCTGGAAGAACAACATCCAATTTAGATAATGTTTCCCTTCATTTAACCCTTTTTTTTTTTTTTTCCCCTTCAAAAGGATTCTGCAGGGTTAAAAATAATACTATTTTGGCATAGTCTTCTCTGAAGAGTTTTGATTCTCCTGAGTCTCCTGAGGAGAATCCACTCCTGAGGATTTAATTTTCAGGATACCACTTTAAGTAATTTGTTGACAGATTAAAATGTGTTTATTTGGCCTCCCCAAATAAATGTTAGAGGATACACCTCAATTTGTCTATTTAAAATCAAATTTCTGGGCTTCCCTGGTGGCGCAGTGGTTGAGAGTCCGCCTGCCGATGCAGGGGACACGGGTTCGTGCCCCAGTCCGGGAAGATCCCACATGCCGCGGAGCGGCTGGGCCCGTGAGCCATGGCTGCTGAGCCTGCGCGTCCGGAGCCTGTGCTTCGCAACGGGAGAGACCACAACAATGAGAGGCCCACATACCGCAAAAAAAAAAAAAAAAAAAAAAAAAAAAAAAAAAATCAAATTTCTTAATTTTCTGGATAGAGAAAAGTGCCAGATGAAGCAATTAACAGTGAGAAAACCAATTTATTTCATGATGCATAAGGTAAAACAAAACCACATTGTTTTCTTAACACTATTGATTTGGCAGTAGGGCAGCTATTTCTAATCTAAATATGTAGTTATACTTGGTTAAGAAGGTGACATTTTTACATAATTTTCCCTAAGAATTAAGGAAAATTAAATTTGTATTTGGCCTTCTGTGATTGTATGAACTAGTTTCAACATCAGTCTTTATTTTAACTGTTTATTATGAGGAATTTCAAACATACATGGAAGTAGACAGAGTAGTATCTGGCTTTAACAATTACCAACTCACGGCCAATCTTGTTCGTCCCTAATCCCATCCATACACCTCACCCCACCTATTATTTTCAAGCAAATCCTAACTATGATGTCATTTCATCCATGAATTTTTCAGTTTATGTTCTAAAAGATAAGGATTCTTTTAAACTTTGAAGAGCAATAATTCCTTAATATCATCAAATAGCCAGTCAGCATTCAAATTTCTAGTTGTCTCATAAATTTTATAGTTTCTTTAATAGTTTCTTCATTGGAATCAGGATCCAGATAAGGTCCGTACATTGTGATAAGTTGATATGTCTTTTAAATTTCTTTTAATCTGTAGATCCACCTTTATTTCTTTTTTTCTTTTCCTTGTAGTTTATTTGTTGAAGCAATAGCTTTTCCATTATTGGGATTTTACCGATTGTACCTCTCCAATGTAATTTCTTGTGTTTCTCTGTATTTCTTGAAAAGTTGTAGTTGGATCTAGGCGAGGTTTGGTCGGATCCAGGCTGCCTTCCTAAGGGGGTGCATGCTTCCTCTAGAGGCAAGTAGTCCTGGTTGGCTCACACTATGATGTTAGCCACTGTTTGATACTCAGTGCCTGGACCCACTGATTCATTAAGAGGGCATATTATTTCGGGGACAAGTTTGTATATCATTAGCCCAGCAAGAACTCATTTTTTAGAAAGGACTGTGGATCTTTTCACATTTTTTATTGGCCTTTGGATTGCCAGTTAAAGTATTGTTAAAAGGTGCCTCAAATCCTCTTTGGAAAATGTTGGGGTGTAAATTAATAGATATAAAAATAATGAGCAAGAATTGTCTCCATTTTAGCATAGGAATTCCTTACAGCTAAGGAAATTTACTAAACATTTGAAGGTGAAATTCAACAAATTTGATTTTATTTAATGTCATTTGGTTTCTTGGTTCTTTTTTTGTTTTTGGATTCTATAAAGTATTCTACTCCTTTTTTTTCCCCAGCTAACTTTACCTTAGAACCTTTCTTAAGCAAAGACTACATACTCTGAAACATTTCAGGAATAGTAAAGTTTCTAAGGATATATGGATTACAAATGAGGCAGGTTTTTTTCCCCTTAAAAGAGAGGCATTAATATTAACTCTCATTATGTTAAACGGGTTCTTGCCTGTTGTGAAGTTGTTATTTGAATATTTCTATAACAATTATTTGGCTATTAGGAGAATGAACAGTGTGAAAACCACCTGTTAGTTTGTCTTTCCATAGGCCAGTGTAGGAAAATCTTGGGGATTTGTTTTAAAAACATATTGTTTTTTTAGAACAATTTGTTTAAAAAACATGTCTCCACTCCCCTACAATGATTTTAAGAGAAAGAATCATTGAGAATGATTGCTTTTAAAAACCTCCTTTTCCTTAAAAAAGAAAAAAATATATATATATACACACACACATAAACATACACACACATGTATTTCTACAGAACTGTAAATGATTTAATTTGTTCGACTATTTAAATATTGTATATCTAAACTGATGCTGCTACTAGTTTGATTTCAGCATATCTAGGCATGAGGGTGCAACCCAGGTAGTAAATCCCCCAGCTCTGATTCTAGAATCAAATCCATTTTTCCAATTCTTAACTCTCAGAAACATAACTACTATTATATGTTGGAAAGTGGGTGTCTTCTAAAAATTTCCTGAGAAGATGGCAGACTAGAAGGATGTGTGCTCACTCCCTCTAGCAAGAGCACTGGGATCACAACTAAGTGCTGAACAGTCATTGACAGGAAGACAGTGGAACTAACCAAAAAAGATACCCCACATCCAAAGACAAAGGAGAAGCCGCAGTGAGACGGTAGGAGGGGTACAATCACAATAAAATCAAATCCCATAACTGCTGGGTGGGTGAATCACAAACTGGAGAACAATTATACCACAGAAGTCCACCCACGGGAGTGAAGGTTCTGAGCCCAACATAAGGCTTTCCAACCTGGTGGTCCGGCAACAGGAGGAGGAATTCCCAGAGAATCAGACTTTGAAGGCTACCAGGATTTGATTGCTGCACTTCAACAGGACTGGGGGAAACAGAGACTCCACTCTTGGAGGACACACACAAAGTAGTGTGTGCATCAAGACCCAGGGGGAAGAAGCAATGACCCTATAGCAGACTGAAGCAGACCTACCTGCTAGTGTTGGAGGGTCTCCTGCAGAGGCAGTGAGCAGCTTTGGCTCACCACAGGGACAAGGACACTGGCAGCAGAAGTTCAAGCCTGTAGGCTCCAGTGCTGGGTTGCCTCAGGCCAAACAACCAACAGGGAGGGAACTCAGCCCCACCCATCAAGCAGATTAAAGTTTTACTGAGCTCTGCCACCAGAGCAACACCCAGCTCTACCCACCACCAGTCCCTCCCATCAGGAAGCTTGCACAAGCCTCTTAGATAACCTCATCCACCAGAGGGAAGACAGCAGAAGCAAGAAGAACTACAATCCTGCAGCCTGTGGAACATAAACCACATTCACAGAAAGACAGACAAAATGAAAAGGCAGAGGACTGTATACCAGGTGAAGGAACAAGGTAAAACCCGAGAAAAACAACTAATTGAAGTGGAGATAGGCAACCTTCCAGAAAAAGAAATCAGAACAATGATAGTGAAGATGATCCAGGACCTCTGAAAAAGAATGGAGGCAAAGATTGAGAAGATGCAAGAAATGTTTAACAAAGACCTAGAAGAATTAAAGAGCAAACATCTTGAAGAATTAAAGAACAAACAAACAGAGATGAACAATACAATAACTGAAATGAAAAATACACTAGAAGGAATCAATAGCAGAATAACTACAGCAGTAGAATGGATCGGTGACCTGAAAGACAGAATGATGGAATTCACTGCCTCAGAACACAATGAAGAAAAGAGAATGAAAATAAATGAAGATAGCCTAAGAGACCTCTGGGACAACATTAAACGCACCAACATTCGCATTATAGGGGTCCCAGAAGGGGAAGAAAGAGGGAAAGGACCTGAGAAAATATTTGGAGAGATTATAGTCAACAACTTCCCGAACATGGGAAAGGAAATAGCCATCCAAGTCCAGGAAGTGCAGAGAGCCCCAGGCAGGGTAAACCCAAGGAGAAACACGCCGAGACACATAGTAATCAAATTGACAAACATTAAAGACAAAGAAAAATTATTAAAAGCAACAAGGAAAAAACAACAAATAACATACAAGGGAACTCCCATAAGGTTAACAGCTGATTTCTCAGCAGAAACTCTACAAGCCAGAAGGGAGTGGCACAATATATTTAAAGTGATGAAAGGGAAGAACCTACAACCAAGATTACTCTACCCAGCAAGGATCTCATTCAGATTCGATGGAGAAATCAAAAGCTTTACAGACAAGCAAAAGCTAAGAGAATTCAGCACCACCAGACCAGCTTTGTAACAGATGCTAAAGGAACTTCTCTAAGTGGGAAACACAAGAGAAGGAAAGGACCTACAAAAACCCAAAATGGTTAAGAAAATGGTAATAGGTGCATACATATCGATAATTACCTTAAATGTGAATGGATTAAATGCTCCAACTAAAAGACACAGGCTTGCTGAATGGATACAAAAACAAGACCCATATGTATGCTGTCTACAAGAGAACCACTTCAGACCTAGGGACACATACAGACTGAAAGTGAGGGGATGGAGAAAGATGTTCCGTGCAAATGGAAATCAAAAGAAACCTGGAGTAGCAATACTCATATCAGATAAAATAGACTTTAAAATGAAGCATGTTATAAGAGACAAGGAAGGACACTACATAATGATCAAGGGATCAATCTAAGAAGAAGATATAACAATTATAAATATATATACACCCAACATAGAAGCACCTCATAAGGCAAATGCTAACAGCTATAAAAGAGGAAATCAACAGTAAGACAATAATAGTGGGGGCCTTTAGCACCTCACTTACACCAATGGGCAGATCATCCAGCCAGAAAATTAATATGGAAACACAAGCTTTAAATGACACAATAGACCAGGTAGATTTAATTGATATTTATAAGACATTCCATCTAAAACAGCAGATTACATTTCTTCTCAAGTGCACACGGAACCTTCTCCAGGATAGATCACATATTGGGTCACAAATCAAGTCTTGGTAAATGAAAAAAACTGAAATCATATCAAGCATCTTTTCTGACCACAACACTATGAGATTAGAAATAAATTACAGGGGAAAAAAACGTAAAAAACACAAACACATGGAGGCTAAACAATACGTTACTAAATAACCAAGAGATAACTGAAGAAATCAAAAAGGAAATCAAAAAATACCTAGAAACAAATGACAACGAAAACACAATGATCCAAAACCTATGGGATGCAGCAAAAGCAGTTCTAAGAGGGAAGTTTATAGCAATACAATCCTACCTCAAGAAACATCTCAAATAAACAACCTAACCTTACACCTAAAGCAATTAGAGAAAGAAGAACAAACAGAACCCAAAGTTAGTAGAAGGAAAGAAATCATAAAAATCAAAGCAGAAATAAATGAAATAGAAACGAAGAAAACAATTGCAAAAAATCAATGAAACTAAAAGCTGGTTCTTTGAGAAGATAAACAAAATTGATAAACCTTTAGCCAGAATCATCAAGAAAAAGAGGGAGAGGACTCAAATCAATAAAATTAGAATTGAAAAAGGAGAAGTTACAGTAGACATCGCAGAAATACAGAGCATCATAAGAGACTACTACAAGCAACTCTACACCAATAAAATGGACAACCTGGAAGAAGTGGACAAATTCTTAGAAAGGTATAACCTTCCAAGACTGAACCAGGAAGAAATAGAAAATATGAACAGACCAATCACAAGTAATGAAATTGAAACTGTGATTAAAAATCTTCCAACAGGGGCTTCCCTGGTGGCACAGTGGTTGAGAGTCCGCCTGCCGATGCAGGGGACACGGGTTCGTGCCCCAGTCTGGGAAGATCCCACATGCCGTGGAGCGGCTGGGCCCGTAAGCCATGGCCGTTGAGCCTGCGCGTCGGAGCCTGTGCTCCACAACGGGAGAGGCCACAACAGTGAGAGGCCCACATACCATAAAAAAAAAAAAAATCTTCCAACAAACAAAAGTCCAGGACCAGATGGCTTCACAGGTGAATTCTATCAAACATTTAGAGAAGAGCTAACACTCATCCTTCTCAAACTCTTCCAAAAAAATGCAGAGGAAGGAACAATCCCAAACTCATTCTATGAGGCCACCATCATCCTGATACCAAAACTAGACTAAGGTACTACAAAAAAAAGAAAATTAAAGACCAATATCACTGATGAATATACATGCAAAAATCCTCAACAAAATACTAGCAAACAGAATCCAACAGCAGTTAAAAGGATCATACACCATGATCAAGTGGGATTTATCCCAGGGCTGCAAGGATTCTTCAATATATGCAAATCAATCAATGTGATACACTATATTAACAAATTAAAGAATAAAAACCATATGATCATCTCAATAGATGCAGAAAAAGCTTTTGACAAAATTCAACACCCATTTATGACAAAATAACTCTCCAGAAAGTGGGCATAGAGGGAACCTACCTCAACATCATAAAGGCCATATAGGACAAACCCACAGCAAACATCATTCTCAATGGTGAAAAACTGAAAGCATTTCCTCTAAGATCAGGAACAAGACAAGGATATCCACTCTCGCCACTTTTATTCAACATAGTTTTGGAAGTCCTAGCGACGGCAATCGGAGAGGAAAAAGAAATAAAAGGACTACTAATTGGAAAAGAAAACTGTCATTGTTTGCAGATGACATGATACTATATGTAGAGAATCCTAAAGATGCCGCCAGAACTCTGCTAGAGCTAATCAATGAATTTGGTAAAGTTGCAGGATACAAAATTAATGCACAGAAATCTCTTGCATTCCTATACACTAACAATGAAAGATCAGAAGGAAATTAAGGAAATAGTCCCATCCACCACTGCAACAAAAAGAGTAAAATACCTAGGAGTAAACCTACCTAAGGAGGTAAAAGACCTGTACTCAGAGAACTGTAAAACACTGATGAAAGAAATCAAAGATGACACAAACAAATGGAGAGATATACCATGTTGCTGGATGGGAAGAATCAATATTGTGAAAATGACTATGCTACCCAAAGCAATCTACAGATTCAATGCAATCCCTATCAAGCTACCACTGGCATTTTTCACAGAACTAGAACAAAAAATTTCACAATTTGTATGGAAACACAAAAGACCCCGAATAGCCAAAGCAATCTTGAGAAAGAAAAACGGAGCTGGAGGAATCAGGCTCCCTGACTCCAGACTATACTACAAAGCTACAGTAATCAAGACAATATGGTACTGGCACAAAAACAGAAATATAGATCAATGGAACAGGATAGAAAGCCCAGAGAGAAACCCACGCACATATGGTCACCTTATCTTTGATAAAGGAGGCAAGAATATACGATGGAGAAAAGACAGCCCGTTCAGTAAGTGGTTCTGGGCAAACTGGACAGCTACATATAAAAGAATGAAATTAGAACACTCCCTAACACCATACACAAAAATAAACTCAAAATGGATTAAAGACCTAAATGTAAGACCAGACACTATGAAACTCTTAGAGGAAAACAGGCAGAATACTCTTTGACTTAAATCACAGCAAGATCTTTTTTGACCCACTTCCTAGATTAATGGAAATAAAAACAAAAGTAAACAAATGGGACCAAATGAAATTTAAAAGCTTTTGCACAGCAAAGGAAACTATAAACAAGACGAAAAGACAACCCTCAGAATGGGAGAAAATATTTGCAAACGAATCAACAAGGATTATTCTCCAAAATATATAAACAGCTCATGCAGCTCAATATTAAAAAAACAAACAACACAATCAAAAAATTGGCAGAGGACCTAAGTAGACATCTCTCCAAAGAAGATATACAGATTGCCAACAAACACATGAAAGGGTGCTCAACATCACTAATTATTAGAGAAATGCAAATCAATACTACAATGAGGTATCACCTCACACCAGTTAGAATGGGCATCATCAGAAAATTTACAAGCAACAAATGCTGGAGAGGGTGTGGAGAAAAGGGAACCCTCTTGCACTGTTGGTGGGAATGTCAATTGATACAGCCACTATGGAGAACAGTATGGAGGTTCCTTAACAAACTAAAAATAGAATTACCATATGACCCAGCAGTCCCACTACTGGGCATATACCCAGAGAAAAACATAAAAAGACACATGCACCTCTATGTTCATTGCAGCACTATTTACAATAGCCAGGTCATTGATGCGACCTAAATGCCCATTGACAGATGAATGGATAAAGAAGATGTGGTACATATGTACAACGGAAGGAACGAAATTGGGTCATTTGTAGAGTCATGGATGGACTTAGAGACTGTCGTACAGAGTGAAGTAAGTCAGAAAGAGGAAAACAAATACCGTGTATTAACACATATGTGGAATCTAGAAAAATGGTACAGATGAACCCGTTTGCAAGACAGAAATAGAGACACAGATGTGGAGAACAAATACATGGACATCAAGGGGGGAAAGCAGGGAGGGGGAGTGATGGTTGTGGGATGAACTGGGAGATTGTGATTGACATATATACACTAAAATAGATAACTAATAAGAACCTGCTGCATAAAAAAAAAATTCAAAAATTTCCTGCAACATCATCTGCCTACCACACCCTAGAATGAAAAGTAAATTCTGTGCATTGCCTCCTGTCTATTGTGTCTTTCAGTGAGGTGCTCACCAGTATTAACCATGTCATCAGCTTTTGCACTTACCAGACTTTAATTCACATTTGCAGAATACAGACATTTGTTAGGATAAGTAGAATGGGTGTCCTAAGGTCAGCTGACGTTGAGACCTTGCCCTGTGCTAGGCACTGTGGTAGTTTTCCTCTGAGGTTGATTCTGCAATTATTCCCATTCTACACATGAGTGTAATTGCTTGCCCAAGTTCACTCACCCAGATAAATGGCAGACCCACTGCTCTCTGACTCCAGAGTCCTCATCTTAACCATTGCACGAAGCTGCCTTACCACATTTACTCTCCCGCTTAGTTTTGCCTTAACATATATTTCCTGGGAACCCACTGTGTACTTAGTAAAGGATTGAGAAATAGATCAGACACATTTTCTGCCCTTGAGGAGCTCACAGGGTAGAAGTAGAGATAGACTTGCAGTGCAAATGAATACATGATGTGGTGCCAAAAAAGGGACATGCCCTGCACAGTTTGAAAGGAAAGCCTATAGAGGAAAACTTGCAGGAGAAGCAGGTGCTTGCACTAGACTTTGGAGGATGAAGTTTGTCCAGGAGAGCAAAAGGGGGAGGGAAGTCATTTCAGGCAGATGGGACAGCTCTGGCAGAGACCTGAGGTATGCAGCAGCTGGGGTCTGCTGCTCCCAGGTGGTTTGATAGTGCCAAAGAGTGGGCCAGAGGCCCTGCAGACCTCCTCTGCTCTTCTAAGAGTTAGAAGTTTACTGTCAAGGCAGTCAGTCACTGCTGAAGGAATTTAAACAGGAGAGCAGTATGATCACTGCATATTTTCAACAAATCTCTTTTAATTCCTTATTTTGAAATAATGACAGATTCACAAGAGGTTGCAAAAATAGTAGAGAGGTCCTGTACACTCTTCACTCAGTTTTCACCAATGGTTGTATATTTATGTAACTATAGTACAATACTAGCATCAGGCAGTTAGCATTGGTACAATGCTTGTACAGTTCTATGTCATTTTTTCACATGTGGAGGTTCATATAATCACCACCATCGCCATCAAGATACAGAACTATTTCATCATCCCAAAGATCTCCCTTGTACTACCCCTTTATAACCACACCACCCACCTTGCCCCTCACCATCCATAACCCCTGGCAACCACTAACCTGTTCTATATCTCTATAATATAGAGAATTTTCATTTTAAGAATATTGTATAAATGGAATTATGTCCTATGGACCTTGTGAAATTGGCTTTTATCACTAAAAATTGTCACTAAAATTTCATAATACCCTTATGACCCACCCAAGTTGTAATGTATATCAGTAGTTCGATCATTTTTATTGCTGGGTGATGGTCCATGGTATTGACATACAGCAATTTGTTAAACCACCCACCCACTGAAGGACATCTGGATTGTTTCCAGTTTTGAACTATTAGAAATACAGCTGCTATAAGCATTCATGTAAAGGTTTTCAAGTGGACAGATCTTTCTTTCTAATGTGGTATGTATACAGTGGTTTGGAGGTATCAGGAATGGAGGCTGGAAGAGCACTTTGGCTATTGGTATGTCTGGGGATCAATGAGGCCTTTACTCACAACACTGGGCATTGGGCATTGGGCCTGGAGATGGGGAGACTGACGACTACAAGGGGCCGGCAGGAAGAATCCTTGCTGGAGTCACTCACGTCCCTGTGAGTGACATAATAACCAAATTCTGTATCATAGTATGTACTGTAACTTAAGAACTGATGTTCAGAAGAATGGCCCTGAGGTGCTGTGAAGTTTTTGGTTATCCAAGAAAGATTAAGTTGTTGTGCTATGCTATTTTTAATACGAATTAAAGTAGGAAAAAAGAACAATTTGATTCAAACTTTCAGCAGCAAGCATTGAAACAAAGAGGGTGATTGTGAAAATCTGCTTTTAATCACAGCAGTCAGTTAATTTAAATATTGAATGTCCTGGGTATTCTGAAACATTAGTGTGATTAAAGGTTTGAGTCTATGGATCGCTGAATTATCTTCATCATCAGAAGAAAGTGTCTTAGTGGGGTGAAGACAACAAGATGAGTTGTGAAGATCTGCGTTATTCTGGCCTGGTCTTGACCAGCCCTTGGACAGTCACTTTCCTTTCTAAATAAAATTAGAGATATTACAGTAGTATATTGGGAAAAACATGAATATAGTAGTCAAATACACCTCAGTTCAGATACAGGCTGTGCCACTTTCCAGCTGAGAATTTGGGCAAGTTCCTTACTGTCTCCGAGTTGTTTCCTCATTTGCAGAGTGAGGACAGTACCACCACCTCACAGGCTGTTAGGAGAAGGTGTATAACTGCGTACTCAGAGCCTGGCCCACTTGCCTTCCTGCCTCCAGTCTCATCTGCCTCAAATCCATTCTCTGTAAAGGTGTCAGAGTGAGTGACCATTTTGCAGCTTTTCATTTAAAAGTGTTTGTTTAGTTTTTAAAATGTGAAATATGTGCATAGTTTTAAAAAAAAGAACAAAGTTATAATGGCAAGAATGAAAGTCTCATTTCCCACTGTTTCTCTGCACTTGCTAGCATATTGCGTGTGTGTGTGTGTGTGTGCATGTGTTTGTGTATTTTTCCATACATTGGCATTTACCGTATGCACTCTTCTTTAACTTGGTTTATTTCCTTATATATCTTAGACATCTTTCCATATCAACGCATAAAGTCCCTGCATTGTTTTTAATGGCTTCATTATACTTTTGTGCCATAATTTATTCAGTCATTCCAAGGGTACTTTTTAAGTTACTTCTAGTTTTTTGCCTGTTACAATCAGTGCTACAGACATCCTTGCACAAATATCTTTGAATATTTGTACACATGTATTTGTCAGATACATTTATAGAATTGTAGTTGCCAGGTTAGGAGTCTTGTGCATTTAAATTTTTTCTTAGGTATTACCTATTTTGCTTCCAAAAAATGTTTTACCAATTTATAGTTCTCACCATCATGTGTGAAAGTACCTGTTTCGTCACACCTAGGTTGATACTTAACTTGCACGCAGGTCTTGCCTCCTCCAGGAAGCCTTCCTTTACGTCCATCTCTCACTCACACATTCCACTTGTTCTCTCGCTCTGCCCTCTGGACACTACTCTGCTGGGCTTCTGCCATGCAACCTGTGCATTCCCCTAGGACACTTTCTACGTGGTGTGATAATTATGCAGTTGGTGGTTTGAGGGAAGGGACTGTCCGATTAGTACCCCATTGACAGCTGCTACCTCATGCTTGGCACACAGGAGGCCGTCAGGAGTTTGTTAGGAGAACTCAGTAAATGGTAGCTGTCATCCCCACAAGACTCAGACTGTATGCTCTCCACTGTTCTTTCCCACTTTAAAATTTTATAACTATGTAAAGCTGTAGTTAGAGCTAATTTTTCTATTTACAAAAATTAATCAGATTTAATATTTATAGTACCTGAATTGCTTATATTTAGAATACTAGAGGTAAAGAAAAAAAATTTTAAAGCATTTCTTACTCTAGGCTCTAAACAGGTAGGAATGTTCCTCCTGCCCAATGTTTATTTATAGAGTGGGTAGATTTTACAGGTCTCCAGTCTTGGAGAAATAGAGATTTTCGATTAGAGCATTTCATTAAACAAGCATTCCTCGAAGCAGCATGGTAAGTGGAGAGAGTGTGGACATGAGCCAGATGCCTTTAGCAAAGGCCGTGCCGATTCCTAACCTCGAGGTACCCACTCAACCACACTTAGGTCTGTAGGAGCAGAGTGTGTTCTTCTAGGAGCTTTTTCAGTGGAAAAATGGTGGGCATTGAACAATGTCGTATGAGAGGGAAGACAGGCCCTCCCTGCTTTTGAGGAGCTCCTGACCTGGCGGAGGGAGGCAGAGGCAGACCTGCAGAAGCTGAGTGACAGTGAACACGGTAGGCACTGGGTCCCACTGCAGGGAACCGAGGTGAGGAACCAGCACCTTCTGGTGAGGGAAGTTAAGGCAGGGACTGCACCTTCAGTGTGTTGGTAATGTGGTTGCATGAAGAATTCTTAACACCTCTCAATTTGTAAATTGTCTTTTGAAACCAGGTTGACGTCCATTTTGTTGAAATACAATCTCAAGAGAGAGTTGATTTCATTAATAGCTAAATTACATGCTTTCTTAGTTTGGTTTGGGGTTCTTTCTCTGGCTCTCATGAAGCCCATGAAGCCCAAGCTTGACAGAGGAGGTGGCTTTGACAGATTCTGTCTTAGGTGATTTTTTTTTCTGCCTAATAGGGGAAACTTATTTTAATTTTAAAATTATTTAAAATCTTGAGATGAAATTATGTTAATTATTGACCTCATAATGTAATGTACTCCCCAAATTCACAAAAGCTAACCTAATACTGTACCAGTCTGAGTACAGGTTACAACAGCTGTAGCAGAGAGAGTTCCAGAGTTGTTCAACAAGGTTGAGATTAATTTGTGCCAATCTCAGTGTGGGCAGGTGGACCAGAATGGGGGCCAGCTCAGTGCCACAAGGTCATTCCAGACTCAGGCTGGTGGGTGACCCTAGCATCTTCCGCATGTGACTTCCATCTCTGGGTCTATGACTGCTGATCCCTCAGCCAACAGCAAGGGAGAAAGATAGATTGAAAGGCAAGCAGCTTTCTGTTTAAAAAAATGATCTGGGAGTAGCATACATCACTTCTGCTCACATCGCATTAGCTAAAGGTTGGTCATCTGGCCACACCTGGCTGCCAGGAAAGTGGCCAGATGTCATCTCTAGTTAGGTAGCCATCTGTCCAGCTGGAACAGGGTGGCTTCTGTTACTAAAATGAAGGGAGGGGTGGATCCTGGAGTAGGTCAGCAGCCTAGGCCTGCCATACTGTCCCTTGGCCACTTCAGACTTAACTTGTCCAAAGCCGAACTTTCCGACTCAGCTATCTCCTGCTTACCTCCAGCTGTTTCACCTTTGTTTCTCCCCATCTACTGCAGGGCAACAAGTCACGTACATTCTTCCTCCGAGCCGTGCATTTCCTTCTTTTCCCCACCTGCCACGATCCTGCCATTTTTGTCAGGTCTGCCTGTTTTGAGTCCTACCCATTCGAATCCAACCCTTTCTCAGCTTCCCGAATGACCTCTCTGAAAAGCAAGTGTGAGCCCATGCCTCTCATGCTTTGATGGCTCCACAGCCCTCAGGCCCAGGCCCAGATGGCTCCGAGCGGCTTCCAGGGCCTAGGGTGATCTGGCCTTGTTTTCTCTCCAGTTTTTTTCCCCCCATGACCCAGCAGAATCAAATCTCAAATGATTTGTCATGCTTAGAATGCACCTCTAGCTCTCTGCACATGCTACTTCTTATCCCCGCACCCTAAACCTCCATCCTTCTGGATTTAGGGCTCTCCTTGCATCCGATCTCTTCTGAGTGTACCCGCAGTGTATGCCCTCTGTAAGCTCGAAACACAGAAGGCAGGTTCTGGCAAAGGACCTGGTCCACAGTGGTGCTCAAGAAATGCTTTATGAATGGCCAGCATTGCTGGTGCATTACAATATGGCCAAGAAATAGCAGGTTGTAGTGGCTCCTGCCTTCTCGCTGAGTCTGTCTCTGATCCTTTGCGTTTTCACCCCACTCATCAAGCTGAGCAGTTCACCATGTCTGAGCAGTCAGTTTGAGTTCTGTGCTTCTACTCTGTCTCTGGCAAAACTATCCAGGGCAAATGCCACCTCCCCCATGAAGCTCTTCTTGTTTTCTGCACCCCTGCTCGTGGGTAGGACCTCTTTTGCCTTTCAGCTTTGTTTCTATTTTGCTTATGGCCCTTACCTCTTTATAACTTATATTACAATGTAGGTAATAGACTCATTCCTCACACTTCTCCCCCAAATAGTGAAGTAGGTGCTGCTTCAAGACCAATACCTGTTTGATCTTGATATATGTCTTCTATATTATTTATCACTTTCTTGTACAAAGGTACCCCGTAAATGTTGAGATGAATTGTCTCAGTCTCTTAAAAACTGTAAATAAATTAGAAAAGGATACTCCTTCAGATGTCAGTAAAATAGAGCAGCATTGTGAGGGAATCATTAGCTACAGTGTTATGGGTCAGATCAGCAGAGGTATATTGAATGGTCACTCTGTCCCAGGGGCCAGGCCCTCCCTGTCCTCCTGTTCTGGGAGTACAGGGTGCCGCCGTGAACAAGACAGACCTGTCCCTCCCCTCTAGAGCTTAGGGCCCCCTTCTCACAGCAGCATGGCTTGGCCAGCTCACTAAGCCTTGGGTCACTCCAGTGTAACACAGGGCTGATAATTCCTGTTGGTCGTTGTGAACAGTGTGTTAGTTTATCTAGTGCAACGCTGACCTCTGAGATGCAATCCCCAGCCAGTGTGCAATGGCTCTTGGTCAAAATGGCTGCTGGTACTACCAGCTGTGCCTCAGCCACTGCCCTGAGAATGGTAAAACATGAAGCAACAGTCAGTTGGAGAAACTATTCACTTGATTTAAATTCTTTGTTCAGTCTTGTTGTTAATCAATTTCCATGTTTAATGGAAGTCCTAGACATCATTGTGTTGAAACACATATCGTCACTCCAAAAAACTCAGTGGGTAGATATTAAATATTAGGTGTTAGAACAAACAAGCAGGAATTTGGGGAAGCTGTAGAATAAAATTTAAATTCTGTGTTTGTAAACAGTGTAGAATATTTACCTAAATGATTCTATTGTTGGCTTTTTAATTTTTAAGAAATGACCAATATAAATAGCTTGCTAACTTTTGAATAAATATTATCAGACAAGAGCTAGGGAACGGAGTAAAGGTAGCTGCCTGCCGATTTCTGTTTGCTTTGTTTTCTGTATAAAATCATACAGGCTCCTGCAGCGTAGGAATCTCAGCCTACTGTCTAAACCACAGAAAGGCCGCTCTGGGGCTGCCAGTTTATACTCATGCCTTGTGGATAACATAGCGTCCATGTTATTGACTGTAGCTTATGACAGAGTTCTCTGTCTATGGCTGTCTGTATTGAAGCTAGTGATGTAGGGTTTGGGGAATGTAGGCCGGCTCCGGGACCACCTCACAAGGTAGGAGCGCACTCACGAGCATCCACGGCACACACAGGTGTCACCAGGCCTCCAACACCCTGTTGTTCCTTAACTTAGCACTTTTACAATCACTTTGGCATCAGACTTGCTTTCTGGTTCATCACTTTAACCTGAATTTGTGGACACAGCAGAAGACTGGTCCATTTGTTTCTCCGCATGAATGAATTGTAGACATGTTCATTTTGCAGCATCTCCAGAGTGCCTCCATATCTGGTTGAGACAGCACGGTGTAATCTGGTCCCACAGGAAGCAATCTGATGAGAATCACATAGTGATGTAGTCTTGTCATGGCTAATAAAAATGTACAAATTCTTTTCTCCAAAGGTTGTTATTTCCTAATCCAATCCCTTAAGATGTGGTCATGCAGGGTCTCAGAATTCCTTCCTTTCATGATAATCTTGTACCATTAAAATGTCTTTGCATTTTTTGCATGTTGCTTAAGTTCAGAACTTGGTCTAACTGAGTTTACCAACTTACAGCCACATTGTCTTATATACCAATAAATCTGAAACACTATTAAGTGAGCTATGCATGTATAATTTCAGTAAGAATGCATGTTCATTCTGTTTCTCTTTCAAGGAATCTGACGACTGTACCAGCTCTTCGGAATATTATATGACACTGCATCATGAGTGACAGTAAATGTGATAGTCAGTTTTACAGTGTACAAGTGGCAGACTCAACTTTCACTGTCCTAAAACGTTACCAGCAGTTGAAACCAATTGGCTCTGGAGCCCAAGGAATTGTCTGGTAAGTATGGTCTGTTTCAGTAGTGTAGATTGAGTTTTTGTTGTAATAAAAACTTAATAGATCTAAGTCGTCAGAATGTAGAAACACTGATGATAAAAATACCCTTTTCTTTGCTATAGGTTTATAAGCTAAATTGAATCAACCTCTTGCTTTAGTTACATATAGTCAGATTGTAGGATACAAGCTCAAATTCTTAGAATGCTGCGTAAATTTAAATAGGTAGCAATTTTTCTTTTTTCTTTGTTTCTTTTCTCTTTTTTTTCTTTTCCATTCCCCCTGTCATTATGATATTAGAGTAATAGGTATGACAGTGAGTTGTAACAGAAATTTGGAGTTTTATTCATTTCTTCATCCTGGCCACCTTTCCCCCCTCCCCCTTTTACTCCCAATCACTCCTATTCATTTCTAGGCGCCGTCATTGCAGTGCCTTGCCCTTCATTGGCAGGATGAGGCCAGTCAGTGTCATTATCACCCCATGGATTAACCAGGAAGGGATGCCGTATGAGGGGTTGGGCTGGCCGTCTCTTCCTTGGTGTCTCACTTCAACTATGTGTCCAGCCCAGAACGTCAGAACCGTTGGTCTGACCCTGAACCTTAGTCTCTTGCTTGGTAAGACAGTCAGCTGCCGCGACATCACTGGCCAGCTAAAGGTAAAGTTTTTCACATGTTTTCTAGACTACAGTTATCAGCACTTCCCAAGCTTTTTATCCCTTAGTTTTTTGGCAAAATCTTTTCTTCTTTTTTTGGTTAGTAAAAACAAGATTGTCTTTGCATCTAAAAGGAACTGTGGTAAAGCTAAACACCCAATGATTACAGCTTGTAGGTAAAGGGGATTCAAGATAAAAGAGAACTCTTGTATGGTCTGGTAGGAGAGTTTATATTTTTATTAGAGATGTTGAGTTTAGAGAATCTGCATCACTGGTTAGTAATTGATCCTCTGTTGTAGAGATATGTGATCAGGGAAGTTAGTTGTTTTATTCGGCTTAGGTAGTTAGAGGCCCTGGAAGCTGAGAGGAGATGGTAGTTCAGAGATTCCCAGAAAAACTAATGAGGGGGAAGGGGCTGTTTGGAAGGAATGCCTGGCTTGCATCTAAAATAGTGGTGATCTTAACTTCCAATTGATAACATGCTATATTGATACTTAAATCCAGTGTGCCAGGAAAGTTTTAAAGTGAATGGATGGTTCATATTAGGATACTTTGATGTTAATAAAAAGTTCTAGACAGTAAAATATTCTTTTGATTTATAACCCATCTCTTATTTGGAATTGGATGGTAATTTGGCATAGGGAATTAAGCAAGACTGATATCAAGGACATTTAATGTAATAACCACATTAAGAGCTTGATTAGAAATTCATGATTAATTGTATAATGGAGAGCTTTACAAGGGTTATACAGTTAAAATTAATGACTTCATTACAGCATGGTAAATGACAATAAAATTACATGCTACTTTAAAAAATACTGTTTTTCAGAGATTAGTTTTGATTTCCAGTTTTCATATACTACTTCCCATCTTTGTTTTTTAAAGAAGTGTTTAATAATGAAATTACTCATTATGGGTGTATATTTTTCATTAAAAAAATTCTAATTTTGAAATGAAAGTTCCCAAATAAACAGTTATAAGCTAAACCTCCTCTGGTAAAAGCAGTGGTAGAATTATAGGATGGAAAGTTCTGAATTTTTAAAGAATTTTAAACACTAAGAGTCCAGAAATAAACCCATACATCTGTGGCCAGTTGATTTTCAAAAAGGGTGCCAAGGTTATTCAATGGGGAAAGAACAGTCTCTTCAACAAATGGTGCTGGGACAACTGGATACCCACATGCAAAAGAATGAAGTTGGACTCCTACCTCACATCATGTAAAAGGTTAATTCAAAACTGATCAATGACCTAAATATAAGAGTTAAAACCATAAAACTCTTAGAAGAAAACAAAGGGGGAAGCTTCATGACTTTGAATTCTTAGAAATGACATCAAAAGCATGAGCAACAAAAGAAGAAATTGGACTTTATCAAAATTAAAAATTTTTGTGTATCAAAGAACACTGTCAAGAGAGTAAAAAAACAACCCACAAATGGGAAAATATTTGCAAATCGCGTATCTGGTAAGAGTCTAATATTCAGAATATAAAGAACTCCTACAACTCAACAGCAAACAGACAAACAACCCAATTTATTTATTTATTTATTTTTAGGTAAAAGCATCTTTTTTTTTTTTAAATTGAAGTATAGTTGCTTTACAATGTTGTGTTAGTTTCTGCTGTATAACAAAGTGAATCAGCTATACGTATACATACATCCCCTCCTTTTTGGATTTTCCTTCTCATTTAGGTCACCACAGAGCACTGAGTAGAGTTCCCTGTGCTATACAGTAGGTTCTCATCAAACAACCCAATTAAAAAAAAAAAAAAAGCAGGCAAAGACTTGAATAGACATTTCCCCAAAGAAGATTTATGGCCAATAAACATATGAAAAGGTGCTCATTGTTAGTCATTTGGGAAATGCAAATCAAAACCACAATGAGGTACTACTTCATACCCACTAGGTGGCCATAATCAACAAAATGGAAAATAACAAAGGTTGGCAGGGATGTGAAGAAATTACAACCCTCCTACATTGCCAGTGAGAATGTAAAATGGTGCAGCCACTTGTGTAAAACAGTTTGACAGTTCCTCAACAAGTTAAACGTAGAATTATTACATGACCCAGTAAATACCCCTAGATATATTCCCAAAAGAATTAAAAACAGGTGTTCAAAAAAGACTTGTATACAAATGTTCATAGCAGCACTATTCTCAATAGCCAAAAGGTGGAAACAGCCCAAATGTCCATCAATAAATGAATGGATACACAAGCTGTGTTTTATACATACATGGAATATTATTCATAAGAAAAAATGAAGCACTGATATATGCTACAACATAGATGATCCTCAGAAACATGCTAAGTGAAAGAAGCCAAACATAAAAGGTAGTATTATTATATGAGTCCATTTATGTGAAATATCCAAAGTAGGTAAATCCATAGAGAAAGATGCAGATTGGTGGTAACAAGGGCATGGGGGAGAGAGGAATGGGGAGCAACTTCATAATGGGTATGGAGTTTCCTTTTGGGGTGATGAAAATCTTTTGGGGTTACTTAAAGGTGGTGATTGCACAACACTGTGAATGTGCTAAATGCTACTGAATTGTTCACTTTAAAATGGTTCATTTTATGTTTATGTGAATCCCCCCTTAATAAAAATTTTTTTGAAAAAAAATATAAACTGAAAGGTGCCTTAACTTAAGGATATTTGTCATTTTTAATGGATATTTTACCCCTGATACTACAGTATTATATGTAATATTTTCATGTTATATTATGCATTAAAATATGTTGTCATTTTCTTGTAACTTAAGTTATATATTGCTATAATCTTAACTGTACTTTCACTTAACTCTTAGTATTTTCATTTAAATAATTTTATGACAATTTTATTAACATTTGTAGGAGCAACTTTCACCTCACATACATGTAGAGGCTAAAATTTTAACACCATCCTAAATTTCACATCTTGCAAACCCCCATTTCCATAGCCTGAATTTTGATTTTAAGGAAGGATCAAAAACTGGGTTTCACCCTTTTCTGCTCAAGAAGGAAGTCTTTGAACTGATTAAAATAGCTCTTAATGAGCCTCTTGCACAGCTAACAGTTTATTTTGTGATCTTTGATGTAATTATTCACTTAACTTTGTAACCCAAGCCAGTTGTTCATTACCAAATCAAAACCTTTTAGTTGGGTTAACTTTACTGATGCATGGAAAAGAGGTTAGTTAACTTGATTCAGATTATTGATGGTTTCTTTTAGAAATGTTTGTGCAATTATGAAAATTATTCTTAGATTTCTGGGATGTTTTCTTTTGGCTTTTAGACGAGGTGCCGTCACGAGAGCTGGGCCTAGATGGTTGGAGACCTGGTTTCCATTATTACTTTACTACTACTTTCTACCAGAGCCTGTGCTGGCTTCCTCTCAGCCGGGAAGGTGGGTGACTGCTCCTCACCTTCCTTCTAGGCTTGAGGCTTCGTGGTCCCATTGAACTGCAGCAGTGGTGGTGCAGGCAATGGTAGTCCCAGACTGACAAGAGAGAAACTTTTCCCGTGATACTTCCCCCACATGTCTTCAGAGGATTTTTTCCTGGCTCTGTTTTGCACAGAGTCTTGGATATTGGTATTATGCTTTAAGGTCCTTAAAAGACAAGTGTTCTTTTTATATGAGGTTCAAGGAGAGGATCTTTTACCTTGTTCTGCTGTGTAGATAGAGCAAGAAACTATGAATGGTGCCAGTCAGACTCCTTTCTTCCTCATCAGTGATGGAAGGGCTTGAGTATACCCACCATCAAGCCCTAACTTTTAGATAACTTCTTACCTCCAATGGTCCCTTCTCTGCAAATATGACAGGTTCTTTCCCACGCCCATCACTTTTGTCCCCGCTGCATCTCCTCGTTGGAGTCTCCTTTGAAACCCTGCTCTTCTGTCCCTGTCCTGACACTATCCCTGATCTTTTGAGACTTATCTATGGAACTTCAGATAATCTCAGCTCATGCTTCGAATAGAGCCTTCTCTCTGATCGAACCAAAGAGTGTGTGATTGGTTTGATTGACGCACATGCGCGTGCGCACACACACACACACACACACTCCAGAACTGTAAGATAATATGTGTTTTAAATCAGTAAATCTGTGCTAATTTGTAATAGCAACAATAGGAAACTAATATACATGTGTTTTTACATTTTTGAGAAGTAAAATATCATAGCAATAATGCATTGTTTACAAAACTTGTTAATCATCTATTTAAACTAGAGCTTGATAAAGATATAGGGACAGGTGTGCAGGTACACCAAAGTGCAGGTATTGTTACAGGATTAAAAGGAGGAGCTGGGATCCAAATAAAATATTCTGACTCCGAATTTTGAATTGTTTTTACAGTTGTCTGATTTATTTGTTTCTATGTTTTTGTTGTTCATTAAAACTGTTAGTAAAATAATTAAGTTTTAAAATGTTTATCATTTGAAGTATTTATAAAATTAAGTTATTAGTAGAATTAAGTAATTCAAGGTTTTAAAGCTCTACGGGGAAAATGTGTGTACATTTCTTTCATATATATATATATTCACTTTTTCTCTCTCCTTCTAAAATCTCAAGTTCTTTAACCAAAGTAGTGAGGACTGTTTGTTTTACGAAACAGTTCTACGAAGTGCTTAACTTTTTTTTTTTTGCTTTTATTAAAAAAATTTTTAATTGAAATATAGTTGATTTACAATGTTGTTAATTTTTGCTGTACAGCAAAATGGTTCAGTTATATGTATATATGCATTCTTTTTTTAAAATATTCTTTTCCATTATGGTTTATAGTACAATATTGAATATAGTTCCCTGTGCTATACAGTTGGACCTTGTCATTTATCTATTCTAACATATAATAGTTTGCATCTGCTAACCCCAAATTCCCAGTCCATCCCTCTCTCACCTCTCTCCGCCTTGGCAATCGCAAGTCTGTTCTCTATGTCTATGAGTCTGTTTCTGTTTCATAAAGGTTCATTTGTGTCATATTTTAGATTCCACATATAAGTGATATCATATGGTATTTGTCTTTCTCTTTTTGACTTACTTCACTTAGTATGATAATCTCATTCCATCCACGTTGCTGCAAATGGCATTATTTCATTCTTTTTTATGGCTGAGTAGTATTCCATTGTATATATGTCCCACATCCTCTTTATCCTTTCATCTGTAGATGGACATTTACATTGTTTCCATGTCTTGGCTATTGTGAATAGTGCTGCTATGAACATAGGGGTGCATGTATCTTTTTGAATTATAATTTTCTCTTTATATATACCCAGGAGTGGGATTGCTGGATCATATGGTAGCTCTATTTTTAGTTTTTTGAGGAACCTCCATAGTGTTCTCCATAGTGGCTGCACCAGCTTACATTCCCACCAACAGTGTAGGAGGGTTCCCCTTCTCAACACCCTCTCCAGCATTTGTTATTTGTAGACTTTTTATGTATATATATATATAAATTTATTTATTTATTTATGGCTGCATTGGGTCTTCATTGCTGCGTGCAGGTTTTCTCCAGTTGCGGCGAGCAGGGGCTGCTCTTCGTTGTGGTGTGTGGGCTTCTCATTGTGGTGGCTTCTCTTGTTGTGGAGCACGGGCTCTAGGCGGGTGGGCTCAGTAGTTGGGGTTCGCGAGCTCTAGAGCGCAGGCTCAGTAGTTGTGGTGCAGTGGCTCAGTTGCTCCGCAGCATGTGGGATCTTCCCGGACCAGGGCTTGAACCCGTGTCCCCTGCATTGGCAGGCAGATTCCTAACCGCTGTGCCTCCAGGGAAGTCCCTTGTAGACTTTTTAATGATGGCCATTCTGACTGGTATGAGGTGGTACCTCATTGTAGCTTTGATTTGCATTTCTCTAATAATCAACAATGTTGAGCATCTTTTATGAAGTGTTTTTTTAAAAAAAGTGTAATATTAGATCTGACAATGCTTAGAAGTGACAGTTACAACCTTAACATGAAATGGTTGGTATAGCTCTTACTCCTTCTTGCTTCCTCTAGTTTTGTACAAGTATGAATGTTGGCCTGTTTTATACTGTTTTGTTTTCTATTAGTATATATAAATAACCATAATGTCCACAACAAAATTTTTATGATAAAGAAGATATAGGCTATAAGGCATAGGAAGGCTATGATTCAGGAGAATTGACTTCTAAGTCTAGCTCAGATCCTCATAGCAGTAGTTCTTAGTGACCTTGGGCAAATCATTGTGTCTTCATAGTTACACCTCTAAAATGTATAGTTTGGAACTTCTAATTTAAGATGGTGGGTCAGACACCTAAACAAAGAGACAGGAGAGCAGTAATCAGTGGATATGAGAGCATTTAACAAGTTTCTGCAGAGGAAGTGAGAATAAGTAGATAAGACATTTGCCACAAAGAAGAGAACCTATCTATAGTAGAACTCCAAAGAGGCTGTGAGTATACAGATGCCAGATACAAAAAACGAAGATGAAACGATGGCTAGAAGCAGGGATGTTAATTAAAAGTGTGTCTATGAAACAGTTTTGCTAGTTGGCTCCCAATGTTCCCACCCCCACCCCCATGCTCAGCATTTGCCCCTAGAGAGTAAGTAAATGAAGAATTATTAGGCCAGTATCTGGGGAAGGAGAAGCCTAGTAAGAGGAGCCCAGGATTTGGGGTGTTCTTTCCCTTGAGGGCATTTGAAAATTCTGGAGTGGGCAGCTGAGAGACTTAGAGTCCTTTGGACTGCTTTGTGGGACTATAGGAGACAGGGATTGGAGTCCAGGGCCCTCTAAAGGGGCTTAGTGAACTTCCTTTGCTTTAACTGGGTCCAATAAAGGGCTGCATCCTAGAAGTAAGGATGAACCAAAAAGAAACCGGCCCTTGCAGGAACTGCCACTTAGCTTCACATCATCTCATTTGCTGAACCCAAAGTGAGGTGAGCCCAAATTGCTAGTGCCCCCAGGTAACCAGCAGAAATAAATGTAAATTCTACCTGGAGGAAGATAGCGTCATACTGGATATCAAATTATTTCTAGATAGCAAACAGTTTTGCAAGTTCAAGGTGCAACACGTAATCAGAAATAACTAGTCACACAAGGAGATTGGACAACATTCACAAAATCCAGCACAAACAACAGAGAAAAGAAACAGATCCACAGGGGTTATTGGCATTATTGGATCCAGACTTCCAAAGAGTTATGATGTTATGTTCCAGATGATAAAAGACAGTATGAAAAATTTTTGGTGGAAAATGAAAACTTAAAAAAACTAAATAGAAATTATAGAACTATAAGACATAGTAATTAAATTATGAAGTTAATGGGTGGGTTTAAAAGCATATTAGATATAACTGAAGAGAGAATTGTGATCTGAAAGATAGGTGAGGAAAAAAGTATCCAGAAAGAAGCCTGGGGAGACAAAAGGGTAGAAAAATATAGAAGAGAGGATGTATTTGTTTTCTGTTGCCACATAACAAATTACCATAAACTTAGTGGTTTAAAGCAAAACAACAACCATTTATAATTTCGTAGTTCTGTAGGTCAGAAATCTGGGTGGGCTTCCCTGGGTTCTCTGCTTGGCATTTCACAAGGCTGAAATCAAGGTGTCACTGGACTGGGCTCTTATTATCTGGAGGCTCTGGGGAAGAATTTGCTTTCAAGTGCATTCAGGTTCTTGGCAGAACCCAGTTCCTTGCAGCTGTAGGTCAGAGGTCTCCATTCCATTCCCTTGCTCTCTATCAGCCAGGGGCCACTCTGCTCCTAGAGGCTCCCACATTCCTTCTAATATGACCCCCCTTCCATCTTAAAGGCCACAACATGTCTAGTCCTTCTCAGGATTCAGATCTCTCTGACAGTCCCCTCTTCCCACCAGCCAAAACAAACTCTGCTTCTAAAGGGCTCTTGTGATTGGATTAGTGCCCCCCCCACCCCTTCCCTTGTGATCTCCCTTTTGTTAAACTTGGCCCTCTTGCAGGACATAGGGTCGATATACTACAAAAATATCAAATGCCTAGAAAACAGTTTGGCATTATCTACTAAAATAAACTATATGTAATACCACTTTTAGCTATCTACTCGTCAGAAATGCATGCCCAGAACCATGTACAAGAATGTTTATGACCATGTTTTTTGCTTGCAAACTGAAAACAACCAATGTATCTATCAACATTATGTCATATAATCATAACAAAGGAATATTATAGCGATGACACAGAATGAGTTATAGCTTCACACAACAACGGATGTACCTCACAAATATAATGTTGAGTGAAAGAAGTCAGACATAGACAGTTTCAAAAACCAGGCAAAAATAAATGATGCAGGGGCTTGAAGATACATGTTTAGCTGGTAAAAGCAAGGAAGTGATTATCATAAAAGTCAGAAGTAGGGGACTTCCCTGGTAGTCCAGTGGCTAAGACTCCGTGCTCCCAATGCAGGGGGCCCAGGTTCGATCCCTGGTCAGGGAACTAGATCCCACATGCCACAAGTAAAAGATCCTGCATGCCGCAATGAAGATTGAAGATCCTGCGTGCAGCAGCTAAGACCCAGCACAGCCAAATAAATTTTTTTTTTAATTATACTATAAAAAAAAGTCAGAAGTAGTTATCGTCTTTGGGGGGCAGGAAGGATAGTGATTAGTTGGGGGGGAGCGCTTTGGGGTTGTTGACAAAACATGGTTCTTTGTAATAAATCATTGAG
The DNA here is from genome assembly GCF_964165515.1 of Mesoplodon bidens. Taxonomy (NCBI): domain Eukaryota; kingdom Metazoa; phylum Chordata; class Mammalia; order Artiodactyla; family Ziphiidae; genus Mesoplodon; species Mesoplodon bidens. Next base: position 174,564,799 of record NC_138160.1, on the reverse strand, counting down.
ATGAGGAACAAAAAAGGAAGCAAAAGAATGAATACCAGGCAGGCATACGCCTTCTCACCAACAACACTCAGCTTTGGAAATCATTGGAGCTCTGAGAGAAAATTGATTTCGAGCTTAGAAGACAAACTTATCAGTCAAGGATAAAGGAAGAGTAAGGTAATTTATCTTCCATGCCCTTTTTTCTGAGGAAATTCCTTGAGAATGTACTCCAACAAGAAGGAATACAAGAATGTGTAACACCAGAAGCAGTGGAAGGCAGAGAAAAGAAATCCCAGGGCGATAGGTACACATCAGGCCTTGAAACCGCAAGAAAAATGTCTTCCCCCAAAATGGAATAGATTCCAAACAATAGATAATGTGAGTAAGAAGGTAAGAAGTACTAGTGGCAGGCTCTAAAGAGGTATATTTGTCTTCTCTTACTAAGGAAAAAAAAAGCTTATTAGAAACTTGTGGTAGAAAAGTTAGAAAAAGTCATGATCTAAGAATAAAACAAATTTAAAGCGGCATGATGTTTGAGAACTTATGGAATGTTAGAAGAGAATCCATTTAACCTTAATGCTGGAAACAATCACATTCTCTTATGAGTGGCAAGGGTCATGTGATCTTTAGAAATGAAATGTAATCCTCGCTCTGAAATTAGTAATGTTTACATGTGTGCACATACATACATACACTCTGCAAGTTGATTTTCAACTTTTAGATACATCCTAAGGAAGAAACACAGAAGATTTAATTACAGAGATTGGAAGATGTGTTATTAAACTTGACCACTTAAGACAGAAATTGGAGGAGAAGAGATGAGAGAGCTGGAGGAAAAAGGAGACGAAGTGTAATATTCTCATTCTACATAGTGAGGAGCAGGAGGTTCCTTTGAAAGTTGATGCAACAAGTTTAGGCATGTTATTTAAAGTTACAAGGGTGACCAAGAGAAAAGTTAAAAATAACATGAGAGGGCTTCCCTAGTGGCGCAGTGGTTAAGAGTCCACCTGCCGATGCAGGGGACACGGGTTCGTGCCCCGGTCCGGGAAGATCCCACATGCCGCAGAGCGGCTGGGCCCGTGAGCCATGGCCTCTGAGCCTGCGCATCCGGAGCCTGTGCACCGCAACGGGAGAGGCCACAACAGTGAGAGGCCTGCGTACTGCAAAATAAAATAAAATAACATGAGAACCAAAAACTAGGAGGAGTTGGGGGTTTCAACTAAGTGACTAAATCCTCAGTTTTCATAATAGGGAGCAAATAGCTAATTTCTGAAGTTGATAAATGAGGAAATAGTGATAAAAGTATATTCTTTGGAGTTGAGATATTACTAAAAGAAGTAAAGCCAGGAATAACTGAAGGTAGCTCCTCCTGGAGTTGGAACTAGGAATGGGGAAGCATGAGTCCGCTCAGATATTCAGAATTGGTCCATTTGGCTCATTGGACAAAAACTTTTGAGACCAAAAAAGGTGTGTCTGTTTTTAAATTCTCAAGACTGAGAAATATATATATATATAAGTACAAATCACATGTGTATGTATTAATTAATGATTTGTTTCACAAATAGATTTATTTTTAACATTTTATAATCCATATGAATATTACATTTGCATATGGGCATGTGATTTTAATTAATTTATTTATTTTCTTTATTATTTTTTTAGCTCCATCATGTCCTAGTTGTGGCACGCAGGGCCTTCATTGAGGCATGTGGGATCTTTCCTTGTGGCATGTGGGCTTCTCTCTACTTGTGGCCCATAGGCTCCAGAGCGCGTGGGCTCTGCAGTTTGCGGCACATGAGCTCAGTAGTTGCGGCACACAGGCTTAGTTGCCCCACAGCATGTGGGATCTTAGTTCCCCAACCAGGGATCGAACCCAAGTCCCCTGAATTGGAAGGCGGATTCTTTACCACTGGACCACCAGGGAAGTCCCTGGGCATGTGATTTTACATCTGTGTATACATGAACACATAATGTGAACTGAATTTAAAAAAAAGTAATTCCAAAGTAACATGAAGCTTCTAATAATTCTTAACCAAATGCTACAGCAGACAGCCTTCAATTTAAAAAAAGTTAAAATTGAATTAAGTTTGGGTTTTTTGGCAAAAAAAATTAATAGAAGTGAATAATGTAAACAGTGTTATAAACTGAATAGAATAAATAAATAGAAACAGTATTTTAAATGGTGCTTAGGTTCTCAGATGGTCTTTAGCAGCTTTTAACCCCTGATGAGGAGCCAAAAGGTAACAGTGACAGCAATCATACTGTTAGCGCTAGCTTGAAACTAGTACAGAAGGTACTCAATTTTTCCTATCTATTTTCTGGAGGAAAATCAATCATAAACTTCAGCTGGGAACTTGAGATTCTGGAAACACAGCTCCTAGAATATTTTATTTCTTACCATAGTAGTATGAGGAGGTATTTCTAGCAGAATTTTATGGATAGCAATTGCTTATGTTAGGGATTTTGTATCTTGGGGATTTACCATGAAGTGAGATTTTGGCTTCTGTTTTCCTTTTAGATTCTTATATCTGGGAAAAACACAATCAATCAAAACTTAGATTTATTATATCCATCTCATGAGTTCAAACCATCTTCTCCCCTGTGATACTCCAAAATATACTTATATTTCATTCTGTGATACCAGTGACTTTTTTTCAACTTGTTGGCATATTTAAACTGAAGATTTTGTTTCCTGAGCAGTCTTACATGCTCTCTATTAAATTACTTGGTTCTGAACATAGTAATCTCAACTAATATAATGAGACGTCCATGTGCGAAGGATTGCTGAATCCCATCCTAGCTTCAGCTGCCATGGTGGCGCCTCTGCGGAGGAGTCCGTTCGTCCTGCACTCTTAGCCAACTCACCTTGCTCTTAATGTGCAGGAGTACCAGAGTGGAAGCAAGCAGATTTTTCCTTATTTGTTATTCATTTAAACAGATAATACATTGAATGTACATTCTGCATTGCTGTCTATTCCAAGATCATCCTAATGGGTTGCCTATTACATTTCTTAATTATAGTGCTGCTTTTGATACAGTTCTTGGGATAAATGTTGCAGTCAAGAAACTAAGCCGTCCTTTTCAGAATCAGACTCATGCAAAGAGAGCTTATCGTGAACTTGTCCTCTTAAAATGTGTCAATCATAAAAATGTAAGTTATGTCTATGTTTCCTCTAATAAATACTTTAACGTTGTCAATGCTGTCATAATCATCTGGGTCTTTGGAGATACAATGAGCTTAGACCTAGGGTAAACTAGTGATAAAAATACTATTTAAATGGTTATATTTTACTGACAGAATTTTTAATCAACATGGGGGATATTGAAGTCAGCGAGAGGCATCATTGTCCACAGACATTTAGGTCACTCAACACAGATGGGAATGTCAAATAACCTTGTAACCATTTGGTTTTCACTGTTTCCCTGTGTATAAAATGGCAACAGTATTGACCTGGCAAATTGAAAACTATCCAAATACTTTTTAGAAAAACGTTGTTCGATAAGTAGCTTTGACATATTCACATTTATTTAAATAAATGTTATTAGATGAGGTTATATTCAAGATAGTTGTACTTGGCATCTCTACAGAAATCAAAGCATTGTAAGTTTTAAGGAAAAACAGTATAGCTCTAGAAAATGAGGTACTCAGGCCCATTTTATGTTCTACTACTGATGCCTGAGCATTATTTTGAACATGATTTTGATAACCTTGCCATGTTATAAAATTATAAAATGTTAAGTCTGGCAGGGGCTTTGGAGATCCCCTCCCATGTGACCTCTTTTTGTTACGGGGTGGGGGGGATAAGTATTTAAAAGTACACTCAACTCTATATGGCTCCTTTTGTTGTAACATTTATGCTGGATTTTTCTGGTGTAGGGACATTAAACACAAAACTAAGATAGGTTCAGTCTTTTGAGTCTGTGGTTTGAGTTTGTTTTTAAATTCTCCAATGCATGCTTTATTTTACAGGTTTAAAAAAAAAGTAAAGTGTTTTTCTCAGGTTACAAAAAAATATGTTTATTATTTTTTTTAATTCAGACAGTATAAACAAGAAAGAAAAATCCTTGAATCCCACCACCCACAGGTCACTATCATTAACATTTTGGTGAGCGTTCTTATACATATATGTACACACATACATAAATAAGCTCAGTTATGTTATTATGCATCCTGCTTTTTCCCTAGTGGAATGTTGCTAGATCTCATATACATTAATGAACATAGATCTAAACCATTTTTTAAATGGCTACATAGTACAGATGCACAGTAATTCATTTAACCAATCACCTATTATCAGATTTTTAGATTGTTTCCAGTGTTTTGCTATTATAAGCGGTGCTGCAGTGAACATCCTTATACATTGCATCTTTGCACACTTGTCCAGGTGAATTCCTTGGCCAAGATTGCTGGGTCAAAGACTATGCACACTTTTAGTTTTAATAATATATACTGACAAATTAACCTCAAAGAAGACTGTCAGTTTTACACTTTTATTGAGTATCTGAGTATGTCTTTTATTTCAAAATACCCCAGAGCTACATACTGTTGATCTTTTGTTTTACCTTACCAAACTGATAGATGACAAATGATACCTTATTTTTATTTGTGAGGTTGATTTTCTTTCCATATCTCTATTAGCCATTTATTTTTATTCCTTGAGAGTTTGTTTTTCATGGCCTGTGTCCATTTTTCTCTAGAACTGTTGGTTTCTTTCTTATGCATTTATAGAAGATCTTTGTATATTAAAGCTGTCAACCCTCAGTTCTTTTCCATCTGACCTAATTTAGGTTGTTTTTGTCATACTGATTTTTGTTGTTGTTGTTGAACATAATCAGATCTCCTAGGTTTCCTGTCATGCTTAGAAAAGGCTTTTCTACACTAGAATTTTATAAATGTTTATTCATATTTTAATGTTTCATGGTTTCATGTTTTAGATTTAAATTTTTGTTCCATTTTGAGTTTATCTTGGTGTGAAGATTGAAGTATGAATCTAGTTTTTTTTCCCCTTGGCTAGCCAGCCACTCCAATCCTATATACTGAATAATTCATCTTTCCCTCAGTCATTTGAAATGATTGAGGACGTGTGTTTGATGCTCAAGCAGCAGAATTCATTGTTTAACCATTGGGGTGCCAGGACCAAGGCCTGTGGTGGGGTCAGTTCTTGAATCCTCCTTACGTAAAGGTAATGTAAATAGGTAATGCTATGAGGCATTTCATCTTTATCATACCAAAAATATAAGCTTAGCCTTCACATTTCAAAACTTTTTAGAAATTTGAATATTGTATTTAAGTTTTCAGAGTTAACATATTGCTTTATTTAGTGTTTTTCTACTTGTAATTGCTACTTTTTTATGTTCAGAGCTAGAAAGACATTATGTGTTAAAATTCTATAAGTTACTGGGGACACATAAAAGTGATTTGATTAAAAGTGCGTATTATTTCCAAGATGAGAATCCTAATCATTTAGCTTTTTTCAAATGTTGTGTAATAGAATGTTTTGGTAAAAGCAATAACAATAATAATAAATACAAAGCTCTGCTGTGATTTTTTTTTGTAGTTTTAATACACTTTAATGTTAAACTTAATTTTTATAATCAGGTAGAGTCATTTGACATGCTGAGATATAATTTTCTCTTTTCAGATAATTAGTTTGTTAAATGTGTTTACACCACAAAAAACTCTAGAAGAATTTCAAGATGTGTAAGTATAATTTTTATTCGGCAATACACTGCTCATCAAAGACTGAAAATTTAGAAAAGAAAGTAACTGCTTTTTTTACTTAGGAAATATAGGTGAGAACACATTTTTAAATGATATCCTAGCCACTTTCTCTGTGGAAGAGAAATATTAAGGAAAATGAATAATAATATTAAACTATTTGTGCCTAGATGGTTATCATTTCTACAATAGATAAAGGATGACTGAAAATAATTCTTCAGAGCAGACAGTGCCATTAATGCTGGTGATTTCCTTTACTGAAATATAAAATATAATATGTTTTTCTCTAGTCCCCTGAAAGCCAAATTGTAAGGTTTAGGTGTTTATAATTATTATTTGAAATGGGTAAGTCATTAAACCTAGAAAATCTGAAATAGAATTATCTTAGTAATGATGAAATGAGATATTAATTTATTATTGAGATATAATGCACAACTTTATCCTAAATTTATTCGTGTATTCATTCATTCAACAAATATTTGATTGCCAGGAATTCCCTGGCAGTCTGGTGGTTAGGACGCCATGCTTTCAGCCCGCAAGCTACTCGGTGAGGCCAAAACAAACAAACAAACAAACATTTGATTGCCAACTGTGTGCTAGGCACTCTTATTTTTTATTTTTTATTTTTTTTGCGGTACGCAGGCTTGTCACTGTTGTGGCCTCTCCCATTGCGGAGCACAGGCTCAGTGGCCATGGCTCACGGGCCCAGCCGCTCCGAGGCATGTGGGATCCTCCCGGACCGGGGCACAAACCCGTGTCCCCTGCATCGGCAGGTGGACTTTCAACCACTGCGCCACCAGGAAGCCCTAGGCACTCTCTTGAACTTGGCATACTTTAGTGACCAAAACAGCAAAAATCCCTTTCATTTTTTAAGAATTGCAGGTGGTCATATTTCTTCCTAGAGCTTTCAGGAAAGCCAGGGAAGATAGACAGTCAACATAACAAATAAGGAAATGATGTCATTCATTAGGATGTGTGGCAAATGTTGTAGAAGAAATGGAGCTGGGTAAGGGGGATCAGAAGTGCTGGGCGTTAGGAGTCAGGTTGCAACTTTAAGTAGGGTAGTTAGGGAAGGACCTCACTGGTTTGGTGACATTTGAAGAAAGCCTCCAAGGAAGTGAGGAGGTTAGTCCTAGAGATATTTGGAGGAAGGCAGTATCAAGATAGAAGGAACAGGCAGTGTAAAGGAGCAGAAGGGGAGTGTGCCTGGTGTGTTCTAAGAACAGCAAGAGCCAGTGTGGCTGGATCAGAGGAAGCAGAGGAAAGTTGAAGAGGTGGGCTCAAAGAAGTGACAGGGCCAGACACTGCTGGGCCTCTAGGCCATTGTAAGGATTTTCCTTCACAAGTCAGTAAGACTTTCAGCAGGAAGAGTGAGCTTATCTGACTTATGTTTTAAAAGAATAACTTTGGTTTCTGAGTTGAGAACCCACTGTTAGGGGTAGGACACAGAAGACCAGTCAGGAGGCTATTGCAGCATTTCAGGTGAGAGATTATGATGGCTGCATTTAGACCAGAGGGGTGATAGTGATGGTAAAGGCAAGAGATAGGATGCTGACGCTGGTTTGAAGGTAGAACCCCAGTGTTTGCTCCTAGAGAGGATGTGTGGTATGAGAGAAAGAGGAGCTGAGAACAACACTTGGATTTTTGGCCTGAGCACCAGAAGGATAAAAGTGCTCTCAGCTGAGATGTGGAAGGCTACAGGAAGAACAGATTGCGAGGTAGGGTAGAATCAGGAACTCAGTTTTAGTTCAAGATGTCTATTGAACATCCAAGTGGAACTGTGAAATAGGCAGTTAGATAAATGAGCCTGGAGTTCAGCGGGGGGTCTGGGTTGAAGGTATTAATTTGGTAGTTGTCAGTCTATAGATGGTATTTAAAGTCTTGAGACCAGAGACCACCAAGATTGTAAGTACAGTTAGAGAAAAGAAGACCAAGGACCGAGTGCTGGCACTTGAACAGTAAGAAGCTGGAGATAGGAAAAGGGCACACAGGATTGTAGGACTGGCCACTGGATTTAGCAACACGGAAGGCCGACATGGAGGCTTGAGGACAGTTTCAGCAAAGTGGTGGGGGCAAAAGCCTGATTAAAGTGGGATTAAGGAAAAATGGGGGAAAAAATTGGAGAGGGTAAGTATAGACACCTCTTTGGGGAGTTTTTGCTTGCATAGGGAACAAAAATATAGGATGGTAGCTGGTGGGGGAAGTAAGGTCAAAAGTTTTCTTAAGATGAGAGCAATAACAGCATGGTTTCTATATTGGTAACAATGATCCAATAGCAAAAATGTTTAAATATAGGAGAATTTGAATGTTTGAGATTCTATTTACTATGATATAAAAATTGTTTTATATTTAACTTGAAAGACATTTTGTTGTTGTTTTTATTTTTATTTTTTGAAAACTTTTACAAACTTTCATTATACATTTGCTTCTTTTCAAGATACCTTATAAATGTTTAGGGAAAACAAGTTATCTTTTTACTTTAGCCAGTGCAGTGACTAGGCGGTAAGTTATTACTATTTCATAAAAATTCTAGTTTAATAACCATAAAGGAATTTTGGATAATTTTCATGTGTACACGGCTGATCATTTATTTCCTCAGGTATTTGGTTATGGAATTAATGGATGCTAACTTATGTCAGGTTATTCATATGGAGTTGGACCACGAAAGAATGTCCTACCTTCTTTACCAGATGCTCTGTGGTATTAAACATCTACATTCAGCTGGTATAATTCATAGAGTAAGTAGTGATACTATATTGTTTTGTTTTGTTTTGTAATCACAATCATTTCGTTGTCATAATCTCCAGTTACAAAAGAACGTAATATTTTTTTTAAATTTGTCAATGTTGAAAATCCAAATAAACTATGGGATCATGTTACTCTTCCAAATATAGTTGAGATTAGAAGACATTTGTGGAATGCCTGGTTTGCCTGGGTGCATGTGAGCCACCCTGGATTCAGGCATGAGCCAGCTGTTCAGACTAGTACTGCAGAAAAATACTTCTTTTTTTTTTTAAGTTTTTATTTGAAAGTAACTTAAAACTTTGAGAAAAATTGCAAGAATAGGGCAAAGAACTTTACTCTATACCCAGATTTACCTGGTGTTAATAGTTTTTCCATATTTGAAATCCCATTTTTAGTGAGCAAGGAATTTGGATTTGGGGTGGGGGAAAGTTAGAGGCCAAGTAGTATATGATACAGTTGCTTGAGAAGTCTTACGTGAATTATGGCCCAAGTGTTCATTGCTTACATCGTAAAATTCTACCACTCCAGCATCCCAGCCATACTGGTGGGAGCTTTTGGAAAGGCTCCAGGCAGACCTCTAGACTAGGCCAAGGCTGGAATTTGAATGATGGTGTTGCCTGTCAGGGGATACATATTTAAAAACCAGAGAGATATTCTCTAAGCTGGTTTTATGAGTTTTTGTTATTTTCTTCACTTGTACCGCTGTGTGAACAGATTATGATAGAGTTGTGTTTTTTTGTTTGGTTTTTTGTTTTTTGGGTTTTTTTTAGCAACTATAATGTTGAGTGAGACTAGAGGCAGAGATAGTTTTATTGAAAACATTCTTAGCATTCCTTAAATTATTACTATACTAATTTTGTTGACAGACTGTCTTTCAATATTATGTTTCAACAACAAGAAGTTGTATTTTCTCTGAACTGAAATCTGGGGGGGGAAGAAGATGGACAAAAACAATGAAGCCTTTTCATACAAAAAAGAATAGAGAGATTTTTGATGGTGTAGTAGTAATAATTCTTTTGGATCTGTTGGGTGCCAGGAAAGGCTGTTTCCATCACAGCCACTGAACAGAGGCCTAACACAGTAGCAGAGCCTACCAATCCAGAGAGGGCCAAACTCTTACCCCTTGTGAGCATGAGGCCTGAGGCCTGAGTGAGGTCTGCAGCCTGAGGCCAGTCCTGGCCCTCCCAGTGCCTGTTGGGGGCCTGGCACAAAGATTCCTGACCAGTCTTCAGTCATTTAAAATACAGCCTTTGCTGCCGCCAAGTGTTCAGTTTAAATTATATAAATACTGTTGACGAATTTGCTTTAAAAATAGTAACACTAGTCTTTTTAATTAAAAATAAAGATTCCCCAGCATAACATTCTGTTTCTCTTCATAAAATAGTCACAGACCTTTATATAAATTAAGGCACTCTTAATTTCTCTTAAATACATTTTGTATTAAAGTCTTAACTGAGAATAAGTTCCCAGATTATTAGGCTTCATTATGTTAGGCCTTATTAATTTTGTAAAAGGAAACAGGTTGCCTTGCTTGTATCTCCCCTCTTGGGCCCAGACATACATGGGGAAGCAATATCCTCCCGTTTTAGGGGGCCTTGTAAGAGCTGCAGCATGCATGTGCCTGTGTTAGGTGATGTCCCGTCCCTGTGGTTTAGGCCCGTGCCTGCAGACTAGGAGGTCCAAGGAAGTTTTGGTTTGCCCAGCATGATTCCGCCAACCACCTCTCCATCCCATTTACCTCCCCACTGGATCTCCCTCCCCTTATCTTATGCCCTCCTGTTCACACATTTGTGGGTCTGCCAGACTTTGTGTCTGCTGTAAAAGTACCATGCGGTCATTGTGGGAAAGGTAGATAAGGCACCTGTTTGCACACCCACCACCCCTCCAGGTCCCAAGAGGTGATGAACCGCAGTTATCCCTTTAAGCCTGTTAACAGTTTTCTGTGAACTTTTCCTGTCCTTTTTTCTGTATACTATACCATAGGCATAAATACACACATTCGGTTTCACTTACTAAGATGGTTTCGTTCTAAACATAAAATTTAATTACTTGAAAAATAAAACACCTGTAATCCCACCAATTTTTACCTTGTATAATTCAAAAACTTGAATGGAAGTCCCCAGCCCTCCATTGTCACCTGGAGGAGGCCAGTGATAGCAGTTGGGTGTGTTTCCTTCCTAACTTTACACTGACACGTTTTCTTACTGATGCTAATACTAGCATATCTGTCTATACTTACGTCCTTTTTAACTTAACATTTTTCAAAAACAGGATCATCTTGTACATATATTGTTCTGCAACTTGCTGAATAAGTTGGTCGATCTGTTTTGTATTTTTATCAAGGATCAAATAATTTTACAAATACTTACTAAAAAAGAGCCCCCACCTCCTCCCTCTTATTCCTCTCTCCCCAGAACAAATTCTTTCAGTTCTTTTAGCTGTTATTTTGGTGTTTATCTCCATATCTTGAAATAATATGATGAGATCTCTATTTGTTGATCTTTCTTCAGTTTGGGACATAAGGTACTGATTTAGCTCTTTTTCACCAATCGTGCCCCTCACCTGCCACCTTTCCTGTCCCCCTGTCCTCCCAGTATAGTTACAATGTAATTGGTTTGGATCAGTGTCCATAGTGTGTTTTACGTCATCGTGACCCTATAAACGCTTTTCACAGCTAAGCCTATATTTACACCATGATTATATTTCTTTTCCTTTCAACTTTTTGTCCCTAGAGTTAACAACACTTGTCTTTTATCTGTTAGAGTTTTGGTCTTTTTTGTTTGTTTTAAGGAGGGAGCAGTTTTCCACGTCCTTATTGCTAATTAAACCCTAAGGTTTCTACCAGGTATCTAAGTCTTCTCTCACTGCATCCAAACGTCTTAGCTGTTCCATCACTTTGATTGTCTCCTGGCGCCTCAGCCCTGCTCGCATCTGGACTGGCTGCCCCCGTACCTGATGCAGAGACCTTATCCTGGACCGCGCTCCAGCATTTTCCTGGGGATTTCCTTCACCTGTCTCTGGAGTTGGAGCCCGCTTCCTGATCCCCATCTCTCCTTTGTTTTGGTGGGACACATCCTCCAATAGCTTCCCCAGAAGTGGTGCATGGGAAGTAAAGTTTTTGAGGCCTCAGATAGCTGAAACTCTTTATTCTGCCCTCTAACATGATTAATAATTCGGTTGGATATAAAATTCTTAGTTACAAATCAGTTCCCCTCTAAGGTGTAAATACAGTACCCTGTTGTAGTGTAGTGTTGTATGGCTTTTGAACTTCCTAATGCCATTCTTGTTACTGATCCTTTGCAAGTGCCCTGGTTTGGGTTTTGTTCTATCTCTGGAAACATTTTTTAAAGTTTCTTTATTTCTTATATTCTGAAATGTTAGGATGATATGCCTTGATATGGAAATTTTTTTCGTTAATTGTGGTGGGCACTTGGTGGGCACTTCAGTCTGGAAGAACATGCCATAGAGTTCTGGAAAACTTTTTATTATTTCTTTCAGAATGCCTTCTTTACTGTGTTCTTTATTCTATATTTCTCTGAAGTACCAGTTAGTTGGAGTTCTTTTTTATCTTTAAAAGTTCCTTTTTATAGCATTTAGTTCTTTTTCTTATTGGAGTATGGCTAATTTACAATATTGTGTTAGTTTCAGGTGTACAGCATAGTGATTCAGTATTTTTTCAGATTACATTCCATTGCAGGTTATTACCAGATAATGGGTGTAATTCCCTGTGCTATACAGTATTTCCCTGCTGCTTACCTACTTTATATATGGTAGTTTTGTATCTATTACTCCCATACCCCTAATTTGTATCTGTTAATTTGTATCTGTTAATCCCATACCCCTCTTCCCTCTCCCTTTTGTTAACCACAAATTTGTTTTCTACATCTGTGAGTCTATTTCTGTTTTGTATATATATTAATTTGTATCAGTTTTTAGATTCCAAGTGATATCATATAGTATTTGTCTTTCTCTGACTTATTTCACTAAGCATAATATTCTCTAGGTCCATTCATGTTGCTGCAAATGGCAGTATTTCATTCCTTTTTTTATGGCTGAGTAATTCCATATACACACACACACACCACATCTTATTCAGTCGTCTGTTGATAGGCGCTTGAGTCTTATTCAGTCGTCTGTTGATAGGCGCTTGAGTTGCTTCCATGTCTTGGCTATTGTAAATAGCATTTTGTTCTTCTTGTATGGAGACACTATCATCTCTACAAGGCTAAAATTTCTTTGAAGTTTGTTTTCTGGGTTTTTCTTGTTTGTTTTTAGGCACGCTGTGTGGCATGCGGAATCTTAGTTCCCCGACCAGGGATCGAACCCATGCCCCCTGCATTGGGAGTCTTAACTACTGGTCTGCCAGGGAAGTCCCTTTGAAGTTTTCTTATTGCTGCCTGCAGTGTTTTTCTTTCCCCTGAGGTTTTGTTTTGTTTTGTTTTGTTTGTTTTAGTGCATTTGGTCTCTCGCTGTCACATGTGAGGTTTTCCTCAAATGTCTGGTGACCTTTTGTCACTGGTCCTATTTAAGACTGAAGGATTAGAAGGCCTGGGTTGGGATTGTTGAATGAGGGGTTTTTCTCTAGAGCAACACATAGCCACAGGTGTCTCTGTTTGCAGGTCTTTTCTCTGGACATCATTTAGTTTCTCTAGAAAAGGCTCCGGTCTCTTGACTGAGGGAGAGCAGTCTGGCTGCTGGTATGAAAGGCTGTGTGGGGTGGGGCTGAGGTTCTCATGTGGCAAAATGCAGACCTTCACTACAGCACCCTGTCTTCAGGCTGGACCCCTCACCCATGCCCTTCCTCTGCCTCATACCAGCAGATCTGTTGGTATTGTGCTTGAGGCCTGAGTCTGGAAACTTGGTTTCAGTTTTTCTAGATAATAGGCCAGTAGGAGTGAAGGAGGAACCAACACCTCTGTGTGGGTCTGGGAGGCCTACCTTTACCTTTCTGTGAACCTTCCCCCACCCCGGATCCCTCAGTGTCCTGCTCCCTGCCCCATCCTGCCTTCCACAGTACTTGTCGTTCAATTCCTAAGCCCTTCCCAGGAGTTATGGTCCACATTATTTCACTGTGGGCCACTCACTGAGGTTGGAATTTACTCCACTCAGCCAAGTCATTTATTCCTCTCTGCTGCCTTCCCTCCCCATAGAGCATGTGGGGTTTTTCATTGAAGGCATTAGTGTAGCATGATGACATTGGACATGCAAGAGATGCATGGGGAGAAGGCCTGTGAGGAAGAACAGAGGGAGTGAGTCAGAGGAGGTGGAGAAGCTGACAGGGGTCAGCCCAGTCTGACCCCTTGGAGTAGAGAGGGCATGAAGGAGGGTTGGGCTGCCCGTCAGAGGAATCTGGTGTCTCATAAGAATGGACCTCCTTCCCCATGCAGTCATTAGCCAAGAGCCACTGTGGGTTGTGTGGCCTTGTCATAAGCAGAGGGGAGGGTCGGGGTACCTCAGTGGGGTGTCTGTTCGTTGCACTCCCACAGCAGAGAGCCAGATACGCATTTTCATGGCTACCACCATCCACCCTTGCCCCCCTCAGCTCTGCTTCTCCACACAGGTCAGGAGCAGCCCCCTCAGTCTCCCCGTGGGCCTCCCTTCCTGAGGGGAAGGGACCAACTATAGCCCCTTTCACTACAGTTGACCTCGGAGCCACAACAGGTACTCATTCTCTCCATTCTCCGTTATTCATACCCTCAGCCATCCCCTTGGCAGGTCTCTGTGCCTTACCTGAGTGTGACCCAGACCTTCATTCCTGAGGTGTCTAAGTCTGGTGGCTCACAATGGGCCACTGGGTCCATGGACCCACCCAACAGTCATCTCCCCAGTCCCTGAGTGTGTGATTGGAACTGACACAGTTGGCAGTTGGTACTCTTAGCAGAGTGACCCCTACATTGGTTCTCTGGTCTGTGAGGTAAGAGTTATGATGGGGAAGGCCAAGTGGAAACCTGAAACTGCCCCCCTCAAGATAGTACGTCAAAAACATTATTGAACTCTGGGAGGTGGGGGAGAATGGAGGAGATTAATACTGCCATTAAAACCTAAAGAATGCGAGGATGGTGGTCCCTCATAGCTCAGTTTAATTCACTAGTCCAGCCCTTGAAGAAACTAGATGGATGCTAGAGAATGTAGACCATCGAGCCTTAGCTGATCAGTAGTCCTGATTGCAGCTGCTTGTGCTGGACATGGTGTCATTGCTAGAGCAGATTAATAAAGCCTCAGGTGTGGCATGTAGCCTTTGACTGGGCAGGTGCATTCTTCTACTGATTAGAAAAGACGATCAGAAACCATTCACACTCGTGAGGTGAACAGCAATATTCTTTCACAGTTTTGCCCTAGGCCTGTGTCATAATATAGCTGGAAGAGATCTGGACCAGTCTCCATTTATTACCTGGCCTCCACAACTCACCCCCTACCACCAGCTAGAGGAGGCATGATGTTGCTTTGAGTCTTTGACTTTCAGTATCCACTTAGAACTTGTGTCTAATTCTTCTCCAAATGTCTGCTGTTCCCAGGTACCGTCACCTGAGTAAGGGGTCATAGGTACCTGTGGGGAAATCAAGGCAGTGGACGCTTGTTACAATGTGCAGGGTTCTCCCTCTTAGGACACCTCCAGTCAGTGGTTTCTAGACCGAGAACTGACCAGGAGTAGCAACGGCCTCAACCTTCCACTCCTCTGCTCTTGCCCCTTTTTGGTTGCAGATATTTCGTGCACCCTTATTGGCTGCCCCAGCGATACCATCCCCGCACTCTGGGTCAATTCCCCAAATTTAGGTGTTATTTTTATTGTAATGTGTGTTTCTTGTTTTCCTTGTTGGGGATGGTTTTCAAGATTTGACGGGGCAGAACTGTCTTTACTCTGCCATCTTCAAACTACAAGTCCAGTTCGTTTGTGGACAGCTGCTTCTGGTTGTGTGTGGAGACTGATGGGAGAGCGGCTGTGCATGTGGGGAGCCCTCAGGCGCCCTGAGACCTCTTTAAGCACCTTCCCATGGGCAAGCATTGGGAGGCAGGGCTGCCTCTCCCAGCCCAGTCCTGCCAAGACAACAATCCACACCTTTTGACAGCTTGGTTTGCATTTTATTATCATAGTTTTCCAGCAGATGGCAGTAAAGTGCATTGTTCCAACAAAATCGGTGCAAGAGGACAATCTTCTGACAGGTGGAGGTGGCTGGAATGGGCATGTTTTCTAATCACGCAGCAGTTCATCAGACTGGCTGGTGGCACTACTCTAATCATCCTTGTTCATGTGGCGCTGTGTTAGTTCAGGGCCAGGTTGGATTTCAGGGACTGCTGGTGGTAAAGTATAGACATCTCAAATTTTTTAAAAAATCAGTCTCCTAAAAAGAAAGCACCTATTGACGTCCCCACCAACAGTGTAAGGAAGGGTCTGTTTCTGCTTCTTCCTCCAGCACTGGGTATTGCCATCTTTTCCTCATTGCCAGAAGAGAGACTAAAACTTGTTCCTTGTCATTTGGGTTTTTAATTTTCATGAAGTTGAGCATTATTTTATGTGTTAGTAATTTGTATTCTAAAATGCCTGTTCTTGCCATATTCTTTGGTTTTAAAAAAGGAACCTAGAAACAGATTGGTTTGTTTTACCTTAGCTGCATTACTGCCTTCTCACAGGAAGGGATCACTGGTTTGAGCGTGGGGCTGATTCTTCGCTCGCTTTCCTTTGTGCAGAATAGCAGCTGTGGGTGAGTTGGCAGTGTTCCCCACAGCACATCTCCACATCGGGACATGCACAGCAGAAGTGCTCTGGGGCCAGCCAGGGACCAGTGCATCTGCATGGGCTTGGTGGGAATTTTAATTATGTTCTTAAACGATATATATTTATAAGTTATATTTTACTGAATTCCGGGTGTTTAGAAAGAGAGCGCTTAGCAGTAATGAAACATAATTTTAGCTGATGTAATTTTTAAGTGTTTTTCTGCGTATCCCAATAACACCTGGCAGCCGTCACTCAAGGCACACCTATACCCTTTGGTGACACATCGATTGGAAAGTTTCAGCCAGGTGCTGGGCCTGAAACGTCACTAAAAGTGACGGTCTTACTGTGTGGTGTGACTTGGCAGTTTGACGTTGTAGCTACACATTGGAAAGCACTTGTGAAAAGAATAGATGTGGACTGTTTAGAAGTCATAGTTCCTAGGGTGAATTTGCAGGCTGGAGTCCAAGGCAAGAGTCAAATTCCTGTGGCCTGAGGAAGGGTCTGGGATGTGGGGGATCACCACGGAGAAAGTCCCTAGAGTTATGAAGGAGAAAACTGCACAAGTGATAGGTTGTGTTGAGAGTGTGGTGGAGTATGATGTGTACATTCACTCAGCAAACGTTTTCTGAGAGTTTGCTGTGCCAGACTCCGGGCTGAGAGCTGAGAGCACAGAGAGGCCCTCGAGGCCTCCTCTTACAGAGCCCGTGCTGGGCAGGGCAGAGGAGGGACTCTGAGGGTAGTATGTGTGGTGGGGCGTGGGAGGTCCCAGGGAAGGGTGGGAAGTTGGGGTTGGTAATCATGGGATTCTTCTTCCAAGGAGAGAGGCAGCCTTTGGAAGATTACAGGGTCAGAGAATTCTAGCCATGTGCTGTCCAGTATTATAGCCACTAGCCACCTGAGGCTATTCAGTACTCAGAATGTGGCTATAATTGTAAATAAACACTGGATTTCAAAGACAGTACCCAACAACAAGAATGCAAAATATCTCATTAATAATTTTTATATGTTGGTTACATTTTAAAATGAATATTCTGGAAATATACTGTATTGGAATAAAGGAAAATATTATTAAAATTAATTTTACCTTTTGTAGTCACTTTTTTAAAGGTGGCTATTAGAAAATGTAAATCACACATGTGAGTTGAGCTATATTTGTATTGGACAGCAAGGAAGAGCCAGAGTGTTGGGAACTGAAGGATGACCAGGCGTGGAGCGAGGGAGGAGAGGGTGTTGTGGAAGCTCTCAGAAGGTTTTAAGCCAAGGAGTGTCATGAAGGTTTCCACACAGGGGTAAGGGCAGCCATCTGGCCTCTCTAGGCTGATTTGTATTAGTTTCAACATGAGAGTAGGATTTTCCAAAATGGTTCCAAAATCCCAGGGTTCAATTCTAACTTTCCTCCTTCTCCCAGCACTCTCATGTAACTCACAAATGCTTACCAATGTGAGATTGTTTACTTAGCATGCTTTGGTTCCTTTTATTAATTTAAATCATTTCTGCCCTAGGATTTGAAACCTAGCAACATTGTAGTAAAGTCAGACTGTACCCTTAAGATCCTTGACTTTGGCCTGGCTCGCACAGCATGCACCAACTTTATGATGACCCCCTACGTGGTAACGCGGTATTATCGGGCACCTGAAGTCATCCTGGGCATGGGCTACAAAGAGAACGGTGAGTACAGACAGAACTGGAAGACGCTGAGATGTGTAAAAATAGTGCTATTCGTCATCACTAGTTTTTTTCTCTTTCCTGTGAACTGTATGAAGTATAATGCGGAGACTGTGTTATACGTAGATTATCATAGTTCACAGATGAGAAATAATTAATTTTATATTTCCATTGGCTAAAATTATCCACTTAAAAAATTCCCTTTTAAAGTTAATATTTTTGAACATTTATCAAAGTATAACGTACTTACAGAAAAGTATGCAAATCCCGAGTGTGCAGCTCAGTGGGCGCACACCCGCATAACCAGCAGCACCCAAAGCCTCCCCAGCCCTGCCCTGGGTCTCAATCCCCACAGGCAGCCATTATCCTGATTTCCAGCAACGTAGATTGATTTTGCTTATTTTTGAACTTGATATAAATGGAATAATACAACACGTGCTTTTTGTGTGTAAAATTGGTATTTTTTTCACAGCAAAACTTATCCAAGCAATATCAGAGCTCTTTGAAACTTAGCTTTTGAAAAATTTGTCAAAAAGAACTAAATCGCATTCACATGTTAAAAAAGAGAATCTGAAAGTTTGCCTAAGTCATCTGAAATGAGCTGTGCTTCAAGTCTATTCAGATCTTTTATAACCTGTGCTCCCGTTCTGAGAGACACAGCTCTGTGGGCTTCCAGTCCTCTGTGGACATGAGAGAAAAGTCGGTCCCCTGTTAGCTTCTCTCACCCCACCCCCAGCAGCAGGGGCAATAAATAGCCCTCTGCCTGGTCATCTGAGGCCTGTAACTCAGCTGGGCCCCCACAGAAGATGGTGAGCGGCCGGAAGCTGGGGCGCCTCTGGCCCTCACCTGGGGCCCAGAGAAGCCTGTCCTGTGAGGCCCTGCTGACTTGACAGTTTAGAAACGGACCCTTCTGGAGGCCATGGTGTGTTCGTATTGTACAGACGTCCTGCTGGCAGGCTGGGCTCGTCTTTGTTTGGGAGGGGGCTTGAGAAGGGACATGTGGGGGGGGTCCTCTGGCCGGTTTTAATCACCTGGTGTTTGGTAGTGGACATCTGGTCTGTCGGGTGCATCATGGCAGAAATGGTCCTCCATAAAGTCCTGTTCCCAGGAAGAGACTGTATCCTTCACAGGGAGAGACCCAGCACTGACCACGAAGGCTGGGGGCAGGGGTGGGCATGTGCCTGGAAACAGCTTTGTGGGGACAGGCATTCCGTGCTTCTGGGACTTGGTTTGTTTCTGAAGCTGTAAAGTATTGGACTCTTCGGCACTAAAAGCCCAGATTGCTGCAAACTGAAGGCCAAAATAGAGGTCAGCAATATTTCATACTGTGTAAGAAAGTTCACCTGTTACTACCAATTTATTTTCCTTGTTTGTGTGTTTAGTACACTGTTAGAATCCTTTTTCTCACCTTTGTTTTGTTCATGGCACTTCATAATTTTCTCATTTCACTTTATTTTCAGTTGATATCTGGTCAGTGGGTTGCATCATGGGAGAGCTGGTGAAAGGTTGTGTGATATTCCAAGGCACTGATCGTATCCTTCCCGGGGGACCTTCCCGGCCATGTTTCCCATAAATACCAAGGGCAGCAGGAGGTCAAAAGGAAAATGTCATAATTCTAGACTATTCTAAGGGGGTCTTGATTATGTTTGTTAAATTAGTGTCACACACCAAATGGTTCAATTTTATGTTTCTTTTTTACTTGACTACCTGTAACAATTTTATTGAGGCATAGAATTAAGTTAAACCAATTTATATTAGTTCTTAATTTTATTAAAAATAGCTTATGAGAAATGTATTGACTCTTTGACAAATGTATTCTGATATTTAAATGAAAATTCTGTTTAGTTAATTCAGTTAACTTAGCTAGCTAGAAAGTTGTCTAAATTTAATAGGCCAATAATTTGTAATTTGTTTAATAATATACTATTTCATTAGTTACCAGGATGAATTAAAATATTTTCCTCCAAAGTAAGAACTGAAGCACACTACATAAAGACCTAAATGAAAAAGATTAAAGTAAAAAGTCTGTGAGAAACAATATTTGCTACATTTTTTGGTTTTGTTACTCTTCTGACATTTTGTAGAAAATTTTAGAAGATCCACTTAGAAGGTTATTTTGTGACACACTGGGGAAGTTTAACCGACATTTAAATAAATATAAAATGCAAAAGGTTAACTTATACTGTGGTCAGCAAATCATATTAATGACATATAGCATAAAGGAGAATAGATATATGATAGTTTCAATAGCTTTCTTTTCTCATATTCCTCATATTCTTCCATCTTCAATATTTTTTGCTCTGACATGGTTCTTCACATATACATACCCTTTTTCATTTGTGTTCTAACCACCTAAAATTTTCATTAGTCTTTTGATTTTGTTTTTTGTTATGAAAGTGGTCTCTGTCTGCTGGCAGATTGATGGTTACCTTTAAAAGAAATTAAGTTGTAGAGTCATGTTTTATACGTATTTTATTAAAGTAATTTTAGTTTTTTATAATTTTATGGGGGTGGTTTATTTGTAATATAAATTCTTCACAACACAAACCTGGAATGAAAAGATTTTATTCCTATCATTTTATTTACCTTCCTTGACATTTTTCACATCACAGATTTTATGTGAAGTTAAATACAGCATTTTATTTTGTTCTAATAAACTTTCTAGCAATTTTCCATAACCTTACCTTAGATTCAGTTGTTTCAAAATGTAAATAAGGAGATCTTTAATTTGCAAATAAATTCATTTAAAAAGGGGAAAGTTGATGTATTCTAAAGATTGGTTGATTGAGTGATTGATTGATTGATTGATGGCCATGCCACAAGGCTTGTGGGATCTTAGTTCCCCGACCAGGGATTGAACCTGGACCCACAGCAGTGAAAGCGCAGAGTCCTAACCACCAGACTGCCAGGGAATGCCCTAAAGATACATAATTAGAAGTATCTACTTAACATTCAGTTTGTCTCAATTTTTAATTCATTTTGTGACTTTCCTTTCTTTAATTAATTAAGGTTTTCTTCAGAAAGTACAGAAATGAAAAGTGTAGGAACTCTTTGGTGCACTATTAAGTAATATAAAACTCTTAATTTACATATTAGCATCTTGCAATGTCAGTAATAATAATTTTATGAATAACGTCACCTACTGTCATTCTCAGGACACACCCAGAGATTACATCATTTTCCAAAGACAATTTTGCTAACTTTTTCCAACATTAGATAGAAAAAGATTCCAGAAACCAGATTACAGTTCTCAGAGATTTGTTTTAGATTTGTAACCTGAGGTAGAAAAGGAACTCCTGTCCCCACATGGCCTAAGAGAAAGAGAAAACTTTAGGCAGGCACCTCCCAGAGAGCAAGGGACCCTGGAGGCCAGGAAGCAGGTTACTGAGGGAGGCTCACTGACACTGTCAAAAAGGTGAGGACTGAGAATTGAGGGATGGTCACCTGCAACTTTGATGGGCGCAGTTTTCATGAAGTGATGGGGGAAAAGCCTGATGAGAGGATGTTTAAGAGAGAATGAGAGGCTGGGAGTTAGAGATACAAGTATAGACAACTCTGTTTTGCTGCAAATGGGAGTGGTAGCTAAGCTACGGATGTTCAGCCAAAGGAGAGTGGCTGTTGCTTTAAGATGGGAGAAAAAAAATTGTTTGATTGGTGATGGAATCCTCCAGTGGATGGTGTAGCAGCAAGAAGAAAGACATTACAGGAAGCGAGAGGGCCTTCTCCTTTGTTCTTTAAAGAACGTGTCTGTTCCCTAGGTTCTTTCACAGTGATGTCATTTTATCTTTCTAAGACATACCTCAATTAGTCACTTTTTAAAGATGCTGTTTATTTGATTCCTCTGGCTTGCGTTCTGTTGTATAATTTTTATGGTTTTATCAATAGAATCCCTTTCCACATTCATCTCGCCAGTTATCTCAAGCCCTAAGTGAAAGAGGCAAAGCTGGTATTGTCTGCATTTTACAAATAGGAAGGTGAGATCCAAGGGAGATTGACTGCCTGACACCTAGTGAGTGTCTAATACACAATGGAGTCTGAAACCCAGGTCATGTACTTTGAAAGGAAATGAAACACACTCCTTTGTATTGCAGTGATGGTCCGGGTCAGTGCCAAGTAAAACAGAATGACCTCTCAAAGCTGTCACAATGCAAGCACAGCTACAGTGGGAAAGGACATGGTGAGAGCTCAGAAAGTCCAGAGCCTTGTCTCCTGCCCACCCCCTCATGCACCCCATCCCGCCAGGCCTGCCTCGCAGGGGTGGCTCCCAGCAGTGAATTGAGCAGTCAGATAGGTCTCTCTACTTTAGGGAGCTTTAGATCTAACATCGTTTTATTATGAGAACTGATTTCAATTTGCCTATATAATTACTACCTAATTTCATGTTTAAGCCTTTCAGTCATAGGTATTCTTCTTATTTTGATCTAGAGTGGGAAGGCATATAGGCTTCATCGTGTTGATTTAATAAACTGTGATCAGAGTTTATAAAAATGCAGAGTTTTTTTTAAATAGTCTTAACTTGGAGCCCAAACCTTTTTCAAATATTATTTCAGAATGCTTCTGCTGACCCAGTGAGGTGGCCTGGTTAATTACTTGTTGATAAGTATAAATATAATTTAAGTTTTTTTTGAATGATGCTACTTTATGTAATATGAATATAAGGCATTTCAGTTGTATTTTCCTCAAGAGACTCCTTAGATATTGATCAGTGGAATAAAGTTATTGAGCAGCTAGGAACACCATCTGCAGATTTCATGAAGAAACTTCAGCCAACTGTGAGGAATTACGTAGAAAACAGACCAAAGTATCCTGGAATCAAATTTGAAGAACTCTTTCCAGATTGGATATTCCCATCGGAATCTGAACGAGACAAAATTAAAAGTAAGATATCCTTTTTTCTTATACTGGGTGCAGCTTTCACTTCATATTTGCATTCTAAAAGCTGTGAACCTTGAGAGACAAAGTAGTTGAAACCCTCAAAGTCATTTGCAGGTAGAATGAAGGCATTTCAAAAAGAAAGCTTAAAGACCTAGAAAGTTTTGTCCTCAATAAAGTGACGTAACTGAAGCCTGTGGTCAAAATATTTACATCAGTCCGAAAGACTCTTATGTTAATGACAGCAAATGGAATTCACACAGTTTTCAGGTATAAAGAATACTTGAATAAAGATTCTAGCCCAGTTGGAGAGTCAGAAATTTTAAAAGTCTCTTTCTCCCCTTCTCCTGTGCCTATCACTAAGTGTTTTAAGGGAAAGAATAGATTTGTTTCTCTCTACATCAAGGTAAACTGTGCCTCATTCAGAAAAGCCACATCTCTTCTTTGCCTATACTATACCTGTGAATTTTAATTGCTAAAACCTAGGTGAGCCTTGTATTTAACCAAGTTATCGAAGTTGTTGGATTTTTTTCTAACTAATCTCTAGATTTTAAAAAAAGTGTATGTTGCCAACATTGTATACAGGTAGGCAAAGCAGAGAGGTATCTGTGAAGTGTTCTATACTGTGCAAATATGAAATCATTGTGTGCCTTAGTCTGTTCTAATTTCACTTCGATGTGGCATCAAGAAAAAACCCTTGCCTATGCTTCATGCCTGCATTCTTGGCAGTGCCGCCCTTAGCTTAGCTCCTGCACCCTCCCCGGACGTGGCTTCTCAGCCTCGTGCCCTGTCCTTCTCCCCTCCCAGATTCAGAGGCTGAAAGCACATTTGAAAGCCTGGTTTGTAGTGGAAGTGGCTGCTTGACTTACTATTAAATAAAAAGACTCTAATAATCTTGAAGCTATCAACAGTTTCTCAAAGTTAGTATATTTTTGTTCCGTCTCTGCTATTACATTTAGTTCTTTATTGTGTGATTTTCAGGTTAACGGTATTACTTTATTAATCTAATATTTGTTTTTACCCTAGCAAGTCAAGCCAGAGACTTACTATCAAAAATGTTAGTGATAGATCCCGACAAGCGAATCTCTGTAGATGAAGCTTTGCGTCACCCTTATATCACTGTTTGGTATGACCCTGCTGAAGCAGAAGCGGTAAGCATCTATTTTGAAAAGACTTGTGTGTAAAGGCAGGGTATACATTTCCTTGGACCTTCTGTCTGTTAGTCTGGAATGGCTGCGTAAAGTCCTAGATTTAAAAGGACTCCTGATTACAACGAGGCCATGTAACATAGGTCACAACCCCTTTTGGGACTCTTGTTACTGGGGCTCTACTCAGAGTACCTCAGGAGTGAACATGCTTATGCTGTGGTGATATAATTATCTTCATTTATGCAGATGCTGATGTGTGATCATAATATCACCTTTTTTAGGCATCCATTTGTGTACCTGGCACTGTGCCTTGGGCTTTGCTTTACATCATCTTGTTTAGGCATCCAGTCAGGCTAAGAAACTTCCTGAAAATCACAAGTTTGTTCATCCTTCCCCAGAGGTACCTGCTAGGGGGGTTCCACTTCTGAGTTTGGTGCTCATGTGCATTTTTCTGTAGCAGCATTGGTATGGATGGTCTTTAGTTGGAAGTGAAATAACCACATAGTGGCATGCTCATTATTATGTCTTGGCCTATGCATTTAACCACCATTTTAAACATTGTTTTATATGAAAAGAATTTGATTTATAAACACGTGATTTTAAGCAGATTTTTGAAGCAGTCCATTTATGAATTGGGGATTGAGTTTGGGAGTTCTAACAGGAAGAAATATAAACCTGAAATGTGTTTTGCAGCTTCTGTATTTCATAGCACAGTACCTTGTCCAGGGTGGATCTCTAGGAAGCAGCCTGTAATTACTAATTTTATAATTACATTTGGGCAGATGTCTTTAGAGTGTGATTATTAAGAGGACTATAATAGCTCTATTTTTTTGGTTAACTTTTCCTCAATTAATTTGATTCTGAAACTGATGGAAAATCATACTTATAAAGAAATCTTTAATAAGCCAAGTATTTAATGAAACTACATCCATATTATAAATATTTTAGAAGTCTTACAAAGTGATTCTTTTTCTTCATGCCTCATTATTTTTTTAACTATTGACTTTACCTGTAATTTAATTTTTAGCCACCACCTCAAATTTATGATGCCCAGTTGGAAGAAAGAGAACATGCAATTGAAGAATGGAAAGGTAAAGACGGAACTTATTTTGACTGTTACTTATGACATTTCTTGCAATGGGGCAACATCACTTTTTGACAATAGCCTTTCTAAGAGAGGGGCAAGAAACCCTGCAGCCCATTTATCCTCTCTCTTCCCACTTCCCAGTAGAAAAAGAACTTGAAGGTAACAGAATTAGAGAGGAACGTGTATGAATTGCATATTATTTGCTTCAAAAGAGAAAAATAAAGGTTTTTTCACACAATCTTACATTATCAAATCTTGGTTTGTAAACTAAACTCAGTGATTGTATCACACTTACCTTGACAACATGTTGCAAGTTGTTGAGTAACCCCAATTCACAGGTCCCTGTAAAGCAGACGTGGGAGACCCCACTGGGGTCATGTGAACTTCTGCTGTATTTGTAATCCATGTAGTTATATATGTGTTTTAAAGTAAGAGTTTGGGGAAAATTGCAGATCAAAAATATGCAGATAGTTATTATTACCACTCTAAGATTAACCAAACAACCCACAGCAAACTAAACCAGTAAAAAAGAGGCTAAACTAAAAATTTTTCATTAAAAAGCAGAATCAGTAGTAATTGAGAACTATGGTCAGCGCAAGTCAAACATGGGGATGTGTCCTTCCCAAGAGCCCCTCCCCGGGATATAGGGATGCCAACAACCTGCATGTGCACACACCCATAGGCCTCACTAAGTGCTTGCAATATGCTAATTTTATTTCATGAATAGCAAAATTTTAGGAAGCTACTTAGTTAATAAGTAATTAGTTTTTCTTACAAATGAAAATTGAGGAAAACTGAGATTGAAGCCAAGAAAAAACTTAGGTAATTAGATTAATTTCTGACCAATCTGGAGGGGTTATATTTGGAGAACCACAGTAATGATGGAGGAAAACATGTGCAAAAAGATGTGAGAATATCCAGTACTTAAACTGTTCTGTTAGAGCCACTTTGCTAGTACTTTGCCTCCCTCTCTCCCCACCTCTCTCCCTCTGTGTGTCTCTCTCATTCTCTCTCCCTCACCCCCACTTTGTAAAATCCCCATCATGGATCCAGAGCTACCATACATTTTTGGCTGTCTTGTTTTTTTGTTTTTTTGTTTTGGCTGTGTTGGGTCTTGATTGCTGCGCGCAGGCTTTCTCTAGTTGCGGCAAGTGGGGGCTACTCTTCGTTGCAGTGCACAGGCGGTGGCTTCTCTTGTGGAGCACGGGCTCTAGGCATCCGAGCTTCCGTAGTTGTGGCACGCAGGCTCAGTAGTTGTGGCTTGCGGGCTCTAGAGCGCAGGCTCAGTAGTTGTGGCGCACGGGCTTAGCTGCTCTGCAGCATGTGGGATCTTCCCGGACCAGGGATCAAACCCATGTCCCCTGCATTGGCAGGCAGATTGTTAACCATTGCGCCACCAGGGAAGTCCCTGGCTGTCTTAATAGCTGGGTTGAAAAGATATAATGGATCAAATTATATTTTGGTCTAGATAAACTATATTACTTAATTGTCTATCACAATTAAAATAACACATCACAGTGCCCTTGGAGTGGTTCCAATTGATTTGGAAGCAGGATTTTGAGATGCAAGGAAACTGATGAAGCATTTTAACTTGCATTTCTATTTGAAGAGCTAATTTACAAAGAAGTAATGGATTGGGAAGAAAGAAGCAAGAATGGTGTTGTGAAAGATCAACCTTCAGGTTAGTGATTGCTTTAATAGTTTGACTGCATAATATTTTTCTTTCCCTATTCATTTTTTATAAGTGGCAACAGTGTGTTAAATGCCAGCTTGACCAGCATTGGATTTGAAAACTCCTTATGTGAAATAGTCTTCTCCTTTTTGGTTTGTCCTGGTGGTGGCAGCTAACATTGTACTGTTGTGCCAGGTAGCGAACCAACTATATTATGAACATTCTTGTTTCATCCTTGTAACAGCTGCTGTCAGTTTCGTTAATAGATAAAGAAATTGAATTTAAAGCCTTTTCAATGTGCTTGACCCTCTTTGTACTGTCCCCAACCAGTTAAAAATGAAAATCAATGTGAATCTAGATAAAATGGAATTGGGTTTTCTTTTGAGAAAATTGTTCATATAATTCTCTCATCTTTCTACATGCTCTACTTAGTGGTAGAAGTCTGACTAACAATTAGGTAATTGTATGAGTATTAAAGACATAGTATATATGGTGTCCTGTAGGGTTCTACTTAAACAAAACTCTTTAGTTATATTTATTTTCTCACTCCACTCCCACTGGAAAGCACATGCACACACACACACGTAAGTACATGTTGGACTGCTTCTTATTCTTGAATTTTATATTCAGCATGACAAATGTGTCAAGTGTCTAGAGATTATATAACTTCAATACGAATTTAGGTGCTCGTTGTTAACTCAGCACAAATTTAAGACTTACCTCTGAGAGCCTGGATGTTTTGTTTTTGTTCAAACCAGACTAAAATATAGGTAGTAGGAAATAGGATAGTTTCATTTGCCTTAACATGTCAGCTTTGGGGATTTAGAAAGCAAAAATAAAATGAACAAGAGTCCACTAATTTTTTTTCCTTTTTTAATTTGCATGCAATCCTTCTTTTAGAAGGTATTTTTATTGCAAAAGAATTTTTCAAAGGTTGATGCTTTTTTCCTTGGACTAAGTGTTTATGATCATAATTGAAATATCTGATGACACTTGAATCCTACTTGGGCTTAAGCCTTTTGTGATACTGATAGTTTTAGGATAAATTCAGCAATTTTATTTTAATATCTTTTTAAAACCAGCAGGTATTTTTAAAGTAGTTAATAACATGATTATACATGAGTACATATATGATGTTTAGCCACTGGGAAGAAAGAGAATACTGCAGGGAAAGACAGAGGAATAATTGGGATTTTGAGCCTAAAGAAAGACTCCAGGAAACGTTCAAAATGTACAGTCAACTAACTTCTTGTTTATACTAATAGTATAGGAAACTACAAAAGGACAGAGCTGAGAAATGACCTGAAGTCTCATTGCCTGGATTTGCAGCAGTGTCGTGCCTCAGATTTTATTATATTTGGTTTTCTTAGCACAGATGCAGCAGTAAGTAGCAACGCCACTCCTTCTCAGTCGTCATCTATCAATGACATTTCATCCATGTCCACTGAGCAGACGCTGGCCTCAGACACAGACAGCAGTCTGGATGCCTCAACAGGACCCCTTGAAGGTTGTCGATGATAAGTTAGAAATAGCAAGCTTGTCATCAGTGAAGGAACTCTCGCTTCCATGGGCCTGAAATACTTGGGAGTTGATGGAACCAAATAGAAAAACTCCATGTTCTGCATGTAAGAAACACGATGCCTTGCCCCTACTCAGTCGTACTAGGCTTGCCTTGCTTAGATTATAAAATGAAGCAGATTATGTCTAAAGAAAAAAAGTGCAAACCACACTTTTAGAGATTTTGTTCAAGGTCATTTCAGGTGAGCAATTAGAATAGATGAATTTTTTCTTAAGTTGTACAGTAATAGTGACAGTTTCTCATCCTCAGTAACCGTTGGGACTTATATGCATGTGACCACAAATGCTTGCTCAGACTTGCCCTCTAGCACTTTGGAAATCAGTATTTATAAAGCCAAATAATCTTCAAGGTAGTGCTGCTTCTAGAATTGTCTCTTAATCCTCTTAAGTAATTTGGTGTCTGTCCAGAAAAATAGATTTATGTGTATGAATTGGCCACCATCATATTATCATATCTTACCTTCTTTTAGGGTATGAGTTATTTTCTTTCATATTTCAGAAGGAATATAATTAAATCTATATAATAAATTTAAAATGTAACTTTTCTTAAATTTGTCATGTTTTGGGCTGAGAATTACCACTGCTAAGACCAGGACACTTTGTTTTCTCTAAATTGTCTTAGTCTGGGTGACTGTACATTCAGCTTTACTGCATGATAAAATTTTAAGTTTTGTTTTGTGCTGCTTAAAACATATATACCTTTAAAATCCTATCTTCCCTATCTCTTTTTTCTTGGTCTTCTGGACTTATTAATTTAAAATGCTACCTAGAACTTCACCTTCTTTATTAGCCACCTTATACCTATGTCAATAATATGATGGCAAATAGATTCTTGAACCCATCACCTGCTGTTAGAGTAGAATTTTATGAAGTGATCACTAAAGATGATTGCAGTCACTTACTAAGTGCTTGCTTTGCTTGAGCCTGGACTGGGTCCTTTCTTACCTTCTGTCACTCAAGGTGAGATACATGATTTCACAAGGCAGAGTTTCCCTCTTCCAACATAACATTCTTACTCGACTTTCTTTCTTCTCCGAAAGAAACCACATAAATCCCCCTTTGATCTGTTTTAGGAAGCAGACTGATTCAGAATGCCTGTTTGTGGTTTGTTTTCCACTTTGTGGAGGCATTTCCTTTTCCTAAGGGAAATCCATGAATGTTCTGGAAAAACTTCTGAGGGATATGGAGGAAATATCTATTGAACTATTGAACATTTTCTGATTTTAAACTGCTCACCTGAAATTGATACTTTCAGACTGATATGGAAATCATTCAAAGTTCAGTAAAATACTGAGTATTGAAGTGTCATTGCAGAAATGGAGTTACGATGGTCACATATGGCTACCTGTGCTCATATTGCTTTTCCCTTGAGCTTATTCTGTTACAAATTCATATCTTGTGTTTAGTTATTTTGGAAGCTATTGAATCAACATTGTTCACATTCTATAGAATGTGTTCTGAGGAGGCACTTTGATAAGAAAGTTTATTATAAATATTATCTAAAATATATGATTATCTCCACACCAGTTGTATCTTATTGGTCTTATCACTGGAAACTGGAACCCTTGATGAACAAAATTAATATTGAAGTAATAAATAGTTTTATATTGTGAGGTTTAGACACATTCAACTATAAGATGGAAATACTAACTTGAATTGAGGCAGAAACACCTATTACATGGCTTAGGATTATTTTGGTTTTGGAGGCCTGATGGTATTGTGAAGCAAGTTATCACTATACTTATATGAACATCTTAAAATGGCCTCCTCTCTAATACACATTCTTTAAAAAGACTTTACTAAATCTATCTTTAAAGAGAAAAACAAAGAAAGGTGAGAGTTTTAAAAATACATTATCTGTCCTAGGCTTATGTATATGCAGCACAGGCATGCTGAGGGTGCATCGAGGTTTCGCTGGGTGCTTGTACATTCAGCCAGGCGCCATTTGTAAGTGGAGCTAGGTGCCACGCAGATTGGCTTTCTGCTCACTCATTCCTCTGTGTGTTCACGGATGGAGTCCGTGATGGTGTGGACGGGTTTCCTGCCAAGACCACCTTCCATCAGAGATCAGTGAGTGCACCTAGGACAGGCCACAGGGCTGCAGACAGCCCAGCTCCATAGAAATACCTCACCCCACTTCAGGGTCCTCCCTCCTGAGCCGAGATGTGCCAGGGCCCTGGTGCAGTGCAGATGGTTTCAAACTGCTCTCCATAGATAAATGCTGATGTTGGATAAAGAACTGAAAAATTTGCTCAATTTTTCATCTTTTCTATTTTATTTTTGTAATTTATATTGTACACAACCCTGAAGTAACTATTTTGGACACATATTTTTATAAACCAGGTAATTTATTATTAGCCTGGAATTTGGACTAGGTTCGTTTTGTTTGTTGACTTAGTTTTTTGTTGAAAAGGAAATGACTGCCTCCCCTATGTCGGGTCTTGATTTCAAGTACAGGTTCCAGAGAGCAGACAAGAGTCTGTCAGAGTAGGAGAGCATTCTCGAAACACATCCTGCTCAGTGTAGATCAGCTGTGGAAACAGGAGATGGAAACAGGGCTCTGTGTTTATCTCTGCACCATGAAACTCAGAGCCGCAGTGCTGAAAGGAGAAAACCCTTGGCAGGGCCCCTTACTGACACCCAGAGTCCATAGTTGAAACACTGAATGGGATACTGGTTTAGTCCAGATTTGATGCTGTGTAAGTCATGGTAATGATGTATGATGAATTCGTCTGGTTGATTTCTAATGTAACTCCTCTGGTGTTTCACACTGGTAGTAAACACAGGTGTGACCTTTCAGATTGCATATCTCAAAAGTAACATTGCCTAATGTTTTATAATAAAATATATTATGTGTGCTTTGATTGGTGAAAATAATACAAATACATTTTGAAAGAGAAGTGTATAGCATGTCCAATTTTTGTGGTGTGTTTTTAAGTGACAGTTGACTGTATTTCTACATCACCATCTCTGATTACAGATTTAACGTGAACACAGGTAGATATTGGAGTGTCGTCATTTCAATCAATATTAGCAAATGTTTTTACGTTGAGAAGCAAAACATTTCTGTTAGATCTCTTACTGAAAATATCCTGCAGATTCCTGAATCTGAGTTTTCAAAAACATGCAGTGCAAAATCGAGTGTTCGGAGTAATTGTTTTCTCACAAGGTGTGGCCAGAAGAATCCCCCAATCCGTCAGTCTTCCCTTGTATTACTTCAAATCCTTAATGGTGCTTGTGTGCTTGTGGTTTTGTGCATGGATGAGCCTCTTTCATTTTGCTTCTGGTTTTGAGGCACTTTAGGATGTTTACTACTTAAAACCATAGGAATAGAAGGGCCCACAATGGCTCACTCTCTTCACTGCTTAAAAGGAGTAGAATCATTCCAGATGGATGAGTATCAATCTTAATTTTAAAGGTTTCTAGAAAAGGAAAACATTTCTCTTGATAATGATCGGGGTTCCATTTCTCTATCTTACCCCCTTCCCACTTTTAGTGTAGATAGTACTAAAATACTTTTAATTTATTTACTTAAATGGTACATGTAGGTGGGTGAGATTTTTTTTTGGTGGGAGGAGGGGTAGTATTTCAGAATAACTTAGTATATACTTTCCTGAAGATTCTGTAGCTACTTGTGTGAATTTAAGTGTAAGCTTACCTTTGACAATAAGGCAGTTGTTTGATATTTTTGGTCTTTAATCAGTAAAGCTGGTCATAAAATCCGTAATAACGGTGACAGAGTGGCCAGTGACGTCTCTTTGAAGCCAAATGTGACCATGATTTAAGAGGGCTGTGCCTGTCATGGCCATTGGGAACCTTTCATTCGCTGGGTCCTCAGGGCCCAGGGGTCCTTGTGAACAAGGGTGTTTGCTATGCCATTTCTGTGCTGTGGGGTTTTAGCGTTGGAAGGGAAATCCAGCGTCAGTTCTCTAACCCCTGCACAACAGTGAGGAAGCTGCAGCCCCTGACCCACATCAGGAAGGGAGCAGCAGGGTTGCCCCCAGAGTACTGTCACACTCGTGCAGCTCTTACTCTTCATGTAGTCATGAACACCTTTGAGAGTCGGATGAAAACTGTGATCCTCTCCTTAGACAAAGGCCATGAGCACAGAAGTTTGCCAAAGTTTCTGAGGAATCCCGAACCCTGGTGGATACCATGTTAAGAGCCCCTTTCTAGAAGCAGCTTCTAGATGCTTCGTGGTCTTAGAGGGAAGCAGAGCTTGAAGGAGGGTTCTGCTGGCCTTTTCTGCTCTTAGTGGTTCTGACACTTTTACAACAGATCTTGGGTATAAATAGGGGCATTTTTACTCTGAGCCCCAGCACAAGTCAGTGTTCTTGTTCTGTGTCAAAAAGAGCATATAGAGTCTCAGTTCAGTGAAATGGATCATTTACAGTATTCCTTCCACATGGAACTTAGGTGCAAGGTAGGAACTATAGGCTTATAATATAGACTTCATAGAAACATAGGTGTGATGAAATGCATCTCTTCATTTTAAAGAAGAAGTTCTGTGCTGAGCTTTGAAATAAACTCTGGGCTTTATTTTGTCTACGCACTTAGATTTCATAGAGAGTGGGAATGGATGAAGAGGTTCTCTAGTTCATACTGCCGTTCAGGGTAGGAATCAACCTGAAGAGGTTACCCAGCCTCTGCTCAGATGGTTTTAATGGAGAGAATGCTCCTCCCACTGAATTTTTTGTAGTTTTGACTGTTAGAAAGTTCTTTCTTTAACTGAACCAAAACCTGGTTCCCACAACTTCCACCCATTGGTCCCACGTCTTTCCTTCTGGTGAAACAGAGTGAGTCTGATCCACCTTTATGAGACAGGCTTTAATACGTTAGTTGGAAAAGTGAGCTCCAAGGCTTCCCTTCTCTAGCTTAAACTGCTAGTTCTCCCAACCCTCTTTCATATGAAAAAGCCCCCAGAGCCTCACCACCTCAGTGCACCCTGAGAACATGGGCCCAGAAGTGAACGTAGTATTTCAGATACAGCCTGAGCACACGCCCTCTAAACAAGGCCCCACTAATGAACACAGTCTCAGGTGGCCTTGGCTTTAACAGCCACGTCACACTCGCAGCCTGTAATCCAGCAAAAGTACTGGATTTTGTGACGTTGCAGTTGATCCTGATTCTGCCATTCTTCATAAGCATTCTGTCTGCCAGCTTGTGACATCCGTCAGTTTTATGAGCATGAACAGGCCTTCTGAAAATTTATCCACAAGGTGACTAATAACCTTGAGCGGCAGGATGGAGCCTTTCGGCAGACCCCACAGTCACAGTGACAGGAGCCATGTGGCCAGCACTTTGCCAGCCTCCTCTGTAGGGTTCTCAGCCCAGTGGCTTGTCATTCAGCTCACGTGGAGTGTTACCTTGCCATGAG
Organism: Mesoplodon bidens; assembly: GCF_964165515.1. Lineage (NCBI taxonomy): Eukaryota > Metazoa > Chordata > Mammalia > Artiodactyla > Ziphiidae > Mesoplodon > Mesoplodon bidens. The sequence goes on along the minus strand of NC_138160.1, from coordinate 174,531,243 downwards.
GTCAGGAAGAAGAATCTTCCTGGACACCTCAAAGAAATCATGTAGACACTTCAGCAGCTGTCTCTGATCTACTTCAAGAAAAGAAATGAGTTTGGCACCAGGCACTGGTTCTCAGAGTTCATTCTTTTATTTTCTCTTGGGAGGAGAAGGTGGTGAGCTCCAGCTTCCCCTTCATGTCTACACCTTTGAGATCTTGTGGCCACTTAGAAATGTGACCAGTTGCTGTCTCAGTGTCCACAAGTGAGTGAGTGGGCAGGGGAGCAGGGTAGAAACAAGTGTTGGCCTTATTTTATTTCCACGTGAATAAAGAAGTGATGTTTCGAAGTGCACGCAACTGTGATTCCACAAGGGGCCAAGCTGCCCTCCAGTAGCCCGTTGATCACAGGATTGTGTCCATCCAGCACAGTTTATCACCTTGAACATACCTTGCCTTTTTTCAGCTAATAGCAGTCAGGCTACTTTGTTTTTATTTGATTTTAATCTGGGCTAGAGTTGCATAACAGAAGTTCACTAATAGTTAAGTTTGTCCACCTCTCCACATTAAAGTTGATGTCTTGGGTGTTTTTAAGCAGCAAATTCTCATACTAAAGATGCTCTTTAAAAAAATAACTATTTGACCAGAACACTCAGCTGTACGTGTTTGTTCTCACATATTCTCAAAGATGGCTCCCTAACGGTACTTGACAAAGGAATAGAATGCAGCAAGTGAAGGCTTGCCTCTTCCCCCCCTCACCCACCCTCCCTGCTCCCATGGGAACTGAACCCCGGCCCCTTGCAGGAACTTCACTCCTGCAGTCCTCTCTGTCCTGTGTCGTCACTCTCCCCACCTCTGCTCCATCACTTCCTACCTTTATGTCACCTGTGTTAAAAAGAAGACGCTGCTTAACCCTTGAGTTGCTCCCCTCACAACAGAAATGAAGAGTCTATACTCATCCTCTCCGCCTCCTCTCGTCCCGTCTGCTCCCGTTTTTAAATAAAAAAGATATGTGTGAAAACACAATCAAGAATGAAACACTAAACAACATATTCCCCCATCCACAGATGACCACTTGATACTTTATTGTCTATCTTTCAGATAGTTTTCTATGGACACATACATATCTAGATTATTTTTTGTTTTGCTTTTTGCCCAAATGAGGTCACACTGTACATGCTTTTTATCACCTACATTTTTCAGTTAATGGTCTCCAGCTGTCCATGTCGGTAAGTTTTCATCTGGTTTAATACCCAGAGCCTTGGGATTTCCCTAGTGTCCCCAAAGTCCTTTTACTAGTGTGTCCTGCCAGGATCTAGTTGAAGCTCTTGCATTCCTGGTGTCTGGTTTCTGGTTGTCATGTTCTTAAGAATCTTTTAATCCTCCATGACACCAGGATTGTCAAGCAGGTTGGCCTGCAGGGTGTGCACCCTCTAGCTCTGTGTGGCTGCTTCCACGGGGTTGCACTGACCATGCTCTTCATCTCCAGTATTTCTTGGATCTGGAATGCACATCCAGAGGTTTGAGAGATACACCCACATCTTTTGGTTATAATACATTTAAGTGATAGTGTGTTCTTTATATGAACTCACACCAGAAGACATTTCATATCTTTTTGACCCACTGTCACTGATGCTAAAATTGACCTCTGGGTTCAGATGATGCCAGTCCAGTCCTCTGTCACACAGTCGTGTTTTTCTCATGACTAGAAAGTCATCCACGTGGGCTTACTTTGGCAGGGGGCCCATCCACCACATATCCCGTGCAGTTAACCCCAGGTGATAATCCTTGCCATGAGCAGGAATTTTACAAGGGCTTAGTTCAGCCATCCCACTGACGTCATTCGCTGTCACTCTGCTCTCAGGGAGAGCTTCCCAGATCAGCTCTGGCTGAAAGGCAGGCTCCACGTGTTGTTCCTTCCCTTCAGCAACCAGTGCTCAGAGTAGGGTGTGGGTTCAATCCCTACCTCAAATGGTATCACAAGAAGGTTTATATTTCTGACTTTCTCTTTCTTTGAGTATTTCCAGTCATTCTTTTGGAGACTTAAATTGCTGTAACTGTGGCCAGGGAAGCTCCTTAAAGCTGATTCCTTCTAGTCCTTTCTACTGACTTCATTAAGTTTTTAACTTTTTATTTTGAAATAATTTCAGACTGACAGAAAAGTTGCAAAAATAGTCCAAAGGGTTCTTATATACCTTTCCTCACCCCAATTCCCCAAAGGTTAACATCTTACCACATGTGCTTGAGCCTTCTCTGCATACATACAGCTATACATGCATGCATGCACATTTGCTTATATAGATGCATGTGTTCCTGTATACACACATTTATGCTGGCATATAGTCACTAATTTCCCCCCATTGATTGTTTTTACATGCAACCAGATTTTTTTTTTCACAAAATTTATCTATTTATTTATTTATTTATGGCTGCATTGGGTCTTCGTTGCTGTGCGTGGCCTTTCCCTAGTTGCAGTGAGTAGAGGCTACTCTTCATTGTGGTGCACGGGCTTCTCACTGCAGTGGCTTCTCTTGTTGCAGAGCACGGGCTCTAGGCGCACGGGCTCAGTAGTTGTGGCTCGTGGCTCTAGAGCACAGTCTCAGTAGTTGTGGCTCATGGGCTTAGTGGCTTCGCAGCATGTGGGATCTTTCCGGACCAGGGCTCAAACCTGTGTGCCCTGCATTGGCAGGCAGATTCTTAACCACTGCGCCACCAGGGAAGTCCCCCAGACTTTTTTAGTGTCTGTAAACTCGTGTATAATGAGGTATATGCATGTACTTTACAAAGACACAAGTATACATAGACATATACATAAATAAATACTTTATTAAATGTGGATATGTTAGTAGTGTTTATAATAGGCAGCATTCGTGTGGGTAAATGTGTCCACATGACTTCAGAGAAACCTACTAAAGAATCTGTGTGTGTGTGTGTGTGTGTGTGTGTGTAATGATTGACAGTACCATGGGGAGAAATAAATTTTAAAATGTAGCGGAAATCTGAATGCACTCCTCTCAGAAATTGACAGGTCAAGCAAGTGAAAAATTAGCAGAGATCTAGAAGACTGGAATGCCACAGTTATTAAACTTGGACTCATAGAGAATATTATACCCAAAAGGCAAATTCCTTTTGATCACACATAGAATTTAAAGGAAATTGACTATATACCAGGCCACAGAGGATGCCTCAATAAATTCCAAAGTTAAAAATACACAACTTTTTCTGTGGTAGTGCAATAAATTTCAAAATAAATTTGAAAAGACCTCACACATCTGGGAACTAAACAATACTCTAAAAGCAATCTAGGTGAAAGAGGAAATCATAAGAAAAATTATGAAATTCCTAAAAGTGCATGACCTCAGAAACACACTGCATGCCAAATTTGACCCAGCTAAGGCTTAAATACATTTATGAAAAACAGGACAGTTTTTTTTTTTAATGAGTTCAATGTTCAAGTCAGGAGATTGACAAAAGCGCAACAGCGCAAGCCTAAAGACAGAAAATGAGTAATAATAAGGATAAGGACAGGGACAAGAAACTAGAAAATAAAAATGAGAGAAAAAAATCAGCAAAACTGAAAGATTAATAAGCTAGATAAACCTCGGGAAATACGATCAAGAAATAATATGCAAGTGACAGACAAAGTGAAAAAGGGAAGTTATTATAGACAGAAAATATACAGTATTCTAATAAATGTGATCATCTACAAGAAGCAGACAAATTTCTATAGATATATAAAGCACTGAAATTGTCTCAAGGAATGATGGTACTATGCACATCGTACATACGAACGTATTTAATCTTCTCAACAGTTCCATGAGGTCAGTATCATCTCCATCTTAAAGTCGGGGGAATGGGGGCAGGAAGGAAACATAAGCTCCCACAGCCAGAGAGCATGCAAAAATGGGGTCTGAGGCCAGAGGAGCGGGTGTGCTCTGGCTGACCTTCAGAAAACTTGAATGGATCAGTGGCTGTCAGAGGAAGTGAAATGGTAATCAAAGGGTACCCTCCCACCCCCAAATACTCTCCAGAAAAAATTAATCTTACAGATCACTTTTCACTCATTTTCAAGAAACAAACTAATTTATCCAAGATTTTCAAAGCCACCCAACTCAATTTAGGAGGCTGGATTAATCTTGATTCCAAAATTGAATAAAGACAGATCAAGATGATGCCCTTTTCATAGATGCTAACTGAATCCAAGATTGTATTGTTTATTCACGAATGCAAGGGTGTTTATTGAAACTGTTTCAATAAATAACATTTTTATTTTGGTTTTAGACTCTCAGAAAACTAAATAGAAAAGAGCTTCCTTTGGGGAGTGGCAGGGCTTATTCTGGGAAGAGCAGGAGGCAGCAAATTTCAAACGCGTTAGGGTGAGCTAGCAGAGAAGTGCAGGGTGTGACAGCCGTCAGGGGCCACCTCGGACCCATCAGACCAGGAAAGACTAAGGCGGTGTGGCGGTGGCAGTGAGAGGACTTGGGGCTTGTGTGTGCTGTGGGCCTGTGGGACGAGGCTGAGCCCTGCTGAGCATAGGCAGACAGCCTGGCCGAGGCTCTTCTCAAACCCACTGGTCTAGAAACAGCCCAGCAGCCTAGCTGGAGGCAGAAAGCCCCACTCCCCATGGACACACTGCCACCTCTGCACAAAATCAAAATGCATCCTTCTACAGGACTATGTCGGGACTCCTCAGCTGGGCCAGGATGCTTCCCAGGGGTCCCCACTTCCAGGACCCCTCCTGTGCCCTCTTCCCCTCATGCAACTCCTTCATTTTCAACAAACGCCTGCTGAGAGGCTCCCGTGTCCCATTAATAAGACACAAATACTTAATCCAGCTGAGCTGACAACTAAGGACAAGAAGTTGCCTGGGTAAAGGAGGCTCCAATCCTTTTGGCTCCATCTCCAACAGATAGCTCAGCAGTGGCTGTGATGGCCTAGAGGGGCTCCTGGCTTCCACTCCTGTCCAGCCACAGCCCGGCCTTTACCCCACACTAGAGTGAGCCTGCTACAGTGCAGCTGTAACCACACGTCACTGCCTCTGTGGCAGCCTCTGTGGGTCCCACTTGACCAGATGGGTGTTAAACCTGGGCTCCACTGCCACATTGCTCACACACACTTTTACATGATCAAGGTTGCCAGCGTCACATTTGGGATATTTGGATGTCCTAAAACCACCTTCTGTGCTTTTTCTGCTGATAAATTCTAAACAACTGAAGGTCGGTAAGCCATTTTGATGCCGTGATGCAGATTCCTGGGCCCCACACAGATCTTCTGAGTCCAAGGTCTTGGGCATCTGTGTTGTAAATGAGCTCCCAGGGAAGGCCCATAACACATCCACTCTGCCGGTTGTGGGCCCTTCGGCGGGCAGCAGCTTGATCCTGACCTGCCTGCCTCCCACCCCGCCCCCAGGGCAGTTAATGGGAAGCATGCAGGGTTTGGGCCCCCGCCCTGTTGTGCCACCTGCATAAGTTGCCTGCCTTCTCCATGCCTCTCTTGGAGAATGGTGTCCGAGTTTCCCGTTACCACTCTTGCAAATTACCACAAACAGTGGCTCAAAACAGTGCAAGTGTATTTTCTTACGGTTCTGTAGGTCAGAAGTCTCACATGGGTCTCACTGAGCTTAAAGCAGGTGTCAGCATGGCTGGTTCCTCCTACAGGTTCTAGGGGAGAATTCGTTTCCTTGCCTTTTCCAGCCTCTAGAGGCCACCCACATTCCTCGGCTCTTGGCCCCTTGCTCCATCTTCAAAACCAGCAGAGTAGCATCTCTCTGACCCTGCTTCCATACTCATATGTTTCTCTGACTCTTCTTCTGTCTCCCTCTTCTGCCTTTAAGCACCCATTGATTATATGGGGCTCACCCTGATAATCCAAGGTAACGTCCCCATCTCAAAGTCCTAACTAAGTCACCCCTGCAAAGTTCCTTTTACCGTGTAAGGTCACACATTCACTGGTTCTGGGGATTAGGACTTGGGCATCTGTGGGGGCCATCATTCTGCCCACCACAACTGGGAGGGATCACCCTGTACCCTTTTTAATCAGCATTTCTTGCAGTGTGACCCATCTTCTGCCTGCATCAGCATCACCTGGGGCTCTTGTTACAAGCACAGACTGTGGGGCCACCTAGACCCCCAAACCTGAGTCTTGACGGGGGTCTTGGGGCGCTGCCTCTCCTCGAGGGCTCCAGGTGATTCCTAAGCACAGTGACATTTGACATCTTGGATAAATGAGATCTCAAGTTGTGGCAGGTGCCAAAGGCACTTAGGACGGAAGGGGAGGTTTATGCCATCAGTCCCCCGACAAGAACCTGGTGGGCCCATCATGTCACATACTTTCCCCTAAGCTTGGGAGCTGAGGACCCTCAGGAGGTGTTTTCCAGGCCTACAGATGTAGGCTCTGCTGGACACTGACCCCAGGACCCAATAATGCCTCCTCTGAACCTCAGTCTCTCCTTTGGGCCACTTTGGGCTCCTCGTGCCACTGAACCAGTAGGCAGTGAAAGGAGTCGGCAGGGGTGGCCACCCCCAGCTATGCCACCTAGCTGGCAGAAGTGCTGCCTGCAGGCAAGGGGACTCTGGGAGGGTGGGAAAGGGGGTGACTTGAGGGAATCTGAGTGTCCCACGGGGGGCCTGTGGCAGGCAAGTTTTGCACTCCGAGACTCAATCTCACCTGCTTGCATTCAGCACAGGTGGGTGGATGGCACTGTGAGCGTGCTGGGGTGGCCAGCCTCAAGCTCATGCTTTTCTGCCTCAGGAATTTTGCTTGAGATGTGGATGTACACTCAGCCTTCATGCAGGAGCAACCTGGAAGTAGAGGGGGCATGGATAAATTCTCTGCCCAGCAGGAGAATGCTGAGACATTTCCTGTACAGTTCCTTAAAGGGTCTAGGCCTTTATCAGCCATGACAATAACCATCTGAACAATGCACCCTTTATGGGCTGTCCACCCTTCCCTATCTCACCCTCCCTCTTTTCCCCAGCTCCCTTGGATCCTCTCCTACCTGCACCTCATCTCAGGCCCCGCTTCCAGGGACACCCCCCCACCATCTGTAATGCCAGCCTTTGTCCTCAGCCAGCCAAGCCTGGAGCTTTGTGATGGGGGACCAGACCCACACTCACCTCCCACACACATGCACCACACATGCCACACACACTCACATATTACAAAAGCACACGCATACATGCACACTCACTCTCTCTCTCCTCCCTGATCCCTACCCAGACTCAGTGGATGGTCAGGGCCCTGGTCTATACACAGTCATTAAATGTGACTGTCTTAGTCCACTCAGACTGCTGTACAAAGTACCACAGAACAGGAGGCTTATAAATAACAGAAATTTCTCTCTGACAGTTCTGCAGGCTGGAAGTCTGAGATCAGGGTACCAGCATGGTCAGGTTCTGGTGAGAGCCCTCTTTCAGGTTGCAGATGGCCACCTTCTCACTGTGTTCTCACCTGGCAGAGGGAGCAAGGGAGCTCTGTGGGGTCCCTTTTATAAGGGTGATAATCCCATTCATGAGGGCTCCACTTTCATGACCTGTTCACCTCCCAAAGGCCCCACCTCCAAATACCTTGGGGCTTAGGATTTCAACATATGAATTGTGTTTTAATTGAGGTATAGTTGATTTACAATATTATATTCGTTTCAGGTGTACAACATAGTGATTCCAAATTTTTATACATTATACTTCATTTAAAGTTATTATAAAGTATTAGTTATATTCCCTGTGCTGTACGATATATCCTTGCAGTTCATTTATATTATACATAGTCGATTTTTTAATTGAAGTATAGTTGATGTACAATATTATATAAGTTGCAGGTGTACAATATAGAGATTCACAATCAACATATGAATTTGAGTGGGACACGTTCAGTCCATAACGGTTACCCCCCACCAGTGGCTGGCCATGTGATGACTTTCCCCTGGAGATTTGCCCTCATAGTAAGTTTGCAGAGTTTTCACTAGAGCCAGCTCGGCTCAAGGAGCTGCTGGGCGGTGGTGACTGCAGCACTTGCTGTACCCTCAACGCAGATCTGACCTCCGGGGCAGCGAGACAGGATGAGTTGTCACCAGACCCAAGAATGGCTGAGTTGTGGGTTTCACTAATAAAATGCACTGACCAGAGGCCAAAATTGTCCTCACTGTTCTCTGATTATTGGTGCCAGTGCTTGGCAGCCCGCTTGGTGTCAGGCTCATTCCTGAGTCACCTGCTCCAGCTGGGCCAAGAGTTGGGGCAGACATGTTGCAGGGGCCCTCACAGGCTCTGGCCACTGAGTGTCTACAGCAGCTGGGACCACAGGATCTCCTTCCTCCACCTATGAGGGCCTACCTCAGACTGCACCCACAGGTCCAGCTGCCTCCAGATGTCCCCTAATAGCTCCCTGGCCCCACAGTCTCAGCAAATCCCCCATCCACCCTGGCCAGACCCCAGCTGCCTCTGATTTCTCACACTTTCTCCTCATCTTCCCATCACCCAGTCCCCCAGCCCCCTGCCCCTGCCCCGGGTCTGTGCTGCTCCGATGTCCCTGGCCTGCCTCCCTCCCTCGTGTGCACTTCAGTGCAGCAGCTGCAGCGGTGGCCTCCTCAGTGGACAAGGACCCCAGCCCCGCCATCCCAGTGTTGGGCTGGTGGGACAAATTCAGGTGGTCCCAGAGCCGTGTGTGGGTGGGAGGTGCCATCTGGACCATGGGCAACCAAGGCAACGACTGGGGGTGCTGGGAAAGGTCTCATGGGTGTCACGACCAGTACACCTCTGGCTGGAGGGGCTGCTGACAGATTTGAGGTGGATCCCGCCCCTGGGCCACACGCAAAGAACAGAGTCCCGGCTCCTTACCCCCAGGAGGCCCTGACCTGGCCCTGGCCCCTTCCGCCTGGGCTTCTGTACTCTCCCGCACCCTCTCTTCCTCTCCAGGCACAACTGCCTCCTCTCTTTCTCACAAAAGAGAAGTGCAAGCTGGCCACAGGGTCTTTGCTCCTGCTATCCTCTCTGCCAAGGACAATGTTCCCACAGACCTTGTAGGGCTGACTCCTCCTTCGGGTCTCAGCCCAAACCCCAGAGGGACCTTACCTGAGCCCTTCCATCTAAAGTAGCCCCGGACACACTCAAAGACCTCACCCTGTATTGGTGACTTCATGGCACTTAGGATTCTCTGAAATGATCATTTTTATTATTCTTTTGTTTGTATGTTTAGTTTTCAGTCTCCCCGCTCTAAACTGTGGGTGCCGAGGTGGCAAGGACCCCGTGTCCTGCTCGCTGCCGGATCCCAGCGTGCGGCCTGGTGCAGACCACACACAGGCCCTCAGGAAATATCCACCAGAGGTGTGTCCCAGGTGGGGCTGGGGCAGAGTAGACTGAGATGAGAGCTCTCGGGATTGCTCACCCTCTGTGCCAACGCCGGACACTCCGGGGACTAGTCCCTGGGCATATTCTGGAGTGGGAAGGTAGGCTGGGGCAGCGCAGGCCAAAGGGACTTGATGGATGCAGGTAGGCTGGGGAGGGGCCCGGGAAAATGTGGTGCCTGCATGGGGCCAGACCTCTCCCAGGGTCTAGCCACGGCACCTGCAGCCAGTGTCCCCCAAGCTGGGGACAGCTCAGAGCAGAACTCCCTGCTGGCCTCGAGGCTCGGCCGAAGGAGCTGCTGGGAGGTGGTGACTACAGCACATGCTGTACCCTCAACACATACCTGACCTCCGGGGCAGCGAGACACGATGCAGGAGACCTCAGGAGACACGGCTTTCTTCCCCGTCCCAGGCATAGCCTTGCCTCACTCAGGCAGTTGGGACATGTGCTGTGGCCACAAGCAAGTTCACAGGTTTCAGTTCCTCCACCAAGCGCTGCCCCGACTCCAAGCAGCCCCAACCCTGCACCCAGCATGAGAGCAGTGCCTCAGTGGTCCCCAAGCCTTTGCTCACAGAGAGGGGTGCAGTGGGATAGGGAGAGACTGGCCCTCCTCCTCTGAGCTACAGTCTGCGAGGGGGCCCTGACGTGCTGCTCGGGCCTCAGCGTGTCACGGGTGAGCGGGCCAGCTCTTCTGAGTCCTCTCATGCAGCCCTCTCTCCCTAGAATCCCAGCATGTCTCTGAGGCCTGACCTGAGGGTTTGGGGCGTGGGGTGAGAATCAGAGAAGACCCACTGGCCTCAGGACTGGCCTGAGCGCCTAAGCCCCGAGGCGAATCCATGTGCTGGGAACCCGCCCCAACCTGCCTCTGTTTCCTCTTCCCCTCCACCACAGCCCGGCCATCGGCACTGGTTTCAGGCACGACCCTCACTGGGACCAGCCTCTGGCCCCGGCCTTGTCACAAAGCCCCGCTGCCGCCCTGCCCAGCGCAACCAACCCACCCACCCTAACACATCTGTGAGCCCCAGGGAGATGCCTGCTGTCTCCAGGCCTCAGTTTTGCCAACTGTGCAAGATACCAGCTGGACTCTGTTGTTTTCATTTGTCCAGTCTTCTGGAAACAGCACTTGGGGCATGCCAGAGCAGAGCCCTGCTCCAACACCAGGCTTAGCACAAGGGCTACTTCACCCTCAGCTCCGGGGAAGCAACACCCAGGCCTGTAACCCTCATTCGTCAGGTCTTTGGAAATAGCCAGAACTGGCCTCCTCAGAGCCCGTGCGGCAGCTCTGGGCTCTCTTGGGAATATCAGGCACGTGTGCTCTTTCTGAGGGTGTCAACCCAGGGCTGCTAGGGGCCATTCTGCCATAGAAGCTCTGGGAGATGGGAGAGGTGGATTCCTACTCATAACGTTTAAGCGTCTGCATCTAACTATTCCTGAAAGCAGAATACCTGGACTTTTAATGCTTCATGAGCCAATAAATTATGTTTGCTAAAGCTAGTTGGGTTGGGTAACCTGCCACATCTCCTCGGGCAGGTCCTGACTAAAGCAGAAGACAGATATCCTGACCTCTACACTGGGACAAACCAGGACACTTTTAATGTTCAGGTGGAGCCAGCTGAGAAAGGTCTCCGGATCTTGTTCAGGCGCCCTCCTCCATTCTAAAAGTGAAATAGCACACCGGTTATCCTCTTAGTTATCCTCTTAGTAGCTCAGTGTCTTCACAGTGGTGAGCCACCCTCCCAGTGGGCCAGTTCCCGGGACCACCTCCCCTACAGAAGCCGCTTGGGGGTTGATGAGCACTCTTCCCCACCCTTTGATGCCCACCCTGTGCCCACCAGACACAGGGGCACAGACAAACCACAGTTCAGTAGCCATCTCAGGAGGAGAGTCCAGAGGGGCGGCCAGAGCCTAGCCTTGAGGAAAAGAGGTGAACCAGATTTTAGGGTGCCAGGGGTTTTCCAGGTGAGGGAGTCGGTGGGGGGTCAGTTCAGGTGCAGAGTCCAGCAGGAGCCATGCTGTGGCAGAGGGGGTTGGCATCTGATGCTTGTAGTGGGTCCCCCTCCATGGGGGTGGGAGGCGAGTCACAGCTGAGGGTTCTGAATGCAAGTCTGGACGTGTGGCCTTGACCCTGAGGCCTGCAGCAGAGGAGAGGCCTGGTGAGCAGGGACACCTCGGGTATGGGAGGCCTCAGGAGGGAGTGGGAATGGGACCGCCCGGCAGGGGCTCCCGCAGCCCCTCCCCTCGCCCTGCTCGCCCTGCGCTTCCCCATGCTGCCGCGAGGGGGCGCCGCGCCGCGCTACTACAGGGTCGGCCGCCAGCGCACGGCGGGCTTCGCCCAGGAGCCGCGCGGGCGGCAGGCAGCGGGCAGCAGCCCGGGTCCTCAGCGCCGCGGCTGGCAGCCGTCGCGGCGGACGCTGCCCATGGGTCGGGCTCCAGGGTTGGGCGCACCGGGAGCCGGTGAGTTGGGGCACGGCCGGGCGGGACACGGGCGCTGCGGGCAGGGGCGCTGGGAGGGGCTGCGGCGGCGGCGGCGGGGCACAGGTCGCGACGCGGAGGCTGCGAGCCTGGCGGGACGGCGGGTGTTCGGGCCGCTGCGCGGGGACGCGCAGGGTTGACCCGGGGCACAAGTGCACGCGCGGGTGACAGTGAGTGTGGCCGGCCGGCCGGCCGGCCGGCCGTGGCGCCACGGCGCGCGGGAGTGTACAGCCCTCGCGGCAGGGGTGGTGGAAGGTGGGAGGGGCTGCGAGGCGCGCGGGAGTGTGCCCCGAGGGGCGCGGGTGCGTGGGCAGGGGTGGCGACCGGGAGGGGACCGGCGGAGGGCACACCCCCAGCCGCCGTTGCGAGAGACCGGCTGTGCCGCGCACGCCCCGCCACTTGACTCGGCGCGAGCAGCAAGCTTCCTCAGTTGTTCGGGTGGCAGGAAAAGCCAGCCTGGACCCAAGGCCTCCCCAGCACTAGACCTCAGTTTCCCGAGCTGCGAAATGGGAACAGTAAGGCTGACCTGCCGAGTGGTTGTGAAGAAGGGAAAGGGCCTTGTCTGTGGGAGAAGAGGGTGGTGTTGTCTCTGAAGCTGGGATCGGATTGAGGAAAGGAGCAATGCTGCCGCCAGAGAGCCTGCAGGGACAGTGGGGTCAGCTCCGGGTTCTGGGTGTGTCCCTCACTCAGTGACCGCAGGCAGGGCTAGGGAACCCGTAGTCCACTCCTCTCTGTGTTCAGGTGGGGAAAGGGAGGCCGGGAGGGGAAGAGGCAAGGGGAGGCTCCCGACCCTGCCCCAGGCTCAGCGTGGGGAGCAATGTTGAAAAGACAGACAAGCCAGCTTGGGGTGGTGGAGGGGCTCACCCCTGCTCCCCAGCCCCTGCCTCCTGGGCCCCTGAGGCAGGTGTTCTGCTGAGCCTCAGGAGTCAGAGGAGTGTCCTGGGAAGATTTTCCTGCAGGGCAGGTGCTGTGTCCCCATCTTAGAGTTGAAGTAACCGAGGCTTTAGAGAGGTGACAGGACTTATTCAAGGTCTCAGGACCATGAAGTGGCAAAGATGGGGTTTCAACGGTGTTAGGACTGGTTCCAAAAGCCATACTCCAGCCACTGAGTCAGGGGAGTGGCTGGGGTTGTTAACTCACTCGCCGTGAGCATCCATGGAGCTCCTACTGTATGGTATCTGCTCCGGGCCCCAGTGAGTGCTTACAAGCAGGTGTGGGAGAAGGAAGCTGAACAAGTAATCAAAGGAAGAACCAAGGTCATGGCAGAAGATAAGTGGTAGGAAGAAAATAAGACCGGGTAATTAGGGTAGAGACTGGGGGAGGGGGGAGGGGAGCCTTATCCTGGTCAGGGAGTGTGTCTCTGAGCAGTGACCACTGGCTGTGATGTGAACTCCCACAAAAAGATCTGAGGGTGCAAGGCCCCTGAAGCAGGCACAAGTGGTGGGTGGGAGGAGCTGGAACAGAGCCAGTTATGCGAGCTGTGGAGTTTGAATTTTCCTCTGGGTGCAGTGGGCAGACCCTGGAGGGTTTAGAGTTGTGAGTATTGAAAGGACGTCCCTGAGGTGGGTGGAGAGGACTGCAGGGGGCAGGAGAGGGAGCAGGGGTTTTCAAGGATGAGCCAGCTGGCTGCTGGATGTGGAGTCTGCCATCCTGGCAAGGCCAGGGGCATGAGAAGGGCAGGGTCTTCGGCAGGTGGTGGAGTTGTTAGCTGTGGTGGGCAAGAGAGCCTGGTTTGGTCTCAAGCACTGCCCCACTTCCTGCATCCTTCTGGGCGCCGATCTCAGATCTCCCTGTGCCCGGCAGGGGAAGGAGTGCCTGCCTGCCCCGAATTTGTAGAGAAGAGATGCTGGCTGTTTGGGCTAGGTGTTCAGGTTGGTCTCTGCATCCTTTGACATGTTCCCATAAGTCTTTGAATATTATTCCAGCTCTCACTTGTACTTTAACCCAGACCTAGAGTCAGCCATTTCTCAAGAAGCCTTGGTGTCTTTCAGTGGGGGCTGGGAGTGGGGTTAGAAACCAGTATCGGGGCATTAGATGGGCTCATTGCTACCTTGGCGTCATTGGCTCTAGGCTTTCTCAGTGCACTGAGCCAAGAGCTCTTTTTTAAAAACTAAAAGTGAACGTTTCCATCTCCTTTCTCCCACAGTAAGAACCTGGTTCCCACAGAATATAAATATATGTAATAATTTGCTTAATCCTAGAATACACCCAGAATAGTTTCAGAATCACTACATCCAAACCACTACCAATCAAAACCTACCAGGTCAAGTTCAGGATTTCTTTGGCTGTAAAGTCATAACTTTGTGAGTATGTTCTCAATTTGATATACCATTAGTTTCATCTGTTTGTGTTTGCACACAGTTTGGTGGGTTTTTTTCCCTTTCGTCTTTATGATATACTTTTATTTTTTGAATATGTAAAACATTTGTTTTACATGGTCCAAAGGTCAAAACTAAAAAAAAGAAAAAGAAAAAAAGAAAAGCTGGACTTACAAGTCTCAATCCCATCTTTGTCTCTTCCTTCTTGTTCCCATACCATGGGTAATCATTTGAAATCATTTCTGGTTTATTCTTCCTGGGTCTCTTTTGCAAAATAAGCCACTTATGCGTTATTACAAGAGTTAGCATGTACATCTTTTTCTGTGCCTTGCTTTTTTCAGTTAAAAAATATCTTTTTACCAGTTCACAGAGACTTCCCTCATTCTTTTGTACAGCCACGTAGTACTCCATTATGAGGCTGTTCCCTACTCATTCAACTGTCTTATGGATGGGCATTTTGTTTTTTTCAGGCCTTTGCTATTAAAAATAGTGGAGTAATGGATAACCTTGCCTATAGGCTGCTTGTGTTTGTGGAAGCATATTATTAATTCCAAGAAGGAAGAGTAAATAAATATTCATTTTGTTAACTATTCTCCATTCCCCCTTCCCAAATTTTGCACTCCTACCAGCAAGGTATCACAGTGTCTATTTCCCCCACACCCTCGTGGGTCTAAGAGCCAGGAAATAGTATTTCAGTGCATTTTAATTTACATTCCTATTATTATGAGTAAAATTAGACAGCTTTTCATTTGTTTACGAGTCATTTGATTATCTTTTTTCTGCGACTTGCCTGTCCATATATTTTGTCCATTTCCTTTTGCATTTGGGGGGATTCTTTAACTTGGATTTAAAAATTTGTTCAAAATACATATTAGAGATATTTATTTAAGTGTTTTATCTTTGTTATATTGCAACTATTTCTCCCAGGTTTTTTTTTAACTTGTTTATGGTGGGTTTTGCCATTAAAAGCTTTCTATTTTTAGATAGTTGATTTAATCATCCTTCATTTATTGCACCTAGATTTTGAATCCTAGTTAGAAAGGCTTTTCTCACACTCAGTTGTAATGGAGTTCACCTATGTTTTCCAATACTCGTTTGGTTTTGTACTTAGTTTACAGATCCAATCTAATCTTTTTCCAAATGTCTATCCCTCTATCCCAACACGATTTATTTAAAAGGCTGTCTTTTCTCCCAGTGATCTGAAATACACCTGTATCGTATACTAAACATCCAAATGCAGTTGGACCTATTTCTGGGCTTTCTAGTCTGCCTCACATCTCTGTCCCTTCATATGGTGGTCTCACACGTAGGAATTACATTGTGTGTGTGTGTGTGTGTGTGTGTGTGTGTGTGTGTGTGTGTGTGAACAGCAAGGAAGACTGTATCTACAACTGTTGCAACAGGGGAAAGAGATTGAACTCAATATCCATTATTGTGTTTTGATATCTGGTAGGGCTAATCCTCCTTCCACTGCTTTTAATTTCAGGGATTTCCTAGCTATTCCAACATGTTGCTGGTATCTCTTGTTAGGATCGTGTTAAATTTATGTATAACTGCAGGATAATTGATGTTTTTATGAAGTTGAGTCATCTTATCCAAAAACAAGGAATGTCTTCCTTTGTGTTCAAGAGTAGTTAACCTTTTACTTGCTCAAGACCACTTTCAGGAGCATTTTGAAGTTTTCTTCACATTCTTTGTCAGATTTATTCATGAGTATTTTACCTTGTTTGTTGCTATTATAAAAGGTTTTTTTCCATTATATCTTGTAACTTGTTATTGTCTATGTGTATGTTATTTTATTTTATTTTTTTATTTTTTTATTTTTTTATTTTTTTATTTTTTGTGGTACGCGGGCCTCTCACTGTTGTGGCCTCTCCCGTTGCGGAGCACAGGCTCTGGACGCGCAGGCTCAGCGGCCATGGCTCACGGGCCCAGTGGCTCCGCGGCATGTGGGATCTTCCTGAACTGGGGCACGAACCGTGTCCCCTGCATCAGCAGGCGGACTCTCAACCACTGCGCCACCAGGGAAGCCCTGTATGTTATTTTATATCCATCTACCTCATTAAACTTATTTTGTTGTTAGACTCTGTTAGATAGTTCAGATATTCTGTCATCTGAAAATTGAAATAGTTTTACTCCTTTACTGATTTTTATGCATCTAATTGCTTTCTCTTATCTAATTAAATTAGCTAAATACCTCTAATTCAGTATTAAATATTGAATATAATAGGCACCCTTACCTTGCTCCTGACCTTAGTAAAAAGACCTCTAATACTTCCTCCATTAAGAAAGATGCTGACTTTACATATATATATATATGTACATATATATATGGAGTATCCATTAATTTCTATTTTATTGGGTGATTTCTTAAAGTAAGGAATGGGTATCGATTTTTGTTGAAGACATCTGTGGAGACAATTATGATATTTCTCCTTAGCATAATTAATAAGATGAATGATATTAATGGATTTCCTAATATCAGGTCTGGGATGAGAGTGAGGCAAACAATAAGACACAAAATTTATTAATATGAATATTAAGCCATCTTTGCACTCATGGAATAGAAACCACTAGGGCATGATATGTTTTGATATGGTTGGATTAGCTATCTATTGCTCTATGACTGTGTAATGAATTACCGTAAATGTAGTGGCTTAAAACAACACACATAATATTATCTCATAGTTTCTGTAGATTTGAAGTCCAGGCGTGGCTTAGCTGGGTTCCTGCTGGTATTGGCCAGGACTGGGTTTTCATCCAGAGGCTTAACTAGGAATGGATTCGCTTTTCCACTCATATATTGTTAGCAGACTTCAGTTCTTTGTGGTTGCAGGACTGACAGCGTAAGTGTTTGCTGGTGGCTGCAGTCTGCTCTCAGCTTCTGGAGGCCACCCACAGTTCCTGGGGACCACCTGTGGTTCTTGCCACGTGGGCTTCCCCAGCATGGCCTCTTTATCAGGCCAGCAAAGAGAGTCTCTAGAGTAAATCTGCTAGACAGAGTCATGTGCAGGGGAATCAGGAGGTGATATCCCATCACTTTTGCTATATTCTGTTGGCTAGAGGAAAGGTTCCATCTGCACCCAAGGCATGAATACCAGGAGATATAGGGATCATGGTCACCCTAGAGTCTGTCCACCACAATGGCGTTGGATTCTGTTTGCTAATATTTCTTTTTGCTCAAGTTTCCCCAGTCATCTCTTAGTCTGATAAAGCTTAGCTTCCAGTGGGTTTTTCAGGAAGGGCTTATGAGTACAATAGTCCTTGATTTCTTTCATGTTGCATATGTTTTCTATAAACCTGATACTTGAAGGATAGCTTGGCTGGTTATAGGATCCTGACCTACACTTTCTTTCCTTGAGTTTGTTACAGTGCTGCTCCGGCTGGTATTTCTTACATGTTGTTGACAAGAAGTCTGACATAAACATGCTTTCCTTCCCTTTGTGAGTGACTTGATCATTTTTCTTAGAGCTCCAAAGGATTATTTTTTTCTTTACCTTTAACATCGAATCATTTTACTAGGAAAAGTCTTGGAGTTGAGCATTTGAGATGTTTCCTCAAGTATGGGTGGGGGCTTTGACTATGCAGATTCAAGTCTTCTTTCATTTCCAGAAAGTTTTCTTGGATAATAATTTTAAATGTTAAAATTTTTTTCTTCCAATAATATGTCTGTATGCTGGATCTTTTTTCTTTTTTTTTTGGCCTGTCTTCTGTATCTATCACTTTCTTTATGGTTCTCTTCACTGCTGTTTTGTGGTTTTCAGTCATTTCCTCAATGAGCATTTAAAAATTTTTCAGTCAAATCTATTCTCCCTAAGAGAGCTTCTAATTTAGTGTTCATTTCTGAGTTGATTTTGTCTTTCATTTTCTTTCCTGAGTTTGGGAAACTCGTTCCATGTTTACCTATTTTTTGGTCCGTATCAAATTTATACTTCAGATGTTTTTTTCATATCTGAATCTTTTCTTAAGGCAGTTCAAGTTGGGGCATTGTTAAATTGTTCCCCTGTGAACTGATTTGTGGGGAGAATGATTGTTATTCTTAAATGGTTGTCAACCTTAAATTGGTTTGTATGGGTTTTATCTGTTACCTTCTGTTAACTTAGAAATGTCTTTAGGTTAGCTGGGACTGGTAATAATAAAATGAATGTAGGCAGGAGTTGGGCATGTGGGTAACATCAGGTTTCTTAGTTCAAGAATTCCCTCTTCTGTTGGTTTAGAGAAGTGCAGTATCCTTACTTGGTGTCTTTAAGGCTTTGGGATGGTTATGTGTCTTCTGTGTTTACTTTTGCTTCTGTAGGTCCTTGAATTTCCATGCTGCTTCTTCCTATCTACTACCACCAAACCTCCAAAGGCCTCTACTTCAGAGCCACATCTCCTAGAAGCAGGACAGTTCCAAGACAGCCGCCTCTGGTCCCACACACTTTGTCCCCTTTCAATTCCCCAGTATTCAGTGCCTTGATTCCCCCTGGTCTCAGACCTGCTCTCAGAATTTCCCCGTGCAGGTGGGACTTTCTCCTTCTGGTGTTATTTTTTCTAAGGTCTTGGACCTAGCTCCCTGCTCCTCTTTCCCATGTGGTCTCTGCCTGACCCTCAATACCAGCGGGCTCTGGAGCAGGCTCTGCAAGTTGGGTCTCTTTCATACCAATTTCAGGTGGGCAGCAGCCTGTCTCCTGATCATGTTCCAGGCCTGGGTGTGGGTGCTTTTATTTGCTCTTTTGGTTCATCTTTATGGAGAGGTTTGGATTTAGCTGACTGCTGTTATCTATGGGGACCCAGAGATGTCCCCAAACTTTTTACTTGGAAAGCTTCATAAAGAAGGATGTACTGTTCACCTAAATCCATCACTTGTTAATATCTTGTGGCATGTGCTTTATCTCAGTGCTCATTACTTTTGCTGAACCGTTGAAGGGTTAGTTACTGGAATCATGCCCTCTGCCTAAATACATCAGCATCCCCTTAGAACAAGGATGTTCTCCTACAAAACCTCTATTCAGGTATCACACTCAAGAAACTTAACATTAACACGTTTCTCATAAACAGTCCATATTCAGCTTTCAACAGTTGCCCCAGTGATGTTTATGGGTCTTATTTTTACATCGAGGATGCAGTCAGTGATCAGGCACTGCCCTTGTTTGTCATGTCTGTTAGAGTCTGTTTAATCCACAATGGTTTCTCCATATGTTTTTGGTTGATCTTTCCTGTGTTGTTCTGAAGGATCTACATGAATTTTCTCCCTTAACCTGGATTTATTGGACTCCCTTCTCAAAACTTGATTCAGGTTAACTGCTTTGGGTTGAAATTGCTATAAAATTACCAACTGTGATGCGTGTCACCTTTGGCCTGTGTATCCTGTGCCCTCCTGGAGGCCAGGGCATCTGCCAGGAGCGTGAGGGGAGGGGTTTTGGGGGGAGAGGCTGAGGAACTTGGGGCTGAAGGCTTTTGCCAGGCATCCTGTGGCAATGTTAGGCTCTGGCCTCCATTTCCCTTCCCACCCTTCAGGCATCATTCCCAGTCTCATTCCTGTCACTGTCAATACACCCTTGGCCTTTGGGCCTGGCCCTGTGGGCCTGGCTCTACCTCAGGGGGTTCTCTTTTTCTGCAAAGGTGCCCATCACGCCCCTTTCACGCAGAGCCCCCAAAGATCCTCCAGGGAACCAGAGATAGCACAAGGCACCCAGGTCACAGAGACTGGGGTTTGAACCCACTGCTTCCTCACTGGGTGACTGCTCTTACACTCCCAGGATCACTTTGGATTTCAAACACCAAATGGGGCCCATAATGCCGGTGCCTGGTGCAAAAGAGGCATCCACTCCGTGCTTATTCCCTTCCCTTCCTGGTGACCCAGCATGCATCCCTCACTTTTGGTAATGATGACGAAAGGTGGCCTGACCCTCCTTTGCCCTGCAGAGCTCTCTGGGGCCGGGGCCTGTAGAAAGGAGTCCTCTTGTGTGTGTCATGCCATCTCCATGATTTCCTTAGGGTCTTACTACCCCAGGCACCGCCACCAGGTATACCCCAAACTGCCAAACCACATAAACTTAGCCAGGAAGAGTCTTATGGACTAACCGGTGAAAGGTCCATGAACTTGGGGTGGGGGGTCACCTTCGTTTTATTATTTTTCAGTGAAGCTAACACAGGCTCCAGTGTTGCCAGTTAAAGGCCTTTCAGTCCTGGCACCAGGGATCATCCTAATTGGTGAATTCCTGCCTTATAAGCAAGGGATCTCGCCAAGGACTGGAAGGAATGAAGCCTCTTGGGATCAACTAAATACTGCCCCTGCAGAGTCATTATGTACTTGGTTAATTTGGTCAGTAAGTTGTTCATTTTTTGTTTTTAAATCCAGGCAACATTCAAAAGTACATGAGTCTGGCTAAATAATAGTAATTAAACGGCCACTTCTGTCTTTGATGGTTGAAACACCTGCACAGTGGCAGCAGCTGTGTACCTGTGGCCTCACAGCAACTTCCGTCTACTTTCCTTTCCTCTGAGGAAACAGAGGCTCAGGAATGTAAGTGGACTTTGCAGGGTAATCCAGCCAGTGTGGGCCTTGGCACTTGGTCTATGCTGTTTATGGTCTGAGATGTTTACAGCCTGGGCTATTCTTTCTTTTTTTTTTTTTTTGCGGTACGCGGGCCTCTCACTGCTGTGGCCTCTCCCGTTGCGGAGCACAGGCTCTGGACGCGCAGGCTCAGCGGTCATGGCTCACGGGCCCAGCCGCTCCGCGGCATGTGGGATCTTCCCAGACCGGGGCATGAACCCGCGTCCCCTGCATTGGCAGGTGGACTCTCAACCACTGCGCCACCAGGGAAGCCCCTGGGCTATTCTTAAGCAGTGTGGCCTGCCCTCTTTTCTGTCTTTATGAGGCCTCTACTTTCTGCTCAGCCACCTGTCTGTCCATCCATTTGACCACCCACATGCTAAGCAGCTGCCCAGTTTCATGCCTGAGCTGGGCTCAACCAGGAGTGCCTCTCTGAGTGCTTACCATCTATCAGGCAGGGTGTGTCAGGTTGTTTATAAACATTCTTATGAGAATGGAAATAAGTAAAATAGCAAACTAACAGTAGAGAAAAAAACCTTTTGAAAAGGTTAATAAAATCGATAAATTCCAAGAGTAACTAAGCAAAAATACAATTTATCAATATTCTACAGACATTAAAAGGATAACAAGGGATTTTTATGAAGTACTTTATACCAATACATTTGATAAAAGGAACAAATGCCTTGAAAGACAAAACCAAAATTGACACAAGAAGAAGTAGAAAATCTGAACAATTCTATTTCTGTTAAAGAAATTGAATTTATAATTAAAAACTTTCCCAGAAAGAAAATGTCACATGGCTTTCCTAGTGAATTCTATCAAATATTTAAGAAAGAAACACTATTGCACACTCATTCAATAAGCAAATTTAATATGTGTGGTAATAAATGCTGGAGACAATGTGGATCAGTAGAAACCCTTCTGGTCTATGTGTGGGAGTGTAAATTGGTACAACCAGTTTGCAAAACAGCTGAGAATTATCCAGTGAGGTTGAATATATATACTTGCAGCATATCCTGCAAAGGAGCAGTTCCATTGCTGATGTGTCCCCAAGAGAACTGTGTGTGCATGTACTCCCAGACCCCTGCTCTAAGCAGCAACAACTGGAACCAACCTATGTTCCATTGGCAGGAAAATGGAAAAAGAAATTATGGAACACTCACATATGAACAGTCAGAGAGCAGACTCTTAGAAACATTGTATGGATGTAATCTTCATCCATCATGGTAAGTGCAAAAAATCAAGTCACTAGTACTGTGTACAGAATGACGCCTTTTTTTTTTTTTTTTTTGGCTGCATTGGGTCTTCATTGCTGCGCACAGGCTTTCTCTAGTTGCGGCGAGCGGGGGCTACTGTTTGTTGCAGTGCACAGGCTTCTTAATGTGGTGGCTTCTCTTGTTGCCGAGCACGGGCTCTAGGCGCACGGGCTTCAGTAGTTGTGGATCATGACTCTAGAGCGCAGGCTCAGTAGTTGTGGCGCATGGGCTTCGTAGCTCTGCGGCATGTGGGATCTTCCCGGACCAGGGCTCGAACCCGTGTCCCCTGCATTGGCAGGGGGATTCTTAACCATTGTGCCACCAGGGAAGTCCACACACCATTTTTTTATAAAACTTAAAAGCAATTAAACCGTACAGTATATTGTTTAGGGATACGTATTTCTGGGATAAATTTTTTTCTTGTAAGATATATACTCTTAGCAACTTTCAGATATACAATACAGTATTGTTAACTATAGTTGGCATGCTGTACATTACATGCCCAGGACTTACTTATTTTATAACTGGAAGTTTGTCCCTTTGACCCCCTTCACCCATTTCACTCACCCCCACCCCCACCTTGGCAACCACCAGTCTGTTCTCTGTATCTATGAGCTCAACTTTTTTGTTCTGTTTTGTTTTGTTTTAGATTCCACATATAAGTGAGATCATACAGTATTTGTCTTTCTCTGTCTAACTTATTTCACTTAACATAATGCCCTCAAGGTCCATCCATGTTGTCACAAATGGTAGGATTTTATTCTTTTTTATGTCTGCATAATATTCCATTGTATATATATAAATATACCACATTTTCTTTATCCATTAATCCATTGATGGATGCTTAGGTTGTTTCCATGTCTTGGCTATTGTGAATAATTCTGCAATGAATGGGAGGGGGCAGATATCTTATTAAGTCAGTGTTTTTGTTTCCTTCGGGTGAATACCCAGAAGTGGAATTTCTGGATCATATGGTAGTTCTATTTTTAATTTTTTTAGGAACGTCCATGCTGTTTTTTAAAGTGGATGCACCAATTTACATTCCCACCAATAGTGCGCAAGGGTTCCCTTTCCTCCACCTCCTCACCAACACTTGTTATTTCTTGTCTTTTTTATAATAGCCACCCTAACAATTGTGAGGTGATATCTCATTGTGAATTTGATTTGCATTTCCCTGACGATTAGCGATGTTGAACATCTTTTCATATAACTATTGACCATCTGTATGTCTTCTTTAGAAGAATATCTATTCAGATATTCTGCCCATTTTTAAATCAAATTGTTTGTTTTAAAAAAAACATTGTTTTTTGCTGTTAAGTTGTATGAGTTGATTTAAAAAAAAATTCCAGATAGTGGGAATGATGAAAGTAGGGTGGGTTGGGAGGATAGTACAGGAGGGGTTGACAACATTCCACCGCCCAACTGGGTGGAGGGCCTCCAGGCATCTAATTTGTTATCGTGCTTCATAACTTATATGTTACAGATAATCTTTTTATGTAACAGACATTTCATAACAAAATCACTTTAAGTGAATGCTAAAATGTTAAAAGGAGTTCTCACATTTTCTTCCCAAGTTCCTCATGTTGGTCTTTACTCTGGGGACACACTTCCTACTTTGGAGACCACTAAGTTAATCAAAGCACCTGATCACCGGGGTACTGCTCTGCAGCAGGCCCTGGTGCAGGGCGGCAGTGTCCCCTACCTCATGCATGAGTGAGAGAGGGCCATAGTCAGGGTCAACTCAAGAGAGGCTTCCAGGAGGAGGCTATACCTCAGCTGCTCTGGAAGGTCAAACAGCAGTTAGGCAAAATGTGGTGGTCAGGTAAGCAAGGAAGAAGGAGCAAGGGTCCAGGCCCCTGGCATGAGAGACCCTGGCAGCTCAGTGCCTGCTCTCTGCACCTTGGCTGTGAGCAGCTTGAGGACAGGCACTGGGCCGCTCTGTCACTGCCATCCTGCACAATGCTGGGAGCACAGCTCAGGAGGGCCCTCTGGGCCTCCTGAACCAGCCACTGCCCAGTTTCCCTGCCAATCCTCAGCAGACCAAAAACACTAGAGAGCAAGGCACAGGAGCCAAGAGGGAGGACCCCAGGCTCCGAGGGGGCAGGGCAGGTCACCCTGCACACTCACACACCTAGACACCACCTGGGCAGGCAGATTTGGATGTGTGCCTGGCTCTGATCCTCAGAGAAGGTTATCCATGATCCGGAACCCTGGTCGGGAGGTGCGATCCACTTGTGACATACTTCCATGAGGATGGTTGAACTCTCCACTTCCTTCACGTTCAATGGCAGTATCCATCAGTCATGTGGGAAGGCTCCCCAGCTCAGGAGTTCTGACAACCGGCTGCTCTGACAAACCCCTTAAGAATAAAACATTGCACACTTGGTGGTTTGTGTGAACGTGTGCAAGGGAGATTGTCGAAAGGGTTAAGGAGGCTGAGATGACAGTGTGTGTGACAGCTGCTCCCCTGATGTCAATTGCAGGCCCCCAGTGGCCTATGCTTTGAGAACAGATGTTTCTGCATAAATGCAGCTGAATTCTTTTAGCACTTTGGATGAAGAAAAGGACTTTAAGTGTCTGCATGTTGCAATTCTGAAATGTTTGCCAGGAAAAACGTACTTATATTTTGCAAATAGTGTGTAAGAAGAAGGAACAAGTTAGGTTATTGCACCATACATAACCAATTTCATGAGCAGAGTCATTAACAGATGCACATTGCATATAACAAATATGATCAGTGGCCACTCACCTTAATGAGGAATGCCCTCATTCCTTCCTGTGGCCATTTTCACCCCTGGCTCAGACAGGGAGGGCAGCCTAAGGTCACATGGCACCCAGGCCCCCTGCGACTTTCAGGGAGAAAGTCACAGACTTTCCTTTTTTTTTCTTTTTTTAAAATTTTTATTGGAGTATAGTTGATTTACAATGTTGTGTTACTTTCAGGTGTTCAGCAAAGTGAATCAGTTATACATATGCATGTGTCCACTCTTTTCCCATGTAGTCCATTAGAGTATTGAGTAGAGTTCCCTGTGCTATACAGTAGGTCATTATTAGTTATCTATTTTATACATAGTATTGAGTATATGTCAATTCCAGTCTCCCAATTTATCCCTCCCCCCTTACCTCCTAGTAACCATACGTCTGTTTTCTACATCTGTAACTCTACTTCTGTTTTGTAAATAAGTTCACTTGTACCCTTTTTTAGATTCCACATATAAGCGATATCATATGATATTCGTCTTTCTCTGTCTGACCTACTTCAGTCAGTGTGACAATCTCTAGGTCCATCCATGTTGCTGCAAATGGCATTATTTCATTCTTTTTTATGGCTGAGTAATATTCCATTGTTTATATGTACCACATCTTTATCCATTGCTCTGTCGATGGACATCTGGGTTGCTTCCATGTCCTGGCTATTGTATAGTGCTGCAATGAACATTGGGGTTCATGTATCTTTTCAAATTATGCTTTCCTCTGGATATTTGCCCAGGACTTGGATTGCTGGATCATATGGTAGCTCTATTTTTAGTTTTTTAAGGAACCTCCATACTATTCTCCATAGTGGATGCACCAATTTACATTTCCACCAACAGTGTAGGAGGGTTCCTTTTCTCCACACCCTCTCCAGCATTTGTTATTTGCAGATTTTTATGATGATGGTCATTCTGACTAGTGTGAGGTGACCTCATTGTAGTTTTGTTTGTTTGTTTTTTGTTTTTTTTGCAGTAGGCGGGCCTCTCACTGTTGTGGCCTCTCCCGTTGTGGAGCACAGGCTCCGGACGCGCAGGCTCAGCGGCCATGGCTCACGGGCCCAGCCGCTCCGCGGCATGTGAGATCTTCCCAGGCTGGGGCACGAACCCATGCCCCCTGCATTGGCAGGCGGACTCTCAACCACTGTGCCACCAGGGAAGCCCCTCATTGTAGTTTTGATTTGCATTTCTCTAATAATTAGTGATGTTGAGCATCTTTTCATGTGCTTTTTTGGCCATCTGTATGTCTTCTTTGGAGAAATGTCTATTTAGATCTTCTGCCCATTTTTTCATTGGGTTGTTTGTTTTTCTGACATAGAGCTGCATGAGCTGTTGTATATTTTAGAGATTAATCCTTTGTCGGTTGCTTCCTTTGAAAATATTTTATCGCATTCTGTGGGTTGTCTTTTCATTTCGTTTATGGTTTCCTTTGCTGTGCAAAAGCTTTTAAGTTTAACTAGGTCCTATTTATTTATTTTTGTTTTTATTTTCATTACTCTAGGAGGTGGCTCCAAAAAGATCTTGCTGCGATTTATGTCAAAGAGTGTTCTGCCTATGTTTTATTCTAAGAGTTTTATAGTATCCAGCCTTATATTTAGATGTTTAATCCATTTGGAGTTTATTATTGTGTATGGTGTTAGGGAGTGTTCTAATTTCATTCTTTTACATGTAGCTGTCTAGTTTTCCCAGCACCGCTTATTGAAAAGACTGTCTTTTCTCCATTGTGTATTCTTGCCTCCTTTGTCATAGATTAGGTGACCGTAGGTGTGTGGGTTTATCTCTGGACTTTCTGTTCTGTTCCATTGACCTATATTTCTGTTTTTGTGCCAATACCATACTGTTTTGATTACTGTAGTTTTGTAGTAAAACTTTTTTTTAATGGAAATTCTCAAAAACTTAAACATGTAAAGAATAGGATAAACATGAACCGCATGCGTTCATCTCCCAGCTCCCACACTATTAGCTCACAGTCCATCTTCCTTTATTTGTACTCTGTCCTGTTAGGTGTTTAAAGCAAATCCAAGACACCCTATCATTTCCCCTGTCATAACTATGATATGCATCAAGGAACTGATGGGGGTTTTATTTATTAGCATCATGCCATTGACACACCTAATGAAATTAATAATAATTTCTGATTATTATCTAATAGCCAGTCTATAATCAGATGCCCCAATTAATTCAGAAATATTTTTTTATAGTTGGTTTGTTCAAATCAGGATCCTAGCAAGTTTCACACATTGCACTTGATTTTTATAACTCTTAAGTCTCTTTTATTCTATAAATAGTCCCCGCCCCACCTTTTGGGTTTTTTGGTCTTCATTCCATTGATTTCTTAGAGAAAAGGGGACATTTGTCCTGTAGAGTGTCCCATGTTCTGAATTTGGTCTCCTTTTGATGTCAGTGAACTTGTTTGTCTATCCCCCATACTTCCCTAATCAAGCAGTTTGATCTAGAGCAGCACTGTCCGGTAGAAATATCATGGAGCCGTATGGGTAATTTGAAATTTTCTTGTAGCCACATTAAAAAAGGTGAAATTAAGATTAGTAACACAACTAACAACTATGTTTATTTAACCAAACATATCCAAAGTATTATCATTCTAACATGTAATCAATATAAAAGTTACCAATGATATATTTTACATTCCTTTTTCATATAGTCTTTAAAATCAGATGTGCATTTGTGCTTATAGCACATCTCAGTTTGAATATTGTGTCACTGTAAATAACTAATCTGTATTTCAATTTCATAAAAATTAGTTGAAAAGTTGAAAAACATACTTAAATGTCTTCTAATAGCTATCAAATATCACATTTTATAAACTTTTTTAAACATGTGTATAACTGACATACAGTAGACACTCATGACCCATGTAAACATGTAAACACTCATGAATCCATCACCACAATCAAAATATCCATCTAGCTACTTCACTCAGCAAAATTATTTTAAAGTATATCTATGTTGTTGTGTGTATCAACAGTTTCTTCCCTTTCATTGCTGAGCAGGTGGATGTGCCACAACTTGTTTATGTGGTGGACAGCATTCTAAGATGGCCCCCAGGATTCCCACTCCTTGGGGTACATGTGCTGGATAATCCCCTCCCCTCAAGTGTGAGAGGGACTTGTGAATATGAGATTTTAAGCTATTAGGTTACATTATATGCCAGAAGGGATTTTTCAGATGTAATTAAGGTCACTGGCTAGTTGACTTTGAGTTAATGAACAGGGAGATTATTCTGTGTGGGCCTGACCTAATTGGGTTCTTCTGGAAGTCAGACAGGTTGAAAACCTCCCCTTTTGGCCATGAAGCTGCAAACTGCCATGTTGTACAGAAGGTGGGTGGCCTCTTAGAGCTGAGGGCCTCAGTCCTGCAACTGCAAGGGATTGAATTCTGCCAGCCAGCAGGGAAGTAGGAAGAGGAACCTAAGGCCTAGAGGAGATGGCAGCCCTGCTGGCACCCTGATTTCAACCTGGTGAGTCCTTGAGCAGAGTACCCAACCAAAATGTTCCAGGATCATGACCCAAAGAAACTGAGAGATAATTAATTTAAGTTTTCAGTAATTGTATTCTAAGTTTATGGTATTTGTTACAAAGTAATAAAAATCAAATACGTGTATCCATTGCATCTGCTGATAGACATATGGGTTCTTTATGCTTTGGGACTATTATAAATAAAGCTGCTATAAACACTTACATGCAAATCTTTGTATGGATACCTGCTTTCATTTTTCTTAGATAAATACATGGGAGTGGAATGGCTAGGTAATATGGCAAGTTCATGTTTAACTTTTAAAGGAACTGCCAAATTCTTTTCCAAAATGGTTGAACCCCATAGCAATGTATGGAAGTTCCACTTGCTCGACATCCTTGCTACACTTGGCATTGTCAGTCTTTTTCATTTTATCTGTTCTAATAGTTGTAGAGGGGGATCTCATTGTGGTTTCAATTTTCATTCCCCTAATGGCTAATTATTTGGACATCTTTTCTTATGCCTATTTGCCATCCGTGTATCTTCTTTGATGAAATGTCTGTTCAGATATTTTGCATATTTAAAAATCAGGTTTGTTTTCTTATTACTTTTTGAGAGTTCCTTACATATTCTGGATACAAGTTCTTTTTTAAATAAATTTTATTATTTATTTTTATTTTTGGCTGTGTTGGGTCTTCATTGCTGTGTGCAGGCTTTCTCTAGTTGCAGCAAGTGGGGGGCTACTCTCCGTTGCGGAGCATGGGCTCTAGGCCCACGGGCTTCAGTAGTTGTGGCGCATGGGCTTAGTTGCTCTGAAGCATGTGGGATCTTCCTGGACCAGGGCTCAAACCCGTGTTCCTTGCATTGGTAGGAGGATTCTTAACCACTGTGCCACCAGGGAAGCCCTGGATACAAGGTCTTTATCAGTAAGTGATTTATAAATTTTCCCCTTATTATGTGACTGTCGTTTATTCTTTTCACAGTGTCTTTTGAGGAACAGAGTTTTTAATTTTGATGAAGTCCACTTTATCAATTTTTTCTTTTCAATTATGTTTTGGTGCTTAAGGAATTTTTACCTAACCCAAGGTTACAAAGATTTTTCTCCCATATTTTCTTCTAGAAACTTTGTAGTTATAGGTCTTACTCTTAATCTGTGATCCATTTTGAGTTAATTTTTGCTTATGATGGGAAGAATGTATCAATATCAGTTTTTTTGCATCAGATAACCAATTGTTCCAACACCATTTATTGAAATGACCATCTTTCTTAACTGAATTGCATTTGCATTTTCTTAAAAAAATCAATTGACCATAAACTTGTGGCTCTGTTTCTGGCCTCTCTATTGTATTCCAGTGATCGCTTGGTCTATCTTGATTTCAGCACCCCACTCTCTTGATTACTGTACCTTTAAAATAAGTCTTGAAGACAGGAAGTGTAAGTACTCCAACTTTGTTCTACTTTTCCAAAGTAGTTTTAGATGTTCTCATTCCCTTGCATTTTGAAATAAATTTGAGAATCAGCTTGCCAATTTCTACCATCTATAGATCAATTTGGGAGAATTGACAAGAATATTGAATTTTCTGATCTATGAACAGACATTTATTTAGATCCTTAATTTCTCTCAGAAATGTTTTATACTTTTCCATGTACTCTTGCGCATCTTTTCTCAACTTTAGCCTTCAGTACTTTTTTATCTATTGTAAATCATATTTTTAAATTTCAATTTTCAATGTCTTGTTGATGGTAAATAGAAATGCAGTTGACATTTGTATATCGATCTTGTACACAGCATCCTTGCCAAACTCATTTATTAGTTACAGTGCTTTTAAGGGAATTTCAACATAGATGATCACATCATTTACAAATAAAAATAGTTTTATTTCTTCCTTTTCAATCTGGGTGCCTTTTATTTCTTTTTCTTACCTCATTTCACTAGTGAAACCTCCAGTACAGTGTTGAATAGAAGCAATAAGAGTGGACATCCTTGCCTTTTCCTGAACTTAGGGGGAACACATTCAGTTTTTCACTATTTGGTATGATATGAGCTGTAGGTTTCTCACAGATGCCCTTTATCAAGTTGGGAAACTTCCTTTCTATTCCTAGATGGCTGAGAGTTTTTAACCAGGAATGGATTTTGAACCTTTTTTTTTTTTTTTTTTTTTTTTGCGGTACACGGGCCTCTCACTGCCGTGGCCTCTCCCGTTGCAGAGCACAGGCTCCGGACGCGCAGGCTCAGCAGCCATGGCTCACGGGTCCAGCCGCTCCGCGGCATGTGGGATCTTCCCGGACTGGGGCACGAACCCGCGTTCCCTGCATCAGCAGGCACACTCTCAACCACTGCACCACCAGGGAAGCCCCTGGATTTTGAACTTTGTCCAATACTTTTTGGCATCCTTGAGATGATCATATGGTTTTTCTTTTTTAGTCTGTTAATATGGTAAATTACAAAGGTTGTGTAACACAACCTCTATCTAGTTCCAAAACTATTATTATTACCGCAAAATAAAACCCCATGCCCCTTAAGCAGTTGCTCCCAACTCCGCCCTCCCCCAGCCCCTAGCAGCCACTAATCTGTTTCTAGCTCTACAGATGTACCTGTTCTGGATATTTCATATAAATGGAATCATACAGTATGTGACCTTTCGTGTCTGGCTTCTTTCACTGAACGTTTTTGAGGTTCGTCCATGTTGCAGCATATATCAGTACTTCATTGCTTTTTATGGGTGAATAATATTCCATTGTATGTATATACCACAATTATTTATCCATTCATCTGTTGATGGACTTTTAGGATGTTTCCACCTTTTGGCTATTGTGAATAGTTCTGCTGTGATCATTCATGTACAAGTATTTGTTTGAATACCTGTTTTCACTTCTTTTAGGTATATAACTAGGAGTAGAACTGCTGGGTCTATGATTAACTTACTAAGGAAGCACCAAACTGTTTTCCATAGCAACTGACCATTTTACATCCCCACTAGCAATGAACAAGTGTTCCAGTTTCTTCACATCCTCACCAACACTCATAAATTTCCGTTTTGTTGATTATGGCCATCCTTGTGGATGTGAAGTGGTATCTCATTGTGGTTTTGATTTGTATTTCCCTAATGACTAATGATGTTAACCACCTTTTCATGTGCTTGTGGGCCATTTGCAGATCTTCCTTGGGGAAATGTCTGTTCAAGTTGTTTGCCTGTTTATTTTTTAAACTGGGTTGTTTATCTTCTTGTTGTTGAATTGTAGGAGTTCTTTATATATTCAGGATACTAGACCTATATCAGACACATGATTTGCAAATATTTTCTACCATTCTGTAATTTGTCTTTTTAATATTCTTTATTTTATTATTATTATTTTTGGCTGCATTGGGTCTTTGTTGCTGTGTGCGGACTTTCTCTAGGTGTGGCAAGCAGGGGCTACTCTTCGTTGCACTGCGTGTACTTCCCATCGCAGTGGCTTCTCTTGTTGTGGAGCACAGGCTCTAGGCACACGGGCTTCAGTAGTTGTGGCTCGTGGGCTCTAGAGCACAGGCTCAGTAGTTGTGGTGCACGGGCTTAGTTGCTCCGCGGCATGTGGGATCTTCGCAGACCAGGGATCAAACCCGTGTCCCCTGCACTGGCAAGTGGATTCTTATCCACTGTACCACCAGGGAAGCCCTCATGTTCTTTTTTTTTTTTTTTTTTGCGGTACACGGGCCTCTCACTGTTGTGGCCTCTCCCGTTGCGGAGCACAGGCTCCGGACGCACAGGCTCAGCGGCCATGGCTCACGGGCCTAGCCGCTCCGCGGCATGTGGGATCTTCCCAGACTGGGGCACGAACCCATGTCCCCTGCATCGGCAGGCGGACTCTCAACCACTGTGCCACCAGGGAAGCCCCCTCATATTCTTTATAATGCCATTTGCTGCACACAAGTTTTTAATTTTGGTGAACTCCAGTTTTATCCATTTGTTCTTTTGTTGCTCATACTTTTGGTGTCATATTTACAAATCCACTGCCAAATCTAATGTCATGAAGCTTTCCCCTTATGTTTTCTCCTAAGAGTTTCTTACTTTTAGCTTTTATATACAGGTCTCTGATCCATTTTGAGTTAATTTTTGCATATGGTGCAAGGTAAGGGTCCAACTTCTTTTGCATTTGGATATCCAGTTATTCCAGCACCATTTGTTGAAGAGACTGTTTTTCCCCATTGACTGATCTCAGCACGCTTTTCAAAAGTCAACTGGCCATACATGTATGGGTTTATTTCTGGACGCTTGATTCTGTTTCATTGATCTGTATGTCTGTCCTTATGCCAGTACTGCACTGTTTTGATTACTGTAGCTTATAGTAAGTTTTGAAATTGGAAAGTGTGAGTTCTCCAGCTTTGTTTTCACAATTCATTTGAATTTTAAGATGGGTTTTTGATATCTGCAAAAACGGCCATCGGGGGCTTCCCTGGTGGCGCAGTGGTTGGGAGTCCGCCTGCCGATGCAGGGGACACGGGTTCGTGCCCCGGTCCAGGAGATGCCACATGCCACGGAGTGGCTGGACCTGTGAGCCATGGCCACTGAGCCTGCGCATCCAGAGCCTGTGCTCCGCAACAGGAGAGGCCACAACAGTGAGAGGCCAACAGACCACAAAAAAAACAAAAACAAAAAAACGGCCCTTGGAATTTTGGTTGGGATTGCATTAAATATATAGATCACTTTGAGTAGTATTGCCACTTTTATGATATTAAATCTTCTAATCTATGAACATAAAATATCATTCCTTTTATTTAGGTTTTCTTTCATTTCTTTTCAACAGTATTTTATAGTTTGCAGTGTACAAGTCTTTCACCTTCTTGGTTAAATTTATTCTCAGATATTTTCTTCTTCTGGAGGCTATTATAAATTGTATTCCCTTACCATCACATCAAAAAGAATAAAATACCTAGGAATAAACCTACCTAAGGAGACAAAGACCAGTACTCTGAAAACTATAAAACTATCTTGATGAAAGAAATAGAAGACGACACAAACAAATGGAAAGATACACCATGTTCTTGGATTGGAAGAATCAATATGGTCAAAATGACTATAGTACCCAAGGCAATCTACAGATTCAATGCAATCCCTATCAATTTACCAGTGGCATTTTTCACAACTAGAACTAGGACAAACATTTTTAAATCTAGATGGAAACACAAAAGACCTCAAATAGCCAAAGCAATTCTGAGAAAGAAAAACGGAGCTGGAGGAATCAGATTCCCTGACTTCAGACTATACTACAAAGCTACAGTAATCAAAAGAGTATGTTACTGGCACAAAAACAGAAATATAGGTCAATGGAACAGGATAGAAAGTTCAGAGATAAACCCACGCACCTGTGGTCAATTAATCTACGACAAAGGAGGCAAGAATATACAATGGAGAAAAGACAGTCTCTTCAATAAGTGGTGCTGGGAACACTGGACAGCTACATGTAAAAGAATGAAATTAGAACATTCTCTAACACCATTCACAAAAATAAAATCAAAATGGAATAAAGACCTAAATGTAAGACCTGATACTATAAAACTCTTAGAGGGAAACTTAGGCAAAACACTCTGACATAAATCGCAGCAAGATCTTTTTGGAGCCACCTCCTACAGTAATGAAAATAAAAACAAAAATAAATAAATAGGACGTAGTTAAACTTAAAAGCTTTTGCACAGCAAAGGAAACCATAAACGAAATGAAAAGACAACCCACAGAATGGGATAAAATATTTTCAAATGAAGCAACCGACAAAGGATTAATCTCCAAAATATACAAACAGCTCATGCAGCTCTATGTCAGAAAAACAAACAACCCAATCAAAAAATGGGCAGAAGATCTAAATAGACATTTCTCCAAAGAAGACATACAGATGGCCAAAAAGCACATGAAAAGATGCTCAACATCACTATTACTAAAGAAATGCAAATCAAAACTGCAATAAGATATCACCACACACTGGTCAGAATGACCATCATCAAAAAATCTGCAAACAATAAATGCTGCAGAGGGTGTGGAGAAAAGGGAACCCTCCTACACTGTTGGTGGGAATGTAAGTTGGTACACCCACTATGAAGAACAGTAGGGAGATTCCTTAAAAAACTAAAAATAGAGCTACCATATGATCCAGCAATCCCACTCCTGGACCTATATCGGAGAAAACCGTAATTTGAAAAGATACATGAACCCCAATGTTCATTGCAGCACTATACAATAGCCAGGACATGGAAGCAACCTCTGTCCATTGACAGGAATGGATAAAGAAGATGTGGTACATATATACAATGGAATATTACTCAGCCATAAAAAAGGATGAAATAATGCCATTTGCAGCAACATGGATGGACCTAGAGATTATCATACTGAGTGAAGTAAGTCAGACAAAGAAAGACAAGTATCATAGGATATCACTCATATTTGGAATCTAATTTTTAAAAATGATACAAATGAGCTTATTTACAAAACAGAAATAGAGTTACAGACATCGAAAACAAACTTATGGATACTAAAGGGGAAACATGGTGGGGGGAGGGATAAATCAGGAGTTGGGGTGAACATACACACACTGCTATATATAACGTAGATAACGAGAAAGGACCTACTGTATAGCACAGGGAACTCTACTCAATATTCTGTGATAACCTATATGAGAAAAGATTCTAAAAAATATATGTACACGTATAACTGAATCACTTTGCTGTACACCTGAAACAAACACAATGTTGTAAATCTACTATACTCCAAGAAAAATTTTTTTAATTAAAAAAATAAATAAGGACATCCCTGGTGGTCCAGTGGTAAAGAATCCGCCTTCCAATGCAGGGGATGCAGGTTCAATCCCTGGTCGGGAAACTAGGTCCCCACATGCTGCAGGGCAGCTAAGCCCGCATGCCACAACTGCTGAGCTCACATGCCTCAACGTGAGAGCCCGCGTGCCGCAAACTACAGAGCCCACGCACTCTGGAACCCACACGCCACAACTACAGAGCCCACATGCCCTGGAGCCTGCACACCACAAGTAGAGAAGGGAAAACCCACATGCCACAGCTAGAGAGAAGCCCACATACTGCAACGAAGAGCCCACGCACCACAACGAAAGATCCCGCATACCTCAGTGAAGATCCTGCATGCCGCAACTAAGACCTGATGCAGCCAAAATAAATAAATAAATAAATAAAAATAAAAGAATAAAGGTAAAAAAATAAATTGTATTGTTTTCTTAATTTCTTTTTCAGAGTGTTAATTGCTAATATATAGAAAAACAACTGAGTCTTGTGTCTTGAGCTTGTAGTTTTGCACATTTACTGAAAATGTGTTTGTTAGCTCTAGTAGTTTATTTGTGGATTCTTTGGGATTTTGTATATAGGGGGTCATGTCATCTCTGAATAAAAATAGTTCTACTGTTTCCTTTTAATTTAATGCCTTTTATTTCTTTCTCTTGCCTCACTGCAATGTCTAACATTTCCAATACAATACTGAATAGCAATGGTGAAAGCAGACATCCTTGTCTTACTCCTGATGGGAAGGCTTTTAACAACAGTTTCAATTGCTTTGATAGATATTGGGCTATTCGGGTTATCTATTTCTACTTTCATGAGATTTGGTAGTTTGTATATATTAAGAAAATTTTCCATGTTATCTATTGTCAATTTATTGGCATAAAGTTGTCCATGATATTTCCTTATTATCCTTTTGATATCTTTAGAACTTGTATTAATGTCACCTCTCTCATTTGTGATATTGGTAATTTGCATATTCTCTCTTTTTTCCTGATTAGTCTGACTAGAAGTTTATTAAATGTTTTTATCTTCTCAGAGAACAAGATCTTTGGTTCATTGTTTTGCTGTATTGTTTTTCTGTTGTATACCTCATTTATTTTCTGCTGTGAATAGTATCATTTCCTTTCTTCTGCTTACTTTGGGTTTCATTTGCTGTTCTTGTTTCTTAAGGTAGAAGCTGAGGTCATCAATGTGAGTATATGATTTGAGATCTACTTTTTTCTAATATAGACATTTACTGCTATAAAATTTCTTCTAAGTGCCACTTTAGCTGCTTCCCACATATTTTGATACCTTATGTTTTCGTTATATTCAAATTAGAATACATTTTAATTCATTTATTATTTTTTCTTTTGCCCATAAGTTATTTAGAAGTGTATTATTTAGCTTCCAAATAATTGGGGATTTTCCAGATACCTTTGTTAATTATATCTAATTCAATTCCTTTTTGGTCAAAGAACATACTTTCTGTGACTTGAGTCCTTTTAAGTTTACTAAGACTTGTGTTATAGCCTAGAATATAGTCTATCTTGAATGTGCATTTGAAATGAATGTGTATTCTGCTGTTCTTGAGTGTGCATTTGAAATGAATGTGCATTCTGCTGTTCTTGTATGTTCTTTTATAAACAGCAATCAGTTTTAAGTTGCTTGGTAATGTTGTTCAAGTGTTCAATATTCTTCCTGATTTTCTGTCTACTTATTCCATCTATTATTAAGTAGGGGGCATTAAAATCTCAGCTACAGTTGTCGATTTTCTTCTCACCGTTCTATCTGTTCTTTTTTTTTAAACATCTTTATTGGAGTATAATTGCTTTACAATGTTGTGTTAGTTTCTGCTGTATAACAAAGTGAATCAGCCATATGTATACATATATCCCCATATCCCCTCCCTCTTGCATCTCCCACCACCCTCCCTATCCCACCCCTCTAGGGGGTCACAAAGCACCGAGCTGATCTCCCTGTGCTATGTAGCTGCTTCCCACTAGCTATCTATTTTACCTTTGGTAATGTATATAAGTCCATGCCACTCTCTCACTTTGTCCCAGCTTGCCCTTCCCCTCCCCTCACCATGTCATCAGATCCATTCTCTACATCTACATCTTTATTCCTGTCCTGCCCCTAGGTTCATCAGAATCATTTTTTTTTTAGATTCCATATATATGTGTTAACATACGGTATTTGTTTCTCTCTTTCTGACTTACTTCACTCTGTGTGACAGATTTTAGGTCCATCCACCTCACTACAAATAACTCAGTTTCTTTTCTTTTTATGGCTGAGTAATATCCCATTGTATATATGTGCCACATCTTCTATAGCCATTCATCTGTCGATGGACACTTAGGTTGCTTCCATGTCCTGGCTATTGTAAATAGAGCTGCAGTGAATATTGTGGTACATGACTCTTTTTGAATTATGGTTTTCTCAGGGTATATGCCCCATAGTGGGATTGCTGGGTCGTATGGTAGTTCTATTTTTAGTTTTTTAAGGAACCTCCATACTGTTCGCCATAATGGCTGTATCAGTTTACATTCCCACCAACAGTGCAAAAGGGTTCCCTTTTCTCCACACCCTCTCCAGCATTTATTGTTTGTAGATTTTTTTTAAAGGACTTCAAATGCTTCGCTTTATTTATTTATTTATTTATTTATTTATTTATTTATTTTTGGGTGTGTTGCATCTTCATTTCTGTGTGACGGCTTTCTCTAGTTGTGGCAAGTGGGGGCCACTCTTCATCGCAGTGCACAGGCTTCTCACTTCCGCAGCCTCTCTTGTTGCAGAGCACAGGCTTCAGACGTGCAGGCTCAGTAGTTGTGGCTGACAGGCCTAGTTGCTCCGCGGCATGTGGGATCTTCCCAGACCAGGGCTCGAACCCGTGTCCCCTGCATTAGCAGGCAGATTCTCAACCACTGTGCCACCAGGGAAGCCCTGTTTTTAGATTTTTTGTTGATGGCCATTCTGACCAGTGTGAGATGATATCTCATTGTAGTTTTGATTTGCATTTCTCTGATGATTAATGATGTTCAGCATTCTTTCATGTGTTTGTTGGTAATCTGTATATCTTCTTTGGAGAAATGTTTATTCAGGTCTTCTGCCCATTTTTGGATTGGGTTGTTTGGTTTTTTTGATATTGAGCTGTATGAGATGCTTATAAATTTTGGAGATTAATCCATTGTCAGTCACTTCATTTGCAAATATTTTCTCCCATTCTGAGGGTTGTCTTTTGGTCTTCTTTATGGTTTCCTTTGCTGTGCAAAAGCTTTTAAGTTTCATTAGGTCCCATTTGTTTATTTTTGTTTTTATTTCCATTTCTCTAGGAGCTGGGTCAAAAAGGATCTTGCTGTGATTTATGTCCTAGACTGTTCTGCCTATGTTTTCCTCTAAGAGTTTGATAGTGTCTGGCCATATATGTAGGCCTTTAATCCATTTTGAGTTTACTTTTGTGTATGGTGTTAGGGAGTGTTCTAATTTCATTCTTTTACATGTACCTGTCCAGTTTTCTCAGCACCACTTATTGAACAGGCTGTCTTTTCTCCATTGTATATTCTTGCCTCCTTTATTAAAGATAAGGTGACCATGTGTGCATGGGTTTATCTCTGGGCTTTCTATCCTGTTCCATTGA
Source organism: Mesoplodon bidens (assembly GCF_964165515.1). Classification (NCBI taxonomy): domain Eukaryota; kingdom Metazoa; phylum Chordata; class Mammalia; order Artiodactyla; family Ziphiidae; genus Mesoplodon; species Mesoplodon bidens. The sequence continues at coordinate 174,492,729 of NC_138160.1, read as the reverse complement.
TCTATATTTCTGTTTTTGTTCAAGTACCATACTGTCTTGATTACTGTAGCTTTGTAGTACAGTTTGAAGTCAGGGAGCCTGATTCCTCCAGCTCCGTTTTTCTCTCTCAAGATTGCTTTGGCTATTCGGGGTCTTTTATGTTTCCATACAAATTGTGAACTTTTTTGTTCTAGTTCTGTGAACAATGCCAGTGGTAGTTTGATAGGGATTGCATTGAATCTGTAGATTGCTTTGGGTAGTACAGTCATTTTCACAGTGTTGATTCTTCCAATCCAAGAACATGGTATATCTTTCCACCTATTTGTATCATCTTTAATTTCTTACATACTGTCTTGTACTTTTCTGCATAAAGGTCTTTTGTCTCCTTAGGTAGGTTTATTCCTAGATATTTTATTCTTTTTGTTGCAGTGTAAATGGGAGTGTTTTCTTAATTTCACTTTCATATATTTCGTCATTAGTGTATAGGAATGCAAGAGGTTTCTGTGCATTAATTTTGTATCCTGCTTCTTTACCAAATTCACTGATTAGCTCTAGTAGTTTTCTGGTAGCATCTTTAGGATTTTCTATGTACAGTATCATGTCATCTGCAAACAGTGACAGCTTTACTTCTTCTTTTCCGATTTGGATTCTTATTTTTTTCTTCTCTGATTGCTGTGGCTAAAGCTTCCAAAACTATGTTGAATAATAGTGGTGAGAGTGGGCAACCTTGTCTTGTTACTGATCTTAGTGGAAATGGTCTCAGTTTTTCACCATTGAGGATGATGTTGGCTGTTGGTGTGTCATATATGGCGTTTATTATGTTGAGGAAATTTCCCTCTATGCCTACTTCCTGGAGAGATTTTATCATAACTGGGTGTTGAACTTTGTTGAAAGCTTTTTCTGCATCTATTGAGGTGATCATATGGTTTTTCTCCTTCAGTTTGTTAGTGTGGTGTTTCACATTGCTTGATTTGCGTATACTGAAGAATCCTTGCATTCCTGGGCTAAACCCCACTTGATCATGGTGTGTGATCCTTTTAATGTGCTGTTGGATTCTGTTTGCTAGTATTTTGTTAAGGATTTTTGTATCTATGTTCATCAGTGATATTGGTCTGTAGTTTTCTTTTTTGTGACATGTTTGTCTGGTTTTGGTATCAGGGTGATGGTGGCCTTGTAGAATGAGTTTGGGAGTGTTCCTCCTTCTGCTATATTTTGGAAGAGTTTGAGAAGGATAGGTGTTAGCTCTTCTCTAAATGTTTGATAGAATTTGCCTGTGAAGCCATCTGGTCCTGGGCTTTTGTTTGCTGTAAGATTTTTAATCACAGTTTCAATTTCAGTGCTTGTGATTGGTCTGTTCATATTTTCTATTTCTTCCTAGTTCAGTCTCGGAAGGTTGTACTTTTCTAAGAATTTGTCCATTTCTTCCAGGTTGTCCATTTTATTGGCATAGAGTTGCTTGTAGTAATCTCTCATGATATTTTGTATTTCTGTGGTGTCAGTTGTTACTTCTCCTTTTTCATTTCTAATTCTATTGAGTTGAGTCTTCTCCCTTTTTTTTTGATGAGTCTGTCTAATGGTTTATCAATTTTGTTTATCTTCTCAAAGAACCAGCTTTTAGTTTTATTGCTGTTTGCTATTGTTTCCTTCATTTCTTTTTCATTTATTTCTGCTCTGATCTTTATTATTTCTTTCCTTCTGCTAACTTTGGGGTTTTCTTGTTCTTCTTTCTCTAATTGCTTTAGGTGTAAGGTTAGGTTGTTTTTTTGAGATTTTTCTTGTTTCTTGAGGTAGGATTGTACTGCTATAAACTTCCCTCTTAGAACTGCTTTTGCTGCATCCCATAGGTTTTGGGTCGTCGTGTTTTCATTGTCATTTGTTTCTAGGTATTTCTTGATTTCCTCATTGATGTCTTCAGTGATCTCTTGGTTATTAAATAGTGTATTGTTTAGCCTCCATGTGTTTGTATTTTTTTGCAGATTTTTTTCCTGTAATTGATATCTAGTCTCATAGCCTTATGGTCAGAAAAGATACTTGATACAATTTCAATTTTCTTAAATTTGCCAAGGGTTGATTTGTGACCCAACATATGATCTATCCTGGAGAATGTTCCATGAGCACTTGAGAAAAAAGTGTATTCTGTTGTTTTTGGATGGAATGTCCTATAAATATCAATTAAGTCCATCTTGTTTAATTTATAATTTAAAGCTTGTGTTTCCTTATTTATTTTCATTTTGGATGATCTCTCCAATGGTGAAAGTGGGGTGTTAAAGTCCCCTACTATGATTGTGTTACTGTCGATTTCCCCTATTATGGCTGTTAGTATTTGCCTTATGTATTGAATTCTCCTATGTTGGGTGCATAAATATTTACAATTGTTATATCTTCTTCGTGGATTGATCCCTTGATCATTATGTAGTGTCCTTCTTTGTCTCTTGTAATAGTCTTTGTTTTAAAGTCTATTTTTTCTGATATGAGAATTGCTACTCCAGCTTTCTTTCTTTCTTTCTTTCTTTTTTTTTTGTGGTACGCAGGCCTCTCACTGCTGTGGCCTCTTCCGTTGCAGAGCACAGGCTCCGGACGCACATGCCCAGCGGCATGGCTCACAGGTCCAGCTGCTCCGTGGCATGTGGGATCCTCCCGGACCAGGGCACGAACCCGTGTCCCCTGCATCGGCAGGCGGACTCTCAACCACTGCGCCACCAGGGAAGCCCTCCAGCTTTCTTTTGATTTGTATTTGCATGGAATATCTTTTTCCATCCCCTCACTTTCAGTCTGTATGTGTCCCTAGGTCTGAAGTGGGTCTCTTGTAGACAGCATATATACAGGTCTTGTTTCTGTATCCATTCAGCCAGTCTATGTCTTTTGGTTGGAGCATTTACTCCATTTACATTTAAGGTATTTATTGATATGTATGTTCTTATTACCATTTTCTTAATTGTTTTGGGTTTGTTTTTGTAGGTCTTTTCCTTCTCTTGTGTTTCCTGCCTAGAGAAGTTCCTTTAGCATTTGTTGTAAAGCTGGTTTGGTGGTGCTGAATTCTCTTAGCTTTTGCTTGTCTGTAAATGTTTAATTTCTCCATCAAATCTGAATGAGATCCTTGCTGGGTAGAGTAATCTTGGTTGTCGGTTTTTCCCTTTCATCACTTTAAATATGTCCTACCACTCCCTTCTGGCGTGCAGAGTTTCTGCTGAAAGATCACCTGTTAACCTTATGGGATTCCCTTGTATGTTATTTGTTGTTTTTCCCTCGCTGCTTTTAACATTTTTTCTTTGTATTTAATTTTTGATAGTTTGATTAATATGTGTCTTGGTGAGTTTCTCCTTGGTTTTATCCTGTATGGGACTCTCTGCACTTCCTGGACTTGATTGAATATTTCCTATGTTAGGGAAGTTTTCAACTGTAATCCTTCAAATATGTTCTCCACCCCTTTCTTTTTCTCTTCTTCTTCTGGGACCCCCATAATTCGAATGTTGGTGCATTTAACATTGTCCCAGAGATCTCTGAGACTGTCATCGATTCTTTTATTCTTTTTCTGTATTCTGCTCTGTGGTAGTTATTTCCACTATTTTATCTTCCAGGTCACTTATTCATTCTTCTGCCTCAGTCATTCTGCTATGTTCTATCTGTTCTTGCTTCATATATTTTGAAACTCTGTTATTAGTACACATTTAGGATGTTTATGTCCTCTTAGTAAATGGACCCCTTTGTCATTATGAAATGCCCCTCTTTATCTACTCTGTCTGAGAATAATGTAGACACACCAGCTTTCTTTCCTTTTTTTCATCTTTTTTCTTTGCCACTATTTGTGTCTTTATATTTAAATAGAGGGTTCTGTGTGGTTCTAGGTTTCTATCTAATCTGAAAATCTCTGCCTTTTCATTTGGTTGTTTAGACCATTTACACTTAATGTGATTATTGATATTTTTGGATTTATATCTACCACCTTGTTATTTACTTTTTATTTATTTATTTATTTATTTTTCATCTTTATTGGAGTATAATTGCTTTACAATGGTGTGTGCGTTTCTGCTTTATAACAAAGTGAATCAGTTATACATATACATATGTTCCCATATCTCTTCCCTCTTGCATCTCCCTCCCTCCCTCCCCATCCCACCCCTCTAGGTGGTCACAAAGCACCGAGCTGATCTCCCTGTGCTATGCAGCTGCTTCCCACTAGCTATCTATTTTATGTTTGGTAGTGTATATATGTCCATGCCATTCTCTCACTTCGTCACAGCTTTATCCTTTTATGTTCTTTTTCTGACTTATTTTGGGTTAATTGGGTATTTTTTAGTGATCCCATTTTATCCCCTTTGTTGATGTATTAGCTATATTCCTGTGTTATGTTATTTTAGGGCTTGATTTAGGTGTAATAATATACATTGTATTACTTTTTTGTTGTTACCTAAAACATTAAAACAATCTTGGCAACATAAAACAACACACATTTATTATTTTAGAGTTTCCATGAGTCAGTTTCCAGGGACTGGTTAGCTGGGTCCTTTCCTCAGAGTCTCAGAAGCCTGGAGTTGGAATCTCATCTCAACTTTAGGATCCCCTTCCAAGCTCATGTAGATGGTGGCAGAATTCATTTCCTTGCAGCTGTTGAGCTCATAGTGGCTTAGTTTCTCAAGGATATCAGGAGAGCTTCTGATGTGAGTCTCTGACTTCTAGACTTTTTTTTTAAAGAGCCCACCTGATTAGGTCAGGCTCACCCAGGAGCCTGACCTAATCTAGATTAGCTGTAGGCCAACTGATTAAGGTCCTTAATTAAATTTGAAAAATTCCCTTCACCTTTGCCGTATAACATAACCTAATCATAGGAGTACCATCCATCATATTCATGGGTCTCACCCACACTCAAGGAGAAGGGGTTACACAAGGCATGTACACCAGGGGCTAGGAATCTGAGGGGCCATCTTAGAATTCTTCCCACCACATCTTCCATTTAGCACAGTCTACCTTCAAGTGATTCTATACTACTTCACATATGGTATGAGGACCTGATACCAGTGTACTTCCATTCTCTCTCAGCCTTTGTGCTGGTATTTGTTTCGTAGAGTTGTGTAACAAAGTTCTACAAACTGGGTTGGCTTAAAACAATAGAAATTTATTCTCCCATAGAGTAAAAGTCCCAAATCAAGGCATCAACAGGACCATGCTTTCTCTGAAACCAATAGGAAAATCCTTCCTTGCCTCTTCCTAGCTTCTGGTGGCTTGCCAGAAATCTTTGACGTTACTTGGCTTGCAGCTCCAATCTCCACCTTCACTGTCACATGATTTCCTCTCAGTGTGCCTGTGTCTTCAAATGGCTATCTTCTTTTAAGGACACGAGTCAGATTAGGGGCCCATCTGACGCTAGAATGACCTCATCTTAACTAATTAAATCTACAGTGACCCTATTTCCATATAATGTTACATTCGGAGATACTAGGGGTTAGAAATTCAACATATCTTTTTTGGGGGGAAACAGTGAAACCCATAACAGTGCTGTTGTCATACATTGTATTTCCACGTATTTATAAACCCCACACTACGTTATTTTTGCTTTGAACAGTCAATTACATTTTAAGGATATTTAAATGAAAAGAAAAAATGTCTTTATATCTACCCATATATTTCCCTTGTTTTTGCTCCTTTTATGTAGATCTGGGGTGGGGCTGAGGCTGAGCAGGCTTGGTGTATCCCCAGGCAGCGGCCTCCTGACCACCAGTGACGAGAGGGGCAGAGTGGCCCCAAGCTGGGTGTGCAGCCCACCACGGCCACACAGGCAGGGCACACAGTCCCCTCCTCATCTCCTGTCTCTGCATTTAGGAGTAGCCCTCTGGGTACTGTACGTCTCAGGCGTTGTCTTAACAGTGATGGTTTCCTACGTGGTGATCCCTCTTCATTTTTCTTTCCGGCTGAAATTAAGGGTTAATGAGAGGAAAGGGGCCCAGGCTGGACTTCAGGGAGCTGGAAATGTGCTGTTTCTCCACCGGGGTGCTGGTTGCACAGGTGTGTTCACTTTGGGAGAACTCACCTAGCTGCACACTTCAAATGTGTGTGCATTTCAGGATGTATGCTATACTTCATTAAAAAGTTAAAACACAAACAAGTAACAATAACTAAGGCTGAAAGAGAAGCTAAGGGGCTCTGCTTGTGGGAGTAAATTGGCAGTCCCTTGGGCAGGAGCTGGGTCCTGGGCTGCTTGCTAGTGGCCAGCCTGGGGCGGGGGCTTAGCTCCCTGAGTGTATATACAGGGACCTAAGACTCAAAGGGAATGATATCTGTGAAAGGACTCTGCCAACTGTAAAGAGCTGTGCACATGCCAGTGTGAACCCCCAAATGGCAGTTTGTATTCTGAATATTTGGGTCTTGGAGCTCATCTCAAAAGGCAGTGGTGGCAGCACTGGTTTTAGAAAAGAGTCGGCCTTGCAGCTGTTAGGTGTCTGAAGGCAGCAGCCGGGCCATTCCATATGCTGGCTTCTGCTTTGAGAAATGACTTGGAGTCAATCATCCCTGCTTTTTGTTAAACTCAAATATGCCCTGCATGCTTCTGTGTGTTATTACCTCCTCAGACTAACGAGTGGCTGGAGAGAGAGGAACTGGCTGCCTTCCCCAAAGCTGCAGGCCCCAGCAAGCTGCAGGCCCCAGCAAGCTGCCTCCTCCTGGCGTCTGCTGGGGGACCTGGAGCCACGCTCCTCCTCCATCACCTGTCTGCTCTCTCCTTGTATTTCCTTTCTTTTTTCCCCAAAATGAAAACTCTCTGATGCTTCTTTGTAATAGTAATACAAGTCATTGAAGGGGAAAATGTCAGAAATGCAGAAAGTGGTAAAGGAGAAACCAAAACCACTCACTAGCCTATTAAGGACAAGATAATCCCTCTCATCACTGACTGTGCTGGACGTTTTCTCTGGGTGCGTGGAGGTATATTTTTCTTTTGCAAAGCTTTGCTCATTCTAAACATAGCCTGAATTATAACTGGCTTTTCTCACTCCTTAGCTGGCAGACGTTCTCAGCATCTTTTGTGCTCCTCTGACCGCTGCATGGTAGTCTTTTGAAGAGAGGGACCACACTTCGCTTAACCAGTGCCTGTTGCCGGGTGCTGCCCATTCTTAGCAGTGTGGTGAGCCTCCTTGCCCTTGGCAGGTGCTATTGATCGTTGCACTCTCCCTGGATAGGGTCTCAGAGTAATTGTTAAGGTCAAAGGTGAAGATCCATGCTAGCTTCTGCCTTCATGCCACCCATCAGTTGCTCTGGAGCGGGTCCTCAGGACCGTGGGGCATCCCCTCCTGCCCTCCTCTGCTCTCTGTATGGTTGGCCCACTGATCAGCCCTCCCTTCCTCCACTGTTCCACTCTGGGCTTCCCCGCACCCCTCCCTGCTCTTCTCCCTACAGTCTCCCTCATCTCAGTCAAGTCACGCAGGTGGCCAAGTGCCAACCTGAGTAGCTGAGTGTCCTTTTCCATCAGCCACCCCCTTGCCATCCAAACATCAGCATGGCCTGTGGGTGTCAACGTCCCGATCTGTCCGGAATGCAGCCACTTCTCTCCACCCCCTGATTCCAGCTCATCCCACAATCATGCCCATTCTTCACCCAGCAGACACCCACCAGGGCCATCCCACAACACTTGACCAAACCTACCTCTTCCCCATCCCGTGCCCCATGGTGAGGATTCTCGTCACCCGCTCTAGCCACAGCGGCCTCGCTCTTCTTGGCTTGCTCCCTCCTCTGGGCCTTGGCACTTGCTGCCCCCCTACACAGCCCTTCCCCAACTCCCAGGATGTGCTTCCCATATCTGGTCCTTCCTGCCATTGAGTTCCAGGCCAGATGTCACCTTGGCACATCAGCCTGTGAACTGGCGTCATTAGATCCATTTTACAGAAGAGCATATGAGAGGGAAAGTGACCTCCCCAGGAACTCACAGCTAAGGACCAAACCCACATCTGCCTTGGTCAGCCTATGTGTAAAGCCAATGCACTTCCCACAGCCCACAGGGGTGGTGTGCTCCAAAAACATGCCTGTCTCGAGAGCCTGGGGCATTAAGGTTCTTCCTATTGTATGTGCAGAAACTCAGCTTAAGCAGATGAAAACACAAAAAGAGAATGTATTTGCATGTGTAAATAAAAAGCCCAGGGGTAGACTTCAGGCATGGCTAGATCTAGGACACGGTCTCAGGCTCTCTGCCTGTTGGCTTTGCTTTCTCCACATGGGCTTCTTTTATAAGAAGGGTCTCAGCAACCTTGCACTTACCTCCTGTCCTTTACTTTCCCTAAGCAGAAGACAGAGTCTCTGCTCCCAAGACATTTATCTTGGGATAAATGTCCCAAGAACATTTATCTGTCTGGTGGCCCACCCAAGTGATATGCCTACCCACGAATCTATCCCAAAGTCTGGAGGTAGAATGCACCAAGTGGCCGGGCCTGAATCACATGCCCATCCCAAAGCACTGTAGGCCAAGCTAGTTCCTACCCCACGTAGCCCCTAGGACCATGTGCCTTTAATACCACAGGCAAGAGAGAGAGGACAAAATGGGTTCTATTGCCAGAAGGAGGAGTGGATGCTGGGTAGGCAGAAGCCACAGAGGCCCGTGACCTTGGGCAGCTACAGCAGGGCCAAGTCTTGGTGTGGACCAGGAGGCAAACCGGGGTCTTCCTCTTGCTTACTGCGCCCTAGCCTCCCTTGGTCCATGTACTGCTGCAGCCCGGCCAGAGGGATCGTGCAGACACTCATCTGAGGGCCTTTGCTGGGGCTGCTGGAACTGAGAAGAGGCTAAAAATGGAGCCAATTAACAGGCTGCTTCCTTAGGGAAACTGCTAGGTGAGCAGAGCATAAGCACTCAGTGAGTTCACCTTGAAATAAGTTACTAAGGCAGGCCAACCCCTGCACCAGGTAGGAGGTGGGCCTGGAGAGGGAAGGGATCAGGGCTGCTGAACCAGGGGTATTATATGCAGACAGCCCCAAAGACATCCTTTCCTAGGAGGAATGTTTCTGGAAGTAACTCCAGTTGCTCTATGGCCCTTAGACTAGCATCACCCTCACTGCCCCTTACCTGGCCACTGCTTCTCTCGCTGAGGGTCTCACCCCTCACAACTCGGTCCCCCACATGCTGGCGAAGTCACCATCCCTGGAATCCCCTCTTCTCTGCAGCCCCCTCCTCCAGGAGCAGATTGGGGCCAGGAGGATACTCACGTGGGACTGGCCTCTGCCAGGCCCTGACAGCTGCCATCACCAGAACAGTGATGTTTTCATAGTGTCTGTGTCTTATTCTGAAGAAAAGTATTAGTCCCAGAAAGCCAGGGCCCCCTGTCCCCAGAGCAGCGTGACCCATCTGCACAAGAAGTGATTCCTCCCTGCCACATCCTGGCAAGTCCTGGAGGTGTGATAGGTGGTGCCTGGGCTGGCCTGGCGGCCCGTACAGAACCTGGAAGTCATTGTCCTGATGACAGGATTGACAGCCACTTAGGACAGGTCTTTGCAGGATTAAAGCAGCACTCAGCATGGCTGGACCATTCACTGCCCTCTCAGGCCCTCCATGGACTGGAGACCACAGCGAAAGTGTGCTGAGGGGAGGGCGTGGCCTGTGTGACCTCTGCCTCAAGGGCCACCTGCTGCTGGAGGGTGTCGCCAGCTGAGGCCCAAAGACATGGGTCCTTGTGGGTCTCAGGCATGTCAAGGAGGCAGCTTCGTTCGCCTAAGAGACCCCAAGATTTTAGAGGTCCTAAAATCCACCTCACCCTACAGCCATTGTCCTCAGGGACCAGCAATGCTGCGTCTTCAGGCTGGGCTGAGGATTGACTACAACAACATTTGTTCACTATTCAGTCACTGTTATGTGTTGACATGTTTATTTTAATGCATTTTAAAAAGCACACAGCACATTAGACCTATGAGTTCATAGATATTGTTGCTAAGAATAATGCTAATTTTAAAATGTGAATTGATATAAAGAACGTGATTAAGTGAATAGCTGTGCAGAGAGTAGTCAGACCCAGAAATATCATGAAAGTGATCCTGGAGTGTGTCGTTCAACGAACGCTGAAATGAGCGGTTTCATTTCCTGAAGGTCCTGAGCCCAAGCCAGGCTCTTGGAGGGACCCAGGGGGCTGCACAGGGCAGGTGTGCGCAGGGGGCCCCACCCTTATCACCCCGCTGGTACCTGGCATATCGGTGTCCCTAACCCTGTGAAGACTTCTCCTTCTGCTGGGTGTCCTCACCTCTCCAGCACTCCCTCTTGGGGATTCCACGCACTGACACATGTGGCCCAGGGCCCAGCTTGGAGGAAGTGGGGTGAGCTGGGTTCTTGGTCACATGCCGTGCCATGACCTGGCTCCCCCAGCTCCCCACACTGCAGTGGCAAGTCACTCAACCAGGGTCACCTCATGTGAAACAGGGAGGATGAGAGCAACGGCGTGGTGGGGGACAGAGACGATGAGGAATCCACGCAGTGGCTGAGCAGTGTGTCCGGGCTCCTGCTGTCGCTGTGCTTACTGCTCCCACCATCACTACTGCTACTAGTAGAAGGACTGGTGAATCTGTCGGAGGGAAAACTGGCTGTCCCCTTTCTGCCAGGGCATTGTTGGGCTTTCTTAATATTCACGTGTTTATTTTCAAGGATGTGTGTGTTAACCGTCTTTGGGCTGTGAGTTTGGCGGGTGGCGGCTGGTTCACACCTGTATCCTCCTGTCCACAAGTGAGGCGGTGCACTCTATCCACTTTATTAGGAAGGTCTGAGGGGGATGGGACTTGCCCGAGGGCTCCCAGATGGGTGGTGGTCTGTGGGTCCCCACATCTGGGACTCCTCTAGGTGAAGGATCTGGCTGGTTGAGCATTGGAACCACCCAGGCTGTCCACGAGCTGGGGCGAGGCCCAGGCATCTGCATTTTCCAGGAGCAACTCCAGTGACTTCCAGCCTCCCCCAGATGCTGAGAGCAGGGACAGATGTCCAGTGCCCACATCTGACCAAGATGGCCCTACCTCCAGTGTGGGAGGTCTCACCCTCAGAGGCAGAGGCTCACTGCCTTCTGCAAAGGTGGCCATGGACAAGTGGCCTCTTACACAGGACTCAAGCTCGAACACCATTACCTCCTTTACTGTCTTTTAGGACAGTGGCTGGGGAGGCACTGATCTGCCTGGGCCCCCGGGGTTGACCATGCGCACTGGGGCAGCCTCTAGTGCCTGTGATCCAAGTAGCCCACCATCCAGCCTGGGCTTTTCCCCACACGAGCCTCCTGGGGTCTATGTGTGGAGACCCTCCCAAGTCAGAATCAGTCCTGGCTGTGGGCTTCCCCGGACCCATTTCAGAAGTCAATAAAAGCCCAATATCAATTTGAATCCCTGGAAGGGGTGGGGGCCATCTTGGTCCCCCCCCCGTCTCAATCCAGCTGGGTGACCTAGCACAGGTCAGGCCCTCTCTCTGAGCCTCAGTTTCCCCTTCTGTGACAACCACAGAACCCCTTCTGTGTCCCCTGAAGGTGACAGTCAAACTGCTTTTCAGCAAGCCTGGAGGGAACCAGATTCACAATTGTGTTTGTGCACATGCTGCATGGTGTTGGCCGTGGACAAGGTCCCCAGTGGTCCAGAGGCTACAGCCCAGGATGGGGAGTGACTCAGAATGCCGAACGGAGCCACCAGCTACGGGGCTCAGACACACACATACATCCTCTCAGCCTCTCTGACAAGGGCCTTTTCTCTGTCTACTCGACATTCCTGAGAGAAGCCAGAGAAAAACAGTATGTTTCTTTGTTTTATTATAACACTGATGACTTCATCTTCCCTTGCCTTCCCAGAAAAGACAATGACGAATTTGTTAAAGTTCAGCTGTGAGAGCCTCCTCTTATAGCAAGAATGAGAAGTATTTAAAAGCAGCTTCTTGCTTCTCGGAGTTATTTTCAGATAAGTGGCCCTGCTGGGTGTCACTCAGGCCCTACTTCTCTAGTTCCTGCCGTCCGTGGGGGGAGGGGAAGAGGTGGGAAGTCCGCAGCGCCCTCCTAGGCATTCAGCTGCCCAGCTCTCTGGGACCATCCCACAGGTTTTAACTCCTTCCTCCAGATTTCCAAATTCAGGGAGAAATGAAATGATTTCTCTGTTCATTAAGATTTTCCAGACCCTTAACAGACATCTCTAGCTAGAAGGAAACAGCCCCACGGAGTGATGTCCATGTGGCTTCCACAGGTACAGTCAGTGTGAGGGTCTGGTCTCCAGTGTGCCCCAGGACAGCAGGACCCCTGCCCCAGGGTCCCCTGAGGTGCCCAAACCCCAGGCGACCACAGAGGATTTAATCAGGCCAGGCAGAGCAGGGGCAGGCGGTTGATGGGGACAGTGAGGTGGTGGCATCCCCGGGTAGAGGGACAGTGCCAGGCAGGAACACAGGCCTGATGTGGCTGGCTCTTCTGAGTTCTTGAGTGAAGGCAGAAATGCTGATTCTTATGAAAGCCCTTGTGTCAATAAGGTCAGCAAATTCACCGTTTAAAAGCGCAGGACACCTGGGCCTCTGCTTGTCAACCTCAGGTGACTTACCTGGAGTGACCATTGAGCATGCACTTGGCCGGTGCCCGCCAAGACCAGTGCCGGGGACAGAGGGGTGAACTGCACCCTCCCTGGCCACGAACAAGTAGGTGAGAGAGCCAGACGGGACACAAGCCCTGCCCAGGGACAAGTGTGCCCAGAGGACTGTGCGAAGGGCATGGGGGCCCAGAAAGGGAGCTCTGGCCACCAGTGGAGGGGATTGAGCCAGGCTCCCTGGAGGAAAGGACAGCGGGTTGAACTTCAGCCTCTGCCATCCAAGAAGAGCGTACCGCAGGTTCAAAGGCCTGGAGGCAGGAGGGTCCCGAGAGGTGGGAATGGAATGTTGGTGGGCAGGTGGGAGGGCTACAGGGTGAGAGGCCACACTTGTGGGGAGGAGATCCAGGTGGGCTCCAGCTCCACGGTGGGGCCTGGCAGGGATTCTAGAGAAAGGAGGAGGTGGGCCCAGTTCTTTTCAGGCTGGGGCAGGAAGGCCCTGGCTGGGCTTGACGGGAGGGTCTGGGAGGAGCCAGTGGGCAGCAGCATCTGGGAGTTGTGCACACCCCAGACCGTCCGGACTGCTGGGGATCCCTGCACCTCCATGCCCCCACTTCCTTAGCCACCTCGTGATTCCTGGGGCCTGACCAGGATGGCATAAGGTGCACTTGGCCAGGCCCTGAGGTCTGAGAGAGGCCAGGGTAACACAAATGGCAGTGGAAGGCCGGGCAGCCTGGGCCAGGGGCAGTTCCTGCCTGAAGGAGGCAGGGGAGCAGGCTGGGATGGCCTCCCAGCCATCTGAGCACGATAGGATCCTAAGTGCCCCTTGTCACAGGTGGGCAGGACCACACCGATAGAGCACTGACTCTGCTTCTGACCCCAGTAGACCCACCTCAGGGTGGCTGTTATCAGCCCACTTTATAGACGTGGAAACTGAGGCTTATACAGGTGAGGGGACTGTCCCAGTGCCAGACGGTGAGGAAGACCCCCCCCCCACCATGTAGCCCACAGGGCACGTCCCCAAGCCTCCCAGGCTTCCTTCCCCAGACACTCTGAAACGAATCCCAGAAGCCACAGGGATAAAAAAACAGGGCTTTATTTTTGCCAACCATTTCCTATCCTTGAAAACGCCTGAGAGGTGTTTGTCAGGAGGTGCGGGTGACTCATGCAGACACTTGGAGATGCGATTAGCTATTTTTGCCTCAAACTCCAAGGAGATATGGGCAGCGTCCCTGCAGGTGCGCAGGCAGCCAGGGCTGACCCACAGCGGAGAGTCAAGGCAGTGGGTGCCGAGCACAGTGGACTAGACATTCCAAACGTTTTCAGCGTTAACAAAGACAAATCCCTCAGCCCAGAAGGCTGGCTTGGGTTTGCTGGTTGTCATCTCCAGGGTTATGTTGGGCTCCAGGGCCATGCAGGGTGGGGACCGTGGTCCTTGTTGATGTCCCCTTTCTTCCAGTCTTCAGTGTCTGAACATGAGGCTTCCCCTGCCCTGCCGCCTCCAGGTGAGCAGGCCCCAGGGCCCATGACCTCCTAGATGGCTCACACCTTCCAGATGCACCTGAGGCCTGCCTTTGGAGCTCAGCCGTGGAAGCTGAAGGTCCCAGGCTCTTGCAACTCAGAAGCCACAAAACCTGAGCTGAGAATGGTTTTCCTTCCCTGTAGCCCACTGGGTACTCCCTCCCCAAGGAGGTTAAAGAGGTGAGGATCCCACTCCTGGGCTGGAGGAGGGCCCCAGGATGCCTAGGATGGGGGCCATGGCCTGTGTCTCAAGGTGTGGCCCCTGTACGTGGAACCAGGACCATGGCCTTCTGACCCGGGCTGTCTCCAGCTCTCTGGGACTCAAAGGCCCCAATTTGGAGCAGCTCTACAGTGCTTATGAGAGCCAGTGCTTATGCCCAGCCTCTCGCTGGACAGGGGCCACAGAGAGGTGATCCTGACCCCACCCACTGGAGGGAGACACACACATCATAGCCTGAGGTGAGGCAGGGAGCCAAGAGCAGGGGGCCCAGCCTCGGGGCAACTCCCACAGCTACCACCATGTTCAGGACTCAGCTCCAATGGTGCGGGGAGCAAGAGAGGGGCATGACCTAGCTGCCAGTGCAGCCCCTTTGGCTGCAGCACAGAGAGGGGCTCAGCTGAGGACTGGGGCCACAGGAGCCATCAGGAGGTTTGACAAGAGAGAAACCTGGGGACAGCTGACTCTGGTCAGTCACAAGAGGATGGTGAGCCTGACTGGGGTGGTGGCCTCCAAGGGGACGAGGTGGCTGGGCCTGGGCAGGGCAGGCAGGGCTGTGCCTCTCAGCTGGTGGGTAGGGGTATCTAAAAGAATCTCAGCTGAGGAACACTTAGCGCTTTCATTCCTGGGTCCTTGATTCACACATCTCAGTGACAAATGTGTTTTTCACACAGTCTGATATTCATTGTCTGTGGTTAATAAGACACTTGTTTTCCCCTCACAAAACAAGCCACACTCCTCCCCGGCAGCTGTCGCCTGGCTGGCCAGCCCCATGAAGCAGCATGGTCACCACTGTCAGCCTCAGCCCCCAGCCAGGCACCACTAAGCACTTTCTCTGTCGTTGCGTCCAGTCACTGCCTAGTGACTGTTCGTTTGTTCATTCATTCATTCATTCAGCAAGTGCTGGCTGAGCCCTGTTCCAGATGTTGGGGGTGCAGCCATGAGTAGGACTAACAAAGCTGTGCCCCCAAGGAGCTCACGGTCCCATGGGGAGAACAGGAGACAAATAACACACACGATAGCTTCATGCCACAGGAATATGAAATGAGGTCCAGGGTGGAGAATGACTGGGCAGTGAATGCCATGTGGACCTGCAGTCATGGAAGGCTCTGATGGGAGGTGAGAGGGAGGCATCTGGGAGGAAGGGTGTTCCCAGTGGGGAACAGCGAGCACAGAGCCCCGAGGCAAGAATGAGTGCGGAGTGTGCAAGGGGAGAATTTAGGATGAGGTTGGAGTGGTGGGCTTCGAGCCCAGTCGGGGGGACCCCATGGGCCATGAGAAGGACTTTAGAGGAGGGCTCAGCCATGTCATGGGATGTAGCCGGGGATGGTTCTGACCAAGTTCCAGTGCTGTCCTGGGCGCAGTTGCTCACAACCTCTCCAAGCTTATGTGGGCTTACCATGCCCATTGTTCATGGGGGGAAACTCAGGCTCAGGGAGGAGTCCACACACACCCTTGCAGCTCACGCCCACCTGCCACCCGCTCCCCCTATCCCAGCCTACCAGCCCTTTCCAAGTCTGTCTCTATAACCCCAGCTGCTCAGAGGACCCTTTCTTTACTCTGTTCCTCTAGTGGCCGCCTTCAAATGCATTTGGCCCCAGCCCCCTCTCTCCTGCATTTTTTTTTTCGGTACGCGGGCCTCTCACTGTTGTGGCCTCTCCCGTTGCGGAGCACAGGCTCCGGGCGCGCAGTCTCAGTGGCCATGGCTCACGGGCCCAGCCGCTCCGCGGCATGTGGGATCTTCCCAGACTGGGGCACGAACCTGTGTCCCCTGCCTTGGCAGGCGGACTCGCAACCACTGCGCCACCAGGGAAGCCCTCTACTGCATTTTTGAAGGCCTCTTCCAGGAGGGGACACTGCAGCTGGACCTTCAAGAGGAACAGAAGACGGGTCCTCTAAAATGGAGGAAACAGTTGAAAACCTGACTCAGTGGTGGGAGTGTGGATGCATGTTTGGGGCACAGCAGGCAGGCAGATACTGGTGTAGTCTTGCTTACTATTTTTTATAAAATCAACTCATTTATTAAAATGAAAACATTCTGTAATGAAATTTTACATTCCTATCTAAATCACCAGTATCATTTCCCATCAATTGAAAGTGACCATAAAATTAATGTAATGAAAACAAACATTATTGATTTTTAAAAAGAATAAAACTACAAAATGTAATATAAACACTAGCTTTCGGGTTCTAGGATAGTATAAGCATACTCCATTCTATCTCTCCCACTGCAGCTTAAAATCTAACAGTACACATGGAGCAGCTAGAGGACTTTGAAAACTGAATAATAGCAGGCAGATTGGGGAAGAAAATCAGAATTTGAAGTACCACCTAACTGGCAGTGAGTGTACCATTTTTCCTCCACTGGTGTTTGCTATCCTGAACTCAGGGCAGCCTAAAACCTAAAAGGGACATCAACACTGACACAGAGAGCTTCAGGAGACACCCACTGGTTCTGGCTCAGGGAGCAAGTGAGAGGCCTCTTATTTCTGAGAGAACAGGAAAATCCATTTAAAAAATCTTTCCTGTGCTCTTTTATACTCCAGCTCACGAGCAATCCCACAAGACCACTTCTTGGACCCCACAAGAACCTAAAACTCTGAGGAAGGGGAACCTTTCTCTCTGAGCAGAGGAGCTGTTGCCCCACTGAAGGCAGGGTGAACTTGCCACTTTCCTATCTCTCTCTGTCCTCCTACCACTTAGCCATGGATGCAGGCATAGTCATAGGAAGTGCATAGCAGAACGGGGTAAGTAAAGCCCTAGATTTCTGCCTTGAAGACCAAAAAAAGGGAGCCCCAGGACACTGGAAAATACCATAGATTGTAGAAAGGGAGGAGGTCAGGAAAGCAACCTCATAAAGTTGTTTATGAACTCCTGGGCTCATACCCAAGCTGCACATGTGGGGATCTGACCCTAAAGAGCACATCATAGGCTTTGATAACCAAAGTACAAAGTAGACTATTGCCCACATCTCAGATTAGCCACTGCATGACATACAGATTTGAACATCAACTCAATGGCTTTGAAAATCAAACTAACATTAAAACCACAACCCCTTGTAATGAGGTGGAAAGACCTAGAGTCTGTCATACAGAGTGAAGTAAGTCAGAAAGAGAAAGACAAATACCGTATGCTAACCCATATATATGGAATTTAAGAAAAAAAATGTCATGAAGAACCTAGGGGTAAAACAGGAATAAAGACACAGACCTACTTGAGAATGGACTTGAGGATATGGGGCGGGGGGAAGGGTAAGCTGTGACAAGGCGAGAGAGAGGCATGGACATATATACAGTACCAAACGTAAGGTAGATAGATAGTGGGAAGCGGCCGCATAGCACAGGGAGATCAGCTTGGTGCTTTGTGACAGCCTGGAGGGGTGGGATAGGGAGGGTGGGAGGGAGGGAGACGCAAGAGGGAAGCGATGTGGGAACAGATGTATATGTATGACTGATTCACTTTGTTATGAAGCAGAAACTAATAATAAAAAAAAACAAAACCCCACAACCCCATCAGAACAAGCCCAACTTTTGGAACAAGCCCAACTGGATCAATTGCCTGCTAAAACAGAAACATAAATATTCTCCATGGGATTTTTAAAAGAACCAGAATTTGTAAACATAGTATTCAAAATGTCTAGAACACCATCCAAAATTACTTGAGATGTGAAGAACTAGGAAAATTTCAACTCACATGGGAAGAGACAATGAATAGATGCCAATGCTAAGATGAAACTTAGCAAATTCAAATGATCTGACAAAGATTTTAAAGCAGCTATTATAAAAATGCTCCAACAAGTAAGGGCAAACACTCTTGAAACAAATGGAAAGATAGAAAATGTCAGCAAAGAAATAAGAGATGTAAAGAACCAAATGGAAATCTTCAAACTGAAAAATGCCATAATAACCCAAATCTAGAAACTCACTGGAAGGGCTCAGTAACAGAATGGAAATGAGAAAGAATGATCAGTGATACTGAAGGTAGTTCAATAGAAATTATCCAGTCTGAACAACAGAGAGAAATTGAAAGAAAAATTAACAGAGCTTCAGGCATCTATGGAATAATAGCAAAATGTCTAACAGTTATGTCACTGGAGTCCCAAAAGGGCAGGAGAAAAAGTGTAATGCAGAAAAAGTATTTGAAGAAATAATGGCTGAAAACTTCTCAATTTAATCAAAGATATAAATCCACATATTCAAGAACCCCAAAAACAAGGTGAATCCCAAACAGAGTAAAACACAAAGAAATTCATGCCCAGACACATCATAATGAAACCACTGAAAACTAAGCACAAAGAAAAAAAATCTTAAAAGCAGCCAAGAGAAATGATGCTTTACTTAGAAGGGAAGAGTGAGTCAAATGACTGTGGACTCCTCATTAGAAACCATAGAGGTCAAATAATTGGAACATTTTTTTAACGTGCTAAAAGAAAAGAACTGTCAAGCCACAATTCTAGATCCATTGAAAAGATCCTTCAGGAATGAAGATGTTCTAAGAAACACTCAGCTGAAAGGAAACTAAGAATTTATTGCCAATAGACCTGCACCTTTGCATTGCTAAAGGAAGTTGCTCTGGTAGAAGGGAAATGATACCAGAAGGACACTTATAACATCAGGAATGAAGGAATAGTAACAGAAATAGATAAATACCTATATAAATACAACAGACTCTTCTCCCTTTGAATTTTTAAAATATGTTTGGTGGTTGAAAACAACGATGATAACATTGTCAGATGTTGTTTTCAGTGTATGTAGATGTAGCATATAAGATGCTTACAATATAGAGGAGAGAGGGTAAAGCACCCTAGTGGTGACTAAATTTTCTATATTTCACTTGAAGTGGTGAAACATATTGATTCTAAATAGACTATGAAAAGTACCTACAAGCATACCTCATTTTATTGCACTTTG
Organism: Mesoplodon bidens; assembly: GCF_964165515.1. Classification (NCBI taxonomy): domain Eukaryota; kingdom Metazoa; phylum Chordata; class Mammalia; order Artiodactyla; family Ziphiidae; genus Mesoplodon; species Mesoplodon bidens. The sequence goes on along the minus strand of NC_138160.1, from coordinate 174,473,616 downwards.
TAGTTACTGCATTTTTTACAAATTGAAGGCTTGTGGCAACTCTGTGTCAAGCAAATTTTCCAACAGCATTTGCTCACTTTGTGTCTCTGCAGTATATTTTGTTAATTCTCACAATATTCCTAACTATTTCATTATTACTATAATTGTTAGGGTGGCCTGTGATCAATGATCTTTGATGTTACTACTGTAATTGTTTTGAGGCACCATGAACAGCATGCATAAAGACAACAAATTTAATCAATATGTGTGTGTTCCGACTGCTCCACCAACAGGCCATTCCCCTGTCTCTCTCCCTCTCCTCCAGCCTCCCTATTCCCTGAAACACAACAGTATTGAAATTAGGCCAATTACAACCTTACAAGGTCCTCTAAGTATTCAATAAAAGGAAGAATCACATGCCTCTCACTTTAAATCAAAAGCTAGAAATGATTACACTTAGTGAGAAAGGTATGTCAAAAGCCAAGATAGGGGCTTCCCTGGTGGCGCAGTGGTTGAGAGTCCGCCTGCCGATGCAGGGGACACGGGTTCGTGCCCCGGTCCAGGAAGATCCCACATGCTGTGGAGTGGATAGGCCCGTGAATCATGGCCGCTAGGCCTGCGCATCCGGAGCCTGTGCTCCGCAACGGGAGAGGCCACATCAGTGAGAGGCCCGCGTACCACAAAAAAAAAAAAAAAAAAAAAAAAAAAGCCAAGATAGGCCGAAAGCTAGATCTCTTGTGCCAAACAGTTAGGCAAGTAGTGAATGCAAAGGGAAAGTTCCTGAAGGAAATGAAAAGTGCTACTCCAGTGAACACACAAATGATACAAAAGCGAAACAGCCTTATTGCTAATATGGAGAAAGTTTTCGTGTTCTGGAGAGAAGATCAAACCAGCCACAACATTCCCTTAAGCCAAAGCCTAATCCAGAGAAAGTCCCTAACTCTCTTCAATTTTGTGAAGGCTGAGAGAGGTGAGGAAGCTGCAGAAGAAGAGTTTGAAGCTAGCAGAGGTTTGTTTATGAGGTTTAAGGAAAGACACCATCTCCTTAACATAAAAGTGCAAGGTAAAGCAGCAAGTGCTGAAGAAGAAGCTCCAGCAAGCTATCTAGGAGATCTAGCTAAGAATAAAGGTGGCTACACTAAGCAACAGATTTTTAATATAGCTTTATATTGGAAGAAGGTGCCATCTAGGACTTTAATAGCTGGAGAGGACAAGTCAGTGCCTGGCTTCAAAGCTTCAAAGAGTAGGAGAAATCTCTCATTAGGGGCTAACTTTAAGATAAAGCCAGTGCTCATTTACCACTCCTCAAATCCTTGGGCCCTTAAGAATTATGCAAAATCTACTACAGAACTGCAGACGCAGAACCGCAGATACAGAGCGCTGACTGTAAAGTTAAATGTGGATTTTTGAGTGCATGGAGGGTCAGCACCGCTAACCCCTGCATTGTTCCAGTGTCAACTGTATAATGACATAGATAGGTTCAAAGAAAAAGAACGGGAAAGGACATACCATGAAAATACTAATCAAAAGAAACCTAGAGTAGCAATATTAATGACAGAATGAACTCCAGAAAAGCACCAAAGATAAAAAGGGACATTACATGATGATAAGAGGGTCATTTGCAAAGTGTACATAACAGTCCTAAATGTGTATGCTTCTAAAAGCAGAGCATCAAAATATATGAAGCAAAACTGACAAAACTGAAAGGCAAAATAGACAAATCCACAAATATAGTTAGGGACTTTAACACCTCTCTCACTAATCATGAGAACTAGTAGACAGGAATCAGCAAGGATACAGAACCAAACAACACCATCAACCAACTGGATCTAATTGATATTTTTACAACACTACCCAACAACAGCAGAATACACATTCTTTTCAAATGCACATGGAGTATTCACCAAGATAGAGTACGTCGGATCATAAAACACACCTTAACAAATATAAAAACATTGCATTAATACAAAGTATGTCTTCTGACCATAAAGGAATTAGATTGGAAATCAAATATAGAACAATAACAGAATAATCTCCAAACACTTAGAAATAAAACAACACATTTCTAAATAATTCGTAGGTAAGAGGGGAAGTCTCAAGGGAAATTAGAAAATATTTTTAACTGAATGAGAATGAAAATACAGTATATCAAACTTTGTGGGATATGCCTCAAACAGTAAAAAGAAATTGATAGCGTTAAATTCTCACATTAGAAGTGAAGAAAAGTCTTAAATAATAATTAAAACTTTCACCTTAAGACACTAGAAAAAGAAGAGCAAGATAGACCCAAAGCAGACAGAAGGAAGGAAATAATAAAGATAAATGTAGAAATCAATGACATTAAAAACATACTGTGGGGCTTCCCTGGTGGTGCAGTGGTTGAGAGTCCACCTGCCGATGCAGGGGACATGGGTTCGTGTCCCGGTCCGGGAAGATCCCACAGGCCGCGGAGCGGCTGGGCCCGTGAGCCATGGCCACTGAGCCTGCGCGTCCGGAGCCTGTGCTCCACCACGGGAGAGGCCACAGCAGTGAGAAGTCCGCGTACCGCAAAAAAAAAAAAAAATACTGTGCTCATGGGTTGGAACACTCCACATAGTAAAGTTACCAGTTCTCCCCAAATTAATCTACAGATTTGCTACAGTTCCAGTCAAAATCCCAGCAGGGGTTTTTGTAGATACAGACAAGGTCATTCTAAAATGTATATGGAAAGGCAAAGGAACCAGAATAGTTTAAAACAACAAAATATTAGTAAAATCATAAATCTATTTATGACAACGCATGCCTGTAAAAAGTTCCTTAATGAGATAAGGGGAGCTGATCATCAAATGTCACTAATGAAATGCTGTTTGGCTTTGAGTTGCTCAGGGTGACACACAGGAGATCTAAGTCCAGAGGACAGTTCTGTTTTCAGCTCTGAGAATCTGAGACACCCACCTGGGTCTGCTCTGCATGGTGGCATGTGGACTGCAGTCCTTCCATCCACTACCCAGGACTGGGAATTCTCCAGGCTGGCAGCCAGAGCTTGGACCTGTAGTGTGAGTGTCCCCTCTCCAGTCCTCAGTTTCTCCATCTCCTGGTCCAGCTGGATTCTCGCCCAGCACTTTGAGACTCAGAGATGAATTTCCAGCCTCTGCGTGGGACCTCTGTAGCCCAGAAAGATGGAGGGATCCGGTGTCTAGAGGCACGTCATCCTGATTTTCAGAAAGAAGGAAGGACCTGTGGGCAGGAAGCTGTTGACTTTGGACAGTCCTCTTGCCCCTGTGCAGACCAGAGCTAGACAAGGTCAGGTACTTTCCCACCCCAGTCCCCTTAGTTCAGTGAGGAAATGAGGCCCAGAGAATGGAAGCATTCTGTCCCAGGCTATACCACAGGTCAGTGGCCAGATAGGACCAGACTCTAATAGCCATCTATCTGCTCACTCATTTCTTCATTTAAATGTGTTTTGGGGTAACTACCATGTGCCTAAGCACAGTCCACGCACTGGGGATGCTTCAGTGGACATGAGAGACCATGTTCCAGGGCTCCTGATCTTGTGGGGAAACAGAGGAGAAATAAGTAAACAAACAGACATGAGAATTTCAGTAGGTATCAAAGACTGTGAGAAAATAGCCCTGGTGATGCAATGTCTAGGGGCCTCCAAAGGAGGTCTGCATGATGTGATCTGAGATCTGGTGTGTGTTTCTCCTTTACTCTCACACTCACAACACCCCCAGCACCAGCTGGGTGTCCTACAATTCAAATTTGTTTCCTAAGCACTCTTCTCAAGAAGCTATTGGAGGATGAGCTCCATCGAAATGAAAGAATAAACCAGAAAAGAAGAAGACATGAGCTACAGAAAGCAGGAGACCCCACACAAAAGAAATGACAAGGGAATCATCCTTTGGAGGATGGTGAAAATGATTCCAGGATAGCGGCTCTGCACCACACGTGGAGGGCAACTGTGCCACACTGCATCAGGGCAACACAAGAGACAAACTGTCATCATTAAGACCCCCCTTCCATCAGGCCATCTTCTTAACCCAAGGACAGTACGCCCAGGAGAACTTGGCCCAGATTCTCATCAGTACTTGGCTTGTCTTGACCATGTGCTAATGAGGGTCTCTCCCCTCAGGCTCTGCTGAGGACACGCATATCACTCACAGAAGTTTCCAGCTTTTCCCTGAGAGCGGGAGGTAGACCACGGTGGGCTCGGATATAGAAAGGACAGAGCAGCCCACTCTCACTGACTGGACTTCTGCTGCATGTCCAGCGCCTGGTCTACACCTCAGTCTTGCCAGGCACCCGACCGTGGAGAGCCCAGTGTTTCCCAAGACTCACTTGTGACCTTGCTCGTGAGATCCCCAGAAAGGGGCTTGTCACCTCTCAGAGAAGCGGAAGTCAGACCAAGACCCAAGACTGCTCCACGCACCTCCTCCTGGAGCCTCTGCCCAGCGGGGACAGTGCTGACCACTCCTTGCATGGCTGGTGTGTGCTTGCCCTTCAATTTCAAGACTAAGAAGTATGTTTCTTGGGATAGATACACAATAGACCTATAAAGAAAAGCAAGGGAACAATTAGCACAAAAGTCAAAATGGTTATTGCCTAGAGGTTAGGGAGTAAGGAGTGGATTCATCAGGGAAAGTACATAAGGGATTTTAAGGTACTGGTAATTCTCTTTTTCTTAGCCTGGGTAGAAGTTCACAGATGTTCATTCGTATTGTTTTAATAATAATAATAAAAATAATTCTTTTTTTTACATCTTTATTGGAGTATAATTGCTTTACAATGGTGTGTTCGTTTCTGCTTTATAACAAAGTGAATCAGCTATACATATACATACCTTCCCACATCTCTTCCCTCCTGCGTCTCCCGCCCTCCCACTCTCCCCATCCCACCCCCCTAGGTGGCCACAAAGCACCGAGTCAATCTCCCTGTGCTCTTATTTAAATTATAGGTGTGTTCATAGAATCTTTTGTGTTTAGTTTCTTTTTTAAGTGAAGAGAGGAAAAAGTATCAAGGGAACGTCTCTCTGTGGTGGTGGCCAAGCAAGGCCCCATATTTACTCTGATTGGATAACCTGGGTCCCTCGCTCAGGGGTGAGAGGAGGGGATGCTTCATTTTCATTTGCCAGGACCCAGTTTACCACCCGCCCCAAGCCCACCTAAGCAGGGTTCCAGCCAGTGGGGAGAAGTGGTTCCTGGAAGTAAGGAAGCATGGCAGTTGGAAGGGTAAAATAAAACCCCTTCACTGTGGTTTGGGGGAGCAACTGGGCAGTATAGTTTGATTCACTTGTAAGGACTGTTGTCTTTCAGCCCAGTCTTGCTCCTTCTAGAAGTGTGTCCTCAGGAAACAATCAAGGATGTGGACCAAGAGTAAGGGACTGACTGGATGGATTATGGAGCGAGAGAGAGACCAATTTTCCCTCTTTGAAGAGGTCTATTTTACTTACTGACCTGTGGTGGGTCTTGGTGCTGTCAACCTGCACTCAACAGATTGCCTGCAAGCTGGGCCCTAGGATCACAGAAACCCGAGCTTCCCAAGATATGGAAGCAGCAGGCTCTGTCAGCAGGAGCTGAGGGCCATATGGACCACAAAAATAACCCATGCCAGTCCTCCCCTCACAGCCAAGTCTGTTGGATGGCCTCCCAAAGGCAAGGCCAGGCTAGGCATGTGCCACCTCTGCACTCAGTTCTGAGGGAGACCCTAGCACCCCCACGGTATCCCTTCAGACAGTAGGAAACAGGGAGGAGCCCTTCATGGGACCCAAACTGGAATGAGATGAGTGTCTCAGCTCCAGGCTTTGTTAGGGAGGGAGGGGAGGAGGACCACAGAGTTTTTTGGGCCCTGAACAAATGCCGCCACTGCTCAGAGCAGCCAAGCATGAGATGGCATGGTTCAGGCCCCTACCCTTGGACCCTTTCCTCCTCTGAGGTTCCAGTGAGGGTGGGGGAAGGGCTTGGCCATGGGCTGAAACCTCTTCTTCAGCTGACTCCATTAGGGGCTGCTCAGGGGGCTTCCTGCCTCCTGGAGGCTGGGCCATGTTGGGATTCCCAGTAATCAGGCTGCCCTCCTCAAGCTCTCAGCCCCTGAGCCCAGCTCCCCTGCTGAATCTCTGGGCCATGTCTGTCTTCCATTCAGCATTTACCAGTTTCCTTCCCAGGGCCAAGGATAGGAGCTGGGTCTGGAGTCTGGGATCTGGGTAATAGTCACCAGCTAGTAACTTTGTCCACTCCACTTTACCATATAGGACCCAGGTTTGCTCATCTATGAAGTGGGCAATCATTCCCATATGGTCGTTTTAAGGATTAAGTGACATGTGAGAACAAAAGACACATGAAACGTGATACAGAATCTGTTTCTTCTTGAAATGAAACCCCTGGGGGTCAGAACCTGTCTGGGTCACATGGGGCAAGTACTTCATCCAGGACCCTTGGAAACAGCCCCAAATTTAGCTCCTCTTCCCCTAAGGGCACAGAGACTGTTCCTATTTCTGCAGAAGCAGTCCCAATCAAAGATGCCCATTCAACTCTCTCAATCATGCCTTGGGCCAGCTGAGGCTCCAGATGCCCTACCTGGGGAGCAGGTCTTGCCTGGACCCTGTGAGAAAAGCTTGGAATTTAGGCCTCTTCTCAGAGCTTCTGGTGGCCCTGCACAGCTAGAAGTAAAACCGAAACGTGGTCTCTGAAGAGGCCATCTAGACAGGGAGCTCTTTCTCATGGCAGGGGAAGGAGGATGCCTGGGGCTTCCAGGACACACACAGATTCAGGAACTGTGTGTGGCCCCAAACCCTCCCAAAAAGCTGCAAGGGGACTAGAAGCATCATCATAGAAGGGCTCTCATCTCTGTCCCAGAGCATACCTGTCCCTGATGGAGAGATGGAACAATGTAAGATGTTTATTCCCACTAGTATTGTTTTTGCATGAGTTTTGTCCAATACACTATGAAAAGAAAAGGGAGTGAGGTTTAACCACCAGAAAGGAAAAAATGAAATTACTATTAATTGTAGACATGATTGGTTTCTGGAAAACCCAAGACTATTAGAACTAATGAGATATAAAAATCCATATACAAAACCCCATAGCAGGGACTTACCTGGTGGCACAGTGGTTAAGTATCTGCTTGCCAATGTAGGGCACACGAGTTTGAGCCCTGGCCCAGGAAGATTCCACATGCCACGGAGCAACTAAGCCCGTGCACCACAACTACTGAACCTGCACTCTAGAGCTTGCGAGCCACAACTACTGAGCCCGCATGCCACTACTACTGAAGCCCACACGCCTAGAGCCCGTGTTCCGCAGCAAGAGAAGCCACCACAATGAGAAGAGCAGCACCGCAACAAAGAGTAGCCCCCACTCGCCACAACTAGAGAAAGCCTGTGTGCATCAACGAAGACCCAACACAGCCAAAAATAATAAATAAATAAAATAAGTAAATTTATAAAACAAAAAAACCAACCAAACAAAAACCCAATAGCAATACCCAGTTAAAGATATAATGGGGGGACATCAGGGAAGATAGTGGCATAGGAAGTACCAGGATTCCATCTCCACCTAGATGACAGTTGAACTGGCAGAATCTGTCTAATGTAATTATTTCAGCACTCTGGAGTCTATTTAAAGGCTTGCAGCTCCCAGAGGAAGGCTTAAGCAGTAAATCTCAGTTAATTTTGGTCAGTTTCAGGTCTGAGCATGGTAGTAGCATCCTCCACCCTTCAGCCTCAGGGCAAGCAGCCATGCACATATTCCTGGGGCAGCTTGCACACAGTTTATGGGAGCCAAGGTGGGCAATAATGCCCTTGTTCTCCAAATATCAGGGATCTGGGTTCTTATACCTATTGCTTCTGATCATGGAGGCGCAGATACAGAAGCAGGCCACCATAGTTGCAATTCTTGCTGGCTGAATAGGCTTTAGGGGATTTAAAGGGCCAGAGCCTGGTTCCCCCTCCGTTCTTTTTTCTCTTTTTCCCCTCTTGAGAGCCAAACATTTAAGGATTAGGACTTTCAAAAACAACCACATATAGGGGAGAATTTCTAAAGTTACTGAACATGCCTATGGAAAGGTGCAGGCTCGTAAAATATCCAAAAAGATCTTAATTTTACATGTTAGGCTGATCCCAGCACAAAGGCACACTGAAGAAATTTTTTTTTTAATCCTGAGGAAATCTTATTTCCAGATTTTAGTTACTACTTTATAAGAGTCAAACGTCCAGTGTTCAACAACAACAAAATATCATAAGGCATACAAAGAAACAGGAAAGTATGGACCATTGAAAGGAGAAAAAATCAACATAAACTATCCCTGAGAAAGACCAGATGATGGACTTATTAGACAAAGATGAGGTGACCAGTTGAGAAAACTATGCTTGAACAAAATAGAAATATCAATAAAGAGATGGAAAACATAAAAAAGAACAAAAAAGGAATTTTGGAGCAGAAAAGTACAATACCTGAAATGAAAAATTCACTAGATATATTCCAAAGCAGATTTGAGCAGATAGAAGAAAGAATCAGTGAACTTAAAGCTAGGATGATTGAAGTTATTGAGTCTTAAGAACATAAAGAAAAAATACTGAAGAAAAGTGAACAGAGCCTAAGGAGCCTGTGGGACACTAATAAGAAAACAAACACACATGTTGTGAGACTCCCAGAAGGAGAGGAGAGAGAGAAAGGAGCGGAGAGATTGTTTGAAGAAGTGATGGTTGAAAACTTCCCAAATTTGATGAAAAACATGAATATAAACATTCAAGAATCTCAACAAACTCCACGTAAAATAAACTCAAAGAGAACCATGATGAAACACATTGTAATCAAATATCGAAAGATAAAGACAAAAAGAATATGGAAGGCAGCAAGAGAGAAGCAAATTGTCACATACAAGAGAACCTCAATAAGATTACTGGCATTTTTCTCATCAGAAACCTTTGAGGCCAGAAGGCAATGGGTTGATATAGTCAAAGTTCTGACAGTAAAAACATTACCAACCAAGAATTCAATATATAGCAAAACTAACCTTTAAAAATGAGGGAGAAAAAAAATGAGGGAGAAATTAAGATATTCTGAGATAAACAAAAGCTGAATGGTTTCATTATACCAGAACAAGAAATACTCAATAGATTCCTTCAAGTTGAAACAAAAAGACACTAATCAGTAACTCAAACCCATATGAAGAAATAAAGATCTCTAGTAAAGATATATACATGGGCAAGTATAAAAGTTAATATTATTGTAACTTTGGTTTGTAACTCCACTTTTTGTTTTCTACATGATTTAAGAGACTGATGGATTTAAAAAAAATAATTATTAGCCTTTGGCACTAACTGCATAAAGGCATGGTTTTGTGACCTCAATAACTGAAACAGTGTAGGGACAGAATGGTATAGGGGCAGAGTTTTTGTATGCTATTAAAGTTAAGCTAGTATAAATTCAAACTAGAGTGTTATAACTTTAGGATGATAAATGTAATCCCCATGGTAACCACAAAGAAAATAACTATGGAATATACACAAAAGGAAATTGGAAAATAATTTAAATGTTTCACGATAAAAAATTAACTAAACACAAAAGAAGACAGTAATACAGGAAATGAGGGACAAAAAGCTATAAGGCATATAGAAAAAATATCAAAACGTCAGAAGTAAATTCCCCTTAACAGTTATTATTTTAAATCTAAATGGATTAAACTCTCCACTCAAAAAGAGATTGGCAGAATGGATTTTAAAAAATGATTGAACTACATGCTGTCTACAAAAGACGCATTTTAGATTCAAAGACATAAATATGTTAAAAGTAAAAGGATGGAAAAAGATATTCCACTAACCAAAAGAGAGTGGGGTGGCTATACCAATAGCAGAAAATAAACTTTAAATTTAAAAAGGTTACAAGAGATAAGGAAGGACATCATATATTAATAAAAGATTCATTACAGCAAGATATAGCAATTATAAACATTTACATAACTGTAAAACAGACCATCAAAATATACGAAGAAAAAAATTACAAGACTTAAAGAGACAGATAGTTCTACAATAACAGTTGGAGACTTTAATACCCCACTCTCAATAATGGATAAAACAATCAGACAAAAGATAAGTAAAGAAATATAGGATTTGAAAAACACAATGAGCCAACTAGATCTACAAGACATATACAAAACACTCTATGCAACAACAATAGATTACACATTCTTCTCAAGTGCACAGGGGACATTTTCCAGGATAGACCATATAATGGGCCACAAATCAAGTCTCAATATATTAAAAAAAGATATCTATCATACAAAGTATCTTCTCCAACCACAACAAGGATGAGTTAGAGGTCAACAATAAAACGAAAACTAGAAAATTCACAAATTTGTGGAAACTAAACAATGCACTCTTAACCAATGATTCAAAGAAAAACTCATAAAGGAAATTAGAAAATCCTTAGAAACAAATGAAAATGGAAACACAACATACTAAAACTTATGGGTTGCAGTGAAAACAATGTTAAGAGAGAAGTTTATAGCTATAAACACATTAAAAAAGAAGAAAGAGGGCTTCCCTGGTGGCACAGTGGTTAAGAATCTGCCTGCCAATGCAGGGGACATGGGTTCAAACCCTGGTCCGGGAAGATCCCACATGCCACAGAGCAACTAAGTCCATGTGCCACAACTGCTGAGCCTGCGCTCTAAAGCCCATGAGCCACAACTACTGAGCCCACGTGCCACAACTATGGAAGCCTGCATGCCTAGATCCCATGCTCTGCAATAAGAGAAGCCACTGCAAGGAGAAGCCTGTGTACTGCAATGAAGAGTAGCCCCCCACCCAGCCACAACTAGAGAAAGCCTGCACTCAGCAGTGAAGACCCAATGCAGGCATAAATAAATAAATAAATAAATTTATTTTTTTTTTAAAAAGAAGAAAGATCTCAAATCAACAAGGAACTAGAAAAAGAAGAGCAACCTAAACCCAAATCTAGCAGAATGGAGGAACTGATGAAGATTAGAGAAGAGATAAATAAGATATAGAATAGAAAAAATATACAGAAAATCAATGAAACCTAAAGATAGGTCTTCAAAAAGATTAACAGAATGGACAAACTTTTAACTAGATTGACAATAAAAAAGAGAATTAATTACTAAAGTTAGAAATGAAAGTGGGAACATTACTTCCAATTCTACAGAAGGATTATAAGAAAATACTATGAACAATTGTATGAGAAAAAATTAGATAACCTCGATGAAATGTACAATTCCTAGAAACACAAAACCTACCAAGATTGAATCACAAAGAAATAGAAAGTCTAAATAGACCTATAACTAGTAAGGAGATTGAATCAGTAATCAAAATCCTCCTGACAAAGAAAAGCCCTGGAGCTGATAGCTTCACTGGTGAATTTCTACCAAACATTTAAAGAAGAATTAACCCCAATCCTTCTCAAACTTTTCTCAAAAAGTAAAGAGAGAACACTTTCTAACTCATTCTATGAGGCCAGCATTGCCCTGATATGAAAGCCAGACAAAGATACTGCAAGAAAAGAAAACTATAGACCAATACTCCTCATGAACATCAATGCAAAGATCCTCTACAAAATACTAGAAAACTGAATTCAGCAGCATATTACAAGGACTAAGTGGGATTTATTCTTAGAATTCAAAGATGACTCAACCTATGAAAATCAATTAATGTAACACATCACATTAACAGAAAGAAGGAAAAAAATCATCTGATCATTTCAATTGATGCAGAAAAAGAATTTGAAAAAATTCAGTACCCTTTAATGATAAAAATACTCAACAAACCAGGAATAGAAGGACACTACCTCAACATAATAAAAGCCATACATGAAAAACCCACAGCTAACATTATACTCACTGGTGAAAGACTGAAAGCTTTCCCTCTAAAATCAGGGACAAGACAAGGATGCCTGTTTTTGCCACTTCTATTCAACATAGTGTAAAAAGCTCTAGCCAGAGCAAGAAAAAGAAATAAAATGCAACCAAATTAGAAAAGAAGTAAAATTAGCTGTTTGCAAACGAATGACCTAATATATAGAAAACCCTAAAGATTACATACAAAAAACAATACAAAACTGTTAGTACTAATTAACAAATTCAGCAAAGTAGCAGACTACAAAATCAACACCAAAAAATTAGCTGTGTGTCTATATTACTAACAATGAACAATCCAAAATGGAAATTAAGAAAACAACTCCATTTACAATAGCATCAAAAAGAAGAAACTTAGAGACTTACACTTAGGAATCAATTTAGCCCAGGAGGCAAAACACTTATACCCTGAAAACTACAAAACATTACTGAAAGAAATAAGAGAAGACACCAATAAATGGAGACAACCTGTGTCATGGATTGGAAGACTTAACATTGTTAAGATGTTAACACTTTTCAAAGCAATCTACAGATTTAATGCAATCTCTATCAGAATTACAATTGGGTTTTTGGCCAAGGTAGAAAACTCCATCTAAAGTTTGTATGGAATCTCAAAGGACCCTGAATAGCCAAAACAATCTTGAAATGGAAAAACAAAGTTGTAGGATTTGCATTGCACTTCCTGATTTCAAATTTAATACAGAGCTACAGTAATCAAAACAGTGTGGTATTGCCATAAAGACAAACATATAGACCAATGGAACAGAATAGAAAACCCAGAAATAAATGCCAGTGTGTAGAATCAAATTATTTTTGACAGGCGTGCCAAGACCAGTCAGTGGGGAAAGAAAAATCCTTTCCCAAACAGTGCTGGGAAAACTGGATATCCACATGTCAAATAATGAAGTTGGACCCTTTCCTAACACCATATACAAAAATTAATGCAAAGTGGATCAAAGACCTAGACATAAGAGCTGAAACATTGGAAAAAAACATTGGAAGAAAACATTGGAAAAAAACTTTATGCCATTCCATTTGTCAATGGTTTCTTATATATGACACCAAAGGCACAGGCAACAAAAGAAAAAAATAGACGAATTGGACCTCACCCAAATGAAAAACTTTGGTGCATCAAAAGACACTATCATCAGAGTAAAAAGGCAACCCACATAATAGAAGAAAATATTTACAAATCACAAAGCTAAGAGGGATTAATATCTGAAATACATAAAGAACTCCTAAAACTCAACAACAATAAAAACAACTCAATACAAAAATGGGCCAAGGACTTGAATAGACATTTCTCCAAAGAAGATGTATATGAATGGCCAATAAGCACATGAAAAGATGCTCAGCATCACTGATCATTAGGGAAATACAAATCAAAACCACAATGAGATACCACTTTATACCCTAATGGTGGCTACCATCAAAAATAAAGAAAATCGGTATTAGCATGGATGTGAAGAAATTGGAACCCTTTTACATTGCTGGTAGGAATGTAAAATGGACAACTGCTGTGGAAAGCAGTGTGACAAAGGTGGAAGCAACCCAAATGTCCACTGATGGATGAATGGATAAAGAAAATGTAGTGTAAATATACAGTGAAATACAGTATAAATATCCAGCCTTAAAAAGAAAGGAAATTCTGACGCATCCTACAACATGAATGAACTTTGAAGACCTTATACTAAGTGAAGTAAGCCAGTTCCAAAAGGACAAATACTGCTGTGCAGTGTTGGTGGTATAGTGGTGAACATAGATGCCTTCCAAAAGGACAAATACTATATGATTCCACTTATACAGGTACCTAGAATTGTCAAATTCTTAAAGAAGAAAATAGAATGGTGATGACCAGGGGCTGAAGGGAGGGGAGAATGGAGAGTTATTGCTTACTGGGCATGAAGTTTTATTTGGAGAAGATGGAAAATCTCTAGAGATGGATAGTGGTGATGATTGAGCAACTAAATGGTTAATGCCACTGAAGTGTACACTTAAAAATGGTTAATATGATAAATTTTATGTTAAGCAGATATTACGACAATTTTTGAGAAAGATATAATGGGGGAGGGGGAAGAAATGATGGGATGCAAATATGTAAATATGTAAACGTATGCTACATAGGAAGGCAGAGGCAGAAGTGGCTCTGTTTGAAGTTGTGGCCAACTACATCCTTCAAGAGTCAGTTGGCAGGGATAAGCCCCAGCAGCTATTGATAGCTGGTTTCAGAAGCTCCAGCTACAAGCCCGGAGGAGCAGGGTAGAGGGCCATCAGGCCACAGCCAGCTTGGAAACCCTGGTGAAGCACAGGAGTGCTGTTCTGAATTTTGGCACAGAGCTCCATTAGCAGTTGGAATTGCTGCTCATGTTGTGTTCTAAGCCCTTGCAGGTGGTGAGCACCCGTGGGGAGGACTGGCCTTGGTGGTCCTTTCTTCTCCATGGCAGGTATTGTGCTGAGTGCTTTGTGCACTTAAGCTCACCAGTTCCTCTTCATAAACTGAAGAGGAGGGATTCTCTTCCCTGTTCTCAGTGCACAAAGGCACTTTTCAGGGCCGTTTTCTAGGAGTGTCCTTTCCCTCTGACCCCTCGGCCAAGGCTGGTCCAGTGCCCACCCAGGAAAGAAGGCTGGAGAGAACATCTCCTCTCCAGTCCCCAAGACATGTTGCACTGACCAGCCTCACACATTCCTTCCCTAGGGTCTTTGGATTTCCATTTTTGGCAGTTTTTTATGCCAATCACCAGCCCTGTGGGCTGGGCCAGCAGAATGAGGGTGGTAGACTGGCCACCCAGGAGCCAGAGATGTCGTTTCTAAGTGTGCTTTCGTCATACAGTGTGGTCCCCACTGTGGCTTTTTTTAAAAAACAAATTTAATTAAAATCAAAATTTATAAATGTCAGGAATTCTGGGCTTTCTTAAACCTGGAAGGTCTAAGCACGTGGTCAGCCCTCGGGGAGCCCAGTGGAGCTGTGTTTTCTCGTGCCCACAGTTCTGGCCACTCTCTACCAGCCTCACCTGCAGGGTGGCTTGCTGGGGGTCCTCTCCCTGCATCTGCCAGTCTTCCTGCAGATCAGATCCATGCAATGCAGGCTCGCTGCCTACCCCCCATAACTGTCATGGGAGTCCCAGGACCTCCACATGCGGGGCCTGGAGACTCAAACACGAGGATCCATATATACACCTGAGGGGCAGGGACTAAGCAGGGGAATAGGAGACATGGGCAGAGAAACTGAGGCAGGAGCGCAAGCCTAGGTTGGGGGGAAACTGTGACTCAGAAGCCACCCCTGCCCCTCCCAGGCCTGGCCTGCAGCAGGTTAGGCCTGCTTAGGTCAGGTCCCCACCACCACCACCAGGTGCATTTTCCAGGGCAGTGGCATCTGACTGGCCCAGGCTGGTCTGGTTCCCGCCCCTTGGCCAAGTGAGGCTGTGCCTCCCTGGTAGTCCCACCAGGACTGTCAGTATTCATCAGAGGGTGTGGTTACTCCCCAAAGCAAAACTCCTGTGTTTGTAGCCAGAAGGAAAGGAGATGGAGGCCAAAAAGCAGACCCAACCAATGGAGGTGCCAAGAGGGGTAGATTTGGTTCTGGAGCTCAGGTCTGGGCTGGGAAGGAGATGTGGCATCTGGGAGAGGAGGTCCTCTGTGTACCTGGGCCCACAGGCCAAAGTTAATACCTGGAAGGGATGGCCTGTCCCCATAGGGGCCACTGTGACCCCAGGCCAATCAGCATGGGCTTTTTCTCTCCTCGTGTTTTGGACACTGCTGGTCACACCCCAAGTGTCTGACCGAGTCCCTCTGACACTGTGGCCTGGGGATACCAGCATCAGTGCCCAGGTGGGCTGATGGTCAGGAACAGGGCCTGGGGTTCAGACACACCTGTGCTCAAGTCCCAGCTCTTCCATGTACTCAGCATGAGAACTGGGTACCTGCCTTTCCCACTCTGAGCCTCAGTTTCCTCATCTGTAAGATGGGAGGCCTAAGGGATGAGATGGGACGTCAGGCAGGGAAGATTGGCCTTCCCAGGTCAGGACCCCAGGCTTCTCCTCAGCCTCCCTCCCACAGACTCCAACACTTGAATGCCTGGTGTGTTGGCCACACCTCACCATCCCTTTTTGCACTGTTCAATTTCAGGCTTCACTGCCTCTCACCTGCACCACTGAGTCACTTGAACGCCACCTATCTTGACCGAGCACCCACTGTGCATGTGTGTCAGGGGGCCGGGCCCTAGAGTACAGCAGTGGGCGAGCCAGCCTCCTCCTGGAGAGAACACAATGCCAGGAGACCAAGGCCAGTGTGAAGTCTGCGGGATTGGGGAGGCCCAGGGGTCCCAGGCGTCAGGAGGCATGCCAGGCAAGCAGGTGCAGTGTGTTCGAAGGTGTGGTGTGTGGCTAGTCCTGGGGTAAAGGGTCCCTCACCTGGACACATCAGAAAGTGGACTTTGCATTCAAACCATGGCTGGGCCACTGTTGGTTGCGTCCCCTCAGGGGGTCATGGGGTGAGCATGCCTGCGATCCCACCACCCGCCATAGCCCTGGGATGTGTTCAGGTGTTCCGGGGGCCTTTCGTCTTCTCATCTATGTTTGATGACTGAGCTCGACCTTCATTCAGCTTGAATGGATAGTGCGAAGACAGTAACGTACATCGGGGCAAAGGGGGCATGCACATCAATGAAGCATTTTTTCAGTGTCCCATTATAATTTTATTCATTGGAATAATATTGCTTGTATCGTGTCATATGTGCCGTTTTCTCTCCCGCCATTTTCACTTCGTTACATCATAACCATTTTTACGTTATCACTGAGTCCTCATAACTGTCATTTCAACGGCAACAGAAACTCCACTAATGAGTATGTTCTCCTTCTGTTCATCATCTGTGGCATTTCGCATTTTGTTCACTGCTTATAATTAACACCAAACCAAACTCCTTTCCAAAACTTTTCCTCTTTAGATTATTTTCTTGGGATAAATTTCCAAGGATTTGATTAAGGTGAAAGAACACTCTCAAACATAAGGCTCTTTGCACATCGAGACAAATCTTGTCCAATTCAAAGGGGCTGTGATGGTGTATAGCCCTGCCCAGCAGTGTTTAAAGGGCTGTTCCAACATACCAGACAGCCCTGGTTGTTTTGTTGTCTTGTTCACTTAGTGGGTATAAAGCAGACACCTACTGGAGTCATACCATGCACTTGTCTATCCACACACACACACAGAGTCCCAGGCCCCCAGGCAAGGCAAAGAGAGATAACTTGAAACAGCTCTTTAGATGGGGCACAGAGCAGCCCGCCAGCGTGCTCGGGACCTCTATGCCGGCCCTGTACTCCCAGCTGCTGCTCATGTACACCATGCAGGCAGTGTGCTTAGAAGCACACATTGGGGAACTACTGGTGATTTCAAGGATTCTCAAGGGAAATTGTGACAATAAACAATTTTCCCAGCATCACTGGCTTCTTTTAAAATTGTGGTAAAATACACATAACATGAAGTTTACGATCTTAACCATTTGTAAGTGTGCAGTTCAATTGCATTAAATACATTCACATTGTTGTGCAACCACCACCAGCATCCATCTCCAGGATTCTTTTTATCTTGCAGAACTGAAGCTCTCTGTGAATAAAAGTAACTCCCCATGCACCTCCTCCCCTGGGAGCCACCTTCTACTGTCTGTCTGTATGAACTTGACTACTCCAGGAGCTGCATGTAAGAGGAATCATACAGATTGGTCCTTTTGTGTCTGGCTTATTTCACTCAGCATTAGAGTCCTCAAGTTTCACTCACGTGGTAGCACGTGTCAGAATGTCCTTCCTTTTCAAGGCTGAATAATAGCCCATCATATGTATACATCACATTTTGTTATCCGTTCATCTGTTGATGGACAGTTGAGTTGGCTTTTAAAAACTACCCTGATAACTAGTGGGAAGCAGCCACATAGCACAGGGAGATCAGCTCTATGCTTTGTGTCCACCTAGAGGGGTGGGATAGGGAGGGTGGCAGGGAGGGAGACGCAAGAGGGAGGAGATATGGGGACATATGTATACGTATAGCTGATTCACTTTGTTATAAAGCAGAAACTAACACACCATTGTAAAGCAATTATACTGCAATAAAAATGTTAAAAAAAAAACTACCGCTGGACATCCAAACAATGGATTACTGTGGGACAGTTAAAAAATAAAAAGCATGAACATGCTCTGTCCTGCCATGGGAAGATTTCCAAAATGTACTGTTAGTGAAAAGAGCACAGGAGAGTGTGTGCAGTACACTACTTTTTGTGTAATAAAGAAAGAAAGGGGGGAATATATATATTTATATTTTCTTTTCCTTGTATAGAGAAGGATAGAAAAATAGGTAAGAAATTAATAAAAGCAGTTACTATGGGAGAGGGTGAATGGGAGCCACTTCCGCAGCCCATCTGTGTTCCCAGTAGGCTGGAGCCCCTGCTCAAGGGAGGAGGATGACGTCTGTGCCAGCGCACCTTCGGGGAGGGGCGGGAGGAATGTCAGGGCACTACCATGGCTCTGACTGCACCCACCCTATCTCAAAGGAACACCCAGATGCAGGAAGTCATCATCCCCTCTCCCCTTTCCCGGGCACACCCTTCAGAGCCTCAGTGGTACAGTC
Organism: Mesoplodon bidens; assembly: GCF_964165515.1. Classification (NCBI taxonomy): domain Eukaryota; kingdom Metazoa; phylum Chordata; class Mammalia; order Artiodactyla; family Ziphiidae; genus Mesoplodon; species Mesoplodon bidens. The sequence goes on along the minus strand of NC_138160.1, from coordinate 174,455,181 downwards.
TCTCTGCATGCCTTGGCCTGCTTATGTCTGCCTCCCCAACCCCTTGCCAGCTCTGAGAGGTCCTGTCCGTCTGCAGCCACTCCATGCATGCATGAATGACCGTCAGCAACAGCAAGAGACACCAGAGACTGCAGCAGGGGGACAAGCCCATCCACCCACTGATACTCAGGCCAGGGCCCAGCTGGCAACACGATGGGTGCTTGGAGGTGGGAGGGCAACATCGGCCACCCACCTGCTCTCTGGGCATCCCTGTGAGTCATAATGGTTCTGGCCCCCAGCTCCACGCAACCCCTGACCTCCAGTGTAAACTTGCTGCTTTGGAACAGAGCTGTGTCCAAGCCCTCCCCCCTTCCTCGTGTGTCCGGCCCCCAACACCCAGCCCCCAGTACCAGGCCAGACCTGAGGTGCTCTGGATGCTTCCCAGCTCACCTCTTGAAGTTGTGGCATCCCAGCTTCCCCAGAAAGGCCCCTCTGCAGCCCCTCTCACATTGTCTGACAGACCACCCTGAGCTACAGAGAGGTTTCCAGAATCGCCTCCACCTCCACTACTGGCTCGTCTTTGAGAAAACTGGGATCTGGGACAGGCTACAGGGAGGAGGTGCCAGGTATCTGGCAGGAGAGAGCAGACCTTCCTGGCCTCAAGAGCGTTCTGTCTAGTGGAACTGGGCTCCGGTTCTGGGCTCTGTGTGTCGGGCAGAGGCAGCGCCCACCCCAGAGTTAACCACCATTCCCTGCAGGGCAGCCCCCATGTGCCCTCATGTGCAGCAGCTTTCCCACTGGGATGGACAGGAGACAATTTTGTGAAATTTTACAGTTTCATCAACTGAAAATTGAACACTTACAACTTTGCTGGAAAGGTGAAATACAGCTGTGGCTGTCCCTAGGGCTGGGCCTGTCCAGGCCGCTGTCCAGACTGGTTCCTGCACCCTCCCTGCACCGTAACCCAGTCCCTGCATGCCCTAGGGACAGCCCTCTGCGGGGCTGCTTCCGATCCCCGACATCAGCTTGGACTCTACTTTCAGGGCCAGGTCACCAGGGAGCAGGAGAAGTCAGAAACAGGCTGGGGCCAGGTTCTGCCATGGGGGCAGCAGGGGTGAGGTGAGAGGGGCAGTGGGGAGGCTGCTCCCTGTAAGGCCCCTCTGGTGAGCCTGCAGGACTCCACAGTTAAGGCTGCGGGGGCTACTTGAATGTCATGTGGGAGATGGTTAAACAGTCACAGGCTTGGCCAGGACTCACTGCCACGAGTGCCCCAAAGCCTTCGTTCAGGAAGACTGGCCAACAGGCATATGTGCAGAGCCCGAGGGAGGAAGCACTGTCCAGTGCACACTCGTGGACGGGTGCCTGCTGCAGGCCAGGACCTTGACTCAGTGCTGGGTCAGAAGACATGTGTGCTCTGGCCTCACCTGGAGGAGGTCTGGCTGGAGAGCTTTCTCTGTACCAGGCACCAGCAGCACCCCAAGCACTCCACAGTGCCGACAGGGAGAATCTGCTGATGCCCACCGGAAGTCAGGCCCAGCCTTGAGGGGTTGCTGCAGGGAAACAGGGAAGGTCCCACCTAGGGGGAGTCACTTCAGCCACGTGCAGAGGGATGGAGGATTGAAGATGGTGGGAGAGCCTTCCTGCAAGGGGGGAATAGCTGGACAGGTCAGTGGGTCCTAATCACAAAGAGCCTGGACAGTCATTTGATTGCACCTGAGAGAAACTCAAACAGACTCATGTAATGGAGCAGTCCACAGAGCAGCTTCAGGCACAGCAGGATCCAGGACCTCACCCACTGAACTCAAGAATGTGCTCACTTTCCTGGCTCCTTGAGGAACAAGGTGGTCCCAACAGTGCCATTCCACTGCTCAGGGACCCAGGGGAAAGAGCTTTCAAGTGCCACAGAAGTTCTAGGATTGCATCTGAGCCCTCTAGTTTGGATCAGGTCCACCCCTGATTCATTCTTGTGGCCAGCGGCAGGGCAATACGTTGATTGTCTAAGCCTGGTCAAAAACAACCTTCACTGCAAGTAGGAGTAGATACTGGAAACAGTCAGTCCCTAAATGGCTAAGAATGATAATGGAAAAGAAATGATTCCTGGGGATGCAGTGGCTATGGGGTGGGGGGATCCCTCCCTGACAGCCCTCCCAGGGGTTGATCACTGGGCTCAGGTGGGCACAGAAGAGCCTATGGGAGGCAGGGCCTGCCCAGCCAGGATCCCAGGGGACCAGCAGGTCCAAATGCCCTTTGCCATTGCAGGTAGGCATGCCCCGGACACTGAGCACCTCCGACATGGTCACTCCAGGCTGCCTCGGCCCACCGCCCCCTGAGCCCACGGATGGTGAGCAGGCTGGGCAGTCCCCCCTGGACGGAGCTCCATCCTCAGCCTCCCTGGACACCCTGATCGAGCAGCTGGTGCCCAAAGCTGACTACTACCCTGAGGTGGGTGATCCACCCAGTGGGGAGGAGGGGTAGCAGACTGGGCTCTCTTCCACCAGGCATGGGGGAGAGAGCAGAGCTGGGGCTGGCTGGGCCTGGGGGTGGGGTAGGCCGGGAGGCACGTCCTTCCATGCCCTGGTGAGCACATGCTGCCTTCCTCCTGTGTCCCCGCAGAAAGACTACATCTTTACCTTCCTGCTGAGCTCCCGCCTCTTCATCGAGCCCCGGGAGCTCCTGGCCCGGGTCTGCCACTTGTGCATCGAGCAGCAACAGCTGGACAAGCCAGTGCTGGACAAGGTGAGAGGCAGGGCAGGGCGGGGGCCTCCGAGTGTACCGGCTCTCCCCTGGCATGCACTCGTGAATCGACATCTTGGAGAGGCAGCGATTGCTCCCATTCTCCTGACAGGGAGCCCACAGGGGTTTCTGACTTGTCGGAAGCCCAGAGCCAGAAGGGAGAGAGTCAGAACCTTTGACCCGAGGGCTGTTTTCCAATGCCCCAGGGGAGCCTTGAGCTCACACAGCCCAGACCTGGGCCCCCAGAGTCCCATGAGTAGATCCCCATCTGTGGCCTGGGATGGCCCTGCAGTGCCTGCTGGTCTCCCTGCCCCCAGCACCTTCTGTTCCACCCTTTCTTCTTCTGCGGGTCCCCTGTTGGCTCAGCCTTCCCTCGGTTCCCCGTATCCTTTCCCCTGTCCCTCGCCATATCCCATGGGCTGCAACTGTCTATTTATACATGTGTCAGTAGGGTTCCACTGTCCAGTAATAGAAACCCAGTTTCAACTGGCCTAAGGCAAAGGGACTTTACTGGCTCATGTAACTGCAAAGTCTCAAGCTACCACTGGCTCCAGGGACTAAAACACCATTAAAACGTGGTCTTTCTCCCTAAGACCCCTTGCTTTGTTTTCCTCTGGCCAACCTCACTCTTGCTTAGGCAGGTTCTCTGCACGGTGACTGATGGCCTCCGCGGCTCCAGGGTCATGGTCCACCCTTCCCAATCCTGTGGAAAGAAGATCCTGATAAATAAAGGCCCCGATCTCATTGGCTTAGCTTAGGCCACATGCCCCTCTGTGAGCCAATCACGGTGCATGATGGGGGTGTGCCATGCCCTGATTGGCCAGCACTGATCTGGGCACGCCCCTGGAGCCCTGGGTCAGGATCAGCCGGGAAGGATGGAGAGGGAGACCCCACAGGAAAACTGAGATGCCGTCAGCACAGAAAGGGAGCTGGGATGACTGGCAGTTACAAACAAGAGATGACCCCCGTTCCAAACGTGTGTCTGGCCCCCTCTGCTCTGCTGTGGTCAGCCCCCATCCCCAGGTCCCGTCTCTGCCTCCTGGCACAAAGAAGGCACTAGACCCACCACGCCTCGGCCACTGCCGCTGCCCCTCGGACAGCCCAGACGCGCACTGAGTGGCTGAGACAGTGGCTGCCGTGACCCCCACCTCCCAAGCAACCCTCACCAAATGCAGACGACCCTCGGCTTGCCTTGCAGGCCCAGGTCCGGAAGTTTGGCCCCAAATTGCTCCAGTTGTTGGCCGAGTGGACAGAGACGTTCCCGCGGGACTTCCAGGAGGAGTCGACCATCAGTCACCTGAAGGACGTGGTGGGCCGCATCGCCCCCTGTGACGAGGTGGGCGGGGCCGAGCGGGAGTCCCTTCACCTTGTCTACACCCTCACACCCCAGACCTGAGCCTGTTCTGGGGCTGGCCTCAGGGTCCTCATCTCCCCACCAGCACACTGCAGCCCCTCTAAAATCAGCCCCTTTCTGCCCCATCAGAGAATCAGGCACTGCAGGGCTGGCAGGGAGAGCAGGCCTCTGGTTCCAGGCCTGGTCTCTTGACCTTTCTCCTGTCCCGCTCTCATCAGTGGCATCAGATGGCAAGTGAAGGGCTCTTGTGGCTGCGTGGTTGGGCCATTGGCCAATGACCCATTCGGCTGGCCTGGCAGAACCCTCTTCCCCAGTAGCTTGGGAGGCAGCCAGTGTATTGGGCATCTGGTACCTCTGCGCCCCACACCCTGCCCTGCTCTCCCAGCTGCATGACTCTGGGGAAGGCACTTAAAGATGAAAGAGGAACAAAACTCCCTACTCACTACCTCCCAGGATTAGGGTGAGAACACTGAGGGGGAGTGCATGTCGCTTGCCTTGGGAGGAGACTGAATGTAGCAAGCTGACAGCTAGTGACATGCCCCACAGTGGGTCTGAACACAGAGCCAGCCAGAGCCAAAGGAGAACTGCCAAGGCAGGCTGGGCACCAGGAAGCTATAAAGTCCAAGGCCTAACTGAGGCTCAGAAAGGGATGCCCTGCCCTGAGGTCATTTCACATAGCCAGCAAGTTAGTTGTTCTGAGAGCTCGGTGAGATGAGGGTCATCTCCCCCTCCTCCTTTGCATCCCCTGATCCATCTGGGGATTATAACACTTGGCTTAGGTTGCAGCAGAAAGGAGACTCAGGGAAGGCTCAATGATTGGATGGATCAGAAGGATGAAGCAGGAAGGGGAGATGCTGACTGACCGGCTTGGTACATAGTTGGCTACTTTGATGGATGAGTCGAGGGGGAAAGAAAGATGTTTGGGCAGTTGGGTAGGCAGGGGTGTTTATGGGGTAAATGGATGTGGAGAGACTGATGGAAGGAAGTGGAGGAGAAAGGTGGACATATAGCTAGATGAGTGGGTGGATGGATGACTAGATGGATGGGAGGGTGAGTGAATGGGTAGGTGGATGGGTGTGTGTGGGTATGGATGGGTGGGTGAGAACATGGATGGGAAGGTGGGTGGGTGCATGGATGGATGGATGGATGGACGGATGGTGGATGGATGGATGGGTGGGTGGGGGGATGGATGGTGGATGGATGTATGAATGGATGGTGATGGATGGATGGTGGATGGATGTATGAATGGATGGATGAGGGCAAATGTTAGAATGGAGGGAGGAAGGATAGATAAGTGAATCGATGGATCTGTGGGTGGGTGACTGTATAAAAGGGGAGGTGGGCAGTAACAGATGGGTGGGAAATAGATGGTTGCAGGGACGGTAGATGGATGGATGGATGGATGGATGGATGGATGGATGGATGGATGGACCAGAGGGTATGTAGTGAGATGAGAGCCCAGTCCTCTGCTTTATCTCCCTCCCCCACACAGTAGGCCTTCAAGCAGGTGAGCTCTAAGCCATTGACAAGATGGATTATCTGCCCTTCTCAGGCCTGCCTCTGCCATTGGCAGAGCAATTTCAGAGGCAGACCCTGCCATTCTGGCCACGGTGGCGTGGGATGGGTGTAAGTCCTGGGCTTGTTTCCTTGAGAAGCAGTGCCTCCTCACTGAGCCCTCAAGAATCTGTCAAGACTGTGCCGGGAAATCTTTTCTAACTACCCAGTAGATGAAAATAAGATACAGCGAAGATCTATCAATGGGCTATAGAAAGCAGTCATCCACCAGGTGTGGATTTTCAAAGCAGAAATAACTCATTCGGGGCATTTCTCATTCCTTCCCTTGGAATCCAATTAGGTGTGCTGAGTGGTGTGAACTGGACCTGGGATTCCCTAGTCTCCATGCCACCCACCCAGGCTCAGGCCAGGGGTGCCCCATGTGTCTTTGTAACCCCCAAGTTGCCCTTCCCCCGAAAGCACCTGCTCCAAGGGGATGTCCTGTAGGTGCTGGTTTCCCTCCCCTGGATGCTGCGGGTGGCCTGCAGGCTGCGCCCCTCCCATCACAGGCACAGTCTTAGCTGGGAAAGGAGCTGGTGGGGCCTGAACCAAACTGATGAGGCAGAGCCCACAGGACTCAGAACATGAGGTCTGGGTCAGACCTTCTGAGCTCAGATCCCGGCTCAGAAACCACAGCTATGTGACTTTGGGCAAGGTGCTTCCCCTCTCTGAACTTCAGTTTCTTCATCAGTCAAAACAGAGACGACAACTGCTCCCACCACACAGGTCTGCGGCAAAGGCCCTGAAGCCAGGTGTGCTCGTATTTCAGCACTTGGTAAATGTGAGCTATGATGAGGAACAAATTCTTTCCAAAGTTCAGGCACGTGGGGATTATTTTTAACTTTTTTGAAACTTTTGTTATGGAACATTCCAAACATATACAAACATAGATAATAGTAACCATGAACTCCTGTGTGCTCGTAGCCTAGCTTCAACAATTATCAACATTTTGCCAAACTTGTTTCTTCTATCCCCGCACACACTTCCCCTCCCTCCAAATTATGTTTTTAAATCCTAGGCATTATATCTTTTGCTCCAAAAACATTTCAGAATCATCTTGTAAAAGATTTCTTACACAGAGATAGGATCAAATGATATAAAGTGTTGTGCATAATACAATGAGATGAGCACAAGTGTTTTCAGAACTGCGTGTCTTTGGGCAAGTTACTTAACCTCTCTGGACCTTAAATTAATTTCTGTAAGAGGGAAGATGATAAGCTCTCCCTCAAAGGGCTGTGAGGAGAACCATGCTGCTCAGGAACGTGGAGGAGGTGGTACAGGGCCAGGAAGGAGTGCGGCTTCCCCATCAAAGTGGCTGTGAAAGGCGACACCTTTCTCTTTCTTCCTGCCCCCCTGCCATTTCCTGTAAGCCTCATGTCCTCACTGTGCTCCCCACCACCTCTCGGTAACCGGGAACAAGAGGCTGGAGCGGCTCTGGGAAGGCCATTCTCTATGACTGTGGGTTCTGTGCTGCTCCAGTCCACCCTCGGCTCCCATCCTGGTAGGTTGGGCTCAGCAGTTACAGCTCAGGAAGGCCAATGCCGAGGCTGAGGGAGACTGGGAGATCACAGGAAGCCCTAGAGGGTCACAGCCCTGGTGAGGGAGACAAGACAGGAGGACAGCAGTGCCTTGGCCACACCCACTGGGCTGGCCAGAGGAGGCTGCCTGTACGGGCAGCCCTCCTCGCTCTGGCCTTGCTCTCCCACTCACATGGCTGTCTACTAGCTCCCGCCAAGGGCATAGGTGGTGGACAGCTGAACGAGCTGGCAGTGGGTGCAGAACTCCTGCCTGTGCAGGTGGGCTAAGCCCACTGGACATCAGCCTTGGGCTGGCTCAGGTGGGAGCTTTCAGGAACTTCAGAAAACAAGGGCCCGTACTTGTCTGGATGGAAATGGATGCTAATCAAGAAACGCTTGGTCCAAGAGAACTTGGAGGCCCCTGGAGAGCCATGGCCACCACCCAGGCCACCCTTGGACGGCGACCTCTGCACTCACACCCGGCTCCGTGCATGCAACAGGCGGCTCTGTGAGAATGACAGAGAAAACAGCCCAGCCCCCATCCTCCCAGCTCACGGGCGAGCCACTGGGGGAGAGCTGAGCCATGCTGGGTGCACCCTGGCGCTGCGAATGTGGGCTCCTGACAGTGACAAGGAACACACTGGCGTTCTCAGCGGCAGGTCCCTGGGCCTGCCCGGATTCACTGAGATCTCCCAGACAGTGTCCACAAGGTGTAGAAATCAGTGAGAGAATGAGAGGAGGTCAAAGAGAAGGTCAAATACCTTCCCCACATTCAGAGAGGGAATAGAAGATTCAGGAAAAAACCAACAGATAAGCTTGAGGTTAACACTATTGGAAAATTTTTAAATGAATTAGCACGCAGGCAATGGCAATTGTTTGGAGTGAATATTGGTTCAATAGAAACAAGTCCTGCTAAATTGTCTGCAATTTTTTTTTTTTTTTAATTTTTTTTTTTTTTTTTGCGGTACACGGGCCTCTCACTGTTGTGGCCTCTCCCGTTGTGAAGCACAGGCTCCGGACATGCAGGCTCAGCGGCCATGGCTCACAGGCCCAGCCACTCCGCGGCATGTGGGATCCTCCTGGACCGGGGCACGAACCCGTGTCCCCTGCATCGGCAGACGGACTCTCAACCACTGTGCCACCAGGGAAGCCCTGTCTGCATATTTTTAAAAATAGGGCCGGGCTTCCCTGGTGGCGCAGTGGTTGAGAGTCCGCCTGCCGATGCAGGGGACACGGGTTCGTGCCCCGGTCCGAGAAGATCCCACATGCCGCAGAGCGGCTGGGCCTGTGAGCCATGGCCGCTGAGCCTGTGCGTCCAGAGCCTGCGCTCCGCAAGGGGAGAGGCCACAACAGTGAGAGGCCCGCATAACGCAAAAAAAAAAAAAAAAAAAAAAAATAGGGCCAATGCCTGGTTCTATCAAACTGTAGCCACAGATGCACTGCATCCTTGACTTCAGTAGGGCTCTGAAGTCTGCCTTGGAAAGGCTGACTGACTAGAAGCAGGTGAAGGCCAGTTTTATCTAATCAGCAACTATGTGTGGGCCCCTCTTGTTCATGCTGGGGACCAGCAAAGAGTGACCCAGTGTAGCCTTCATGGAGCTGGTACTCCAGTGAGAGGCTTGGACAAGGGCTGTGAAGGAAGGGCATGGAGCTCGGAGGGAGAAGGCTGTACAGGTCCTGCCTGGGTCATGGAACAGGAGGGACAAGTGGTCAAAGGGATGGCGGAGTGGTCTGTGTCTGGAGCACAGAAAAGAGGAGCAAGGGCTACATGGAGGCCATTGAGCATGCCCAGAGCTGACCTCAGGGCCTCCAAGCCATGTCAGGCTTTTTGTCTGCAAAAGCAGGGAGGCAATTTAGGGAAGAAGCGTGCAGTGGTCAAATGTGCATTTTGAACAGAACACTCTTGCTACAGGGTGGAATGGAGAGAGGCTGGCGTGAATGCATGGGGTCCACTGAGGAGGCCACTGCAGCCACCGGGGAAATGACTATGGCCTGGACCACATACTCTGTGGTGGACGACAAGCATGGAAATAGAAGAAAGCAAAATCAAGAGGGCTGGTGATGGCCTGGAGGGCCTGAGGGAGAAGGTGGTTTGAGGATGGCTCCACGTCCAGGTGCCTGACGCCAGTGCTCCACTCAGTGGACAGGGATGCAGGCAGAAGAGGCAGCCCTGGGGAGGAGAGCATGACTTCTTGCATGCATCAGGTCCAGGTGGCCCCTTGCCCACACGGCTCTGGAGATCAGAGGAGAAGGTTGCCCGCACACGAATACTAAACGACACTCTGCACATGAACCAGAAAACCCAGGAATGAAGTAGAGAGGATGGTGGAGAGAGGAAGAGACAGTGGCAGGAGGAACCCAGCACGCAATCACAGTGCAGACAGACAAGCCTGCAAACGCCCAAGGCAGGAGACACTGGGAAGCTGAGGCAGATGCTGCCTGAGAAACAGCCCCTGGCTTTCATGACAGGAGGTCCTTGGTGCCAGTGAAAGTTAGTCTGGTGACAGGAGGGGAGCCAGATGGGGTGGTGGAGGGTTGAGTGGGAAATGCAGGATCTCAACAGCCAGTGTAGCCACCTCTGGGCTGGGTAGCAGAGAGGGGTGGGGGGCTGGTGGAGGTGTCGGGGATCACCGGAGACTGTGTCACCAGGGCTGGCTCTGACTGGACCTAACTCACCATCTTCCTGGCACTCAAATGAAGACCTGGGAGGCAGCATGTGTGCTGACCACACTTTTGGATACAGCAAAGCTGTGACGGGTTGTTCCTTCCACTGGCGACAAAGGGAAGAGTTGGACCTCAGTTTCCCCACACACTGCCCAGCTAAGCCATGGGTGCCTTCTGGGTCGGCCCCCCACGGCTCTGGGAGTTAGGGTTAGTGTTAGGGTTTGGGTTCGGGTTTCCTGCGTCCTGAGGGCTCTACCACAGCTGCCCTGGCCACTCCACAGAGAAGCACTTTCATAAGGGGCTGGGATACCACATCCATCACCAGAGCTCTGGGCACCAACAATGCTGGACCTCAGTGCTCCTTTGAGCCCCATCAGAGACTTGAGGAAACACTGAGGTCCCCCAGGCAAGCCCTACACCCTACGCCCCACCTGCAAAATGCCTCTGGGTTTGTGTGCATGAAGAACGTGCACTGTTTCTATCTGAAATTACCTGGCAGTACTGACTATCCACAACATTCTTCTGAGGCCTCTGGGACCAGGCCCCGCTGGGAACCTGTCTCCCTGACACCTTGTTGTTGGCAGCAGTCCAGGCCCCGGATGCCCACTGCCACTCCCAGGCCAGCTCCTGGCTCAAGGGGGTTGAATCCACCTCTTGGGGAGCCATTTGCTGACCATGCAGAGGCCTGTTCTGTGGGCTACTGACCAAACCTTTGGGAATGTGTGGACATCTTGCTCAGTAAACCCAGCTAGTCTGATGCACCTTCCTTGGAAATAGGGGTCTCTGAGGGGCAATAATCAGTTTCCCCGTGGGGTGGGAGGGTGGTCCCTGCACCAAGCCCAGAGCATCTGAGCTGCATGGTGAGGGGCTCTGTCGGTACAGTAAATGCTTATTAAGTGTCCACTGCATGCCCAGAGCTGCGACACAGAGAGGTTAACGCGGACTTCCCTGCCCCTGCCGAGCTGTCATTCTGCAGGGGAGTAAACAACCCCAATCATCTCCTGCAGTAGTCCCATAAGGAAGTCACACAGGGTGAGCTGGAGACAGAGTGCCAGGGGCAGAGGATGGACAGCAAGGCTGGTCAGGGAAAGCCTCTCTAAGCTAGGCCTGGGAGACAGGAGGGGACCCCCATTGAAGCCAAGCAAAAGACTAGCGCCCAGGGCAGGGCCCATTCCACATCTCCCTCCTCTCTCCCTCCACTCCCTGGCAGTCCCCACCCCACGCTGCCCCTCTCCCCAGACAGCTGGGGGGGCTTACACCCAGCCACTCTCCCTAATGTGTGCTCTTCTTGGTTCCCACTGGTGATCCTGCAGCCTTCTCCCCATCCAGCCTTGACTGTAGGCCCCAAACCCAGCCTGCCCTGGACTGGGTCCTGTTTCAGGGTGGGGGAGGTGCAGGCACACCTAGGACAGCTGGGGAGCCTGCCTGCCTCAGAGATTAGATATGCGGGGACAGGTTTCCAGGCCTGAGCACCCTCTCTCTACCCTCCTCCAGGCATACCGAAAGAGGATGCATCAGCTCCTGCAGGCTCTGCACCAGAAGCTGGCGGCTCTGGGCCAGGGGCCGGAAAGCCTGCTGGGCACTGACAAGCCCATCTCCTACAGGAACAAGCCTCCAGCCTCTATCCACAGGGAGCTCCTCAGCATCTGCAGTGACCCCTATGCACTGGCTCAGCAGCTGACCCACGTAGAGCTGGTGAGCAGGTCCATACCACCCTCCACTCAGACCCAGAGCCTGGAACGCTGAAAATAGCCGGCCACCCCCCAACTCCCCATCTTGTCCCCCACCTGGTCTCAGCCTAACCCAGGGCCTGAGCCCATCACATCAGGGCCACCCAGGCATCTCCAGAGGCCCCTGACTCTGGAGCAGTCTCTCACCACACCTGGGGCGAGGAACAGGAAGGCTGGGGGTACCGGCCCTGCCCAACTTTGACCTCTGGCCTGCCTGAGAGTCCAGGCCTAGGACAGAGGAACTAGGTTCAGATCCTGGCTCTGACACCACCGGACGTGTGATCCTCCCACATCGAGGGCCTTCCCCACCCGGGCCTCGGTTTTCCCCATCCAGGACTCACACAGTCACACTGTACCCACCCCAGCTTTCCAGAGAAGCGCAGACAGGCCTTCCTGTGTGTGAAAGGGATGCCCTGGCCTAACCTCCAGTATATTGGGTTCCTTGTAGATGCAGAGGCCAAAGCGGCCTGCCCCAGAGAGGAGGGACGCTGGGGAGTAGGGTTCTTTTCTTTTAAACCTCTACCACTTATGGCGCCCTTACTGGTTTCCAGGCATTATATTCAAGAGTTACATGCACTATCTCGGCTTCCCACCACCTTACCAGATAGGTGCTATTATTATTCTCTTTTCACAGATGAGGAAGCTAAAGCCAGAGTGTTTAAGTGACTTGCCAGAAGTCACACAGCAGAAGGGACAGGGCCAGGATTCAATTCTGACCCAGACCCCTCTTAGCCACCAGGCCTACCCCGGAGGGAGCAGGTCATTTCAATGACCCGATTTCGAACCTGGTTTCCTAGGTATCACACCCCACAAGCATTCCCTATGGAGACATTGACCCCTGCCCCCATGAAATACAGCAGCCCCTGAGCATGGGAAAGGAGGGGCTGCCCCTTTCAAGATGGTGCTAAGCTCTGTGACAACCCAGAACAGGGCTGTAGAGGCCCGGTGAGAAGGGCAGGTGGGCCCATGCCAGGGCCCCAGGGAGCATCCCTTCCCCATACATTTCCCCTTTTCCCAACCCCTTTTCTGTCTCTGGTGCAGGAACGGCTTCGACACATTGGACCTGAGGAGTTTGTCCAGGCTTTTGTGAACAAGGACCCTCTGGCCAGCACAAAGGTAGAAGGCCCTTGGACGGACTGTCCCAGCAGTGACCCCTACTCACCGGTTCCTCTGGGGGATCCCCGGAGCATCAGCTGAGCCAGCTTCGGAGGGACCAAGGGCAGATGGGCTTGGAGGGGTCGTGCCCACCCCACCCATGCCCCTAGCCCAAGGCCATCACACCCCAGCAGCCCTGAGTCCTGGGGAAGCCTGGGGGGGCGGGATGAGCCTGGCCGGGTCACCCACCCAGCGAGGGCGGAGTGGCGGTCGAGGAGCAGAAGCCCTGGGTGGGTTAGAGGGTAGAGGTTCGCACGGGGCCCGCTCCAAGACCCCATGCGCCCTCCCGGTGCTTTGCGGTGGGCGCTGATGCCCTCTAGCGGCCACCCGGGGGAACGCGGGCTGGTGCCAGCTGCCCAGGGAAGTTAAGGGCATGCTCTTCCCTCTGAAGGTGGAATTTCAGAGCCTGCCCCTCTCTCTCAGAGCCCAACCAGCAGTTAGCCTGGTGCTTATCAAGGAGTTAAATCCGAACCAGAACTGGAAATATCCTGTCTTCTGCCCTGGCACCTAATAAAAGAAGAGCAAACTAAATATGCAATTGCATTTCACCTCTCGGATAAGCAAAGATTAAACATTATGGGTGTGTATGTGCAGGGAAAGGGACCGTCTCATACACGGCTGGTAAGGGGTGAAATTGGCACAGCTACTTTGGAGAGCAGCATGGCAATAGCATCAACACTTGAAATATACACTCCGGACCCCAACTTTCCACACCTAACAATTTACCCTGCAGGTATACACACACATGTACACAAAGATGTATGCACAAAGATATTTGGGATATCTTTCTGTGCTTTATGACCAAAGGCTGGAAGCAAACTACCTTACCATCCACAGGGACTCGATTAAACATTATAATACATCCATACATAGAATGCTATGCAACTATTAGAGTAAGAGCGACTGTAAGAATGGAATAATCACCAAAGGTCCATTGTTGAGAAAAGAAAGTAGAGTGAAGAACAGTGGCAAAGAGTATGTGACCATCTGTGTAACAACAACAGATAGGAAGGTGCATGATACATATCTCCTTGCACATGCATGTGGACAATCTCTAGGAATACTGGTTACTCTGGGGAGCCCAGCATGGAGCTGGGAGAAGGGTGGGAAGGAGACTTTGCTACTCTTATTGAGTTGTTTGTTGTTCTGTTTTGTTTTGTTTGGGGTTTTGGCCATTACCAAGTATTATTTTTTATTGTGAAATACGTCAAGATTGCCCGTGACATTTCTTTACCCACTCTACTGTAGACGAACATTTTTGTGTTGTTTCCAGACTCTTGGCTATTGCAGATATTGCTGCTATGAACATTCTTACACATTTCTAATGTATGTGGGTACATTTTTTCTAGGGCACCAGTTCTCAAATATTTTGGTCTCAAGATGCCTTTTTTACTCTTAAAAATTATGGAGGACCCCAAAGAACTTTTGATTATGTACTAATAATATCTACCGGTATTTATTCTATTAGCCATTAAAGCCAATAACTTTTTAAAATATTTATTTATTCAAAAATCATAACTCATTATATGTTAATGTAAGTTTTATGAAAAATAACTCTATTTTCCAAAATAAAAAAAATTAATGAGAGAGTGATATTGTTTTACAGTATTTTTACAAATCTCTTTAATGACTGACAATAGAAGGCAGTTGAATTCTCTTAATCTACTTCAGCATTCAATCTCTTGACTTAACATTATTTTGGTTGAAAATCCATCCTCACACAAATATGTAGTTGGAAAAAAGAGGAGTATATTACAGCCTTTTCAGATAATTGTGAATATTCTTCTTTGATAGTACACTAAGACTCAACAAGGGGTAATTTTTTAAGATCAGCTGCAATTTGGAATCTGAAAATAAACTCTATCACTTTAAAATTCATTGGTCCATCTTGCATCTCGAATGGATCTTTTTGCCCATGCAGGATTTTGTGACATATATTGTCCATTTGGAAAATATGGGTTCACTGAATCAAGCAGAACTTCTGAATGTTGGCATGTTTCATTATATGATATTTTAAAATGATATTCATTATATATATTCACTATTGATATCACCCAAAAAGTTCTTAAGTATTGGGAAGCTGTCAAGCTGCAGAGGCAGATACATGTTTTATAAGTTCCCAATTTTCCCTTGAAAACTTGAATTTTATCCTTGGCAACAAATACTGTCAGTTGTCTTCCTTGAAGTTACAGGCTCATTTTGTTGATTTTCAAGGAAATATCAGCCAGATACTGAAGTCTGAGTAACCATAATGGGTCAGTCCTTCTTTCAGGTAAAAATGGTGCTCCATGAGTAAAGTTCAGCTCACAAGTCAGTCACACCAGTGCTTTTCTGCAAGACCACCATCAAAACTCTGTGTGCAGCAGAAGTGCCTATGTCTACAATTCTCCCTTCATATCTGTAGGTTCTGCAACTGCGGATTCCACCAGCCTCAGATCAAAAATATTAGAAAAAATTAAAACTCCAGAAAGTTCTAAATAGCAAAACTTGAATTTGCTGCTCACCCAAGCAACTATTTACATAGTATTTGCATTGTATTAGGTATTATAAGTAATCTAGAGATGATTTAAAGTATACGGGAAGATGTGCATAGGTTTATGCAAATACTACGCCATTTTACATATGGAACTTGAGCATCCTCTGATTTTGGTATCTGAGGGGGGAGGTGGAACCATTCCCCCAAGGATACCGAGGGACAACTGCACTCCCATTTTCATAGAACATGAAAAAGACATGTACTCAAGGGTTGAGATTTAATAATACTGAAAAGTTTTGTGTCCTCAAGGACATTCTTAGTCACACTCACTTTTTTTCTTTTACTGTGAGTGTGTGGTAGTGAAGAACACAATGGCCACTGGTGTCATTTGGTGACTCTGTCTCGATTCAGGCTAAGGTGGCAGCAATTTTACCCATCATTCTATTATGCATTGGTACAAATGTCAACAAGGTGAAAAGGCAATAATCTATGAATATGAAATTAGGTTTGCCCTTGTGGACCCCCTGAAACGGTCTCAGGGACCCCCAGGAGTCCATGGACAACACTTTGAGATGTTGCTCTAATATATACCTACGAAGGGAATCACTGTGTCCGTCACAGGGTGGGCATAGGATCAACCTTACCAGGTGATGCCAGGTGAGGCTGTATCCATTTACACTGCCAGCAGGGAGTTATTCTTGCTCCACAGCCTCACTGATGCTTGAAATTGTCAGGCTTTTTAATTTTTGTCAAACTGTTAAATGGAGCATATTTTCGTGTGTTTTGGACATTCTTGTTTTCTCGTCTATGAAATGCCTGTCCCTGATTTTTGTTCGGTTTTCTATTGGTGATTTGTCTTTTTCTTAAGGATTTTTAAGAGTTTTGTGTGAGTTTTTCTTCGTTGTCTTTTTTTTTTTTTTTTTTTTTTTTCGGTACGCGGGCCTCTCACTGTTGTGGCCTCCCCCGTTGCGGAGCACAGGCTCCGGACGCGCAGGCTCAGCGGCCGTGGCTCACGGGCCCAGCCGCTCCAAGGCATGTGAGATCTTCCCGGACCGGGGCACGAACCCGTGTCCCCTGCATCGGAAGGCGGACTCTCAACCACTGCGCCACCAGGGAAGCCCTGTGTGAGTTTTTAAAATGTGTACTAGTTAATTATCCCTTGTCAGTTAGATGTACTGCAAATTTTCTTCTCCTAGTTGGTTGCTTTGCTTTTCGTTCTCATTATTTTGTCTTTTAATGAACAAGTACTCTTAATTTCCTCCTTATAAGGAATTTACCTTTCTGGATTATTTTTGCCTCCATATTTTGAAGCTATGCTATTAGGTGCAGACAAATTTAGACTCATGACATATTCTCAATAAATCAAAACTTTTATCTTTATGCAGTTACCCTTTAAACTCTCCTAATGCTTCTTGCCTTGGAGTCTTTTTTTTTTGCCTTAAAGTCTATTTTGTCTAATATTAATATAGCTATGTGATGATAAATATCACATAAATATTTATCACGTGTACTTTTCCATTTTTTTTACTTATATCCTTGGGTTTGGGGTGTATTTCTTGAAAATAGCAGAAGGCTGGATTCTTTTTAATTACACTGACTGGTCTATATCAGGGTAATTACTGCTCTAGATGGATTTGCTTTTACTGTCTTCTGTTGTACCTTGTCTTCTTTACCTCTTGTGCTTTTTTTTCCTTCTTTCTTTACTTCTTTTGGATTCTCTGAAATTATAGTACATTTATACAGTCGAATAGTCTACATCAATTTTTAAAATTATGTTTCCAAAGAATATTTTATAGCACATGAAAGGGTTCATGTAGGAAAATGTGGGAATATATATAGAATATAGAGATAGAGATAGAAACATACATACATACATACACACATACGTACATAAATACATATGGTTGGTCCTCATTATTCACCATCTTTATATCCTATAGTCATTGTGAACACTGAATTAGCAAATACTGAGCCATTACTGCTGGGGAAAACACAGGGTTAGGTTCCTTGCAAGCCTTTCATCACAACATTTTCATCAACCAATCAATATATAACCTTGATTTATGTGTGTTTCTGTTTAATAAGACCTTATTTAATATATATTGTTGATTCAATAACATTAAACTCATGGCCAACAGCACTGTGACTCATGTCTGAACGAAGCTTATCTAACACATATTTTTTTCCTTAGGGCATGTCACAACCTTCATGTGCTTAGGAACACAAGACAGCACGGCAGCGCTGTGCTTGGGACCACTTTAAACAGTGAAATCACCAAGAAAAAGCACAAAAATGCAAAAAAAAGAGACACTAAATAGCCTACAAAAAGGACACTTGTTTACAGCATGGGAGCTGAAACCAAAAGTCAGGGCATCAGCTCAACCTCAGCTGGGAACACACAGTTGCATTGGGTGACTCAAATGTTTTGCCACTCTGCACATGTCCACAAATGACCAAGAAGTGACATGAGTGTTATTTGGGGGGTTACAAATGAAATTTTAGGAAGTAGACAGATTCACAAACACAAAATCTGTAATAAAAATCTGTGAATAATGAGGATTAATTGTGTGTGTGGGTATATGATATATATATATATATATATCATATTAAGTTACGTCTTTAAGTGTATAGAAAAAAAGACTAGAAGGATACATGTCAAATCATGTACTTGTGGATGGTTTTGAGATATTTGTGGATGGTTTTGAGGTTTTCGACATTTCCCAGATTGTCTATAATGATCATGGCTGACTTCAAAAAGTTATTCGTGTTCAAAAAGTTATTGACAAAAAGCCTGAGCATGGTCCTTGTGTCTTTCCTAGCCTTGTTTCAGTGACAAGACTAACAACCTGGAAGCTTACGTGAAATGGTTCAACAGATTGTGCTACCTCGTGGCTACTGAGATCTGCATGGTGCGTAGGAAGCCAGAGCCTGACCTGGCATGGCCAAAGGTGGCCAGGACTTGAGAGGAGCCTTCTTGGGAGGGAACCAGAAGAGCATCATGAGCCTGTTTCCAAGCCCAGGGCCAGGCTGGGCACGCTCTGGGACACCGGGTGTCACCCAGCTTGCCTGTAGTGATATCTCCCCTCTGGGTAGAGCCTGGGAAACCCCCTTCTTAGCTGCCAGGCCAGTGATGCGGTGGATCCTGGCATGCCGGTGGATCCTGCCTGGCGTGGATCCACCTGCCAGTCACAGAGGGTGTCAGAGAGATGCTTGCTGAGGGAGAGGGGGGCGCGCTCTGCTTCTTCCACCTGTTCCTGGGGCAGACTGGTCTGGCCTGCAGCCGAATTCCATTTGGCTCACTCAGGACTTAGAGGTAGAAATAATCTAACCTTTAAGAAGTGGGAGATTGCACTTTGGAGTCCAGGTCTCTGGATTCTCCTGGAAAGCAGGAGGACCAGGCAACACTGAGCTGGACATGCTCGCCACCGGGTCTCAGCCCCGCCAAGCCAGACCCTGCCCACCCTCTTCCCTTCCTTATGGCAGTGGAACCCTCTCCCAAGCCCATTCTCCCACTGTCAGGTGAAGCCCAAGGTCCCCCGTCTCAGGGGAAGATTGGAGGCAGCATATGTGCCAGGGTGGGCTCTCTGGAAGCAGACGCTAAGACAGAGCTTGGGGCGTAAGGTGTTTATGAGGGGTCTGCGGCCGAGAAAGGAGAAACTCATCTGTGATACCTCAGCCTGAGACAGTGCTTCCTGTCAGAGTGCCCACAGCCACCCTAGTAGCTGGCCCTGATCCCCCACCTTGCTCGGTCACCATCACCATCCCCGTGTGGGCTGTCGCATGAAAGACAGGGCAGGACCTCAGGCGGGCAGCTCTCCGAAGGAGTTTTGGATGCACAGCTCCTCAGACACCACAGCAAGCTTCTTGGCCGCAGTAAGGACCACTTCTGCACTTATGGGAGGAGGGCAATCTACAGAACACTGTAGGGTTCCGTGGGCCTTGCCTGCTGCAGACACCGAATCGCTGGCCTGGCAGCCAAGATGAGGGTTTGCCTGAGTGAAGCCTGGACAGAGCCCACCCCAGAGTCAGGCAGCGCTTCAGCCTGGGAGAGGACACAGTTTGGTTCTGACCCATCAGAGAGGTCAAAGTCTCACGCACTCGACTCGAGCTGGGGTTGAAATCACAGTCAGTCGACAGAAAGCATTGGTGGGGCTGCTAAGGGACAGGGCCTCGGGGTCACCGTGGGGCCCCCGCACCCCATGTGAAGTGAAGAAGTTTGGTACTGGGAAGAGAGGTGAGGGAGCCATGTTTTCTGCTTCTAGGTGTAGGGGTGCTGGAGCTAGGCCTGAGAGAGCAGGAGGACATGAGGGGCCCCCAGCACCTCCCACGCTACAGGTGGCTCCTGTGTGGCAACAGGTGTCCCACCAGCCCCCATCCGGCCCTCCATGGCAATGGGCTCTGTGCTAGCTCCACCCGGGGTGCACTGAGAGCCTCAGCCCCTGGGCTACAAATTGCTTAGGCATCAAGCAACTCAGCTGTGAAATGGGCTTAAAGAAGGTTAATGAGGGACAGGACAGGTAAGCAGGATATGTGGTCAGGGCAGGGTGGGGACACCTCATCACTGAGGCTCATATGCCCTGTCCCCAGCCGTCCAAGAAGAAACGGAGGGCCCAGGTGATTGAGTTCTTCATCGACGTAGCCCGTGAGTGCTTCAACATCGGCAACTTCAACTCCCTAATGGCCATCATCTGTGAGTGGGCCGGCCAGGCCTGGAGCCTGCAAGTGCTCCCAGAGAGGGTGGAGTGGGCACACATGGCAGGTGGGGTGCAAGCCACCTGAGCAGGGGGTGGGTGCAGGCTGGGCCCATGTTCCCCCCACCCCACCCCAAAGGTCTTGGAGGGGTGCCCCTTTTGAGGCAAGCCCAGCCCTTTCAGGGTGCTTGATGAGAGCTTGGCAGTGTGTCCCCGGAACCAGGGAAAGCAGGGGCCCAAAGCAGGCCCCTGGTCACAGTATAGGGCCAGTGTGGGACAGGGACTGGGACAGGGACCCTGCACATACAGAAGCCAGGCTCACCTGTACACAGTGTCCATTAGCACCCACCCACCCTCCATCTGGCAGGCTGAGGCTCCACAAACATCAGCCCTGGTCAGGGTGCAGCCTGAGGGGCTAGGCCAGCTGGGGGCCTCACAGAGGGACTGTGCAGCTCAGAACAGCCCTCCCTGCCTGGCCCTGCCCCCAGCTCAGCCTTCCCTCTTTCAGCTGGCATGAACATGAGTCCTGTCTCAAGGCTGAAGAAGACCTGGGCCAAAGTGAAGACAGCCAAGTTTTTCATCCTCGAGGTAAGCAAGGCTGCTGGGCTGCTGGGTGCCACCAGCCATCCCCAGGACACAGTTGCCCAAATGCGTCTCTATCTCCTTCCAGCACCAGATGGACCCAACAGGGAATTTCTGCAACTATAGAACAGCTCTGCGCGGGGCAGCCCACCGCTCCCTGACCGCCCACAGCAGCCGGGAGAAGGTAGGTCAGAGGCTTGCCCAGCCCCCAGAGCTCCTCCCTGCTCCAGACCACCTAGGCCCAGGTGGGGCGGTGACTTGAAGGTCACCTGGTCCAATCCCCTGCCCTTCTACAGCATCTATAATAGAGAGTCATGTCACCTTGCTCGCATGTCTCCAGTATAGGGAGCTCACCACCTCCCCAAACAGATCAACCCACCCCCAAGCAGCTCTAACTGGTAGCAAGTGCTGCCTTGTGGGGTTGTGTCAGCCACCTGGGGCTGTCCTCTCCAGAGGGCCACACAGAGCAAGGCCATTCCCTCTTCCAGCCACCAGTCCTTCTGAGCCCCAGGCCTTGCCTCCCTCTCTCCTCCTGTGTCAGCAGCCCCAGGCCTGCCCTGCCATGCTGCGGTCTCCAGTTCCCTCCCCTCTTGGGTCCCTTTGTTCTCTGAACAGCTCCATTTGTCAGGGTCCCTCTGTTTCAGATCAAATTGTGGTTCCAAGTACATAGGGTCTTATGCCTCAGATCACATTTTTGTTTTTGGAAATGACTAAACCAAAATTCTGTGGCTTCTTGCCACAGAATTGCATTTTCACAGATCTTGTTCTTATACATTTGCACTTGGAGGACATTTGGTCGTCCTGATCAATTTTGTTTCTCCTCCAAATTCTCCTAGTGGCCTCTGATGCAAGAAACCATCCCAGGCCCTGGGATTGCCATGATCCGCTGGCTTAAAACCTGTCACCAGCTTGATGATTAGAGTCGTTCATCTCCATGGGGAGAAAACAGCAAGACTTGCTGTGCCTTTTCAGTCTGGTCTCCTGCAGGAACATTGGTGGAATCAGGGCCCCATCATAGTTTGTGGAAGTTGCTTCCAGCTTGAGGGATAATAGAACCAGTTGCTGTTCCTGAAATTTGAAGTGACTCTGTGATTGTATTGGATGCATATGTGGTCAGGTTTGGGGAGCAGGCCGAGATATGCACGCTCGTGTAACCCACCAGGCCTTCCCAGCCTCCTCCCCGCAGAGCACAGATTGTGCGCAGACCCAGGCCACACTTGTTGGCCATGTCCTGTCCAGCTGGCCCTTCCTGTTCAGGCTGTCAGCACTTCAGCAATGCTGGGTCCCGGGGAGCCTGGTGCAGGGGTGCAGCACTCAGCAAGGCATGTCCTCAACAAGGCATGTCCCAGGGCAGGTGAGCCTGTCCCCCGGGAGCCAGGAAGCTGGAAAACCAGAGCAACAAGGACACCTTCGCTTCACTGAGCACCCACCGCACGAGAGCCACTTGACCACCATCTCCCAATTAATTCTGACAACTATTCCATGGGGTAGACTTCAGCATTGCCACTTTCTGCATTAGAAGACTGATTTCTCAGAGAGGAGCCCTCACTAGCCAAGTCACTCAGCAAGTAGGCGGCAGAGCCAGGGATCAGCCTGTGAGTCTCCCAGAGTCTCTTCTACCTTCCGTCCTCGGGACACAGGTACCATGTGGCAGTCCCAGGGGTACTGGCTTATGGCCCAGGAGTTGGACGGTGGGTGGGGGTGCCTCGAGGAGGCTGCAGCCTTTGGACTGAGGTGTCAGTCAGGGCACTGCTGCTCTGCACTGTTTTCCTTCTACCCTGAGAGCAGAGTGAACAGACTGGGACTTTGTGCTCCTGCTCTCTGCACCCTTTCTAGCTCTGGGGTGCTGGGACGCTGTGCATTTAAGTCTGGGGCTATAGGTGGGAGACTGACAGAGCTGTGCACTTAGTTTCACTGCATTCTCCTCTAACTTCCAGGGAGTTACGGACCATGGGCTAGACCCACAGAAGTTCCTTTATGAATGGAGGGAAGGCTGGAGGACGGATGGACGGATGGATGGAAGGGTGCAAGGAAGGGAGGAAGGAAAGATAGAAGAATGGAAGGCTGGAGGGTGGGAGGAAGAAAAGAGGGAGGGAGGGTGGGAGGGAAGGAAAGAGGGAGGAAATGAAGTAGGGAAGGAGGGAAAGAAGCTTGGAGATGCACTCCCCAGTGCCCCCAGCTGAAACTTTGAGGCCAGGAGGTCACTTTGTGTTTTCTTCCTGCCTATGGCTGGCTCCTGTCTGCCCCTCCCTCTCCCCTAGTCTCTGTGACAAAGCAGCCTTCACACAGGCTTCTCTGGGTGCCCTCCAGGTTGAGCTGGGTTCTGATGGAAATGCTCAGGTCCAGAAAACAAGGGCCCAGGTTTACAGTCATGTGGACAGACAGAAGTGGTGAAAAATTCTCACACGTGGGAAATGCTGCCACCCAGAGGACCGCTTCAATGGCCCTGCCACCAGGAAACCTGCACCAGGCCCATGAGGAGCCGTCTCTGTCCCCAGAGTCCCATGGCCCTTAATCCCCACCCCTGCCCGTCTCAGTGGGTCTCCCCATTCCAACTCAATTCAGCCATCATGCCCAAGAACTGGACCAGGGACTCAGCACCAGTGTGGGTGGTGGGAGATGGATGGAGACCACCCTCCGTCTTGGCATAGTGAGGAAGAAGACAGGACAGGGCTCTGGAGCAGAATCCTAGTCCTGCATCTACTACTTACTGTTGTGTGAGCTTCTATGAGTTACTTAACCTCTCTGAGTCTCAGCTTCCTCATCGGTGAGGTGGGGGTCATAAAAGCCCTATTTCACAGGACAGTGAGGAGGATGAAACATGATCTCATGTGTATATACCTCAGCACAGTGAAGCACTCAGGCCCACCACCGATGCCCTGCTGACAAGGGCCTAAGTGGAGACTCTTTGAGAGCACAGAAAGGGACTAAAGCCAGCGTGGGGGAAGCCAAGATGAGGCTTCCTTGTTCTGTAGGTTGTTCCCTTGACTGTCTCCCACTATACTGGGATCAGGAATGAATGTGTGTGACACACTCTCACTGTCCCCCAAGCCCCGGCACCTAGCATAGAGAAGACATGAGCAAATGTTTGTGGAAGTGACATAAATCTAGGGTCACCAGTCCATCCCAGCTTGCCTAGGGCTGCCCCAAGTCCTGCATCCCAGGAAACCCCCCAGTTGTGGACAAACCCTGCTAAACCTGGCTCTGGTCCTGGCCCTGGTGATCACTAGCTGGATGACCTGTGCCAGGCCCTGCCGCTCTATGGACCTTGGTTTCCCCATCTTCCCTGCCCAGCTGAGCCATCCATGCTTCTATGCTGTGCCGAGTGGTCAGTGCCCAGGTCCTCACATCAAAGCCCTTGTCAGCTTGGATGGGGAATGACCTAGGCAGTCCCTGTGCCAGAAGTGTCAGGGCCTGGTGCCTGGTCCTAAGGGTGATGGGCTGGAAGCCGGCCCTAGCTGGCCTGGCCACATGTGCCCAGCTCTGGAGCCTAAGGGCAGAGCAGATGTGTTAGTTTCCTGGGCTGACATAACAAAGCACATAAACTAGGTAGCTTAGAACAGCAGAAATGTATTCTCTTACAGTTCTGGAGGCCAGAGGCCAAAATCAAGGTTGAAAGGGCCATGCTCCCTCCAAAGTCTCTAGGGGAGGATTCTTCTTTGTCTCTTCCAGCTTCTGATGGCCATAGGCACTCCTTGGCTAGTGGCCACATCACTCCCATCTCTGTCTCTGTTGTCACATGACTACCTTCCCAGTGTGTGTCCAAATTTCCCTCTTTTTATAAAAATACCAGCCCACCTAATCCATGTGACCTCATCTCCATTTGATTCCATCCATAGCAAAGACCCTATCTCCAAATAAGTTCCCATTCATAGGCACTGGGGGGTTTAGGACATGAACATAACTTTTTTTTTCTTTCTATTGTTGGCTGCATTGGGTCTTCGTTGCTGCACACGGGCTTCCTCTCGTTGTGGCGAGTGGGGGCTACTCTTCACTGTGGTGCGCAGGCTTCTCTTGTGGTGGAGCACGGGCTCTAGGCCCGTGGGCTTCAGTAGTCGTAGCAGTTGGCTTCAGTAGGCTTCAGCAGTTGTGGCTTGCAGGCTCTAGAGCACAGGCTCAGTAGTTGTGGCACACGGGCTTAGTTGCTCTGCATCATGTGGGATCTTCCCGGACCGGGGATTGAACCTGTGTCCCCTGCATGGGCAGGAGGATTCTTAACCACTGCACCACCAGGGAAGTCCTTGAACATAACTTTTTGAGGGACACAGTTCAACCCACAACACAAGGTAGACCCAGCTGGTTCCCCAAGAGTAGTCTGAGCTGTTACCAGTTGGACTCCTTTCTCTAGGGGTTAGCAGGTATGGAACAAGGAGGGAGAAACAAGACATCTGACAGTGAAACACAGAGACCCCATCCTTCTCAGGCTGAGCGCATACGCCTGTCCCTTCAGGAACCAGAGTTAGGGATGCTTTTAGCCTTACCATAGTGCAGCAGGATCAGATCTTTAACATCAAGAAAGACATAGAATGGGGCTTCCCTGGTGGCGCAGTGGTTGAGAGTCCACCTGCCAATGCAGGGGACACGGGTTCGTGCCCCGGTCTGGGAAGATCCCACATGCCGCGGAGAGGCTGAGCCCGTGAGCCATGGCCGCTGAGCCTGCGCGTCCAGAGCCTGTGCTCCGCAACAGGAGAGGCCATAGCAGTGAGAGGCCCGTGTACCGCAAAAAAAAAAAAAAAAAAAAAAGAAAGACATAGAATGGCAAATTGTTAAATGTATATTTTTAAAAGAGGCCACAGAATTTCAAAGCAGATAATTCACATTCCATTAGCATATTTTTTGATTCATAAAACCAAAACTTAAAAAAAATTTTTTTTTCTATTTCAGTATATTTATTCTTTTCTAAAATTTTTATTTTATATTTAACAGTGTGCTCGGCACACTCCATTCCTCCTGGGGCACATGACTCAGGAGACCTAAGTCTGTGGACCCCTAGACTGTGGGGAGAAGCTCCCACTGGCCTTTCCCAACAGACGATGGGAGAAATGTTCAAAGGCCACTGAAACTTTGCATCTTTCACCCAGCCCCAATAGGAGGGGGAATGGCATTGTATACAGTAGGAGCTCAATCAGCACTGCACTGGGGTCTGGTGGGACCTGGGAAGAAACGGTCTGGCCTCAGTTTGTGCCTCCTTTCTTTGTGGTTTCCACATTGCTCCCCATGGTACGTACTAAGTAGCCTATGGCCCATGAAGCCCTGAGGCTGGCCAGCCTTGCCCAGGTGGGAAGTCTCTCCCACCTTCTGCATCCTGGTGTTGTATCTGAGGTCCCTGGGGCAGGTGGCTGCTGGCAAGGCTGCCTCTCTCCACTGCAGCCACGGTGGGGAGGCCCACTGAGGGCTGATCTGCACCCTCTCCCTTCCAGATCGTCATCCCTTTCTTCAGCCTGCTCATCAAAGACATCTACTTCCTGAACGAAGGCTGTGCCAACCGCCTCCCCAATGGACACGTCAACTTTGAGGTAGGGTCCAGGGGCCTTGGAGGGCCTGCCACCTGGTTAAGCAGGCTGATAAAAGCTCCCAGAGCAGGAATTCTGGCCCTGAATGGTTGCATTAAAGGAGGACTCCGAGGCAGAGTGCAGCAGTTCGCAGCCAACATCAGAGTGGGATGATTGGGGTCTCCCCACATCTTCCATAGGAAGAGACTGAGGCTCATGAAGGCATTGACCCCCACTCTGTGCAGGCCTCGTGTCTAGCACAGGTGAAGTAGCATCATTTTCAGTCCTTAAGGAGCACCAGGCTGGCGAGAAAGACAGCCCAGCAGACCCACCGTGACAGCTGACGTGGTGCTGTGACAGGAGCTGCACAGGGGCACAGTTCACGGTCAGGAGAGGCCTCCCAAAGGAGGAGCCCTTAGCAACAGGAGGAAGTGTCAGGCAGAGTGGGAAGGAGAGAAAGACTTCCTCTCCCTCTGCAGACACTCATCACTCTCAGCTCAAATGTTCCCTCCTCCAGGAAGTTCCCCTTGATCTCAGAGGAGGAGAGAGGCCCCTTCTACAGTGGGCTATTAGCCCTCAGTCACAGCACCCAAGTCCCCAAGCTCTTTAGAAGCAAGGCCAGGCTGATCCACTCCATGTCTCGACCCCACATACAGGCTTACCCAGCGTGTACGTCTCGAAGTGGCTGGTGGGCTAGGCATGGGGAGGGGGAGGAATGGGGCCGAGGAGCCTCAAGGGCACAGGACAGTGACAGCAGATGGTCACTGAGTCAGAGCCTGCCATGAGCAGTGGTACCCCCCAATCCACAGGAGAGAAGGGGCTCTTCTCCTGCGAGAGGGCCAGCCCTCCCCTAGTGCTTGGCCCACTCAGCCTCCAACTCCAAGGGGCAGCAGTCCTGGGCCAGCCCCTCGCTCAGTCCAAGCCTCAGTCTCTCCCTCTGTGAAACAGGGCTGCCACCATGACCACACAGAGTGGCTAGGAGGAGTGGACATGCCGCATGGCCCGCCAAAGGCTCTGCACGTGTCTCCTGCTGACAGGGCCCACAGTGAATGCCTGGGCCCTTTGGCCTGGAGCTGCCTCTGCTGTGGGGCCTCACATGGACACCCCAGCAGACCGTCACATGCTGCCCACAGGCCTGGTTACCCCTAGGGGCCGGCATAGCTGGAGGAGGCCCAGTCCAGCAGGATGCCTGGGCTCTGCATCCCAGGGGGCAGTCCAGGCTGGAGGCGACATGGAAGAGGCTGGGCTTGGGAGAGACTGGAGGGGCCAAGGGGGCCTGGGAGCTCACTCTCCAGGTGATATCAATGCACACTCTGTCTCTTGCCTTTCTTGAATTGGTCCTCAGAATCAAGGCCTGGGCGGAAGGATGGGTGGGGGAGCAGTGAGAGGCAAGAAGGCAGGGTACTCATGTGGCCCCAGATCCCGGGGCATGGGCAGGGGGGACTGGGGGCAGACACCAAGGCTGATCAAAGAATGCCACAGAGTGGGGTTCTCACCCAGTCACAGCTTTGTATTTAAAATCCTGCTTTAAGTTAGCAGTTTCTAAAATCTTAAATAAATGTACTTAAATTTTACTCAATTAAAATTCTACTTAACTGAATTAAATTTTACTTAAATACATTTATTTAAATGTATTTGTCTCATTCTCTACGTAAACTAACTTGCTGTAAGTAGGGATATATCGCTTGCCATTAGTTGAGATAATCACAAAGATAAACAGAACGAAACTAAAGTAATAGTCACCTCTAGCTAAATGCACTGCCTGCTGATGACATAGCCCAAGGCTGCTCTCTCGCCATGACAAGGGGGACAGGTGAATCCTAGGTGCTGGGCGTAGCAAATTCTTCAGAGAAAATGAAGAGATGTGACAAATGTCCAGATTTCCTGATGGGTAATTCCGTCATTTTTCTGCCCCATGTCCCATCTTGCCCACCCTAGAGGCAGGCCTCACTGGGGATGATGAGAAACACTGGGCCAGGGCCGGCCCCACTGTCACAGGTGACCTCCAGGCACTCAGGGTGCATCGTTTTGTGTCTCTGTGTCCCTGGCAGAAATTTCTGGAGCTGGCCAAGCAAGTAGGAGAGTTCATCACATGGAAACAAGTGGAGTGTCCCTTCGAACAAGACCCCAGCATCACCCACTACCTGCACACTGCTCCCATCTTCAGCGAGGATGGTAAGGTGGCCCCATGGCCTCCCTGACCCCCAGCCACAGAACTCGTGGGTGGTCTCTTGGTCACATCACCATTCAGGGCCCCTGCTCTGAGCAGGGGTGCACCACGCCCATGTGTGCTAGGTCTGCGAGGAAGCAGGGAAGTCTGCATCCCCCACTGAAGAGTTGCTACCCCTAGAGCACAGGACAGGGCCCGAGGAGCTGCAGGTTGGGCCCCCAAGGCCAGGCTTCCCCCGGGCACAGTTTAGATGTCATTGGACATTGTAAATCTGAACAATGTCTGACCCTAATTTCCTCATCCAGAAAGTGGGCATGATGATAAAAACAGCCCTTCCAGGGCTCATGTGGGGGTGGCAAAGCACTAGGCTGACCGTGGGTCTTTCCACAACTGGTGTGTGCATGCGCATGTTTGCGTGTGTGAGTGTGTACCTGTGTATGTGTGTGTGTTCATGTGTAATACACACCAGCATGAAATGAAGCATCCTTTCTCCAGAGCACTGTTGATGTCTGTCCCCTTAAATAGTCAGTATTTCCATCCGATCATTTGTCAGACACAACAGATTTGCTTATGAATTTGCTAAATGAGCACACTCCTGGAGCTCCCTCCTCCAGAAGAGAAAGTGCTGGAGAAGCAAACAGTCATCTGGCTGAGTTGATGAGCCCTGTGGGAAGCAGAGTGGCCCCATGGTTAGGTGCTCGCTGGACGCAGGATGCCCTGGTACCACCCTGGGAGAACCCTGCTCAGCACACAGGAGGCCTGGCTCCTTGTCATGGCAGGCATTTTACACAGGGACCCATACCCGTGCTCAGGAAAACATATTCTGCCAAAAATAAAAAATTAGGGGGAAGGACTTTTTAATGACTTGCTTCTGAATCGTTAATACTTTCAATTTTGCCATTTTATTTTTTATATTTTGGAGCAGTAATTTTGGGGGGTCTCATCCATATCTGGAGTCTCCCCTACCCCACATACATGAGAAGCTCAGCAGCCTGATGGATAAACCAGCCTGGCTGCTCCCACCGCAGAGCTGTGTTACCGTGGGCAGCTTTCTCACCCTCTCTAAGCCTCACCTACTGCATCTATAAAGGGTAGGTAATGAGGTAATGAGAGAAACTACTTCCCAGGGCCATGGTGAGAATTAACTGACGTGACACAAGCAAAGCCCACAGGACTGCACTCAATCAATACTAGTTGTAGTAGTTTCTTATTGGTGCTGTGGCAAATCACCACAAATTTAGTGCCTCAGAACAACATAAATTTATCCTCTTATGATTACAGAAGTTAGCAAGTCTGAAATCAGTTCCACTGGGCTAAAATAGAGGTGTTGGCAGAGCTGGTTATTTCTGGAGCCTCTGGTGGGAGAATCCATTTCCTGGCCTTTTATGACTTCTAATGGCTGCCTGAATTCCTTGGCTTGTGGTCCCTTCTTCCATCTTCAGGGTACATTACTCCAGCCTCTGCTTCCACCATCATATTGCCTTCTTAGTCGTCTTCCCCTTTCTCTCTTATAAGGACACCTGTGATGGCATTTAGGGCCCACCCAGATAATCTCCTCATCTCCAGAGCCTTAACTAAATCACATCCGCAAAGTCCCAAAAGGGCATATTCAGGGGATTAGGACCTAAATATCTCTGGGACCCATTATTCAACCTACTACACTAGTTATTATGATGACTGTTGTCATTACCCAGCGGAACTTGGGCAATAAATTGTGTCAAAGGCACATTAGGAGAGAGGTGGGGAGAGTCTAGAGGCAGGAAGGGCAGAGGTGGGGTGGGGGCATTTCATTCACTCCTTCAGTCAACAATACTTCTAGAGAGTCTGCTGTGTGCCAGTCAGACAGACAGCTATGAACTTGCAAATAAAATCCCTGCCCTTCTGGAATACCCTTAGAGAGAAGCACCTTCCTTTTTGACCTTCTCTTCTTCCTATACTTCCCTCTACCCACCCCCCCAAAAGAGCTGATAAATTCAAGAGAAGGGACCTAAGATTTATTGGGCCCCAACTGGGATGGTAAAAGCCTCTGACAAAAGCCTGGTCCTGCCCTCAGCTCCACCAGACCTCCCCTGACAGGGCATGCTGGCAATCCAGTCAGTCTCAGGCTCCCTGAAGCAAGTGAAAATATAGAAAATCTCAGCAGAGAAACAGGAGATATAAGGAAGAACCAAATGGAAATTTTAGAACTGAAAAGTGCAATAACTAAAATAAAAAAACTGAACGGATGGGTCAACAGCATAATGGAGAGGACAGAGGAAAGAATCAGTGAGCTGGAAGATAAAACAATAGAAATTTTACAATCTGAACAACAGAGAAAAATAGAGACTGTACCACAGCCCCAGGGACCAGTGGGACTATAACAAAACATCTAACACCCATGTCATCAGAGTCTGGGAAGAAGAGGACAAATTGGGTATGGTTGAAAAGTACTTGAAGAAGTAATGCCTGGAAATTTCCCAAATGTGGAAAAGACATAAACCTACAGATTCAAGGAGCTGAGTGAATCCCAAACAGGATAAACCCAAAGAAACCCATACCAAGACTCATCATAGTCAAACTTCTGGCAATTAAAGAAAAAGAAACAAATCTTGAAAGCAATGAGAGAGAAATGATACTTTACCTATAGGAGAAAAACAATTCAAATGACATCAGGTTCCCCATCAGAAACCATAGCCAGAGGCAGTGACACATTTTTCAAGTGCTGAAAGAAAACAACTGCCAACCCATAATTCTATATCCAGTGAAAATATCCTTTAGGAATTTACTGTAGATAAGTCAAAATGGAATTCTAAAAACTGTTCAGGTAACCCACAGAAAGAGAAGCAAAACAAAACACAGACCAAATAGAAAATAATAAATAAATAGGCAGACTTAAGCTCTAACATATCAATACTTATATTGAATGTAAGTGGTCCAAATACACCAAGTAAAAGACAGAGACTGGCAGAGTAAATTAAAAATGTGACCTAACTGTATGCTGCCTACATGAAACTCATTTCAAATATAATGATGTAGACAGGTTAAAAAGTAAAAGGATGGGGACACATTAATCAAAAGAAAGCAGAAATGGCAATAATAATATCAGATAAAGTATACTTCAGAGGAAAGAAAATTTCCAGAGTCAGAGAGGAACATTATGTAATGACAAAATTGTCAGTCTCCCAAGATGATATAGCAATACTAAATGTGTATCTACCAAACAACAGAGTTGCAATATTTATGAAGCAAAACCCAATAGAACTGAAAGGAGAAATAAATAGATCCACAATTATAGTTTGGAGATTTCAACACCCTCTCTTAACAATTAATATAACAACTAGACAGAAAATCAGCAAAGACATAGCAGAACTCACCAATACCATCAAACAATAGGATCTAATAGACATTTATAGAACACTCCATACAACTACAGCAGAATACACATTTTTTCCATTTGCCCACGAACATATACCAAGATAGACCGTATCCTAAGTGCAACAAATTAAAGTAATTGAAACCATACAGCATGTGTTCACAGTATGTGATCACAATGGAATCAAGCTAGAAATCAATAACATAAGATAACAGGAAAATCTCCAAACACTTATAATCTAAACAGCACAATTCTAAATAATCCATGAGTTAAGAAGTCTCAAGGAAATTTTTTTAAAAATTGAACTAGAAACTAATTAAAAAAATAAATAAATAAACTTAAAAAAAAAATTGAACTAAATGAAAATGCTATCAAAATTTGCAGGGTGTAGCTAAAGCAGGGCTGAGAGGGAATTTTACAGCATGTGATGCATACATTAGAAAAAAAGGAAACACCTCAACTCAATCATCTAAGTTCCCACCCCCAGAACCTAGAAAAAGAGGAGCAAAATAAACCAAAAGTCAGCAGAAGGAAGGAAATAAGAGCACAAGAGAGCAGAAATCAATGAAACAGAAAACAGAACAATTTTTAAAAGTTAATTGAAGAGCTGGTTCTTTGAAAGGCACAATAAAATTTCCATCCTCTAGCAAAGAACTTCTTGACAAAGAAAAAGAGAGAGAAGACAGAAACTACTAGTATCGGGAATGAAACAGGGTATCACTACAGACTCTGCCAACATCAAAAGACTTGTAAGAAAATACTATGAACAACTCTATGCATGTAAATTTAACAATTTAGATGAAATGGACCAATTCTTCAAAAAACACGAACTGCCACAACTCAACATAAAATAGATAATTTGAGTAGCCCTATAGCTATTAGGGAAATTGAATTTTTCATTTAAAAACATCCCAAAATGAAATGTCTGAGCCCAGATAGTTACACTAGAGAATTCTACCAAATATTTAATGAAGTAACACCAACTTTGCACAATCTCCTTCAGAAAAAAAGAAGAGGAGGGAACTTCCCAGTTTATTTTATGAAGCTAGTATTATCATGATATCAAAACTGGACAAAGACAGTACAGATAATACACCCTACCCAGATAATCCCTCATGAATATAGATGCAAAAAATCCTTAAGAAAATATTAGCAAGTATAATTCAGCAAAATATAAAGATAATCATATATCATGACCAAGTGGCCTTATTCCAGAAATGCAAGGCTATTCAATACTTGAAAATCAGCCAATATAATCCACCATATTAACAGGCCAAAGAACAAAAAAAAAACTAGATTGTGTCAATCAGTGGAGAAAAAGCATTTGACAAATTTCAACACCCGTGCATGGTAAAAACTCTCAGAAAAATAAGAATAGAAGGTAATTTACCAACTTGATAAATTGCATCTACAAAAACCCTTCAGCTAACATCATATTTAATGGTGAAAGATGGAATGCTTTCCCACTAAGATTGGTAACAACTCAAGGATGTCTACTCTCACAACTCTTATTCAACATTGGTGGAAGACCTAGTCAGTGCAATAAGGCAAGAAAAGGAATAAAAGGCATACATATCAGAAAGGAATTAACACTGCCCCTATTTGCAGAAGATGTAAAAAATCTCAAGGGATCCATAAAAACTCCTAGAACAAAATGAGTTCAGCAAGCATCACAGAATACAAAATAAACAAGCAAAAATCATTTTATTTCCATGTACTCACAATGAATATGAGTTCACTGAAATTAAGTATACAATACCATTTACAATCAATCAAAAAAGAAATGCTTAGGTATAAATCTAACACAAGATGTATAGAATTTGTACACTAAAAACTACACAATGCTGATGAAAGAAATCAAAGAAGATCTAAATAAATGGAGAGACATGACATTCATAAATTGGAAGACTCTAACACAGCAAAGATATCAGTTCTCCTTTCCAAATTTCAGGACAGATTTAATGCAATTCCTATCAAAATTCCAGGAAGAGTTTTTATAGATACAGACAAGGTTATTCTAAAGTTTATATAAAAATGCAAAGGAACTAAAATAGCTGAAACAATTTTGAAAAGAAGAATGAAATAGGAGGAATCACTCTACCCAATATTAAGGCCAAAATAGCTTGAAGAGCTACAGTATTCAAGACAGTGTGGTGTTTGCAGACACATAGATCAATGTAACAGAATAGAGGACCCATAAAGATACCCACAGTGATTTTTTTTTTTTGTGGTACGCGGGCCTCTCACTGTTGTGGTCTCTCCCATTGCGGAGCACAGGCTCTGGACGCGCAGGCTCAGCGGCCATGGCTCACGGGCCCAGCTGCTCCACGGCACGTGGTATCCTCCCGGACCGGGGCACGAACCCGCGTCCCCTGCATCGGCAGGTGGACTCTCAACCATTGCGCCACCAGGGAAGCCCCCCACAGTGATTCTTGACAAAGGTGCAAAAGCAATTCAGTGGAGGAAAGATAGTCATTGCAACAAATGGTGCAGGTGCATTTGGACATCCATAGGACAGAAAATGAACTTCAACCTAAGTCTCACACTTTATGCAAAAATTAACTCAAAATGGATCACAGGCTTTAATGTAAAATGTAAAACTATAAAACTTTTAGAAAAAAAGAAGCAAGAGAAAATCTTCAAGATGTAGAACCAGACAAAGAGTTTCTTATAAAACTAAGTATGCAACTACTATGTGACTCAGCAATTACACTCTTGGGCATATATTTATTCCAGAGAAATGAATTTACATGTTTGCACAAAAACTCATACACCAATGTTTACAGAAGCTTAATTTGTCACAGCCAAACACTGGAAACCATACAGATGTCTTTCAGTGGGTGAATGGTTAAACAAAGTATGGTATGGAATACGATTCAGCAACAAAATGGAATGAACCACACTGATACACACTACAGCATGGATGAATCTCTAGAGAATTACAGTGTGAAAAGAGTCAATCCCAAAAGGTTACATACTGTGTGATTCCATTTATATCACATTCTTGAAATGACAAAATATAGACACAGGGAACAGATTAGTAGTGGCCAGGGGTTAAGAGAGGTGTGGGGATGGGAGGGAAGTGTGTGTGGCTATAAAAGGGTAGCATGAGGGATCCTTGTGATGAAATGTTCTATATCTTGACTGTGTCGGCGCCAAAATCCTGGTGATGATCCTGTCCTATAGTCTAGCAAGTGGTTACCATTGGGGGAAACTGGGTAAAAGATACACGGATATCCCTGTATTATTTCTTACAATTGCTTGTGAATCTACAGTTACCTCCCAACAACAATTTAATTTAAAAACAAAAAGCAGGTGAGACTCTGGGTGTAGAAGAGGTTATTGTCCTGGCTCATAAATGCATAATATCACTTCATTTTCTGACTAGGTCTTTATTTGGCTTCTTATGAAAGTGAGAGTCCAGAGAACCAAACAGAAAAAGAGAGGTGGAAATCTCTAAGGTGAGTCTCTGTGCCAAGACAAGTGTGGGAGGCAGGTGGAGGGAGCGGGTGGGCGCTTGGGGCCAAGACAGAGTAGAGGGACTTCATCTACACCCGGTTGTCAGCTTCCTGGGAGCCCCTCCGTGGGGAGGGGGCAGGTCAGACCAGGGTCTTAGAGGTGGGGGAGGAACTTAAGCGCTGGGGTAGGGAGAAGAGGCTGGAACCACGATCCCCCACGACTGGAGGCTGCCCCATGGGCAGTTGAGAGGTGTACCCCAGGACCTGCAACCGCAGTCCATACTCTTATGCCAGAAAGTGAGACACACACCACCTCCTGCTTGTTCGGCCTGTTAACACAGCCGAGCGGAGGTTGGAAATGATGCGCAGCAGCGGGCTCTAAGGACTGAGCCAAGAGGATTGCACATGCCCCTGTGGGGTGGGGGGCTGGACGGGATTATAACCACGGGCCGGGCCAGCAGGCTCTCACCACCCTCGCTCAGCATGTTTAAATCTGCAGGTCTTCTATTCTGGGGAAGACGTGAAAAGCACTGAGCTGGAGGAGGAGGAGGGGGAGGAGGAGGAGGAGAGGAAGCCAGCAGAAGCCTTCTGCCGCCCTGCCCCAGCCAGCCCAGTGGGAGGAGGAGGCATTGGTGCCTCGCTGCTTTGCAAACCGTGACGCTGTGGCCTGGTGCCCATCACAGTGACCACACAGCACAGGAGACCTTTCTCCACCTTTTGTGGAACCTCAGCCCTGGAAGGGCCCAGAGCCTCCAAACACAGGGGTGGCACATGCCTCAGGGACCCTGCCTTCAGGACAGTGGGGCTCACATTGTTGGTCAGTCTGTCTGTCCTCGGCGATGAGCCAAGGGGTTGGGTGACTGCAGTGTCACTCTCAGTGGGTGATTCGTGCCATGGAGACAGACACCCAGTCCATCTCCAGATGGCCTGGGAGCCTCTGTATCTCCAGCAAGCATCACCATGACGTGAGAAAGGCCAGAGCCCACCAGTGGCCCCTGCCATTCTACTGATGGACCTGCCCCTGCCCCTTGAGATAGGCTGGTTTCTGCAGCCCCGTGCACCCCCTTTCTGCATCCTGCTGGTATCGGGATAGCTTTCTGGTGACCACTATGATACTGGTCAGCAGGACAAATTTAAGTCACAGACTTGACAGTGTGTACAGTACATTGTAAATTTTAGAGTTGGTATAAACACATTGGTATACCCTGCGTATCCACATCCACTTCATGTCTCTCACTGTGGGCTTCTGCCAGGATGCAGGGCAGTTTCCCAGCTCAAGCCCAGGAATGCTGTGACCACAGCTTAGGAGGGGGACTTGGTGGCTGTTTCCACTCCATAAACCCCATGTCCTGCTAAAAGGAGCTGGTGTGCAGTAGATGCTAGGTAAGCTCCGGTGAATGGATACTGACAGCCTTGTGTGAGGCCAGATGCCTCTCTTGTTTGGGTAACGAGTGATGAATCCAGGGAGGACCCTCAGCCCACCATGAAGCTCCTCCCCTGGGGCTCTCACCCAGCCCTTCACACACTGAGCCAAGTTTCTGGGCCAGGAAGTGGAGGGGCTGTGGAGCTGCTGAGCCCCCACCTGGCAAGTGACCAGGTCACCCAGCCAAGAAGTCAGGGAGCGTGATGTACACACCCATTCCTGGTCAGGGCCTGAGGGCAGAGTGATGTGTTGAAGGTGCACTGATGCATCCTGGCCAGCTCCTGACCATGTCAGGACTCTCAGAGTCTAGGCCCCCTTCAGCTAGGACCTGACACCACTGTCCTGGCAGTGTGGCCTTGGGTGCCACCTGAGGGACAGGCAGAGACAGAGCAACCAGCACCCAAGGTGCCTCCCCCAACTTGAGGAATTCTGCCTGATGAACCCAGGACCTCAGCAAGGCCCCAGAAGGGCCCTGCAGCCTGACAGAGGCACGGGAATGCTGCACGTTGGGGTTGAATGGGACCTGCTCTGCACCAGACCAGCCCACCCCTTTTCATCTGAGACCCTAGAGAGGGTGAGTAGTGAAGTGGGTAGCAGAGCAGGAACTGGGCTTCAGCCAAGCCCAGGCTCCCACCCTGCCTCACACTATATCTAGCTCCTCACAGGGGTGTGGGTGGGGCCCTGGTGCCAAACCCAAGGAGTCCTGAGGCATTCCAGGACCTGACTAGAAGCACCTCCTGATCCCCTTGTCCCTACCCAACACATTCCCTTGGTGTCTGGGGCAACATTAGACAAGACCCCTACAAACATCAGCAGGGACTGTCCCTGCGTCCTGGTCACACTGAGCACTGCCTGTCAGGAGCAGGGGCAAGTGGCACAGAAGGGGTTAGTGGCCTTGGAGACATGTGATGGCCAGTCCAGGGCTGATGCCCATGGAGCTCTGGGAGGCCTGCCCAGGGAGGAGGAGGTTATATCCTTCCCCAGCCACAGGGAGACAGGACACCCTGGAGGGGGCTCCCAGTCTACCCATGGGCCCTGACCTTGTCGGTCACCTGGCTCCAGCTACCTGCTCCTGAGCAACTCAGTGCAGGGACCTATGAGGAAACCCCAGAATGCTGAGCTTCAGGAAGCAGCAGGTGAGGTCAGGGGGCTGAGGGCAGCTGGCCACAGTGTCCCCCCTGCCTCATGCAATCCCTCACCCAGGCCCAGGATCCCAGCTCTCTCTCCAAGGCCAGATCCCAAATTCCTCAGCTCAGCCATACCCCTCGCCGTCCTCTCCATCTCATACTGGGAGACTGCGGCAGCCTCGTCCAGGCTGTGGGGAGCATGAAGAAAGGACGTTGGAGAAGCAGTACAGGGCCCGCAGCTGAAACTCTGGAGGTTAGGTGGGAGGCAGGTCAAGCATGTCACTGCTGATAGAGGCCCACCCCCAGGCCTGAGGCTATTTCCTATTTCCTAGTTCTGTGGCCTTGCAATTGCTCTTCCCACTGCCTGGCATGCTGTTCCTGAGCTTATTGATCTAGTCGGAGCTGCAACCTCCGCTGTAAGTTCCCCCTTCTAGGCAGGGGTTCCTGACATGCAGCCCCCTCACCCACATCTGCTCCCTCTAGTCTGCAAGCCCCTCAGTGGCCCAGTGCAGAATCGGTGTCAGGTGAGGATGGTGGTGTGAGGCCTGGGCTCATCCCCAGCTGGGAGAGGGTCCAGGGAAGGAGGGAAGGACGCAGCCCATGGCCAGCCCCACAGAGATCACAGGGCCAAGAGGACTCAAGCTGAGTGTGTTTGTGTCTTAGGTTAATCCCAGGGGCCCTGCTCCCCGCCTCACTGGGCACCCACTTGGTACCAAGCCCCAGGTGCCCAGGCCAGGAGGAGGGCCTTCTCTCAGTAACTCCGCAGGTGGGGATCTTGGTGCCCTTTCTCCAGTTGGTATAAAGGGAACATATCCCAACATAATAAAGGCTATTTATGATAAAACCACAGCTAACATCATACTCAGTAGTGAAAAGTGAAAACCTTTCCTCTAAATTCAGGAACAGAAAAAGGATGTCCACTTTCACCACTTCTATTTAACATAATATTAGAATTCCTAGCCACAGCAATCAAATAAGTAGAAGAAATAAAAGGCATCCAAATTGGAAGGAAAGTAGTAAAACTGTCACTATTTGCAGATGACATGATACTATATACAGGACAGTCTAAAGTCTCCACCAAAAAACTATTAGAACGAATAAATGAATTCAGTAATGCTGCAAGATACAAGATTTATATACAGAAATCAATTGCTTTTCTATACACTAAAAACAAACTATCAGAAAGAGAAAGCAAGAAAATAATCCCATTTATAAGCACACCAAAAAGAATAAAATACCTAGGAATAAACCTAACCAAGTAGGTGAAAGATCTATACTCTGAGAACTATAATATATTGATGAAGGAAATTGAAGATGTTTCAAATAAACAGAAAGATACCCCATGTTCATGGATTGGAAGAAGTAATATTGTTAAAATGTCCATACTACCCAAAGCAATCTACAGATTTAATGCAATCCCTATGAAAATACCCATGACCTTTTTCACAGAACTAGAACAAATAAGCCTAAAATTTGTATGGAACCACAAAAGAAAAAAAAAAAAAGAATAG
Organism: Mesoplodon bidens; assembly: GCF_964165515.1. NCBI lineage: Eukaryota > Metazoa > Chordata > Mammalia > Artiodactyla > Ziphiidae > Mesoplodon > Mesoplodon bidens. The sequence continues at coordinate 174,416,213 of NC_138160.1, read as the reverse complement.
CCAAAGCAATCTTGAGAAAAAAAGAACAAAGCTGGAGTTATGAGGCTCCTTGACTTCAGACTATATTCCAAAGCTACAGTAATCAAAATAGTATGTTACTGGCACAAAAACAGACACATAGATCAATGGAACAGAATAGAGAAATTTAATCTATGACAAAGGAAGCAAAAATATACAATAAGGAAAAGAATCTCTTCAATAAGTGGTTCTGGGAAAATCAACAAATCAACAAAAACTTAAAAGTTTTTGTACAGCATAGGTAACCATCAACAAAACAAAAAGACAACCTACTGAATGGGAGAAAATATTTGTAAATGGTATGTCTGATAAGGGGTTAAAATATCCAAAATATATAAAGAGTTCATACAACTCAACATCATATCAAAAAACAAACAACCTGATTGCAAAATGGGCAGAAGATCTGAGTAGACATTTCTCCAAAGAAGACATACAGATGACCAACAGGCACATGAAAAGATGCTCGACATCGCTAGTCATCAGAGAAATGCAAATCAAAACCGCAATGAGATATTACCTCATACCTGTCAAAATGGCTATCATCAAAAAGACAACAAATAATAAATGCTGGCAAGGATGTGGAGAAAAGGGAACCCAAGTACACAGTTGGTGGAAATGTAAATTTGTATAGCCACTGCAGAAGACAGTATGGAGGTTCCTCAAAAAACTAAAAATAGAGCTACCATATGAGCCAACAATTCCACTCCTGGGTATACTTTGAAAGAAAATGAAAACAGAAATTCAAAAAGATAAATGCACCCCAATATTGCAGAATTATTCACAGTAGTCAAGGTATGGAAGCAACCTAAGTGTCCATCAACAGATGAATAGATAAAGAAGATGTGGTATATACATACAAGGAAGATGTGGTATATACATACAAGGAATACTACTCAGCCATAAAAAGGAATGAAAATTTGCCACTTGCAACAACATAGATGGACCTGGAGGGTATTATGGTTAGTGAAATAAGTCAGACAGAGAAGACAAATACTGTATGTTTTCACTTATTATGTGGAATCAAAAAATAAAATGAATGAATATAACAAAACAGAAACAGACTAACAGATACAGAGAACAAACTAGTAGTTACCAATGGGAAGAGGAGTGAGGGGAGGGTCAAGATAAGAGAAGGGGACTAAGAGATGCAAACTACTATGTATATAATAAATAAGATACAAGGATGTAATGTACAGCACAGAGAAGATAGCTACTCTTTTATAATAACTTTAAATGGAGTATAATCTATAAAAATATTGAATCACTATGTTGTACACTTGAAACTAATATAATATTGTAAATCAACTATACTTCAATTAAGAAAAATAAATACACAAAAGAAAGAAAAACAAAACTCTCCAAGAATCAGGAAAAAAACAAGTTAAAACCAAGATGAAATACCACTTCTATGCCCAAACATCAAAATTTAGGAAGGTAGGGACTTCCCCGGTGGCACAGTGTTAAGAATCCAGCAGCCAATGCAGGGGACACGGGTTTGAGCCCTGGTCCAGGAAGATCCCACATGCTGCAGAGAAACTAAGCCCACGAGCCACAACTACTGAGTCCACATGCCACAACTACTGAAGCCCGTGTGCCTAGAGCCCGTGCTCCACAACAAGAGAAGCCACCACAATGAGAAGCCCACACATCTCAACAAAGAGTAGCCCCCGCTCGCCGCAACTAGAGAAAGCCAGCGCGCAACAGTGAACACCCAACGCAGCCAAAAAAAAAAAAGGAAGGTAGATAATACCAAATATTGATGAGAATGTGAGGGGATGAGGCCTCTCATTTGTTTGCTGATGAGGGAGTTTATGTGTGCTGGCCATGCTGGCAAATGTTTTAGCAGTATTTTGAATAATTGTGTGCATATTTCCTAGAAACCAGTGATCCCACTCCTTGGTATAATTCTCCTCTCTCCCTAAAATGATTGCTCAGGGATGTAGAAGATAAATCAATCAGATTCCAGACAAGAGAAATTAAAATCATGCTAAATGGGAGTATTTAATACAGGGACCTTAATATAAAAACTTAAATGGATTTTTTAAAATATTTATTTATTTACTTGGTTGCACCAGGTCATAGTTGCGGCCCGTGGGCTCCTTAGTTGTGGCAGGCAGGCTCCTCAGGTGCGGCTGAAGGGCTCCTTAGATGCGGCTCGCTGGCTCCTTAGTTGTGGTACGTAGGCTCTTTAGTTGTGGCATGTGAACTCTTAGTTGCAGCGTGCATGTGAGATCTAGTTGCCTGACCAGGGATTGAACCCAGGCCCCCTGCATTGGGAGCATGGAGTCTTATCTACTGCACCACTATGGAAGTCCCTAAATGGATTTTTTTTTAATGCAATGATAGCTCCAAAGGAGAAGTGGGTTTTAAATTTTAGTAAGATTGCTTTTACTTTTGCTGTGAAAAATACAGTTGGAATTTTGGTAGAGATTGCTTGAATCTATAGATGGCTTTGGGCAGTATGGACATTTTAACAATACAAGTTCTTCCAATGCATGAAGACAGCATTCAAGGTTTATTCTTATCTTTAGTTTTCATCAACTTGATTATAATGTGTTTTCCTTTGAGTGTGGTTTTCTTTGAGTTTAGCCTCGAGTTTGCTGAGCTTCTTGAATCTGGAAATGTTTGCCTTTCATCAAATTTGGGGATTTTTCAGCCATTATTTCTTCAATTTTTTTTTCTGTTCTAATCACTTTCTCCTCTCTTTCTGAGACTCCAATAACACGAGTCATAAACCTTTTGATATTGTTCCATGATCTGTGAGCTCTTCATTTTTTTCACGTTTTGTTTCTTTGTATTTTTCAAATTGGATAATTTCTAGTGTTCTACCATCAAGTTAACTACTTCCTCTGTCATCTCCATTATGCTATATATCCCACCCAAGGAATTTTTAATTCAAATACGGGGGAGGGGGGTGTTCTTGTTCTAAAATTTCCGTTTGGCTGTTTCTATTTCTATGCTGAGAATATTTATCTTTCCTTTTTTTAAAGAGTGTTACTTTTACCTCCTGAAGCATAGTTATAATAGCTGCTTCAACATTTGGGTTATCTGGGGGTTGGCATCTATGTTGATTGTCTTTTCCCTTTAGAATTAGTCACATTTTCCTCATCATTGATACTTCAAGTAATTTTAGATTGTATCCTGGACATTTTGAATATCATGTTGTGAGGTTCTGGGTACTGTTAAAATCCTCTGGAGAATGATTTTTTCGTTGTGGTGGTTTTAGCAATCAATTGGTCCTGGTTAGGTTCAGACTATAAGTTCTGTCTTATCTTCTGTGGGTAGTAGATCCAATGTCACCTTAGTTTTCAAAGGCTTTGTTTGGCAGGAATGTAAAGTGGTACAGCTACTCTGGAAAATATTTTGGCAGTTCCTTATAAACTAAACATGCACTTACCATATGACCCAGCAATTTCCCTCTTGGGCACTTATCTCAGAGAAATGAAAACTTACGTTCACACAAAACCTGTATACAAATGTTCATAGCGATAGTGGCTTTATTAATAATAGCCCCAAGCAGGAAACAATCCAAATGTCCTTCATCAGGTGAATGGTCAAATGAACTCTGGTACAACCATACAAAGGAATATTGCTCAACGATAAAAAGAAACAGACTATTGATACATATCACAACTTGGCTGGATCTCATAGGAATTACATTAGTGGAAAAAGCCAGTCTTAGAAGGTTACATACTGTATGATTTCATTTATATGACGTTCTCAAAATGACAAAACTACATAAATGGATACCAGGTTAGTGGTTGCCAGAGGACAGGGATGGGGGTGGGTACAATTATAAAGGGGCAACAGGAGGGGGTCTATTTGTGAGGATGGAGCAATGTTGTGTCTTCATTGTGGTGGTGGTTACACAAATCCATACATGGGATAGAACTGCATAGAACTACACACACACACACACACACACACAAGTGCATGTAAAAGCTGGTGAAATCTGAATAAGGTATCTAGTAAATAGTATTACACCAATGTCAACTTCCTGGTTTTGATATTACATGTGTAAGTTATATAAGATGTCTCCACTGGGGGAGGTGGGTGAAGGGTACAAAGGATTTTTAACCTCCTATGAATCTATAATTATTTCAAAATAAAATGCTTTTTAAAAGACTTTGCCACTTTGCTTTGGGTCTGCTCTGTGTAGGTTGGAGGTGAGCCTGGGATATATATCTGCTCATCCACAGAATTTGGGATCCCTCCTCCAGCTATCTTCTCTTTGGGAATTGCCCCACACTCTCTGGCTCATATGAGTTTCCTATTAGAACTTTAGGTATTCACACTGTTGGTACAGTATTGCAGGTTTGCAACTAAGGCTGTCCTCAGGGCAGGGACAGGGTAGAAAAAAGAAAGGAAAAATAAAATGAGCCCAAGGATTTTCCCACACATACTTCATCTTGCAGAGGCCCCTTTCCTAGTCCTCTGGATAGAGAGATGATTTCTCTGCACAGTTCTATACTGGGACTGACCTCAATTCAAAACTGGGAGATGGGGGCTTTCCTGGTGGCGCAGTGGTTGGGAATCCACCTGCCAATGCAGGGGAGTACAGGTTCAAGCCCTGGTCCGGGAAGATCTCACATGCCACGGAGCAACTAAGCCCGTGCGCCACGACTACTGAGCCCGCGTGCTGCAACTACCGAAGCCCGTGCGCCTAGAGCCCGTGCTCTGCAATGAGAAGCCCGTGCACTCCAACGAAGAGTAGCCCCAACTCACCACAACTAGAGAAAGCCTTTGCGCAGCAGCAAAGACCCAACACAGCCAAAAATAAATAAATAAAATAAATAAATTTATTTTAAAAAAACTGGGAGATGACAGAAGAAAAGAATCTGGGAATCTTGTGTCCATTATGGGTTATTCTTCAAGTTTTGGCTCTTCTCTCCAATCTTCCTGTCATTGCTAACATGTTTACTTGTTTACTTTGTCCAGAGTTTTTAGTTGTAATCAATGAGATAGATAGAATTTAGTGGTCTTCATCTTGGCTAGCATCAGAACCCTTAAATGTAATGTTTAATCTTTCCAGTTACCATGTGAGATCATATTAACTCTCTTATTTTAAAGATAAATAACTTGAGGTTTAATGAGGTATAGTCTCCTGCCCAAACCCATATAGCCAATGCTAAGGTGAAAATATATATACAATTAAAATTAGCTCATGAAACAGGCTGTTGAGTAGAGTCAGAAAGCAGGAGGGGGCAAAAAAGAAACACTCTGTTAGAACAGAGTGGTGGGGAGATCAATGGTGAAAAGGGACAGGAAGAGGAGAGAGTAGGGAAGGCGAGGAGGTCTCTTCCTGAGGGGTCAGGGCTGTATCAGGCAACAGCTGCTCTGCACTGAGGGTACTTACCCAGAACTCACCCCCTTTACACGCACCTCCATGGATTTCTTGTGAGCAAACAGGCCAGTCTAAGCAATGATGTAATCCTATTCCCTTTTCCAGTCAGGGCCCAGGCTTAACCCAATCAGGCTCGGCATTTCTTTGTTGACCACATTTGTCCAGGGGCACCTGGGCAGGTCACCACAACTGGCTGAAGATGAGGTTTTTATTCTACAGATGAGAGAAGGCTTTCTCTCTTCCCACCCAACAGGAACAAGGAAATATGTTGTTCTACTTACTGCTGGCATCCATCTGCAGCTGTGAGAAAAGACAGGCTTGGACAAAGCCCATGCAAGATAGCCTGCCTGGGACCTCCTTTTCCACTAGATTTCCTTCTCAAGTGAGTCAATTTAGGTCAGTGTTTCTGTTACTTGCAGCCTGAAATGTCCAAATGGAGCCCTCCTAGGCTGAGCCCCTCTTAGACGTGTTCCAGGAGCCACCTGACCCCAAGTTGGTGCTGGAGAACCTTCTGACTCTGAGCCCAGGACAAGAGCAGGCCTGCCTCTGGTCACAGGTTGGGACTCCAAGTGCATCTGTTATTGTCCCTACCTAGATCTACGTCCCATATGCTTGTGAGTGCATCCTTGGGAAACCACTGTGTTATTTTTTTTCCACACCAATAACCAATTCCTCAACTCTCCAGACTCCAGCCAATTCTGACAACAACTGGGTGTCCTATAATCTAATTCAATTCTGACACTAACTACTTGGAGTTAACATCAGACTCCACAGGTTAAGGGCTCAGTCCCACAAGACTGTCCCCACTTCAGATGCCAGTTGCAAGTGTCAGATCCCCAGGTAATCCTCCCTTCTGTCCAGCTCCCCAGGTGTTCCCCACCCCCCCACACACACACATGTTCCATATTTGATAGAATGACTCATAGGATTCAGTAAAATACTAATTATTACCAGTTCATTATAAAGGATACAACTCATGGGCTTCCCTGGTGGCACAGTGGTTAAGAGTCCACCTGCCAATGCAGGGGACACGGGTTGGAGCCCTGGTCCGGGAAGATCCCACATGCTGCAGAGCAACTAAGCCCGTGCGCCACAACTACTGAGCCTGCGCTCTAGAGCCCGCGAGCCATAACTACTGAGCCCACTTGCTACAACTACTGAAGCCCATGCACCTAGAGCCCATGCTCCGCCACAAGAGAAACCACCACAGTGAGAAGCCCGCACACTGCACACCACACCAAAGAGTAGCTCCCACTCACCACAACTAGAGAAAGCCCGCGTGCAGCAACGAAGACCCAATGCAGCCAAAATTAAAAAAATAAAATAAATAAATGAAAGGATACAACTCAGGAACAGCCAAATGGAAGAAATGGGAACAAGATATGGGGAAGGAGGGTGTGTGGAGTTTCCATGCCCTCTCTGGGCATGCCACCGTTCCAGCACTTCAATGTGTTCACCAACCTGAGAACTCTCCAAACTCTGTTGTTCAGTAGTTTTATGGAGTTTCTAATACATAGGTATGATTGATGAAATGGCTGGCCACTGGTGATTAACTCAGTCTCCTCACTGGAGACTGGGGGGTGGGGCTAAGTGTTCCAACCCTCTAATCATGCCTTGGTCTTTCTGGTAAGGAGCCCCTATGCCTGAAGCTATCTAGCGGCTTCCAGCCACCTCATCTCCTTAGCATACAGAAGACACTCTATCACTCTGTAGATGCCATGGTTTTGGGGGCTGCATGACAGGAACCAGGGGCAAATATCAAATACTTATTTTTTACTGTACCACAGGCTCCATTCTCAGTCCATGGGGTTGTGTTGAAGGGACTCCATGTCTGCCTCCAGGAGTGCCCATGTGGTAAGGTTTGGCCAGTCAGAGCATTTATCCACTTGGTCACAAGGGCTGTCTCAGTGGTGAACTCATGAAATAAGACAAACCAATGAGACTCAGAATATAGAATGGAAAATCCATTGAGAAAGAAAGGAATTTTCTGTCCTGCTATGCCCTTCTGGGATTCTGAAAGAACAGAATGTTCCCCCTGGACCTGCTGGAGGTCATCTTGTACCCATATGGGGAGAGCCCACCTGAGAATGAATGAAGGCAACCACAAAGAGAGCAAGGCTGAGAGTGGGTCAGAGGAAGCCCAGCTCTGATGATGTCATTTGACCTCTTAGATTCACTTGTGCCTGAACTTAGACCAGCCCAGACTTCTCCTAAGTGACCAAATAAAATTTCCTCTAGAGTGAGCTGGGTTTCTGGTGTCTGCAACTAAAATGGCCCCAATTAGTACATACCACCCCATGCCTACAGGGCCACCAGGCTGTTGTGGGGTCCGCCCCAACTTCCCTCTTCACTCATACCCCCAAATCCTCACTCCTTCTTCATTCTTAGCGTTGGGTCCCCTCAGTCAGGAGGCCTAATTTAAGAGTCTTCTAAAATGAGCGGGACAGGCAAGATTTGTCTTCAGGATGTCAAGACATCCAGAGGCCAGGCATAGCTTTTCCGTGCTCCCACTTCCTCTATATAAGTGAGAGCTGCTTTCAGATACAAATAATGGGAAATCTTCCACACAGTGGTTTTAAAAAGAAGCACAAAAGAATACAGAAGGACCCAGGCTCCTTCACCCTCCCTTCTCCACCACCCTCAGTGTGTGGTTTCCATCCTCATGATTCCATGTGGGCAGGAGAAAGGGTAAGATGTGGCGGCGGCAGACCTTCCCTCCCAAGACGTTGGCCAGAAATGCATCTTGGTCGGAATGTGCCCCGAGGGAGGGGATCTTTATTCGCTTATGTATTCCAAGCACGTAGAACTGCTGCTCAGTCAAAATGAGCTTAATGAAGGAGTGAATAGATGAAAGGATGGATGGATGCCCATACAGGAAAACTGAGTTGTTACCTCCTGTAGCCTCTACAGTGGAGTCAGGCAAGAGAGGAGGGGTTGGAGTGACCACTGAGTGATACCTCACAGAACCTGCCACCCATTCCCCAAGTTGGCATGCGGTCTCCTAGCTCTCCCCACGGCCCTTCATCCTCCACAGGTAGGATCTCTTTTCATACATCTGAGCAGGTCTGGATACCCCCACCCCAAACTTTCTTAGGAGATTCTCACCCACCAGGGGGCATATGCTTCACCGGGAGATGTGTTCTCCACCTTTTGGTAACGTCTCCTAGGGCAAAAATGATTGGCAGGGAGGAGGTCCAACTGTGACTGCAGCCTGGGTAACAAGCTGCTCCCCCCTGCCTTCAGTAACAACATTAAAACCAACCCGGTACAATTTTTGAGTAAGGACTTACAGGAATATTGCCTGCACTCGTACCCAATATGTTGCGATAATGTGAGATTTATCTTCAGCGAAGATGCACACAGTCAATAGACCAAATTTATGTCTATTTTTGCTCCAAGGACTGGGGATAGAATCATTCAATGTATGGAGAGTATTAGGCCTGTGAAGGAGAATTTGACTGAGGGTCACTGGGAGCCACCGCCCCCCCCCCAATTCTGCCAGCCCAACACTGCACAATCTCCCTACCCTTGGCTCCACAATCCCACTACTTCTAATAGGTTCTAATAGGTTCTTCAGTGGTCTCTTGATGGGTCATCAGAGATAGCATTTTTATAATTACAAAAGGAACACAACATTTTGAAAATAGAAAAAAAAATGTAAAGTAAAAACAATTACCTTCTTGGCCTTATTCACACATGTGGACTTATTTTACAGAGTGACAACCAGAGATTTATTTTGTATTCTGTGTCTATGCTCAACAGTACATCATAAGCATTCTTCACATTGTTACAACTTGTTCAATATATTAATAGCTGCATAATCATCCTCAAATTTGTGGTACCATAATTTGCTTAACAAATAAATGAGCTTATTTCCAACGTTCTGCCCATATAGCTAATGCTGCAATAAACATCTTTGTGCACACAGTTTTATTTTTCTTGTGTTGCACGTTGTTTTAAAAGCAGCATGAAGCCTGGTGTCAGCTCTGGACTGGCAGTTTGCTTTGCATTAATCCACCTGAATCCCCAGGTCAGAGAAAAGCTGCTGGGACTCTAATATTAGTCTTGGAGCTGATCACAAATAAATGGAAGCAGCACGGCCTCCCAGCTGGATGACAGGTCTGAAGAGGAAGATTCGAAACCCCACTTCTACTTCTGGAAGAAACCAGCGGCACTCACCTGGCAGGAAGTAGGATCAAGCAGCCTGTGTGGTTTTCCTGCAGCAGACAGAGCTGCCCTTGTCTCCTGTGTCACTGGGCTATGTCAGCTCTGGGGGCTATTTCTCCTCCACTGATGTTCCCTTGGCAGGCTGACAGTCAAGGTGCCCTGAGTTACTAGGATCAAGGTGTAGGCACCTGACTCAAACTAGACCAGTCAGATGCTTTCTTCCTGAAGGGATGCAACGCTGACTTAGCCCAACAGCTGTGCCCTGATGAAGCCACCCCTCTGTTCCCACTGCTCAGACTCCCAGAGTCGGCTGGGTGTTGTCCTTTCTGAGACTGGTCCTGTTGCCTTGCCTTCACCAGACAGCTTTCCGAAAGAGTCTCTTTCTGCACACATCTCTCCAGCCTGTGAACAGAGGGCCCTTCCAGATACAGCCAGGCCCCCTGGCAAGGGGCCCTAGGGATCCCAGGGACCACCACGCCAGGTCAGCCTGAGGACCAGCAGTCAGACATGAGGGCTGGTCTGCCCAGGCTAGCTCAGCCCAGCTGGCGTCTCCTCTCTGTCATTCATCACTCTGACCAAATAAATCTTGACAAAGTCCTGCTAAAAGGTTCCCACCCCAGCAGCCTGTGCCCACTCAGCATCAGCCCCAGGCCCCACCCAAATGCCTGGAGGAGCCTCTGGCTTCCTGGCCTGGGCCAAGTACCAGGAAATCCAGGCATCTTCTGAATCCTGAGCCTGGCACCAACCTGCAGGAGTGAAATGAGTGAGGGTCCTAGAGCTGGCCAAGACTGGTCTCCACCCCAGGGACACCACCTCATTAGCTGGGACAAGTTCACTGGGCAAAAATCTCACTTCTCTGAGCTTCAGTCTCCTCATCTGCAGAATGGGCATACAATCCCTATGTTTGAGAGTCCTCAGGAGAATTAAATTCTGGACTCAGGACCTTTACAGGTTCCAGATCTGAGCCGTTTTGTCTCTCATCACTCCTCTGTCTACAGGGATTTTCATAGCATCACCCGATCTGACGCCAGGTCCACTCTCATGGAGGTGGTCTATGAGGCCTGGGCTCAGAGGACCGCCAGTGTGGCAGGTCCTCACTCCCCACGTCCCGCCATTACTTCCCTGACGCCACCCCACCAGGAAAGGGAGGGAAGGCTGCCACTTCCTTCGTCTAGTGGCCCTTTTGGAGGTGAGAAGACCCTGGGTCACTTCCATTTTTTGAGGTTCTTGGTATATTAAAAATGAGGAAAGTTACAGTAACTGTGGTATAACTTAAGTGTCCACACAAAAAAGTATGAAACAATAGTATTCATATTATTGACAAGACAATGGCAGAAAATGCAGTATATTTTCTGGTGAACTCTAAGTAGTATATCTGGGGTAGGACACAAGCTCACATTTGCAGGACGGCCATCTACTTCTTATGATCTGCTGGAGCTGGGCCTGTGACCTCAAAGTCTGAATTTCTAGAAAAAGACATAACCAAACCCAATGCAGAAACTTCATTTGATCCCATTCAAAGAAAACATGGGGGCGAGGGGGGATTTTTAGACGTTTAGGAACCTTTGAATAGGGTAAGATATGGATTATTTTACAGAATTACTATTCATTGTTTTGGTCGTGGTAATATAGAAGAACAGTCCAAAGGGTCATAAAATTGTTCAGGAAAACAATTTTAAAATAAAAGCGATAGGTAAAGCAACCAAATGTTAACACTGGTTGAACCCAAGTGATGAGGTACAGGGCTTCACTGTGCCATCCTCCAACTTTTTCTTATACTGGAAGTTTTTAGTTAGGAAAGATTAAGAGTTTTGGATTACCAGTACAAATGTATTTTACATTTTTCTGAATAAAATGCTGTTACCTTGTGCCCCTGCTTGCAGTGGGGCTCCCGGTGCCTGAGTGTACAGGACACTGACCAGCCTGAGGGTCTATCCGTTCGGGACGGTCTGTTCTGGGTAACGGCTGTGGGAGGGCAGCACTGCAGTCCTCACCCAGGCAGCCACTCAAACCCTTCACAAGCCCCTGTGCCTCCAGTGGCAAGTCAGAGGGAAATAGGGTGACTGCAGCAGCTATAGCTTCCAGGCACCCGTCATCTGATTTGTGTCTCTCAGGACTATAGAGGGAGAGGTCATTAGTATCACTTCACAGAGGGAAACTGACCTCAGAGGGAACATGAGCTTGCAGAGGTCACACAGTTGACATGTAGCCAAGCAGGGATTTGAACCAGTGGCATTCTGGTAAACCACTCACAACGGTCGAAAGGTTGAAGCAATCCGAGTGTCCATTGACAGACTGATACACGAAGTATGGTATATACATACAATGGAATATTATTCATCCTTCAAAAGGAAGGATTCAGACACATGCTACAACATGACTGAGCCTGAAGGACATTACGCTAAGTGAAATAAGCTAGTGCCAGAAGGACAAATACTGTATGATTCCACTTATATGAGTGGAATAGTGAAACTGGTAGAAACAGGAAATAGAATGGTGGTCCCAGGGGCTGGGGGGAGGGAAAAGTTATTGTTTAATGGGTACAGAGTTATCCGTTTTACAAGATGAGAAGAGACTGGAGGCGGATGGTGATGACAGTTGCATAATAATGTCAGTGTATTTGGTGTCACTGAACTGTGCACTGAAAATGGTTATGATGATAAATTTTACGTTAGGTATATTTTACCACAATTGTTTTAAAAGGTAGCTTTGTATCACTACTTATAAATGAAAAATCTCTGGCCCTAATGGAAAGGTCTCCATAAAATTAAAGACAATTACACTCCAAATGCAGGTTGTGGTTAACATTGCTCTAGATGCTGGTGCCTGCTGAAGCTGTGCACGAAGACCTCATCCCACTTTGTCTGAAGGGGGATCGTGTTCAAAGCACTTTAGATCCAACTTTCTCCTTGACAAATTCAGAAGGGCCAAAAGAGAGCTTGAAAGGGACCTGCTTTCTCCCCAGCTGACTTAACAGGGTGGCGTCTGTGGGTCTCTATAATTGTTTCTCACGCCAGGGGGCAAGAGCACCCCACACTTTGAAAGACCCTTGTAAGGACAAGGTAGTAGGGGGCATGAGCTTTTCAAGCAGGGGCAGGCCACAGCGTATTAAGTAATAGGAGCGGAGTAAGAAGACCCCTACCACAAAGAGCCCTACCATGTAGGCCCGAAGAGGCCCAGGGCTGTTTGGAAAGGGAATGCCTAGGTCTCAGGTGCCGGAGCAGAGGTACCTTGGTTCCGAGGACTCCTTGCCCTGTGAGAGGGGTCCAGCTGTGACAGGGCCAGAGCAGAGCGCTCTTTCAGTACAGGGCCTAGGATGGTGGCCTGGTTACTTCCTGTATGCAAGTAAATAAAACACAGTCTCAGGACAGGACATGGACTAGACAAACAAAGGTAGTAGGGATGGAAGGGAAGGAACTGGAGGGAGAACTTGTTAAGAATGTCGAGAAGAAGGCACCAGTGGACATCTGATGTGTTGGCCTGCACTACATCCATACCCTTTCCCTGGAAAGTGCGCCTCAGCGTTCCTTTGGGACGTTGCCTCTCTCTGGGATTCTCAGTACAGTTGGTTGAGCAAGGATGACTTCCACCCCCTTTCCACTACAGGAGGCAGGAGATCCAGGCCTGGCTAGTCAGAAGATGCCATCCTTACTCCCCGCTTCGTGGCAATGATGAGTATGCTGCCCAATATCATATAAGCTCCTGAATTCAGCTACACCCAAATCTAGACTCACCCTTCCCTTTCATTTATGCTTTAGAAGGGTGCACAGCTTAACTGACACGGTGTGTGTGTGTGTGTGTGTGTGTGTGTGTGTGTGTGTGTCTGTATAGGGTAGTGTGTGTGCTGGGGGGTCCCGGGTGGGGGGAAAGTCTCACCACAGTCTCCACCTTGTCCAAGGGCCTCTGGAGGTTTCATCTAGTCTGTAGAGGTCCTTCCTAATAACTCAGATGTCCTTAAAGATCCGGGCCTAGTGAGCCCCTGTACTCTTATTTGCACAGAAGCATCCTCCCTCCCGTGATGCCAATTATATGACTTGGAGTTGACCAGCTGAAATGTGAAATCCCATAGACATTTAATCTTTAAATTAATTTTAAAGTTTTAGCTCTTTTTCTATTGTAACCTCATCTCAAACTCTTCCAGAGGCCCTTGGAAAGCCCCCAGGCTCCAGATCCTAGGCGCATCACGCCTGACGTATAAACACGGCTGGGGACGGGTTAAGAAAGTGCGGGGGCCTCCTCGGGCCCTCGTGCAGGCGGGCGGGAGCGAACAGGGCCTCGCACGCATGCGCATGGAGGCGGGGCTGAGCCCCAAGCCTGCGCCGTGCCACCCGGCTGACAGGGGGCGGGGCGGTGGCGAGCGCGCGCCTGAGGCAGCAGCTCGGCGACCGGGACTTTGTGCTCCAGGGACCCTTCTTCGGGCGCATCTCCCATACCTGTCGTGTCCTTGCGAGGCGCCCCCACTCGGCGGGACCGGCCCCGGGGAATGGAGAGGGCCCGCCCCCACGGCCCTGGAGGGACCCGGAGGAGACGACCGCGCGCGGTCTGACCCGTCGTCCTCGCCGAAGGGGCCCATGGGCGCGTCCCCGCGGGCGGGCCGCGGACGTGAGGGCGGCGAGCAGCAGGGCCGCGGCACCGAGGAGGGCCGTGCTCGTGCCCGGCCCTGCACCGGCCGCGCGCGTGCGCTCCCACAGCCGCGCTGGCCGCGCCCGCACCGCCTCTCGGCGCCGGCCCGGGAGCCCGGTCCGAGAGCAGCGGCAGCGGCGGCGGCCGGAGGGACGATGAGCGGTGCGGCGCGGGCGGGCCCGGCCCGGCTCGCCGCGCTCGCGCTGCTGACCTGCAGCCTGTGGCCGGCGCGGGCAGACAACGCGAGCCAGGAGTACTACACGGCGCTCATCAACGTGACGGTGCAGGAGCCCGGCCGCGGCGCCCCGCTCACATTCCGCATCGATCGCGGGCGCTACGGGCTCGACTCGCCCAAGGCCGAGGTCCGCGGTCAGGTGCTGGCGCCGCTCCCCATCCACGGAGGTGAGTGCCTGGCAGCGGAGAGAGAAGCCGTGGCGAGGCGGCGGGCGATGGTCCCCGGTCCCTGGCCACGCGGGAGCCGCAGCCTGGGCGCGGGGGCGGCGGGCGCGGCGCCCCCACCCCGGCCCGGATTGTCGCGCAGCTCGGCGGGCGGCCCCAGGGTCGAGGTTCCCGTCGTGTGCACCCCCGCCTGCCCACTGCTGGGATGAGGCTTCAGACGCGTTATTGGGTTCTTCTTTTGAGAAAGAACGTTCCTTTTGGTTTAGTTAGCTTGTTTACAGGAAGGCATTGAACTGCGAGTTTGCAGGGACAGCTCAGACAAAGGAGGTGGTGGAAGAGCGCAAAACTAGTTCATGATGGATGAGGTCTTAACCTGTATTTCGGAATCCGCAGGTTCGTTTCCGAAATCACAGACTTAGCGCTGCACTGAATCTCGAAGGATGAGGCCCTTTTCTAATGTAGAAGCGTGCCGTTTTTCTTAAGTGGCAAGTGAGAGGAGGGTGGAGGAGAAAAATGGGCATCTTCCCTGTTGCTTTTGGCTGTTATTCTGCCCCACCAGTTTTACTGTAATTTGACGCCTGAAAATCACACGTTATGAAGAATCCAATACCAATTGGAACCTGTAGCCAAGTCTTCAGGTCACGGGAGTCTACCAAACGGGAAATGGATAAAATTTTCGAGAGTTGTCTCCGAAGCGTTTGGCGTAACCTTACGTCTTCCTATTATCATAGGCTCTGTTTAATTATTTGGTATAAAGCATATATTTGTATAAATTTCTGGTCATGTTTTAAAGGAAAGTTTTCCCACACGGTGGAGTATGATTTTGTTTTTTGGCCCACAGCAAACTTTTTGGAAAAATGCCTACTATTCTTCTCAACCCCCACCCACTCTCACCCTGAGAATGCTGAGAGGGGACTTTTTTTTAAGCTGCTGTTCATGTTAAGATGACCTAAACTAGGCATCCTAAATAAGGTAATGGTGTTTGTTTTTATACTCTAAAATATTAAAACATCATGCACCTTCTGAGATCTGTATCTGAATGCTAACGTGCTAAGCTGTTTTCTTCTTTGAGGCAATCTAGCTGAGGAAGAAGAATCAGGTAAGGCTTTGACTGTAGCCTGTCCCCAGTTTACACCTGCCTTTTAAAAGTTCATTTTTACACGAGTAATCAAGTGTTAGGGTACACTTCTCATCTCCACTTTGTTAAAAAAGGCAGTTAGGGTCCCACCTTGCCCACAGAAACAACTTTGGCCTTTGGTTCATTCAGTAAATATTTGCTTGCTTGTTCTGTGCCAGTCACTGTGGTTGGGACATATAATGTTGCCAAACTATGGCACTGACAATGGTAGTCTATTTTCTGGTGCTGAGATCCGTGAGGGTCACGTGGAGGGGGAGGAAGAGGAAGAGAGAGAGGCACACTGTTCTAGAGCAAGAGCTGGCCCTGTGCAGTATTTTGAAATCTGTGGTTTGCTTTGGGGCTTGATTCCCCCAGGGACCCCAAATCCATGATCCTCACTTTAGATACTTACCTCATAAGTGATCCGTGTTCTGAAACTACTTGTTGCTTGCCTGTCACTCCAAACAAAAGCTCCATCTTTAAGAAAACTTGTTTTAGGTGTTTGGATAGAAAGGTATTGGGCACTGATGTGTGGGTAAAGGTTAGTCCTATTCCCCTGTCACCGAGGAGGTAGCATTAAAGGATTAAAGGTTCTGAGTCGTACTGTGCATAAACTGTGACCCTGGGAAGGTACTTTGTGACTCTAGGAAAGTAATTCGGCCTTTTAGCCTCAGATTCATCTGCAAAGTGGAATGGTGAAATATTTACACCATAAGGTTATTGAGAAGTTTAAATGACTCCTGCATTCTTACAAGAGGAGATTGGTTAGCCTAAATGAGTCTCTAGATTGGTGGAGTTTAAACACGGCACCAGTGTGCATACATTGGAGCAGTGTGTGGAAACTGAGTCTGCAGTCAGTTCCCCTGAGTGTCTGTCTGCTCTTCCTGTCCTCTGTTCTCTAGAGGCTCAATTTGTATCTGCACAGCATGAGGTTGCTCCATGTTTTCTCATGGTGTGGGTGGGATCCTGCAGGTTTGGGTCTGGCTTTGTACTAAGGAGTCTGCACACATAGGTTCTTTCAATCCAGCAAATACTAATTGAAAACCTACTGGTACCAGCCACCATCCAAGGCACTGGGGCAGAGGGAGGGGCCACAGCAGTGAACAAAACAAATCTCTCTCCCCTTCCTGAATCTCACAGTCTAGTGGCAGTTTTTATGTCAGTGTACCTGTAAATTGTTTCTAGATGGATTAACATGAAATCTAAGACATTTTTGTGCTTTTGCAGCAGGAACTTAGGAATGTATTTTATTTTTTTTTGTTTGTTTGTTTCTTGGTTTTTTTGACTGCACCATGTGCTTGCAGGATCTTTAGTTCCCCGACCAGGGATTGAACCCCTGCCCCCCACAGTGGAAATGCAGAGTCCCCACCACTGGACTGCCAGGGGAGTCCCAGGAATGTATTTTAAAAACAAGAATGGTGGTAGAAATCTGTTTAAACTTTTCCTGTTTAAGAAAATGGCTTATGTCCATTATACCTCAAATAAAAGAAGAAAGAAAATGGTTTAGAAGTTGTGTGATATTTGGGTATTTCACATTATGATATTCTTGATTTAGTGAGTCTCAAATTTTTGTATTTTTAGAAAAAATTATGCATTCCTTCTGACTCTTAAGCTCTTACAATTTGATTCTTAACATGTTTATTGAAGATTTACTGTGTGTTGACACTGAACAAAGTGATGTTCAAATTACAAAAAACAGTTATCAGACAGAATTCCTGGCAAAAAAAACAGGTGTGGTCAATAGATGGGAAATTAATGAAAATTCATTTTGAGGACAAATATTTGGTAGAAATGAACATAAAGACAAAATAACTTTACAGTTTTCCTGGAGCTTAACATGATGACTCATTTTAAATCTATGACTCGGTTTGTGAAAGTAAAAACCTTTCTTGTTATTTTGCATTGTTTCTGTTGATTAGGCATGTATGAATTACTGAGCAAGATTTATTTGTCTTATATCTTTAAAGGGCAAATTGGCTATTTTTTCCTTAGATGCTTTAGTATTTTAAAAGTACATTTTGGAAACTGTTTAAACTTCATAAAATATTTCATAAACAAGTGTTGTACTTTGAAAATATATTCTTTATCATTAAATAGATGTAAATGGAGATTCATTTGTTTGGTGATAACACATTTCATATTTTAACTGATAAAGAATTCATTTTTAGAAATGGACTTTTGAAAGAACACACCTTATATTTATGTACAGATCGTGGTTGTTCATGGTTGCTTTCTTACTGCTTACTCAAAGGGTGAGCTTAGATCTATAAACAAATGTAAACTAGCCAGCATTTACTGTTCCGTGGACACTGTAAATGTGCTTTATGTGTATGCACACTAACTTTTTGTTTGACGCTAGCGTGGGGGTTGGGAGAGGAGAAGGCCCTGTTGTTGATGATGTCATTTTGTATGCAGATGTGCTGGTGGGAAGAATTTGGTAATGGCCACTTAGCCTAGAAATTTTCAGGATTGGATGTTACAGCCTTGGAGAACAATTTTACCAAATTAATAAACTTTTTTTGGCCATCTTGCTGACTGTAGGGACACAATAACATTTTTAAAAAAATCTTAGATTCTTATGTTTTATGTGATTCTATTGGATGAATCCATTAAGCCTGAACTTGGTTTTTAAAATTCTGAGAGTAAAGGCGATTGATGTGGAAACAAGATCTTGGATGAAGAGGGCCATGTGATGTTCAATTTCATAATGGCAAAGACGGGCTACTGGATATAGTTAGAGATTTCAAAATATTCAGAGAAAAAGTAAGTGTGATCCTAGAAGCAGAGATCTTGAAAGGAAAGAGAATTCAGGAGCTGGAGGCTCTAAAAACCAAATTTTGATATAAATTAGATGACCAAGCAATATATGATAAATTATATTTGTGTTGAATTTTAATAATTTAGAATTTAACAATTTAGAAAATGTTTTTACATACTGTATTTTTCCTTTGCTTTTGGTTGATTCATTAGCATTTAAATATTTGAATATATATATTTAAACATTTGACCTCCCCACCAAATATCCATCCTGCTGCCATCCCATTTCTCTGTTTCTCTTTATGGCAAAGTGTTGTCTATACTTGTTGCCTTCAATTTTTCCTCCTGTTATTCTTCACATTGTGAAGTTCTTTGATTGTTGTGCCAGTGATTTTGATAAAGACATGATATATTTAACTGAAATATTGGACTAGAGTATCCTTAGGATCTCAGTATATGGAATGGTGGGCTGAAACTAAGAAAAAAGTTAATAGGAATGAATATGTATTCTTGATTTGGGTAAAAAAAAGTTAGCTCCAGGGAAGGGAGTTGAGGGGAGATAAGGCTTAGAGCAGCATGTCACAGGACCAAGCCTGTGAGTGCTCACTGACGAGTTCATTCTAATCTTGCATGCATTTGAGCATCTGGATCCTGGGTAGCACTGGTTGCACTTCGTTATAGGCCAAGCACACCTTTAGTTCATGTTCAATTCTGACTATGAGTTTTAAGAGATGAACAAACTACAGAGCATTGTTTTGAATATTACAAAAGGGAAATCCTTCATTTGAAGGAACGTTCGATTAGATGGCTTCCAAGATTCCCTCCATCTTGAACAAAGTGTGACTGTAAAGTAATAAGACAAATCTTGTTAAACAAACCTGCCGGAATAAACCCATTAAGGATACTATTTTTTTTCACACCAGTCACATGGGTGTGTATGTGTGGATATATATACATACATACTGTGCAACAATGAAAACAGATTTAAACATTTAGAATTTGTTTTATGAGATTATCTTTTTGATTGAACAATTTGAAAAATACAAGCAATATACCAAATCTTTGTCTTTTCTGGATAGATTTTAATTTTGACAATTGAAAATTATTTTTGATGCAGTTTTTTTAATGTGCTTGTGAACTCTTTCTTTAGATAATTCTCAAAGAAGTCTGGTAGTGCTTTGGACCATGTCCACGTCACTGGGATGCATGAGTAGTCCTCACAGCTGGTTCTTTTAAGTATAGCAACCTTGACTTATTTACAAAATGAAATTAAGTTGTCAGGATCATCAACATCTGTTTGTTTTATCATCTTAGAGTATTTTACGCACTAGGCATTCATTTTTTTCCGTAAATCATAGTAAGTGTAGATTTCTTTACTGTTGGAAGCAATTTTGAGTGAAATAAAGGGAACCCTTCAAATGTCAAATGAAGTAAATTAAAAAGTCCTTGATAAGCACCTACTCTGTGCTTGTGTTATACACGTTCTGTGGCGTGTGCAAAAGACATAGTATGTAATTCTGCCTGAGAGCACTTGGTTTTCTTGTTGAGATCAGTCTTGTCTGGATGGCACAAACAGGACATGCCATTGTAGAAGGTGGTGCAAGCTGTCTGCAAACTCCAGCCAGGGGGCCAGCCACCTGTTATTGTCAACAGAGCTTATTGGAATACAGCCACGCCCATTCACTCACATGTCTGTGGTTACTTTCAAGGTACACCGGCAGAGTTGAGCAGTTATTACAGGAGCCTGTATGGCTTCCAAGCCTAAACTACTTATTCTCTGGCCCTTTAAGAAAACTTTTGACAACCCACAATCCCTGTTCTAAAGGTTCATTTATACCTTAGTTTTTCCCATTAAAACTATGTTATGGATTTATGGGTGAGAATTTGATTCCTCAGTTGTCCCAAACTGTGAGCTCTTGGAAATTAGGAACAGTGTCTTCTTTGTCTTCTTTGTTTCAGCCAAACACCTAGGACTGTGCCTGGCACTAGCAAGCCACTGTAATATGTGATTGCATTTAATCCTGTGGTGCTTGGTCTGGTAGTGAAACTGATAGCAGGCATTGCTGGAAGCTGTATGGTGGGATGTGGTGGGGTGTTGAGGGACAGAATATACTGTAGGGTCTCTGTTATTATGCTAGATCGTAAATGGTACAAAGACCAGAGAAATGAAAAATTATTTGGACTTGTAGTCTAGAGAAGTTTCATTAAAAATGTGGAACTTGAAGTCAAACTTGATTAGTTCTGCTTCCAGCCATAATGGAGTAACAGACACCAGGTTTATCTTGCCACCTCAAGTGACTGGAAAACCTGACAAGGTTGTGAAACAGCAGTTTTAGAAATAGGTCAAAAAACAGCACAAGACAGTGATCCCTGAGAGAAAGGAAAGAAACAACAGAGCTCTGTGACTGCCTCAGTTGACCTCCTGGGGAGTTTCCAAGCTGCAGCACAGGGAGGGGGGACCCAGAAAGAATCTGGTGGTCTCCCCGAGTTGCTGAGACAGTTAAGAGCTCAGGGAGGCAAAGGCAGCTTGAATGTGTGAGGAGGTCAAGTATAGGAGAGGAGGGAGCTACACAGAGAGCAAGCTCTAAACAGCTGTAAGGGGTCCCCTCAAGCCTTTGGTTGAGTACTGATCTGCACGTTTTATGGAGAACTGTGAGGAACTCAGCAGGTGGAAGAACTGTTGGAGTTCGCACAAGGCTGGGAATAGTTCATATTCTCACTAATCAGAGTAGAAAGACCTGATGCACAAGGCATGGAGGGAGGCCAAATTAGCCCCGGAGAAAAGCCTGTTCTGGACCCACCTACCAAAGCTTAGAAGCAAACCTTAAAAGGATCAGATTTATTCAAAGGAACTAATCCTGAACAAACCCCAATAATATTTAAAGGAATACAGTAAAATCCAGCTCCCCAAAACATGAAATCCAAGACTAGCATCCAATCAAAAATTAGCAGACAAGCTAAGAAATAGAAAAACATGACCCATACCAGACAGGAAACAGGCAGTAGAAACAGTCCCAGAAATGGGCAAATGATGGAATTGCAGATAAGGATGTTAAAACAGCGATTACAAATATATTCGGTTTGTTCAGGGAGGTAAAAGAAAACTTGAACATAATAAGGAGAGAAATGGATCTAAAAAAGACCCACATCAAACTTCTAGCAGTAAACTCAAACCTGAAAAAGTATCGGATTTATATTGACAGAGGAAAGAGTATACTGAGAGGATGGTATTTCCTGCTTTGGTGTTCTTTCTTTATCCCAGGCAGTGATATAGTTAATATATATTGGGTACCTATTGTGTACCAAGAATGGTGCCAAATACTGTACATGGATTATCATTTAATCCTTGTAACAGCTCTCGGTGGTACTATATCCTCATTCTGTGGGTGGGAATTTAAGGCACTCCAGTCTCACACTTAGTGGGTTTTTTTTTCTTTATAGCACTTAACATGGTTGGAAACTATATATCTATCTTGTTTGTTTCTGAAGGCAGAGATCCTGTCTCAGTGTCCACTTTTGCATACTCAGTGCTTAGTGTTGAGCCTGGAACATAGGAGGGTGGCACTGGTAATTAGTGTTGGATGAATTAAAGCGAGTGAGGTAATCCACCAGCTGAATCCTGTGGTGATTCAGTATAGTTTGGACTTGATGTAGGTCTGTCTGACTGCAGAGCTTATACTTTAACCACATCTTGTATTGCTTCCCAAGTGGGTTTAGTAAATTATGATATATCTATTTAGTGGAATATTACACAGCCATTAAAGGGGATCATTGTGAAAGCTGGCTATATCCTACAAAAGTAAATACATAGTGAGTGAACTTTGACTGTGTTAAATATGCTTACAGTGGACAGGGACTCAAAGTAATATGCAAAAATAAAAATGGTTGTGTTATGTTGATTGGATTGTGGGTGATATTTCTCATTTTCTTTTCTCTCATTTTTTTGAAATTATTTTTAATATAAAACCTCTATAGGGGGAGAGTCATACTCTCTAAAGTGAACAAGTAAGTGTCTAAGGTTGGTATTTTTTAAAAATTTATTCCCTAGCTTCAAGAAGAATTGAATGCATTCCAAGCAGTGGTTAGAATGAGTAGAAAACTGGAAGATACTAGAAATAACTGAAGAGGGCATGTTTTTCACCAATAAGAAAAGAGGAACTCTCATGTTTTTCACCAATAAGAAAAGAGGAACTCTAAGACCAAGTATTCTTGTCTTAACAGGAATCAAGCTAAAATGTATCATCGTTTTGAGCAGTTAGTGAGTCCTAGAAAGGGACAGGACTTGGCTTTTGTATAATATTTTTATCATGATGATATTAGTGCTTTTATTGGCTTTCACTGTTTAAGATCAATCTGTAGTTAAAGCATGAAGACTTAACTATGGGTAATCTCCACTTTTTGAAAGTTCGCTTTACACTTTGCTTTTACAAAAGACCTACATTAGTACCGTGTGTGTGTGTGGGGGGGAGGTTCGCGGGCCTCTCACTGTTGTGGCCTCTCCCATTGTGGAGCACAGGCTCCGGACGCGCAGGCTCAGCGGCCATGGCTCACGGTTCCAGCCACTCCGCGGCACATGGGATCTTCCCGGGCCGGGGCACGAACCCGTGTCCCCTGCATCGGCAGGCGGACCCTCAACCCTCCCTGTGCCACCAGGGAAGCCCTAGTACCTATTTTTGATTTCCTCTTCAGAAATCTGAAGAGGTTTTTCGCTTTTAATGGGAAAAAGGCAAGAAGCAAAAATAGCATTCAGCATTTGTTTTGTAGCGAGACGAGCCAGTGTAGAGGCAGCTGCACCCAGAGCAGTGAGAGCGGCCCCGCCAAGCTCCTGCCCTGGAACGACACTCAGCATCTTAACATTGAGCTGCTGTAGCTGTAAACCGTGTCTGTGAACATCTATGCTCTATCTTGATTTATTTTGTGGGTCCGTTAGCAAGATGTGTCCTGCGGTAATTGCTTCTTCTCTTTTTGCCGTTTTGGCTTACAAAAGGTTTCACAGGAAAGCTCAACTTTTGTGTAGCAGAGAAACCTGTATAATTGCAGACCAGAAAGGAAATGTTATCAACCTTAAGAGTATACAATTATAAATAGATGACAAAGCTGGAGAAATAGAAGAGAGAGAGGAGATATTAGGGACAGGTGAGGGCCAGTATCTTCATCGCATCTCACAGGTGAGGATTCAAGAGAGAGTCTGTAATTGCAGAAACTAGAAAGGTTTAACTGCAGTGGAAAATAATGAATTAATAAAATCAGAAGAGAGGGAAGGTGGAGAAGTGTTAAGTGAGCAAAATCCTAATTTGTGACATCGTAAATCCACAGACAGTGTCTAAAGTTGAAAAACCAGGAAATAATGGCTGTAAGCCTTTTTAGAACTAGTGGAAGGTGACCACCGGAAGAACTAAAAAAGAGCTAGTTAAAAGTGGTTGCCTCTGGCGACTGGGGGTGATGGGGTGAATGGGGCTGGTGCACTTTGCTGTATGCCATTGGGTGGATTTGTCTTTTTTTAATCCGTGTATACAGTATGATTCCCACTCTTTCCCCTGTGTGCACTGCAAATGAACTCTGCCCCCTATTTTTTTTTCTTTGAAGAAGCTCCCTGTTTTCCCAACATCTGAGCTCTTCCCCATTCATCTTCTCCATTCATCTTCTCCATGCTTTCTGTCGCCCAAGCAGCTGAATGTTGCTGGAGAAAAATCTTAGAACCCAACTTACTGAGGTTTGAGATCATAAAACTTAAGCAAAAATAAATGGGCACTTAACAATATCCAGTAATCCAAAAATATTTTCTTGTAAAGAAATAAGAGCACTCTTTGTGACAACAATTTTTTCCTCTCTCCACACGCCTCCTGCGACAGCTTCCTGTATCTTTACTTTTAGCCTCGTCTTCTTCTCTGAGCTCTGGATTCATATATTCAACTGCCTACTTGGTATCTTTAACTTAAATTTCTCAGAGACATCTCCAGATCGATAAGCTTCAAATGGAGCTTTTGATATATATCTATTGTTTGCCTTGCAGTCTGCTACCCCTGTTCCCCTGTCTTCTCCATCTCAGTAAATGACATCGCTGTCCACTCCTGTTATTTAAACGCATTTCATCCTGGCTTCTTTTCCTCACATTCCACATCTGATCTATCCTCCACAGTTTACCTTCAGGGTGTATCATATCTATCTGTTGCTTGCCATTTTCACTCCTGCCATCTTAGTACAGGCAGCTACCATCTCTTACCATTTTTTGGTCTTTCTGCTTTTTCTCTTCACTTCCATCAGTCTTTTCTCCCTGGTAGCCACAGTGATCTTGAAGCTTCACCCAGTCATGTCACTCCTTGCTTAAACTACCCTTCAGTGGCTTCTTATTGTCCTTAGAATGGAAATCTGAACTCCTTACTGTGGTATACAAGGCACTTGCTGCTTGGTCTGGCTCCAGCCTTTCCTTCCCTCAGGCCATTCATCTCACCCTTGCTCACCATGCTGAAGCTACCTGTATTCTGATATTCTTTCATTCCTAGGGCTTCTAAGTTTTCTTTACAATGTGTACCTTCTTGCTGGCATCCCACTCACCTCTACCTCCTACTGTCCCACACAGTGTTTGCTGTATCAGTAGAGCTTTATGGTTCTTTGATACTGTATAATGGCCAGTTAAAAGGGCCATGGAGATGGAGACATGGGGAAGGAACTGTAGAATCTAAGAACTTAACAGTCATCAGTGATCATCAAGTCTAACCACCCATCTGAGGCCTCAGCATTACTATCCGATGGTTTTACAGCTCAAGCTTGAACAAATGAGTGACAGAAATCTACCACATTCATCTCTGGAAAACAGAATGTTAGAAAGTCTTTTTTTCATTTGAAGGAAAAAAAAGGCAGTTCAAAAATTTGTAGACAGTAGTTAATTTCCTTGTCTGACTCAAATCCTCTAACCCTTAGACTTCATATTCCTATTTCTATTGACCATTCTTAAGAATATGGTATTGTAAACCATAGAATGCAATATTCCACTTAAAGGATGCAGTGAGTTGAATAGTGTCCTACAAAACTTCATGTCCACCTGGAACCTCAGAATGTGATCTTATTTGGAAATAGGATCTTTGCAGATGTAAGTAGTTAAGGATCAAGATAAGATCATACTAGTTTAGGGTGGAGCCTAAATCCAGTGACTGGTGTACTTATAAGGAGAAGAGAGGATACAGAGAGACAATGGGAAGATAGAGGTAGACAGAGATTAAGAGTTAAGCTGCCATGACAGGGAGTGCCAAGGATTGCTGGCAACCACCAGAGGCTTAGGAGAGAGACATGGGACTATTTCTCCCTTGGAGCCTCCAGAAGGAGCCAGCCCTGCCAACACCTTCATTTCGACTTCTGGCCTGAACTGTGGGACAATAAATTTATGTTGTTTTAAGCCACCAGGTTTGTAGTCATTTGTTATGGCGGCCCAAAGAGAAAAGCAAAATTGAACAGTATTGCAATTTGGTCTCACCAATGCAGAAAAGAGTAGAATGCTTTTTTTCCATCATCTGAACACCTGCCTAGAGTTATATAGGTTCTTTTGGTAGCCCTAATCACTGACTCATACTGAGATTACTGCTGATTCTAGGTCTTTTTCATAGAGGCTGCCCCAAGCCAAGTGATTTTACCTTTACAGGGTTCCGCCTGTTCATTCAGCCTTGCAAGATACTTTTTGAATCCTGATTTTTCATCCAGTCTTTACTCTTTCTAGCAGCTTTGTGCCACCCGTGAAGGTGATGAGAATACTTCCTGTGTCTTCATGTAGGTCAGTGGTTCTTAACCTTCTGCGATTATGGATTCCTATTAAGACTTTAATGAAAGCTGTGAACCTTTCTGATGAAAAATACTTATTTGTGTATATATACACAGAGTTTTCAATGAAGTTTAAGAGGTTCAGATGCCTCTTGAGGCCTCAAGTGGTCCACGGACCCAAAGTTAAGAACCCTGCTCTAAGTTATTGATAAAAGTATCGAAGAGTGTGAATGAACAGACCCTTGTAGTGTGTTTCTAAAAACTTTCTAAGATGGTTGACATTATTCCATTAACCAGCACTTCTGGGGGAGTGGGGAGGGCATTTAACCATTTTCTAATTTACTTTATTGACTTTGCATTTAGTACATGTTTCTTTGTCTTATGATATCATTAAAAGACATAATCAAGTTCTTTGATGGAAAAAAACAAATATATTGTATTTACTTTGTTTCTGATTTGCTAGGAAGGAGAAGAAGTGAGTTTTTATGGCTTAACCATAGTATGTTATTTTCCTATTGCCACTGTAATCAATTACCTCAAACCAGGTGGCTTAAAAGAACACAAATTTATTATCCTACAGTTCTGGAAGTGAGAAGTCCTAAATGGGTTTCACTGGGCTAAAATCAAGGTGTTGGGCAAGACTGCATTCCTTCTGGATGGTCTGAGGGAGAACCCATTTCCTTGTTTTTTCCAGCTTCTAGAGACTGCCTGCATTCATTGGCTCGTGGCCCCTTCCTCTATCTTCAAAATCAGCAGTGAGGCATCTTCAGAGCTTTCTGTGACTCTGATCTCCTACCTCTCTTCCACATTTAAGACCCTGTGATTACATTGGGCCCACCCACATAGTCCAAGGTAATCTCTTTATTTGAAAGTCAACTGATTACCAACCTTAATTCCCTCTTGTCATGGTACCTAACATATTCACAGGTCCCAGGGATTAGGATGGAGATGTTGGGAGGATTGGGAGGAGGGCAGTATTCTGTCTCCCACACATAGTGAACCTGTGCAAGCACCCCATGATTATAGCTTTCTCTTCTAAGTGTCTAGAAATTATTCCTTGAATAATTATTTCTGAAATTTTGCTAATAGTACCCTAACTAGCCCATAATCTACACAGTCCATCTTTATCAGTTTATAAAGATTGGAGTGCTATTTACACAGGTTAGTTTTCTAATGTCTCTCTTCTATGATTGCTCAAAGATCATTGTCAGTGATGCAGTTTCTCATTTGCATGTTGTCACCAGACTATAATTCATCTGGATCAGAAATCCTAAACTCATGTGGGACAGCTCTTCAAATACTCATTCAGCAAATAATTATTAAAACACGTGTACGGCAGGCAGGACAAGAAGTTCCTTCATGCTGTCTGGTGGCTGTCTAGTGGAAGAAGCAAGGTGAGTCAGCCCCTGTGTATTGTCTAGTGGTGAAAACAAACGTTAAACAGATAATAACACAAGTAATAATTTAATAGTAATTCTTGGGGAAAGTATCAGGATGCTGAGAGAGCATAAATGAGAGAACTAACCCAGTCTAGGATGCTCAGGGCAGGCTTCTCTGAAGAAACGATGTTTAAGCTGAGGCTAAAGCAGGAGCAGACATTAAACTAAGAGGGGCACAGAAAGGAAGACCATTTCAGGCCAGGAACATATATGAAGACCAAAAGGTACAAAGAAACCCTTGGTGTGCTTGAGGAACTGAAAGGAGTTAAGAGAGTAAGGGGGAGAGTGGTATACAGCAGAGGTGAAAAGGTGGGTCAGTACTTTCTAGGCTGTGTTAGGATTGTGGACTTTATCCCAAGAGGAGTAGAAAATTATTGAAGGGTTGGCTGGTTGGTTTGTTCGTTTAATTTTTAATTATGGTAAAATACATGTAACATGAAGTTTACCATCTTAACCATTTTAGGTGTACAGTTCAGTAGTGTTGACTAGATTCACATTGTTGTGGAACCAATCTCCAGAAGTCTTTTCATCTTGCAAAACTGAAACCCTATACCCATTAAACTATGCCTTTCCTTCTCCCCCCAGCCCCTGGCAGCCACCCTTCTACTTTCTGTCTCTATGAATTTGACTGCTCTAGAAACCTCATATAAATGGAGTCATACAGTATTTGTCTGCTATAACATACACAGAAAAATACACCATCGTAAGTCCACAGCTTGATGAATTACTACAGCGACCACATTGACGTCACTCTGAACCTTGTCAAGAAATAGAGCATTATGAGCTCCACAGAGCTCCCTGGGAGTCCCCTTTCAATCACTACTTCTCCCTTGCTCCCTCCCTAAACGTAAATACTGTCCTGACTTTGAACACTAGAGATTATGCCTGCTTTTTAACTTATATACATAGAATCATGGTATGTATTCTTTTTCATCTTGTGATTAGTTTCTTTTGCTCACATCATACTGGTAAAATAAATTCATGTCATTGCATATAGTAATAGTTTTGTCAGTGATCCAGTGCATGAATATATCACATTTTACCTATTCTGCTGTTGAAGGACATGTGGGTTGCCTGTGTTTTGACTGTTACAAGTAATGCTGTCATAAACATTGTGTACATGTCTTTTGTTACATAAAATATATAAACATTTTATTGGAGGTATGCTTAGGGAGTGGAATTATTCTCTCCCTCTCAATTTTCTTTCAAGCCTGATATTTCCACAACAGTTCATCATCTTTCCTCCAAAAATCTGTTTCTTCTCCAATGTTTGCTGTTTCAGTCAACACCACCTTCTACCCAGTGTGTTATGCCAGAATCTAGGACATCATCTTTAGACCCCCACCCCCCGATATCTAATTAATTACCAAGTCCTGTTGATCCAAATTCCTGAATATCTCTAAAATGTATCCATTTCTCTCCACATCCACTGCAACCTTCTCTAACCTCTTACCTAGACTGTGGCCTCCTAACTGGCTTCCCTGTGTCTACTGGTGCCCTCTCTAACCCATTCCCCGTAGTACTGGGGCATAGACTTTTTTGGTTGTGCGTGTACATTTATCCCCAATATATGTATTATACTTACAAATGTTAAACCACACTATTGGTCTTCTTTGACATAGTACCTCAAGCCTAACACTTAGGTTAATAGCTAATAACAGCTGTAATAAGTGTATTTCTAATAGTCTTTCATGATCATTTCTAGTTTGGGGGCTTTCTTTAACAAATCTGATTAGTTGGGTTTTTTAAAACCTTTTATGATAACTAAAAAGAGGTGGTACAGGAGTAGAAATGTCACCTCTGCCAATTTTTTTTTTTTTTTTGCAGTACGCGGGCCTCTCACTGCTGTGGCCTCTCCTGTTGCGGAGCGCAGGCTCTGGACGTGCAGGCTCAGCGGCCATGGCTCACGGGCCGAGCCGCTCCGCGGCATGTGGGATCCTCCCGAACTGGGGCACAAACCCGTGTCCCCTGCATTGGCAGGTGGACTCTCAACCACTGCGCCACCAGGGAAGCCCCTGCCGATTTATTTTTGCTTTATTTTGTAGGGATGTTTTTAAGGCATTGTCCATTTAATGAGGGACATTTAGTTAAAAGTAGATGGTATCATGTATAAATCCATGTAACTGAGTATATAGGCTATTTTGCAATAACCTGAAAAAACACGTGTGAGGGAGTCACTGACATCCACTTTACGTTTGTGGGATCACTCTTCATTCAGGATACCTCAGATACCATATGAGATACACAGCCATCTGACATGGATTGAGAAAGGCAGCCAGTGTTAATCCATAGTTAAATGTCATTAAACCTTTGTTTCTCATTTATTATTACAGAGTGATTTTTTTTAAAGTTGAGTAAATTTAGAAAGGTCACTAGATACAAAATCAATACAAACACACACAGTCAATTCTACTTCTGTATGCCAGAACAAACAATTAGAAAATATATTTTTAATATCATTTAAAATGTCATTGGCCCTGAAAACTACAAAATACTGTCACAAGAAATTCCAGAAGACCTAAATAAATGGAAAGACATCCCATGTTCATGGATCTAAAGACTTAATACTGTTATAGTGACAGTACTCCCCCAAACTGACCTACAGATTCAATAACCCTAAGAAAATACCAGCTGGCTTTTTGCAGAAATTGGCCAGCAAAATGTATGTGGACGTAGAATTGTCAAAACAATCTTGCAAAAGAAAAACAAAATTAGAGGGCTACACTTCCTGATTTCAAAACTTACAAGTCACTGTGGACTGGCATAGACATATAGATCAATGGCATAGAACTAAGAACCAGAAATAAACCCTTAATTTATGACCAATTGATTTTTGACAAAGGTGCCAACACAATTGAGTGAGGAAAAGAACAGTCTTTTCAACAGAGGGTGCTGGGACAACTGGATAGCCAAGAAGACTGAGAAAGAGAGGGAAGAGACCAAAGAAATATATATTGTCTCAAAAGTTAAGTGGTTTGCTACCTCTGACACTGCTGAGGAGGATGGCATGCTGAGGACTGGGAAGTATTCTTTGCATTTGGTGATGTAAAGCAAAGTGACTAGAAATTTGGAAGAAAGCAACTATAACATTTTTTTTTTTTTTTTTTTTTCTTTTTGCGGTATGCGGGCCTCTCACTCTTGTGGCCTCTCCCGTTGCGGAGCACAGGCTCCGGATGCGCAGGCCCAGCGGCCATGGCTCACGGGCCCAGCCGCTCCGCGGCATATGGGATCCTCCCAGACCGGGGCACGAACCCGTATCCCCTGCATCGGCAGGCGGACTCTCAACCACTGCGCCACCAGGGAGGCCCAGCAACTATAACATTTTTAAGTTTGCAAACACCAGGGCAAAGAAAGCTGGGTAATTATAAATTATTTTAATGGGATGAGAGATTACTTGAAGAAACCAGCATGAATGCACAAGCTGTGAACAGCAGTTTTACTGAACTGGGAGACCTATCCTAAAAATATATTTGCTTTCTTATGAACTCAACCCATTTCCAGGGTGCTTTAGCCTTGCTCTGGTCGTCTTAGTTCTCAGGTTGTTCTCCTTCACAGGGAAACAGAAGCAAAAAAGTTTTTGAGAAATGTTTTCATCCATTGTTTTGTTGGCCCTGAGCAGTGGACCTATTACTTTCCTATTCTTCTTGCTCTGGAAAAATCTTAAATCTTTTGGGAAGGGATTGAGAGAAGCCCCTTTGCTTGTTCCTGTCATTATTGGCAACTTTCAACTCTTTCTGGGCTTTTTAGTTTTGGGGAGAATTTTTTTAAGTCTGTATTGTCATCCTGCATTGGCCTTTACTTTGTACGAGTCTTCCTTAAAGTTGAGTTTATCTTGTGCATTCTTGCTGGTTTCTTCATTTTCTTTCTCATCAAGATGATTTGTAATTACCCAGCTTTTTTGCCCTGGGTTTTGCATACTGTAAAATGATAGGTTGCTTTCTTCCAAGTTACTAGTCACTTCACAATCTGGGTATATGTTATGTTCTGGGTAGCATTTTCCTCTGGTTATCCTAGCAATTATCCTTTGGGAGACGAAATGAACAGTAAAGCAGATCAGGAACTTGCTAGACATTCTGCTTTTAGCTAAATGAGATTTCTGCAGTTTTGTAGATGACTGGAACCCCTATCAGTACTCTATCTTGTCTGCCAGTTTTGTGATCTGTAAAGAACTTTTGTATTTACTCCATTTGGCCAGTTGATCTTGGTATATTGCCCCCGTCAAAGTCTCATTTCTATCTCTCAGACATGTTCTGAGTTCTTCTTTTCACTTAAATTTTCTTGAAGGATGTACATTGTCTTGATGTAAAATAACTGCTTTTCCTTTTTTCCTCCGAATAGTAGGTTCTTAGGTAAAGTATTCTTTTCTATTATTATCGGCCAATCTTCAGACCCGCTTCAACAAATCTCATTGGTTATTTTGTATATATAGGGTAAACTTTAAATATTTTTCTCATTACTTACATTTATTGGTTTATAAACATCTCAGATTATGAAAACTTTAAACTTCCTATTCTCATTTGTTTTCTTATGTGAATAGTCTCTCACCGTGTTTTCTTTTCTAATTGTCCTCCATAGGGACTGATTTCATGATTTTTTTTTCATGTTCTCTTACCTCCTTCCTCAGCAGTTTCACTTAAAGTCCTTCAATCAGTGGTCAGTTAGCCTCTGGACAAATACTTCTCCTGTTAGTGTGAGTGACATTGTTCCTAGCCCATAATTTTTTTTTTTCATGAGAATGAGTCATCTCTTTTAACTAACATCATTAATTCAAGGGATAACAGCAATATCACACACGTAGCTAGCACCTGTGAAATGTAAGAAATAGTGGGGAACTGTGTCAATAGAAATTTGCATGAAACAAGGACCCTTGTTTTTGTGTATGGTGTAAGATAGTGGTCCAGTTTCATTCTTTTGCATGTGGCTGTCCGGTTTTCCCATCACTGTTTATTGAAGAGACTGTCCTTTCCCTATTGCATGTTCTTGGCTCCTTTGTAGTAAATTAATTGACCATATATGTGTGGGTTTGTTTCTGGAGACTCTATTCTGTTCTATTGATCTATGTGTCTGTTTTTATGCCAGTTTCATACTATTTTGATTACTGTAGTCCTGTAATATAGTTTGAAATCTGGAAGCATGATGCCTCTAGCTTTGTTCTTTCTCAAGATTGCTTTGGCTATTTGGGGTATTTTGTGCTTCCATACAAATTGTAGGATTGTTTATTCAGTTTCTGTGAAAAATGTCATTGGACTTTTTATAGGGATTACACTGAATCTGTAGATTGCTTTGGGTAGAATGGACATTTTAACAGTATTAATTCTTCCCGTCTATGAGCACAGATTACTTTTCCATTTACTTGTGTCTTTTCCGGTTTCTTTTGTCAGTGTCTTATATTTTTCATTGTACGGGTCTTTCACCTCCTTAGTTAAGTTTATTCCTAGGTATTTCATTCTTTTTAGATTTGATTGATTGATTGATTGATTGGCTGCATTGGGTCTTCGTTGCTGCACGCGGGCTTTCTCTAGTTGCGGCGAGCGGGGGCTACTCTTCATTGCAGTGTGAGGGCTTCTCACTGCTGTGGCTTCTCTTGTTGCAGAGCACAGGCTCTAGGCACACAGGCTTCAGTACTTGTGGCATGCAGGCTTCAGTAGTTGTGACTTGCGGGCTCTAGAGCACAGGCTCAGTAGTTGTGGTGCACGGGCTTAGTTGCTCCGTGACATGTGGGATCTTCCTGGATCAGGGCTCGAACCCATGTCCCCTGCATTGGCCGGTGGACTCAACCACTGCACCACCAGGGAAGACCCTATTTCATTCTTTTTGATGTGATTATAAATGGGGTTGTTTTCTTAATTTATCTTTCTGATAGTCTGTTATCAGTATATAGAAACACAGCTGATTTACATATATTGATCTTGTATCCTGCAACTTTATGGAATTTGTTTATTAGTTCTAACAGTTTTTTGGTGGAGTCTTTGGAGTTTTCTATATACAATATCATGTCATCTACAAATAGAGACAGTCTTACTTCTTCCTTTCAGGTTTGGATGCCTTTTATTTCTTCTTCTTGTCTAATTGCACTGGCTAGGACTTCGAGTACTATGTTGCATAGAAGTGGCAAGAGTGGGTATCCTTGTCTTTTTCCTGATCTTAGAGGAAAAGTTTTTAGGTTTTCACTGTTGAGTATGATGTTAGCTGTGGGCTTATCATTATGTTGAGGTACATTCCCTCTCTACCCATTTTACTTTGTTGAGAGTTTTTATCATAAATTGATGCTGAATTTTATCATATGCTTTTTCTGCATCTATGGCGATGATCATATGATTTTTATCCTTCTTTTTGTTAATGTGGTGTATCACATTGATTTGTGAATGTTGAACCATCCTTGTGGTGGGAGGAATACATGATGGATAGGAGCCAGCAGAAAAGAGAGCCTCAAAAATAGTTGTATTCAGTGTTATGATGCTTTTGTGGAATGGGGAGTGATGTGGATAAAATAATTAGCACTTGTGTACGTGTACTATGATACCATGATTATACAAGGACCTAGCAGTGACTTTTAGTTATTTCGATTTATAGTATCTCTTATGCATGAAGTATTTGTTACATCAGTTGTAATAGAAATTATTTCTGAACATGCCTTTTCAAGTTAAGTGATTTGAGTTAGCCATCATTTAAAATTACTGTTAAGATGCTTTTTATTATGTCATGGAGAACATCCAACAGATATATATAAGTTCTAAGGATGTAAAAAATAATCAAAATCCATTTGAGATCTACTGTAACTAAGTATAGAAGAGAAATGATAATGGATAGCTATTGGCAATTAAACTTGCTGACAGTTCAGCTACGTATGACCCTTCTTGCAATGTTGATTGATATATCCAGCACTCTAGGTGTACAGAAGATATTTTATTGTTTCCTTTTCCTTTAAAATTCTATATGAAAAGGTAGTGAAAAGTTTGTTTCTTCAGAATATAACCGAAGAGGTTAAAATTGTGATTAATAGATCATATTTATTTTACTCCTTAAAAATATTAGATTCAAAAGTAAAAAGTAGGTAACATTTGAGAGCCTACATAATTAAAATGTTTTGTTCAGCCTCTTCTCAACATAAGAAGCAGAAGACAATGGAATATTACCTTTAGTTTGCTAAGAGAACAATAACAATCTAGACTTTTTACCCTAATTTATCATTCAAGAATGAGGGAAAGTGAAAGAAGTTTTCAGATGTGTAAAGACAAGTTTACCCGAAAAAGCAAGTTTACCCTTAACAGATCTGCATTGAAATAACTTCTAAAAGATGTAGAATAAGTAAGAAGGAGGAAACACAGAAGGGAAAAGTGAAATGTGAGGAGTACTGTGATGGTTAATTTTATGTGTCACCTTCACGGGGCCACGGGGTTCCCAGGTATTTGGTCAAACATCATTCTGGGTGTTTCTGTGAGGGTATTTTTCGATGACATTAACACATAAATTGATAGATTGAATAAAGCAGATTGCCCTCCCTGTTGTGGGTGGACCTCATCCAGTCACTTGAAGGCCTGGATGAAACAGAAGGGCTGATTATCCGCCAAATAAGAGAGAATTCCTCTTGCCTGACTGCCTTCAAACTGGACATTGGCTTTTTCCTGCCTTTGGAGTTAAACTGAAACATCATCTCACCGTGGGTCTCGTGCCTGCCAGCCTTCGGACTGGAACTCCACCATCAATTCTCCAGCTTGCTGACTTACCCTGCAGATCTTGAGACTTGTCAGCCTCTGTAATCACATGAGCCAGTTCCTTACAAAATAAATCTCTTTATACACACACAAATATCCTACTGGTCTGTTTCTCTGGAGAACCCTGACTAATGTAGGGACTGACAAGCATCTGTAGGTAAAGTTTAACAAACATTGACTGTATGAAACATTGAATATTAGGGAGGGGATAATTAAAGCAAGGTGGAACTGCGTAGTGGGCAATTAGACATACGATGAAAGGTGGTGGTTGGAGTCTCATTCTGAAGTCAGGGTGAATGGTCGTCTCCTCAGAGAACATTCACATCCTAATCCTTGGAACCTGTGAATGTGGAAACATTATTTGGAAAAAAGGTCTTTGCAGATGTAATTAAATTAAAGATCTTTAGATGAGATCATCCTTGATTGCGTAGGTGTGTCCTAAATCCAATGATGAGTGTCTTTATAAGAGACAGAAGTGAAGAGACAGACACAGAGGAGAAGGCCATGTGAAGAGAGGCAGAGGTTGGAGTGATGCAGCCACAAGCCAAGGCCACCTGGAGCTCCAGAAGCCGAAAGAGGCAAGCAAGGATTCTCCACTAGGACCTTCAGAGGGAAGATGGCCCTGCCAACAACCTTGATTTAAGACTTCTGGCCTTCAGAACTGTGAGAGAATAAGTTTCTGTTGTTTAAACCACCAAGTTTATAGTACTTTGTTATGGTAGCCCTTTTAAGAGCCTTGTGTTATTTAGGAAGAAGATAGAGACATTGATTAAATGTAAACTTTTTATCAGGTGTGCATGTTAATTTTTTAAGGGTAACTTCTAAAAAATAGAACTTGAGTATGTAGATGGAAGAAAAGAGGGGAATAAAGAAAATTTTTCTTTATTCATTCAGAAGTGGGGGGTGGGGGTAGTATAAAGAAGCTTAGGGATAAGAACAAAGTTAAGTAATAGAAACAGATACAAATATATCATATAACTTAAACAAACTAAACCTGGCAGTTGAGACTCCTTTTGCAGTCTAGTGAAAAAGAAACCTGTGGACTTCTTCTCAGGATAGTGATCAGTACAAAAGTAAATAGGATTAAAGGAAACGAAGTATACTGAAACACGGTATCAACGTATTTAAAATATTTGTAACATAGTACTAGATGTGATTCTTTTTTTTTTTTTTTTTTTTTTTGCGGTACGCGGGCCTCTAGCTGCTGTGGCCTCTCCCGTTGCGGAGCACAGGCTCTGGACGCACAGGCTCAGCGGCCATGACTCACGGGCCCAGCCGCTCTGCGGCATGTGGGATCTTCCCGGACCGGGGCACGAACCCATGTCCCCTGCATCTGCAGGCGGACTCTCAACCACTGCGCCACCAGGGAAGCCCTAGATGTGATTCTTTATTAACATATTAAGTAACAAGCTCTTGGTGTGGGTTTAATAACTTTAATTACCAGTATTTTGAGATAACAAAAATTAATGTAGTTGCTATTGGTTACAGAGTTACAGGTGAAGAAAATGCTAAATGTCAGTTAGCATTTAGTGAAAGTAAAGACGATTTCCCTGGCCTCCTGGATTCTACCCATGTATCCTTGTCAAGAACCCTTGCTTTAAATGTTAGTCTTCAAGTGAAGCTCTCCGCTCCTGAATAGCTACCACTCCCCTCAAGGGAGGGAGGGAGGCAAAGAATTGGCATCACAGCTGCCTCCCTGTGTCGAAGGACTTTTCCAAGAAGCTTTCTTCTTATGATTTGATCTTTTCGGTGGGCTTGAGTTGCCAAGGATCCCGATGGATTAAGAGAGCCCCTCAGCAGGGATAAAGCCCCAGTCTTGACCTTTGCCGCTTGACTCACATGAGAAGTGTGAGTGCTCCAAGTAACAAATTCCTGCTTAGATTGATTACAGATTAGGAGGACATTAATCCTGTGTCAGAACTGGAAACTCCAAGGTAGGGCAGCTTTCAGGATTCAAAGATTCAGCACTGAGCAGTGTTACCAAGGATCTTGTCCCTTTCAGTGCCCCTTTGTCATCATAGCTTTAACTTTATCCTAAGATTGTTCCCCTCTTTATCACAAAATGACTGCCAGCAACAACTGGAGTCACATGATTCCTATTCATATCCTGTGGAAAACAGAGAGCCCTCTCCTTCATATGTAATTTAACTTCTGTGTGCCTCATCTTAGATCGTCTGTCTACCTCCCTCTCCACTGAAGCTTGCTCTCAAGTAGGTGTCACTTAAAGCATATGACTGTGTAGAGGTGATGCCCAAATTAAATTAGCTTTCTGTTTCTGGTTTTGGTTTTGGGTGGGTTTTTTTGGCAACTGATAGAATCCATTTGAAACCTCAAGGTGATCCCATGGCCTTGCCTGGAAGTGGGGCAAAGCTTCCAGGAAACAAATAAATTAGAAAGTGACTGTCCATACACCTGCCTACAGGTGCTCTCCTATGCCTCCTTCTGTGTGAAGCAGTAAAGACATTCAAGAATGTCTGTTAGCTCATCAAAGGAAGACCATCTGTTCCCTGCGTTTAATTATCTGTATTCCTCTCCTGATTCTTAGCATTCTGATTTAGTTGTATATATTGGAAACTATGGATTTATAGAAGTAAAATTTGAAAAATAGTTTCTCAGAAAAGGGCTGATTGGCATGAAATGTTAGTAAGCATCCTTATTCCAGTAAAAAAAAAGTCTGCCATCAACGTAGAGAGAATTCTAGCTCTGGAGAGTCTTAAACCTACGTCCAAGTGGTTTGAGTGCTCATGTGGAAGGAATGGAGTCAGTCAAGAAGATTAGGAAGGAGGGCTGTGAAGGAAGAGGAGGAAGAGGAAAGCCAGGAGGATGAGAGCCCTGAGAGCCAAGAGAGAAGAGTGCTCAGCTGGGACAGATGTTGCTGCGAGGTCAGTTTGGAAGAGGATTAGGCATGTCCTGGGATTTAGCGACACCGAGGTTATTGGTGCCTTTTAATCAGAGCACTTAGTGGAGGGAATCTTTTGAGATATCTTTCTTTCTTCTTCTCCTTTATTTTTAAGATGGAAGAGGCAAGCAGGTTTAAATGAGAGGAAAAAGAAAAAGAGGGAATGATCATTAATACAAGGTTCCTGAGAAATCAAGAAGGGCTAGGGTCCAGATCATTTTTGCAGGCCATTATGATAACAGATCCTAACAGAAAAAAAATGTAACAGAAGTATGGGGTAGGGGGGATTTTAAAAAGTGTATACAAGGTTAATAGAAAAAATTGAAACTTACAAATAAGTTAACAGAAAGTTAAAACAAAAGGAAGAGTAAACATTTTCAACCAGAATAAACAACTGATAAAGATAAGTAATAAAAAGAAATAAGATGTTAGACTTAAGTGAAAGTGTAGAAATAGTAAGAAAGTAAATTTATCCATGGAAGTGTGAAGGGATGAAAGCTAGATACTTAAGTCCAGTAGCTGAATGTATAAAATTAAGAAAATTGGGTGAAAAACAAACTTGTGGTTACCAAAGGGGAAAGGGCGTGAGGGAGAAATTTGGGGTTAACAGATACACACTACTATATATAAAATAAACAGCAGGGACCTACTGTATAGCACAGGGAACTATATTCAGTATCTTTTAATAACCTATAATGGAAAACAATCTGAAAAAGGATATATATATGTATATATATACATATACACACATACATACATGTACACACACACACATATATAAAACTGAATCACTTTGCTGTACACCTGAAACTAGTACAATATTGTAAATCAATTATACTTCAATTTTTAAAAAAGTTGGGAACAAAAATAAAGAATTGTATTTTTTCCTTTGAATCATAAAGTTGAAATTTAACAAACGGAAAATAAAGATAAGGTAGAAGTAAGAAATCTAAAGATTAAAGTGAAATTAATGTGAAAACAGAAAAGCGAATAATCAGAGCGTACTGATAATGGAAACATCTAAATTTAGGGTAACTAGTTAGGCTTATTTTTATTTTTACTTCTTTTGTAGGAAACAACTGATAGAACATTACCCCTGTCAGAACATTACCACATGAAACAGAGAGGTCTTTGGCACAGCTTTTTCTTTATATCAGGTCTTGCTTAATCTCCCTCTGTCATTCTTCTCTTGCTGCTGTCATCAGGTAAGTTAAGCGTCTGCTGTATGCCAGAGATACTGGCGGAGATGCTAGATCTCATGCTTTAGGAGAGACTCAGAATAAACAGCCAGTTACTAATAAAGTGTGATAAGTGCTAAAATAAATGGAATCTCAGAGTACCATGGAAACATGAATAAAGCACCCAACTCAGCCTTAGGAGACTGGGAAGGCGTTCCAGAGAAGATATTTTAGCACAATCCTGAGGCTTAGGAGGTGGTCAGCAAAGGAGTGGTGGGACTGGCATTTAAGGTGGAGGAAACAAGACATGCAGCCTCTGAGAGCAACAGTCACATTGGGGTACCTGTGCTGCGTGCCTAAGGAATCCAGCAGCCATGCATCAGTGCCCTAGCCCCACAAGGCTCTTGCAAGTTCTCAGGGCGCAGGAGGAAACATCACCCACACAACAATGTGGACATCACTACTTAGCAGATGGGGTGTTTACATTTTTAAGAAATGGGGTGAAATTATTAAGTGAAATTAATCAAAGTGGAGAACTTCAGGCTGCTCTGGGGTAGGGAAGAGAGATTTCATTTATTTATTTACTTATCCACTCAGAGAGCCCTTTAAATATTCAGATATTTAATATCAGCCTTTCAATATATCATCGTATTTGATTTTCACAAGAGTTTGATAGAGACTCTTAA
The DNA here is from genome assembly GCF_964165515.1 of Mesoplodon bidens. Classification (NCBI taxonomy): domain Eukaryota; kingdom Metazoa; phylum Chordata; class Mammalia; order Artiodactyla; family Ziphiidae; genus Mesoplodon; species Mesoplodon bidens. The sequence continues at coordinate 174,376,119 of NC_138160.1, read as the reverse complement.
TCTTTGTTCTGTGTTCTTGTGCTAGTCACTTGTACACCCGCCTCCTTTCTGCTTGAGCAGTTTTCAAGTGTTTTAACCTCCAACTTCCACTAAACCTTGAACCATTATGTTGTTCTTTTCCTTTCCTAAATTTCTAAGCACTCTCTGTGTTGGCACTTTAAACTACCTAGCTGATATTTAATTTCTGTGCCAGGCATGCCTCTTCAATACATTTAGTGGTTCTTTAACATTTAAGACCAAGATGTTTTGTTCTATTGTATTTCTCTTTGGTATTTAGTACGTTGCTGAGCATTTAAGTTAATATTCGTTGAGGTGAGGATTCCATAATTGTTCCTGTCCAGAATTGTTTGGTTCTTGTCAAGGAATAAATAAAAGTCTCATTAACTATTTCTGGACCCAACAGGAAAAGCCATACAGAAAAAAACTGAAGTTTTTCAGTAATGTAAAATTTTTTTCCAGATTTACTGAGGTATAATTGACAAATAAAATTGTAAAATACTTTAATATTTTATATCACCTATAATTTCACATTTTCATTATGACTTTTTTTTGGGGGGGGGACTCTCCCTGTTGTGGCCTCTCCCGTTGCGGAGCACAGGCTCCGGACGCGCAGGCTCAGCGGCCATGGCTCACGGGCCTAGCTGCTCCGCGGCATGTGGGATCCTCCCAGAATGGGGCACGAACCCGTGTCCCCTGCATCGGCAGGCGGACTCTCAACCACTGCGCCACCAGGGAAGCCCTCATTATGACTTTTAATGAAAAAAAATTACTGGTTCATAGATCTTTTATGCCATACTACCATGTCTTTACTTAATAAATTGCTTCAAGTATAAACAACTGGTATTAAATTTTGCAGTAGTGCCAATTAATCACAATCAGTCATCAGTCCTCTTGGGACTTTGTTTTAGAGCTGTTGACATTATTTTCGTTGTTCAAGTTATTTTTTAATTACAGAAAAGAATAGATAGATAAAATAAACATACCATGGTACTAAGTGATTATGAAAACCCCTTATTTTCTTTTTCTGAATAACTACTTCCGAAGATGGCAGAAGAGTAAGACACGGAGATCACCTTCCTCCCCACGGATACACCAGAAATACAGCTACACGTGGAACAACTCCTACAGAACACCTACTGAATGCTGGCAGAAGACCCCAGACCTCCCAAAAGGCAAGAAACTCCCCACATACCTGGGTAGGGCAAAGCGGAGAGATTCCCGCACAGAGGATCGGTGCCGAGCGGCACTTACCAGCCCGAGAGGCTTGTCTGCTCGCCCGCCAGGGCGGGCGGCACTGGAAGCTGAGGCTAGGGCTTCGGTCAGAGCACAGGGAAAGGACTGGGGCTGGCGGCGAGAACTCAGCCTGAAGGGGGCTAATGTGCCACAGCTAGCCGGCAGGGAGTCCGGGAAAACTCTGGAGCTGCTGAAGAGGCAAGAGATTTTTTCTTCCCTCTTGGTTTCCTGGTGCGCGAGGAGAGGGGATTAAGAGCGCTGCTTAAAGGGGCTCCACAGACGGGCGCGAGTCACGACTGAAAGCGCGGAGCCCAGTGACGGGCGTGGGACGCTGGGGCTGCTGCTGCCGCCGCCAAGAAGCCTGTGTGCGAGCGCAGGTCACTGTCCACACCGCCCTTCCGGGAGCCTGTGCAGCCCGCCACTGCCGGGGTCCCGGGATCCAGGGGCGGCTTCCCTGGGAGAACGCACGGCGCGCCTCGGGCTGGTGCAACGTCACACCGAACTCTGCCGCTGCAGCCTCGCCCCGCACTCCGTGCCCCTCCCTCCCGCCCGGCCTGAGTGAGCCAGAGTCCCCGAAGAGGCTGCTCCTTTAACCCTGTCCTGTCTGAGCGAAGAACAGACGCCCTCCGGCGACCTACACGCAGAGGCAGGGCCAAATCCAAAGCTGAGACCCAGGAGCTGTGAGAACAAAGAAGAGAAAGGGAAACCTCTCCCAGCAGCCTCAGAAGCAGCGGATTAAAGCTCCACAATCAACTTGATGTACCCTGCATCTGTGGAATACATGAATAGACAACAAATCATCCCAAATTGAGGAGCCAGGAGTCAGTGCTGTGCCTCTGAGGTGGGAGAGCCAACTTCAGGACACTGGTCCACAAGAGACCTCCCAGCTCCACATAATATCAAATGGCGAAAATCTTCCAGAGATCTCCATCTCAACACCAGCACCCAGCTTCACTCAACGACCAGCAAGCTACAGTGCTGGACACCCTATGCCAAACAACTAGCAAGACAGGAACACAACGCCACCCATTAGCAGAGAGGCTGCCTAAAATCATAAAAAGTCCGCAGACACCCCAAAACACACCACCAGACGTGGACCTGCCCACCAGAAAGACAAGATCCAGCCTCATTCACCAGAACACAGGCACTAGTACCTTCCACCAGGAAGCCTACACAACCCACTAAACCAACCTTAGCCACTGGGGACAGACACCAAAAACAACGGGAACTACGAACCTGCAGCCTGCAAAAAGGAGACCCCAAACACAGTAACATAAGCAAAATGAGAAGACAGAAAAACACACAGCAGGAGAAGGAACAAGATAAAAACCCACCAGACCTAACAAATGAAGAGGTAATAGGCAGTCTACCTGAAAAAGAATTCAGAATAATGATGGTAAAGATGATCCAAGATTCTATTTCCCAGATCCAAAATCTTGGAAATAGAATAGACAAAACGCAAGAAACAGTTAACAAGGACCTAGAAGAACTAAAGATGAATCAAGCATCGATTAAAAACACAATAAATGAAATAAAAAATACTCTAGATGGGATCAATAGCAGAATAACTGAGGCAGAAGAACGGATAAGTGAGGTGGAAGATAAAATAGTGGAAATAACTGCTGCAGAGCAAAATAAAGAAAAAAGAATGAAAAGAACAGAGGACAGTCTCAGAGACCTCTGGGACAACATTAAACGCACCAACATTCGAATTATAGGGGTTCCAGAAGAAGAAGAGAAAAAGAAAGGGACTGAGAAAATATTTGAAGAGATTATAGTTGAAAACTTCCCTAATATGGGAAAGGAAATAGTTAAATCAAGTCCAGGAAGCACAGAGAGTCCCGTACAGAATAAATCCAAGGAGAAATACACCAAGACACATATTAATCAAACTGTCAAAAATTAAACACAAAGAAATCATATTAAAAGCAGCAAGGCAAAACCAACAAATAACACACAAGGGAATCCCCATCAGGATAACAGCTGATCTCTCAGCAGAAACTCTACAAGCCAGAAGGGAGTGGCAGGACATAATTAAAGTGATGAAGGAGAAAAACCTGCAACCAAGATTACTCTACCCAGCAAGGATCTCATTCAGATTTGATGGAGAAATTAAAACGTTTACAGAGAAGCAAAAGCTGAGAGAGTTCAGCACCACCAAACCAGCTTTACAACAAATGCTAAAGGAACTTCTCTAGGCAAGAAACACAACAGAAGGAAAAGACCTACAATAACGAACCCAAAACAAGTAAGAAAATGGGAATAGGAACATACATATCGATAATTACCTTAAATGTAAATGGACTAAATGCTCCCACCAAAAGACACAGATTGGCTGAATGGATACAAAAACAAGACCCATATATATGCTGTCTACAAGAGACCCACTTCACACCTAGAGACACATACAGACTGAAAGTAAGGGGATGGAAAAAGATATTCCATGCAAATGGAAACCAAAAGAAAGCTGGAGTAGCAATTCTCATATCAGACAAAATAGACTTTAAAATAAAGACTACTAGAAGAGACAAAGAAGGACACTACATAATGATCAAGGGATCGATCCAAGAAGAAGATATAACAATTGTAAATATTTATGCACCCAACATAGGAGCACCTCAATACATAAGGCAAATACTAACAGCCATAAAAGGAGAAATGGACAGTAACACAATCATAGTAGGGGACTTTAACACCCCACTTTCACCAATGGACAGATCATCCAAAATGAAAATAAATAAGGAAACACAAGCTTTAAATGATACATTAAACAAGATGAACTTAATTGATATTTATAGGACATTCCATCCAAAAACAACAGAATACACATTTTTCTCAAGTGCTCATGGAACATTCTCCAGGATAGATCATATCTTGGGTCACAAATCAAGCCTTGGTAAATTTAAGAAAATTGAAATTGTATCAAGTATCTTTTCTGACCACAATGCTATGAGACTAGATATCAATTACAGGAAAAGAGCTGTAAAAAATACAAACACATGGAGGCTAAACAATACACTACTTAATAACGAAGTGATAACTGAAGAAATCAAAGAGGAAATTAAAAAATACCTAGAAACAAATGACAATGGAGACACGACGACCCAAAACCTATGGGATGCAGCAAAAGCAGTTCTAAGAGGGAAGTTTATAGCAATACAATCCCACCTTAAGAAACAGGAAACATCTCGAATAAACAACCTAACCTTGCACCTAAAGCAATTAGAGAAAGAAGAACTAAAACATCCCAAAGTTAGCAGAAGGAAAGAAATCATAAAAATCAGATCAGAAATAAATGAAAAAGAAATGAAGGAAACGATAGCAAAGATCAATAAAACTAAAAGCTGGTTCTTTGAGAAGATAAACAAAATTGATAAACCATTAGCCAGACTCATCAAGAAAAGAAGGGAGAAGACTCAAATCAATAGAATTAGAAATGAAAAAGGAGAAGTAACAACTGACACTGCAGAAATACAAAAGATCATGAGAGATTACTACAAGCAACTCTATGCCCATAAAATGGACAACCTGGAAGAGATGGACAAATTCTTAGAAATGCACAACCTGCCAAGACTGACTCAGGAAGAAATAGAAAATATGAATAGACCAATCACAAGCACTGAAATTGAAACTGTGATTAAAAATCTTCCATCAAACAAAAGCCCAGGACCAGATGGCTTCACAGGCGAATTCTATCAAACATTTAGAGAAGAGCTAACTCCCATCCTTCTCAAACTCTTCCAAACAATATCAGAGGAAGGAACACTCCCAAACTCATTCTACGAGGCCACCATCACCTTGATACCAAAACCAGGCAAGGATGTCACAAAGAAAGAAAACTACAGGCCAATATCACTGATGAACATAGATGCAAAAAGCCTCAACAAAATACTAGCAAACAGAATCCAACAGCACATTAAAAGGATCACACACCATGATCAAGTGGGGTTTATTCCAGGAATGCAAGGATTCTTCAATATACGCAAATCAATCAATGTGATACACCATATTAACAAGTTGAAGGAGAAAAACCATATGATCATCTCAATAGATGCAGAGAAAGCTTTCGACAAAATTCAACATCCATTTATGATAAAAACCCTGCAGAAAGTAGGCATAGAGGGAACTTTCCTCAACATAATAAAGGCCATATATGACAAACCCACAGCCAACATTGTCCTCAATGGTGAAAAACTGAAAGCATTTCCACTAAGATCAGGAACAAGACAAGGTTGCCCACTCTCACCACTCTTATTCAACATAGTTTTGGAAGTTTTAGCCACAGCAATCAGAGAAGAAAAGGAAATAAAAGGAATCCAAATTGGAAAAGAAGAAGTAAAGCTGTCACTGTTTGCAGATGACATGATACTATACATAGAGAATCCTAAAGATGCTACCGAAAAACTACTAGAGCTAATCAATGAATTTGGTAAAGTAGCAGGATACAAAATTAATGTACAGAAATCTCTGGCATTCCTGTACACTAATGATGAAAAATCTGAAAATGAAATCAAGAAAACACTCCCATTTACCATTGCAACAAAAAGAATAAAATATCTAGGAATAAACCTACCTAAGGAGACAAAAGACCTGTATGCAGAAAATTATAAGACACTGATGAAAGAAATTAAAGGTGATACAAATAGATGGAGAGATATACCATGCTCCTGGATTGGAAGAATCAATATTGTGAAAATGACTCTACTACCCAAAGCAATCTACAGATTCAATGCAATCCCTATCAAACTACCACTGGCATTTTTCACAGAACTAGAACAAAAAATTTCAAAATTTGTTTGGAAAAACAAAAGACCCCGAATAGCCAAAGCAATCTTGAGAACGAAAAACGGAGCTGGAGGAATCAGGCTCCCTGACTTCAGACTATACTACAAAGCTACAGTAATCAAGACAGTGTGGTACTGGCATAAAAACAGAAAGATAGATCAGTGGATCAGGATAGAAAGCCCAGAGATAAACCCACGCACATATGGCCAACTTATCTTTGATAAAGGAGGCAGGAATGTACAGTGGAGAAAGGACAGCCTCTTCAATATGTGGTGCTGGGAAAACTGGACAGGGACATGTAAAAGTTTGAGATTAGATCATTCCCTAACACCATACACAAAAATAAGCTCAAAATGGATTAAAGACTTAAATGTAAGGCCAGAAACTATCAAACTCTTAGAGGAAAACATAGGTAGAACACTCTATGACATAAATCACGGCAAGATCCTTTTGGACCCACCTCCTAGAGAAATGGAAATCAAAACAAAGATAAACAAATGGGACCTAATGAAACTTCAAAGCTTTTGCACAGCAAAGGAAACCATAAAGAAGACCAAAAGACAACCCTCAGAATGGGAGAAAATATTTGCAAATGAAGCAACTGACAAAGGATTAATCTCCAAAATTTATAAACAGCTCATGCAGCTCAATAGCAAAAAAACAAACAACCCAATCCAAAAATGGGCAGAAGACTTAAATAGGCATTTCTCCAAAGAAGATATACAGACTGCCAACAAACACATGAAAGAATGCTCAACATCATTAATCATTAGAGAAATGCAAATCAAAACTACAATGAGATATCATCTCACACCAGTCAGAATGGCCATCATCAAAAAATCTAGAAACAATAAATGCTGGAGAGGGTGTGGAGAAAAGGGAACAGTCTTGCACTGCTGGTGGGAATGTGAATTGGTACAGCCACTATGGAGAACAGTATGGAGGTTCCTTAAAAAACTAAAAATAGAACTACCATATGACCCAGCAATCCCACTGCTAGGCATATACCCTGAGAAAACCATAATTCCAAAAGAGACATGTACCAAAATGTTCATAGCAGCTCTATTCACAATAGCCCGGAGCTGGAAACAACCTAAGTGTCCATCATCGGATGAATGGATAAAGAAGATGTGGCACATATATACAATGGAATATTACTCAGCCATAAAAAGAAACGAAACTGAGCTATTTGTAATGAGGTGGATAGACCTAGAGTCTGTCATACAGAGTGAAGTAAATCAGAAAGAGAAAGACAAATACCGTATGCTAACACATATATACGGAATTTAAAAAAAAAAAAGTCATGAAGAACCTAGGGGCAAAACGGGAATAAAGACACAGACCTACTTGAGAATGGAGTTGAGGATATGGGGAGGGGGAAGGGTAAGCTGTGACAAAGCGAAAGAGAGGCATGGACATATATACACTACCAAACGTAAGGTAGATAGCTAGTGGGAAGCAGCCGCAGAGCACAGGGAGATCAGCTCGGTGCTTTGTGACCGCCTGGAGGGGTGGGATGGGGAGGGTGGGAGGGAGGGAGATGCATGAGGGAAGGGATGTGGGAACAGATGTATATGTATGACTGATTCACTTTGTTATAAAGCAGAAACTAATTAAAAAATAAAGATAAAAAAAAATAACTACTTCCTTGAACAAGAATTGGAATTTCTTATTATTGCATATTATATTCTTACTGATATAAATGTTTTCAAAGACCTTTTGTGAATGATGATTTGGATAAATTTGGGGGAGCAGGAACATTCTTTTGCTCATATAGTCTGTTGTTGGCATTTTTTTTGATGATGCACTTGTTCATAATTGTTCTTAGTCGGTGGGCATTCCTTAAGAGAATTTTAAAGTTTTCCTTCAGTGTGTTTGATTTTGCTCTGTTGTTGCTCCCCTTGGTGTGTCTTTTCAGTCTTAGACATTGTGACAACTAGTGAACTGCTGTTCTTCTAAGTGGACAATGATACCGTCAGAGCATCAGGGAGAAAGAATGAAACGGAGTGGTAGCTATCAGGAGCAAGGGATATGGGGTGGAGGCGTGCTGCCAGGCTGTGGTAGCTATTAGGAGCAAAGGGTATGGAGTGGAGGTGTGCTGCCAGGCTGTGGGTAGACTTCACACACATTTGTGTAGAACATCCCCGTGGCACCAAGCTGGATCACTAGGACAAGATAGGATGGCACCCAGAAAACTAAGGGAAGGGAAGTTAATTTTTTCAGCACTCAAGGGTAGAAGAATTATTATAGACTTTTTCACATATGTAACTCTGGTAAGGTAAGAATTGTATTTCAATCTTTTTTTTTTCCTTTAATTGGGGTATAATTGATTTACAGTGTTGTGTTAGTTTCAGGTGTACAGCATAGTGCATCTGTAATAGAAATACATGTATCCACTCTTTTTTAGATTCTTTTCCCATATAGGCCATTACAGAGTATTGAGTAGAGTTCCTTGTGCTGTACAGTAGGTCCTTATTAGTTATCTGTTTTATATACAGTAGTGTGTATGTGTCAGTCCCAAATTGGAAGATTGGGATTGACACATACAGTCTTTATAAATTAGTAGAAATAGAAGATCAGAAAATTGAACCTGTGACAGTGCTCGACTAATAAATTGTTGATCTAGAATTTGGACCCCAGGTCTGGCTGCTTCCATAACTGTGTTGTTTTCTCTTTACTACACTGTGAATGAGTAAGAAATCATAGGGAGGACGGGATAAGTCACAGAAAAAATAGTGAATGTTGCACAGAAGACAAGCATACCGATCTCTTCAGATATTCTTGAAAATTTTCCCAAGACAGTGAGGTTATCATAACACATTGGCTAAACGCTTATATTTTTAAACAGCATAATTATCTGTGAAACAGATATTACTGAAAGTAAACAGTCTGTTTCAGGATTTCAAAGTTTCATGATGCCTTGACTGTGTCTTTCAATAGTTGACTACTAAAATCATGACATAAGCTTTCTTCTCTCTGTTTAATTTGACTGAGAAAGGACTAAACTTTCAGAGTGCAGAAACTGTTTAAGGAAAAGGATGAGTCATAGTCGTCGACAATATCAATCATGGCGAATTGTGAAATCATTTATCTCCCACTTACTGTGTATTAGGAGACCTCTGGTAGCAAATATGCTCTCATTGCCATCCATCACCATGATAATAAGAGAATTTCTTTTGCTAAGCAGTGTGCTTCTGGGGTGTAGAAAGCAAACATTTCCCCACTGGTGTTGTCTTTTTATACACTTTATTATTGATTAATATTTATTTAATATTTTCATTATTTATTTGCTTCTAGTGTTACCCTTTTGCGCTGTGTTCCTCTCCCTCCCTCCCTCTCAGCCCTCGAAGTACTGGTGACCGGCTCCAGGAGGGCTTGGGCCCATTGTCCTCTGGCACTGCATACCTGCAGTCTTCAAAATAACATTTGTGGGCTTCCCTGGTGGCGCAGTGGTTGGGAGTCCGCCTGCCGATGCAGGGGACGCGGGTTCGTGCCCCGGTCCGGGAGGGTCCCGCGTGCCGCGGAGCGGCTGGGTCCGTGAGCCATGGCCACTGGGCTTGCGCGTCCGGAGCCTGTGCTCCGCAGCGGGAGAGGCCGCGGCGGTGAGAGGCCCGCATACCGCAAATAAATAAATAGATAAATAAATAAATAAATAAATAAAATAAAATTTGTGACTTCTTTCCTCCTTCTGAACTGCCCTTCCCTTTTCATTTTAACCTGTTATAAATGCAAGGATGAGGAGTGGAAAGAGCAACCGGGACAGCTTTTTAAGGTTTGCGAAGAGTGCCTGAGCGGTGATCACCATATTTGCAGAATCAGAAATTGATGAGCTTCAAGTACAAATTTAAATGTACTTGAAAAAACTGTCCCTCCAAGTCTAGGACAATGACCATGTAATTTATTGTCCCAAGGGATAGTTTTAGTGTCTTTAATATTATCTTGTTAGACAAGTGGATATAGTAAGTTAATATATGTATGCTAATGTGAAATTGTAGGGTAATATTTACCAGTAAATATAAATTAGAGGAATAACATCTTAATTCTAGCTTCATGTTATTTTAGCTAATTTAAACTTTCAAATACAGGCCTGAACTTTTCTAATTTCCTTTGACAGTTACTGAGAAATTTGTTCAAGCATGCTTGAATTTCAGCAAGACTGCTGGGTAACTGAACCAAAGATTAGTTTGGCTTCCTCATTTACCCCAAGCAAAATCAGTCTCCTTGTGGTGATGGTGGGAGATGGGGATCAAGAGATGAGTGCAGATCAACGGGCAGAAGTCAGGGTAGCTCAGTCACTTGGGTTTCTGGGGGGTTCCCTGTGTTTGCGTTTTTTCCCTCCTCTCTTCACCAGCCTACATTGGATATTATCAGTCTTTTATATTTTTGTCAATCTATAAACAGAATTTTTCACGGTTTTAATTTGCATTACAGGTAACATTTTAATGAAGCATCTCCCTCCCTGTGCAGATATAGATTCAGATTCATTGCATTGTCCTTTGTGGATGTATTTATAGCTCTGCTGGCAGTGAGCTGCTTGAAGTGCTTTAGAGCTGTATGGTACCCAGAGAATAGTTGAGCACTTTGATGAAGACTTGATTGATTTTATTTACTTGAGGAAAAAATTAATGTCTGTTTTCTTTTTCTTTTCTCATCTATTTAGTTGCTGATCATCTGGGCTGTGATCCTCAAACACGGTTCTTTGTCCCTCCTAACATCAAACAGTGGATTGCCTTGCTGCAGAGGGGAAATTGCACCTTTAAAGAGAAAATATCACGGGCTGCTTTCCACAATGCAGTTGCTGTAGTCATCTACAATAATAAATCCAAAGAGGAGCCAGTCACCATGACTCATCCAGGTAAACAAAAAAAGGAAACTGTAGATTTTGTTTTTCTTCTGAGAAATGATTGCTTTATAGGTAGGAATTCTACCTCTTGCTCAAACCATATCATTTCCAACATAATTCAATGATTATATTTATTTTGGGTATTGCCATTTCTCAATTGCCATTGAGATGCATGTCTTTTTTTCCTTTAGTTGAACTTTTTTCTTTTTCTTAAATAATGACCATAAAAGCCTGTAAAACTTGCACTTATTAAGTAACTGGCTGTGACTGAATCCTTAGTCATTTTACATTATATTTGATAACTTTGAAAAATAATATATTAGATGTAGAATCATTCATCCAAGTTATGTCATGGATTCTTAAGGATTACCTGTTTGAGAAGGATGCTTTTTATCTTATCAGGATAAATGTTGAAACTGACTTAGTAATTATTATAATTACAGTAGTAATATTTCTTCATTTCTTGTGGAGCATTTAGGATATTTCTAATGTACCTGTTGTAATAACAGTAGTTGCAATTTATTGAGCACTGCTGTATATATGGCAGGCACTATATGGCTATAGTGGGTTTTTGGGTTTTAATAGAATTTATTTTTTAGAGCAATTTTATGTTCCCAGCAAACCCTGGGTTTTTTTCAGACTGGCTTTTTTCATTTAGTAATATGCATTTAGTTTCCTCCGTGTCTTTTCATGACTTAATAGCTCATTTCTTTTGAGTGCTGAATAATATTCCATTGTCTGGATGTACCACAGTTTATCAAGTCACCTACTGAAGGATATCTTGGTTGCTACCAGGTTTTGGCAATTATGAATAAAGCCACTATAAACATCTCTGTGCAGGTTTTTATGTGGTTATAAGTTTCCAGCTCCCCTGGATAAATACCAAGGAGCATGATTGCTGAGTTGTATGGTAAGAGGATGTTTAGTTTTGTAAGAAACAGTCAAACTGTCTTCCAGAGTGGCTGTACCATTTTGTATTCCCACCAGCAGTGAATGAGAGTTCCTGTTGCTCCACATCCTCACCAGCATTTAGTGTTATCAGTTTTTGTATCTTGGCCATTGTAATAGGTTGTTTTAATTTATGTTTCTCTGATGACATATGATGTAGAGGAGTCCCTTTTTTATATATTTTCGTAGCCAATCCTCACCATAACCATGTATGGTACAGGTACTCTCCCACTTACAGACCAGGAGACTGAAGCAGGCAAGGGCCAGCAGAAGAGAGGCTTAGACAAAGGTTTTTTGGTGTTCTTTTAGTTCACCAGTTCACTCTCTTAAAGTTGAAACCCAGATAAACTTTCATTCTGCATTCATAAAAATTTTAAAGATTAATGACTTATTTAAAGAATTAACTTTTTTTTTTTTTTGGCTACGTTGGGTCTTCATTGCTGCGTGTGGGCTTTCTCTAGTTGCAGCGAGCGGGGGCTACTCTTCATTATGGTACTTCTCATTGTGGTGGCTTCTCTTGTTGTGGAGCACGGACTCTAGGTGCACGGGCTTCAGTAGCTGTGGTTCACAGGCTCTAGAGCACAGGCTCAGTTGTAGCACATGGGCTTAGTTGCTCCGCGGCATGTGGGTTCTTCCCGGACCAGGGCTCAAACCCGTGTCCCCTGCAGGCGGATTCTTAACCACTATGCCACCCAGGAAGCCCAAGAATTAACATTTTAATCATGTAGTTAATATTCACATAATCGATTTTAGACAGTTATCTTGCAAAGATCTCACCCTAATTGAGGGTCATTGATACTTTTGTGTGTATCTTGATAGGATAATGCAGACGGATTTAAATTTTATTGCTCTGACTTGTTTTGTTCCCTTCAAATTAAGCGTTTTAGAACTAAAAATTTTTTTGTAATTGCAAAAGTAACACATGCTCATTGTAGAAAAGCTGAAACTAAAGAAAAGTTACAAAGAATAAAATAGAAAGAACGTGTGATTTTCACTATCCATAGATCACTTTTCATTTCTTCAGGGAAACCAAAAGGAAATTAAGGGTCAGTCTGATTTTGCAGGACATCGTGTGTGGGAAACATGAATTCAAGACTGGTTTTTCAAACTTTCGGGTACCAGGGGGTAAGGTGGGGGGATAAATTGGAAGATTGGGATTGACATATACACACTACTATATATAAAATGGATAACTAATAAGGACTTACTGTGTGGCACAGGGAACTCTACTTAATACTCTGTAATGGCCTATATGGGAAAATAATCTAAAAAAGAGTGGATATATGTATATGTATAACTGATTGACTTTGCTGTACACCTGAAACTAACACAACATTGTAAATCAACTATAGTCCAATGAAAAATTTTTTTAAAAAAGACTGGTTTTTCTGATTAGGTCTCAGAGCAGGTAACAGTTTGCTCTCCTCAGCTGCCTTAGAGGTAAGAAAAACTATTTGAAATTTTGGACCTTCCTGATTTCTTCTTACTGAAAACATGAAAAATGAATAGGGAGAAATTCAGCTGAGCAGAATGTATTTTTCTTTCTCTGTGATGTTATTTTACATACACAGAACCACAGAGAAGTAGCGAGAATGAGAGTCTTAAGTATGAGAAGATCTGGGGATTATTAGAGAGGGAATTGAATTTTTTTAATGATTTTTGTTTAAAAAAGGAGGAAATTCTCCATAAATTCACATGGATTTCCCATCTGTGTTCCTTGAAATGTTAGTGTACCCAGATATGTTCCATAGATGACCCATGGAGAAAAAAGGTAAATGATAAAATAAGTTTCGGACAGTGCTTGAAAAGTATGCCACTTTTATCCTAATGAACCTCATGAGGCCTCTGAGGAGTGTTAAAGACTTGTTTTAATTGATTAACCTATGGTTTCCTAAATGTATTTGATCCTGTAACTTTTATCACATTTTAGTATACAACAACACAAATAAGGAAATTTAAGGATAGAGTTTGAGGATATATGCTTAGGAAATGGACCTTTTGTAAGGCAAATGGAATGTGAGGGCAATAGGAAATGGCTTTCTGTTGTCGTTAGATACACAGAAAATTAGAAGGAATAATGTGAGCCCGTGACTTGATAACAGCACTTTGGGGAGAAATTTAGCACCATCTGAGGCACGGAAGAACTCACACGTGGCGATCCAGTGGTTCCACACCTAGATACGTGCTTGGAATGCGCCTGTGGATCCCCCGGCAGTTTTGTGAAAATGCAGATTCTGATTCAGTAGGTCTGGGGCATAGCCTGAGATGCTGTACGTTTAATAAGTTTCCAGGTGAGGCTAATGCCACTGGCCCACAGATCTTGCTTTGAGAAACAGGTAAAGACAAGAAAACTAGGTTTTAGTCTCAGATGTCTCACTGACCTCCTCTGTGATGTAGGCCACGTTGCCTCCTGTGTGGGAAGACCTTTTTCGTCTCTAAATCTATTTTTCTGGAAGGCCCTGAATCCCTGTTATGTAGGACGACAACACAGAAAATCTTTACGCTCTGAGAACCACTTGTTTTCCTGGCTCATTAATGTGTCACTGCTTCTCTCTCCCTCCATAGAGCCCCTTCTTTTCCTGTTTCTACATGAGGTTCAAGGACCCTTCCATCAGAGTCACTAGATTCCCCCAGTGACCTATATAACTCCACATCTCGAGGGGTAGACCCAAAGATCCATGCGTTTGCCCTCCCTTGCTCTCATGTCAATTCTATCCACCCTTCATTTAAGAAAAGAAACCTTTGTGCTATGCATTGTGACATGAACTAATACGAAATGGTAAGAGTTGAAAAAAAGACCCCTGGTCACACCCTCAGTGAGTTTACTGTCCAAGGCCCCTGCAGTCTTCACGGTGTCTTTTCGTTCCTCTTGACAGTACTGTCCTTCTGCTTTTATGTTGTCATGATTTGCATACTAGACTGGCAGTAGAGAGAAGACTATGGGTTTCTTTAAGTTAAAGTTTGTATCTTATCTTTCTATTCTCTGCAGTGGGCAGCAGAATACGTTGAACAAAATAAGTATGTGCTACACTGAAATGATTTCATGAAGACATTTAGCTTTGTTAAGGTTTCTTTCCATTTAAGGATATATTTTATAACTAATTTTTACATTCCACATTGTTAAGTATAGGTATTTCGTTTCCTTGCCTTGTTAATGATGTTTCAGGAGCTTGTTCATGTTTCTTCTAATGAATGCCCTTCATCCGGTGACTGAAGGACATCTTTTCTGGCGCAGTGTCCATGACATCACTGACAGGAAAGACTGCTCAATTTGTGGTTTTATTTGTTACCTCTAGTTGGCAGAATAAGTTCTTTGTAGTGAACAGATACGTGGCAGTGTAAAGGGGGAAGTTATGGGCTCTTGGATAGTTTAAAATAATGCACATTACAATAACACACATTTGTCTGAAAGTTAAGGATTTATTTTCCTGGTTTTTAAAAATTGATACAGACTTTACTGTTTAACAGTCATAAATTGTGTCAGATCATTGTCAAATTGGAGATCTCTTTTATAGTTTTATTTGTATGTCTGTAAGAATCTGTGCACATTTTTTTCATTGTTAATAGGAAGATGAGGTAATTTAGATAAACATGTAACCAAATAATTATGTTGCTTTTCTATCTTTATGTCAGTTAGCAGTATCAAATGCTGCATAGTGTTTCTTTGGCTGGTTGAATAGAATTAGTTAAATAGCTCTTCACCTTTTTCCCATCATATTCTCTTTAAAAAAAAAAAGTATATAGCTCTATATTTATTATCTAGCAATGAATAGAAAAAAACATACTTTGTAAAATATAGAATAAATCACTTTGTGAATAGTAAAAATTCACTTTATGAAAACAAATAAAGATAAATCACAAACATATTGCAAAATATCTTTAAATATCCATAATTTGGGGCCACTTAGTGTCAATCTGTTATTTTATTCTAAAGCCCATCAAGAAAATGGGCTTTTAATAATATACATTATTAATATATAATAATTGTAATATCAATATAATAGTCATACTATTGTTTTAACTGTTTAAAGTTTTTAGGTTCTAATTGAATATGGATTTAATTACCTCAGAAAAGGTTGAGCTTGCATTTTAAATGTACTGCTATAGCAGGAAACAGTCTTAATTGTATCTTTTTGCCTGAGTTTGCATATATCTCTTCTGTATCTTCCATATGATCCATCTACTTTTTCAAAAATTCATAATTATCAAGAAAAATCTGACACTGAAACATATAAGCAGTAGCTTTTAAAAAAATAACAGCTTTTTAAAAAAATGACTGTTGATGATTCTGTTTGAAAACTTTTCTTATAAGCTCTAAATTTGTCCTTTATTTCTCTGGAAGTGGAGAGCCCCTCCCTCTGCCAGATACTTAAGACAACTTATCTTCTAGCCTTCCTGTCTAACACGGACATTGAAGGCTCAGCATCCTGAGTAAATTGTTTGGACTCATTACTTGATTTGCCTTTTTAAAATTTATTTATTTATTTATTGGCTGAGTTTGGTCTTCGTTGTTGCGTGGGCTTTCTCTCCTTGCGGCGAGTGGGGGCTATTCTTCATTGTGGTGCACGGGCTTCTCATTGTGGTGGCTTCTCTTGTTGCGGAGCAGGGCTCTAGGCTTGCGGGCTTCAGTAGTGGCTCACGGGCTTAGTTGCTCCGCAGCATGTGGGATCTTCCTGGACCAGGGCTCGAACCTGTGGTCCCCTGCATTGGCAGGCAGATTCTTAACCACTGTGCCACCAGGGAAGCCCCTTGATTTGCCTTTTTATCTTGCCTGTGCTTATCCTTTCCTCTCCAGCAACAGAAGAGGAAGAAGCTAAAATACTGTAAAGGATCTGCATGGGGTTTAGAAAAATGGCTTAGAAATCAGTTCCATAGGTTACAGGACAAAAGACATTTTTTACTTGGTAGCTAGCTGTTCATATGATGATGACCTGGATTTACATTTGCAAGCTCAGAATTAGTCCCATAGGCACAGCTGCTAAGGAAGATGATGCAGCCTGGCTGCATGTGTCAGAGGTCTGCTGAGGCTACTTACCCCTTAACTGATGCCTTACAGTGCTCCTCAATTCAGGTTTTTCAGGGGGTGGGATGTGAATCATACCGGGGCAGGATGATTCTTTGCTCTGCAGAACTGTCCTTTGTATTTACAGAATGTTTAGCCTCCCAGGCCCATTCCTACTAAATGCCAGAGGCACCCCTCCATGTTTGTAACAGTATAAAATTCCCCAGAGTTTCTAGAGAGTCTCTCCCTAGGAGGGCTTTTCTACCTACTGTCAAATTCTAAGTCTACAGAGCCTTTAGAGGAGGAATGAAAAGAGGGTAATGGGAACAGGAAAACTGATGAAGGGAAAAGTGATAGGCTTTTATATTTACTCACATATAAGCATTTCTGGTCTTTTTTTCTTTCTACAGTTACAAGTTCCATCTGGTGTCATTTCTCTTTCAATACAGATAATTTTTTTAAATCATTTCTCGAGTGCAGATCTGCTGTGATGAATTCTCTCATCATTCATTTACCTGAAAGTGTCTTTTTTTGCCATCATTTTTCAAGGACATAGATACAGAATTCTGGGTTTCAGCACTTTAAAAGTGTTATTTGTTTTCTAGCCTCCTTTTTTTCTGATGAGTTGTTCCCTTTTATAGAATGACTCTTTTTAAAAATAAACCTTTTAGAATAGATTTACATTTACAGAAAAATTGCAAAGATAGTACAAATAATTCCCATAGACCATGCACCCAGTTTCTCTTATTATTAACATCTTACTTTAGTATGGGACATTTGTTATAATTAATGAACCAATATTGGTACATTATTATTAACTAAAGTCCATACTTTATTGAAATTTCTTTAGTTTTTATCTAATGTCCTTTTTTAGTTCCAGGATCCCATCCAGGATATCACATTACATTTGGTCATTATGTCTCCTTAGGCTCCTCTTGGTTATGACAGTTTTTTGAGGACTACTGTTCAGGTATTTTGTAGAATGTCCTTCAGTGGGATTTGTTTGTTTTTCTTATGATTAGACTGAGGATATGGGTTTGGGGAGGAAGACCACAGAGGTAAAGTGTCATTCTCATCATATCATATCATGTACTACCAATATGAGTGATCACTGTTGATGTTGACCTTGACCACCTGGCTGTTTGTCAGGCTTCTCCACTATAAACTTTCTCTTTTAGGACTTCTTTAGTGGTCCAGTGGTTCAGAATCCGCCTTCCAGCGCAGGGGACGCGGATTCAATCCCTGGTCAGGAATCTAAGATCCCACATGCCGTGGGGCAACTAAGCCCACGCGCCGCAACTACTGAGCCCACAGGCCACAACTAGAGGGCCTGTGTGCTGCAACTACAGAGCCCACGTGCTCTGGAGGCCGCATGCCACAACTAGAGAAAAGCCTGCGTGCCACAACGAAAAGATCCTGTGTGCCACAACTAAGACCTGATGCAGCCCAAAAGAAATTATAATAAAATAAATAAATAAAGTTTCTCTTTTCTCTCTTCCATGCAACACTCTTCAGGAGGTCATTGTGCACAGCCCACACTTAAGGAGTGGGGAGTTAGGCTTCCCCTCCTTAGGGTAAAGTATTACATATTTACTTGGAATTATTTCTTCTGGATGATTCATCTCTTCTCTATTTATAATTTATTCAGTCATTTATATGTATCAGTATGGACTCATGGATATTTATTTTATACTTTGTATTGTAATACAGGGTTACTTTGCTTATTTTTTTTGCTCAAATTATTTTAGCTTTGGCCACTGAGAGTTCTTTCAGTTGACTCCTGTGTCCTTTGACATGTTGCCATTACCATGGGTGTTGGTTTTTTGTTTGTTTTGCTTTTTTGAGCACTTCCTTCTTTCCTGGTTCTGTAAGATGCTCCAGGATCATCTTGTATATATTTCCTGTCCCAGTCCTAGAATCAGCCATTTCTCCGAGGAACCCTAGTTTCCATTTATTGGAGAATGATATTAGAAACCAGGCTCTGGGTATTAGGTGTACTTGTTACTACTAAGGTTCTGTTGCTTCTGGGCCTTCCCAGTTGACAGAGCAAGGAAATATATGTGTGTATACTAATACCTGTATGTGCACATATCTATAAATATTTCTACATACAACCATTTGTATCTATATTTAGCTAAGAATAAGTTCATTCTTAGGTCTCCAACTCTAATCTATTACATTCTAATCCATTACATTACATAGATCATTCTAATTTTCTCTCTTTGCTTATCTGTAAACTCCCACTCCAAAAGCGAGAAACCTGGCTGACACCAACCACCATCCATGTTCTAATTGTTCAGTTCACTGAGCTCTCAGACTTAGAAGTTTTTAAACATAAGTAACATATTGTAAGGCCTTTGGAGTGCTGGTGCTTGGTGTGAAAACTAATGTAAATTACTTTCTTATCTTCCCTGGCTGGAATGCCTAACTGTGTACTTAACTTTTCTTTCTCCACTCATTAAAAATTTTTTATCAAGAACTTGTACCTAATCAAACTTATAAGCTTTTACACAGCAAAGGAAACCATAAACAAAACGAAAAGACAACCTATAGACTGGGAGAAAATATTTGCAAGTGGTTCAACTGACAAGGGCTTAATTTCCAAAATATACGAACAGCTCATATAGCTCAATATCAAAAAACAAACAACCCAATCAAAAAATGGGCAGAAGACCTAAAGAGACATTTCTCCAGAAAAGACGTACAGATGGCCACTAGGCACATGAAAAGATGCTTATCATCACTAATTATTAGAGAAATGCAAATCAAAACAATGAGGTACCACTTCACACTGGTCAGATGGCCATCATTAAAAAGTTTACAAAAAAAAAAAAAAAAAGTTTACAAATAATAAATGCTGGAGAGGTTGTGGAGAAAAGGGAACCCTCTTACACTGTTGGTGGGAATGAAAATTGGTGCAGCCACTATGGAAAACAGTATGGTGGTTCCTCAAAAGACTAAAAATAGAGTTGCCATATGATCCAGCAACCCCACTCCTGAGCATATATAAAGACAAAACTATAATTCAAAAAGATACATGGACCCCCTATGTTCATAGCAGCACTATTCACAATAGCCAAGACATGGAAACAACCTAAATTTCCATCAACAGATGAATGGATAAAGAAGATGTGGTATATATATACAATGTAATATTACTTGGCCATAAAAAAGAATGAAATAATGCCATTTGTAGCAACATTGATGGGTGTAGATATTAATATACTAAGGGTAGTAAGTCAGAAAGAGAAAGACAAATACCATATGATATCACTTATATGTGTAATCTAAAATATGTCACAAATGAACATATCTACGAAACAGAGACAGAGAACAGACTTGCGGTTGCCAAGGGGGAGGGGGTATGGAAGAGGGAAGGATTGGGAGTTTGGGATTAGTAGATGCAAACTATTACATATAGGATGGATAAACAACAAGGTCCTACTACTGTATAGCACAGGGAACTATATTCAGTATCCTGTGATAAACTGTAATGGAAAAGAATATGAAAAAGAATATGTGTACATATAGCTGAATCACTTTGCTATACAGCAGAAATTAACACAACATTTTAAATCAACTACATTTTTTTTAAATTGAAAAAAAACTTGTAAGAAAACATAAATATAAGTATCTTAACTTGAAAATGACACAAAACTAGGTGGATCTTGGAACATATAACACCAAAAAGAAAGTATTCATTAGGTCAGCCTGCAAATGGGTTAAAAAAAAAGTTAGTAACAAGGTTTTGTGGAGACGTGGTTTAAGTAACAGTTCAAGTGGAGGACAGCTGGGAACCTTCAATCATGTAAGCTCAGCATATGCTAACATGTGCCATGGCTGCTAAAAAAATATATTGAAAGCTTGGCCTGTATCCCTGTGAACATAATATTCAGATGAAGGAAGACATTAGTCTCATACTGCTCTTGATATTGGAAGTATTCATTCTTTGTTGAAAGAATTGAAAAAGACATTGAAAAATGATGTCCAAAAAAAAAGAACAGGATGGAAGAAGTCTATAAATGTGTTTTACCAAACACAGTTTGGAATTTGAGCCAAAATGAATAATGATAGTATTTTAGACCATTAAGTAAAAAAAAAAATAGTAAGTATGACTTAATACTGATCTAAAAAGTAAAATAAATTGAAAGTTTGATGAGGAATGGAATACTTACCTGGTCTCGAAATACCTCCCTAGAGAATATTTAATAATTACTAGGGGAAAAAGAGTAACTTCACAGTGGAAATGCCTGGAGGACATATCTTTTACGAAATGATCAAAGTGAATGTCACCAGTAATGAGATATATCAAAACTGTGCCACCTGGGAGTATTCACTGAAAAGAGCACAGCATCACTTCTGTGATGTTACTGCCAGAGGTATATGACCTGAGTCTAGCCACAAGGAAACACCAGATAAATCCAGAATGAGGGACATTATACAAAATAACTGGGCTGTAGACTTCAAAAGTGTCAAGGTCGTGAACATCAAGCAGAGTCTGAGAGACTATTTCAGACTGATGGAGACTAATGAGACATGACAGTTAAATGCAATGCATGGCTCTCATCTGGGCCGCTATAAAGGACATTATTGGGAAATTGAGTAAATTGAATGGACTCTTAGATTAGTAATGTATCAGTGTTAATTTCCTGATTTTGATGGTTGTACTCTTTATAAATGGTTTTTTGTTTGTAGAATACAGAGTAAAAATTTGGGGGCGATGTGGCATCATGCCAGTAACTTACTGTTGAATGGTTTGGGGGAAAGGTTTTTATATGATATTTCTAACTTGTAAATGTTAGGTTCTTTAAAAAATCTTCTTTAAAAAAGAATAATTTGGGACTTTTTGAATGTGAATAATTACTATGGAGAAAAGACTGAGGTGGAGCCCCAGGGAAGATGTCTTTGACTATCAGAAGGACTGTTGTGTAGAAGAGGAATTTTCATTGATTCTAGAAGGTGTTTCTTATATTTGATGGCATCTTACACTTTATTGGCAGGATACAGTGATGATGCACCTTACAGTTGATGGTATTTTACACCATCAGTAAGTGAAATGCAGTCTATTCAGTGGTGCTTCTCCAGAGAAGAGAACCAAGAGCCATGAATGGGCATTTAGGAATCAAGATTTTAGTTATAAAAAAGACCTTTAAAACTACCCATGGATAGAACCAGTTACCTAAAAGAGTCAGTAATTTATAGGGTGTTGCTGTATTATGTTGAAGATGACCCCTAAGAACTCTTCTAACTAAAAGATTTGATGACTCTCTTAGTGTCTGGTGATGTCTTCCTAATTACTTTCCTACCTTTCTGCCTCTCTACATGAAGGAAGAAAGTGGCTTTCTTTTCCATGCTGGTCCTTGCTCCTGCCATCTTTTCCTTTTTATGATGTAGAGATTACCTGATGAGTGCATATAGGCAGGAGATAGTATAAGAAAAGAAACTGAGGGCTTCCCTGGTGGCGCAGTGGTTGAGAGTCCTCCTGCCGATGCCAGGCACAGGGGTTCGTGCCCCGGTCTGGGAAGATCCCACATGCCGCGGAGCGGCTGGGCCGTGAGCCATGGCCGCTGAGCCTGCGCGTCCGGAGCCTGTGCTCTGCAACGGGAGAGGCCACAACAGTGAGAGGCCCGCGTACCACAAAAAAAAAAGAAAAAAAAGAAAAAAGAAACTGACATTTGAGTGCTGGACATTGAGCCTTTGCTCCACTTGTGTAAGGTTGAAGAACTTCCTACTCCAGGAATAAAAGAACAAGGATTCAGTAGACCCTTGTTCTTTTTGAGGACAAACTACAGTTGAGGATCATCAGGAATTATCAAGCAACTCAATCGCTCGGTGGCTCACACATGGAGCTCCTGTACGTCAGCCTCGGGGCAGGAGGTTTAGGTTCAAACTTCAGCACAATTTCAAGTTAGTCAGTGTTGTGAACCTTGTGGGCATCAGCTGTATACCCATGGTGCTGGCATTTTCTTGAATCAGTACAGCTGCTTTCAAACCACTGCACTTCCACAATGACAAAACTTCACCTTTCATTCTCTTGCTCCACACCCTGTGTCCCTCCTTTATCACAGTCATTCACTTCCCTGCCTGTCACTTCTCAGAGGCCTTGACTCCTGACTGACTTACCCACACATGGTCCTGCCATCATCCTGGCCAACTTCAGAATCCTTGTGGAGAGTGAACACCCAAACCTAAAATTCTTTCCTCAGATCCTTTGACCATTCCACCTCACCAGGAACCTAGGCCTCATTATCTCCTGGAAATTTTATATTCTGGAGTCTCAACTCCAGTGTCCTATTCTCCGACTATTGCTTCTTCTCTTTCTCTCCCTCTCCTGTCATTTGGGTTTGTTGAAGCTTCCTGTTCCTTGGGCTTGCTCTCCGTTTTCTCCCACTTATCCTCCTCCACACTTAACACTTGCATTCTACTTAGATCACGCAGTCACTTTGACAGCTTCATTTGGTTAAGTGTCTACCATCACATGACTGTCAGTTACCTTTAGGTCCATTTGCCTCCCAAAATGCCCTGAATGTCAAGGAGTTTGAATTTTATTTAGTTGATAGAAGGGACACATGAAAGTCTCTGAACAGAGACATGACAGATGTGTTTTAGAAAAACCACTGACAAATCTCAGCAGGAGATCTATAATTGATATAACCTGTCATCCACATTGATCAGAATTCCTGCTGTATTCATTTCGTAAAAGAATGTAACATCTTTTTTTCTCCCTTGAATTCTTTAAGGGGTCAGTGAAGAGACAAGTAAATACTACGTTTGCATAAGTGAAAGTATTGTAGATCAACATCTGAGAAGGACTTAAGTTAGTGGAAATGAGAGTTAAGAGAAGCCCTCAGATCATAAGTGAGCAGATTCATTGAGGCACACAGGGCTCAGCCAGTCTGTGCAATGTGACTGGTAGGTTAGTACAGAAAATCCCTGACCTACACCTACCTGTTCCTTCAGCAGCAGCCATTCTAGACCTTTCAAGAAAGTTTAGTCTCTTTCACTTACAATATATGGTGTTCTGCTTTACATATAAAGAGGTCATTGAATTCTATAGGAATAACTGATGCCACTATCAGAAGTTATAAAAGTATCATTGCAGACACTTAATGTGGGAATGCAGCATTCCCCTGAGCTATTTTTTATGGGAAATTTCCTAAAATTATTTAAGAGCTTTAAAATTCCTTAAAACATTGGCAGCTGATTTGAGCTTATTAACAAACAAGTTTATCTATTAAGGCATAAAACCTCTGCTAAATGGGATTTTGCAGGTAAGCTTATAGTACAAAAGTGAAAGAGCTTATAGTAAAAGCGCTTTCTCCACTTGTGGCCTAGTGCCTCAAACAGTTCCTTTGCTCTTTTCCTGTATCTGCCTTTCTAGAGTTAAAGTATCAGCTGCCCGGCTGAATTGGGCTTGCCCTGAGAGTCATTCTCAGGAGCGGGGTGACAAAGACAGTTGAGGGGAGAGGGTGGTGATTTCTGATACTTCTCAACTGTGGGGACTCCCTGAGCTGAAGCTCAAATCCTCTTGGAAGCCAGGAGGATTGTGTTGGTCAGCAGATACCTGAGTGTTTCCCAAGGTGGTGGGAGAAATTAGAGAGCGTAGGAGTTCCAAAATGTTGCGGTGGGGGCCTTGTGGTTTCCTCCAAAGAATGCCTTCCTCTGCTTTCCATGAGTAATAATAATACAAGTAGAATAAGCTCAGTAAACTGTAGCATTTATTGAGCATCGGCCATGAAGCCTGCAGGTAATATCATTTTTTGAAAGAAGAAACTGAAGTTCAGAGAGGTTAAGTATCATGCTGGAATTTGAACTTAGACATTCGGACTTCAGAGCCCAAAGGAGGTTAATTCTGAGGTTCATTTTTTGGCCCCTGAAAATTGATTTTGTAGTCAGGATTGTAGCAGCATTACCATATTTTTCCACTTACCCCGTTTTCCCATTGAAAAATAGAAGGGCTGGGTGTTGCGGGGAGGGGGACTCTTTTTTACAGAAAAAAATGCCAACCCAGAAGTTCTGTTTATTTAGTAGGAAAAAAAGATAAGTAGAAAAATATTGAGTACAGAACCACTTTACAAAATGTAGAAGAAATCATAGTGTTAGAAAAATCACCATTTTGCAAACACTATTGTAGTAACTGATTCAGGTGGGCATTAGTGGGTGCTCAGAGCATTGAATGAAAGATTATTATTAGCCAGGTGATAAAATTCGCCTTCATCAATAAAGGTAAAACCCGACATATGCTTCCTGATGTAGCATGCTGGAAGGACATAACGTCACCTGTGTAGCGTTCCTACCAAAAATGTTTACTTTGGAGATCTAATCATGAGGAAACAATCAGACAAATCCAGGTTGAGGGACATTTTTAAACCATATTGCCTGGACTCATCAAAAAAGTTAATGTCGTGAACGACCAAAAGGGACTGAGGAACCTGTTTTAGATCAGAAGAGACTAACAAGAAGAGACAACTAAGCACAGTACCCACAAGGCCTGATTAGGTACTGGGTACTCAACTAACCTAAACAGTTCTGAGAGTCATTATTAGAATCAGTCAGAAGTATTTTGAATGTGGACAGTATGTTGCAGAACAATGTCATATCAGAGTTCAGTTTCTTGAGTATGATAAATGAACTGTGTCCTTGTTCTTAGGAGATAATGCTGA
This sequence comes from Mesoplodon bidens, assembly GCF_964165515.1. NCBI lineage: Eukaryota > Metazoa > Chordata > Mammalia > Artiodactyla > Ziphiidae > Mesoplodon > Mesoplodon bidens. Next base: position 174,350,645 of record NC_138160.1, on the reverse strand, counting down.
AGTATTTAAGAAGGAAATGTAATGATGTTTGCAACTTATTCTCAATTGGTTCAGCAAAAATAAATACACACAGAAAAGGTGAAGTGTTACCAGCTGACAGATCTAAATAAAAAGTGCATGAGTGTTCCTATAGTATTGAAACTATACTGTAGGCTTGCAAATTCTCAAAATAAAAGAAGAATTGAATTGTTTATTAAAGTAGCCATACTCAAGCAGAGGAAACAGATTCACATTAAAGAATAACAATGGAGAAAGTTTTCAATAAAATAGGTGAAATCAGGTATCACAACTAGGTTTTTACTTAATCGGCATCTCTGGCAAATTAATCCTGGCTGCTGGGCATGTTGAAATGCATGGGATTCCGAGGCCATATTCATGATTTATTAGCATTGTTTGCCAAGGGCTTCAGATGAGAGAGTGGTGATGAATGTTCCAAATATTTGTCATCTTTCCTTGAATGTTCACATCGTTACAGTCTAACTAGTTCTTAACTCTTTATCAGTCACTACTTGATCTAACCCTAATTTTATCCTGAGCTTACATATTCTCTGGCATTAATGTCTTCCCCCCACCCCACCCCACCCCAGAAGCTGGGCCAAGGCTTCACAGTCTTTAAAAGTGAAGTGTCTGAGGCAATCCTTAAATTAAGTTGTTTGAGCCCAGATCCCCTTTTATGGGTGGGGAATGAGAAAGTCTGTGAACCTCTCCTGAAATTAGAAGGGGGTGTCCTACCATCAGATTCTCTAAGGGATTTACGACCTAAAATGGTTGAGACTAATGCCTTTGCTGGTATTCTGATGATCTGCTGTAATTATTTTTCACTTTGTTTGGCCAGCAGTGTTTTAGTCTCCTTTCCTGTCACTCCCCAGTCTCCTCCATTGTAGTAGCATCATGAGACTACCTGTGTTTGGCTCCTCTCTCTAGTCCCTTTAAAATTGTCCTCTGCCCTTTGAGAGCAGATGCAGTTTTCATGTAATCAAGAGCAGGTGTAAAGGAAAAAGCACTCCTGTGTGTCTCTCTTACTACTCACACAGAAAACTTCACTTCCGACACTTCTGGTCACCAAATGTTTGTGGGGTTTTTCCCATACCAAACACTTTTCAGCAACACTAGCTGGGTGTCCTGTAATTCAATTTGATTCTGACACTATCTGCCTGGGATTATCATCAGATCCCACAAGTTAAGGGCTCAGTCCCACAAGACATCGCACCCCCCACACCACTGCTTCAGAAGCCAGTTGCAAGTCCCACGTTGTCACCAGTACTTCTGACCCACCAGCTGTAAGTTGAGGTTCCCAGAACCCCCTCCTCCGGTCCAAAAATTTGTTAGAATGGCTCACAGAACTCAGGGGAAAACTTACATTTACTGATTCATTATAAAGGATATAATAAAGAATACAGGTGAAAGCGTACATACATAGGGCAAGGTGTGTGAGAAGGGGCTCTCTGGCATGCCATCCTCTCATCACCTCCATGTGTTCACCAACGTGGACAACCTCCATACTTTGGCATTTTTATGCAGGCTTCACGTGTCTAGTCCCTCTCCCTCCCCAGAGGATTGGGAGTTGGGGCTGAAAGGTCCAAGCTTCTCATCATGGCTTGGTCTCTCTGGTGACCTGCCCCCATCCTGCAGCTATCCAGGAGCCCGCCAAGATTCACCTCATTAGAACAAAAGACTCCCATCACCCAGGGAATTCCAAGGGTTTTAGGAGCTCTGTGTCAGGAACCAAGGTCAGAGACCTAATATTAGAACAAAAGATGCTCCTAGGGCTGTCACTTAGGAAGTTGCAAGGGTTTTAGGAGCTTTGTCCCAGGAACCAGGGACAGAGACCAATATGTATCTTTTCTACTATTTCACAGCAGATAATTTTCCACTCTCTTTGCAAGGTGAACATTAAGGAGCCTTGATGATAGGATATGCTCAATAAATACTGTTGAAGGGATGGTTGAAATAATTAAATGCTTCTTCTCCCAAACAGCTTTCCAATTAAAATTAGGTGGTGCTCATTTAGTGTTGTTTGAATGAATGACATTCCATGGATTGGTTCCCTTGGCTACCTGTGCAGCTTTCCCAGCTCTTTTTCCAGCTTGAGTCTTCAAGAGGGAGCCTCAGAACTGATTTCTAAAACCATTTGTACCTGGTGTGATTATAAAGCAATGAGACTGATTGTCGTGTGTTGTTTGTGGGATCCGTCTCAGTTACTTTATAGCCATACCTGGTATCTTATACTGCAGATCATTGCCTGTTGAACAACATTTTAAAAGCACTTAAGGTTTCTAAATGGAAATTTTAAATGGTTTAGCATCGTTTTATGATTTTTTTTCTGACTTACTGATCAGAACTCTTACTTCAGAAAGATAATTAGAGTTAACTTTGTTGCTTGCTTTAATTTTGCAGTTTTCTTTCTGTTTTTGGATTTTTAATCAGTATTCTGATAAACTGCTGATAAATTCTGATGAAATGACTGGCACAATTTTGAATAAGGTTATACAAAGGTGTATGTTCCATTGGGTTAAGCTTCTCATAAAACTTTTTATTATTAAATTTCTTTTCAGTTGTATATGGTCTTTTGGCTGCACATTGTACAAGGATAGTCCTTTTAGTTAAATATGATGAATGAAACATATAAACTAAATATTTAGTAGTAGTAGTCATTGAAGCCTTCGAAAGGGCAAGTTTGGGGGGTTTTTATTTTGTTTTGGTGGTTTACATTTATATGCACAAACTTTATTCAGATTTAAGTAAGTGGTTATAATTTTCTCTTTCCCAAAATAAAATGTCTGTTCTTCTCCCTTTGACCCCCACGGTCTCGGGGCTCTTTGAAGAAGGCCTATTGTAAAAGTTGCATGTTGCCACAGGCAGCTTCACCTTATGAAAGGATGATCACTGACAGCTGGATTGGTGGTAGAAAGGCTTCTCTTTTTGCTTAAAAGAAAGTGGGAAATTATTCCCTTTCTGGAGAAGGAAAGGGATAGAAATTTCATGCTGTGCATAGGAGAGAGAGTCACTTGGCTTTCCTGTATTACTGCTTATGTAATTGAAAGAACTGGACGACTAGGAGAGCAACTTACAAACATCCTTATGAGTAACTTAGTGGCTGTAGCGGAACCTCTGGACAGCTGTTAGAAGCTGCAAGTATTTTGATGCCAGACTAGTCCAGACTTTTGAAGTTTGGACATTTCTCAGGAAGGGTTTGATTTCCACAGGATTTCTGGGGTAAATGAAAAAGGAACCTTCCTCCAGTCCGACCTACACATAGAATCAAAGTTAGTTTCAACTGTTATTGATTGAAGATACCACCATTTGGCATTTCGCTGTTGGAACTCTATTATCAGATTTGTGTTCTAAGCCAGTGAAATTATAAAACTGTATATCCTGTACTTCTGCTTCTTTCTATTCCTTGTGCTAGTTCTACACACAGTAGGTGCTCCATAAACATTTGTAAGAAAGATTAATGTAAAAAGTACCAATTTTTGTACTATGTTTTTCACCTTTTTATAAGGAGTTGGGACTCTCAAAAGAACATTTTAAAGATGGAAAAGGTTTTACAGTGAAAACCTGCCATGATTTTATCACATTTCTATTGGTGTATAATACAGTGCTGTGTACCATCTTTTGTTACATTTGGCTGATTTAATAATCTCTTTTAAATATAGTTGTAAGATAAATTAATATGGTTCTTAACACTGCAATCATTTTATGCTTCAAGTGCGCTTAAGTCTTAAGTAGTACACAACAAGTTTGTGGTCCCACTTGGTGCCAGCATACCCAACTGCAACTTCATTTCATTTGAAAAGTTGAATCTGCAAACCCTTGCCATTAGCAAAAATTACAGTAGTTTTGCTAAGTAGCATTTTTATATATTTGATCTATAAATTTTAAATGTCACTTGAGTATATATATTTATTTTACATTACAGGCACTGGAGATATTATTGCTGTCATGATTACAGAATTGAGGGGTAAGGATATTTTGAGTTACCTGGAGAAAAACATCTCTGTACAAATGACAATAGCAGTTGGAACTCGAATGCCGCCAAAGAACTTCAGCCGTGGCTCTCTAGTCTTCGTGTCAATATCCTTTATTGTTTTGATGATTATTTCTTCAGCATGGCTTATATTCTACTTCATTCAGAAGATCAGGTACACAAATGCCCGGGACAGGAACCAGGTGAGCTACCGGTACTCTGTATTGCTTGATGCTTACTGGCCGTAATTCATAGACATCTGTTATAATCATACGTAATATGAATATTTTTTCATTAAAAAAAGTGGTAACCCTCAGTCATTTTAATATGTCGAAAACGTATCTACACAAGTATTTTAAGGATATTTGAAATACCTAAATGGAGAAATTATTAAATTTACAGTGATCACTTGGAATATTTCAGGTAAATGGTTACCTTAATATCATAGTGTGATCTAGCTAATTCCGGTAATTTGAAGAAATATACAAAGTTGCATTTTTAAGCTGGTAACATTTGTTGTCAGTGGCAGGGGCGTTGGAAGGTTGGGGGAGGGAGACTTTTCACTATATATATTTTTGTTCCATGTGAAATTTTTTTCCCATGTGAATTTTGAACTATGTATTATCTATTCAGAAAAAATAAATTAAAAATAAATTATCTGTCCTATTTAAGCTTAGCCATGGGGCAGTGATGAGGTGGGGAAGGACCAATAGAAGAGATATATCTAGATAGTCATCCTAGAAATTCCATTGACCAGTGCAGTGGATTTCAGATGAATGAATAGAGACACAGAAAAGACAATATACTGCCCTGTAGTAAAGGGCTTGCAGATGGTTTTCTGTGAGTTTATTACTTAGTTTGTTTGATGTGCTATATATAGAATATCTACCCTGGAGCCAGGTTTGAGGTATTAGGTCCCATTACCAGTCCTATGCTTTTCTAGGACACTAAGAAGTAAATTGCTTGGAGAGTGGTTTGAAGACAATTTTTATATAACACCATCCTCTCCTCAGAGTACATCTAAGTCCCCATTGCGGGGTGTGAAATTTTCATCCTTCCTCATTCTAGTGAAAAGAGCACAGACTTGGGTGTGGAGTTCAAATCCTGACCTTACCACCAGTTTGCCCTTGTCCCTCTTGCACAGTTTTTTAAGCTTCTCAACTTGTTTCTGCATCTGAAAATATGTATAAAATATTTGAAAACTCTAATTTATTGAACATTTGTGTGCCAGGCTCTGTGCATCATCCTGTACATCTTTAAAATTTTTTTTTTTTTTTTTTTTTTTTTGCGGTACGCGGGCCTCTCACCGTTGTGGCCTCTCCCGCTGCGGAGCACAGGCTCCGGACGCGCAGGCTCAGCGGCCATGGCTGACGGGCCCAGCCGCTCCGCGGCATGTGGGATCCTCCCAGACCGGGGCACGAACCCCTGTCCCCTGCATCGGCAGGCGGACTCCCAACCACTGCGCCACCAGGGAAGCCCTTTAAAATTTTTATCATGATAATTTTTATTATTTATAATTTCAGACTTACAGAAAGTTACAAGAGTAATATAAAGTATTTCCTTGCCCCAATTCTCCAACTGTTAACATCTTACCATATTTCCTTTTTAACCATTTGAGAGTAAGTTTGAGATAAGATGCCCCTTTACCCTTAAATACTTCGTTGTGTACTTTCTAAAAGCAAGAACATTCTCTTATATAACCACAGTGTATGATTATCAAAATAATGAAATTAACATTAATATCATTATCTGATCTATAGACCTTTTCTAAGTTTTGTGAAATTATCTTAATAATGTCCTTTATAGCAAAGAAACCCTGGATTGATCCAATCAAATTGTATGTTGTGTTCAGTTGTCACGTCTCTTTTAATCTGTTTCATGACATTGACATTATTGAAGAGTACAGGCCAGTTGTTTTGGATTTCAGCTTGTCTGATGTCTGATGTTCCTTCATGATTAGATCCAGGTTATATGCATTTTTGTCAGGAATACCAGTCCTTTACATTTGTTAGTTTTTTATTTTGAGATAGGTGTAATTTCACATACGTTTGTGAGAAATAATACAGAGAGATCCCAAATACCCTTCACCCATTTTCTCCCAGTGGTAAAATCTTGCATAACTATAGTATATATCACAACCAGGATGTCAACATTGATGCAATCCACTGATCTTATTCAGATTTCTCCAGTTAAACTTGTGCTGGTGTGTGTATAGTTCTGTGCAGTTTCAGGTGACCACCTCCACAGTCAAGATACAGACCCATTATCACAAGGATCCCTTGTGCAAATTCTTTTATAGCCACAGCCACCTCTCTCCTACACCCCTGCCTAACCCCTGACTACACTAGTCTGTTACCCACTTTGTAGTTTTATCACTTCAAGAATGCTATATAAATGGAATCACATAATATTTAACTTCTAGAGTTTAGATTTCTTCATCTAACGTAATTCCCTTGAGATCCTTCCAAATTGTTACATGTCAATAGTTTATTCCTTTTTATTGCTGAGTAGTATTCTACGGCTTGGATGTACTATAACTTGGTTAACGAAGTTGTTTCCAGTTTTGGCTATTATAAATAAAGTGACTATGAACATTCATGTACAGGTTTTTGTGTGAACATGAGTTTTCATTTCCTTGGCATAAATGTTCAAGAGTGCAATTTTTGAGTTATTAGGATAAGCACATATTTAATTTTGTAAGAAACTGCCATACTCTTTTCCCAAGCAGCTGTACTATTTTACATTCCCAGTAGAGATGTATCCCTGATACAGTTCCTCTGCATCCTTGACAGCGTTTGGTGTTGTCACTATTTTTCATTTTAGTGATTCTGATAGGTGTATAGTAATATCTCTTTTATGATTTTAATTTGCATTTCTCCAATGACTACTGATGTTGAACATCTTTCATGTGCTAAATGCCACCTGTATATCCTCTTCAGTGAAATGTTTATTCGTGTCTTTTACCCATTTTCTACTGGGTTGTTTGTTTTTTACTGTTGAGTTTTGAGAGTCCTTCATACATTCTAAATACAAGTCTTGTCAGAACTGTGGTTTGCGAATATTTTCTCCCAGTTTCTCCCAGAATCTTTTGAAGAGCAAAATTTTTAATTTCGATGAAGCTTAATTTATCAGTTTTTCCTTTTATAAATTGTGCTTTTGCTGGCAAGTCTAAAAACTCTTTGACTACCCCTAGATACCAAAGATTTTCTAATTTTTTTCAAAAAGTTTTACATTTAAGTCCATGATCCATTTTGAATTAATTTTTGTGTAAAGTGTGAGGTTTAGGTTCAGGTTCCTTTTTTTGCTTATGTCTGTCCAGTATTGCACCTTTGTCAAAACCACAAAGCTTGATTCCTTGCCCAATCTTTTCCGCCTTCTTTCCAATTCTTGTTTCCCAGCAACAAGTCACCTCTTTCAACTCTTTTATCTGTTCCTTCTGTTATTAACTTCATATAACTAAGTAGCATGCTATACTCCTTTTTAAAATAAATTAAAGGTGTTTTTTAAGTATATTGCCATCATGAAAGAGTGAAAGTAAAATGATCAAGAGTAGCTCTAAAAGGGTGTTCTTGACAAGAAAACCCTAAAATATTGGTTTGAATGTAGCGCATCTCAAGGACTTTTGAAAAAAGCAAATGGTTTGTCCCAGGAGCCTGCTCTTTGACGGTACTGCTTTAATTAGCACCCACCATGGGGCCTGTGTGTGATGAAGGACTCAGCATAGTCACCATCTGGCGCAGGCCACAAACGGGAACTGGTTTTGCGGCTGACTGCGCGCAGACTTCCTAAGCATTCTTCTCTCCAGACGCTGCTGTAGCAGAGTGGTATTCTGACCTTTGTTCCTCCTTCCGTTTTTCCTAAGGTTGAGAAGCACTTGATGACATTTTTATGTGGCTTAAAAAGCTTAGCTTATTAAAGTTTAATACGAAGATGGCAGCAGCTCAACTGGTTGAAACCTTTGGCTATTTTAAAAGAGAAACCAGAACTATTAGTGAAGAAAAATAAGTGAGTTTACGGAGACTCATTTTCTCCCACAAACTGTCATCGTGAAGCAGTTCTTTCTACAGAATATGCTACCAAAGAGAACCATGTGTTGTGAATAACTTTCTAAGCACAGTGTAATGTACACAACTGACACCATTTTACATTGGAAATAAGAATCTAATGCTTTGGCTTTTTAGTGTATGCCAGGTGTCTATGGTTGCTCTTCTTGAAAACTTGTTAGAATATATCTGAATACAAATAGGTCAGATGATGGCTGATGGTAAACTTAAATGTCACCTTCTAATAAGACAGTGATAGTTATTGTACACAAGAGGATAGATGTTTGGTGTGTTTTATTGAAAGGGTACTTAAGGTTTTTCTGAGAAATGTAAACTTGTTCACAATTACATAGTTAATATTGTACCCTTAATTTCAAAGTGGTCAAGTTTGACAAACCAGAACAATAAAACTTTTATTTTACTGTTGAGGAATAAGACAGGTATTAAAAATTCCATAACCTAGGACTACTGAGTTTAGAAGGTCTTCTTACGAAAATCCCCTGTGAAAATGCATATGGTTTTAAGGTATTTAAAACTCGTTATAGCTTCTTGCCAGAATGTGTATGCAGTATTCTTAGACTTTATACATATCTCAAGGTTACTGAAATGAAATACGCTTTTGCTGCCCATTTTATCTCGGAAGATAGCTAACTGAAGAATACACTTGCACGTGCGAGTATGGAAGAACACTGAATGTTCTTCAGAGGAAGGCTAGTACTTTGCATATATAATCTTCAAAAATGGTGGGTTCAAAAGTCTTTTCCTTCCAGATTGGAAGGGGAGAAGTTATTGTGCATACTGTCAAGGTTTTTCCCCTAGGAAAAGATTATGTAGTCAAAAAGGGACAGATTTCTTCATAGTTGGATGGTAGATTGAATTTTATTATGTTTTTTAGGGATTGACAATTCCAGAAGAACTAGAAAAGGAAACTAGATCTTTGAACTGAGAATGTATTATTTTACCACTTTTTAAGTATATTGCAAGTGTTCTATCTTCTTTTTCATGTCTTGCTATTATGATCAATTTACATAAATAAATACCACTTTCTATATTCAGAGACTATATGCCTTCTAAACATTATATCAAAGCTTAAGACTTTGTTTTTCTAGCACAAAATATTTTCTTGAGGGCTTCCCTGGTAGCACAGTGGTTGGGAGTCCGCCTGCCGATGCAGGGGACACGGGTTCGTGCCCCAGTCTGGGAGGATCCCACGTGCCACAGAGCGGCTGGGCCCGTGGGCCATGGCCGCTGGGCCTGTGCGTCCGGAGCCTGTGCTCCGCAGCGGGAGAGGCCACAGCAGTGAGAGGCCCGCGTACCAAAAAAAAAAAAAAAAAAAAAAAATTTTTTTCTTGAGATCAGAGTGTTTCTAAGATATTCAGTTCTACATCCTTGGGGTTTAGCACAGGGCCTGGCATGTCACAGTATCTCAGTAAATGCTTAAATGAATTAAAGAATGAGATTACATTCTATTGGGAAGGCAGACAGGTGTAATCAAAATACCGTGTAGTATAAGAGTTATTCTTTTGGGGGCTTCCCTGGTGGCGCAGTGGTTGGGAGTCCGCCTGCCAATGCAGGGGACACGGGTTTGTGCCTCAGTCCAGGAAGATCCCACATGCCGCGGAGCGGCTGGGCCCATGAGCCGTGGCCGCTGGGCCTGCGCGTCCGGAGCCTGTGCTCCACAGCGGGAGAGGCCACAACAGTGAGAGGCTTGCGTACCGCAAAAAAAAAAAAAAAAAAAAAAAAGAGTTATTCTTTTGGAGCAGAGTGATATTACTAGAGTATTATCCAGAGGAGGTAGTGACATTTGAGCTGAATTTTAAAGGATGAATAAGACTTCGTCAGACAGGAACTGGGTGGAAATTCAGGCAAAGGGATCATTTTCCATAGAGCTGTGGGGAGATAAAAGGAGAGACAGAAGAGTTGAATGGCTTCAGAAATAGTAGGGAGGAGACCTGAGACTGAACTGATACTGGATGAGCATATTGACACTAGAAGATGAAGGGCTTGACTCTCATGCTGAAAAATTTAGACTTTACTCTCTAAGCAGTAAGGAGTCATCAAAGGTTTTTTAGCAGTGGAGTGATAGATTTTTTTCTATTAGGAGAGGCTTGGGGGAAAGAGTTCTTAAAGAGGAAAATATTGAAAAGCAAAGGAAAATAATATTAATAAAGCAAGGGCATGTAGAGAGCTGGGGGAGGGATAGGGGCACAGACAAATGGTTACCTTGGAAAACTGTTGGGGATACTTTTCAGGCAAAAGAGAAAAAGGTAGTAGTGATGAGAGTGAATGAAAGAAGGTGCTGACTACAAGACAGTTATTTCAGTCAGGGAAAAATTATATTTACAGCACCTGAATTTCACCTGTGTCTAAAAGAAGAAAGCCTTATTATCTGCTGATATAGACCTAATTCTGTATCTATGGGAGAGTTCTGATGACTGAACAGAAACCGGAGATGAGTCTCATTAAAGTGACCTGCCATCAATATATTGTGAACCATCTGGCTTTGAACAGATCATTCCTGTTAAATTAAGCAGTATGAGTTGTTTTAAATTGTTTTCTACCGATTTAAAACTTTTGGATACTCTGCATCCAAATATAGAATAGTGTTCACATTGGTATTCTTGATGTCTTTAACCAAGTGAAATAAATTAATCTAGCCCTTGATGATCAATATCCCTTCATATTTTATAAGATGGGAAGTCTTTTAGGCATTTATAATGGAAAAAGAACTGGACTAGAAAGTCAGGAGACCAAAGTTTCTGGTCCCAGCACTTTTACTAACTTTAGATAGATCACCTTAGTTCTCTCTGGATTTGGGTTTTCTCCTTTGTATAATAAAATGATGCATCCCTGTGGTTTTGTCCCATTCTGTAATGTTCTGTGTGTGGTGAGGTGGAAACTTGAGTAACTTTGTTAACTGAAGTCAGAAGTATGGAGAATATGAGTGGGGAGAGGGTTGTGGGAAATGCTTTGGAAGCCAGGGTTGGTAGTTTATACTTAGTATAGTGAGTCTCAAATTTTAGTAGGCAAAAGAGTCATGTGGGGGCACTTTTTCCCCCTCCTTCCCCTCCTCTTTTTCTTCTCCTCCTCCTCCTCCTCCTTTACTTTCAAAAACTGCAGATTCCCAAGACACCTCCCCCCTCCAGTCTTTTCAGGAAGTCTGGATAGGACATACTTACCAGCTCTCAATCTGAGCAAATTACTTAATCTCTCTGTGCCTCAATTTCCTCTTCTATAAAATGGGAATAATGTAATTCTTTCTCATAAAATGATTGTGAAGGTGTCATGAGTCAGTACATGTGAAGGACTTACCACAGTACCTAGCACATGGTATGTACTGAATAAATCTTAGTTACTATAAATATCATCATTATTTCATATTATTATTAAGTACTTGGCATGGTAGTCAGGTGACGGTAAGGGATCTTAAAAGAAAATGATCTTCACAAAAGGAATTTTTGCTTCATCTTAGATATTTGAGAGTCAGCATGATGCAAATAGTATTAAAATCAAGAGGTGAGGGGAAAATGGCTTTTAGACAGATCCAAGTAAGAGAACAAAATCATAGCTGAGATATACCTGTCACAATGTGATGGGAAATGTTGAGGGAGGTATTTAAAACTCAAGGGATGGTCCAAAAGAAGGTAGTTAACACAGAAGCCAAGTTCCAAGAAAAATACTACAATGAAGATATTTAACATTATTATCAAACACAAGGAAAAGATGTTTTTTACTTTTGCTGCAGGACGTTTTGAAAGTTCAGAAGTGGAAGTGATGATATATCTAAATATTTATGGGAGATCTCTAATTAGGTGCCCTACATACATTCAGATCAACTTGCTGAAGCTGAACTCCTCCCATCAGTGCCTGCTCTCCTCTCTCTGCCAGTCTCTCATCTACCGTGATGCCTCTCCCACATAGCCAGTCACTAACTAGAAAGCTGGGATGGCCATTCTTGACTTCCCTCTCTTCTCATTCCCCCGCATCAGTCAGTCATTAGGTTCTGTCAGTCGTACCCCCTAAATCTTTCTTACTTTGTCCTCTCCTCTTGCCCCACTACTACTTGCCTAATTCAAGCCCTACTTATCTCTCTGAAGTACTAGACTCTACCTGGTCTCTCTGTCTCCAGTCTTTTCTGTGTCACATACATTCTTCTCTGGAAGTCAGATCTGAATTCTCCAAAATTCATATCTCATCATGGAACTCTTTTGTTTAAAAATCTTCAGTACAATTCTGATCTGAGCAGGATGGAAGTAGTGGGTATTTTGTTTAATCTTCCCAAATCCCTTTAAAAAATACAAAGAACAACTAGGATAGCAAAAGGAAAAACCCACAGCATCTTCAATGATGCCAAGGAGCAGCGTACCTCCAAGAACTTCTGGAAAAGGAGTGGTCACGCCAGACAACTAGCAGCAGCAAGACCTGCACTGTAGCTCCAAGAAAAGGAGCCAAAAGAAGAAAAGGGTGGTCCTAAGAACCAGAAATCAGAAGGAAAGGGCTCAGAGGGGAAACCTCAGCAAATAAATCTGAGAACAACTGGTAAAATAGATACAGCACCACAGACTCTAAGTTGTAAACAATTGAAAAAAAGACCTTGGAAACCCATTAAGGAACTTTAGGGAACACAGGGTGGTGGGGCAGCCTCAGCCCTTGAGGCAGTCAGTAACACACATGAGCATACACACTCAGCCTGGATGGATAGATGGATGGATGGATGGATCAATCTAGGTAAACACTTTAAAACTGTGTAAAATCTATATGAGAAAAACTACAAAACACTCCTGAAAGACGTATATACTTAAATATATATACTGTATATATACAGTATATACTTAAATGGAAAAGACACCTTCTTCCTATTGAATATAATCATTCAATACAATGAATGTATCAGTTCTTCCTAAATTCATTCATAAGTTTAACTTAAGCCCAATAAAATTATTTTCAGATATTTTTCTGGGGTTAGATAAGGTAATTATAAAATTTATTTAGAAGAATAAGTAATGAAGAAAAAAATCCTGAAAAAGAGGAGCAGTGAACAGGTGGCTAGCCACACCAAGTTTTATAATACCTAATAAAGCCTCTTATTTAAAAGACTGTTAAGAGTTAATCCATGAATAAACAGAGCAATAGAACAAAATGCAAAATCCAAAAAATAGACACAACTGAGTGTTGAAATTTAATACAAAGCATCATCTCAAATCAGTGGAGAAATATGAACTTTTTAATAAATGGTGTGGGACAATTGGAAAAAGACAAAATCAGATCCATTCCTCAGTTGTACACCAGGATAAATTTCAAATGAAGCAGAGATCTAATTATAAACAATAAAACTACACATATTAGGAGAAAATGAAGGCTAAATTTTCCTTTTTGATGGAGAATTTGGAAAACTTTGAATTACGGCTCAAAATCCAGTAGAGTAATAAAGATGATTGATGAATTTGACTATTTTTTAAAGGAAAAATCCAAAAAATGAGTGACAAAAAAGATATTTGCAATTTACATTATAGACAAAGGGTTAATGACACTGATATATAAAGAAGACCTCCCCCCCAAAAAAAGACAGAAAACCTGATAGAAAAAAATGGGCAAAAAAATAAATAAATAGTTCACCAGAAAGAAATGCAAATAGTTCTTAAAATGTTAAAAGATGTTCAGCCACATTCATAAGTTAAATATGACTTAAAACCAAAGTGAGATACACAGTCATAAGTTAAATATGACTTAAAACCAAACTAAGATTTCTTATTAATCAGTGCAGGGGAAAAAAATATTCTAAGGTTTGACAACATACTTTCTTGACGAGGTTATAGGGGAAACAAGCATACTCATACATTGATGATGAGAATGCAAAATGGTACAGTTCCTGTGGTGGGGAAGTGGGAATCTGTAATATCTTGCAAAATGCATGTGCACTTATCCTTTGTCTTAGTAACCTCACTAGTAGGAAATTAGCCTGATATTGAACTTGCAAAAGTAAAAAATGACATATTTGTTATACAGTTCACTCTGATATTATTTACAATAACAAAAGGCTTGAAACATTCAAATGTCCATCAATAGGAGTTTGCTTGAATAAACTAGTACTCTACACATGAAATACTCTAAATGCAATGGAGTAGTGTATAGCTGTAAAAGAGAATGGTTTCTAAAGCTCTCTGGATGTTGCTATGGGGTGACCTCTTAGTGCAGAACAGTTTTAGCATACCAATTTATTGTAAGAAGGGGGGACCATGAAAACATTGATATATATATATATAGATAGATATACATATCACATATATACATATATTCACACGTACATAATGTGTGTTTATTTTCAAAAGGAAACAATGTAAGGATAAAGCAAAAATTAACATAAAGAGTTGTTATTTGGGGGGAAGGGAACAGGATGGAGGAGATAGAGATTGATGAGACTTCCCTGTACTGGTTTTATAGTTTTGACTTCAGAACCATCTAAATGTTTTAGATGTTATTTTTAAAAAACAAAAGAAATCATCAAAATTGAAAATAAATGGAACCTAAATATATTTCAAGATGATGATATAAGCACATAGAGAAAGGAATTGTTTTAGGGGACTTTTATTTGACAGTACATTTCTATTGGGATACATTCTAAGGATAAAAAAAGTCTAAGCTGGAGCTTTCAGCAGCAAGGAGGTACTTGAGAACAAGCTCTTGTAAATGTGAAACTCTGGGCCATTGATCGACAATGTTTTCAAACAATAATGATGAGGACAGGACTCATCAAGCATACCGAGTATATGGAATTTTTAAAAAGCAGCCCACAGGATAGAACCAAGATGGCGGAGTAGAAGGACATGCTCTCACTCCCTCTTGCGAGAACACCAGAATCACAACTAACTGCTGAACAGTCATCAACAGGAAGACACTGGAACTCACCAAAAAAGATAGCCCACATCCAAAGACAAAGGAGGAGCCACAATGAGACGGTAGGAGGGGTGCAATCACAATAAAATCAAATCCCATAACTGCTGGGTGGGTGACTCACAAACTGGAGAACCCTCATACGTTAGAAGTCCACCCACTGTAGTGAAGGCTCTCAGCCCCACGTCAGGCTTCCTAACCTGGGGGTCCAGCAACAGGAGGAGGAATTCCTAGAGAATCAGACTTTGAAGGCTAGCGGGATTTGACTGCAAGACTCTGACAGGACTGAGGGAAACAGAGACTCCACTCTTGGAGGGCACACACAAAGTAGTGTGCGCATGGGGACCCAGGGGAAGGAGCAGTGACCGCAGGGGAGACTGAACCGGACCTACCTGCTAGGGTTGGAGGGTCTCCTGCAGAGGCAGGGGGTGGCTGTGGCTCACTGTGAGGACAAGGACACTGGCAGCAGAAGTTCTGGGAAATACTCCTTGGCGTGAGCCCTCCTAGAGTCTGCCATTAGCCCCACCAAAGACGTGGGTAGGCTCCAGTGTTGGGTCGCCTCAGGCCAAACAACCAACAGGGAGGGAACCCAGCCCCACCCATCAGAAGACAAGCAGATTAAAGTTTTCCTGAGCTCTGCCCACCAGAGCAACACCCAGCTCTACCCACCACCAGTCCCTCCCATCAGGAAACTTGCTCAAGCCTCTAAGATAGCATCATCCACCAGAGGGCAGACAGCAGAAGCAAGAAGAACTACAGTCCTGCAGCCAGTGGAACAAAAACCACATTCACAGAAAGACAAAATGAAAAGGCAGAGGGCTATGTACCAGATGAAGGAACAAGATAAAACCCCAGAAAAACAACTAAATGAAGTGGAAATAGGCAAACTTCCAGAGAAAGAATTCAGAATAATGATAGTGAAGATGATCCAGGACCTCGGAAAAACAATGGAGGCAAAGATCAAGAAGATGCAAGAAATGTTTAACAAAAACCTAGAAGAATTAAAGAACAAACAAACAGAGATGAACAATACAATAACTGAAATGAAAACTACACTACAAGGAATCAATAGCAGAATAACTGAGGCGGAAGAACGGATAAGTGACCTGGAAGACAGAATGGTGGAATTCACTGCTGCAGAGCAGAATAAAGAAAAAAAAATGAAAAGAAATGAAGACAGCCTAAGAGACCTCTGGGACAACACTAAACGCAACAACATTCGCATTATAGCTGTCGCAGAAGGAGAAGAGAGAGAGAGAGGACCCGAGAAAATATTTGAAGGGATTATAGTGGAAAACTTCCCTAACATGGGAAAGGAAATAGCCACCCAAGTCCAGGAAGCACAGAGAGTCCAATACAGGATAAACACAAGGAGAAACATGCTAAGACATATAGTAATCAAATGGGCAAAAATTAAAGACAAAGAAAAATTATTAAAAGCAACAAGGAAAAAACAACAAAAAACATACAAGAGAAAATTATTGAGAGCAGCAAGGGAAAAATGACAAATAACATAAAAGGGAACTCCCATAAGGTTAACAGCTGATTTCTCAGCAGAAACTCTACAAGCCAGGAGGGAGTGGCATGATATACTTAAAGTGATGAAAGGGAAGAACCTACAACCAAGATTACCCTACCCGGCAAGAATCTCATTCAGATTTGATGGAGAAATCAAAAGCTTTACAGACAAGCAAAAGCTAAGAGAATTCAGCAACACCAAACCAACTCTACAACAAATGATAAAGGAACTTCTCTAAGTGGGAAACACAAGAGGAAAAAAGGACCTACAAAAACAAACCCAAAGCAATTAAGAAAATGGTCATAGGAACATACATATCGATAATTACCTTAAACGTAAATGGATTAAATGCTCCAACCAAAAGACACAGGCTTGCTGAATGGATACAAAAACAAGACCCATATATATGCTGTCTACAAGAGATCCACTTCAGACCTAGGCACACATACAGACGGAAAGTGAGGGGATGGAAAAAGATATTCCATGCAAATGGAAATCAAAAGAAAATTGGAGTAGCAATACTCATATCAGATAAAATAGACTTTAAAATAAAGAATGTTACAAGAGACAAGGAAGGACACTATATAATATGATCAAGGGATCAATCCAAGAAGAAGATATAACAGTTATATATACACCCAACATAGGAGTACCTCAGTGCATAAGGCAACTGCTAACAGCTATAGAAAAGGAAATCAACAGCACAATAATAGTGGGGGACTTTAACACCTCACACCAATGGACAGATCATCCAAACAAAATAAATAAGGAAACACAAGCTTTAAATGACACAGTAGACCAGATAGATTTAAGTGATATTTATAGGATATTCCATCCAAAAGCAGCAGATTACACTTTCTTCTCAAGTGTGCATGGAACATTCTCCAGGATAGATCACATCTTGGGTCACAAATCGAGCCTCAGTACAAGTTAAGAAAATTGAAATCATATCAAGCATCTTTTCTGGCCACAGTGCTATGAGATTAGAAATGAATTACAGGGGAAAAAAACATAAAAAACACAATCACATGGAGGCTAAACAATACGTTACTAAATAACCGAGAGATCACTGAAGAAATCAAAGAGGAAGTCAAAAAATACCTAGAGGCAAATGACAATGAAAACACGACGATCCAAAACCTATGGGATGCAGCAAAAGCAGTTCTAAGAGGGAAGTTTACAGCTATAAAGCCTACCTCAAGAAACAAGAAAAATCTCAAACAATCTAACATTTCACCTAAAGGAACTAGAGAAAGAACAAACAAAACCCAAAGTTAGCAGAAGGAAAGAAATCATCAAGATCAGACCAGAAATAAATGAAATAGAAACAAAGAAAACAATAGCAAAGATCAATAAACCTAAAAGTTGGTTCCTTGAGAAGATAAAATTGATAAACCATTAGCCAGACTCATCAAGAAAGGTAGAGGACTTGAATCAATAAAATTAGAAATGAAAAAGGAGAAGTTACAACAGACACCGCAAAAATACAAAGCATTCTAAGAGACTACTACAAACAACTCTATGCCAATAAAATGGACAACCTGGAAGAAATTCTTAGAATTTCTTCTAAATTCTTAGAAATTCTTAAATTTAAGAAATTCTCCTTAAATTCTTAGAAAGGTATAACCTTCCAAAACTGAACCAGGAAGAAGCAGAAAATATGAACAGACCAGTCACAAGTAATGAAATTGAAACTGATTTAAAATCTTCCAACAAAAAAAAGTCCAGGACCAGATGGCTTCACAGGTGAATTCTATCAAACATTTAGAGAAGAGCTAACACTGAACTCTTCTCAAACTGTTGCAAAAATTTGCAGAGGAAGGAACACTCCCAAACTCATTCTGTGAGGCCACCATCACCCTGATAACCAAAACCAGACAAAGATACTACAAAAAAAGAAAATTACAGACCGATGTCACTTATGAATATAGATGCAAAAATCCTCAACAAAATACTAGCAAACAGAATCCAACAACACATTAAAAGGATCATACACCATGGTCAAGTGGGATTTATCCCAGGGATGCAAGGATTCTTCAATATGCACAAATCAATCAGTGTGATACACCATATTAACAAATTGAAGAAGAAAAACCATATGATCATCTCAATAGATGCAGAAAAAGCTTTTGACAAAATTCAACACCCATTTATAATAAAAACTCTCCAGAAGGTGGGCATAGAGGGAACCTGCCTCAACATAATAGAGGCCATATACAACAAACCCACAGCAAACATCATTCTCAATGGTGAAAAGCTGAAAGCATTTCCACTAAGATCAGGAACAAGACAAGGATGTCCACTCTCAGCACTATTAATAAACATAGTTTTGGACGTCCTAGCCACAGCAATCAGAGAAGAAAAAGAAATAAAAGGAATCCAAACTGGAAAAGAAGAAGCAAAACTGTCACTGTTTGCAGATGACTTGACACTATACATAGAGAATCCTAAAGATGCCACCAGAAAACTACTAGAGCTAATCAATGAATTTGGTAAAGTAGCAGGATACAAAATTAATGCACAGAAATCTCTTGCAATCCTATACACTAATGATGAAAAGTCTCAAAGAGAAATTAAGGAAACACTCCCATTTACCACTGCAACAAAAAGAATAAAATACCTAGGGAGACAAAAGACCTGTATGCAGAAAACTATAAGACACTGATGAAAGAAATTAAAGATGATACCAGCAGATGGAGAGATATACCATGTTCTTGGATTGGAAGAATCAGTATTGTGAAAATGACTATACTACTCAAAGCAATCTACAGATTCAATGCAATCCCTATCAAATTACCAATGGCATTTTTTACTGGACTAGAACAAAAAATCTTAAAATTTGTTTGGAGACACAAAAGACCCCGAATAGCCAAAGCATTCTTGAGGGAAAAAAAACTGAGCTGGAGGAATCAGACTCCCTGACTTCAGACTATACTGCAAAGCTACAGTAATCAAGACAATATGGTACTGTCACAAAAACAGAAACATAGATCAATGGAACCAAGATAGAAAGCCCAGAGATAAACCCACACACCTATGGTCAACTAATCTATGACAAAAGCAAGGATATACAATGGAGAAAAAGACAGTCTCCTCAATAAGTGGTGCTGGGAAAACTGGACAGCTACATGTAAAAGAATGAAATTAGAACATTCCCTAACACCATACACAAAAATAAACCCAAAATGGATTCGAGACCTAAATGTAAGACCGGACACTATAAAACTCTTAGAGGAAAACATAGGAAGAACACTCTTTGACATAAATCACAGCAAGATCTTTTTTGATCCACCTCCTAGAGTAATGGAAATAAAAACAAAAATAAATGGGACCTAATGAAACTTCAAAGCTTTGGCACAACAAAGGAAACCATAAACAAGACAAAAAGACAACCCTCGGAATGGGAGAAAATGTTTGCAAATGAATCAACAGACAAAGGATTAATCTCCAAAATATATAAACAGCTAATGCAGCTCAATATTAAAAAGCAAACAACCCAATCCAAAAATGGGCACAAGACCTAAATAGACATTTCTCCAAAGAAGACATACAGATGGCCAAGAAGCACATGAAAAGCTGCTCAACATCACTAATTATTAGAGAAATGCAAATCAAAACTACAATGAGGTATCACCTCATACCAGTTAGAATGGGCATCAACAGAAAACCTACAAACAACAAATGCTGGAGAGGGTGTGGAGAAAAGGGAACCCTCTTGCACTGTTGGTGGGAATGTAAATTGATACAGCCACTATGGAGAACAGTATGGCGGTTCCTTAAAAAACAAAATAGAATTACCATATGATCCAGCATTCCCACTCCTGGGCATTTACCCAGAGAAAACCATAATTCAAAAAGACACATGCACCCCAATGTTCATTGCAGCACTATTTACAATAGCCAGGTCATTGAAGCAACCTAAGTGCCCATTGACAAATGAATGGATAAAGATGTGGTACATATATACAATGGAATATTAGCCATAAAAAGGAACAAAATTGCATCATTTGTTGAGACGTGGATGGATCTAGAGACTGTCATACAGAGTCAGAAAGAGAAAAATATTGTAAGTCAGAAAGAGAAAAATATTGTATATTAACACATATGTGGAACCTAGAAAAATGGTACAGATGAACTGCTTTGCAGGGCAGAAATTGAGACACAGATGTAGAGAACAAACGTATGGACAGCAAGGGGGAAAGCGACGGGGGTGGGGGTGGAGGTTTGATGAATTGGGCGATTGGGATTGACTTGTGTACACTGATGTGTATAAAATTGATGACTAATAAGAACCTGCTGTATAAAAAATTTTTTTAAAGAATTAAGAGATAAAAAAGGAAAAGAAGAATACAAATAAGCTTTAGGAAAAGGTTTACCAGTTTGGTTGGTCCACATTTTCCTTTTTATGTTTGCAAAAGACTGATGCATGATAAAAATATATGATCAATTAAGTCTAAATTTCTTTCTCTGTGTGTAAAATAGAAATTATAAAGAATAAGAAAGTATATAATCAAATATTAATTAGCAGTGTCTTTATCTTTCTAAAATATATAAAAATAATAATGTTTTAAAATAATGATACGTTTCCTTGGATTAAAAAAAGTTTGGTATTTTGGCCAAAAAAATAAATAAATAAAGCAACCCACAGTGTAAGACCGAATCATCTCTTGTGTGAGGATCTGTATTAAAGATCAGATGACTAAGATGAAAAGTTCCAAGAAGTTTATTATCCTTTAATCCTGAATTTAACTTCCCAAATTAAATTCATTTTATGTTGCAGTTCTGAGGTATCAAAAGCTTTTCTTTTCTTGATATTATATATTATCATAATAACTCAGTATACCATAGGAATTGGAATAAAACGCCAGCTTTCGTTTCTTAGGAATATACTGATAGTCACTGAAATTCATTTCTTTGTCTCTAAGCTTATTTTATTTTAAAGAGTATATATTTTATCATGAAAAAGAAAATTGACGACCTCTTTTGAAAGATAGTTATTTTGTCTAATTTTTCTTTTGAAAACAGAAACATCACTAAACAGTGATGTACAGAGTATGTGAGCTAAATGGGAGTGCAACACCAATTAAGATTTGTTTTTTGAGAGCTAGAAGGTTAAACTGGCCTTTTTATTTTATATTTTTATTTTTGGTGAAGAAATGGTTTAAATGGTGTTAAATCAAATTCATATTTTGTGTCAGTGATAGAAAAATCTTAATGGATATCTATTGAATTTTCTTAAATGCAGTTTTACTGTTCCTTACTTGGGTATTTCTTTTGGTTAACTTATTGTTTCTGATTACATTTTTTACTTCACATATTTTTTTCTTTATATTCCTGGTAAAACAGCAATAAAATTCAAATATGATGTCAGCTGAGACTATATTAAAAAAATTATTGGCAAAAAAAAGTCTAAGCTGCATTTAATAGTCTTATTGTTGGTAGTATTGATTGTTATTTTGAACTATTATATGTAGATTGTAGAATAAAGCAAATAAGTAATTATGTTGATGATATTAGAAGCCAAGAATCAGAGTAAGAATAAATATTTAAAATACAGAAATTATATAATAATCCTTTAATCTTATTATTGAATTGAAAATGTCAGTATGGACTCCTGGTTTATTTTCCTTTTACTAAAAAATACAGAGCTCCTCTGTCCATGGCAACGACAACCCAGTAACAATGAGTACCTCTCTTTATAGAAGAATTCCAACTAATAAATGCAGTAGGGGACTTCCCTGGTGGCACACTGATTAAGGATCCACCTGCCAGTGCAGGGGACACATATTCTATCCCTGGTCTGGGAAGATCCCACATGCCGCAGAGCAGCTAAGCCTGTGCACCACAACTACTGAGCCTGTGCTCTAGAGCCCGCGAGCCACAACTACTGAGCCCACGTATCACAACTACCAAAGCCTGCATGCCCTAGAACCCGCAAGCCACAACTACTGAGCCCGCATGCTTCAATTACTGAAGCCCGCATGCCTAGAGCCCGTGCTCTGCCACAAGAGAAGCCACTGCAATGAGAAGCCCATGCACTGCAACAAAGAGTAGCGCCTGCTCGCCGCAACTAGAGAAAGCCTGTGGGCAGCAATGAAGACCCAGTGCAGCCAAATAAATGCAGAAGGAATGACAGAATTAGAAAATTATTTTATATTCTTAATAAAATAATGAATCTCCACTCCCACCCCATTCCACCCTCAGACTACTCTAGGATTATTTTCAAATACTATTTCCCACTCAAAAAAAAAAAAAAAAACCCAGACATCTTTGGAGAAAAGGCTTTTTTTAGGTTTAGGGAAGCAAATTTATAAGATGAGTATTGTACCAGTTAGCAAGGAAGCTATTGAAGACTACTATGGTGGTATCAAAGGGACCTAGGTGCCATCTTAAAGGAGCTCCCTATATCAGTCAAAGATGAGACTGAGCATTCAGGGAATAAATATTGCAGTTGATTGAAACTGCAGGTTGTTAGAGAACAAATTTGTTATTCTGAAAATCAGTTTTTAAAAACTGAGTCATCTATTTTTTCTGTACAGATTGTATTGCATAGTAACCAGCTAGTTGATGAGGGAAACTTCTTTATAGAAGAATTCCAACTAACAAATGAATTATAGAATTAGAAAATCACCATTTCATTACCCTCAGTGAAATGATGGATTTATAGTGCTCATCTGTGGATGCTAAAATCAGATGAAAGACTGATGGGAGCTTCATAATGGATGGATCAAGCACTTAGGACTGTCAGAACCCTTTTTCTCTTCCCTCCACTACTTCAGCACAGCTGCTGATTGTGTTTCTGTAGAATAATGCTGTAGTTGGTGGTTTGACCCCACCTACTTGTAGTCTGGGGTTTGCGAGATACCCTTTCACCTGGTTTTGTTGAAGATGTTTGTGGGCTTTTACTTTTACTCTCAAAGTTTCTCTGTGCATTTTTATGAGGAAATTTGGTAAGATTTGAAAAGGTACACTGACACCACCACCTTGTCCCAGTTGAAGGCCATTCCATCAGGCTTTTCTTCCTGTCCTTCCACTGAATGATTATTGTCGAGGCCACCATGACCTCTACTTGCCATCTCCAGTAGTCATTTCTTAGTTCTCGGGATACTTCCTCAAACTTCATACACCCAAAACTGAACTTGTGATTTCTCCTTCCAAATCTGCTCTTGCTGAATCTTCCTTATGTCATTCAATTGTGTATGTATTCTCTAAGCTGCTCGGCATCATCTTTGACCCCTTTCTTTCTCCCATATTCCACACTTAATCTATCAGTTCGCTCAGATCTACCTTCAAAATATATCCTGTATACTAACACTGAACAAAAAGGAAATTAGGAAACAATTGTATTTACAATAGCATCGAAAAGAGTAAAATATTTAAGAATAAACTTAACCAAGGAGGTAAAAGACTTACTGAAAACTACAAAATGTTGCTGAAAGAAATTAAAGATGCAAATAAATGGAAAGTCATACTATGTTCATGGATTAGAAGAATTAATATTGTTAAGATGACAATAGTACCCAGATTCAGTGCAATCCCTATCAAAATCCCAATTACTTTTTTGCAAAGATAGAAAATTCTATCCTAAAATTCATATGGAATTTCAAGGGGTCCAAATAGTCAAAACAACCATGAAAAAGAAGAACAAAGTTGGAGGTCTCAAACTTCTGGATTTAAAAACTTAGTACAAAGCTACAGTAATCAAAACAGTGTGGTGCTGGCATACAGACAGACCAATGGAATAGAACTGAAAGCCCAGAAATAAACCCTCACATATATGTTCAAATGATTTTTGATAAGGTGCCAGGACCATTCAGTGAGGAACAGACAGTCTTTTCAACAAATGATGCTGGGAAAACTGGATATCCACATGCAAAAAAATGAAGTTGGACCATTACCTTACACTGTGTACAAAAATTAACTTGAAATGGGTCAGAGACCTTAGCATGAGAGCTAAAACTATAAAACAGTATAAGGGAAATGCTTCGTAACATTGGATTTAGCAGTGACTTCTTAGATATGACACTAAACGTACAAGTAATAAAAATTATAGATAAACTGGACTATCAAAATTTTAAATGTCTGTGCATCAAAGGACACAGTAGGGCTTCCCTGGTGGCGCAGTGGTTGAGAGTCCGCCTGCCGATGCAGGGGACACGGGTTCGTGCCCCGGTCTGGGAGGATCCCACGTGCCGCGGAGCGGTTGGGCCCGTGAGCCATGGCCGTTGGGCCTGCGCGTCCGGAGCCTGTGCTCCGCAACGGGAGAGGCCACAGCAGTGAGAGGCCCGCATACAGCAAAAAAAAAAAAAAAAAAAAAAAAAAAAAAAAAAAGGACACAGTAAATTAGAATGAAGAGGCAACCCACAGAATAGGAGAAAATATTGGCAAATTGTGTATCTGGCAAGGGTTAATATCCAGAATATATAAAGAACTCCCACAATTCAACAAAACAAGCAAACCTGGTTTTTTAAATATGCAAAGGACTTAAAAAGACATTTCTCAAAAAGAGATATACAGGGACTTCCCTGGTGGTCCAGTGGTTAAGAATCGCCTTCCAATGCAGGGGATGTGCGTTCAATCCCTGGTTGGGGAACTAAGATCTCACATGCCGCGGGGCACCTAAGCCCATGCGCCACAACTAGAGAAGTCCGTGTGCCTCAACAAAAGATCCCACATGCCGCATCGAGGATCTCACGTGCCACAACTAAGACCCAAAGCAACCAAAAAAGAGAGATATACAAATGGCCAATAACACATGAAAAGATGTTCAACATGCTAATCATTAGGGAAATGCAAATCAAAACCACAATGAAATATCACTTCACAATCATTAGAGCTAATATCTTTTTTTTTTTTTTTTTTTTTTTCTTTTTGCGGTATGCGGGCCTCTCACTGTTGTGGCCTCTCCCGTTGCGGAGCACAGGCTCCGGACGCGCAGGCCCAGAGGCCATGGCTCACGGGCCCAGCCGCTCCGCGGCATATGGGATCCTCCCAGACCGGGGCACGAACCCGTATCCCCTGCATCGGCAGGCGGACTCTCAACCACTGCGCCACCAGGGAGGCCCCTAGAGCTAATATCTTAAAAAAAACAAAATAAATATTTCTTGGATGAGGAGAAATTAGAACCCTTAGGCATTGCAAAACGGTGAGGCCACTGTGGAAGACAGTATAGCAATTCCTCAAAATATTAAACATAGAAATACCATATGACCTGGCAATATCACTTCTGGGTATATGCCAAAAGAATTGAAAGCAGGATCTCAATGAGATTATTTTATACCCATGTTCAATAGCAGCATTATTCACAATAGCCAAAAGTGGAAGCAACTTGGGTGTACATCAATAGATGAATGTATAAAGGAAATGTAGTGTTTACATACAATATCACTCAGCCTTAAATATTATTAAGCCTTATTATTATTCAGCCTTAAAAAGGAAGAAAATTCTGACACATGCTACATTGTGGAGGAACCTTGAGGACACTATGGCAAGTGAAACAAACCAGTCATAAAAAGACAAATACTGTATGACTCCTCTTACATGAGGTACCTAGAGTAATCAAATTCAAAGACAGAAAGTAAAATGGTGGTTGCCAGAGACTCAGGGGGTGGGGGTGGAAGGAGGGAATGTTTAATGGATATAGAGTTTCAGTTTTGCAAGACGAAAGAGTTTGGGAGATTTGATGCATAAAAATGTGAATGTACGTAACACTACTGAAGTGTACACTTAGAGATGGGTAAGATAGTAAATTTTATGTTACATGTTTTTACCACAATTAAAAGAATTTTTAATTTGTAAGATATTTGTCTGTATAAAGAAATATGATAATATATAGTGGAGTTATATAAGTAAAATGGGTGACAACAATAGCACAAAAGCTGAGAGGGATGAAATGAAAGAATACTGTCGTAAAGCTCTTACACTATATGTAAAGTAGTATAATCACCTGAAATTAGACTGTGATAAGTTAAAGATGCATACTTAAACCCTAAAGTAACCACTAAAGTAACACTACAAAGAGTTATAGCTAAATCCAACGAAGGAGACAAATGAAATTGTAAAGAGACAAAACAAAACAAAAAACTCAATCCTAAACAAAACAGAAAAAAGCAGGAAAAGGGAGTAAAGAACAGATGGGACAAATAGATAACAAATTCCAAAATGATATACATAAACATAATCATATTATAGCCAGATTAAAGTATACCTTCTAAACACCCAGTTAAAAGCAGAGGTTAACAGATAGGATTAAAAAAGGAAGACCCAACCATATGCTGCTTGTAAGAAACCTATTTTAAATATAAAAATACAAATAGGTTAAAAGGATGAAAAAGGCTACACAAAACCAACACAAATCAAAATAAAGTTAAAGAGGCTAATTAATATCAGGAGATTTCAGAGCAGACCTATTGCCAGGGATACACTTAAACATGTATGCATGTAATAACAAGCTTAAAAAAATATGAAGTGAAAACTGATAGACCTGCAGTGAGAAATAGACAAACCTGCAATTATAGTCAGAGATTTCATTACCCCTCTCTCAATAATTGAAAGAATAAGGAGACAGAAAATCGTTGAGTATGTAAAAGACTTGAACAGCATAATCAACTAACTTTACCTGATTGATGTTTACAGGACACTCCCTCTAACAAAAGCAGAACATACATTCTTTGGAAATACTCTCTGGGCCAAAAAACAGGTCTCAAAATTTTAAGAGGATTCAAGTCACACAAAATATGTTCTCTGACCTCCTGGAGTTAAGTTAGAAATCAGTAACAGAAAAATCTCTGGAAATCCCCCAGATATGTGGAAACTAACTTCTAAATAACCCATGAGATAAAGAAGAAATCAAAAGGGAAATTAGAAGATCATTTGAACTGAATGAAAATGAAAACACAATATATCAAAATTTTGAATGTGCCACTAAAGCAATTTCTATATTAGAGAAGAATGTCTGGAATTAATACTCTCAGCTTACACCTTAAGAAATTGGAGAAACAAGAGCAAATTAAACCAAAAGTAGACAGAAGAAGGGTAATAAGAAAGATCAGAGCAGCAGTTGGTGAACTAGAAAACAGAAAAACAGTAGAGAAAATTACTCAAAGAATTAGTTCCTTGAGAAAATCAATAAAATTGATAAGCCTCTGGCCAAACTGATCAGGAGAAAAAGAGAAGGCACAAATTAGCAATATCAAAAATGAGATGACATCACTACAGATTATAGAGATATTAAGGAAATCTTGTGAACAAGTTTATGCCAATAAACTTGACAACTTCTATGAAATGGATGGATTCCATTGGTGTGGTCATTCCATACTAATGACCAAAGCTCATTCAAGGTGAATACATAAATTAAATAGCCCTATATCTATTAAGGAAATTGCATTTAAAACTATCTGAAAAAAGAAAACTCCAGGTACAGATGATTTCTGGTGAGTTCTACAAAAACTTAAGGAAGAAATAATAACAATTCTATGCCAACTCCAGAAAACTGAAAAGATAGGAATACTTCCCTTTTCATTCTATGAAGCCAGCATCATCCTGATACCAAAACCAGACAAAAACATTACAAAACAGAAAACTACAGACCAGAATCCCTCTTGAACATAGATTTTAAAATTCTAAAGAAATTTTACCAAATCATATCTAACAATATATAAAAAAGGTAATTTATCATGACCAGGTGGCAGTTATCCCAAGAATGCAGGTTGATTTAACATTCAAAAAATTAATCAATAAATTTTCTATATTAACAGACCAAAAAAAGGAAAACCATATGATCTCAATAGATGCAGGAAAAAAACATTTACCAAAATCCAGCATATATTCCTGATTAAAAACTTTTAGCAGGGTGTCTGGGATGATGTCGGGTCCAGGGACAGCAGTGTACAGGGTCTGGGGGTCAGCTGGCCAAGGGTTGGCCAACCTGCAGTATCCCTGGTCTCTCCAGCCCTCACCCAAGACTATCCAAGAGGACAAAGCCTCCCCAATGGCAGGCTCAGCATGTGGGAACCACCTCTCTGAGGCCTTCCTTGGGCCCTGAGCCAGACGGAGGGCCTGGTTCCTGGAATGACAGGCTGACAGTGACAAGAGTCCCTTCCCCTGGGCTGGGCCCCTCTGTAGCCAGGAGCCAATGGCCCAGGACAGAGCCAAACCCTGTGAGCTGAACCAAGAGAAATACGATGCTGATGACAACATGAAGATCATCTGCCAGTGGGACAGCACCATGGGCAAGTCCAAATTTATGGAGAGATTTCTCATTGATGGATTTCAGCCACAGCAGCTGTCCACATACACCCTGACCCCGTATAAGCACATGGCCATGGTGGGCAGTATCTTACTGGTCTCATCTTTGTGGACTTTTTGGACACAGCAAGCCAGGAGCAGTTCCAGAGCACACATGCCTCCTACAGCAAGGCCCACGCCTACATCGTGCTGTTTGATGTCAGAGGAAAGTCACCTACAAGAACCTGAGCACCTTGGGAAATGGGGCTTTGGGGGTTCAGGCCAGAGATCCTGTGCACCTGGTGGCCAAAAAAATTGATGCAGACATAAAGGTGACCCCCAAAATCTTCAGTTTTGCCCAGAAGTTCTCCCTGCTCCCGTACTTTGTCTCAACTGCTGATGGTACCAACGGTGAAAAGCTTTCCAACGATGCAGTTCAGTTGGCTGTGTCTTAGAACACCCTGTACACTTCATGGATGAGGTTTTGCAGGAGCTTGAGGACTTTGACTTGGATAGAAGGAGCAGGAGGAGGAGGATATGCCCAACTAAGAAGCAATGGGGCAGCATTGTGAGCCCATCTCAAAACTGAGAAGCTCTTCCAAGCCATCTCCCACGAACCTCCTGAAAACACGCCAATCCCATTTGCCTCCCCTACTTCACGGCCCATGATACCTGACCCTCTCACAGTTATCCCCTCCCCTGTACTCAGGGACAGGGATGGGGATAGCACCAGCAAGTGCCCTCAACAGATGTAAGAAGTCCACATTAGACCATAAAGCAGAATTAGAGATCAGTATTATAGCCTTCCCTCCATGGTCAGACAGTAAAGAGAATCAGGGAACATGCTTTGTGTGTCTCTTAGAAATTTAGGTGAGTTTTTTTTTTCTCCCAGAACTGACCTCAGGGTCCATTCATTGCATCTCCACCAAGGGAATGATTTCTAATCCTTGACTACCCCCATTTCCATCCCCGTGGAATTTGGGAAGCCTCCATCCTTTTTACACATGACCTACCATCCTTCTTCCTCTTTAGTCTCCCAACAAACTTTTTTAAAAATGGTTTTGAGCAGACAGCTGTTCACTCCACAGATTTTTGAGCACCTATGGTATTTCACGAGCTCTTGTAGGTACAGCCAGTACCTTGGTGAACAGTGAGGCCAAGACCACAGGCACAGATTTGCCATTAAAATCAAGTGAAAGAAGGTGTCAGATCTGGCCATACACAGACTTCATTGGTAAATGTCAAAGGTCAATAGGCCATTGGGTCCAAACCCATTTGGATTACAAGAACTTGACTTCTTAGAGAGGTACCTTTAAAACCCCTCTTTCATCATATGAGGCTTTCCCTCATTTTTTGAAGACTAGTATGAACATTGTGTGACTCTGTCCTTGGGTGACAGAGGCTGCAAAAGAACCATCCTGCTGCCTTTTCCGCTTCTTTCTAGTACTTGTGGTTCACTAATGTGTTTTTATGATCATCTTGTGCATTATTTCCATTGTTTTTATTTTTTTCTGTTTTTTTTTTTTACAGTAAGGGTTGAATTACATTTTAGAAATCTCTTAGCAAAGTAGCATAAAATGTAACTTCCTTAAACTGAAGAGGGGCATCTATGAAAAACTGACAGCTACCATCATACTTAAAGGGGAAAGACTAAATGGTTTTTCCTAAGATTAGGAACAAGAGACTGATGTGTGCTCTTATGACTTTTGTTTCCACATTATACTGGAGGTTCTAGCCAGCACGATAAGGAAAAAGAAAAATAAAAGGTACCTATATTAGAAATGAAGAAGTAGAACTGTCATTTGCAGATGACATTATTGTCTATGAAGAAAATTTGACGGCATTTATAAAAAAAAGCTACTAGAAGTAACAAATGGGTTTAACAAGGTTGCAAGATATAAGATCATTATACATTTTTATAACTATTTTTAAATATTTATTTATTTATTTATTTGGTTGCACCAGGTCTTAGTTGCGGCCGGTGGGCTCCTTAGCTGTCACTCACAGGTTCCTTAGTTGCAGCTTGCTGGCTCCTTAGTTGTGGCACATGAGCTCCTTAGTTGTGGCATGTGAACTCTTAGTTGCAGCGTGCATGTGGGATCTAGTTCCCTGACCAGGGATCAAACCCGGGCCCCCTGCATTGGGAGCTCAGAGTGTTAACCACTGTGCCACCAGGGAAGTCCCAAGATCATTATACATTAATAAATTTTATTTCTATACAAGCAATGAATGGGAATTGAATTTTTTAAATACCATTTTCATTAGCATCAAACAGGAAATTCTTAGAGATCTCACAAAAGATGTATAAGATCTATACAGTGAAATCTATGAAATATAGTTGAGAAAAATAAATAAAAACTAAATAAATGGAGAGATACACAGTGTTCGGGGGACCACTCAGTATTGTTAAGATGTCATTTCTCTCCCAATTGTTCTATATATTCAGTGCAATCCCAGTGTAGATCCCAGAAGGCTTTTGTTGTTAAGAGAAATTGACACGATGAACCTAAAATTAATATGGGAATACAGAGGATCAAGAACAACCAAAAAGACATTGGAAAAGGAGAAAAAAATTGGAGTTGATTTCAGATTTGTTACAAAGCTACAGAAATCATGACAGTGTGGTATTTGCTTAATGATAGACAAATAGATACGTGGTGCAAAATAGTGCTCGGCCATAGACCAACACGCATATGGGCAACAGATTTTTGCCAAACTTACAAAGGCAATTCAGTGGAGGAAGGGCAGCCTTTTCAACAAATGGTGCTGGGACAATTATGTGTCATATGAAAAAAAGAGCTTTGATCCATACCTTGAACCATATGCAAAAGTAACTCAAATGGATCAGAGGCCTACATATAAACTTCTAGAAAAGAAAATAGGGAGAACTCCTGTAACCTTGAGATAAGGCAAAGATTACTTAGATACAATACCAGAGCACAATCAACAAATGAAACATTGGTAAACTGACTTCATTAAAATTAAAAACTTCTGCCAGAGTGAGAGAAAATATATGCAAAATGAATTATATCTTGAGCATATAAAACACTCTCTAGGTGGCTCTGTAGCACAATGGATAGGACACTGGACTTCTAGAATATGTAAAATACTCTCAAGTCAATAATAACAACTCTAGAAAAATGGGCCAAAGATTCTAGCAGACACTTCCCCAGAGAAGATACGCAGATGGCAAATGAGTACATGAAAAGATGCTCAACATCATTAGTCATTATAGAAATACAAATTAAAACCCCAGTGAGATACCACTGCACACCTATTAGAATGGTTACAATCAAATGAAAAAGACTGGGCATACCAAGTGTTGGTGAGGATGTGGAGGAACTGGGATTTTCATACACTGCGGGGGGAAATGTAAAATGGTACACTCACTTTAGCAAACACGTTGGCAGTCTCTTAAAAAGTCACACACGCCTACCATATTAGCCAATCTTCCCTACTTCATAGCTATTTACCCCAGCACAAGGAAAGTATAAGTCCTTACAAAGACGTGTACACTGTTTGAAAAGTAAAGAATGTTGTTTTTAGCTTTATTCATTGCAGCCAAAACTGGAAAACAATACAAATGTCCCATCAACAGGGAAAAGGATAAATAAGTTGTGTTATGTCTATACAGTGGGATACAACATAGCCTAAGAAATGAACTATTGATGCATGCAACAACATGGATTAATCTCAAGATAATTATGCTGAGTGAAAGAAAGCATGCACAAAATAGAACATACTGTCATTCCATTTACATAAGCCTCAAAAATACAAACTATAGTAGCAGAAGGTAGTTCATGGGGCATGAAGTGAAAAGGTGGCAGGAAGAAGGGATTAAGAAGAGGCACAAGGAAATTTGGGGAGGATGATAGACTGTGTTGATTGTTGTGATGATTTCATAGTCAAGTTAAAACATCAGATTGTACACTTTATGCAGTTTAAGTCAGTTATATCTCCATAAGGCTATTTTAAAAATATTTATGTATGTATGCATGTATATGTATATATATATATATGCATGTATGTGGTAGAGGGGACTCAGATGAAAAGAGACTTGAGACACATAGCAACCAAATGCAATGTTTGGACTCTGTATCCTAATTCAAGCGTTCTGGAGGCAACTGGGGAAACAGTCCGAGTGTTAGATTATGTTGATTAATTATTGTTAGTTTTGTTAGATAAGACAGTGGCACCAAACAAAAGCCCGTATCTGTTAGACATAGTTCACTTGGGGTGACTTTATGGGTGAAGGCATACAGTGCTTGTGATGTGCTTTGAAATCCTCTGGCATAATAAAGAGGTGGGAACAGATGAAGAATATAGGTAAATACTGATCATTGAAAGTCAATGATAAATACATTAAAGGTTCATTAAATTCCGGTTTTTTTGTGTACTTTAAAATTCCTCCTAAAATTTTATGTTGTTTTTGTCTTATCCTCAGGGTAGAATCCAAGGTCTCCTTTGTTTTAGCCCCTACCATACCCCTTCAGCCTCATCATCTGCCTCCCACCACAGTTTAGGATCTGGTTATATGCAGGGTGACTGTCTGTCCCAGTGTGCCTGGAACAGTCTTGGTTTGCACCTGTTGTCCCAGTGTAATTATTAACAGGGCCCTCTGATTCTCAGAATCTTCTAGTTTGAGAAATATATGCTTACCCTAGTTACAGTTAGATCGAACTGTAATTTCCTTCACATACCTGTTTGTCTTTACTAGAGTACACCTTTGTCCGTAATCCCCCTTCCTAGCCCAATGCTTTCCTTATCTAACTCCTTCCTACTCACTTTTCCACGTCTTAGCTCAGGCATCATTTTCTCAAGGCCTTCCCCGGCAGTCCTCTGCTGCCGTGTCCCACCCCACCTGCATTATTTTGCCTTCTTTCTGCTGCCGCACCACCTGGGCATGCTCCATCGTACGACACTTGACGAAAATGTGTTTACTGGTCTGCTTTCCAATTCCGTTAGCTTTTCAAGGTTAAGGGTACATTGTCTTTTCCTCTTTGGGTCCTTGGCGTCTAACAGTGTTGGCAATGTCTGCAAAATGCTGGATAAATTCAGCCTTAGAGATCTTCTGACCTAACCTTCTTAGACAAATGAGAAAAACTCAAGCTTGGAAAGGTAAATGCACCTTCCTAAGATCACGGAGCATAGCAGTGGCAGAGTCAGAAGTAGAGCTCATGATTGCATCCCTTCTCCCACACAGTGATATGATAAGCAATTTTAAGGAGCTTTAGAGGTGTCCTTTCACAAAGATAGAGCTTATGTACCTTCCTTGGAGCAGAATAGGAAAGCTATCAGAACAGTGGCAGTACCTCTGACATGTACAAGAACTAGATGTTGATAATGCTGTAATATTTCACATGTTTGTTAGATACAAAATGCAGCGGTGATTATGACACCTGGCTTCTTTACTATACACACTTATTTACCAGAATGCTAAATCTGTGGGAAAACTGCCAGTTTTTCTCTTTTTTTAATTACTTTTTTAGAATCCTCTTATATGATATGACATGGAGAGTAATGTAGGATAATAGGGACTTTATACATTTAATTATTTTAAAATAAAGAACATCATCTAGAGTGCATCTTAAAAGTTCTCATCACAAGAAGAAAAACATTCTGTATGGTGATAGATGTTAACTGGACTTATTGTGATCATTTCAAAACATACAACTCTCAAATCATTATGTTGCACACCTGAAACTAATATAATGTGTATCTCAATTAAAAATTTTAATCAAATAAAGTTAGCTGAAAGATCAGGAAAAAAGAAGAACATCCAGAGATCTTGCACTTAATGTCTGTTTTTCTTTGCAATTTTCATAGCGTCGTCTTGGAGATGCAGCCAAGAAAGCCATCAGCAAATTAACAACCAGAACAGTGAAAAAGGGTGATAAGGTACAGTAATGAAATCACTTTAACACTATAAAAACAGTAAAGTATTTTGCTTTTGATTTGGTGGGCAGGAGTATACCCTAACCATTTGTGTCTCCTATGTTAGATTATTCTTTTTCTCTCCAAGCATACTATCTAAACTAGCTTCTCTTTGAAATCTTACTCTTAGTATGCCTGTCATTCAGATACCCTCCATACAGTTCTCTAATTTTCCCGGATTTTAAATGCTCCTGTCATCATTAGCATCACTAGACTACTTACGGTTTCCCTAGCTGTGGTGTTCAACAGTTTTCTTCTGCTAAAACCTAGCATACTTTGGGGAAGAACTCTAAGTAGCCAGGAATGTGCATTCTCTTCCTGTGCTTCATGCGACTTTGCCTCTCTCTTCTGTGTTTTAGTTCTTCACCAGTTAGCTGGAGAACTAGAGACCCACATTCAAGGGACTGCTGGTTAACAAGGTGCTTTCTGTACAGTGGGCTAAGCAGTTTGAAAGAAGGGCACAGTTTGTTAGGGTTGGGTCTAGTGGCTTAGGGGGAATGAATCAGAGAGGCAGTGATAGAGGCCATCTATGGCTGAGATTCCTGAGCCTAATTCTCCAGTCAGATCTCAAAATTAGGTAGAGCCCTGCTACTGCTCTCTGTGGACAAAACAGCAACTTAATGTGAGACCCTGTGTTCAATATATTCAAGGTTATCTAGAATGAAGAAATTGCATCTCTGAAGTTATAAATCCAAACCTGTCTTCTGCCCCAAAACCAACTCTAATTTTTTAGCAGAGAGCTCTGGAAGGATAATTACAGGCGATTCTCCATCGTCTTAAGTTTTAACACTTTCTTGACTTTACTCATTTTTATTCCTACTGCCTTGATACCCCACATCCTTGACACAGCTCCAGAAGATAGAAACATTTTCAGTGAACTTCATGGTATACTAAAGAAAGAAAAAAGTAAAAACACTTGCAGAAAATATAAGCAGCATCACAACAGCTGTACTTTAACCCCAGAGGAGTGGTCACCGATATAAATGCTTTTTTGACCTGGTAGCCTTCAGCTGCCACATTAATTTGAACTTCCCTGGAGCTCATCCAACCTACCCATCCTACTTTGTCCCCCCATGCTAATACAAAACCATCTTTCCTTATTAAAACCAACACTTTTTAGTTTGTACCTCCTAGACCTGTCAAGAGTTACCCTACTGAGTTTCAGTCCAAGGGGCAGTGACGCAGCAAATAGTGTTGCCTTTCCTGGTAGCGCTCTGTTTAATGACAAGGCAGGGGAACCCTTCCCCAATTCAGAGGAGGAAGGAGATCAATTACCCTGGGTGACCAAACACCTGGCTGACTCTTCCTGACCCTTGATAAAGACCTAGTATAGAGTTGAGTCCATGACTGTTCTCTAGCCCAAATCTATGACCAGCTCGTATCCTGGGGGTGAGTCTTTTGGGGGCTCAGCCATCTTTTCTGCCTGTACTTAACTGTGTGGTCAGATGAGCGTCCTGATGAGGAAAGCCTACTCAGACCAGAATAGTGATGTAGCACTAGATGGTCCAAGGTGATAGCTGATTTGAATCTTGAAAAAAATTAGTATTCTGATTTCTAAGACGTTTCACAAACAGAATTAGTATTAATTGTTACACCATAGTTTAAAAACAAAATAGACTGGCTTAGTTACAATTTGGGTCAATACAGTTAAGCAAATGGAAACGTTACATTTTTTTTTATAACCTTTCACTTTATAATCACCTGTTTACCACAGTTGCCACAGGAAAAATCTTAGCTGGATCGTATCTCCTCCATTTAGGTACTTATAGCTTTAGCGTATAACTTTTGTTGCTGTGCTTTTCATTTCAGGAGACAGACCCAGACTTTGATCATTGTGCAGTCTGCATAGAAAGCTATAAACAGAATGATGTTGTCCGGATTCTCCCCTGCAAGTATGTCAAATTTCTTCGTTTAAAATAGAATGATACTAATGTGATTTGTACATCTCCCTTTCAGAGTGGGTATCCACTTGCTTTTGAGAGCCACCTTACCCACGGCTTTTCTGGTAGGCAGAAGCCCAGCTGCACACTGCACATAGTGGTGAGCCGTGTGCCTCAGCAAGAACTGAGTGCAAAACCTTTTCTAGTTATGAGAAACACAGGGGCACAACCTCCAGGCACATCAGTAGCCCAAAAACATTAAGGTCAAGAATTTTTATTTCTGTGGCTTCTGTGGGTTTCAGAACTAGCCACTGTTCCTCTCCTTCTTAAATCAGAGTACATCACTAGGCTCTCCGATAAAGCCTCAGCAGTGTTCACTTGGTGCTGGGTACCAGAACTCTAGGACTTGGATTAAATCTTTTTTTGAGCCTTGGCTGTGTAAAGTGGGGCGGACTGGTATGTGCTGTGTGCCTGCCCCACATCAGGTACTCTGCTCTGTGCAGTTCACATCTGCTGTCTCCCCATTGTCGAGTAAAGGATGGCGAAGTCAATGGTAGAGCTGCCAGGGTCACACAAGTCAGAAATGGCAGAGCCAATATAAAGGTGTGCTTCTGTATTATTTCTGCTCTTTATGTAGGGCCACACGCCTCCCTCCAAAAGGAGGATGTTCGCCTGTACTCTGGTGCCCTAAAAAGAGCGTGTGGATTTCTACCATGGTGTTATGCCAAGCTAGGGAGTATGAGACACTAAGATACACAATTCTGAGTGTAGACTGGAAAAATATGAGGTCACCTACTGAGGAGCCTAAAATCAAAAGACTTTTCCTTCTCCCTTCTCTTTTAAAAGACATCCACATAACTCCTACCTTCTAATAACACAGAACATGTGAATGAATAGAATAATTAGTCGTAGTTGTCTCCATGAGGCTACTGGTGTTAGTTTACTTATTCACAAAGTTATATATTTTGAGCCTAGAAAGATCTGGTTTTTTTAAATCAAAAGTTAAGAGTAATTCCATATACTGAAACAGAAAACGAAGATTTGGGAAGTCAAATCATTTAGTTTACATATAAAGGGAAATCTGTAAAACTAAATGTAAGCTGTGCTATAGAAAATTAAACTATGTAATTACAGTTTTTCTAGTATAAAAACATGAGGCTAAAGGAAATACACATACAACTGTACAACTCGGGTTTGAACTGCACCGGTCCACTTATTTCAATAGTAAATACTGCAGTACTACATGGTCAGCAATTGGTTGAATGTGCAGAACTGCGGATACGGAGGGCTGACTGTAAAGTTATATGTGGATTATCAGCTGCATGGGGCATCAGCACCCCTAACCCCACCCCACCCCTAGGTTGTTCAAAGGTCAACTATGCAGATCAGGGGAAAGATTAGTAGGATACATTATAAAGCATAATCAGCTCTTACTTGCTTTTAAAAATTGTTTTTACTTGCGCAGATTTCTTTTGACACTGGAATAGCCAGGAAGAAGCCGAGTCTTTCAAAATTCTCTGTCTTCTTATCTCAGTCCAGGGGCCCTTGGGACCATCTGAGACCTAAGAACGAAGGCTTCCAAAACCACTAATGGTTATTAATAAGGTGACACTGTTTTCCTCAGGGGAGCCTCAGCTGAAAATAGATTATGCTGGGAAGTTTGCTCCATATTCTCTCTGTCCCTCAAGCACTGACTTTTCAAGAGTTTCATTCTTAGTTCTCTTTTTTTCTCCCCCAAATCAGAATCAGTGGGGAGCTTTCAGAAACAAATCCTCAGGGGAGCCCCAGGCATGTTTGTTTTTATTAAGTACCTGGGTGACTCTGATGCTGCAAGGCCATACCATCTATTGAAGTCTAGAGCTTTGCTTGATCTCAGCCATTTCTATGGCTGCACCTTCCACCAGAGGAGGGGTCTCAACCTTTGTGTCTGTGGTCTGCTTTCCAGTATTAGAATTTGGCAAACTTAACAGCATTTCTATGCACCTGTAATTACGGCACTGCTCACTTGGTTGTCTTTTATTCCTAGATCCTTGTCTAGACTATACATGCCCACTGCCCTGACTTCCCCTTTTGCTTTGAAGCAGGTTGTAGCTTTCTCTGTGTTGCACAGCCTGCTCAGCAGGACATGTCACCTAACGGAAATGGTGACAACAGCGTGATTCTCAGGTGTCGTAAAGACTAACTTTGCACATCAAGCAACACTTTGTGTGACCCAAGTTGACAACTTCTGACCAAGAGCAGGGTCTCTCCACCTGGGCACTGTGGACATTTGGGACCAGATAATTCTTTGTTGGGCAGGTTGGGGTGCTGCCTGTGCATTGTGGGTTATTTAGCAGTGTCTTTGGCTCCACTCACTAGGCGCCAGTAGCACCCCCCACACACAGTTGTGACAACCACAGATGTCTCCGGTTGAGAACCACTGACCTAGAGGATGGCTCCACACAAATACTCATCTTTACTCCATATCTTCTCCAAGCCTCTGTTTTCCAGTGGATTCCTCTCAAGTACCTTTTTTTGTTTGTTTGTTTGTTTTTGCGGTACGCGGGCCTCTCACTGTTGTGGCCTCTCCCGTTGTGGAGCACAGGCTCCGGACGCGCAGGCTCAGTGGCCATGGCTCACGGGCCCAGCCGCTCCGCGGCATGTGGGATCTTCCTGGACCGGGGCACGAACCCGTGTCCCCTGCATCGGCAGGTGGACTCTCAACCACTGCGCCACCAGGGAAGCCCTCAAGTACCTTTGAATTAACTCTTGTGCCGCTACTTGCTTTATTCCCTCTGCCTGAGATACTCTGCCCTTCCTCTTTTGTCTATTGGTCTTTAAAACTGAGCCAAGGTGTGACTCTGCTATGTCTTCCTTTAGCTCTGGTTGCCAGACAGCTCTGCTACCTCCCTGCCTCCCGTGGGCTCCAGCCAGCCCTCCAGCTGCGCCAGGAGCGCTGCCCGGAGCCCCTCTCTTTCCCTAGTCATTTCTCCCTACTCCTCAAGCAGCACATCCAGGTGTATTCATTCTCCTTAAACACCCTAACTCATCCCTTATTCCTCACTCTCATCAGGTAACTTCACCATAAACCTCACAGAAAATAATGGCTGTTAGACAGCTGAAATTCTCCCAGCCTGCTGTCCCCAAGCCTTCATGCGTACCTGCCTCCACACCCACCCTTGCAGCCTTCCCTCCCGTTAGGATGGAGAGGACAGCCTCCTTGGTTCTAATGTGCTCTTTCAATCTAGGCCTCTGTGTGCCAACACCTTCCCTTCCTTGGGGACCTTGCTGTATTGACTATCTGCTCCCTCCAGTTTTTGTTCTTTCTGTCTCTACCCACCAGCATTTCATCATGCTCAAGCATTTTCTATCCAGTTTTTATAATTCTCTTTCAAACCCATCTCCAAAGCTGTACCACTCTACAGCTTCTCCCCTTTACAGCCAGACTCTGGAAAGCATCTGTACTCACTGTCCCTTATTCCCCTGACTAAGGGGAGAAGAAAAGCCCAGATGCCTTTGTCTGTCCTTCCTTTTTTTTTTTTTTTTGCGGTACGCGGGCCTCTCACTGTAGTGGCCTCTCCCGTTGCGGAGCACAGGCTCCGGACGCGCAGGCTCAGCGGCCATGGCTTATGGGCCCAGCTGCTCCGTGGCATGTGGGATCCTCCCGGACCGGGGCACGAACCCGTGTCCCCTGCATCAGCAGGCAGACTCTCAACCACTGCGCCACCGGGGAAGCCCTGTCCTTCCTTTTAACAAGCCTATCCTGCGACTGAACTAAGACTTTCTGTAGATAGCAAACCTCTCATGGATTGCTGGCTTTTTGTTGCATGACCTTTACTTTTTCCTTCTGTCATGTTAATTTACTGTGGACAGATGGCAGTTGGCATTGCTTTGGGCGCTTGTACTTGTGGCAGTTGATTACAGTTGATCATCCTTTGGATGTTAGCCAACACATCTTAGAAACTGGGAAACTGGCACTTTATTTAGGCCTCTTTTATTTAAAGGTCAGCCACAAAATTTTTAGTGGTTAAAAATACTTTTCAGGGGCTTCCCTGGTGGCGCAGTGGTTGAGAGTCCACCTGCCGATGCAGGGGACGCGGGTTCGTGCTCCAGTCCGGGAGGATCCTACGTGCCGCATGGAGCGGCTGGGCCCGTGAGCCATGGCCGCTGAGCCTGCACATCCAGAGCCTGTGCTCCGCAACGGGAGAGGCCACAACAGTAAGAGGCCCGCGTACTGAAAAATACTTTTCAGAAGTAGAGTTCTGCAGCTTAGATAACCGTATGTCTAAGATGCCACTTCGAGAGCTAAGATGGGTCAGTCATCTGGCTCCTGGCAGATGCCCCCTCCTCAGAGGGAGGGCCTGTTTCAACAGTGTCTGCTGCCAGTCCCAGTTCAGGGAAAAGAGTTCTTTCCTCTGACCTTTAATAATCCTGGATCCTTTTATATTTGCCAGGTTCTTGCATGGCACCAAGAGGCTGCAGAACTGTGAAAACAACTCACCTTCAATGTAGACTCCTCACCCCACCCCCAGCCGTTGTTCTGATCACTCTAGCTTATGGTGTACATGGGAAGTGGGAGAGTGGGAAAGCATCGTATTTCAGTATTATTGGTTTGGTTCCTTTTATGTTCTCTACATTTCACATTCTGTATCCCAAAGTATTTCTAATAGGAATAAAGGACTTTGGTTGAAGCTCTGACACGCTTATCCTTTTCATGTTTCAGTGTTCCTCAGCACATCACCTGCTTTCCATTCCCGTCCACCACTCAGCCCTAAATATGTTGGGCCCTTTTCTGCTTTTATGTGCATTTTTATTATTCGAGTCTTCTATAAAAGTGAGAAGGGGGCTTCTTTTCAAGGTCCAGCTGGCCCCAGCTGCCGCCCTCTGAGGTGTCTGTGCATGCTTGTGGTATGTCTGCAAGCTTGTAAGAGGTCACTCTGGTGCTGGGCATGCTGGGACCTGAGGCACACTCAAGTGTTCTGACCACGTATCAGGATATCGTGTGAAATGTTGATGTTACTTTGCCTGAATGTATGTTTAATGACACCTTTCCTCTGCATGTCCTTGGTGCCTTTTCTGAGTTTTTCACTTACTGCTCCAAACAGCTTCACCAGGTAGATGGCAGGCAACCTTCCCCACTACGCCCCAAACCCGCAGTGTTCAGATGAGACTGCTGGGAGTCAGAAAGGGCAGTTTGTCAAGGCTCCGAGTGTTGTAGGAGCAGAACTGTCCCTAGGAGGAAGGGAAGGCCATGTGGAGTTTAGTAAAGCAGTAGACCTGAGGAGAAAGAAGCAAGAGGTCACAAGAATGGGTGACAAAGGAAAGAAGCAGCGAGTGCAGGGCAGCTCTTCACCACTGTTATGTCAGTGACCTGAAGCAGGGTGATAGGCTTGTGTCAGAAGGGCCGGTAGGTGAAGACAGACGTTGTCGGGTTTTGTTTTCAGAAGAGGGAGATGTGCTGTGGGGATCGGACTGATGGTCTCTGGGCCAGGTGCAGGGCCAGGTGCAGAGCTGGACTGTTGGGAACCTGGAAAGACAGCACAGATGGAGGAGGGAGTGTGGGAGGGAGGGAGGGATGGATCACTGGCTGGGGTGGGGACAGCGGGTAGGAAAGCCATGGGGTAAACAGGTAGTCAAAAGGAAAAGTTATTTTTTTATGAAAGAAAATATTTCTTGGTGATTTTGAGTTAGCTAAGGAGGGGAGGCTTTCTTTCTTGTCCCTAGAAAACCAGTTAGTCTTTGTTTTCCTTCATTACAGTGCCCCACAGCAGGGGGCCAGATACTTTCTTTTAGATCAGCAAACCTACAAGGAAACAATTAAGAACCCCAACATAAGAGAAATCCACTTATAACTAAGGTGAAAAGAACAGATAAATAGAGAACACTCAACTTACGCAGCTTTAAAAATTAAATATAGGATTATACCATTTTGTTCCTTTCTGAATAACCAGTAATAGAAAAGACCAGACAATAAGAAAAGGGGAAAGCAAAAACGCTGGTAAGAGTGGGAAGGTGAAAGCCAGGCCACCGCTGCTGGCTTAAACCAAGGTCTCCACAAACAGCCGGCTCAGGTCGGCTGCCCCACACCAAAGCAGCTGCATCAGAGATCACAAAACCTTATCTCTTCTGTCACCTGCCAGCTGGCCAAAGTCCATCGTCCACACTACATAGAACTGGCCTAGAGAACCTTCCCAGCCACCCAACACTGACCAAACCCTCAGTGCTCCATAGGCCTTCCAAAAAGTACGCCAGATATTAGGCAGATGCACCCTCGCAAGGGGGAGGATCTGTCATTTATGTCAGACCTAAAGGGTATGTATCTTCAAAGAGGACTAGAGGTCTTGTTCTAGTGTTTGTTAGGCCACAGCCAGCACTGGCACAGTTCACAGCTGCTGGGGAGTACACCCCAACTCTGAGAACACACCCTCGGCGGGGCCCTGTGGTAAGGAGCCTTCGTCTCCCTTTTGGAGTACACTCATACTTGGATGCAAGGAACAGGAAGCAGACGTGACACTGCATTGTGCGTCCTGGATGAAGTTAGGTCTTGCCTATGGTTTGATGACTTTCACCTCTTAAGTAAAAACCTTCAGGTTTAAATAAAAGCCTTCAAGGATGATGAGGTTCTGGTTCATTGCAATATCTGTAAGTTGCAGACTGGATTAATATGTTTAGTTGT
The DNA here is from genome assembly GCF_964165515.1 of Mesoplodon bidens. Lineage (NCBI taxonomy): Eukaryota > Metazoa > Chordata > Mammalia > Artiodactyla > Ziphiidae > Mesoplodon > Mesoplodon bidens. The sequence continues at coordinate 174,307,531 of NC_138160.1, read as the reverse complement.
CAAGATTTTTATTCTTACCCCAAAGAAATGGGTACAAGCTACCAAGTGATGTTAGGTTGTTTGGGTTGGAGCTGTAAGCATGAATGTTTCTTCCAAATCCCAATTTAAAAAGTGAGTTTTCTAGATCTCCGACTTTTTAAAATCAAAACTGCATTTTAAAACAGGTGTATATAACTGCTTATAAGCGATATATAAATTACAAATTTAACAAAGTTTAAAAGGCATACCATGGTTCAATTTGATATCTTTCTCAAAATTTATTCTATCTTATCCGAAGACTCTGATTATAGTGCTTCCAAAAGTGCCCGGAACATCTGTCCTGGCACCTGCCCCTGCCCCTGCTTGGCCAGGACTCGGGGGCTTCCATGTGGCCTCATTTCAGGTTCTCAGAGCTACCACGGAGAGGTACTTGAGCTTGAGAAATGATGTCAACAGCTCCCTCACAATCTTTTCTCCTTTCCAAAGGACACAGGCATCTTTTTCAAGACTGCGAAACCGTCCATGATTTATTTCCAGTCACAAGGATGTGACTTTCTACTCTCTGGAATAAGAGAGAAAATCACCCATCCTCTCTCTCCCTTCAACATTTCAGCTGGAAACTGCTACTAAATGTTATCTGATCCTTAAGCACAGAGCAGCCCTAAAAATATTTCCAACCACCCAATGTTTGTAACTTTACAAACATTTAACCTGGGTTGCTTAGAAGTCTTTTTAAATAATATTTTAAATGACATTTAAACAGAGGTCCATGAAACTAATTATATAGAGAACTCTTCGTTTAACTTCTGGTTAATATTTTCTTGAAAGTCTATTTCTACTTTAGGTACTATTGAAAACAACTGATTTATAATGTATAATTCATTATCTTCATTGTTAATAAATTTCCTACTTTTCCTCAAATCTTTTTTGGAATTTGGTGGAGTGAAAACACCAAACAGCCAAATACTACGTATCAGTTCTCATTATACAGTGCTATCAACATACAAGATTGGACTCAGGAGATTTTCTGCCAGCTCAGTTTTAATACATCCCCAGTATTTGTCTCTTGGTACCATACAGACTAACTAAAAATTCCATTTCTTTACATTTTGGCCTAGGAGTTTTTTAGTATATAATTTGTGATATAATTCTCCATTTTTTTATAGGCATGTTTTCCACAAATCCTGCGTGGATCCCTGGCTTAGTGAACATTGTACCTGTCCTATGTGCAAACTTAATATTTTGAAGGCCCTGGGAATTGTGGTATGTTTCCTATTTTATTAATACTTTTGTGTAGTGTTATCTCTAAGCATAACATAACGTAGCACAAGTGGATGGTTAAAAGTCTCACAAGAAAACACTGGCTTTCTCTGCCAGATAACCCTGTTAGTCCAACACTGCCTTTTTTCCCACATTACTTAAAGTCCAGCCCACCTCAGGGAACTTCTGGAAGAGCAGATAAAGAACTGTGCTTGTCCACTTTACAGCCTGCTTCTGTTGGGTGGTGGGTGTGTGATGAAGAACTGAGGTAGAGAGAAGGACGTGATTTTCCTCTATTCCAATTTTTTTTTTTTAAGGAATAGAATGTAGACTTTTAACTCTGGTCCAGTAGTAACTTTTTCTGCATTCAGCATGATATAAAACTATGTCATCACTTATGTTCCTTCCTCTTGAATTTGGCTTTGCTCTCCTGGGCGTTGGTAATTGCAGTCAGTGAAGGTGGGCAGTGCCAGCCCTGGGCAGACCTTTGACAGCTGGGCAGGGGTTTTGGTTGGGTGCCAGCCACATAGGGCACTTCAGCCCTGGCCAGGAGAGTCAGCACTGACTAACTGAGGACCTTGGAGACTTCCTGCAGTTCCTTCCTTAAGAGAAGTGTATGTCCAGGATTATTGCTTTTTGGAGGAAAGTGAAATACTTTCTGGTCTCAAAAAAGAGTGAATGAATAATCTCCATATAGAGAAGAAAGTTTATTTTGACCCAACAGATGAATTCCTTGTTTTAGCTTTACAGATCTAAGTAGTCCTATTTGAAATATATTATCAGATGACAGTTTAGATGTAATCTAGTTAGGTAGTGATGCCCCATTTATCCTCCATCTCCAGAGATCACATCAGTGATGTTGTAGTTTCTTCACCTCTTCACCCCTGACACTGGCCTAGGTAATTCCTTCTGGTGAGGGCCATCCTTGAGACTGTCTGGCAGCATCCCTGGCCTTTCATATCCACTTTTTAGTTGGTAGGCTTTGACCCCACAGCAGCTCTGTACCTCTTCTTCAGCATTAGATGCTTAGGGTTTTTTTGTTTTTATTTTTGTTTTTTGGTTGCACTGGGTCTTAATTGTGGCAGGCGGGCTCCTTAGTTGTGGCATGCGAACTCTTAGTTGCGACATGCATGTGGGATCTAGCTCCCTGACCAGGGATTGAACCCAGGCCCCCTGCATTGGGAGCGCAGAGTCTTAACCATGGCACCCCCAGGGAAGTCCCAACGCTTAGGTTTTGAAACATAGTTTTCTTAGAGTTCAAAAGTTTTTCAACGTTGATCTGCTCTTGGTTGTATGCTTTACTTATGTTTAAAGATAGAAGATATTTAAAAACTGACTAGCAGATAGATGGGGGTATTACAGAGAAGTTAATAGGGTGAAAGGATATTTTATGTTACCTGTATTAACATACAAGCCAAAGTGATACACTACACTGTTTGTCAGCTTTGTAATAATGAATCCCTCTGCCTGTGAGCCATGTCCACAAAAGGTTGTCACTTTATAAAGATGAAGTATTCAATTTTCTCAGTTGTGCAATGGATTTTGGCTTTCCTTAGTACCATTTTGGGGAAGAAATCATCTGTTTCTTTTGAATAAAAATTCTTGGATGAGAGTGGGAGGTGTAGATGGGGAGAGAAATGAGAGGAAATCACCTGGAAAAAACTTGGTAAAGTGCAACAGGATGTCAAACATTTAGAATTGTATAAAATGATTTGTTAATCTTACAAGTACTTTTAATCTGGAAATATTTTGCAGCCAAATTTGCCATGTACTGATAACGTAGCATTTGATATGGAAAGGCTCACCAGAACCCAAGCAGTTAACCGAAGATCAGCCCTAGGTGACCTCGCCAGTGACAACTCCCTTGGCCTCGAGCCACTTCGAACTTCGGGGATCTCGCCTCTTCCTCAGGATGGGGATCTCACTCCTAGAACAGGAGAGATCAACATCGCAGTAACAAGTAAGTGGGCCCTGTGCCCAGGGCACAGGACAGATTTGCTGGTGGTATTTGATGTGTGGTGGAGAGTTGAGGCAGTCACCAGGGCCAGTGACTTAGTCTGTAACTGAGAAAGTAATGGTTACTTTTGTTAAAACAGGTATTTGGAATAATGAAACTTCCTTTATAATAAGAAGCTTGTGTACTTGTGTGCAGTTAATAGGGATAGTTGCCATTTGATGAGTAGTTGATCAGAGGTCTGTCTTAATAGCTGTTTATCAGCCTGATTTGAAACGATTGCATTGCAGACAGGGATGTAAGGTAGGACGTCAGCAGCATCTCAGGTGTGTCGTGTAACTGTGAGCACCAGTGGTCTCTGGTACCTAGGCTGCAGGCTACCTAGTAAAAAACTAATCCAGAATTTGAACCTAAAAATTCACAACTTTAGGAACAGTTGGGATGGCCAGCTGCTGCTCACTTTATTTTACACTTTTATGAAATTTGGTGTCTTAGCACTTACCTCTTTGGTATAATTGTACAAGAAGTGTGAGAAGACCCAAAAGGTAATCTACTTTTAAAAAATGCTCTGGGCTAATTATGAACGTCATGATTGTTGAACTGTTGATGAGAAGAAAAAAAAATGCTGAGTGTTTTGATGGCCTTGCCAAAGTATGAGTGGGCTGGCAGGCGTGCGAGTGGGCCTCGTGGACATTCACCCCGTAACAAGCCGGCTGTTTTCAATCCATTCTTTATGTGTTATTTTCATCTAACAACCTTTCACCCCATCTTCCTCGTCACCACTCTGGTGCTGCCTTTTTCAGTATATGCTGTTGCTTACCTATAGCTTCAAGCCCTAACCCTAATGGGACTCCTCTCAACTCTGGGAGTCAGTAAAATGGATAAAGCTGTTAGAAAGAGTTTTCCCTTAAACAGTAAGACTTGTGTGGTCTATTCAATTGAAGTATACATGATCTGAACTAACCAAAAGTTGTTAGAAAATGATTTCCCAAGTTTTATTTTCTCATTTGCCTAAACTCAAGGAGACTTCATTCAGTTATAAAATAAGTAAAACTATTCTTTGATACAATTTGACTGATTTCTTACCATTTACCAATGGTTTGTTTTAACAGCATTTCATGTTGTCCTGCTTTGACATCTAGGTTTTATGGGCTAGATTTTTAAAAATTGATCTAGTAATAATAAAGGAGACAAAGGTTGTCTGTTTACTAATGAGTTTTTGGTAGGTCCTTCATTGATCAACATTTATTGAGCACCTACTACTACATAAAGTACTGATCCCATTATATTTCATATAGAAATATCCTTTCAAAATCTTATGTTTTGATGATAAAAATATTACTTCATGTATCAAATTAATCACCTTTAGCAGAATTTGTACATGTTAATAAATGAAACTCATGTGGTTAAATTAGACCAACGCTACCTCTACTTTAACATCAAAGCTCTGTAGTGCCATAGTAACTACAGTGCATTCAACCAGCATCCACTGTTTGCAAGGCACTGTGCTAACTACACACTGGGGAGAACAGAGGTGACCGAGACCCCAGCTGCAGTAGGTCGGTGCTAAAATACCTCTGGGCCCATCGGGTATTATTACGATAGTGTTTACTTCTTTTTGGTTACTGATTTTTATAACTGAAATGCCATGCATGTATGGATGCTATATTCAAAATTGGAAACATAGACATAATTGAAGTTCTAAAAGTTAGTCTGCTTATCATGTGTAAAAGTCTAAGAAGAAAAAAATAAAGAATGCTATGTTAAGCTTCTTGAAATTGATTATCAGCCATCTCTTAATTTTTTTTAAATGCCAGTATATATTTTTTCTAACTTAAAATATATGTGGGTAAAAATGGTGGATTTTGCATGGGTTCTTAAATGTTTATTTTGACTTAAATAAAAACCTTGTAAATTCACTCTATTGATGAGGAATTTGTATTCCAAGAAGCAGTGGCTGCACTGTTATCTAAAATGAAAGAGTTTGCTGTGCATTTTAATAATATAAACCAAGGTGGGCAGAGAAATGCTCATAGAACAACTCAGCATCCTGGAATCCTGAAGAACAGTTCTTCTTAACCTTTTGAAGATCACAACCTTTAAAATTCAGTGAAAGTGTAATAACCTTTTTCTAGAAAAATTCCTAGGCACACATAGTTTTGCATAGATGTAGGATTCGTGGAAACCAGATTAAGAAACGCCCATGTTATACACAGCTTTCGCATATAAACATTTGGCATTCCGAGTATAAATTTCTTCTCTGCATTATTGCAGATGTACAGGGAACTTTACTGTGTAACACTTTGTTAAACCAGCCCTAGTTTGTGTATATTTTAGGAAATATAGTTAAGACTTTTTAGGAAGTCAGATTGGTTCTCAGGCTATTTTTGTGGTTCTCAGTAAGTACTGTTTTTGGAATGTTACCTTGATGGTACAGAGTTTGAAAACTTAAGGGAAAATATTAACCTATTTCCTGGATCTAGAGAGAAACTAGATAAAAACCTTTAGAGTTCTGTGTACCAGAGGTTTTCAACTCTTTGATGAGCCAAGAGTTGAAATAACCTACCTTGTGAATAACCTACCCTTTCTACTTCTGTTTAATAAAGCCAGAACAGCCAGTGCCGCTTCCCAGCGGTGGGGTTGTGAAGGGTAGTTCTCTTCTTTGCAGGAGACACCAATAAGATGTCCTTTTAAAATAAAGACTATAAGTAAACCCACTCATAAGCAAAATGAATATAGATGTGAATGCCATGGAAGGCCAGCCTGCAGACTGCTTGGAGTACCCACGAGATCTTTGGGAACCACTGCTCCATATTTCTAAGCCTTCTTTAAGAATGAAGGACACAGCCATGCAGAAGTGACAAAATGAAGAAAGAAAGGTTATAAGTATGGCTAGTCCACTTTACTGTCATTTAAATTAACGATTTTTAAAACCTATGTCCATGTGCGATTTTATATACATCTTTTTACTACATACTTTTTGGTGGCCACACTTCTCACAAACCTCAGGACTTTAACTGGAAGAAATGTTTGGGCCATGCTTTCCTTTCTCCCTTGCAGCTTTCACCACTACTTCCACTAACCTTCTCCACTTAGTAGCTCTCTGGCAAACCTCCTCCTGCTTCACTTCCTTGGGCCAGTCTTGGCTTACACCTCCGTTGACGTCTGCTTCGTTGCATTTGAGGGAAATGTTGACATCGATTTGACATAAGCCTACTCCCCAGAGTGATTTCCTCCCTTTCCTTTGTCAACAGAAGAATGGTTTATTATTGCCAGTTTTGGCCTCCTCAGTGCTCTCACACTCTGCTACATGATCATCAGAGCCACAGCTAGCTTGAATGCTAATGAGTAAGTAACCAATTGTTTCTTGGATTGCATGTGCCAGATGATCCCAAGAAAATATGTAATTTTCATAAAGATCATGAGAATTGCCTTCTACCAATTTCATACTGATCCTGATGGGATCATACCTAGCAAAATAGTTTATTTCATGAACAGTAACACTGATTGGGAGTTCACCTTGCTCAGCAACAACTACTCACTTTAGAAAAGATCTCAGGGCTTTCATTAGCCACAAGCTTAGAATAAATCAACGATGGAACAAATGCCAAGGGAACCAATACAGTCGTAGTATGTGGAGGATGCCCATGTCCTAATCATAGACAGGATTAGCCCCACTTTGCTGTGTGCTCATCAGACTTTACCTGGAGTCTTATCTACTTAGCTTTTGGTGGAGTACTGGCACCCTGGCCTATGGTCAAAGGAACATGGTCGTTTAACCTGTGAGAAAGAAGCAATCAGAAAGACCTGTGACTTCCAAATATTAGAAAGACTGTCAGGAGAAAAAGAAAATAAGCATAAACTATATTTCCATAGGACAAAATGAGGACCAAAGGGTAGGTTACAGGAAGGCAAAATTTCACCTTGGTAAAAAGAAGAACATCTGTCAGCAAGGCTACTTACCAGTGAGATGGTTTGCCGTCGGGGTAGGGAGTGCTCAGGACTAAGAATGCAGGTGGAAGGAAGCTGGGTGTTACTTGTCAAGGCTGTTGTCGGTAAAAGGTTTTTCAGAGGATGGAAAATTGGGCTGGGTAACAGTTGAGGTCCATTTTGATCCAATGGTTTTCCAAGAGTAGCTTTCCATGGGGGTAAGATAAAGAAAAGGTTTTATTGGCTTTATTTGTTTTGCTTTAAATTTTTGACATTTACTGTAGGATATTATTCAGTCCTTTCTTTTAAGGAGTATTCATGAAAACTAATTCAAGATGAAAGCATCCCTGGGACACTGCCCAAATTTGAACCTGAATTGGTAGAATTCCTGTGCTCCCTATATGCAGTTATGTCCTGGCATTTTAATTGATTGATAAAAACCAACCAAGCTCATTTAATTGATTTAACTAAATACTCAGTCCAACTGTAGAAACAATGGGCAAGTAACCTCCACTTCCAATGACATGATTTTGTTATCTCTAACCTGATCTTTTGGCTAGATACTTGTAAGAAGTACCCTTTGGCATCCTTGACATATTATATATTGGGAGGATGTCATGTCAGTTGGCATTCTTCAACCTTCAGATAAGTAGTCTCGGCCTCATCCAGCAGGTCAACAGCTACCTGCTTCTGTTGGGCCCACCTGATGCAGTTTTACTTCAACATAGCACAATGTTAATTGCCCAGATTCTGGAGTCAGGCATACCTGGACTTGACTCCCTGCTCCTCCATATTTTTCTTGTGAGACCTAGGCAGTTATATTTATCTGAAGCTCATTTTAGTCATCCATAAAACAAGAAGTCGGAGTACATCATAGGGTTGTTGTGAGAATTAGCATATAAAGTGCTTAGCACAGTGCCTCGTACATAATAAGTGCTCAATAAATGTTAGCCAGAACAATTCCTCTGCAATTCTTTCAGAGTTCTATGAATAAGGTGGCCATCTGCCTTTATCCTTTGGCAAATGAATTTAATTTTCTTCCATGAAGTAGAATACGGAATCATAAGAGCTCATGAGTACCTGTGATTCAAACCTCAGTTTGGAGGGAAATATTTATTTCACTTGCAGTCACCTCTTTTGCTTACTCCCATACCAACCCATCAAACTAGATGATAATGTAAGCCCACTTCTTTAAAATTGCACAAAACAGTGAAAGCCAGTCACAGCAAGTAGCTGCACACTGGGCACTTTTAGAGAATTATTAAGTAATTTAGTAGTCACCTTACTGCCACTCAGAATCAGCCAGGTGCTCAGTTCATGTATCAGATATTTTAGAGAATATGCTCAGTAGACGTGTTACCTGTTGAAGTTAGAGTTCCGCTCATAAATGCCTGCATGACTCAGAATCTAAGTCATAGATCTTAGATCCATGTCTTAGTCCATCCCTTCTCCCATTAGCCTTTGTAGAGGGTTGATACTGCAATTGTTCATTTGACTATTATTTCTGTGCCTTCAGTCAAAACCACTCTGAAGGACAATTTCCATGATTCCATTTAGAGAGAGAAATGAGAGAGAGAGAGAGAGAGAGAGAGTGTGTGTGTGTGTGTGTGTGTGTGTACACACACATATGGATGCATGGAAGGATGGTCACCAAAATATTAATGGTGATTATCTTAATTTAGTACAATTTTGGGTGATGGTTTGCTCTCCTGTTCTGCTTTTATGTGTTGATTTTTTTGTAACTGTAATTACTTAATTTTTTGAAAGACCCTTTTTTTTTTTTTTTTTTTTTTTTCTTTTTGCGGTATGCGGGCCTCTCACTGTTGTGGCCTCTCCCGTTGCGGAGCACAGGCTCCGGACGCGCAGGCCCAGCGGCCATGGCTCATGGGCCCAGCCGCTCCGCGGCATATGGGATCCTCCCAGACCGGGGCACGAACCCGTATCCCCTGCATCGGCAGGCGGACTCTCAACCACTGCGCCACCAGGGAGGCCCTGAAAGACCCTTTTAATTGTAGGGGATTAAAAAAAAGATAATAGCCAGGAATTCCCTGGTGGTCCAATGGCTAGCACTCTGCACTTCCACTGCCAGGGTCTTGGGTTCGATCCTTGGTCTGGGAACTAAGATCCCACAAGCCGTGCAGTGCAGCCAAAAAAAAAAAAAAAGATAGCCACTCTTACTCAATGTCTGTTTCCCAAAAATGTTGATGAAAAATTCCTGTGTGATTTTAATTCCAGAGAAAAGTTTATTTTAGCAAATAAATTTATAATGATTCTTCATTAATGACATCTTTGAAATCTATCTTACCTTTTCACTTTTACCAAAAAATTACAATCAAAGTGAGATTGCCTTTTCAATTTAATTGCTGTGTTTCAATTTTCTGGGTAACCTCGTCCATTTGTAAGATAGTCTTCTGTATAAATAGATTCTATCTTTTCACATTTTAATGATTTGTCTGGAAATTAGTAGTAAATTCCACCTTATGCTTTCTACCTACTGTTATAGTTTACTTTTTACTTTAGTTACTTTAGTTTACTTTTCTGACAGTGTACTGATTGTATTGTGATGTCAATAAGACCTTGACCCAGTCTAGTCACTGGTGAAACCCTGTGGGCAAGATGAAGCAGTACTGGCCATATATAAAGGCAGGGCTGCGGAACCCAGGCAGGTCCAGGCCTCCATGGGTTGCTGCTCCACTAGGGGTGAAAGCACTCCGCCTCCCTCACTACGCTCTGCGTGTTCACTCAGGGCCTAACTCAGAGATCCATGAAAAGCCCACGTATCTGGGGTCACCCCCTTCTATCGTGATGAAATACTATTTATGTAAGTACTCAACCATGACTACAAACAAATCCAGTGAATTTTGAGACTTTGCAAATTTAAACAGGATAGCAGTCAAAGAGGCAAATAAATGTAAGTTAAATATATTGGTACACATTAGCTTCCCTAACACTTGCTGTACCTAAGTAAGCAACGTTATTGAACTGCAGCTCCAAAGGAGGTTTTCTGCTCCACTTCATTATTCAGGTAAACCTTGTTAAATCCCAGCATTTACCAGCTTACGTTTCTATAAACCCATTTTTCCCTCAACATAAAAAAAGTAAATATTTATTTGAAAAATAATATTTGTTTTTATTTGAGGAACAAGTTATAAGATATGTGGATGATGTAGGAGAGATTTTGAGTCAAATGGGAGGTTCAGCTGGGTATTCTCTAGAGCCCTTTCTTAGTTCCTGGATTCTGATGCATAGAGATCACGTTCTAAGATTTGCAGAGGATTGGAGCCTAGGCATTCAAGGTTCAGAACAGTTGCAGGAGGAGGAGATGAATCTGATGTGGTTAACTTGATGAAATAACTGGAACAAATAGGAAATCCTGTAGCATAACTGAAGACCAGGAAGCCCTAGCTCTGTGGCAGGTCGTTGGGCCTCAGTCGTCCCCACCAGTGCTCCTCTTCAGCTGTCCTCCTCTGAGGTTAGTGGTAGAAATTTACAAGCCAGGTCAAAGGAACTGATGTTTCTATTTTACTCTCTAATCAATATTTCTGAATTGTTTTGCTCGGACTCTTTAAGAGGAACGTTGACATATTTCAGTATGAAAGAGTCTGAAAACTTAACATTTCTATCTTAGGGATGCTTACCTTAGAGGAGACTGGGGTGATGTAAGAGGTGTCCCCGGGTATTTGGAGGACTGCCAAAGATGAGAACAGCTACTGTTTATTGTGTGCCTACCGAGAACTTACTCCTGTTTTGGGCTCTGTTACTACCCACATTGCCCCATTTAATACTCATAATGGTCCTGTGGTGACTAACCAGTGCATACAGAGGGTGATACTTACTGTGTAGCTCTGGAGATATCTACAGGGAGGTAGATTTCCATTTCATGTAAGAAAGAACTTCCTGCCAGTCAGAATTGTCCATCCCTGACATGGGCTGTGTTGAAAGCTAATGAGCTTGCTGGGACCTGCGTATTCAGACAGAAGTGACAAGGCTGAAGCTGTTTGGAGGCAGATCCTGAGTCAGGTAGAAGTCCTATGACTCCTAGTTCTCAGAGTTCCTCTTGAATTGTCTGTCCTAAATGGTCCCTTCCTAGGAGAGATCAGAGCCCAAGGAGAGGGGTTGGGGTCTCTGCTGGCTGCCTCCTTTAGAACCTTCAGGGTCAAAAGCAATGTTTTGTTTGTTTGTTTGTTTTTAACTTATTTATTTATTTTTGGCTGAGTTGGGTCTTTGTTGCTGCGTGCCAGCTTTCTCTAGTTGCGGTGAGTGGGGGCTACTCTTCGTTGCGGTGTGTGGGCTTCTCACTGCCGTGGCTTCTCTTGTTGTGGAGCACGGGCTCTAGGTGCATGGGCTTCAGTATTTGTGGCTCACAGGCTCTAGAGCACATGCTCAGCAGTTGCAGCGCTCAGGCTTAGTTGCTCCGCTGCATGTGGGATCTTCCCAGACCAGGGCTTGAACCCATGTCCCCTCCTGCATTGGCAGGTGGATTCTTAACCACTGTGCCACCAGGGAAGCCCAAAAGCAATGTTTTTAAAACTATTTTTTTTACCATCTCCTACTGTAAGCAATACATTTTATATTTTTACCCAGTGCTCCCACATGTATAACTGAAACAGAAGTTCCACAGACATTTTCCTTACTACATCAGTATTCTCTGATCTATTCTTCTCTGTGCTTTTTTATTGTATTGTTGTTAATGTTGGTCATGAACTCCTGCATTGATTTTATGATCCATTAATAGGTTACAGCCTGCAGTTTGAGAAACACTGATCTAAAGAATTTTGAATTTTTAGTTTTCAACCTAAAAACTTTTGCTCACACTAGGACACATCTCTGATTGTTTATTTTCCTGAGACAGCCTTTTTTGTAGCAATACCAGCAAAGATCTGCCCCCAGTTTGATCATGAATACTCTTCTTTGTCTTAGTATTTAGTTCTTTTAGCCACTCTGAGCCTGAGATAGATATATATATGTATATATATATATATATATATATATATATATATATATATATATATATATATATATATACACAGAGGAGTACCCTGAGGCCCAGAGGGGCTGAGTGACCCCCAAGAAATGCCATAGGAATAAGGGCATGGGATTCAAGCCCTGTATTTCTGGTTCCAGCTCTTTCCTTTACACTGCTTGTCTTTGACTACTCCAGTGAGCCATTTAAGGGCTCCAAATAATGTGGTTGAAAAAGATAAATTTGGTTTTCTAAAAACATGGTGACAAAAAGAAGATTACAGCAGCAGAAGCTTTGACTGGACTTCTGTCTTTGACAGCAGTCAATCTTTCATTTTTCAGAAGTGCCTTTAATGTTTGGCTGCATAGTTTATAATTTCTTAGGCAGCAAAAAAAGTAAGCTTAAAAATCTTTATTTGCCCATTAAAAGTCCTATATGCAGTTTTTCAGAGGAAATGTTATAAAAACGATGTGTTATCTTAAGTATGAACTACAATGAACAAGTGTAGAGCCCTGTTTGCAGTTTCTGTGAATGGCCTTCACACCCAGCCTTTCATTCATTAGGCACCATCTCCCCAGTGTTTGAGACACCAGGCCTTGCCCTGCAGGAGCCCTGGGGAAAGGGAAGGGGGCTGCACTGCTCAGTGCCCTGCACTGCGGTGCTGGTTGAAGTGACGGAAGAGCCAGGGAGTGCCTGCGGACCCAGCACAAGATGACTGGAGTCTCACACAGACACAGGGGAACTGCTGCTTTTGCCCTGAGGGAGTTGAAAAAGGCTTCCTGGAGGGAGTGACTTAGAAACCAGGCCAGGCATAATTAAAGCACAAGGTGAGAAAAAGCAGAGCAGGTTCAGGGAGTTGTGTGGTTTGACGTGTCTGCTGTAGCTGGTGGCGACGGTAGGCAGACTACAGAATTTGGACTGGTTTTTTTGTAACCAGCAGGTGATATCTAAGGCTTTTCAGCAAAAAGAAAATTGCTGATGGCTGAGAAGTTGCTTTCATGGTAGAGACTGGAAGCAAGAAGGTAGGTTAGGTGAAAATACAGAGCTGAAGGAGAAAGTCAGGACGATAGGGAGCAGATAAAACAGGAGATGCTGGAGAGTTGTGTGTTGACCAAAGATTAAGAGGTTTGAAGTATGGATCTGGAATTCTGCCGGGAAAAAAGAGAGCAGAATTGAAGATGTGATGTGGGAAATAGAAATGAACCAGACTCTATAAGGGTTCAGGAACTAGGTCAGTCCCACAGTGCCAGGCTGCGGAGGGGGCAGCATTAGCCTGAGGGTAATGCAGGAAACTTCCAAAGATGTCAGGTACCTTCAGGCACCTGATTTAGGGACACACACACACACATACACACACGCACGCACGTAAAATCTGGAGAATTCCTGTAAGAAAGGCTTACATCTCTGGGAGTCTGTACTCCTCAAATATTACTTCAATATAAGTAATGACATGTTTGTTTGAGGTATAAAGCAGGAGCATATTGTAAAGACAGCAGCTACAGATTTCAGGGCACTCAGCATTTAGAACATGTGTTCAAACCAGGAAAAGTTGTAAATTGTACGACAGTTATCCCTGCATTTTTAAACAAAATGCTGTTAGCCTGTACTTTTCCCTGCCTTCCTTTTGGAAGTACTAACACACTTTTAAGTGACTGAGCCGCTTGACCTCAGATCTACAGCTGCTGAGTTCAGGAAAATGCTAGTGACTTACTGGCTTTACCAGATTGGTCTGGGAAATACTTGGGGACAACCCCAGGCCACCATTCAGTTAGGCTTACTTTCTCTGTTATTTTAAAACATTGACAACTACCCGTTAACTAATTCTTGACCTTTTTTCCTTTTATTCCATAGGGTAGAATGGTTTTGAAGAAGGAAAAGAATGCTTTCTGACTGATTGCCTTGAAGGAAAAAAGAACCTATTTTTGTGCATCATTTACCAATCATGCCACACAAGCATTTATTTTTAGTACATTTTATTTTTTCATAAAATTGCTAATGCCAAAGCTTTGTATTAAAATAAATAAATAATAAAATTAAAAGACTGTGTTGTTGCGTGTTATTCACCCACTTGTGTTTGGAGGGCTGATTTGGAGGTCACATACCCAAAGTTCATTTGTGTGTGTTTCAGAGACAGAACGTGCTCATACTCCCCAGGGGAGGAACAGTGATGCTGTTTCTTTTGGTCTTTTCACATTGGCTCCTGTTGTGCCCAGATAGGACCCAAGTGTGGGGACATCCTGTGTGGTAATGTTCCCTTGGGCCCTGAACCGAGTTGCTCCATTTTATTTTCTTCAAGGTCGCCATTCACTCTCTGATAATTTCTTGTTCCTTTGTTGGTGGTTGATCTGACTCCTCTAGAACGTCAGCTCCACAGCCGCAGGGACATTTAACTGTGTCACTTGCCACTGTATCTCTGGTACCTAGTAGAGTGCTTTGCACATAGTAAGTGCTCAATAAATATTTGGTGGGATGAAAGCATGAGTGTATGAAAAATTTTCCAAAATACATAACTGATTAGTAATAAATTATATCTGTCCAAGATTTTTTTTACATAGTTTGTACTGTATTCTTTTAAAAACAGTGAATTCTGAAGTTGGATGAGAGCAATTTTACATGTATAAATGAAATTTTTTTGCATTACTTGTGAGGAAGTTGTTGAAATATTTTATGTTATATGAATCTTATGCTTGAAGGGACTATCAGTATGTGTAAATGTGCCTAACCTTCCACCTCAGCATACCTGAGAGTTGAGAATATTCCCACTAGTAGTAATAGGTCCACTACAGCGGTCAATACTCAAATCAGTAGGAAGTTGAAGATTCTTTTCTTTTTTTTATTGAGATATAATTCACATACAATGAAATTTACCCTTTTAAAGGGTAAAGCCACTGCAGTGGTTTTTAGTATGTTCACAAGGCCGTAGAATCATCACAACTGTCTAATTCCAGAACGTTTTTGTCATCCCAGAAAGAAGGCTCATACCCATTAACAGTAACCTCTCACCCCTGCCAGCCCAAAAACCACTAATCTATGTCTCTATGGATTTGCCTGTTTAGGACATTTTGTATAAATAGAATCATACAATATGTGGCCTTTTGTGTTTGGCTTCTTTCACTTAGTATACTGTTCTTAAAATTCATCCAGTTGTAGCATGTATCAGTACTTTGTTCTTTTTTGTAGCTGAATAATATTCCATTGTATGGATATATGCTGCATTTTTTTCATCCATCCATTGATGGACATTTGGGTCGTTTCCACATTTTGGCTTTTATGAATAATGCTTCTATGAACATTTGTATACAAATTTTTGTGTGAACATATCTTTTTAATTCTCTTGGGTATATCCCTAGGAGTAGAATTGCTGGGGTATATGTTAACTCTAAGTTTAACTTGTTGAAAAACTACCAAACTGTTCGCCAAGGATCTGTACAATTTCACATTCCTACCAGCAATGTACAAGGGATCCAGTTTCTCTACATCCTCACCAGTGCGTATTATTTTCCTTTTTCTAAAAAATTATAGCCATGTCTAGTGGGTGTGAAGTGGCACCTCACTGTAGTTTTGATTTGCATTTTCCTAGTGACTAATGACGTTTAACATCTTTTCATGTGCTTGTTGGCTACTTGAATATCTTCTTTGGAGAAATGTCTATTTAAGTCCTTCGCCCATTTTTAATTGGATTATTTGTCTTTTTGTTACTGAGTTGTAGGAGTTCTTTATACATTCCGGATACTAGGCCCTTATCAAATATATGATTTGCGAATATTTTCTCCTATAAGTTCTCTATTCACTTTCTTGATAGAACCTTTTAAAGTACAAGTTTTTTTGTTCTGGGGTTTTTTGGGGGGGAGTCCAATATGTCTATTTTTTCTTTGGTTTGTGTTTTAGGAGTCATATCTAAGAAACCATTGCCTAATTCAAGGTCACAAAAACTTTCAAGAGTTTTATAGTTTTAGCTCATATTTAGTTCTCTCATCCATTTGGAGTTAATATATGTATATGATGTGAGGTAGAGGTCCAACTTCATTTCTTTTTTTTTTTGCATGTTGGATATTTATTTGTCTCAGTACCATTTGTTAAAGAGATATTCTCTCTTCCCCAGATGAATGGTCTTGGCACTCTTGTCAAAAGTCAGTTAGGCATAACGTATGAGTTTATTTCTAGACTCTCAGTTCTATTTTATTGGTCCCTATTCCGTCCTTGTGCCAGTATCACATGGTATTGATTACTATTACTTTGTAGTAAGTTTGAAATTGGGAAGTGTGAGTCCTCCAGCTTTTTCACGATTGTTTTGGCTATTCAAGGTCCCTTGCATTTCCATATGAATTTTAGGATCAGTTTTTAATCTCTGCAAAAAAAGCCCCCTGGGATTTTGATAGGGATTACCTTGAATTTGCAAGTCATTTTAGGTAGTAGAGTCATCTTAACAATATTAAGTCTTCCAATCCATGAACAGGAGATGCCTTCCTATTTATTTATTTAATTTCTGCAGAAATGTAATTGATTTTTGTACATTGATCTTTTATCTTTGCAACCTTGCTGCACTCATTTACTAGCGCTAATAGTCTTTTAGTGGATGCCTTAGAATTTTCTATGTACGAGATCATGTCGTCTGCAAATAGAGATAGTTTTACTTCTTCCTTTGCAGTCAGGCTGCCTTTTATTTCATTTTCTTAATTGCCCCTGGCTGGAGCCTTCATTAGTAGAATGTTGAATAGAAGTGGTACAAGCGGACATCCATGTCTTGTTCCTGATCTTGAGGGAAAAGCATTTAGTCTATCACTGTTGAGTATGATGTTAGCTGTGGGATTTTCACTGATGTCCTTTTATCAGGTTGAAAAGTTCCCTTTTGCTTCTAGCTTGTTGAGTGTTTTTATCATAAACGAGTTTGGGTTCTGTCAAATGCTTTTTCTGTGTCTGTTTAGATGATCGTGTGGTTTTTGTCTTATTTTTATTAGTATGATATATTATATTAATTGATTTTCATATGTTGAACCAACCTTACATTCCTGAGATAAATCCCAATTGGTCATAATAGGATTATGTTTTTCTGTGTTTCAGGATTCAGTTTCCTAGTATTTTGCTGAGGATTTTTGTATCTATATTCAATGAGGAATATTGGTCTGTGATTTTCTTGTGATGTCTTTCTCTGACTTGGTATCAGTGTAATGCTAGCCTCATATAATGAATTATGCAGTGTTTCCTTCTGTTTTTTGAAAGAGTTTGAGAGGAATTGGTGTTAATTCTTAATTGTTAGAATCCACCAGTAAAGCCATCTGGTCGTGGTCTTTTCTTTGTGGGAAGTTTTTTGATTACTGATTTACTCTCTTACTTCTTATAGGCCTATTCAGGTTTTCTATTTCTAGTTAAGTCAATTTCAGTAATTTGTGTCTCTCTAGGAATTTGTCCATTTCATCTAGGTTATCACATTTATTGGCATACAGTTGTCCGTAAGATTTCCTTATAATCCTTTTTGTTTCTTCAATGTCAGTAGTAATGTCCCCTTTCATTCCTGATTTTAGTAATTTGAGTTCTTTTTTGCCTGGTCAAAGATATATGCACCTAACACTTATCCATGGTTTAGCTAGTTATGCCTTGCTAAAGGTTTGTAAATTTTGATCTTTTCAAGGAACCAACTTTTGGTTTTATTGCTTTGTCTATTTTTCTATTCTCTACTTTATTAATTTTCACTGACATCTTTATTATTTTCTCCCTTCTGCTGGCTTTGGGTCTCATTTTTTTCTTCTCTTAAGGTGGAAGATTATGTTATAGATTTCAGATCTTTCTTTTTTAATATAAGCATTTACAGCTATAAATTTCTCTGTAAGCACAGTTTCACCCATCTGTAATTTTGGTATGTTTTGGTTTTTATATCATTCATCTTAAGAGTAGTTTCTAGTTTCTGCTATGATTTTCCTTTTGATCCATTGGTTGTTTTTAAATCCCATGTATTTGTGAATTTCCCCAATTTCCTTCTGTTACAGAGTTCTAACTTCTTTCCATTGTGGGTGGAGAACATACTTCATAAGACTTCAGTCATTTTACTTATACTGAGGCTTGTTTTATAACCTAACATATGGTCTACCCTGGAGAATGTTCATGTGCAGTTGAGAATATACAGATTGCTGCTGCTGGGTGGAGTGCTGTGTAGGTCTAGTTGGTTAATAGTGTTATTTAAATCTTCTCTTTCCTTCTGTATCTTCTATCTAGTGTTCTGTCCATTATTGAAAGTCAGGTATTGAAGTCTCCAATGACTATTGTTGAATTGTCTATTTCTCCCTTTGATTATGTCTTTTTTTGCTTCATGTGTTTGGAGGCTCTCTTGTTAAGTGCATATGGGGGTTAAAGGATTTTTAAAAGCTGCACAGGTTATTCATTACATCAGTATTCCTTGAGATTCACTGGTTCAGTGGTCCTCCTGATATTTCCAGCCAACTCTAAATGCTAGAGAGTTAAGCTCAGTGTGTTTGATCTTACCCTCTAGAATGGGTTCTGTTGCCTTGACATTCTCCTTAATACCTACAAAATGTTTTTCACTTAGTAGTATTTTCATCAATTAATAGTATAGTTCCTCCCCACCTACCTTTATCCAGTGAAAATCAAACTAATTGTTCCCTCTCTTCTATTTCCCATTTATGGTGAATTGTTATTTTCCTTCATCAACAGTCAGGAGATGTAGGACTATTTAATGGCAATGTTACTGTTTCTATTATTGTTACTTTCACCCTTTTCACATTATTTCAAGTCCTAGCAGAGAGTAAGACTAAAAAAAAGTAGGTGCTGTTCAGGCCAAATACAGACTTTTTTCAAAAGCTAAGAAATAAAATGAGTGAATTACAAGGATAGGGCTTTCCATTAATCTTAGGGAAGATTTGCATCATCCATTGAAATTTGAACCTGCTGTTTTGTGGCTTTGAGATTGAACTGACATCGTCAAGTTTTTACATCTCAATTATTTCATGGTCTCAGTGCTCTTTAAAGTGTGGGATTTGTTCCTTAGAACCAAAGTTAGAATTAGCATCAAAATACAGTTGCTTGGGCTTCCCTGGTGGCGCAGTGGTTGAGAGTCCGCCTGCCAATGCAGGGGACACGGGTTCGTGCCCCGGTCCGGGAAGATCCCACATGCCGCGGAGCGGCTGGGCCCGTGAGCCATGGCTGCTGGGCCTGCGTGTCCGGAGCCTGTGCTCCGCAACGGGAGAGGCCACAACAGTGAGAGGCCCGCATACCACACACACAAAAAAATACAGTTGCTTATTTCTTCATGGGCATGGTGCTCTCAACTAAGAAATCAGCTTTATGAATTGAGGCAATGTATGAAATTGAATAATTTCTTATTTACTATTTTAAAAATTATTGAGTGATCAGAAATTAGTCTGGAACAGATGTGATATTTCAGAGTTTTTAAACCCTTCTTGGACAAACTTTTGTAATGCATGAGGCATAGGTTGTTTTGTTTTGTTTTTTACACACACACACATAGTATTATTCAAGAGTATTTTATTTCAAGGAAGGCTCAGTGTTTACAATAGACCAAAAGTTGGTAAGAATTTAGTCCAAAGAGCCTCCAACAGGAATGCAGCTTACCTGTTCCTGCCTGGCAACTTCAGACCTGAAGAAATTAAATCTGATTTCTCTTTGGCCAGCTGGGTTGTAACTTTAGGCTTTTTCATAGTTGAGAAAAGATCCTGAAGTTTCCTTGACTTTTTATCTACCAACTTATTTGGTTACGCTAAATTCCTTATCAAGACAGCCTAAGAATAGAACTTAATGGCAAGAGATAATACAAAGAATCCAGTTGAAATAGAAACTGCCATTCTAGATCTCTGCTGTGAAGCTGGGCAGGAGAGTTCAGACCACAGGATGTGCCAGACACCATGCTGAGTGTTTTATATACATTATAATTTTCATCTTGGCAGCATCCCGATGAGAGAAGTTATAGCTCTTCTCTTACAAATTAAGAAATTGAGGCTTAGAGAAGGTCAAGTAACTTGGCCAAGATGACTCACCTATTGAGTGGCAGAGTCAGAAATGAGACCCTGGCAGCCCAGGGTCATTGTTCCTAACTGCTGGCCGCCCTTCATCCATGAGACAGTTGGGCCAGTATTTGTTAGGTTCTGCACAGTCTTGTGCTTGAGGAATTAAGAGTCTCGGGAGAAAAACAGGACAATAAACAGAGGGAACTGCGGGGAAAGCTTTATATATGCACGCATAGTATATATAGATATATATATAGATATACACAGACACAAATATATAGTGTATGTGTTTATTTGTTTTATATATAGTCTGTGTGTATCACAGAAAAATGGACAGCGTATATACACACACACTATGTTTTTAAAGTTAATGAATAACCACAAGAATAATAGCTAACCTATAGTGCTTACTATGTGATAGGCACTCTTCTAAACATTTTGCATATATTAACTCATTTAATCCTTGCAACAATCCTGTTATTAACCCCGTTGTACAGATGAGGAAACAAGTTTAGAGAAATCCAATAACTTGCCAAGGTTCAAGTGCTAGTAAGTAGCTGCAGCTAGACTCCAGTGCATATGGCCTGGCTCCGGTGTCTCTTCTAACCCCCTTTCTGTTTTGTCTCTTAGAGAAGCTCGCCAAGTGGAAGGTACGTTACAAGGCATGCTGACTGACCACTGGACCCATGTGTGCAAAGCATAATAGTAGGAAAGTCTGAGAAGTGTGATGGGCTTGGATTTAGGACACAAGCAGGGCTGGTGAGAAGAGTTTTTCTAGAGCTAGAGATGGCGATGCTCTGCACAGAGCATGGGCTTTCCAGTGGGGAGCCATGAAGAGGCTCGTGCATTTTAGCAGGTATGAATTAGAGGCAGACTGGCTCCTGAAATTCAAATACTGCGATCACTAAAGAAAGCAGGTGGAGGTGCTGGTTTAGAACATTACAGCTTAGAAGCTACTTTAAACAAGCCAGCAGGTAAGAAATGGGATGAAAACAGTTGGGTCAGTGACAAGAGGAAGATTCTAGAAACCCGTAAGTAAGGAGACCTATAGGAAGAATTCACTCAGTGCAGCAGAGCTTTATGAGTGCATTTATGCCCACTCAGAGTACAGCTCAGAGAGGAGTTTTGAAATTGGGGAAATTCTTTCTTGGGGAAATACTTTCTTTACTGAGGAGTCAAAAAGCAGGTATAAATAACAGGAGCTAGTGCAGCAGCTAAACCTGAGTTTGACCTGAGCGTAAGAAAGGGTAATGGCAAACCAAGGTGATGAAAAGATGCCCAAGATGGGTGGGCTATATTGGTGGCAACAGCCTGGCCATTCTTTGATGAGGCTTCAAAAAACTGAGAAGAAATCTAGTAAATCTTAAAATTATTCAGTTCCTTTTTCATGAAAGTTCCTTTTGAGGAAAGTGTCAGTCGGTCTTTCCTAATGAAGGGGAAAGGGGTTTTCTCACCCTGGGTGAGGAAGCTGAGGCACCATTGCCCTCTGTCTTAAGGGGGTGCCTCTTCCTGCTCAAGCTGCCCCAAAGCTCAGGGCAAAGTTGGGCGCTTGACCAGAGGCGGACCTGACCTGACCCTTCCTATGAGAGGCTTCTTGCCGCATGACCTCCATACACACACGCTACCACACGTGACTAAAACAAGAACAGCCTACACACGTGGGCAACGAAGAATCCTTCAGAATTCAAGGCACAAATGACTTAATTTCTGTCCCAGAAAAGGGAGTTCTCCAGGATTTTGCTTTTGGTCACAGGCATATCGTAACTATAGTGTAGGGAAGTTGTGTCTTAGCGGGTAGGGGTAGTTTATAAAGGCAAAAGACAAAGTGTAGCCCAAATTACATTTGAAAAATCCCTCAAATCCCAGTGAAATGCTGACGGGGTATACAGGAGACTGCAACTTACTGAAGAAACGTCAGAGTCATATACTCCTGTCACTGTCCTAGCAGGGCAGATACTCCTGGTATGGGGTGACAGGCAGACTCACCCCCACTATTTAAATGTTCTCTCTCTCACCCGCCTCTTCCGCCTTTCTCTCCTGGCATTTATTGTTGAGTGGGTATAAATGTACATTGAAACTCAGGCTCCCACTCTCTAAACCGGGCTGGAATCGTCTTCAACAGAAGTATTCATGTGCAGCCTAAGACAGACATAAAAATTCACAGCAGCAGAGCATAGTATTTAGGTTCCTGTCAAGGCCAGCACTGCTAAGCTTTGGGAGAAGCAAAGTGAATTTTTATTGACCCTCTGAGTACTTCACCTACACAGCCAGCTAAGTTAACTGAAACACACAAAGCAGCATCACTTTGGTCTGTAGACCGATGTGATCCACACATTCGAACGTGTAGTCAGGCGACAGAGGTATGAGACCCAGACCAGCCCCTTCCTGACTGGGTTAGTCACTTACCCTCTCACAGCCTCAGTTTCTCAGCAGTGGAATGAAAGTTACAATAATAGCCACACAGGGCTGTGAGAAATAGATGATTTGTGAAGGTGCCTGGCATGTAGTGTTACTCAGTAATGTTTGTTTCTTCCTTCCTTGTATGGAAAGATGGACTGACCTATAAAAGTCCTTCCTAGTGTTGATAATAGGAAAGCCTTGCTCAGGCATCCTTTGGACCAGGAAAGGCTCCACACTGCTGAGGTTTTACAACTGGTCTTCTATTCCATGTTTGGGTCCATTGGGCACCACTACCTCTCCCTCATGTCTACCCATGCTCATCTTCATCAAGGAACAGGGGTCCTGGGTCCAGGTGAGAACTCATGAAGCCCTTTGAAAGGTCTCTTGGAAAAGCTGTCTCACCTCCAACCACGATCCCTGTTTTACATGAGGAAAGCTTATGTGAAAATTCTGGTCATTTATCACTTTTCAACAGGTGCAGCCACCATTAAACCTAAAGCTTTGCTGCTTGTGAGCAAATATTTGCATCTGATCTAGAAATGGGGCCCACAGGCTAGAGATGACGGAAAGAAAATAGGAGGAAAGGGGACCAGGAAGGGGGGTGTAGTAGCCTCCATTCACAGAGCCAAGCACCGTCACCCCTGGAGCCTCACTCCAAGTGAGCTCCTGATTCCTCAGGGTAAAGAAGACTTGAGCATTGTCTAATTTCTTTAAGAAGACACAAGATAAAGATTTGTAGATTACATTGTTACATTAATTATAGGAATGCGAGGTTTCCACAGTGAAAGTAATTCTTAAAATTTGACAGGTCCTTTAGTTATTTAGCTGGCTCTATTACAGCACTGAGTGCTGAAAACTTGTGTCTTCATTTATGTTCTATTTTTTTAATTTCTTGAAAAGAGAAGTAGTAGCAACATTGTATTTTTTATTTATTTTTTATTTATTTATTTATTTATTTTATATTTTTGGCTGCATTGGATTTTCGTTGCTGTGCACGGGCTTTCTCTGTTTGCGGCAAGCAGGGGCTACTCTTCGTTGCGGTGTGTGGGCTTCTCATTGCGGTGGCTTCTCTTGTTGTGGAGCACGGGCTCTAGGCACGCAGGCTTCAGTAGTTGTGGCTCACAGGCTCTAGAGCGCAGGCTCAGTAGTTGTGGCGCACGGGCTTAGTTGCCCCGCGGCATGTGGGGTCTTCCTGGACCAGGGCTCGAACCCGTGTCCCCTGCCTTGGCAGGCGGATTCTTAACCACTGCGCCACCAGGGAAGCCCAACATTGTATTTTTTTTTTTTTTTTTTTTTTTGCAGTACACGGGCCTCTCACTCTTGTGGCCTCTCCCGTTGCGAAGCACAGGCTCCGGACGCGCAGGCTCAGCGCCCATAGCTCACGGGCCTAGCCGCTCCGCGGCATGTGGGATCTTCCCGGACCAGGGCACGAACCCGTGTCCCCTGCATCGGCAGGCGGACTCTCAACCACTGCGCCACCAGGGAAGCCCCCAACATTGTATTTTTTAAATCCAAGTTGTTACCAGGACTTTTGTAAAGTCCTTGGGAAGTTTTTGAAGTTTAATTAAATTTTGATTGCCTCAGAAAAAGTAGACCTTCTTATTTACTATTGCCATTTCTTATTCAGCATATGAAACAAATCAGTTAATGGTGTTGCAACTAGGGTGTTTTAAATTATTGTTAAACATTTTTTGCAGTTTGATCATAACTGTAATCCAAGTTGCTTATGTTTTAAGAGTACAAAACTGAAAGATAACTTAGTTTTGGATTCAGATTTACCAGGATTCAACTTCTAGCTTTATGATTTTGAGCAAGTTTTTTAATCTCTCTGAACCTTAGTTTCCTCTCTGTGAAATAGAATAACTTTTCTATCTTATGGTATTGTTGTGAAATTGTATATAAATGTTAAGTTTTTCTGGGACTTCCCTGGTAGTCCAGTGGCTAAGACTCTGCGCTCCCAATGCAGGGGGCCCAGGTTCAATCCCTGGTCAGGGAACTAGATCCCACATGCTGCAACTAAGAGTTTGCATGCCACAGCTAAAAACCCGCATGCCACAACGAAGATCCTGCACTTGGCAACGAAGATCCCGCATGCTGCAACTAAGACCCGATGCAGCCAAATAAATGAATAAATAAATATTTTAAAATTAAATAAATGTTAAGTTTTTCCCTTTTATCCCTTTTTCTTGTACTTAGAAATCATTTTAAATTATTTTTCTGAATAAATAATGTATGTACATGATTTTTTTTAAGGTCAAAATAGTACAGAAGGATGTAAGGTGAAAAGTACATCTCCCTGTCTCCCTGACCCAGTGCCCCAGGCCTCATCCAGCAGTCTCTGTTGCCTACATGTACAGTTCCAGAGAGATTTCATGCAGAGAGAAGCATATTCTTTCACACGCACCTTCTTAAAACAGTTACTAACATCATATATGCATTGTCCTTCCCCCAACAAAATCTCTCCTACACATAGTTTTAAACATATTATCTATTGGTCACTGATCTATTAATTTTCCTTTATCCCCAAAGGAAAAAAAAGAAAGACATTTCTGAGGCTTTCTGCCAAACCAAAGAATTCCTACCTTACTTATATCCACAGAAAACAGTTAGATGACAAGTTAGCCTAGGGTGTTCCAAGAATTAAATGTTAACATCCCTGAAGAAAACTTTACACCTTTGAAGTAAAAAAATCTCAGAAAGGGACTCACAAATACTGTCACAAGATGCTCTAATGGTTACATTTGTAAACAATTAGGACTTATGCTTTTGTGAATGTTTCCTGTCTTCATGTTAACCTTACAAGTGTCCCCTAAATGGCTCTACAGGGTTCTCTTTCGTTTTCTACATCTGCATCAACTATCCCCTTAACTGTCTAAATTCCTTTTTACAAAAGCTTGCAATGTCAAGGCATAGACAGGCTTCCATTTGCTCTTTGCTAGAACTGAGTCAGAAAACATATACTTAAAATTTGAGACCAAGAATTTAGGAAACAATAGGTTATCCAGAAAAGAATATGCAGACCATTATAGTCTTCTCCCCCAATATTTGGAGATTTTCCCACATCAGTGCATACAGATCTGTCTGCTTCATTTTCTTTAATATTAACAAATGCATTGTGTATTGAATCAGTTCTCAATTGATGGACATTTCAGTTACTTAAAATCTTCATAATCTTTATGAAAGTCATATAACTGCCAAAAATCAATGATATACAGAAGTAACAAGTGGTGATTAATTTCTGGCTTTTTGATTGTTTCTTACTGTGAGAGCCCTTTTTATTTCATGCTGAGAGAGTTCCAAGTTAAAACTATTTAAACACTAATTAGTGGTTGCTAATTGGGATAGTATATATCCCAATCAGCTCAATTTTATGGAGTATTTACTGGCCCAATGTGAAGACACTGAAATAAAATATATCTGAGTTGTATCCATGAGTAGTTTTTGGTCTAATTGGGGAAGGAAGATTAAAAAAAAAAAAAACACAGCAAGTAGGACAACACACATAATCAGGTACTTATATTTTGCAGAGAATTGCAAAATCTTCTCTTTTATCTTTTTAAATTGCATTCATCAATTTCAGGATTTGAAGGTCTAGAAGGGACTTTAAGCCACACTAAGAGAAGTCTAAGCCATTGATAATAAATTGATCAGGTTTCCACTATTGGTTATGTCATACTAGCTTGTTGCAGTTCAACCATCATACCAAGCACAACCAGCAAATATGGAAAAAGCATTTTTTCAAACATTCTATCTTATGACATTGAAGAGCTATCAATGCAGTGAGGACTTCAGGAGCCACAAGCCCAGAGAAAAGGAAAGTTCAACGATGAGCATTTGAGGCATTTGCTAATTCATAAACAATAGCTGTGAAGTGACCAAAATGTGGTGGCTGACAGACGGAGATGAGGAGAGCTCAGGCAGTCCTGTTGGGCTTGTGAGACAAAACTTAGAGTTCAGGGCCCACCAAGGAGAACAAACCCTGATAAACACCCTAGGCTTTCCATTGGAATCCCCAAAGGGCTACACTCTGCAATTAGAGGATGAACTAGAATTTGACTAGCCTTCTCAAAAACTGAAGTGCAACTCTGAATTTGCTTAATTTCTGATTGGATCAAAGTGACATACCCATACCCTAAAAGTGATATGTTTCCACCCAAGGCAATAGGAAATCCTCTGGAGGAAGGTACCACCATCAGCAGCCTCAGATTATCACAACACTTTTCATATATAATGTCTAGCAATCCATCAAAAATACCAGGCATACCAGATGACCAAATGACCAAAAAAGAGAAAAAGCAAAGAATAGAACTAGATCCACAAGAAATACAAATATTGGAAATATAAGACATAGAATTTAAAATAACTTTAAGTATTTTTAGGAAACCAATGACAAGACGGATAATTTCAGCAACTAAATAGAAACAACAAAGCATTATATGGAATGTGAGGACTGAAAAATATACTAGTTGAAAGTAATAACTCAATAGAAGGTTTAACATCAACTTAAACATCACTGAAGAAAGGATTTATGACCTGGAAAGGAGAAAATATGCAACCTGAAACACAAAAAGAAAAAGAGGAGAAAAATACAGAAAAGGGCATAGGAGCGTTTATATTGTGATGAAAAACATCTAATTTACATGTAATTCACGTCATAGAAGGCAAGGAGATAAATTGAAACAGAGCAATACTTGAATAGGTAATGGCTGGGAATTTTCCAGAACTAACAAAAGACATCAAACCACTGATTCAAGGAAACGATACCCATAGTAAAAGTGAAAAAAAAGGACAAAGAAAAATTTTAAAGCAGTTAGAGGAATAAAAGATACTTCCTTAACTGAGAAGAAATTCACATAACAAAAAATTAACCATTTTAAAGTGAACAGTGGCATTTAGTCTATTCACAATATTGTGTAACCACCACTTCTACCTAGTTTTTTTAAAGTTTTCAACATCCCAAAAGGAAACCCCCTACCCATTAAGTCATTGCTCCCTATTCCACTCTCCCCAGCCCCTGATAACCACCTCATCTGTGTTCTGTCTCCATGGGTATGCCTGTTCTGGATATTTCTAAAAATTGAATCATATGGAATATGTGACCTTTTGTGTCTACCTTCTTTCACTTAGCATGTTTCAAGGATCATCCACATCATAGTATGCATGTATCTGTGCTTCATGCCCTTTTATGGTTGAATAATAGTGTAATCGTTTGTTGTATCTATATATATGCCACAATTTGTTCATCCATTCATCTATTGATGAACATTTGGTCTACTTTCACCTTTTGGCTGCTGTAAATAATACTGCTATGAATTGGTGTACAAGAATCTGTTTACATCCCTCTTTTTAATTCTTTTAGGTATATACCTAGGAGTGGAATAGCTGAGTCATATGATAATTAATTCTATGTTTAACTTTCTGAGGAACCTCCAAACTGTTTTCTACAGTGGCTGAACCATTTTATATTCCCACCAGTAATGTACAAGGATTCAAATTTCTCTACATTCTCATCGGGACTTATTATTTTCCTTTTTTTTTAAATTATAGCCAATTCTAGTGGGTGTGAAGTAGCACCTCATCGTGGTTTTGATTTGATTTTCCTAATGACTAATGACATTGAGCATCTTTTCATGTGCTTGTTGACCACTTATATGTTCTTTAGAGAAATGTATATTCAAGTCCTTTGCCCATTTTTTATAAATTGATTTATTTTATTTATTTATTTTTGACTGCATTGGGTCTTCATTGCTGCATGCGGGCTTCCTCTAGTTGCAGCGAGTGGGAGGCTCTGCTTCGTGATGGTGCACGGGCTTCTCATTGCAGTGGTGGGCTTCATTGTGTTGGCTTCTCTTGTTGCAGAGCACAGGCTCTAGGCACGTAGGCTTCAGTAGTGGTGTGCGGGCTCAGTAGTTGTGGCTTGCGGGCTCTAGAGTGCAGGCTCAGTAGTAGTGGCGAACAGGCTTAGTTGCTCTGCAGCATGTGGCATCTTCCCGGACCAGGGCTCAAACCCGTGTCCCCTGCATTGGCAAGCAGATTCCTAACCACTGTCCCACCAGGAAAGCCCTGCCCATTTTTAAATTGGATTGTCTTTTTGTTACTGAGTTGTAAGAGTTCCTTGTATATTTCAGATACTACACCCTTATCAGATATATGATTTGCAAAGAGTTCCTTTCATTCTTTGTCTATTCACTTTCTTGATAGTGTCTTTCAAGCACAAATTTTTAATTTTGATGGAGTCTTTTTTTTCTTTCATTGTTTGTGTTTTTAGGTGTCATATCTGAGAGACCATTGCCTAATCCAAAGTCACAAAAACTTCAAGAGTTTTGTAGTTTTAGCTCTTATGTTTAGATCTTCATCCATTTTGAGTCAACATATGTATGTGATGTGAGGTAGAGATCCAAATTCTTTTGCATGTAGATATCCATTTGTCCCAGTACCATTTGTTGAAGAGATTATTCGTTTTTCCCTGTTGAATAGTCTTGGTACCCTTGTCAAAATTCAGTTGAGCATAATATATGAGTTTATTTATGGACTCTCAATTCTATTTTATTGACTCTATGTCTGTCCTTGTACCAGGATCACATGGTATTGATTACTGTTGCTTTGTAGTAAGTTTGAAATTGGGAATTGTGAGTCCTCCAACTCTGTTTTTCCTTCTTCAATATGAAATATATTACTTTCTTAATTTTAATTTTATTGGACTATCATTGATTTACAATGTTGTGTTAGTTTCAGGTGTACAGCAAAGTGATTCAGTTATACATATAATGTATTCATTCTTCTTTAGATTCTTTTCTCTTATAGGTTATCCCAGAACATTGAGTAGAGTTCCCTGTGCTATACAGTTGGGCCTTGCTGGTTATCTATCTTATATGAAATATATTACTTTTAAAGCAGCAACAGAGGACTGACAGTTGGTGTCTTGACAGAAACAATGGAAACCAGAAAACAGTGGAATGAAGTGTTACAGGAAAAACATGCCAACCTAAAAACCTAGGGGAAAAAAATTCATCAAAAATAAAGATGAGGGGACTTCCCTGGTGGCGCAGTGGTTGAGAGTCCGCCTGCCGATGCAGGGGACGCGGGTTCGTGCCCCGGTCCGGGAAGATACCACATGCCGCGGAGCTGCTAGGCCCGTGAGCCATGGCCGCGGAGCCTGCGCGTCCGGAGCCTGTGCTCTGCAATGGGAGAGGCCACAGCAGTGAGAGGCCCGCATACCGCAAAAGAAAAAAAGAAAAAAGAAAAAAAAAAAAGAATAAAGATGAGGGGACTTCCCTGGTGGTCCAGTGGTTAAGAATCCATAGTGCAATGCAGGGGACACCGGTTCAATCCCTGGTCAGGGAACTAAGATCCCACATGCCACGGGGCAACTAAACCCTCATGCCATAACTACAGAGTCTGGAGCCTGCACACCACAACTAGAGAGGAGCCCTCACACCACAACAAAGAGCCCACGGGCTGCAACTAAGACCCGATACAGCCAATAAATGAATAAATATATTTTAAAATTATGATACTCTTAAAAGTTTTTTATTTATTTATTTATTTATTTATTTATTTATTTATTTTTGCGGTACGCAGGCCTCTCACCATTGTGGCCTCTCCCATTGCAGAGCACAGGCTCCGGACGCACAGGCTCAGCGTTCATGGCTCATGGGCCCAGCCGCTCTGCGGCATGTGGGATCCTCCCGGACCGGGCCACGAACCCGTGTCCCCTGCATCGGCAGGCGGACTCTCAACCACTGCGCCACCAGGGAAGCCCTTAAAAGTTTTTTTAAAAAAATAAATACATTTATAAAAATAAAGATGAAACAAGACATTTTCCAACAAACAGAAACACTGAAAGGGAGTTCTTCAGGCAGAAGAAAATTATTCCAGATAAAAACATGGAGATGCAGGAAAATTCAAGAGCAACATCAAGGGTAAATATTCAGGTAAAATGACAATTGATGTAATATAAAACACTGATAATAATGTCTTGTGGAAATTAGTTGACATTAATTGCACAAAAAGACGGGAGAGGATAAATGGAATAAAAGTACTCTTAAGACACTTGTATTTACAGGAATAATTAAAAACACCAATTTATATTAGATGTTAATAAATCAAAGACACATGTTGTGATCCAGGGTAACAACTAAAAAAATAATGGTCTCTAGGTTAGCAAAACCACTAAAAGAATAATAAATAATATATAATAAACTTATGAGGGAGAATGGAATAATAAAGTCACCTTTAAGAAGAGTTAAAAATAAAAAGGAGGAAAATAATATGGAACAAAACAATATAATGATAAATTTAAATCCCAATGTGTCAGTAATGAATGTAAATGGATGCTTAAATACTCAAAGATAAATATAGACTAGATTTAAAATTTATATACATATACATCAATGAATGTGTAATAGTTCTTTAATATGAGACAGAAATGTTGAAAGTAAAATGGTAGAAAAATATATAGCATGTAAATATTAACCAAAAGAAAATTGTTATATAAATATAACAAAATATGCTTTAAGGTAAAGAGGGACACTTCATAATGATGAAGGAGTTAATCCATCATGAAGAAAACAGTTCTAAATTTTGGTACCTAATATATCTTCAAAATGTATGAAGGAAAAATTGACAGATCTAAAAGGAGACAGTTCCACTGTCACAGTGGGAATTTTATTTTTTTTAATTAATTTATTTTATTTATTTATTTTTTGGCTGTGTTGGGTCTTTGCTGCTGCACTCAGGCTTTCTCTAGTTGCGGCGAGCGGGGGCTACTCTTCATTGCGGTGCACGGGCTTCTCATTGCAGTGGCGCCTCTTGTTCTCTTGTTGAGCACAGGCTCTAGGCACCTGGGCTTCAGTAGTTGTGGCACACAGGCTCAGCATTTGTGGCTCGCGGGCTCTAGAGCGCAGGCTCAGTTGTTGTGGCATACAGGCTTAGTTGCTCGCGGCATGTGGGATCTTCCCAGGCCAGGGATTGAAGCCGTGTCCCCTGCATTGGCAGGCAGATTCTTAACCACTGTGCCACCACCAGGGAAGTCCCAGTGGGAATTTTAAACACACCTCTTGGTAACAAGCAGAGAAATACTCATTAAGGATCTAGATTTGAACAACATAATTAATAGACAAGATGTAATTGACATATATATGGCACTCATCAACTACAGGATATAATTTTCAAGTGTACATAGATCATTTACTAGAATAGACCATATTCTGGGTGATAAAGCAAATGTCAACAAATATATAAGGATTGACGTCATACAGAGTATGTTTTCTGACCACTGGAATTAAGTTAGAAATCAATAACAAAAAGATATTGGAATGATAGGAATCAAGTAATAAACTTCTAAAAAAAAGCCTCATGAGTCAAGAAATTGTAGTTGTAATTATAAAAAAATTTTAATTGAATGCCAGTAAAATCACAACATATCAAAACTTGTGTGATGCAGCTAAAGCCATGTTAGAGGGAAATCTGTGACTTTAAATGCATATATTAGAACAGAAGAAAGGCTAAAAGTCAGTGTTGTAAGCATTCCTCTCAGTTAAAGAACAGCAAACTGAATCAAAGGAGTTAATAAACATCATATATTAATTTACTAGAAAACAAATATACAGTAGAAAAAAATCAACCAAGTAAAAGTTGTTTCTTTGAAAAGACTAATAAAATTGACAACCTCTGCTGATCAAGAAAAAAGACCCAAATGACCCATAAGAAAAACAAAAAAGAGGACATCAGTACAGAGCTTACATACATTAAAAATAAGGATAATAAAGTTCATAAAAGCAGAAAGTAAAATGGTAGTCACCAGGGATCAGAAGGAGGGGGGGAAAAGGGGAATTGTTTTTTAATGGGTATAGATTTCAGATTTGCAAGATGAAAAAGTTCTTCAGCTGTTTCACAACAACGTGAATATACTTAACACTACTCAACTGTACACTTAAAAATGGTTAAGATGGCAAATTTTATGTTATGTTTTTTACTACAATAAAAAAATTAATAATAAAAGAGTATTATGACAACTTTGTGTTAAGAATCTCTGAAATTTAAATGAAAATGGACAAATTCCTTGAAAAATACTAATTACCAAAATTGACACGGAAGAAAGGAAATCTGAATTCTCCTACATCTAAGTAATAAATTAAAGTCATATTTTAAAATCTTCCCTCAAAGAAAAACTCTAGGGGTAGGAGATTAACAGGTACAAACTACTATGTATAAAATAAGCAAGATACAAGGATATGGTATACGGCACAGGGAATATAGCCAAATTTTATAATAACTTTGAATGGAGCATAATCTATAAAAATATTGAATCACTATGTTGTATACCTGAAACAAATGTAACATTATAGATATTATATTGTTAATGTTATAACATCAACTATACTTTAATTTTTTTAATAATTAATTTTTAAAAAATTTTAAAACTCTAGGCCTAGGTGGTTTCACTGATGAATTGTTTATAACATCTAAGGAAGAAATAAAACAGTCTTACACAAATTTGTCCAGAGAATAGAAAAAGAGGAATACTTCCAAGTCCTTCACTGAGACCAGCATAACACTAACACCAAATCATGACAAAGACATTACAAAAAGGAAAATTACAAGTTAATTTACTATATGAATATAGATACAAATATTCTAAATAAAATATTAGCTAAATGAATCTGACAATATATAAGTAGGAAAAATTACAGCCAAGTTAGATTTGTTAAAAAATGCAAGGTTGAAAGTCAGTGCGATTCAACACATTAACAGAATGAAAGTGAAAAGTCATATTTTTATCTTAATAGATACAGAAAAGACATTTGCTGCAATTCAGCACCCATTCTTCCTTATCTAATAGTGAGTATTTTCAAAACTACAGCAAACATCATACTTAATAATGAAATATTTAAAACTTTTCCTTAAGGTTGGAAATCAAGATACCTCCTGTGGTTTCTCCAACATTTTATTGGCAGTCTTAGCCAATATGATAAGGCAAGAAAAAGAAATAGATGTAAGGATTGGAAAGGAAGAAATAAAACTGTCACTATTTACAAACAACATAGTAGTATATGTAAAAACTCCACAAGACTCCACAAATCAGTTCTTAAAATGAATAAGTAAATTTAACAAGGTCAATTTTCTTTCTATATGCCAACAATAAGCAATTAAAAATGAAATTTTTAAAAAGATACCATTTACAAAAGCATCAAATATACATCAAATACTGAGGAATAAATCTAAAAGAATATGTGCAAGATTTCTACACAAAGAACTATAAAGCATTATTGAGAGAAATTAAAGATGACTGAAATAAATAAATATACCAGGTTGATAGGTTATAAGACTCAATATTATAAAGATGTTAATTCTCCCCAAATTGACCTATGGATTCACTGCAGTTTCAATCAGATCCCAGTAGGGGTGTGTGTGTGTGTGTGTGTGTGTGTAAAACTTGACAAGCTGATTGTAAAATTTACATGGAAATTTAAAAGGCCAAAAATAACAAGACAATCTTGAAGAATGATAAAGTGGAGGAATTACTGAACTCGATATTAAGACTTTTTATAAAGGTACAGTAATTAAGATTGTGAGGTATTGATACAAGGATGGACAAATAGCTTAATAGAACAGAATATGGTCCTAAAACGACCATGCATTTATGAACACTTGAATCATATGAAGGTATCACTGTACAGTAGTGAGTATAAGGATGGTCTTTTCAATAAGTGGTGCTGCATCAACTGAATATCTATAAAGAAAGAATGAATCTTTTTTTTTTTTTTTTTTTTTTTTTTTTGCGGTATGCGGGCCTCTCACTGTTGTGGCCTCTCCCGTTGCGGAGCACAGGCTCCGGATGCGCAGGCTCAGCGGCCATGGCTCACGGGCCCAGCCGCTCCGCGGCATATGGGATCCTCCCGGACCGGGGCACGAACCCGTATCCCCTGCATCGGCAGGCGGACTCTCAACCACTGCGCCACCAGGGAGGCCCAGAAAGAATGAATCTTGATTCCTGCTTCACACCATACTCAAAAATGAATTTGAAGTGGAGCATAGACCTAAATATGAATGGTAGAACAATGAAGCTTCTGAAAGATAAAGTAGAATATCTTCAAAACCTTGGGATAGGCAGTTTCTTAAACAGGACTCAAAAGAGCACTAACCATAAAATAAAAGATAGATAAATTGGTCCACACTAAAATTAAGAAATTCTGTTCATCACAATACACTATTTTAGAAGAAAACCTATAATACTTATAGCAAAGTAATAAGTAATACGTATATTACTTATATAATGTCATAAGTAATACTTACAACAAAGGACTCATACTCAGAATAAAGAAGGAGAAGACTGACAACCTGATAGAAAAATGAGCAAAAGAAATAAATACATGTTTCAGGATGAGCAAGATGTACAAATAGCCTAAAAACATATTAAAAAGTGCTCATCCTTTTTAGTCATCAGGGGATGTAAGTTAAAACCACAATGAAGTACCATTATTTACCCACCAGAAGTGCAAAAATTTAAAGGTCAGAAAATATCAAGAATTAGTGTAGATATAGAACTGGAATTCTTATCCATTGGCGGGGGTAAAAATTGTTACAGCCACTTTGGAAAACTGCCAGTATCTGCCAAAACTGCCAGTATATGCATACCCAGCAATTTCACCCCTAGTTTACCTAAGAGAATTGCATACACATGTACAAAAAAGAAGCACAAGAATATTCCTAACAGCAATATTCATAATAGCTCCAAAATGGAAACAAAGCAAACGTCCATCAATAGAAGATTGGATAAATAAATTGTGGGGTAGTCGTACAATGGAATATCATGCAGCAGTGAAAATGAACAAACTACTGCTATATTCAATGACGTGGATGAATGTCACCACATAATATTGTCTGAAAGAATCCAGACACAAAAGAAGATATACTCTGTTTCTATTTATGTAAAATTGAAAATAGACAAAACTAAACCATGGTCTGAAAAGTCTGGATTGTGGTTTCCTTTGGAGGAGAAGAGAGGACCTAGTGACTGGGATCAATAGAGGTCCTTGTGGGGTGCTTGTAGGGTTCTAGTTCTTGATCCAGTGATTTCATGGGTGTGTTCTCTTTGTAAAAATTCACTGAGCTGTATACTTATACTTTGTGCACATCTGTATATAGGTTATACCTCAAGAGTTTACTTAATAACATTACGTAGCCAATAACAAAAATAATAATAATCAGTTAATCAGTAAATAGGATGTTTCCAGGTGTTGAAAAATATGCTGTGCTTTCTTGGCAAAGCCAGCATCATGCCATTCTCTGAAATTCAGCTGCTTGTGTGTTCCTCTCTTGATATTATATTTTTCTCAAGTAAACTGGTTAATAGCTGGGTAGATTACTGAGTAAATTCTGACCCATTATTTATTACCAAAGATTTGGTGTCAGCTGATCAGTACACTAACACAAAAAGTTAGGTCATTTCCACTTCTGACAGCTTTAGTTCTTCCTGCAGAGCAGGAAGCCTCTTCTTTTGCTGGGTTTCTTTTGTTTGTTTGGTTTGGTTTTTAAATCTTTAACCCTGGGACTTCCCTGATGGCACAGTAGATAAGACTCTGAGCTCCCAATTCAGGGGGCCCAGGTTCGATCCCTTTTCAGGGAACTAGATCCCACATGCGTGCCGCAACTAAGAGTTCACATGCCACAACTAAGCAGCCCACATGCCATAACTAAGGAGCTTGCAAGCCACAACTAAGGAGCCCTGGGCCCACAACTAAGGAGGCTGCCTGCTGCAACTAAGACCCTGTGCAACCAAGTTAAAAAAAAAAAATTCTTTAACCCTTTAGCCCTGTTGGACTATGCAGATTCCTCTGAGGGTTGAGACTCAGCTGTCAGAGATCAAAGATCCCATCTTTTACTTGGGACTCCTCTAAGAAGTCTGCTTATACAGATGGTAAGCATCTTTGAATTCATCCCAGTTTTTTAAATGCAGAAGTTTTTAATATAGGAAAGTTAAACAAGAAAATAGAAATGGTCCTACTACTCATACTAGTGCGTGAAATGCTTTCATTTAATACTTGTCTATACTCCTTATAACAGCCTTCCTCTCCTCCCTGCCCATCATATCATTTGAACAATAAGAACAAAGTTACAGAACTTATAATACCTGATTTCAAGATTTAAAAAGCTGTAGTAATCAAGACAGTGTTACATTAGTGTAAAGAGAGACAAATGAATTGCTGGAATAATGCCCAGAAAAAGACCATACACATTGATCAATGGATTTTCAACCAAAGTGCCAAGGCAATTCTATTGGGAAAGGATAATCTTTTAAACAAATGATGCTGGAACAATTGAATATCCATAGGCAAAAGCTGAACTTCAACCTTTATTTCTCACCATATACAAAAATGTATTTGAAGTGGATCATCTAAATGTAAGAGTTAAAAATATAAAACATGAACACATAGGAGAAAATCTTAATGACCTTGGATTTGGCAAAGATTTTTTTATTCAGACACAAAAAGCACAAACTATAAAAGGAAAAATCAATAAATTGGATTTTATCAAAATTCAAAACTTTTTGCTTTTCAAAGGGCATTGTTATAAAAATTAAAAGGCAAGCCACAGACCAGGAGAAAATATTTGCAAAACATATATCTGACACAGGACTTGTTTCTAGAATTTTTTTTTAAACTCTTATGAGTCAATAATAAGAAGACAACTAAATTTTTTTAGTGGGCAAAAGATTTGAACAAAAGGCTTCACACACACACAAAAAAGGCTTCACAGAGGAAGATATACAGTTGGCTAATAAGCACAGGAAAAGATGCCAAATATCAGAGAAATGCAAACTAAAACCACAATGAGATACTACTAACACTCCTACTAGAATGACTGAAATGTAAAAAATTGACCATCTAAATGCCGACAAGGATGCCAAGGAACTGGAGTTCTCATTCACTGCTGGTGGGGTACAACCATTTTCGAAAAGTAAACATACACCTATCCAGTGATTCCACTCCTAGGTACCTACCAGAGAGAAAGGAAGGCACATGTCCACACTCAGACTTGTACGCAGATGTTCGTATCAGCTTTATTTGTAAGAGCCAATAAATTACCATATGATTCCACTTAAATCAAATTCTAGAAAGATGCAAACTAATCTGTGGTCTACCTGGAGATAGGAGCAGAATTGGAGAAGTGCAAGAATTATCAGAGACACCAGGAAACTTTTGAAGGTGATGGAGGTGTTCACTATCTTGATTCAGGTGATGGCTTCAGGGGTGCATACATATGTCCAAACTTGTCAAACTGTACACCTTAAATATGTGCATTTTGTTGTATGTTACATGTACTTCAATAAGGCTGTAAAAACAAACAGTTGTTCAGAAAAGGAAGGACCAGAGTAAGCATGGATCAGCTCTGAATAGCACAAATAGTCAAATAATGTAGACACAATCTGTTAAATCTTTTTCTAAAATTAATTAATTTATTTATTTGGCTGTGTTGGGTCTTCGTTGCTGCCTGCGGGCTTCCTCTAGTTGCAGCGAGCAGGGGCTACTCTTCGTTGCAGTGCAAGGGCTTCTCATTGCGGTGGCTTCTCTTGTTGTGGAGCACGGGCTCTAGGTGCGCGGGCTTCAGTAGTTGTGGCACCTGGCCTCAGTAGTTGTGGCTTGCCGGCTCTAGAGCACAGGCTCAGTAGTTGTGGTGCACAGGCTTAGTTGCTCCACAGCATGTGGGATCTTCCCGGACCAGGGCTCAAACCAGTGTCTGCGCCACCAGGGAAGCCCTAAATCTTTTTTTAAATTGAAGTATAGTTGATTTACAATGTTGTGTTAGTTTGTGGTATGATTCAGATATATATATATATATATATATATATATATGTATGTATCTATATATATATACTTTTTTATATTCTTTTCCATTATAGTTTATTATAAGATATTGGATATAGTTCCCTGTGCTATACAGTAGGACCTTGTTGTTAACACTGAATTTTTAATCAAAATATAGTTATATTGGGGCAATGGAAAATATGTGTGGATGTGGTAGAGGGGAGGGGAAAAGTCCTCATTTTCCATAGGAGGAGCGCGGTAGATAAAGTCTAAGACTGAAACAATTAGGAAGGATCAACACAGGCATATTATTTAGGGACATGGATCAACTCAAAGTGGCTGTCTGAGAAAGGAGGACTGGAGATCACTGGTCTTAACATGTGTAGAATTAACCATGTAAATGAACTTTGATATAAATAAAAACTTTTTAATGCATT
Source organism: Mesoplodon bidens (assembly GCF_964165515.1). Lineage (NCBI taxonomy): Eukaryota > Metazoa > Chordata > Mammalia > Artiodactyla > Ziphiidae > Mesoplodon > Mesoplodon bidens. The sequence continues at coordinate 174,268,823 of NC_138160.1, read as the reverse complement.
ATCAGAGCTTCAAAGTCACATCTGTCAGTCTGCTCAGCTGATGACTCTGTGCCCACCCTACCCCCACCATCGGGCTCAGCCCAGAACAGGTGCTCAAACAGGAGGTTTGAGAGTTCTCCACGTGACCGTGTGTCCCCAGACAGAAGTCTTCAAATGTATAAGTGGAGTCTTTTTCTCTTAAGAAAAAGACAGGCAGCTTTTGCTTGAAGAGCTCCAGTGGTTAATCTCTTGTGGATCCAAGCACTGGAATTTACGTGTTTAAAGTGTGCTTACACTGAGGGATGCCTGTATTCTTTTCATGATAAGAGCCCAAAATGGAGATATTTGAGAAAATGTGATGCTTTGAAGTAGTCTGCGTTCTTTCCTTCAGGCCATGTGGGGAGCCTAGGCCTGACGACCTATTAAGTCTGTTTTCCTTGTTCCTTTTTTAGGTGGTCACTTCTTTCATCGGAACTCTCTGTCCCCTCGGAGCCTGGTGTATGAAAGTGAATTCTCCACAATCGAACCTTCTTTGGACATGTATGATGAGAACAAAACCTGATTTTTAAACATGGGCTGCCACCTCTTTTGTGATTTGATTTATGATCACCTTTCTTATTTTGTATTCTTCTGTCAGTATCCATTTTGGAAGAATGGCAGTGCTTTCCAAGCACAGGTTGGGGCTCAGGGTTAAATTGCCAAGTTCCCCCAAGGTGAGGCTTTGAGGACAACGTTATTGCCCAGGTAGCCTCATGGCACGGAAAACCTACCCAAAGCTAGCCACTGAACATGGGCCCCAGCAAGCCTGGCTGTTTCCAGAGAAGAGGCGGGGCCCAGGGGTTAATGTTGCAATGCCAACGTGTCTCTGAATAATCACATGCTATTCTGTGTCGGTTTGCCGCTGGGGGTTTTTAAATACCTTTTGTGCCCCCACTTATAATGCATACTAAAGCCTGCAGGCACTGCTTCTTACTGCTGCAGGGCACAAGTTGCTGCTCCTTGGCCCACTCTGTATTTTCCTGTCTCTTACTTTACTTCCTGTTAAAGGACCTCTTTCTAAAGGTTCCTAAGAGAAAGCCTTGCCTTTTGTCCCTCCTCTGAGACTGACCCAGCGCACTGCAGTGGAGCTGCAGGCTGTGCAGGATGGGCAGTTGTCTGTGTTGTTGCCCGCGTCCCTCATAGAGCATGACATAAGGTGACGAGTGCTTATGTGACCACTGAAACACTGAAGGCCCTGTCCCTGAGGCCAGTGGACTTGTCTCCTTGGCAACTGCTGAGGTGTATGGGGAGATAGTGCCCAGGAGGCCAGCTGGGCATGGTGATCCCCAGGTGACGGCCAGTGGTTGTCAAAATCAGAATGTTCTGAGTGCTTTCTTGAGAAAACCAAACCACCTCCTTGCTCTTACATACCATATAAGCACCCGTCTTCAGTCTTCACCCATCCAGCCCAGTCCCCTCCCATCAGCCTCAGCTTCAGCATGAAGCAGGCACAGGAGCTTACAGGAAAGCCTTGGTAGCCAGCATGGCAGACATGAGGGACACACATGCTCTTCCCACATGCCTGGGATGACATCAAGTTAACATCGCAAGAAACATGTATCCTAAAAGTAATCCCAACACAGAACCACAGTGAGTAAATTTATAAAACAAATTACGCATACTTTTTGCTTAAGGACACACCATAGTTCAGCCTGTTTCTCCCATCGATATAAACTACGGAGAGATGTAAATGCAAATTCTCACATCCTTGTATGATAGTGGAAACTTCAGTTCCATATGCCTAGATCCAGCAGCAAGCCATGCAGAGTTGCCCTGCGATTTGTATTGACTCTGTAGAACAGAGTTCGAAGTGAACACTTGCCATTTTTCATGTGCAGCTGGCTTCTCCTCTTGTGATGTGTCGCTAAGATGCCTCAGACACAGTTGTGCCTGGAACAAAACCCCGCAGAGAACCAGGGAGTGACGTCACCTCCGAGTGACCAAAAGCATGTTATTATCATTTGAGGCTGAAACAGTGCAGAGTTTTAAGGTTGTAGCAGCTTTTTCTTTTTACCTTTAACCAAGGGCTTTTGTTTGGTTTTCCTTTGTACTATAGTCTTTGTACTGTAAAAATATTTTTGATAAACAGTTCCAAGAGAACACTATTCAGAAAGACAGGTTTGCCCCACTGGCTTTACAGTGAGAGAATATGTCTCAAGGAGATTAGAACTCGGTCTGCCAGAGGTTCCAGACACTCACCTGCGTTTATATTTGGTTTGGCTCACCTGACAGAGAAAATGGCTCAGTTCTGACTATGTCGTCCCTATCATGACCTTGTTTCCTGAACCAGAACTCAGATCCGAATGGAGTGTTTTCTTCTGATTAGTACAATCTTATAAGAGCATAGGCAGGGGCTTCCCTGGTGGCACAGTGGTTAAGAATGAACCCGCCAATGCAGGGGACACGGGTTCGAGCCCTGGGCTGGGAAGATCCCACATGCCACAGAGCAACTAAGCCCGTGCGCCACAACTACTGAGCCCACACACCTAGAGCCCGCAAGCCACAACTACTGAGTCCGCATGCCACAACTACTGAAGCCCGCGTGCCTAGGGCCTGTGCTCCACAACAAGAGAAGCCACCACAATGAGAAGCCTGCGCACCGCAATGAAGAGTAGCCCCCGCTCGCTGCAACTAGAGAAAGCCCAGGCGCAGCAACGAAGACCCAAGGCAGCCATAAATAAATAAATAAATAAATAAATAAATAAACCACTACATTTCATATATATTTTTAAAAAAGCATATACATTAAATTTCACTCCAGACATTACTGAAAAGAAATGAAATTACTTGAGATGAAATTAAATATTCAGGTGCCTAAAAGTCCACCTATTAATATAATATTTGAATTTCTGGTAAATCTAGGCACACATTCACTGTCAAATAACCAAGGAGGCATTTCCGACAGGGGAATTCTCTTAGCATAGTGCTTCGGATCCCAGCTCAACACCCTTTTCCTAAAAATTGGGGCCACTTTCCTGCTCAGCTAGAGAATGTCCTGCCTTTGTCAGGAGAGGCAGTAACTTCTCCGGGGAGGTCATATACTCCAGGAATAGCGAGGGTAGCATTCTTCATCCCAAACAACAGAGCTTCGCTGGCTGCTGTGCCGAGGGGAAAGCCTCAGCCCAGCCACCCCCAGGACCCTGGCACAAGCCCCTGACGCCAGGGGCTGCTTGCCGTGTGAGCTTTGCGAGAAGGCACTTCTCACCATGGGCAGTCCTGCCCGTAAGAAGCTTGCGGTGCGGGGAGCCGAGTGCCTTGGCCATGTGGCAAAGTGGGGGTGTGGAGAGGCGCTTCTGCCCTGTATGAGTATCTCAGTTGTTGCAAGTCTTCCGGCTGCAGTGATCGTTAGCCAGGAATAATATGATAACCTCTGATTGTTTTTTGTGGGCTTTGGGGGGAAGGGGTGGGGAGTCCTATCTGAAGAGTGGAAGGAGCGGAGTGGGCTTCGTACACCACAAACCGTCCGTCCCTCCAGTGGACTGCTCTGAGCTGGGCCTGGCTCCAGCCTCTTCCTCCTGGCAAGGCCTCTACCCTGTCTCCAAGCCAAGCTGGGTACAGAACCAGCAGGCACCACAGGACGAGGGTGGAGCGGGGTCCGGAGCAGCCAGAACCGTCAGCTGATCTGCGAGGAATTCGGTTGTGACAGTTAAAATGCAAACGCTTACAATTTGGTGATTTTTAACTTCCTAAGGGAAGAACTGCCCATAGCCCTCCTTTCCTGTTATTTTCGGGAGAGCGGAGAGGCGGCTGGCCAGATAACAGCCAAGCTATCCGCAGTACAAGGGTCGGGCTTGGTGGTGTGAGTGGGCGGCATGTCTGTCCAGGGCTGCCCGCCTCTACAGCCTCAGGGGAAGACAGGTTCCACCACCAGGTGGTTAAGACCACCTGACAAAGTCTGGTGAGTCCCACTTTGGAAGAAAGGCTCCATCTCCTAGTCCCTCCTTAGCCCTGGCTCAGAGGAACATAATGAAGCACTTTCCTGAACACCGGTTTGAACTGATGCATGCAACAGCCTAGCTTCTGAAAGATGCGGCCGCAAAGGGTTTAAGCAAAGTAGGATTACTAAATTTGACTAACTTGATATTTCCTGTGGACTTCATAAGCTCTTCTCCTATTTTTATAATCCCTCACATCCAGTTCTTTCCTTGATCTACATGTTAAATGAAACTGGTTTTAACTGAAGAAAAATCAAAATGTTATCTTGCTTGCTATCCATCTTTATTATCTACGCAGTGGTTCTGCTGTAGGAAAACAAGGAGATGGTGTTAATGTCAGGTCACCTTGACAATGGTTGCTGCTCTTAAATGTCGTGAAACAAAAGCACTATTTCCAGGAAGCAGCATTTAGAAGGGAAAAGGTAGTAAGTTCTCACTGTGTACCAAACACACATACAGGGAGTTAAGTTGAATCCAGTGATCATTAAAATTTTGGCTGTTATGGGAACTGGCACATTAACAACCAACTGGGATATAAGCCCAAATGAAATGATGGTGAATGGTGAAGGGGGGTTTCAGGGCATAGATGGAAGGGCGCAGTGCAGCACAGGGACCCCACCAACAGGACCTGTGGTTGCCAAGGATGCTACACCCCCAGTGAAGACAGGCCAAGAGAAGCTGAGACCAGCAAGGCCGTGGGTTTCACCTCCTGGGCAGGGACGGCTTTGCTGTGGGGAGGGCCCAAACCTCTGTTTTGGAAAGAGAGGGAGATGGAGTCAGGGTGAGCCGGGTAGGCCCTGCAATGCCTGAGTACTGGGGTCTGACGGTGGGAAAGGAGGGGGCCATGAGATTGAAGAGGAAGCCCAGGCGCCAGTCTTGGTGACCCAGTGGTTATTGGTGGGACACAGGGAGAGAGAGCCCTTGTGGGGACACTTTAGATCTGGGGGCTGGCAGGACCTCTAGGGGAGGCACGGAGATGTAACCTTGGATCTCAGGCAGTGGTTTGGTGAGGCCCCTCTGTGCCTCAGAATCCTGGGAAGCTGTGTTTTAAATGTACATGTCACCTACACCTACCAAAGTAGTCTCCATGTAATCCAGTCCCTCAGGTGCCCCGAATCTCTCCCTCTCACCCCTCCCACACACACTCACTGGAGTTAGAATCTCCCAGAGTGGGTGTCCAGCCAGGCCTGGGGTTCCTTAGCTAAGTTCAGATGATGATGGAAATCAGAATGGGGTGAAAACTACCCAGTGATTTGAGAAACAGGCTTGGGATAAAGCCCTGGGGACACTGATATTTAAGGACAGGAGGGGCTGTAGACAGCAACTGATTTAGAAAAACCACTGAGTGTAACTTCCCTGTTCAAGAAAAGTGGTGTTCACCTCACTGCCATGCCAGGAGCAGCCTCACTCACGCCCAGAGATGGGGTTTGGAGTTATTAAACTCAGCATTCACTCCCAGCTCCACATACGGGAGTCGACACCCACAGCTTAAAATAAGTGTCTCTTCCCTGTTAAAGGCAGTTGTTACAAGTGGGATGATTCTAGTGTTGCCTTTTCTTTTGGCTTTGTTGGCAAATCATTCCAAAGTCCATTTGGAAAAGGATGAAATGAATGTCGAGTATTTGGTTCCTTTGACATCCGTCGATGGTTAAGATCCTTTCAGCAGGACTGGAAAACGCATGAAAGATTTTGTTTCATAACATCAGAGAAAATTCAGAAAGAAGGATACAGAAGTAAGGTGCCTGTGTTTCCTTCATAGAATTGTGCTTTTTTTTTTTTTTTACTGTCCTGCAAAGCAGCAGGAAAAGCAAAGCATGCCAGTTCCCACAACCAGGGAGAAGGGTTTCTCCCACAGGGGCCATGTCCCAAACTGGCCAGCTTCTATCACTCCTCTGGGAGTCAAGTCAGGAGGTTTGCCCTCTTTCTTAGGGGTGCCTTGAAAGATCCCCAAAGACTGGGCCTGGAAGAAGAGAGTCCAGTGGGTCCTCACCAGACATAGGGTAAAAGCAGTCACCTGTGTTCTCCAGAGCTGCGTCCCACCAGCCTTCAGTGACCACGGAGGGGAGGCGATGCCGCCGGTCTCGACTGCTAAAAGGACACGTCTGCCCAAGACTTGGTTCTAATGGTCTCACAAGGCCCTGGGGCGGGGGGGTGGGGGGGTGCCCAGTCCATAACCTGGGACTTATCTGGGGTTTTGCCTCTTGCAGTTCCACCATAGCTCAAGCCATTTTTTTCTTCACTCTGACTTGGGGAAGAGGGAAGATAATTTATGACAAACAAAAAACAAAGCAACGTTGAACTTCATACAAACTTGAGAATTAAAGTTTCAGAAGGATTCAGTGCAATTGGAGTCACTCAGACTTGTCCCGGGCTTTCCTGGTCCCTCCCACTGACTCTTCCACATGCATATACTCAAAAAGACGGAGGTTTGAGGTGACACAGACCCAGTCTGGCAGCCTGAAAGGAGTGACTTTCTCAGAAACAACAGGCCTGGGGAAGCATTTCTGGTGGCTCAGAGGCAGCTGCCAGAGCCTGCACGCTGAAGCCAAGCGTGGCGTCCAGCTCAGCTGTGAACACCTTTAAAACCACACACATTCTTCTTCTGTGGAAAAGCCGAGAGCTGGAGGATGTCATTAGCACCTTTTTCTCAGCTGCAGTGGGCCCTTGATCCCCTGGGACACAGCTTCTAGAGTCCCCCCATCGTTTAATGCTGGGCTGAAATGGCTCATTTGTCACCAGTCCACTTAGGCAGGCGTGTGTGTAAGGAAGGGGCATGCCGGTCATCTGGCAAGTCTGACTGGCCTTCAGCAGCTCCTTATCCCTCAGCTGATTATCACCCTCTCTCTCCAGCTCTCTTTACAGCTATTAGTTACAGATGAATGTTCTGAGCTAGTTTTTACAAATTTAACCCAACACAAAGTGAACTCTAATTTGCTCTTAGAATTATCCTTCATCCATAATTTGGTCCAAGGATATTTACACTATGTGATATTAAAAGAGTTTTCTAGTGACTGGGCGGTACTGAGCCAAGATGTTTGTGGAATACAAAAGATGTGGGGTAGGTAGACTATCACACCTCAGGCCATTTCCTTCCCAGGTGAGTAAGCTGTTCCTAAGCAGAAAGGCTAACTGCCTACTGCTTACTGCCACTGCATCCCACGTGGACCAGGTCAGTAGGTGCGGCCAGTGCCAGAGTCCCAGCTCCTTTGCTGGGTGCCCAGCCTGAGATGACATGTGCCATCCTAGAGAGAAGTGGAGAGGGCACTATGTCTGTTCATCCCCTAGCAGCCCAGGCCTGTCTTGCTGACCCAGCTAGATGAGGGGCACCCTTGGACCATGCTTGGGGCCAGAATCTGGTATCTTAAGCTGAGAATGGAAAGCAGGGTCTACTTCTGAGCAGCAATGGCTCTGGCTAAGGAAACTTGACCAGTGTGATTACAGAAACAGGAAAAGACTCCAAGCTAGGACATGCTCTTTGGAATATGGGGAACACCATCACCTAATAGAACAATCCTGTTCCTGTACAAGAGAAGGAGTTGGTCCAAGTCCTAGGCCACATATGTCACAATTGTTTTTTTACCTTCAGTAGCTTTTATACTCATATCAAAGTTCCTGCTTTCATATTTAGGTCACTCAAAGAGTTCCTCTTACTCTGGGTTCCTGCTAACTATGCACAACATCTCAGAGGGTGAGTTACAAAACTATTTTTCTAACTGTAGCAAAGGTAATTTGGGGTGGGGGAGGCTTGGGATATACCTAAATATAGCTAATGACATTGTCCACCTTGAGGGATGAAAGGGAAACTGCACTTAAATTTAATTCACCATTCGATAGCTTGTGCTGTAAAGAATACACATCGAATATCCAAGAAGCAAAATTGATCATTAGCTTAATTTGGGGGTTCACTATAGGGGGGTTACTTTGTCTAGAACACAGGCACCTGCAAGTAGAATGTGAGCTGACTTCTTGGCAATCAGATCTTAGCCCTTTGAAATGTATGGTTGATGTAAGTATAATTAAGTAGTAAACTTGTATGGTATATACCTATATTCCAATAGTGTATACCTGTATGTGTGGGATTTGCTAATATAATCATTTCAATAAAAACCTATTGAAAAAGATGCATTGGCCACATGGAGTACTGTTGGTGGTAACCTGTATCAGTGAGGACTCTTGGTTGCAAATGTCAGAAACCCCAACCCAAACTGGCTTAAGCCAAAGAGAAGTATGGTGTCTCACAAAAGCTTAAATGCCATGGGTATGCTTACGTCACTTATAGCATGGTTTGGCCCTCAAACACTGACACCAGGACACATTTGCTAGCCTTGCTTCCTCCAAGTAAACTGCATTCTCAGGCTCAGAGAGGTCGTAGCCTCATCAGCACAAGAGCTGGTTTACTTCCCCAGGAGACCAGAATGGCATCTCCTTGACCCTGATTGGCTTGGTTGGAAGCACATGGACATCAATGAACCACCATGGTCACAGAGGTAGAATGTGCCATTAGCTAAGGCCAACATGGGCTCTACTTCTGCAGCCCAGGAGTGCATTCAGCTTCACCTGAAAGATAGGAGCTGAGAGTTGTGAGGTGTGGTTGCCACAGCAAAATCATGATGCTGCACAGGAAAAAAAGGATGTTGGGGCAAAAACAGCAAATGTCCAATACATGTAGAATAGAGTTGGAACCTTAAAGGTCTGGACATTAATATTACCTCTGCCACTTATTAGTATGAAATTGGCAAATCACTTCACCTGTCTGGATTTCAGTTTTATCTCTTTAATATGGATCTTAAAATATCTACCTCGTAGGGTAAATGAGTGGGGATTGGATTTAAAATAATGAAAGTAGGCTTAATATATATCCAATAACAGTCTAGTATCTGGAATATATAAATAACTCTTACAGCTCAACAATCAAAAAGACAACTGGGGTTTCCTTGGTGGCACAGTGGTTAAGAATCTGCCTGCCAATGCAGGGGACACGGGTTCGAGCCCTGGTCCAGGAAGATCCCGCACGCGGCGGAGCAACTAAGCCCGTGTGCCACAACTACTGAGCCTGTGCTCTAGAGCCCACGAACCACAACTACTGAGCCCACATGCCACAACTACTGAAGCCCGCTCGCCTAGAGCCCGTGCTCCGCAACAAGAGAAGCCACCGCAATGAGAAACCCGCGCACTGCAGCGGAGTAGCCCCCACTCAACGCAATTAGAGATAAGCCCACGCAGCAACAAAGACCCAACCAGCCAAAAATAGATAAATTTATAAAAAAAACAAAACACCTTAAACCTCCAGGGATGATTCTAAAGTGCCCCCTTCCCTCTGGCCTTCTGCCGGATTCTGGCGGCCTCAGGCCAGATCCTGCATCCCAATTAGCCCTGGATATTCTGGATTCATGCCTATTGCCCCAGACGGCATTAACTGCTCCCTCGTTCACTCAAAAGGGTCAATGTTTGGACTGTGAGGCGGTCGACCCCTACAGGCCAGAACTGGGAAAGCAGGGGTCCACATCCCCAGCCTCCCTTTGCCGCCCGCCCCATACCCGTTCAGAAGCCCCTGCTGGCCCCAGGGCAGGCCCTGCCCCCGACCCCAAGACCACTCAGCCTCAGTGACCCCATCTATCAAGTGAGGGACTGCACTGGTTTCTGAGGACCCTGCCAGCCTCAGGGCTTCCTGGCAACCTGTCCTGGACTCCCGGAGGTTCTCTTTGTCTTAGGCCCAAGTGACAAAATTGAGTTACCACAATCGACTAACCCTTTTCCAGCCACCCTTTCCAATGTTAACACGCACTGGCTTGCCCTGCACAATCAGCCAAAACTGTATCTCCAAATGCTTTTTCTCTACATTTTCCCCGCAAACCCTGGATGGGTTTTTACAAAAGGCCAGAAGCCCTGCTAAATGTGGACCGTGGACTCAACCATTCCGGCCAGAGGCGCGTGGCCCCGGAACCTGGCCGCTCCTCCTAGATGAGGCTGCATCGCAGGGGCCTGCAGCGAGAAGGGCGAAAGGGAAGCGGACACGGCCGGACTAAGCCGGCCTGTGGCCCGACGACTGGGCGGGTGGGCGGGGCCGGGTGGGGAGAGCGAAGGGCCCGCTTGTCCCGGCGGCCGCCAGGGGGCGCCGCCCGCTCGCCTCGCCCCGCCCCGCCCCGGCCGCTCGGCTCCGCACGGTGACTACGGCGGCGCTTCCGCCTGGCCGGCCACGGCCCGGTGTGAACGGCGCCACGATGTGGCTGGGCCCGGAGGAGGTGCTGGTGGCCAACGCGCTGTGGGTGACGGAGCGGGCCAACCCCTTCTTCGTGCTGCAGCGGCGCCGGGGCCACGGCAAGGGCGGAGGCCTCACGGGTGAGAGGCGCGCGGCGACCGGGCCTGTGGGCGCCGCCGCGGGGCGGGCGAGGAGGGGGCGCCGGGCGGCGGGGCCCAGGACTAGCGGCCCAGGACAGGCCCAGCCTCGGCGCGTCACTGCGGACGCGCACGTCAGCGCGTGCGGCGGGGGCCTGGGGGCGCGAGGCCGGCACTGAGTGGGGGGTGGGAGGTAGGAACGCGAACCGCGGGTGGGAGGCAGGGACGGGGTGGGGTGGTGCGAGGTGAGGACGGGGCCAGGGACTCGAGGAAGACAGATGCGCTCGCGTTAGGAGGCGGGTGGGGAGACTTCGGTCAACCAGGGCAGCCAAGAGAAGGGTGGAGGCGGCCTCTGCCCGGACTCGCTGCCCGTGAGCTTCCCGGTGCTTAGCGGAGGCGTGTGCAGCTTCCTGGAAGGGGATTTCACAGCTGAAAGTCCGCGAGATCTTCCCGTCCTCTGCTTCTGCTTCAGTTTCTGCAAGTGTCTCCGAGGAGGGGTCAAGTGACACAAGCATTCGTTTTCTTTTGCCTCCTTCATTCCCAACTCACCAAAGAATTGCCTTTTCAGCAAGATCAGAGTTCTCCCAGCTGCTGCTGGCCTCAGCCCCCATCCCTCCAGCTTCTCCTCACCCACCTTTCCTGCTTCTTGGTGCCTTGGAGCTGCAGACCGCGGCTTAGCCGAATCACCAGTATATGTGTTCCGGTGAACCAGCCAAGGTGCCTCATTGCCCGTCTGGGTACTACACGGGACTAGACCAGACAGGCACCTCCTGGAGTGTGTGGCATTTGGGATCTAGGGGATGCCTACTGGGCATTCCCGCTACCGGTGTTGTCCAAGGTCCCTCATGCTCCAGGACCTACCCCAGGCACTCCCAAGCAGACCTGGGTCAGTCTTAGGGTCAGACCAGTGTCTGCGCTCCTCGGGTGGCCCATTGTTGCCATTTAGGACCTCAGGCCCAATGTTGACAGGTCTTCCAGTTATCAAGAGAATTTACTGTGAAATGTCCTAATTTTAAACATTAGCAGCTAATGCAGTCCTACCAGATGCAGATAGAAGCTTCCCATAGGAGACTTCTTCCGTCAGTCTTTCCTGGGCCACACCTCCTGATGTGGAAGGGACTGTACCATTCCCAAGAAACCTGTTCCCTTCGGTGCCTTGAGCTCCTTCCCAGAGGCCTCTAGAATCACAGGAGCCAGTACTGGACCTGCCTCCTGGACTAGGCTGTTCAGTGGAGGTTAGACAGCAGCCCCTCTGGAGAGACTGACCAGTGGTCAACCTTGAAGCCCATGTAGAAAAGCAGTGCTTGGGCGACCAGTATCTTTGGTTGCAGCAGCATGCCATCGTGTCAGATTTCAGTGCTTGTTCTGTGCTGTTTCTCCACAGATCATCTCAGCAGGTGGGTGGGTCCCTCTGTGCTCTGCTTTCATGTACAGAGAAGGCCCTTTCTACCACACTCATCTCTCCATGTCCCCCAAGGCAGAGCTCCCCAGGTCCCCCCTGGTGACCACACCTTGAACTCTCTGCTCCAGCTAGGTTTGGTGAGTCCTGGCATGGCCTCTGGCATGGCCTTCCCTGTGCCATCATGGACATCATGGCTTCCTGACCGCTGTCTCCCTGGGGGAGAAACAGTGATGTGGTTTTATTCAAGCTGTCTTTTAAAAACAGATACCAAGCTAGATTCTTCATTGAAGAGTGTGATGAGATGGCCTGCCCATTAAAAAGTTTTCAAGTCTTGCAATATGGATATGCCAACGGTGTAGGAATTAAAATAAAATTTCTGAGACCAGAAGAGAAACCTCAACACAAACAGTAAAAAGCAGTTTATTCCAAACACTGATAAGACTTGAATATACCGCTTTAACTGCAATTTAGAGAGGCATTTTAGAACATTTCAGTATAACAAGTGAGAGATTACAGACTCCTGACTTGGATGTATGTGAAGAGTACCTTCTTTTATAACTGGTTATTTTATTTATTAGAGACTGGAGGGGGGAAAAATCAAATTAAAAATGGAATATGAAACAAGTGTTAAAATCGAGCAATAAAATCAATAGAAATTATTCTGATATCAACAGGAAAATGGTAACAAAATATTTTCAGATCATACCAAAAGTAGCTCTTCATGAAAAGGAAAAAATAAGTTCAAATAGCAACAATGGACAGGCTTTTATGTAGCTGGATAATTCAATTAATGAAGAAGAATGAATCGAATAGTGGTAAAAGGTAGACATTTCCTCTAATTTATTGGGGAAATAGTGACATTGACAAATGTCGATGACATTTTGATGAGAAGGAAAACTTGAAATGCCCTAAAATGTTTCAGTTCAGAGATGGAAAAAAAAAAAAAAACTGGATCGGTGTTTTCCTAAATTGGACAATTCTAAAAATTTGCATGTTCTTTTTTTTTTTTTTTGCCTGTCACTGCTGTGGCCGTTGCGGAGCACAGGCTCCAGACGCACAGACTCAGCGGCCATGGCTCACGGGGCCAGCCACTCCGCGGCAAGGGGGGTCTTCCCGGACCGGGGCATGAACCCGTGTCCCCCGCATTGGCAGGCGGACTCTCAACCACTGCGCCACCAGGGAAGCCCTGCATGTTCTTTTTGTTCATGACTTTTGAGGCTGCATTATCTTCCTGTTGTTGATGTGGAAAATGATGTTACAAAATCATTGTCTTATGAAGAAGGCATCAGAGTACACAGCCAAAAAGGTCGCACATGTCAGAGAAACATGTCTTAAGAGATGTGTCTGGCAGTTAATACAACATATTGTATTATTTTTCTGGATTTTGTGATATTTGTAGTATTGTTGTTTTGTTTTTAATTGTCATTGTTGTACTTTCTCATCCTGAAGAAATACTTGTTTTCAAACCTGATATTGTATTTTTCTTGAAGAGGGCCTCTCAGATCATCTAAGCTTTGGGCCCCATAAAACCTGAATCTGCCCCTGCCTGCAAGTGTTTCTGAATCAGGAGGACAAGCAGAAGCTTCCAGGAAGAAGTGGGAGGGGATTTTTTGATAGGGATCAGACACCGGCTGAAGGCCTTTGAGGAAAAAGAAGTAATTTAACGGACCAGGGTAATGTAAGGTGTTTCACCCTCTGGGCTGGGGCTTTGGGGGCAGTGCTACCCTCATGGCTGCCTCCAGCCAGGCCCAGCTCTCAGCCCAGCCCTCCCTCACCCTCCCCTCTCTCTGCCCTGTTGCCAGGTCTTCTCGTGGGCACCCTGGATGTGGTGCTGGACTCCAGCGCCCGGGTGGCCCCTTACCGCATCCTGCACCAGACCCAGGACTCGCAGGTCTACTGGACAGTGGCGTGCGGTAGGTGCCCTGAATCACAAGGGGTGCTGGGCAGGGCCTGCCCCAGAGAGGGAGGGGACGCAGCCTGCATTCCTGCATTGGACACGGCCCACTGAGAACCTGATGCTGCCCCTTGTTCAGACAGCACAGCCCAGGCCAGCATCCAGCTTAGGAAAGCAGCTCACCTGTACACCGATGCAGGGCAAGCGGACATGGGCCCCATGAAGCCCTGGGTGCCTCTCTGAGGGCTTGGCCTTGGGCAGTGTCCATGTTCTCCTGCTAACCTTTTCTCAACGTGGAGACAGCTGATCATTATTCATGGACTACGTATTTTTTTAATTCACCTACTCACTAAAAGTTATCTGTAAACCCCAAAATCAATACTTGTGGTACTTCTGGGGTCATTTGTGGACATCTGTGGAAATGTGTGTCTGCAGAGCAATGAAAAATTTGAGTCACCAGACACACAGGTTCCCAGCTGAGGTGGAACAAGGCATCCTTATGCCTTCTTGTTTCAGCTCTCATACCATAAACATGTCTCCTTTTAGAAGTCTAAGCACCATGCTTTTCTCATTTTGTGTTATCTGTTGGTGATTTTGCTGTTTAAAATGGCCCCAGGTATAATGCTGAAGTGCTGTGTGGTGTTTTTAAGCGCGGGAAGCTGTGATGTGCCTTATGGAGAAAATACAAGTTAGATGAGCTTCCTTCAGGCATGAGTTACAGTGCTTCTGGCTTTGAGTTCAATGCTGGGGTATTAAAAATATATGTTAAATGAGGTGTCTTTAAGTAGAAAGACATATAAGACAAAGTAGTGTATTGATCGGTTGGTGAAAACGTTGTGACCAGAGGCTCGCATGAACTTAGCCCTGTAGCTCCCCTGGGAGCAGTACTGGCAAACTCAGTGTCCCAGGAGACCTTGTGGAACGTAACCATTGTGAATGCCGAGAATGGCCGGCAGTTGTCCTCCTCGGGGGACACACCCACCCTCCCAAGAGTCCAGGAGGAAGTCCCCTTTCAGCTGGACCAGCCTGGCTGAGGTCCCTGGGATAAAACAGCAGTCATAGCTGGCACTCAGACAGCACTTCCAGCATGCCAGACATGTGACCCTCCCAACAACTCCAGAAGGTGAAACTTTGATTTTCCCCATTTTGAAGATGAGGAAACTGTGGCCCAGAGGGATTAAATAACCCGCCCAAAGTCACACAGAACCACAGATCAGACCCAGAGCACCGGTTCGTGTCCACTGTGCTGAATATCTCTCTCTGCTAGAAGACACAGTGTCACTGTCCCCCAGGATAATGGTTTTCCTTGGAGACCTGAGAAGAGGTGATGGGAGTGTTTACAGCTGGACTCCAGCTTGGGGGGTTGGGGGGTTGGGGGGAGAGGTCAAGGGGTGAAGGCACCAGGGTGCCCAGAGTGGGGCACTTGCAGGAGAGAGGCTTCCTGTGTGGTAGGGCCCAGGGCAGTTGGTATGTGCCTGGGCTAAGATGAGACGCTTCACCCTAAGATGAGCCCTTGAGATGTTCATCTTTGTCTCAAGGTGTTCCTTCTCAGGAAGCAGGTGGAGAGGGGCAGTGGTAGTGAGAGCAGCCTCTCTGTGGGGAGAGAGGAGTGTGGCTACTCTGTGGGGCCTTGTGGGAACCCCACTGGTAGCATCAGGGCCTGCTGCTGGGGAGGGACCCAGCTGCACTGTGGAGCCCCTGCCCTGGTCAGGCCCCTGTACTCATCTGCTCATGCCCCTCTGTTTTTACCCACCACCTCTCTTCAGCTCTCCAAAAGCAGACACCTACTGACACCTGCCACTGAATCTCCACTCCTTAGACTGCCATTAAAGGACTTTCCAGGGTCTGCCTGCCTCCATTTCTGTCTTCCTCCCCCCACCAGCTCACACCTGGCCTTCGGCCAGAAAAGACACTTGCAGGACCTGAAGTTCCTAACCGTACCTGTCCTGGCTGGTGTACCTACAGATCGCCCCACATCCACTTTACCTCCTCCTGCTCTGTTGAGTACCTACGCAGATGTCACATCCTATGGAAAACCTTCCCAGATTCCCCAGACTCATGTACCTACCCTTCTCCCTCCTCTAGACTTGCCACGTCTCCACCGGCACTTTTGCACTGAAGGCTCACTGGCTCTCCCACTAGGCCAGCAATTCCTTGAGGGTGTGGGCAGGTTCTGCAGCTGGGCAGCCTGGATTAGCGTTATGGTGTGGTCACTTCCCAGCTAGGTGACCTTGGGCAACATACTCAACCTCTCTGTGCCTCAGCTTCATCCTATAAAATGAAAATAACTGTACCTGTCTCCAAGGTGCTCTAAGAATCAAATAAGATAATCCATAAAAAGTTCTGGAAAACAGAAATAGCACTTAATAATTTAATTAGCTATTATATTTTTTATTCCCAGTACCTAGCATAGAGATGGCATAGTTTCAGTGTTTACTTAGTGCTAAATGAAGATGGAGTTGCTTTTAACTAATAATTCTTTTAAGTGAATATATGTAAGTATTTATAATTAAAGTGTAGACAGATCCACACAGGCATTGTGGACAAAATTCCTCTGTTTTAGGCTGCAAGGAACATGTGTGTAAGAGGGTTGCATCACATGCAAATTCAACTTCCAGATTCAAATGTGGGTTCCTAGCAAAAAGAGCAAGAAAGAAGGAACTCCCTTCACCTAACAACTAGACCTTGGCCTCTGTGCACTAGGGGAAGGAGGCCATAATAGATATACAAAGAAAAATGAAAAAAAAATTTATGGATGATTTAGCAACTTCCAGAGGTAATTTCTATTTATAGTTATCTATTGTTATGATTATCACTGTGAGTTGTATGATTCTGAGTTTAATCATTTTCACATGGGCATCCTCCCACAGACCATGGGAGAGGGTCTTTCTGTGGAATTGCTTGTTAGGGTGGTGAGCCTCTTGGGTAAATGTAAAGAAACAAATCAACCGTAACCAAGTCAGGCTGGACTGTGACATGTGACAGCAATGAGCAGATGCCTGGGCCAGAGGAGATGACAGGGACCAACTCAGCCTGGCCAGGGCGGGGTCAGAGCTGAGTCTTCAGCTGATGGAAAAGCTGTAGCCAGGTAGTGAAGGATCGGGTGACCAGGGATCGGGCACCCAGCAAGAAAGGTCTGTGGTCTCCAGTCACGTTGGACTCATGTCTTTGCTAACGCTCCCTCCATGCCAAGTGTGTGGGCCTTCCGTGGTCACAGAAGCAACTGGGCCTTCTGGGTGCTTACAGTCCACAGACCGTCCCACCCTAGGATGCTGAAAAGGAAGCAGAGCCTTCACTCCTTTTCTTATTCTTGTGTTAATTCATTCAGAGAAGAGTTCTTAAGTGCAAAAACCCCATGCCAGACACATGAAAAGCCCCAAAAAGTGGGGTGCCAGAGGCGCAGGGGAAGCCAGGCCTGGCAGGGACTTCCCCCATCCCTTCAGTTCTCCTCCTGGGGTCCCTTTTCCCAATTCCCTGATGGAGGCAGTGAAAACAGCTGCCTCACTCTTTGGGAGTGGCAATGGGCTGCCTCTCTGAGTTCTCCCAGTTCCACTGGGCCTACAGTACCCACAAGGACCCCTCCCTGAGGAGGACAGGGACCCCCTCCTAGGTGGGGCAGACCCTGGGGGCCAGCCAGACACTGAAAGGGTCAGACAAGTGTTCCTGAAAGAGATGGGATCCAGGTTGGGATGTGAACTGGGATGAGGAGGAGGAGGCAAAGACCTGGGTGGGGCATCTGGCTTCAGAGAGAGGGATGGGCACCTATGGCCCAGCAGGAGACCAGCCAGCCAGAGGCCTGGAGTCCTACTGGAAGCTCCAGCTGCCATCTGTGGATGCCTAAATTCTCAGGAGAGCCACAGTCACCTATACCAAGTCTGACTGTGTCTGGCTAATCACCTGTACATGGAAGACCACATTAAGTCCTTTTATCTCGAAGAAAAGTAAGTAAGCAAACCTGCAAATGTATACACTATTTCTGGTAGGACACAGAGGAAACTAGCAGTCACTCTTACTCTGGACATTAGAGGGAAATTGAGGCTTTATTTTCCTCATGACTCTGTAATTCTATTGGAATTTTTTTATTTTGTGTTTTTATCGGGACCATTTATGACTTTTGTCATATACATAAAGAAGGAAAGAAAAAAACAAACAAACAAACAAAAAAAAAAAGAAGGAAAGAGTCAGCAGCTCAGAGATTGTGGTCACTCTGGTATATAGCAAACTAGGTCAGCCACTTTAATCTCTCTTGATTTTATGTTTAAGGCCTGGTGATTTTATGCTTTTCCTTTTCTTTATGCCACCAAACCTCTCCTAGGTTCTTCCCGCAAAGAGATCACAAAACACTGGGAATGGCTGGAAAATAACTTACTCCAGACGCTGTCCATCTTTGACAATGAGGAAGATATCACCACCTTCGTCAAGGGCAAGATACACGTAAGATTCACTTTCCACTACTGGTTCTCACTCCCTTCTCTGGGCTACCAGTGTTCACCTTTGTCATCTTCTATAACTTTCAGACAACACCATGTAGTTCTTTCCCCCATTAAACAGAGATGGAAACGAAGGGTCTGATCTTCTTCTTTTAGTGTTGAAAGGGGCAGTTGAACTCATTGTATGCAGGCCCCATCTACTGGCCAGCCACGGAGTTTAAGCTTAGCTGGGAGTTTCCATTCTCTGCAAAGGGCCTCAGAGCAAATATGCAGATACACAACTCTGATAGCCAGTTCCGTGGCCAAAAGAGGAAGAAGTTGGAAATGACAGGATAATTTTAAGTCTATTTCTATTATAAAACTAACATTACTTCAGAATGCACAGACACTTTGACCCAGCAATTCCATTCCTTGGAATTTACCCTACAGTGTATTCATATGTCCAGCATGACGTATATAGCAGGATGTTCCCTGCAACACTGTTAGCAAAAAGGCTGGAAACAGTGCTTCCCAGTCCCATGGTAAGAGAGGAAGCAGCTGTTCTTCCCTCTGCAAATCGAGAGGGCTCATGCTTGCCAACATAGCATTTATTGAGTATTTGCTTTATGAGTACTGCGCTGAGCACTTTATATTCAGAGGAATTGGTCAGTCATATGTGGTATTCTTAGTGGAATATTTTACAGCTAGCAAAATAATTATGAAGATTGTAGCAATGTGTGAAAACTTATCACAGTGATGTTTAGATTGTTTCCTCTTTAGGGAATAATTGCATAATGAGCATTTATCTGAGTGAGTGAGTGTGTGTGTGTGTGTGTGTGTGTGTGTGTGTGTGTGTGTGTGTCTTTTTCTTTCTGATGGATTATCACCTTGGGTTAGATTCCTCAGAGATCTGTTACCAGGTCAAAGTTTCATGATGCAAACTTACTCTGGGCAAGCCCTTGTGACTTCATTATGCCAGAACCTCCTAGACCTGGGCAGATGGCACCAAGAGTTCTCAGCAGTTCTCTGTGTACCTTGGGGTTCAGGGTGGGACCTGTGTTGCCTTTCTAGTTCCAGGAAAATAGACAAAGAGAGCAGAGGCAGGTCTTCACTCTCCTAATGAGCCAGCTGGGCAGTAATAATAATAACAGCAACATTATGGAATGTTTCCCTCATGCCAGGCCCAAACAAACTAACCAACAAAACAGAATAAAGTTCTAGATGAGTCAAAGGGAAAAACGGAAATTAGAAAATATTGAGGGAATCCCCAGGCCATCCAGTGGTTAGGACTTGGCACTTCCACTGCTAGGGCCCAGGTTCAATCCCTGGTCGGGGAACTAAGATCCTGTAAGATGGGAGGCCACACACACACACAAAAAACTGAGAACTGGACAGTTATGGAAATACTACTGTTTATCAGAATTTGTGAGATGTAACAAAAGCAGCACACAGGAGGAAATTTAAAGCCTTACATTTTATGTTTTATAATGTGAGGAAAAGAAGAAAGGGTGGACATTAATGAGCCAGGTGTCCAATTCAGTAATTTAGAATACCAGAGAAACCAGGAAATTAGAAAGAAAGAAATATAGTTATCACAAAAAAATTACTATTCGCTGAAGGCTCAGGTTATAGTTAGCATTTTTTTAGCAATAAAATATTTTTTAATTAAGATAGGCACCTTGTTGTTTTAGACATAATGCTATTGCGTATTTAATATACTACAGTATAGTGTAGACTTCTATATGCACTGGGAAACCAAAAAATTTGTGTGACTTGCTTTAATGCGACATTTGCTTTATTGCTATGGTTCAGAACCAAACCTGCAATATCTTCAGGGTATGCCTGTAACAAAGGGAAGAAGTTAATTCCTTAGAAAATAAAGGAATGATACAGAAGAGCAACAGGTCCAAAAACAGATGTAAAATATAAACAAACCTGTGGCAAAAGTGATCCAGGACAAAACAGAAACCTCAAATAAGTAATGTTGGGAATGAAATATGAGAGCATCTATTTAAAAAGCAAGGTAAGGGGCTTCCCTGGTGGCGCAGTGGTTAAGAATCCGCCTGTCAGTGCAGGGGACATGGGTTCAAGCCCTGGTCCAGAATGATCCCACGTGCTGCGGAGCAGCTAAAGCCCGTGTGCCACAACTACTGAGCCTGTGCTCTAGAGCACGTGAGCCACAACTACTGAGCCCGCGTGCCACGATACTGAAGCCCGTGCACCTAGAGCCTGCACTCTGCAACAAGAGAAGCCACTGCAATGAGAATCCTATGCACTGCAACAAAGAGAGTAGCCCCCGCTCGCCACGACTAGAGAAAGCCATGCAGCAACGAAGACCCAATGCAGCCAAAAATAAATAAAATAAATAAAGTTTTAAAATAAAAATAAAAATAAATAAAAGCAGGGTTAAGAAAAAAGAGAGTAAGGGGACTTCCCTAGTGGTCCAGTGGTTAAGACCTCCCCTTCCAATGCAGGAGGTGTGAGTTCAATCCCTGGTCTAGGAGCTAAGATCCCACATGCCTCGTGGCCACAAAACCAAAACATAGAACAGAAGCAATATTGTAACAAATTCAATAACGACTTTAAAAATGGTCCACAATCAAAAAAATCTTAAAAAAGAAACATAATGCCATAAACAGCTTTAAGCCCATAAATTGTAAGAAGTGAGACAAGATGGACACTCTTAAAATAGTATGTTTTAGTTTCCAGTTGCTATTGTAACAAGTTATCATAAACTTAGTGGTTTAAAACAACACAAGTTCCTTTTCTTACAGTTCTGGAGGTCAGAAGTCTGAAATGAATCTCACAGGCTAAAATCAAGGAATTGGCAGGGCTGACTCCTGGAGGCTCTAAGGGGAGAATCTGTTTCCTTGCCTTTTCCAGCTTTCAGGAGCTTCATATTCCATGATTCTTGGCCCTTACCTTTCTCTTGAATGCCAGCAGCATGGCCTCTTCAGTCAACCAGTCAGTCTCTCAACGCTTCTGGGGATTGGGATGTAAACATCTTTGGGGGAGGCTATTATTTGGTCTACCACATAATATAACTTAAACTGAGACTCACAAAGAAATAGGAAACTTGAATATGCCTAAACTATTAAAGAAATTGAATCAGTAATTTAAAATCTGCCCAGTGATTTTTACAGTCCAGTTGTATCAGCCAACAAACAGAATCCCAGTCCTGTGGGCCAGGCCGTTCATTCCCATTGGTGAGGACCGTTACTCCTGAGTAGAGGCCAGCAGACAATGCAGAGAAAAATGCAAAGCAGAGTGTCAGCCCCTCTGTTCCCTGCTTGGGGGTCTCCCAGGTGGGGAGAGGGGACTGCCAACTGAGACCCAGGAAGGTGGCCTGAGGGACAGGGTGCCGTGATGGCCCACAGGCTGTCTGGGGCCCACCTTTCCACTGGTGGGGCCCCTTCCCCAACCTCCCAGTAGGTGCATTTGAGGGCAGCAGAAGACAAGGGCAGGGCCTTAGTAACAAGAAGGGTGCTTTGCCAGAGCCTCTTTCCCAGACATAGAGCTAGTTCCTGCAGTAGTGTTCTGGGGAAGCACCAGAGGCAGCTTGAGAGAGAGAAGAGGTTGGAGTTGCAGCTCCAGTGGTACTGGCTGTACTGAGATGGAGGTACACCTTACCTTTGGATCCTCACCCTAACTCCTGGCTGTTCTCCCTGCTCATGGATACAGGAATTCAAGGCTGCCAGGAGGCTCAGCAGAAGCAGCAATCTGGGCCACAACACTTGCCTTGAATTACGTTAGCTTATCAAGTCATCATCCCCCTGGAATATCTGCATGTACATTTTGAGCCAAATGCGCTAAGAACCTGTTTTACCCCAGGAGGTTTGGGGTTGGCTTTGTGGCCCAGGGTGATGTCTCTGGGCACCCTGAGCCCAGTGAAGATGCTAGCGGGATACAGCATAGATATGCCCTGAGTTGGTTGGCCCTGTGGCTGGTCTCTGGACCCTGAGCTGGGTAGGTCCTGAGCTGGGTGGGTCCTATAGCTGGTCTGTGGGCCTTGAGCAGGGGCAAGAGGCAGGAGCCCCCTGGAATGTGGGGGCGGGGGAGTATCAAGTACAGAACATCCTCCAAGACATTGTCACAAGAAATGCACGTCACAGAACAGTGCCACAGCAAGATCCCATTTGGGCAAAGAAAGGGGGGAAGGAGCAGATTGCATGTATTTGCTTAAAGGTGCATCAGTGCCAGCCTGTCCGGGAGGAAACCAACAAAGTGGCTACAGCAGCAGAGGAGGTGGAGACTCCCTTCTCACTGAACACGCTTTTCTACTACTTGCATTTTTTTACCATGTTTATGTATTATATTTTTCAGATATTTACATTAAAATAACTAAAATGTAAATTTAAAAATTCCCTTCTCTGATCCAGTAGAGATAATAGCTCAGGGAGTTAGGGGAACTTGCCCAGCATCTGTCTGTCCAGAGCAGATGACAGGCCTACGTGCTTGTGGCCCTTGGGCCAGCGTCCAAGAGTCCTGGGTCCCGCCACTTGAGTTCCCTGTGGGAACCAGTCCTCTTGTCCTCCTACAGGGCATCATCGCAGAAGAGAACAAGAACCTGCAGCCCCAGGGAGATGAGGACCCTGGGAAATTCAAGGAGGCTGAGCTGAAAATGCGGAAGCAGTTTGGGATGCCCGAGGGAGAGAAGCTGGTCAACTACTACTCCTGCAGCTACTGGAAGGGCCGCGTGCCCCGGCAGGGCTGGCTCTACCTGACCGTCAACCACCTGTGCTTCTACTCTTTCCTGCTGGGCAAGGAGGGTGAGTGCAGGCAGCAGGAGTGCCCCCTGTGTCCCCCCTAGCCCCAGTCCCCCAGCTGGCCCCGTCATCCTCAGGGCATCCTCCTCTGCCCTCACCCTCGACCTTGCCTCTAGAAAGTGTACCGCCTCCCCAGACTGTCGAAGTTGCTGAGGGCTGTCCCTCCTCGGCCCCCGGATTTTCTGTCCCCACACACCCACCAGAGGGTCTCCCCAGAACCTAGTGGCCCACGACCAGAACTCCAGACTTGAACCAGGCATCACCGGGCTCTTGGGGGCTCCTGTCATGTGTACATCAACTAGCACAGTTCTTCACATAGTGACCTGCACAGGGCCTCCCCTCTTTCAGGTAGACTGCCAGGGCACCCATCACCCCTGAGCGGCTCCAGGTTATATGGTGCCTCGGACGTGTGCCCCTGCAGCCGCCTGCTGCAGGTCCCTGCCCACAGGAAACCCTGGCCTCGGGACAAAAGGCAGACTCCCAGCCAGTGCAGTCTGCTGCTATGTCGCCCCTAGAAAGAGCCCCCAGGGCTTTAGCTGCTCTCAGTGTGGCCTTCCCTGGGCCCAGCAAGGCCGGCTCCCAGCCATGCACACACACCTGTCACAACCTCCCCTGCCTTTCTCCCACCTTTGCGTCTCCTCCTCAGGCAGGAGCCAGCGTCCTCTCTGTGTTGGTCACACCATGTGACTTGTTCCCACATCAGTGCCCTCCCACTAGGTGGGGCTTCTCAAGTCCAGGGGCTCAGCTAGCTCACCTCTGTTTGTTCATTCATCTCATCCTTTAGCCATTTGGTGGGCAAACCCAGGAGATTCTCGGGGCTGGGCACTGGGTTGGCCCAGGACGGCCCAGTCCCTCCTCGTGGAGCTGGTGTCCCAGCATAGCTAGGCTCAGGCGTGGGTCTGGGGGGTGGGGAACGGGCAGGCAGTAAATGCTGCCCGCTCCCCCACATGGGTTCCAGGCCCAGGCAGGAGTCAGGAGCCTGCCTGCCCAGCCGTCCAGCTGGTCTGGCCTGATGGTGTGCCTGTCCCCTCTGGTGTCCAGTGAGCCTGGTGGTGCAGTGGGTGGACGTCACCCGGCTGGAGAAGAACGCCACGCTGCTCTTCCCTGAGAGCATCCGCGTGGACACCCGGGACCAGGAGCTGTTCTTCTCCATGTTCCTCAACATCGGCGAGACCTTCAAGCTCATGGAGCAGCTGGCCAACCTTGCCATGCGGCAGCTACTGGACAGCGAGGGCTTCCTGGAAGACAAAGCACTGCCCAGGCCCCCCCGGCCACACAGGAACATCTCGGCTCTGAAGCGGTGCGTTGTGCCTCCCCCACCCCCAGCAGGGACCTCCTCACCCTTCACAGGCTCCCTGCGTGGAAAGGGGGCCAGGTGAAGGGGTGGTTTTCGATAGTGGGGAGGGCACCAGGAGGTTCCCGGAGGCGGCGTCCTGAAAATCCTACCGCTGACGCTGACGTGGAGGGAGTTCTTCACGTATGACTTCTCGAAGCCCCGGGGCGGGGAGGCTCTCTCAGGCTCCTTGGTCTCAGACAGGAAGCTGAGCCACAGGGCGGTAGAGCAGCGTGCCCCGGGCCCCAGGGCCTTGGCTCTAGGTGAGCAGTGGAGCCCAGGACAGGCGCCCCACCACGTCAGCCAGGGCGTCCCCAGAGGCCTCTTCAGAAAGGCTGCAGAACCCCAGCTCAGGGTGCACCGCTTCCATCCCGCCATGATTGACAGCTCTTCTCAGGACCCCTGGGCCCTGACCCCAGGCCCCAGGAGACAGCCCTGCACAGGTCTGAGGTCTCTGCCACCCTGTCTGTGGGAATTGGTAGACAGAGGAACAATTCACTGGGGCTGGCCCCTCCGGAGCACTCTGTTCTCGCTCTTCCGTTGCAGCTTAGGGGAAACCTGTAGGCCAGCCAGGAGCTCAGGGATTCCCTGAACCCCTGGGTCCCACAGCCAGATTCACACCTGTGTGCGCAGAGACTGTGGCCTAGGCCCAGACTCTTGGGTGCGCCTTCAGGACCAGAACGCTGTCCAAGGGCATTACTTTCCTGATGCGAGTGACACGGTGGCTTTCAGAACCTTCCAGAAAGAAAATGAGCAGGGCCAGACTTGATAGTCTCTGGCATTGTCCATCGAGGTGTGCCTGCCAGGCCGAGCTCACGCTGGTAGCGGCCCCCATGGGGCTGGGAAGAGAGAGATGTTTACGAGAACAGGGCCACCGTAGGGGCGAGGAACAGGCTACCGGGCCCCTGCCTCACACAGCCATCGGACTGGCGAGTGTGCATTTCCATTAAGCAACAGCACCCTGTGTTTTTTTCTTTTGGCTTCAGCACGGGGCATGTGGAATCTTCGTTCCCCTACCAGGGATCGAACCCATGCCCCCTGCAGTGGAAGCATGAGTCTTAACCACTGGACCGCTGGGGAAATCCCAGCACCCTGTGTTTTAGTCTTGACTCCACACCTGCCTGTCGGGAGGCCTTGTCTGAGTTTCTAGGTGGGGCTGGTCTTCCTAATGAGAAGCGGCAGGGCGGGTGCAGGCACCCTCTAGGCACCACCCACCGTCAGTACCGAGCATGCTGTTTGTTGACCACTCTGCTGGTCATACGGATGTCCACGTTTTACTACTTGACCATTCAGTGTGCATGTGTTATTGAACTCTGAGATCCCTGGGCACAACTTGCTCACAGGAGGACCCCCACGAGCCTGAGTCCAATGTGGAAACCGAGGGCATGAGGCCGCCTTGTGAGTGTGCCAGCCCCAACTCTTGTCCGCTTTTCTATCTCCCCCATCTTGGTTTCACCAGAGACCTGGACGCTCGAGCCAAGAACGAGTGCTACTGTGCCACGTTCCGGCTGCCTGGGGACGAGCGCCTGGACGGCCACACAGGCTGCACCCTGTGGACCCCATTCAACAAGCTGCACATCCTTGGCCAGATGTTTATCTCCAGCAACTACATCTGCTTTGCCAGCAAGGAAGAGGATGCTTGCCACCTCATCATACCCCTGCGGGAGGTGAGCCCTAGGCCCTTGCCAGCTCTGCCCTCTCTTACCAGGGCATGTGGCCAGGTCCCCAGCCCAGGAAGCCCCTCAGGATTTAGTGATGTGAGTACAGAGGGCACATGGTGGTTCATGTGCTCCCTGAGCACCTGTCCTGTACCAGGCCCTGGTGGGAGTGGGTGCACTGGTTGCCCCCTCAGGGATCAACCTCACCTGGTGGGGAGATACAGTGGGCTTTGGCCTGCCAGCAGAGCTCACAGTGGGACATAAGAAAACCTCAACAAGGACCCACACCTCCCTGGTCAGAGCCCAGTGGCCTCCTGCAGGTGAGTGTCCCCTAGTCCTGCCTCCTTGGGCCTTGCAGCTAGACTTTGGCAAAGCCGTGCTTTGGCTGCGCTTGGAGGACTCTGGTCCCACCCCAGCCCCGTGTTACTCTCAGGGGCCACCTCACTGTTCCTCTCCTGACACCTGCCTTGGCTGTGGCTCAGGCTCTAGCAGAGTCGTCGGAAGTCAGCTGTTACCTTTCAGGAGTGGGGTCAGCTATCACCTGTCAAGGGTGAGGTTAGCTCTCACCTGTCAGAGTTATTTTTTCTCCAGTTTCTTGGGCTTCCACAGTGACTCTGGTAGAAACAAGGCCATTTGTCCTGTGCTGCCGTGAAGGTGTAGACAGTGAGGGAGAGCCGCCCACCCCTCCAAGGCCTCCTTTTCCTCATGGCCCAACAGGGCTTACTGGCTGTTTAATTGAGGTTTAAGTGAGGTTCTTAAGCTATAAGTTAAAACACAGTATTTCGATTCTATTTAAACTGTAGAGCAGTGGGACCTCCCTGGCCTTTGTACAAAGCCCTGGAGTTGCAGGTATAGTTGTGAACAGGTGTGAGGTAGTGTGCTGCCTCAGTTTCCCCAAGGGAAGTCAGAGGCGAAGGACTTAAAGGAGCCACAGCTCCAGGCTCAGGGGCTCAGAGGTGGCCCCTGACCCCACGCTCTCCTTTGGCACTAGGTCTGTGGATTTGTCCCGGGTGCTGTACTGATCTGACCCTGAGCCCTGGGGGCTGGCTACAGGGTCATCTTAGGCCCAGCTCCATTTCTTCTGATGGGTCCTGACATTCCTGATGGCAGAGAGCTCTGGCTGAGCCAGGAAGCTCTCGGGATGGGGCTCTGCAGCTGGTCCCGATGGAGGCCCCTGCCCAGCACTGACCTCAGTATCCTAGCCAGGGGGCTTCACAGGGGCTCCTCACTCATGTGTCCACTGGGCTCTTGAATTTGCACTCCCCAATCTCAGCCTCGCCTCTGGAAGTGACACCCCTTCCATCCGTTTGCTGAGGTGGAAAGCGGGAGCCACCCTTGATTCTGACCTGGCCTCATTCCCACGTCCTGACCATGGCATGTCCTGTCAGCTTGCTCCCCGGAGCATGTCCCTTTCTCTGTACAGCCACCATCTAAGACAAGCTGTCTGCTTGGCTCACCTCAGCAGTACCTTGTCTGCACCTAAGGCTTGAGGACCTATCCTTTAGATCCCATCCTTCCACAGCAGCCAACATAATTTAAAAATCTGCTCACCCTGGGTAGAATCCTCCGGCATCTTCTGTGATTAGAAGAATCTCCAGTTGCCTGCTGTGACCTGTAAGACCTTCAGTGAGCCACCCATCCCTAGTCAGACCTTGGCCCACACACAGACATGCAGGCGCGCGCACACACACACACACACGCACACACGCAGCCCACCCTTTCTCACGCTGCCCCAGCTTCTCCGGTCTTTCTTTGTCCATCACGCCAGTCTGGGCCCCTCCTCGGGGTGGTTGCTGGCCTCTCCCCTAGCTCTTCGTCTGGCTGCACTGGGTCTCAGCTCAGTTACTACCTCCCCAGAGGTGCCTTCAACAGGAAGCAGCCCAGCGGCCTCCCAGCTTGCCCTGTGGCCCCCACCAGCCCTGGTGACAGTGTTCATTAGCCTGCATGTTCATTGTTTGTACCCACCCCAAGCTGCGGGCCCTGCAGAGGTGCCCCCTAAAAGCCCACCCTCTGCCCTGCACACTTGCACTGCTCTGTTCACACACCTCGCAATCAGAACTGGGCCCAGGACGCACATCAGGAAGTGCTGAGGGAATGAGTGCTCAGGAGGGCTTGCAGGCAGGGCTGCTCACTGTGCTTTAGGGCAGGGACATGACTGTCCATCTTGGTGAAGCTGATCAGGGCCAGCAGCTGGGCTCATGCTTTACATTCTGTGTCACCATCCTGATGACAGTCCTGCAAGGCTCATATGCTCACACCCATCAACAGCTGAAAAAACGAGTCTCAGACATGCACGTAACTCACACAGCAGCAAGCGGCAGAGTCAGAATATGAATCGGCCAGGCCTGGAGGGCCCCTCGTCCACTCCCTGCCCCATGCCTGAGAGAAGACGACCTAAGCCCACCATGCTCTCAGCTTCACAAAACCATCTGGCTTTACATCCCAAGATACAGACCCCCAAATGGTGTTTTTGTCTTCTCAGGTGACCATTGTCGAAAAAGCTGATAGCTCCAGTGTCCTGCCCAGCCCTCTGTCCATTAGCACCAAGAGCAAAATGACCTTCCTGTTTGCCAACCTGAAAGACCGTGATTTCTTGGTTCAGAGGATCTCTGACTTCCTCCAGAAAATGCCATCCAAGCCACCAGGCAACAGCAGAGCGGGGAGGAAAGCCAGCATTGTGGACTCAGCCCCAGAGGTGAGAGGGCCCTTCAGAGCAGTGGGCCGGGGGTCAGGGCCAGGAGAAGAGCCCAGGAAGCCCTGTGGTGCCTGCCTTGGGCCTTGGGTGGGGAGGGTCCTCGCGTGGTGCAGGGTGGAAAACCTAACCCAGCCCCAGTCTCAGGTGTCCTGGCCACACACGTGATGCCTAGGGTCACAGCCCCCTCTGTACCCCGAGACGTGCCCTAGTCCTCCAGAGCATCACTGCTGCCTGCCTCAAGTCCTATTCCACATAAGAAGCCTTCTCTGCCTGGACCAGCCACCCTCATCTCTGTCCCTTATGAACTTCTGCTGCACTGAGAGCCACTCTGTTTAGGCCTGTCCAGCTTGTGTTTATTTACCTGTTGGGAGATTGATTTCTCCCATCAATCTTTCTTACAGGGTTACCTTTTACTGCAATCTTTTTACTATACCAACAATATTAACAATAATTCTTTAACATCAAAAACTTGTATTTACATTTCCCTAGATGCACATGTTCTTTTTACAGTTTAATCATTTGGATTGAGGTACACATAGGTCATACACATGTTACAGTGGGTTGGTATAATCCCTTTTTATCTATAGGTTTCTACTCCTCTCTCTCTCTCTCTCTCTCTCTCTCTCTCTCTCTCTCTCTCTTTCTTTTCTTGCAGTATTTTGTTGAAGGAATTGGGTCATTTGTGCTATAGAGTTTCTCGCAGTCTGGTGTTTGCTGATTGCATCTCTTGGAAACACTTAACGGATTCTTTTGTGCCCTGTTTCTTGTAAGTTGGTGGTTGAGTAATGAGATCCAACTCAGATTTGGTTTTTGGTTTTTGGTTTTTGGTTTTTTTGTGGTACGCGGGCCTCTCACTGTTGTGGCCTCTCCCGTTGTGGAGCACAGGCTCCGGACGCGCAGGCTCAGCGGCCATGGCCCACGGGCCCAGCTGCTCCGTGGCACGTGGGATCTTCCCGGACCGGGGCACGAACCCGTGTCCCCTGCATCGGCAGGCGGACTCTCAACCACTGCGCCACCAGGGAAGCCCCCAACTCAGATTTGGATTCAATTGTTCATGTTGGGGAGTGGGGGGCAGGTCCACTTGTAGGCAGGATTGAGGTGCTGTGTACTTCCACCAACAGGTATGCAATACCTGGTTATGTGCTGTTACCGGTCATTGACAAGCATTGCCTAGATAGTTCACTAGGTAACTCATTAGGATTGCAAATGGGAGGACTCTAATTCTATCATTCCTTCTGTTCATTAGCTGGAATATTTCCATATAGAGAAATTTACCCTCAACAACTATTTGGTTACCGTGAGGCACAGTTCATATAGAAAAGGCAGAATAAATCTTTTTTTTTATTCACCAGTTGTTAAAATGATGAATTGGTTTTCAAATATCATCAAAATATGACCAATTCAGTTCTTTATGTTTACTTTTTAGTATAATTATGAACTTACAGATTTAAGCAACTTGATGTGTTTCAGTCCATGACAGTTATTATCCTCATTCCATCTGTGACCAGAGGAAGCTTATTCAGGTGACATCTGAGTCCTTTTGACATTACCCTGGCCATGTTTGATCACTTCCTTGCTTCTTGGTATCTTGGACAAGATATGTGTGCTATTATCAATCTGGATTTGTGAAAACACTTCATGATTAGAAGAGTCCGTATAAAAATCCACGTATCTGGCTGCTCTGGAAAAATCAGGGGCCCTGACATTACAGGGCCCACATTCCCCCTGAGTGGCATTGGAGCTGAGTGGTGGCACGTACACTTCAGCTCCCCAGAACCCCACCTGGTCTGGCCTATGAAAGCCTTTAAATTTTTCACCCCTGTAATCGATGCTCAGTCAACTATTAAATAGATAAGGAATGGAAGGGAAGGAAGTGGGCAGAGTCAGTGTGCAGTGGAGACATTAAGAAAGGTTTCTTAGAGGAGGTTGGGCTTGATCTGGGATTTCAAGAAACAGTGAGGTTGGATTGGGTGAAAAGGGATGTGAGCAGGAATGTCGAGCTGCCTTCTCAAGGCACAGTGCAGCAAGTGACAGGGCCTGACCAGCCAGTGTAAGGTTGGCCCAGTGGCCCCTTCCAAGCACCTGCCCTATATTCACCCATCACATTTTGTTGCATTCCCAATAGGTGCCAGGCACTCTTCTAGGCGCTAGGAATAGAGCAGATTAGACAAAATTCATGCCCTCTTAGAGCTTATATTCTAGTGAGAGAGACCGTCTGTAAGCAAATAAACATACAGTATGTCAGGTGGCAATAAGGGCCAAGGATAAAAATAAAACAGAGTGAAAGGATCAGGATTGCTAGGGGAAGTGGGGGGCTCTGATCAAGTGGTCCTTGAAGGAAGTAAGGGAACAGCCCTAAGGTATCTGGGGAAAGGGTATTCAAGGCAGAGGGAATGGCAGGTGCTAAGGCCTGGAAGCAGGATTGAGCTTGGCACAGGCTGCTGAGACGAGTGGAGACAGGGCGCAGGTAGTGAAATTAGAGAGGGAGTGGGAAGCCAGGTCATGTTGTGCCCGTAGGCCCTTGGGAGTACTTAGCTTTGACTCTGAGTGAGATGGGAGCCAGTGGAGAGTTTGACCAGAGGAGGGACACGATCTGTTTATGTTTTAGTAGGATTGCTATGGCTGTCATATTGAGAATGGAATAGAGGTGCAGCTGCCCAGTACAGTAGCCACACATGACTGTTGAGCACTTGAAAGGCAACCGCACTGAAATGTGCTGTAAGCATAAACTACACACCAGAGGTGGAAGAGTCAGTGTGAAAAAGAGAATGTAAAATATCTTGATTTTTTTTATATTGATTCCGTGTTGAAATGATAATATTTTAGACTATATTAAATAAAATATATTATTAAAGTTAAGCCCACAATTTCTTTTATGTCTTTTAATGTGGCTACTAGACATTTTTAAATTACATGTGTGGCTCTGATTATATTTCTCTAGAACAGAGCGGGACTAGAGAGTGACGAGAATAGAAGCAGAGATGCGTTGGAAGGCTCTGGCAGTTCTCAGGACACAAGATGATAGAGCCTTGGTCGAGGGTGGTAGCAGTGGAGCTGGTGAG
Organism: Mesoplodon bidens; assembly: GCF_964165515.1. Lineage (NCBI taxonomy): Eukaryota > Metazoa > Chordata > Mammalia > Artiodactyla > Ziphiidae > Mesoplodon > Mesoplodon bidens. Next base: position 174,237,315 of record NC_138160.1, on the reverse strand, counting down.
CAGTGGTCAAATTCAGGGTACATATATATATTTGTGTGTGTGTGTGTGTGTGGTAAAATACATATAACATAAAATTTACCATCTTAACCATTTGTAAGTATACAGTCCAGTAGTATCAAGTGTATTCACACTGTTAGGCAGCCATTACCACCATCCATCTCCAAAGCTGTTTTCATCTTGGAAACTGAAACTCTGTGCTCATTAAGTACTAACTCCTCATTTCCCACCCTCAAGCCCCCACCCCCAGGCCCCAGCAATCACCATTCTACTTTCTGTCTCTATGAATTTGACTACTCCAGGTACCTCATATAAGGGGAGTCATACAGTATTTGTCCTTTGGTGATCAGCTTATTTCACTTAGCATCATGTCCTCAAGGTTCATCTTCATTATAGAATATGTCAGAATTTCCTTCCTTTTTAAGGCTGAATACATACTAGTGTGTGTGTGTGTGTGTGTGTGTGTGTATACACATATGCCACATTTTGTTTATCCATTCATCTTTTGACGGACGTTTTGGTTACTGTCGCCTTTTGGCTGTTGTGAATAATGCTGCTGTGAACATGGGTGTTCAAATATCTCTTCAGACCCTACTATCAGTTGTTTGGGGTATATACCCAGAAGTGGAATTGCTGCGTCATATGGTAAATCAGTGTTTAATATTTTGAGGAATTGCCATAACATCTTCCACAGTGGCTAGACCATTGTACACTCCTACCAGCAATGCATAAGGGTTCCAGTTTTTCCCCATCCATTCCAACACTTGTTATTTTCTGTTATTTTTTGCAGTAACCATTCTAATGGATATGAAGTGGTATCTCATTGTGGTTTTGATTTGCATTTCCCCAATGATTAGTGACGTTGGGCATCTTTTCACGTCTTATTGGCCATTTCTATATCTTCTTTGGAGAAATGTCTATTCAAGTCCTTTGCCTATTTCTTTTAATCGGGTTGTTTGTTTTTGTGTCACATTGTAGAACTTCTGGATATTAACCTCTTATCAGATACATGATTTGTAAATATTTTCTCCCATTCCATGGATTGCCTTCTCATTCTGACTGAGGATGATTGTGTCCTTTGATGCACATAAGTTTTAAATTTTTATGTAGTCCAATTTATTTTTCTTTTATTGTGCTTTTAATGTCATATCAAAGAAATAGTTGCCATACGCTTTTCTTCTATGTTTCGTTCTAAGAATTTTGTAGTTTTAGCTCTTACATTTAGGTCTCTGATCCATTTTGAGTTAATTTTGTAAATGGTATGAGATAGGTGTCCAACCTTACCATTTTACATGTGTATATCCAGTTTTCCGATACCATTTGTTGTAAAAAAAAAAAAACTATCTGTTCCCCATTGAATGGTCTTGGCACCCTTGTCAAAAATCAGTTGAACATATGTATTGCAAGATTCATTTCTGGGCTCTCAATTCTATTCCATTGGTCTGTATCCTTACGCCAGTACTATACTGTTTTAACTACTGTAGCTTTATAGTAAATTTTTAAATCAGGAAATTTGAGACCTCCAACTTTGTTCTCTTTCCAAGCTTGTTTTAGCTATTTGGGGTCCCTTGAAATTCCATATGAATTTTAGGATAGATTTTTTTATTTCTGCAAAAATGTCATTGGGATTTTAATAGCAATTTCCCTGAATCTATCGATCACTTTGGGTAATGTTAACATCTTAACAATATGAAGTTTTCCAATCCATGGACACAAAATGTCTTTCCATTTGTTTGCATCTTTAATTTCTTTCATCAGCGTTTTCTTGTTTGCAGCATACAGCATTCGGTCTTTCACCTACTTGGCTAAGTTTATCCCTAAGTATTTTATTCTTTTCGATGCTATTGTAAATAAAATCATTTTCGTAATTTCCTTTTCGGATTGTTCAGTGTTAGTGTACAGGATATAATTCGAAGGTAGATCTGAGAGAACTGACAAATTAGATGGAGGGTATGGGAGAAAGAGAAGGGTTTACAAAAAGATGACCCTATAGTTTTTGGCCTGAGCAGCTTAGAGAATAGAATCACCATTTAATGACATGAGGAAGAGCAGTTTTGGAAGGAGCAGTCAAGAGTTCAGTTTGGATTTGAGGTCAAGTATCATAAGAACTAAGAACTGAGTACTGGAGACGGCAAGCAGAGGTCACAGTGGCCTTTTCAGGACTTATTCAGCGGAAGAACAGGAAGAAAAGCCTGGTGGAGTGGCCTTCAACTGGGATAAGCTGTTGGTTATTGGGGTAGCTTTTTAAACCTTACCAAATTTTCCATTAAAATGCACAAAGCAACTTTAAGAGTAAAAATAAAAGCCCACAGACAACAGCTTTAACAAAGCCAGTTAAAAGGGTATCTTACAAACCCCAGACTGCAGGTAGGTGAGGCCAAACCACCAACTGCAGCATTATTCTACAGGTACAGAATCAGCAGCTGTGCTGTGGTAGTGGAGGGAAGAGAAAAAGGGTTCGACAGTCCCAAGAGCCAAGGAATCCAGAAATCACCAAAAATACTTCCCCCCACACACACCCTCCTCAAAAGAGACTACCCACTGAACAGAAACCTCAGCAAGTGACTAAGAGAAACCACCTGTGAAACTGCAGACATATTTCTCAGGCTCCAGCTCACAGATGAGTTAACCAACAACACAAAACATGAGAATCCACTAGCGAGCTGAGGGAAGATCAGAGAATGCTGGGACAAATCTGAAACACCCAACAAAAACTCCCTTCCAAAAGGAAAGAGCCCTCCCTGAGGAAAAAAGAGCTGGAACTGAGCAGGGCAGGAATACTGAGGAGTAAAGAGAGAGAAACTTCTGACACTAGAGGAGACAGATCAGGAAGTCCTGGAGCAGGGCTCCATAGAGAGACTGCAGCAGAAGACAGACCACCACCTGTGCAGTGCAAACAGCTACCCCATACATACAACATCCTCCTGTAAGTACAGAAAAAGTCATGTTATTCAAATGTGAGCAACAGAAGAAGGTTATGAGCACACCCTATACAAAGAAGAAAACGATCCCCAAAACCTTCCACAGACAAAGAAAGCACACCAGAACAGCATCCCCCCAAAGCAGATGAAACCTGTACCCTAATATTTCAAAATGACCTAAAAAAGAATTAGAAAAGGGTTAGAAACTACTAAAGAATGGTATAAATAAAAAAATTTTAGAAAGCTCGGAAACTAAGTGACTAGTCAACAGAAAAATGTGAAAAGAGAGTTGACAGGAGTCAGGAAAGAATTAGAAAAAAATGCAGAAATATTTCAGAAATAAATATCATACAACCAAGAACACAAGAATGAACAGACCCCACAGAAAGTCCATTAAGGGAAATAAGGACAAGACTCGGCGGGGAAAGGCTATAAGAGGAGAGTCCAATAAAGAGAGAAAAACTAGTCAAGAGAAGTGATAAAGAAGTCAAGCAAAGAAAATCCAACTTATGTATAACATAGCTCCCTAAAAAGGAAAAACAAAGCTGTGGAATAACAACTGATAGAAACCACGATTCAAGAAAAGTTTTCTGAACCTAAAAGAATTAAACCTGCCTGGTGGAAGAGCATGTGTACAGCTGGAAAATCAATACAGAATAGTATGCACTATATACACACTGAGATATAATCTAGTAAAACTATCAGATTTTAAAGATTAAAAAAATTATTTTGGGGGCTTCCTTGGTGGCGCAGTGGTTGAGAGTCCACCTGCCGATGCAGGGGACGCAGGTTCGTGCCCCGGTCTGGGAAGATCCCACATGCCGCGGAGCGGCTAGGCCCGTGAGCCATGGCCGCTGGGGCTGCGCGTCCAGAGCCTGTGCTCCACAAAGGGAGAGACCACAACAGTGAGAGGCCCGCGTACCGCAAAAAAAAAAAAAAAAAAAAAAATTATTTTGGGCAACCAGTCAAGAAAGACCAAGTCATTTATGAAGGAATGAGAATCAGAGAGGCATCAGACATTTTGATAGCAAAATTTTATACACATAGAGTAACATTTTGTAAGATATACAGTAAAAAAGCTGTGACCCCAGGATTTTCTATCTGGCAAACTGACGTTCAGGTATCAAGACCACAGACCGTCAGGAACATGCAGGAATTCACAGAAGCTATCAGCTTTTGAGGCATGTAACAGTGAACAACCTCAGACAACCAAGAAATGACGGAAGAGGCTTTGGCAGAAGGTCTGGTGGGAGCCTTGAATGTGTCTAGCTGTAGAAATAGGACTAGATAACAAGGATAAGGGTGACAAGTCGTGTGTAGTTTTATTTGCTCTGAATACATCGAGTACATTGAAAACATGAGAAGAGAAGGTATGGAAAGTAGAATAAGCTCACTGACTGCCTTATTAAGTAAGAGCAAGGTATATCATCACTTTAAATTATACGTCGGCAGGGAAAGGAGTGGAGGGGGAAGGTCAGGGCTACTCGCTAATTTTAGTATTGCCCCTAGGAGGGAGTCCAGTGTATAAAAAGAGGGGACCCAGGGTACTATATAAAGACATCAGTATAAAGGTAACTGTTAGAACATAAACATACATTTTCTGACACTTTCTCAAGAACAAACTGGAAAGAGAGGGAAAGGATACAGTGAGTTTAGGCAACTCTTTCCAGAAACTTTGTAGAAAGACCAGCTGAGAATCACAGGGGTGCCTTCAGGGTGTGACTTTGTAATTGGAGTGTGACATATATACTCTAAAGTGCATGGATCCTAAGTGCATAACTTGATGCACTTTCACAAAAGTGGACATAACATGTGAGCACCACCCAGTTGAAGAACGGGGAGGGCTTGTAGGGGCAACAGCATGATTCTCTGCTGATGGTAATTAATCCAGTGGAGAGGGGGCAGTTGCCAGAAGAACGTCCTAGAGGCGAGAGTGGTAGGATCTTGGGCTCGAGTCGGGGGAGAGTTGGGCCTGGCACGCGTGGCCACAGTTGTGGGAAGGTGGGCCGGTGGGGGTGACCGTGGATGGCTGTCAGATTGCTCCTGCTTCTGCTTGCTCAGTTCAATAGCTGGCAGTAGGAAGTGAGGAAGATGGATGGTTTGGGAGGTCTGCACTGGAAAAATGTGTGAGACAGTTACCAAGAGGAAGGAGAGAGAGACTGGATTCCCAGGCAGCATGGGTCTGTGAGCTCACCATCACCCCAGGAACCTGTCTGTCACGAGGGATGGTTATTACTGAGGTCACATCCTCGAGTCAGTCTCCTTTCCGGCACTGAGATTTTTGATTCTCTGCAGTGCTCTGTGGCCTGCAAGTCCATCTGTGTCCTTGTTCCTGCAGGGAACCTCGAGCCAGAAGCAGACTCTCTGCATCAGGATGCTTGGGGTCTGGACTGGGGTCATGTCCCTGGATTCGGGCAGTTTGTCATGAAAATGTATTTTAGTTGCTCTAAAATCCATTTTGAAAACACCAGCCAGGGGCAGAGGGGCAGGCTGTGGATAGGAACCTAGCAGAGTTCTCTTTTTTTTTTTTCCTTTTTATTAAAAACAGTTCTACTGAGGTAAATTTGATATACAATATGCTGTACATATTGAAATAGCACAGCTTGATGAGCTTAGCATGTCCCTGTGAAGCCATCACAGCTGTGGTGTGGGTTCTCATGTAAGGAACACAGAGAGGGTGAAAGTCTCGGGGGAGGCATCCAGCACTCCTGCTTGACCACAGCCATCGGGATCGGAGCTGACAGGCACGAGGGCAGAAACTCAGCTCAGACTGGAGCACGCAGAAGGGGAGCTCACTGGCCCACGAAGCCAAGAAGTCCACACAGTTGGCCGCCTGTCATCAGAGCTGGGCTCTCTCCACTGGATGAGCGTCGCCCCCGGGGCGTGTGTGGCACCAGCAAGGCGGTGCAGCCCTTGCACCCTCCTTGGCTCACCCTGACATTCCCCGCAGGGTGGCCGACACAGTCCCCGAAGCCCCCACAGGCATGGGAAATGCTAGTTAGCTTGTGGCCACCACTGCAGACCTCAGTGGATTCTACAAAGTGTGGGTCCAAGAGTGGAGAAAGATGTGCTGTGCCCTCCCAAAATTGGAAGCCACTGCTGGCAGAAGGAGAAGTGGATTCAAGGGAGCCAGTGACCAGTGTCCACCCAAGAGCGGTGTTGTTCCTGCTGGTGGGCACTTGGGGAGGGAGCTGAGAGGAGGACAGACAGAGTGGGCACTGACTGTGCTCCACCTGACCCCCGGGCTAGGGAACAAGCTCCCTGCCCAGGCCGTTGCCCACGGCAGTGAACTCACCTTGAAGTCAGGTGCCTGCAGGTAGAACACAATCCACAAGCAGGGGCAGTTGCCTGGTGTCACCCACACTGTACCTGAAGGGTACTAAGAACTTCCTCGCTAGCCCTGCTGGGTGAGGGCCAGGGGTGGGGGTTCCAGAAAGCCAGGGGAAGAACCTGAATGTTAGGGCTCCTTCTAGACCTTTGTCCTTGATGCCCCCCTTTTCTTCTCCCAGCCCCATATTGCCCCCCAGTATGTTCCCAGAACCACCCAGGATCCATTTCTCTTGCTGTTTGGCCATCCGTGCAACGGGAAAGCAGATTCCCAGGTTTCTACACTGGGGAAGGGCCTACAGCCCTACCAGCGCCGTTTATGGTTAGAGATGGCCCACAGGTGGGGACCCCCTCCCCACACACCTAGTTCTAGACCTGTGTCTTTATTTTCGCCTCCCAAAGCCCCACAGCCTTGTTGCAAGTGTGGCGGACTGCTAAGGAGAACCCGGTTTTGAGCTGCACAAGTGTCCGGAAAGAGGGTGTGGCCCAAGAGACGTGTGGCCACTGTAGACCACACCACACACCAGGCGACTGGCCGAGAGAGAGGGAGCCTTGCAGACAACCAGCAGCCCTCAGAGGGCCTCGGAGCCCCTTCTTTGAGGGGCCCTTGAGAGTGCAGTGGACAGGTAGCCTGAGGGAGGGAGGAGAGGAAAGGGACTCCTTCCCTCAGCTGTCACTGAGGGCACCCGCAGGAGGCATGCCCTCAATTAGGACTCTGTCAGTCTGAAAAGGGTGAGGCCGGCTGTCAGCCGCAGGACGTACTGGGTGAGCAGGCCTGACGTCACCCTGCCTCTGCTCCGCTTTCCCCTCCATGCTTGGGCCCCAGCGCTCTTTCCCAGCACTCCCCACTTGAGCCAGTCACTGTGGCCAGGGGCCCCATGGGGCGGCGCTACAGTGGTGGGACCCGAGAACAGTCCGGGCAGATGCCACCAGCAGCTGTCCCTACAGGGCTCGGCAGGGTCTGCACCCCAGAGGCTGGAGCAAGAAAGGCATCTCAGGGAGCACCCACGAGTGCTGCCAGTCAAGCCCTTGTAGGGGACACAGAGTTCAGGAAGGGGCACGTGGAGCTGTCTCCTTGCGGTTTCTTCTCTCCTGGCCCTGACCTCACGGAGAGAGGGCCTGACAGGATGAGCAGCGGAACCCGTCCCTGGAGAAGGAGGACAATACAGGTGTGTGTCTGGCCAGAGGGGATGTAGGGCTGAGCCACAGCATGGCCTCCTGCGCTTCCCCGCACGGCCACCCCTCAGGCAGTGGGGCAGCTCTCTCGCTCAGTGCTTTCCTTCCCATGTTGTATTTCCCAGTCTTCCCCGGCTCCTCAGGAGGTGTCAGAACAGCCTGCCAGCCCGACCTCACCCCTCGGTGGCCTCCAGGGGTCCCATGCACAGGAGGCTCCAACCGCTTCCCAGGGCCTGCTCAAACTCTTCCAGAGAAACACGCCCATGGAGGACCTGGGAGCCAAGGGGGTAAGCCCAGACTCGGGGCTCCACCACCATGCAGGCCACATAGGGGGGAAGGGCAGGGCCAGTCTGCGGCCCTTGGGTGACGATGTGAAATGCCCAGGGACACCCTGAGTGACCTGTTCAGCAGTGCTGGTCATGGGCGTCAGGCCTCTGCAGGGGGTCCCGTGTCCCTGACGCCTGAGGGTGATGCTGTGCGCAGCCCAGCCTGGGCTCATGGCATTTTCGCCACAAGCCCTTGGAGGAGAGGTGGAGGGCCTGACACCTGCCTCAGCACTCGGGTCGCATCCACAGACCCCCCCTGTCTGCTGTTCCCCCAGGCCAAGGAGAAGATGAAAGAGGAGTCGTGGCACATCCACTTTTTTGAGTACGGGCGCGGCATGTGCATGTACCGCACCGCCAGGACGCGGGAGCTGGTGCTGAAAGGCATCCCCGAGAGCCTCCGCGGGGAGCTGTGGCTCCTCTTCTCTGGTAAGCTGCCCTTGCCTCACGGCCCCACAGCCTCAGCCTCCATGACCCCCAGTGGGCCTCCTGAGTCGGCCAGGCAGGAACCACCATCCTTTAGAGGGCGGGAACAGGACTCTCAGCCACTGTAATGAAGCTCAGGTGTGCCAGGAGGGGCGTTCTGGGGAGCAGACACCAGTGAGGCGGTGCCTTCCCACCGGCAGTGGAAGGCAAACAGGCCTCCTGAGGCCTCCTTTCCTTGGGGCAGGCTCTGACAACATTCACACCCTTGGCCACTTGGATGGTTTCAGGAGGGCAAGTCAGCCATTTGAACTTGGATGGGGTGACTCCTCTCAGAAGCAATCATGAGGGAGACTCTGCCTGGCACCTCTTAGTTGGCCCCAAAGTGCCACTTCTCTTCTGCAGTGCATTGACGTCTCCACCCTGCCCTGTTGCCCTCGAAGTCCCGGGAGGGGAGGAGGAGGGAGACAGCTACCAGCTGTGTCTCCACAGGGGCCTGGAATGAGATGGTGACTCACCCTGGCTACTATGCTGAGCTGGTGGAGAAGTCCACAGGGAAGTACAGCCTGGCCACAGAGGAGATCGAGCGAGACCTCCACCGCTCCATGCCTGAGCACCCTGCCTTCCAGAATGAGCTTGGGATCGCTGCACTCCGCCGGGTGCTGACTGCCTACGCTTTCCGAAACCCCACCATTGGCTACTGCCAGGTACAGGGGCTTAGCAGGGTCCAGAGACAGCATCTCCCACCAGAAGCTCACAGGAGCAGCTCTGCATGGCCCTGGGCCTAAGTGATGGCCCCACACACCTGTGACTGTGCCCTGTCCCCCCCCCAGGAAGATCCTAATCACAGAAAAAGATGAAATTAGAAGCAGTGTTCATCGCTCACCTCATCCCCATGCCATGTATGTGCTTCTGGTCGGGGTCCTGAGGCGTTTGATTGTTTTGTGTGTGTGGTAAAATACACATAACATAAAACTTACCATCTTAATCATTTTAAGTGTACAGTTCAGTGGCATTAGGTATATCATTGTACAACCATCACCACTATCCATCTCCAGAACTCTTTTTCATCTTGCAAAATGGAAACTGTACCCATTAAACAACTCTCCTGCTTACCCCTGGCAACCACCATTATCTTTTCTGTCTCTATGATTTTGACTAAGTACCTCATATAAGCATCATACAGTATTGTCTTTTTGTGACTAGCTTATTTCATTTGCATAATGTTCTCAAGTTTCATCTACGTTGTAGCATGTGTCAAATTTTCCTTCCTTTTTAAGGCTGAAGAATATTCCGTTGTATGTATACACCGTGTTTTGTTTATCCATTCATCATCCAGGGCCACTTGGGTTGCTTCCACATTTTGGCTGTTGTGAATAGTGCTGCTATGAGCATAGGTGTACAATATCCAGACCCAGTCCTTTTAGGCATTATACCCAGAAGTGGAATTGCCGGATCATATACTTAATTTTTTGAGGATCTGTGATAGCATTTTCCACACGAGCTCCACCATTCTTCATTCCTACCCACAATACACAAGGGCTGTAGTTTCTCACCACCCTCACCAACACTGGTTATTTTCTGTTTTTTGATAGTAGCCATCCTAATGGTATGAGGTGGCATCTCACTGCAGTTTTGATTTGCATTTCCAGGGGCATTTGATTTTAAATCTAGTGGGCATTTTCATGGCCAGGTCAGATGGCTTTCTGTTTCCCTGTGACTGCCTCTGGATTTCAGAGGAATCACTTTTCTGTAGGACCAGTGTTCTGCAGGACATATTGCCAGTGCATGGAAAACCAGTGTGCTGGCTCTAAATCATTTTTAAGATAATTTGCCACCATGGAAGCTTTTTCTTACAAGACTTGGTATCAGCTCAGCCTGTGCATGGTCGCTACTTTGCCATGGCCTTCCTGCAGCCATGTGGCCTTTGCATGCAGCTCATTCACACATCCTTCTGGCCCCGTGCTGCACCTGTGACACCAGACACCACGCCGAAGAAGGTCCTCGCCTTCTCGGGTGTCCGAATGCCTGCAAGCCCAATTTGAGGAACTTGGTTGACCGTTTTGGTCAAATTGATTTCCTGCAAATTGCCTTTTGGCAAATTGCCCAGAGTTGGGTGGAAGAGTTTGTTGTTGCCAGGCTTTCTGGTAGAGGAGAATGCATAGGCCACTTGCGGGGGGGACAGCTCCATGACACCCCCTACCTGTCTCTGTGCCCATAGGCCATGAACATCGTCACCTCAGTGCTCCTGCTCTATGGCAGCGAGGAGGAGGCATTCTGGCTGCTGGTGGCCCTCTGTGAACGCATGCTGCCCGACTACTACAACACCAGGGTGGTGGGTGAGTGCCTGAGACTGGCAGCTCCCTGTGGGGGTGGCAGGCCTCCCTGGGCCAGGTCTACATTCAGCACACCCCACAAGTGAGCTCTTGGAGGCCTCGCAGCCTTGCCCCAGGCAGAAGACAGTCACGGCTTCCGCTCCATAGATTAGGAAGCTGCTGAAACTTCACACAGCTAAAAAGTGGAGAGCCAAACACAGACCCCAACCGTCTCTCCCAGACTTCATGCGATTCCCTAGGAGTTGCTGGCAGTGAGAGAAGAAATTAGCTTGGGGCCTAAATTCACATCCATCTAATTCTTCTTAAACATTTTTATTGTGGAAAATTTCCAGTATCACAACTAGAGCATATAGTATACCCCCATGTCAACTGTTAGGAACTCATAGCCAGTAGAATCTGTGTTATTAAATGGAAGTGCACTTGCAAATATATTTAATTACATATATAATTAAGTCTGTTATTCTAAAATGTCCTTCCCTTACTGTGTGCTTTTGGGGGTTTCCACTCTTGGGGTCCTTTAGAATTGCATCTGTTCACAAGCTTCAGGTCAAGACACACACAATCTACTGAGATCACTGTTTACTTCTTTTTTTGTTTGGGTTTTTTTGTTTGTTTTTCTTTTATTTTTCTTATTATTTTATATATATATTTTTTTAACATCTTTATTGGAGTATAATCGCTTTACAATGGTGTGTTAGTTTCTGCTTTATAACAAAGTGAATCTGTTATACATATACATATATCCCCATATCTCTTCCCTCTTGCGTCTCCCTCCCTCCCACCCTCCCTATCCTACCCCTCTAGGTGGTCAGAAAGCACCGAGCTGATCTCCCTGTGCTATGCAGCTGCTCTCTGTTTACTTCTGACGCCCTAGAGAGAAATTAGTATTTCCCAGAAAGAAAATCCAAGTATAGTGGAAGAAATCGTTCTTTTCACACAGTGGTTTGGAAGTAGTAGAAAGGAAACTTACAGGATTTTTTCCGTTCTTGTTTTCTCCACCCCACCTGCCCCCCTCCAGCCCTCAGTTGTAAGCAGAGCTGGCTGGGGACCAGGTGGGCTTCTTGCAGGTGGGACCCTGGGGTCCCACATGAGGGCCTGCCTGAGTCAGGGGTGTGAGCTCACCATTCAGACTCCTTTGTTCTCTCCCTAGGTGCCCTGGTGGACCAAGGCATCTTCGAAGAGCTCACGAGAGACTTCCTGCCCCAGCTCTCCGAGAAGATGCAGGACCTGGGGGTGATTCCCAGCATCTCGCTCTCCTGGTTCCTGACCCTCTTCCTCAGCGTCATGCCCTTTGAGAGTGCTGCGGTCATTGTTGACTGCTTCTTCTATGAGGGCATCAAGGTGATCCTGCAGGTGGCCTTGGCCATCCTGGATGCCAACATGGAGCAGCTACTGGGCTGCAGCGACGAGGGCGAAGCCATGACCGTCCTGGGCAGGTGACTGAGCCGGCCTCCCTCCTCCTGCTGGGGAGCTGGCCAGCACTGACTGCAGCACACCCCACCCCTCCCCAGCCCTATGTGCTCCTTGGTCAGCATCCTGGGACTGTACCTACCAAGTGCCCAGACAGGGCTAGACCCGGGGATACTCCAGGGGGGCGGAGAGAGCCTCCTTTCTGGAAGGAGACAGAACAGTACTGGAGTAGTAATAAGTGCTGGGAGAAGGTAAAACAGGTAGTGGGCCAGAGCACACTGGGCTGGAGGGCTTGGTGGGCAGGAGGCACCTGGAACAGCAGGGCCTCCCACCTCTAGCGAAGGCTGGGTGTCTGTTATTCCCGCAAAGCACTCCTGGTCGTGCCTTTCCCAGCTCAGCAGCATCACTCTCGCCCCATCACCTAGACAAGGGCCCATGTTGGGCCTGCTGTAGCTGCTGAATGAGCTGATACCCACCAGGCGCCTAAGGCCCGGGTCAGCCTGGCTGCCTCGTCCTCCCTCAGTCCCCGCGTCCCATCCTCATGGACCCTCTCTGGGGTCCAGCCCCTCCCCTCAACCCCTACAGCCTCAGGGCAGACCCATGACACCCCTTGCCAAGGGCCCTGTGTCTGCATCGTCACAGTTCTCCCTGCTCCAGTCTCATCCACCAGCATCCCACAGGGCTCTTCGTGATCAGAATCTGACCCTGTTCCTCCTCCCTTGGGGTATGGGGACTCCCTGTGCCACTGGTGGTGTTCTGGACAAAGGATTTAAGTCCCCCAGCCTGGCCTTCAAGGCCTTTATAACCAGGTGCCTTCCTGGGGGGTCCTCACTGTGGCCCAGGTCCTGAGCTCTGTACAGCCTTGCCAGCCCACGTGCATGTATTTGCCCAGCCTGGAATGCTCCCGGCCACCCGGGACAGCCAGGGACGCTGCCACCTGCCTGCCGAGCCAGCCCAGGTGCTGACTGGGAACGTGCAGGGGTCCCAGGCTGGCAGGGTTGTCGCTTCTCTGCTCTCGCCACGCCAGCTCTTTGTCCTCAGCGATGGCAAGATACTCAGCCCGTGGCCAGAGCCGGCAAGTGGTTTCCATGCCCATCTCCCACACCAGGCAGATGGGGCCCCTCCTCAGCAGCAGGGCCTGACCAGAAGCGGTGCCGGAGCCAGTGGGTGTCTCCCACCTGAGTGTCAGGCCCAGCCAGAGAGCCTGCGAGAGTGTGAGGTCCTGGCTGGGCTAGTCCAGCCAAAGTCAGGCCCTGTCCCGAGGCCGTGTTCCTCGGACACCCCCACAGCAGGGCTCCTCCCTCCCCTTCCTCCTGGGACACTCCTTTGGTCCCTGGTTCTTCCTGGCCAGGCAGGGAGTCCTCACACCTGGCCCAGTGACCTGCCAGATGGAGGAAACGTGTCATCCCTGCAGCTGGGACAAACCTCTCTCCTGCTTTGGTAGGGTCTGGACTTGTAAAGGTCCCCCCACCGTGGGACCCCAGTGGACAACCTAGCTTTCTCAGAGTTAGTGCTCAAGCCTCTCCACTGCCTCCAGGGGGCATCCCTGATTTGCCTCTCCCCCTCCTCCCTGCAGTGGCTCATCTTTCTCTCGCCTGGAGGATGCCTGGCCCTCAGTACACTCGCTCATTGATTGGGAGTCTAGGCAAATTAGGTCTCTCCACATCACTTAGCCATGGGTAAGACACCCCTGTCACCTGTGGGTGATCTAGATTTCTGTCCTTTAATCCTTACAGATACCTGGATAATGTGGTCAATAAGCAGAGTGTCTCTCCTCCTATCCCACACCTCCATGCCCTGCTGACCAGTGGAGATGACCCTCCTGAAGAGGTGGACATCTTCGACCTCCTGAAGGTGTCATATGAGGTCAGCACTCACTGGGGGCTTCTTGGCCAGACCACTCCCTTGGGCTGTGTGGGTGCAGTTGGCCATGGCCGGGTGGCTGTCTTCTGCTCTGTGGTTCCACCTTATCTCACTGAATCACCTCTGACTGGTAGAAATTCAGCAGCCTGAGGGCCGAGGACATTGAACAGATGCGGTTTAAACAGAGGCTGAAAGTGATCCAGTCCTTGGAGGATACGGCCAAGAGGAGTGTGGTACGGATGGGCCCGGGCTCCCATGGCCCCAGGGTGCAGGCTGGAGCTGGGGTGGGGATGGTGACCAAGTGGGCTGCTCCTGCCAGGCCATCTCCAGACTTCCCTGAGGAGCAGGGTGCGGAGTCCCCTAGCACTGTCTTGTGTGGGACTGGAATCCAGGAGTGAAGGTGCAAATTTAGGGAAGTGGGGAGCGGGCTGGTCACAATTTTCTGCTTGTGGATTGGTCACGGGGAAGCTTCTCTGATGCCTCAGTGCCTAAAGGCTAAGCATGATCCCACTCTGGACTGAGCCTTCAGGCCTGGCTTTAACCCCTGCCCCTGGGTAGCAACACTCAGCCACCCAGCCCTCCATCCACTCAGCCCGCTGACCTCTGCTGCAAGCCTTTGTCCTCCTGTCTCTGGAGGGAGAAGTTACTGGGAAGTTCTAGGTCATCTTCCAAAGTGCCAGTGCCAGGGCCTTTCGAGGGATCCAGATAGCAGTCGGTTGATCACCGCCCCTCACCCTGTGTCCCTGACTGGGTGTTCAGAACAGAAAGGCACCCCCAGTGCCCACCAGGAAGGAGCTCAGGGAGTGTGAATTGAGTGACAGGATGGGTGATGAGGGGTAAGAGTGTGGACCACACCTTCTTTCCTGATGGACTACCCTCATGTGCTCGGCCAGCTGGCAACACCAAGAGGGCAGTTCATGTCTTCGCCCCCATCCACATGGGGATTCTCTCAAAGGGCGGGAACTTGAGAATTCATTAATACATCCTGTTTCTCTTTCCTTCTAGGTCCGAGCTATACCTGGGGACGTTGGTTTCTCAATTGAAGAGCTGGAGGACCTTTACATGGTGTTTAAGGTGACAGCCAAGAGCAAGGGAGGACCACTATCCCATCCTAGTCCCCTAAAGTCATCCTCAGCGCAGCAGCCTCCTGCCAGGAGAGAAATAGATTTAAAAGCATCCTCAAAAGCAGTTACTACAGGGCTTCCCTGGTGGCGCAGTGGTTGAGAGTCCGCCTGCCGATGCAGGGGACACGGGTTCGTGCCCCGGTCTGGGAAGATCCCACATGCCACGGAGCGGCTGGGCCCGTGAGCCATGCCCGTGAGCCATGCCCGTGAGCCATGGCCGCTGAGCCTGCGCGTCCGGAGCCTGTGCTCCGCACCGGGAGAGGCCACAACAGTGAGAGGCCCGCGTACCGAAAAAAAAAAAAAAAAAAAAAAAAAAAAAAAAAAAGCAGTTACTACAAAGTTCACATGGTAGAATTTAATCCTTCTTGGTGTTTAGGCAGGACACTCTTTTAAGTGGAAGAAAATCCACTCAAGTCAGCTTATATAAAAGGGAATGCATTGGCTCATGAAACTGAAAAGTCTAGGAATGTACAGCTTCAGGCATGACTGGATCTAGGTGTTCCAACATCCTGTCAAGCTCCCCTACCTCAGATATCACCTGGACTGCTCTTCCTACAGAGTGGCAGGACTGTTGCCAGCATCTCCAAGGTCATCCTGTCCTCTCGGTAACCCCAGTGAAAAGAAAAGTTTTCTTTCCAAGTGGTTTTAGCAAAAAGCCTAGGGTTGATTGTTGGAATGACTCAAGTTAGGTGCTGTGGCTACAGGAGGGTGTTTGCTGCTGACCCAAAACTGGGCCACGTGCCCACCCCATGGCCTGAGGGTGGGACAAGAGGGGCTCTCCAAGAAAAGTTCAGGTGCTGTTAACAGAAGAAGGGGAAAGGGTGTGAAGAGCAGGCAGAAACAGCCATGTCTACAATGCCTTTCTGATCTCATTGTCGGGTCCCATCTGCCCCTCCAGCTGCCTCTGATTCAACCCCCAAGATAACCACCCTGCTCTGGCCTTAAGGTCAGAGCAGTCCAGCCAGTGCTGCCTCTCACCCGCTGTGGCTGGCGGTCCTAGGGCCCTGTTTTGACTCCCACAGCTATAAACGAGGGGCTGATGTTACCAATGCAGGAGGTTCTGTGAGATGCTGTGTGTAGCCCAGTGCTCACTAGCCAGCACTCTGCAGACTTGGATGGAGTTGGAGGGTGAACACACCAACCAGCCTGGTAATCCTAAGCACCCAGGGGCCAGGAGGCCAGGCCATCTCACCAGGCTATGCCCCCTGCAGGCCAAGCAGCTGGCGAGTCAGTACTGGGGGAGCAGCCGCCCTACAGCTGTGCGTCGGGACCCCAGCCTGCCCTACCTGGAGCAGTACCGCATCGACACGAACCAGTTCCGGGAACTCTTTGCCAGCCTGACACCCTGGGCCTGTGGCTCCCACACACCCGTGCTGGCGGGGCGCATGTTTCGGCTCCTGGATGAGAATAAGGACTCGCTGATCAACTTCAAGGAGTTCGTGACAGGGATGAGTGAGTGGCTCCAGGGCCTGCAGGGGCCTTTCTGTGCCCACGCCCTTTCTGAGGAAGCCTCTAGATGCCAGCCCTGGCCAGTCTTCCCACTGCAGCAAGCTGAGGGCAGCCTGGAGCCCTTGACCCTTGATAAAGGAAGTGCAGTTTTCCCACTGGAGATACATGGAGGTCCAGTGGGAGCCCTCCCGCCCCTCCCCTCCCTCAGTCCACTGCTGGAGGCCGGGTGTGCAGGTCCCAGAGAAGGGGAAAGCCAGAGGCCTGGTTCTCACCCCCAGGGTCCTCTCCAGGAGAGAGTCAGGTGGTGAGGAGGGTCCCACCAGAACCCACTGGAAGGGGAGGTATTCGAATGTGGACTGGCCGTGGGACTCTTGTGCCCTTTTGCCAGCGTGCCTCCTTGCTGGCCTTCCTCCACAGGTGGGATGTACCATGGGGACCTGACAGAGAAGCTCAAGGTGCTCTACAAGCTGCACTTGCCTCCAGGTGAGAGCCTTCCGTCCCACTCCCCAGCAAGGGCTTCTCACGTGTCCAGAGCTGGAGCTGCAGCATTCCACAGCACAGGCCTCTGGAATGCTGGGCCTTGCGGCAGCTCGGGTCCCAGCATAGTGGAGGCTCGCCCGTCCTGACAGAGAGTATGGAGGAGCCAGAGCATAGGGGCTGAGGCCCAGGCCAGTCTCGGTCTGAGAGCAGGGCCGTGACCTGAGTGACCTGGGAGGGGATGTGCGGGAGTCTCGGGGAGGACTCTGCCCACAGGCAGAGGCCCAGGTGGAGCGCTGTGCCGCTCAACTAGAACTCCCCCGCATGAGGGGGACTCACAGGAGTGGATACTCAGGTTTGTATCTCTTGTGTTCATTAGCTTATCCTTAAGTCTCTCAGGGGTTCCTGTTTCTCACCAGAGGAGTGGCCTGGGGGCGCCAAGGCCGGGGAGCCCTGTTGTATGGCTGCTCTCCTCTGGCTTCTCTAGCAGTGCCGGGCCTGCTGGGACACTGACAGTGGATCGTCCGCAGTAGCTGGTCCCAAAGCAGGGAGCCTAGCTCACCTGGCTCAGCAGGGGTGGCCACTCAGAGTTGTCCAAGTGCAGCGGGGGAGGGCTTCCCCATTTTCACAGGAGGGAATTGAGACAGGCTGGTGAAAATTTGGCCCCAGGGTTTCTGCTCTGGGATGGAGCTGTCCTGGGTTCCTGCTGTTGTTCATGACCTGCCCCTGGGAGTCAGCGGCTGCCTCAGAGTTAGCCTGAGTGATTTTTCATCCCAGAGGCTCTCACTCGATTGGCCTGGGGCGGGGCCCAGACTGTAGTTTTAAAGCTTCCCCCAGGGTTGTTCTCTGCATCCAAAGTTGGAGGGACAACTGCTCCTGACACAGACATTCTCACCTGTGGCTGGTTTTTCCCTGTAACACAACAAGGAACACTTCCATGGAAAGACTGGTATAGGCCACCTCTCATTCTGCTGAGAGAGAGGCCTGGGCTGGGCAGACCCCACTGTGCCGAGAGCCTGTCCGTGAGGGCTCGTGCGGCCAGCCCTGCCACTTCCAAGCCGCCTCTGCGCACCTTGCTTCATCTAGGGCTCTAGTGGCGGCCCACACCTGCCACCTCCCCTTGTGCCACGCACTGTAAAAACTTGCTCACTTCCTCCCGCTCCGTACAATGGGGAGAATAAGCCCCCTGCACAGAACCAAGTGGATCCGACACCCCAGAGACTACTTCATTGCAAACTGAGGCGGGCCAGTATGTGGTGGTGTGGAGCAATGCCCAAGTGTATAAAGTGAGAGCAAGTCACTTGTGCCTGGCCGCTCCCTGCATATGTACCTGCAGGAGCATAAAACATCCCGAAAGAATCCCTGGGCCGCATCATCGTGGGGTGGGAGAAAGGATGGCCGCTCAACCAACTCCCAGCTGCACTGACTGGGTTTTTATCTGGCATATGTATATATTACATTTTCAAACACAATGCACGAGTCAACCAGAATCGGTCGTCAGCTGTTACCACTATGACCACCATATTGGTGGGGCTGGGAGCTGTGGAGCACGCAGTGGCAGGTGGGGGGAGGGCCTTTGTCCAGGACTCAGGGAGGTTTCGTTCGGTGAGAATCAAGTTGTTCCCTCCTGCCCTCACTCTTCTTTCGCTCCGAGTATAGCCCTGAGCCCAGAGGAGGCTGAGTCAGCCCTGGAAGCGACCCATTATTTCACCGAGGACAGCTCCTCAGAAGGTGAGCACTGTATCCCACTGGCCTCGGGCCCTGTGCCGAGCAACACTGCTGTGGGGCGCATGCAGGTGGCCTGCGGCCCTCCACGGGCTCGGGGAGTGTGCTGCGTGGGGAGGTGCAGAGCGAGAGCCAGGGGAAGCTGCCTCTTCCTCGAGAGCCAGGCCCCCCGGGGGTGTTCTCACTCCTGTTTCTCTTGTCTCTGCCTTCCCGGACCCGGGCTTCTCCCTCCCTCTGCCTCTGCTCCTCCTCTGCTGTCCCTTCCAGCATCTCCTCTGGCCTCCGACCTGGATCTTTTCCTGCCCTGGGAGGCTCAAGGTCAGTGCCTGGGGGGCAGGGGTGCCCCCTTTGCACTTGGCTTCCCCAGGGCCTTGGGTTTCATCTCCTGAACTCTCCCGTGCATGGTCAGGAGGCCTGGAAGCTCTTAGTTCCAGAGACGCCTCCTGTGTGGCTAAGTTCCGAGGAGGACCCAGAGCCAGCCGTGGACTGGGGTGGGGAGGGGCCGCTGCTGTGCTTGCGTGCGGCCAGTAAGCGAGGACACGGACACGCGGTGTAGTGGGTGTGGCACGGGCACGAGGGTGTCGCCTCCCCAGCCACGTGCACAAAGTATTCTGTCATCATGGTCACAGGAAAAACACAAAATGCTATCATTGCAAAGCTGTCACTGTGAGACAGACAAAGCACAGGTGAGCAGAGGTGGAGGAGAGTGGTAGAGCTTTGGAAACATTTTCATGTTCCACACAACTATTTTGTTGGGGAAAAATACGTCTGTTGAGTGCCTACTAGAAGTCATCCCTGTGCTACACTTAAAACCTGTTGGGAGTACTGGGTCCAGAGTGATGGGGCATTCTGGGCCTGGGATTTGGCAATCAAGCTGGTGGTATATAATACACCTAGAAAACCAACCAAAACACCCCCCTATAATTCTCATGGGGGATAGGTAATAACACACCAAGGAAAATACACACTCAAAAGGGAAAGTAAAAGGTACTATCAAGATATTATCAAGATACCCAAAGCAATCCTGTTGACAGTGCCAGAGGCTTACTTAACTTGACTATGAAGCTCGAGGACCTTGATTTCAAGTATACAAACTGAAGAAACAGATGTATCTTCTGTTATACTCGAGCAAATCAAGGATGCTTTAGGCTTGTCCCAGACACTTCCAGGAGAGGCCAGGGACTCGGGGTACAGACCCCTGTCCTCAGACCTCACGTAGCCTCCAGGCAGCGGTCCCTTCCCTGGTGAGAAGCCTCAGCCCGGAGCGCTGCACCCTTCCCTGCCACCACATAGCTGCCAAGGGCCATTCAGAGCTGGGACACTGCTGTCCCACCTGAGGTTCCCCCACTGGTCACATTCCCTCAGGGAACAGGTCTGCAAAAGCTGGGCAGCCTGCTCGCCCCAAGTTTATGGTCACCGTAAGGAGCACGGTGTATGCAGACTCCAGCAAATACGTCACTTTAAGAAATACAGTGCTGAGCGCAGGATTCACGTACATAAAATTCCTCATCAGCTAGTGTGGCAGTTGCAGGTTGAATTGGTCATTAGGACTCCCCTGAGTTTGACCTTTATCAGCAGAAACTATAGAAATCATTGGTCTCAGACTTTTTGCCCATGACGTGCGCCATCGTTCACTTAAGAACTGTGTGGTATGACTTGTACTGTTTTGAAAGAGAGGATGTAAGGGTTCAGTGGCTCTGTGGTTCGGGTGGAGTGAGACAGCCCTGCTCAGAGAAGGCAGAGAAGAAGCAGCATTCAGGGCCCAGGGCCAGGTCCGCTTCCGCAGGAGAGCACAGACTAGACCGACCACTCAAGGACCTTAGTGGTTTGGAGTCATAACAGAAGAATGTTCTTGTTTTTATTCATCCCGTTGTCCAGAAGCACTACAGCAGGAAGAGCAAGAGGGAGCTGGAAATGACGTCCAAGAAAAAAGAAGAGGTGTATATATAGGCCAACATCTGCTGATGCTGGTAGAGGTCCCAGGGTGGGTGGGGTCTGGTTGCCCTGTCACTACAGAAGAGCCCCGTACCCTGGGGAGATGGCAGATGCATGCCTGAAACCACAGCTCTCCTTGAGGTGAATGCCCAGCCCATCAGCTGTCCAGCTGTCATCAGCCCCAGGCCTGAATCTCCTGTAGCTATGAACACCCCCAGCCATCGCCGCCTCCCTCTGGGGGTGCCTGCTTCCTGCCAGGACTCCTCTAGGTGCCCAGCCGGCCTCTCCTTCTCATGCCACTCTCTCTCCAGCCTCCGCATGGTTCTGTCACCATCTTGGGGAAGACAGATTGGGACCATCCTCATCAGCTTAGCTCAGACCTACTTCAGCATTACTCAGGGGAGACCCATGAGTGTTCTAGGGTGTTTTTTCCTATCACCACCTCCCCAAATGCCGGGGTGTTTTGTAATAGGGCCCAGGTAACTCCATGCCAGACAATACCTAAACCCACTTACCCCCTGCTACCAGCCCCCAGCCCTCTTCCTCTCATTTGGCAGACGGAGATTAATTTTTTTCTCCCAACTCGCAGAGGAGAAGGGAACCAGCCCTCCCGACTATCGGCACTACCTTCAAATGTGGGCCAAGGAGAAAGAGGTTCAGAAGGAGACAATTAAGGATCTTCCCAAGATGAACCAGGTAGGCCCAATCAGAACACGCAACAGATGTTTCTGCAAAATTCTGCCCAAGGCTGAGCCCTCGCACCCGGCACCTCACCACCGTTCCAGCACCCCCTGGAATGTAGGGATTCTCCTGCCTACCTTTAGAACCTCTAGTCAGGCAGCAGTCAGGGACTATTCTAGGAGGACAAGGGGTCAGTTGCTTCAGGGCCTTGTCCAGAACACTCCGCTGGTGATGACTTGCTGTGGTTTAATTGGTACCCGTGAACCAGAGGAGCACTGGGGAAGGTTAGCCTCAAAAGGCAGAGACTCACACCACCATTTATGAGACAACATCACAGCGCTTCTGCTTCCTCCCAGGCCCCGCTCGGAGCTGTGCACACACAGGCCCGCTCGACCCACCACCCGATGTTTGTTTGCTGGTCTCTGCGTCAGGACCGTGGCATCTTGCCAAGGGTCTTACAGCCAGGACCACAGACATCTAACCAAAGGCAGTTGTTGAGCTGCAGCCTGACCACAGTCTGCTGTGCCCGAAGGGGGACCTTGCAATCTGGGTGCTCTCTCATCCACAGGCCTGAAGAATTGGGTGCCCGTGGAGGGAGGTTTCATCCCGTTCTCAGGCCAGGAAGCCTAAATATGGTTTCAGGACCTGGAACCTGACCTCTTCACCCCTCTCAACCAACCCAAGCTGCCTTACCTTGTCATCACTCTCTAAAGAGCTTCATAAAGGAGAGTTGAAGGCGCCTCCGATTAAACATATAAAAAACTCAATGTGATTCTAAAACACAGTGAAGAAGTACTTGTAGTCACTGGGTTGGGAAAGGTATGATAGAAATAGGTCTGTCTCTGCTAACACAATGGACATAGACACAGGGAGAGACTCTAAGTGTTCCTACATGTGCTGAAAGAACGGCAGCTGGCAAAGAAAGCCCTTTCCCTCTCTGCACCTCAGTGTCCTAATCTGTGAAATGGACATGTCAAGACACAGGTGTACAGAGACAACTAACGGGACAACACCCTCACACCAATCAGAATGGCCAGCGCTGTGAGTCTGGATGATCTGAGGGCAATCTGACCCATTCTTTACCATCTCCCTGCCCTTTTTCTGTTTTTCCCCTTAAAAGGAGCAGTTCATAGAGCTGTGCAAGACGCTTTACAACATGTTCAGCGAAGACCCCATGGAGCAGGACTTGTACCACGCTATCGCCACGGTGGCCAGCCTGCTGCTCCGCATTGGGGAGGTGGGGAGGAGGTTCTCCGCATGGTCGGGCAGAGAGCCCAGGGACAGTGCCCCTGAGGAGGGCGAGCCGCCAGCCCCACACCCACCTCAAGACGCGGCCCAGGAGCTTCAGCTGCCAGCTGCAGGGGACCCCCAGGCCAAAGCGGGTGGAGACACCCACCTTGGGAAAGCACCGCAGGAGAGCCAGGTGGTGGGTGAAGGGGGCGGCGGCGAGGGGCAGGGCTCCCCCTCCCAGCCTCTGTCTGACGATGAAACCAAAGACGACATGTCCATGTCCTCGTACTCGGTGGTCAGCACGGGCTCCCTGCAGTGTGAGGACCTGGCTGATGACACAGTGCTGGTGGGTGGGGAGGCCCACAGCCCCGTGGCCACCACTCACAGTGGGGGTGCCGTTGATACAGACTGGTGCATCTCCTTCGAGCAGATCCTGGCCTCCATCCTGACGGAGTCCGTGCTGGTGAACTTCTTTGAGAAGAGGGTAGACATTGGACTCAAGATCAAGGACCAGAGGAAGGTGGAGAGACAGTTTAGCACCTCCAGTGACCATGAGCCGTCTGTGGTTTTGGGCTGAGAGCTCCAAGGCCTGGGGGCTGGCCTCTGACTCCTCCCTCCCTCCCGTATGTTTTCTCTTGAAGGACACACTCCTCCGGTTCTCCCCAGAAGCAGTGAGTTGTAAATGGAAAGAAGGCTGAACAGTCGCAGTTGGGACCTAGGCAGGGGCTCCCCACCCCCTCGTTCTGCCTTGGACCTCCTGGCCCCTGCGTAGTGTCAGGGGCTCTCCGATCTGCCCTTGCTTGCCCTGCGCTGTGGCCAGGCCGCACCCTGTCCTCCACCTCTTCTTCTGCAGCTGCGTGCTCTGGGAGCTTTCCTGCCACTTGGCACCAGGTAGGGGGGTTGAGTGCCTATCGGGCACCAAAGTGGTGAGAACTTCGAGATGCTCTCCAGAAGCCCCTGAGCCTGAGCTTCTGGCTCGGGGACACGGGCAGAAAGCATCTGCTGCACCAGGGTGGGTGCCGCCTGCACAGGCGTTACTCTCAATTCTCTTTCAGCTCGTCATCCTCACCATTAACCTTAAAAGCATATCCCTCAGGTCCTGATATATTTCCTTGTATTCATTTCAGTTGGCTAAAAATCACACTATGCTCAAAGCCTTAATAAATCCCTGAAAGAACTAAAAACTACACTGTGTATAGAGAATTAATGGGACCCTCAACCACTGCTTCGGCCTCCTGGCTTCTCCCCAGGCAGGTATGAGGCCCAGGCCATATTCCAGAGGTTCCCAACACTTAGTCTCTCACAGGAGGTGGGGGTTCAAGACCCCTAGGGAGGATGGGGACATGGAAGCTGCTGATGCAGGCTTGGCAGGGCCTGTGAAGACCTACACCAGCAGAGGAAACCTGCTCTGCAGGTATAAACAGCCTGGGTCCAGGTGCAGGACATGTGTGCTCAGGCCTGGGCTGCAGCAAGCCTTTGGGTTCAGAAAGAAGACTGTGGGGACACGGGCAACAGGCTAAGCCATGAGGACCCCTTAGCTTTGCAGCAGGAGCGATCATCATGTCCAGCGTTTGCCCCCAACACAGGATCACTCTTATTTGTACTAAAAGATAACATCTCTGTGGCTGTTGTTTGGTTTTAAACTTAATAGCTTTATTGAGGCAAAACTTACATACCATAAAATTCACTTGTTTTAAGTTATAATTCAATGATTTTTTAGTAAACTTAAGAGTTGTACAAACATCACCACAATTCAACTTTAGAATATTTCCATCACCCCAGAAAGATCCCTCCTGCCCATGTGCTGCCAATCCGTGTACCCGCCCCCAGCTCCAGGGAACCACCAATCTATTTTCTATCTCTTTAGATTTTATGGATGGTTTTAAAATAACAATCTCCATGATTTTACCTTGTTTACAACTGCCGAGTCACTTCGCGATAAATATGCAGCAAAACAACGTCAAAGAAACTGAACAGCTGTTTTATTAATGACAACAACAACAAAAAGTAATTTCCTTTCTAGTATTTACACAAACTGACTACATGCTTTGTCATAAATTAATCTCAAAGAATTTATTGCTAGAAAGCCTACATTCTTGGGACTTCCCTAGTGGTCCAGTGGTAAAGAATCCGCCTTACAATGCAGGAGATGTGGGTTCAATCCCCGGTCAGGGAACTAAGATCCCACATGCCGCGGGGCAACTAAGCCTGCCCACCACAACTGCTGAGCTTGCGTGCCTCAACTAGAGAGCCTGTGTGCTGCAAACTACAGAGCCCACGTGCCCTGGAGCCCGTGCGTCCTGGAGCCTGCGGGCCACAACAAGAGAAGAGAAAACCCGCAGGCCACACTAGAGAGACGCCGACGCGCCGCAACGAAAGATCCCGCATACCTCAACGAAGATCCTGTGCGCCACAACTAAGACCTGATGCAGCCAGAAAAAAAAAAAAGACTATGTTCTTGGTCATAATAAAATTAAGTAAAGATATACATAAGAATTACACAAAATTGGCAGAGTCAAATTGATTGTCATCAATTAGAAAGATATAAATAACTTGGAATTTTAAAATATTTATTTGGCTGCATCGGGTCTTAGTTGCGGCACGTGGGATCTTTGTGACATGCGGGATCTTTCGTTACAGAGCGCGGGCTCTTTGTTGTGGCGCACGGGCTCAGTAATTGCAACACGCAGGCTTAGTTGCCCCGTGGCATGTGCAATCTTAGTTCCCCGACCAGGGATCAAACCCTTGTCCCCTGCATTGGAAGGCAGATTCTTAACCACTGGACCACTACCAGGGAAGTCCTGGAATTTAAATAAATGTTTTATATGCCATGTAGAAGTATAAATTTGAGAATATACCAAAGAAAGTAAACAACATAAAAGAGGACACTATCCTTTTTACGTGATAAAAGAAGGTACAAAAATGTACAATAAAATAGTACTTTCATCCATTAATTATTTAACCTCGCATGAGAAAATGTTTAACAAGAACAGTAACACTAAATAATAAATGGATAATAAAAATAAAGTTTTAAATATATTTGTGTTCTGTAAGTAAACATAATTGTATATTTTAAAACTCCTTACCAAGAGATATGTTGTACCAAACCATTCAAGTCATTCTTATAGTTTCCACGAAAAAAAAAATGTATATGAATTTTTAAAGGATTACATGTTTATTGCAGAAAGGAGGCAAAAACAGAAAAGTAGGAAAACAATTTTTCCTTGTATTTAAGACTACTAATTATTTTGGTGTTTTTTTCCCTATATCTGTCTTTTTCAAAGTTGAACTCACACCACGTGTGAAATTTTTATTCTTCTCTTTTCATTAACCACAAAACATTCTTTGTAGTTGCCAGAAGCTCAGCCACAATGAGACATGTAGAGATAAACAAAAACCACCCAGATGAGAACAGGGACCATTTATCCAGAGCTTGCTATAGAAAAGAAGTCAGCCACCATTACTTGCGTTTGGCAAAGACTAAAATGTAGTCAGAAGAGTGGGAAGGCCTTACGGTGAAAGCAAGGGAAGGCTTCAGGTGTGTTCTGATTAGAGGCTGCTAGTGGGGAAACAGGCTGGCTAACCAGAAGCAGGATGTTTTATGTAATTGGTTTGGGGAGCATAACTGGAGTTCTCTTGGTTGGTCCTGAGATGAAGTGGGGAGGTGCAAAAAGGAGGGCAACTGGCAGCCATGGACCAAGTCCTGACTGCTGTAGAAGTTGTGGTTTGGGGGGTGATGAGAGAGTCTGGTCACCCTTTGTTTGCATATTCAGTCTCAAACATAATTTTTTAATTTGCTTTTTTTCTAGTATACGCTATTGTGCAAAATTTGGAAAATATTAAAAGTTTTAAGCCATTTATAACCCTTGCCCGCGCACGTCTGGTCTCACCTATAACTGCTGTTATGGACACTTTGTAACCTCCTTGCTTCCCAACAACACACGTGCCAGCATTTTCACTACAAACTCTTTGTAATGGACCTGCATAATGTTCCACTCTTTAGAATACTTATTTCCGTTTTTTCCTGTTATACTTCCGTTAACACTACTGCATAAACAATAAATCTGCGTGATTCAGATTATTAGGAGATAACTGCCAGATTGTTTTTCCCTTTTACCGTTCTATCAGCATCCTTGTCAGGATTGGGCGTTTTTAATTTTCTTTTAACAAGATTATTTATGTTGTCAGGCACGTGGAAATGTCTTGGCGGGTTGGCGTTAAGGTGAGGTTGGGACATGAGGGGTGCAATATTTTTCCTCTATGCCTAGACTGGGACTTGGGCTCCACCTTTTAGAGCGGGTCTTCGGGACTGCAGTAAGGACTGGTTTCTTTTTCAACCGCCAGGCGTCTCCGTTTCCCTCTCCGAGAAGCGTAGGGTTGGTGAACTGCCTATCTTCCCAGGATTCTCGGTGCTCCGGCTCAAACGTTAACTAACCACCTCTGACCAGAGATCCTGAAAATTCCTACCGTGGGCCCCAGGGAGTGGGCCCGAGCAGGGAGGCGCCCTCCGGCTCCCTCTCCCCGACTTGAAGAAGCAGAAGAAACTGTACCAGCAAAGGCCGGACCCCCAGCGGCGGCTGGAGACCCAGCCCTTGCAACTTCAATCTTCCCAGGGAGCCCGGCGGAAACGCTGGTTTAGATAGAGACGGGAACTGCTTCGGGCTGAGACAGACAACCAGTGACCTGACTGACGCAAACCCCAAACAACGCCCGACTCGGCAGCAGAGATACGGCCCGAGTCCTGAGGTCGCCCGGGGTCCCAGCTGACCGCCGACTAACGCTGAGCTTTCCGGTGGCCCAAGTGCGCACTAGGGGCGAAGCTCGAGTGGGCCGGAGCGCAGGGGGCACGCTCTCCAGGGGCGGTGCCTGAGGCCAGAGGGGCCCGAGTGCCGGAAGTGGGCGGAGCCAGGGCGGACAGGGTAGCGCGGCGCACGCGCGGCGGCGACGGCGGGCGCAATGGCGCCTCCTCAGCGTGTTCGGGTGTTGCGGTGCTCCTGCTGCCGCCTCTTCCAGGCGCACCAGGTGGGGCCTCCCCCTCCTCAGAGCACGGGGATGGCGGGCAGGACGAGGTGGGGTCGCGGGGGCCAGACCTCCTCCCCCAGGCGTGGGCGGGCAGGACGAGGTGGGGTCGCGGGGGCCAGACCTCCTCCCCCAGGCGTGGGCGCCGTCTCGTGCGGTTGCGGGGTGTGTCTGGGTCCAGGACAAATGACCATGTCTGTCCTGAGAACTAGGTTTTATTGATGTCGCTTCTGCATAACGTTGTTCTGGGCTTTTTTCGGTTTTTGCTTGGTGGTTGTAAGATTCGCAGAAACCAGCCAATGGTTTCTGCCGAGGCGGCCTCGTGAACTCTTATCTGGCGGGTGGTCGGGCACACCAGGTTGAGGGTAGAGGACAGCCTCCTCTGTGCAGAGCCTAGCCCCCAAAATGGCTCTTTCATTTAAATACAGGGAAATGATAGTTTTAAAAACTGAAGCACGACTGGGCACCCCTGCCGACACACTCTTTGGCTCTGCCCGTAGTGAGGGACTGGACGCCTCCTCAGAGTGTAAATAATCTCGCGCCTTTAAACCGGATAATCGAAGTTTCTAAAACGTAATGCTTCCCTGACTCAAAACGTAAAATAGGGGATGTCACTTAACCTGTTCTTTCCTGAATCACGTTCTGTCTCCCTGCTTGGTGCTGTCAAGGTTGTCATTGTATCCGCTTCTGGTAGTCCCCTGCTAATCTGCTGTGCCCTGAAGGGTAGCATCAAATTGCATACGAGATGTATGTACAAACATACACAACGTATGTTTACAAGCTAGGAAGAGGCTGGGTATGCACCTGTAAGTTCGCTGTGACTTTGTAAGGGTCATTTTAGGGGCTTAGAAACTTTTTACTTATTTCATTTTTTTGGTTCTAGGAGTTGAGAATAAATGGGAATCATTTCCACTTTTAAATTATTATATATATAATGTAGTTCGTGTTCTCATGGGCATTTTCAACTCTGAAAAGTGATTTGAAAGCAAGTGGGAAATGAGGGTTAACAGTTTAATTCCAAGTCGGCTGTGTATCAGGCAGTTTCACACATCTCATTTAATTTCAACAGCCTCTGAATTCTGTATCTTCATTCCCCAGAGCCAGCCAGTTACTGTGTGTCCTTCCAGACCTTTTATTATTTTTTTAATGCATTTCTTACTTGCATATGTACCTGTAGAAGATACACAGTATTTTTATGGTGTTTGAAGGTAGATGCTGAGAAGTGGAATCTTAGGATATACCCACTTAAATTTGTAATAGATGCTGCTTGTCCTCCTTAGAATCCTTTTAGGTACTTCCCCAAAAGCCCTGATGGTTTTTGTATTAGGATCATATTAATCATGTTAATTTTTATGAATCAACCGAGACATCTTTGTGATGTCAAGCATGGCATTTCATTCCATCTCTTTAAAAAGTTTTGGTGCCCCTTGATAACATTTCCTTTGTTGCCTTTACACATGGATTTATTTCTTTATCTCTTCTAAGTAGATGTTTGCTTATAAGCTATATTAATTTTTGAAGATATATTAATTTTCTACCTAGCCCCTATATTAAATTGTCTTACTAGTTTTAGTAGTTTTTCATTTAGTTATCTTGGGTTTTAAAGAAATAAATCATATCATCCATAAATAAGGATAGTATTTTTTTTCTTTCCATTTTCATACCTCTTGCTATGTTCTCTTTTCCAATTCCATCAGTTACTACATCCAGAAAAAAAATGGTAAATAATAGTGCAGATCCTTGACTTGTTCTTGACTTTCATGGGAATGCTGATGGTGATTCTGCAGCTTTAGAGCTGGATGTAAGGCATTTTATTATGTTAAGAGAGAATCCATCTAGTCAGATTTATCAAGAATTGAAATATCATGGAATTTTTTTTGAGAACCACAGATAGTAGAGATTTAATTTGATTTTGTTTCATATGGATAGCCAGTTTCCCAGAACCACTTATTAAATAGTCTCTTCTTTCTTCACCTTTATAATATACTAAATTTTCATACATGTGTTGGTTTGTTTCTGGACTCTTTATTCTTTTCCACTGATCTCTTTATTATTTCTGATCCAGTTCCACCTGTTTCAAATAATTACTTTAGGTATAATTCTGAAATTTCATTGTAGGTGAAAAAGAGTCTCAAATGGACATGCAAAGCTTGTGGAGAGAAGCAGTCATTTTTGCGGGTGAGTCCCAAGCAGCAGAGTGTCTAATACCCATACCAGGAAGCAAGTGGGACCCAGCCCTGCAGAAGCATATTTCTCATGGAACCCAGTGTTCCATTATTGGCTCAAGTTCATTGGATATAGCGCTCCTGCTCCCTAAGATCATCTTCCTTCAGGAAGCGAAATGAATAGAGCAGTGCCTGGAAAGTTACCTGCCTTTTTTTATTCAGTCAGTAAGTATTTACTGAGTAGCTTCTGTATGCAGGCATAGGACACAAGGGAAGGTAAGACCATGTTGTTATTGCCTTCACCGATCTGCTCTTGTGGAACAGGATGAGAAACTTAAAACACACACACGTAATTTAAAACTAGACTGAGCAAAATTAGAGGAAAGTACAGGGGTCTGTAAGAAGATAACTGAGTAATCAGACCTAACTGGGGATGGGCAGACAGCTGTTGGTAGATGCAGGGGTGTGAGAGGGGGCAGGCAGGGTGTGAAGGTAGTCAGGAGATGAAAGAGCATGGGGACTGAAGGGAGCATGTTGTAAATGCTCTTATTAGCCCAATTCTTTCACCCAGCATCACAGGTCTTTTCAAGTCCATACTTACTGACCCACTTGATCTCTCATATCACAGGGTCCTCACTGAGCCCCTTGTTCACTTGCTCCAGCCCTTGATGCCACCTCTCCAGCCTCATCTCATCATTCTCCTCCTTCAGCCATAAGGGCTTTTCCTTCTGACCTTGAAACAATCCAAACCTGCTTCCCTCTTAGGGCCTTTGTGCTCATTGTTGGGGCTTCCCCTAGTTAATCGCATTACCCTGATCAGAAATATAGGCGAGTGTGTTTATGTGAGTATTGTCTATCTGAGACTGTAAATTCCATGGGAACAGAGGCTTTGCCTATTTTACTTATATACCCTTTTTAAAAAAATTGAAGTATAGTTGATTTACAATATTATGTTAGTATCAGGTGTATAGCAAAGTAATTCAGTTATACATATTTTTTCTTATTCTTTTCCATTATAGTTTATTATAAGAAATTGAATGTAGTTCCCTGTGCTATACAGTAAATCCTTGTTGTTTATCTATTTTATATAGTGTGTATCTGTTAATCCCATACTCCTAATTTATTCCTCTCCCCCTCTTCCCCTTTTGGTAACCATAAGTTTATTTTCTATGTCTGCATGTTTCTGTTTTGTAAATAAATTCACTTGTATTATTTTTTTAGATTCCACATATAAGTGATATCATATAATATTTGTCTTTGTCTGACTTGCTTCACTTAATATGATACACTCTAGGTCCATCCATGTTGTTGCAAATGGCAATATTTCATTCTTTTTTATGGCTGAATAATATTCCATTATATGTGTGTGTGTGTGTGTGTGTGTGTGTGTCTGTGTCTGTATACACACACACACATACATACACCCCATATATTCTTTATCCATTCATCTGTTGATGGACAGTTATATACCCTTTTTTGTATGTTTTGCTGATATACTCTTGGCACCTAGCACAGTGCCTGTCACAGTCAGTGCTTGCTCAAGTAATGTTTGTTGAATGAGTAAGTGACAAACCCAACATTGTTGGGCATTTAGGTTGATTTTAGTTTTCATTGTTATGAACAACTCTGCAATGAAGCTTCTTACAAATACCTCTTTCTTCACTTGACCAATTATTTCCTTAGGACGAATTCCTAGAAGTTAAATCAGAGGAATTCTTTTGACCAAGGTTCTTTCAGTTGCAAATAATAGGAAAAAAACACTTCAGCAAAATTTAAAATGTACTGGCAAGGTAATGGGGTATCTTGGGGGGATCCAAGGAAGGAGCTTCATCCTTGACCCCTTGAAGAACCAACCCCAAGAACTGAAAAGCTGCCAACAACACAAGCATCATCTTTTCCCTCCCTTCTCCTCCCTTCACCCAGTTTCTCCCTATACCTTCCTCCCTCTCTCCCTATCTCCTCTCCTTCCCTTCCTCTCTGTTCCCAGTTCACAGTAACATACTCCACTCACAGACCACAGAATCTCATTTCAAACCAACTGGAATAGCTGAGTCCCAATTATAAACTCCTGGGAGAAACAATCTGATTGACCTGGATGATTCAGATGTCCACCGCTGGTCCAGTCAGTTGGGATGGGTGGGAGTGGGGACAATTTGGTCATCTGTCAGTAAGTGTAGCTGCTGAGGCCTACCTTGAGACTGGGTCTCAGAAGGCAGGGGCTGGCTCATAGCTTGTGACTGCTGCTTGTTTTAGATGTCAGCATGTATTTCTGAATTCCTGAGGAAGCTTTGCCTTCCTCTCAGCACCCCCATGCTTGTGCAGTGGTATATGGCTTATGACTGACTAGGCCACAGTAACAAACAGACACCAAAATCGTGGCTTAACGCAATAGAAGTTGTTTCTCTTGCTCTTGTAACACTCCTGGGAGAGATTGAGATCAGCAGGGCAGCTGTCCTTGGTAGGGTCATCCGGGGACCCAGGCACCTGTAATCTTGAGGTTCTGTTATTCCCTGAGGCTTGTCTCCCACTGCCTCTTGCCCCTCAAAGGAGCAAGATCAGGGAGGAGCTACCCAGGAAGGATCTGGAAGTGGCTTACATTCCACTGGGAAGAACCTAGTCTCATGGCCACACCTGACTGCAAGGAAGACTGGAAAATGTAGTCTAGTCTGCTCCCAGATGAGGGGAGAATGCATTTCAGTATTCAGGCAGCAGTCTCTGCTATGCAGGAGAGCATACACCCTACCAGTTATGCCAGACGTAAGTTGTCAGTCATTTTAGAATTTTGTTTTTCAATTTATTTTGTTGACGTATAGTTGAATTACAATGTTGTGCTAATTTCTGTTGCACAGCAAAGTGATTCAGTTTTTTATATACATATACGTGTGTGTGTGTGTATACACACACACACACACACATACACATCCTTTTTCATATTTTTTTCCATTATGGTTTATCACAGAATATTGAATGTAGTTCCCTATGCTATATAGTAGGGCCTTGTTGCTTATCCATTCTATATATAATAGTTTGCATCGCTAATCCCAAACTCCCAATCCATCCCTCCCCCAACCCACTCCCTCTTGGCAGCCATAGTCAGTTATCAGTCTTTTTAAACTTTGCCTTTCCCCTCTCCAGTTCCTTTCCTCCCATTCTCACTTGAACTTTCCCCAAACGGGATTTCAGCCCCCACCAGTCCGCTAAAATTGCTCATGTCAAAATCAGCAATGGTCTCTGTGTTGCTAAAAATAATGGTTGGTTCTCAGTCCTCAAGTGACTTGACTTATTGGTGGCATTTGTCAGAGTTGGTTACTTCCTCCTCCTTGAAGCATTGTCTTCATCTGGACTTGTCGTCATCCTGCTCCTGGTTTTCCTCCTGTCTTCCTGGCTGTGTTTCCACCCTCGTTGCTAGTTTTTTCCCATCTCCTCATCTTCTAAACCTTAGAGTACTCTGGTTCTCAGTTTTTTGACCTCTTGTCTAGCTACACTCATTCCCGTGGTCATCTGAGATGAGACAATCTAACAATTCTCAAATGTCCATCTCAGACCCCAGACCTGCCCCTGAGCTTGGGTATGCTTCCAACCACTTACCGCTCTGCTGGATATCTAAGAGGCATCCCAAACCTGTATCCCAAAACGAAGCCCTCACCTTACCCTCACCAACCTGCTCTTCCCACAGTCATCCCCAACTCTTAAGTGCCAAGTCCCTCTTTCTAGTTGTTTGGGCTACAAACCTTGAACTCATCCCTGATTCCTCTTTTTCTTTTACACTCTTCATCTGATCCATCAGCACATTTTGCCGGCCCTGCCTTCAGGATATACCCAGACTGTGCCCACTTGCTACCACCGTGGTCTGAGTTGCCTCAGTATTTGCTACGACCTCCTGACTGGTCACCTGCTTCTGCCATACAGTCTCAGCACCACAGCTGCAGGGTCCTACTGAAACATATGCAAGATCATGTCAGACCTTCCAGGTTAGAGCAACATTCATGCTCCTACAGACAGGGCCAGGTTGGGGCATGGGGCTGTGTGAAATGAAACTGTGGGGCCCCTTTTCAAAAGCAGAAAAAAAAAAAACCTGCTATTAAAGGCACTAGAGGGCCTCCCTGGTGGCGCAGTGGTTGGGAGTCCGCCTGCCGCTGCAGGGGACACGGGTTCGTGCCCTGGTCCGGGAGGATCCCACATGCCGCGGAGCGGCTGGGCCCGTGGGCCGTGGCTGCTGGGCCTGCGCGTCCGGAGCCTGTGCTCCACGGCGGGAGGGGCCACAACAGTGAGAGGCCCGCGTAACGCAGGAAAAAAAAAAAGGTACTAGAATATTAAGCTTTTCCTTTGTTTCATGGTCTCCTGACTTTTCCTGATGTCTTTTATTTACTAGTTTTAAAATTTACTATTTAATATCTTCCTGTGTAAAGAAAAACTAACATTTAAAATTGTGCAACACCATTTATATTGTGCAACACCGGTTATAAATGCAAAGAGCATTTAGTACATATGCGGAACATATGCAGAGTAATATAAGAGCATTTGGTGTATACGTAGAATCATCAAAATTGCACAATTTTTATTTTGTAGCTCATACGTGCCTACATGTTTCATTCCTACCAGAACAGTGGAGATGTTGCAGAAAATTAACTATTTTTACTTCACTGCTTGATACATGCACATTCCACCCATACTCTCAACCTTTAGCTCACTGATGAGTAAGGAAGTACTGAGAGGAAAAGGAACTGGGAAAGATTGCCCTATCTTTCCCTTTTTTTTCCTGTGTTATTATTTTCAGCATAGGCTATTCTAGGGACGTAACAGGAGTAAGAAAAGATATGACACGTTTCCTTTGTTGTTCATGTTTTTTAGAATACCCTTGCCTCCTTTCTGCAACTGAAGCAAGTTCTGATTCCAGTGGAAAGCCTGGCCTCTCAGGCTGAGGTTGTCCCCCATGTACTTTGGTTGTGCTTTACTTTGTGTTGCTGTAAAGAAAGTTCTAATGAGGAAAAAAATAAGTAGTAAATGTTCTCTTTTGGGGGGAAAAAAAAGACTTGTACACACCGTCTGAACTTGGAGTCTCACTGAACTCCCACACCTTGTGAGTTCACTGCAATTCTGTGCTCCTCAGTCATCAGGCATGCTGTATACAAAAGGAGTGACAAAAAACAGTGGACACATTTGGTGTCCACGACTCGCAAGCATGCTTCATTATCTTATCAGACTGTACTTACACAAGTTCAAAGATTATTAAGAATTTCAAGGTGGAGACAGCAGAGCAGATCTCAGGCCTATAAGGCTGACTGCCTGTAACGGGGCCCACACTCTCAAACCTCCTCTCCCACCATCTTCCCCCTAGACCATTCAGCTCCAGCCACTTGGCCTCCTCACCGTTCCTCCAAAATGCCAGGCTCAGGGTCTTTGCACTCCTTTCCGTTTCATTGCTTCTGCTGAATGTTCTTCCCCCAGGTATCTACGTGGCTTGTTTCCGCCTATCTTCCTATTTTGTGCTCAGATGTCACCCTCTCAGTGGTCCACTCCTTGACTTCTTGATCACACATCTAAAATTGTCTACTGTGTCCCCACTCTGCCCCACCCCGCTTCATTGCCTTACTTTCCTCAGAAGCACTTCTCACCATCTGATGGCCATATGGTGACTTATGTGCTTATTATCTGTCTCTTCTCGCTACAGTGTGAGCTCCATGATGACAGTAGTGTTTGTCCATTCCTGTATTGTGTTGTCCTTACCTAGGTCAGGGCCTGGCACATAATAGGTGCTTAATAAATATTTATTGAACAAATGAGTGACTGCTAAGTGAAAAAATGTATCTCATCTATTTCATATTCTTTTGATAGTGAGTGAGGTGTATCGCTTCATATGTTTATTGGCAATTTGCGTTACTTCTCTTCTGAATTCCTTATGTTCATTAACCAATTTGTGTGGGATTTTGGGTTGAGTTTGGCTTTGATATATAAAGTTCAGGGTGATGGTGGGCAGCCAGATAGACTGAAACTATTAGTCCCTGAGACTGTTAGTTTGTAAATCACTGCAGAAACAGCAGTCATTGTTTGGGTTCCTGCATGGTGCTTTGGGCCTTGAGAGGTACAGTTTTATCCTCCCGGGGCTGCAGCTCTAATGGATCTATTTCTCAGCATTCTGTCATCACTTTTTAAACTTGATATTTTTGTTTGTTTGTTTGTTTCTCAGGCTTACGGTGAGGGCTCTGGTGCTGACTGTAGACACCATGTCCAAAAATTAAATCTGCTGCAGGGACAGATTTCAGAGATGTCACTCAGGTATGGTAATTTGAGGGAGGCATGGTTATCTTGCCCTGTTTTTATCTTGAGTGGATGGTGGAAGTCTATGATGGAGAAATCCCTTAGAGTTCCATGTCTTACAATATGGCAATTAGATATTGAACAGTCTTCCCACTGAAATTAATTTAAAATGCCAGCCACAATATTTTAAATGCACTGAAGAGATGACAAGAAGGTAAGTAACCATCAGAAGCCAAAAATGAAGCAAAAGCCAAAACCCAGAGAATAAGCAGCTGGGCTGCTGAGGCGACTGAAACCTGTTGCCCTTCAGCTTCCATGCATCTGGGAGGGAAGCAGGAGACAAAGACAAAGCCGAGGGTCTGTTCACTGTGGGAAGGTCCAGAGGAGACCACCACATAAAGCTGAGTCCCCAAAGGACTACACCCTCAGCATACAAATGAACTAGAAATGCACCCCCTCCATAGCAGGGACCCAGCCTGTGTTGACCTTGGCACTGACTGAAGAAGAGAAATACTGCTCCAGGATTTTATAAGCACAAGGAATCTGTCACATGGCCTTTAAGCCTTTTACACATGCTGTGTGAAAAGTCTCAAGCTGAGAACTTATTTTTAAATTGTCCCAGGAAGCAGAGGTAAATGCAGCTCCTTTTTGGAGCAATACATCTTCAACCCAGGTATCAAAGAATTCCCACATATAAAGTTCCAAGGAGCATATACCCAAAGTTAAAAATCATTTAACTTACTTAAGGAAGTATGTCACCATGAGCAAAAGACAGCAGAAATGACAGAAAAATCAGACCCCAAAAGAGTTCAGAATACATAATAATTCATGTTTAATATATTTAATGAAATTAAAAGAGGGGGGTTGCTAATATGAGGAGCAAGAGACTTTAAAAAATAACCAGTTTTTTAAAAAAAACAACCAAAAAGTTTGTAGAAATGAAAAGTATAGTCATTGAAATTAAAAGTTTAGTGAACCATTAAACAGATCAAGTGCAACTGAAGACAGAATTAGTGAAATGGAAGATCAATCTGAAGAAATTAATCACAGTGCAGCACAGAAAGACAAAAACATAAGTTCAGAGACATGAAGGCTACAGAGAAGAGTTCCAGCAGGAGATAATAAAGAGAAGGGGACAAAGGCAATATTAGCAGGGAAATGAACAGAACATTTTCCAGAATCAAAGGGCTTAGATTCAGGAAACACAGTAAATCCCAAACTAGATGAAAACATTGTGTATGTAGGAAATCCTAATGAGCCTATCTATACAAAAGCTACTAGAACTAATAAGTTAATTTAGCAAGATCACAAGGATACATGGTCGACATACAAAACTAAATTTTATTTTTATATAAATGTAGTGAACAGTTGGAAAATAATTTTAAAAATCAAATACCATTTATAATACCATCAAAAAATAAAATACATAGGGATAAACATAAAACACAAAAATGTGCAAGAAATTTTCAGTAAAAAATACAAAACATTGCTGAGAGAAATTAAAGAAGATCTAAATGAAGAAATACGACATGTTCATGGATTGGAAAACTCAATATTGTTAAGATGTCAGTTCATCGTAAATTGATCTGTAGAGTCTGCCATTAGGTTCCAATCAAAATTCCAGCAGTTTTTTTTTTTTTTTAAGAAATTGACAAACTGATCCTAAAATTTATATAGAAATGCAATTGCCAAAACAATTCTGATAAAGAACAAAACTGGAGGACTTCTACAGCCTGATTCACTATAGATTCACTATAACACTATAGCAATCAAGATGACAGTGTGATTTTGGTGAAAGGGTAGACATATAGATAACATCAGAAGGCAAATGAAGGGACTTCCCTGGTGGTCCAGTGGTAAAGAATCCGCCTTATGCAGGGGACATGGGTTCGATCCCTGGTCAGGGAACTAAGATCCCACATGCCGCAGGACAGCTGAGCCTGCACACCACAACTACTGAGCTCACACGACTCAACTAGAGAGCCTGTGTGCTGCAAACTACAGAGCCCACATTCTCTTGAACCCGTGCGCCACAGCTAGAGAAGAGAAAACCCGCACACCACAACTAGAGAGAAGCCCACGTGCCACAACTGAGACCTGACACAGCCAAAAATAAATAAATAAACAGATTCAATGAAGGATGAAAAAAAGGCAAGTGAATAAACAAATAGTGGTATTTTCATACAATAGAATACTACTCAGCAACAAAAACAACATGGGCAAACCTCAAAAACATTGCTAAGTGAAAGAAATCAGACACAAAAGACCACATACTGTAGGGATGAGTGGTATTCTGGGGAGGGGGAATCACCTACAAAGGCATATAAGGGAACTTTGGGATGATGACAATTTTCTATATCTTGCTAATTATATCTCAATAAATTTTTTTTCTATGTCTTGATGGGAGTAATAGGCTCAAAGATAAAATTTACCAAACTCATCTAACTGTACACTTAAACTGGTACATTTTAGTGTATATTAATTATAAATTATACCTCAATAAGTTAATTTTAAAAGACACAAAAAATCTGCCCTTAGACACACCAACATAATGAAATTGCAGAACATGGAAGACAAAGGGAAGAGTTGAAAAGTAGCTGGAGAGAAGAGATCACCTACACAAGAACAGTAGACACCCAGCTTCTCAGGGGTAACATTAAAAGCGAGAAGACAGACCATTACCTTCATATTGCTGAGAGATGTTCTGTAGTTGATGGAGTTGAGTTCCTGAATCACAGTACGGTGAGCAGAGTTCTGGCTAGTAGCTGCTAGGACACTGCTCACCTGGACATTGGGAGTATCGACCATGTGGCACAGTAGGCAGTTCATACGCATAATCTTTTTTTTTTTTTTTTTTCGGTACGCAGGCCTCTCACTGCTGTGGCCTCTCCCGTTGCGGAGCACAGACTCCGGACGCGCAGGCCCAGCGGCCATGGCTCACGGGCCCAGCCGCTCTGCGGCACGTGGGATCTTCCCGGACCGGGGCACGAACCCGTGTCCCCTGCATCGGCAGGCGGACTCTCAACCACTGCGCCACCAGGGAAGCCCCATATGCGTAATCTTATTTCATCTTCCTCATCCCCCTGTGAGGATAATTGGCTTCTGTTTACAGATGAAAACACTGAGGTAGAGGTGCTCACATTTGGTAGAGTTGGGGCTCTCACTGTAGTTCTCTAGAGAGAGCTCCAGTCTGATTGTGTGATGTAACAATCCTGTCTGACATGGGTGGATGTGGCTTTGGCGCTAACCTTCAGTCCTTGCACTATGAATGTTTTCACTGGCCATCCAGCCTTACTGCAGGCTGCAAAGGTTCCAGCTCCTCACTCTGCTTTATGTGGTAAAAGAGCCCTGCTGTCCCTGGGAGGCTGGATGAAGTCACTAGGACACATCAAGCTCAGTAAAATGCCTTCTCCTGTAGTGGTTGAGATATAATACAACTGTAAAGACACTCATGACCCTGTGCAATGGGGACATCTCCATTGCTGATGGGAGGGACTCTGTGCTATGAGTTCAGCTGACATTAGTCTCTGTGTTCAGGCACTGAGCAGGGCACATGCACATGTATTGTCTCATTTATCTTCACAGTGACCCTTGCAATATTATCCCCATTTGTAAATACAGAAACTGGGATACAGTGATAATACCCAGAATCACACTGTCAGTGACAGCCAGTCATTGGCAAAGCCATGATGCAAACTCTGGTCTCTGGGTTAAGAGTGCCACTTCTTCCCTGTGTCACTTTTCCTCTTGTTCCAAGTAACAGATGGTCCCTCTGCCTTCTGAACTGCTGGAAGATTACCAAATCACACTGAAACAACACAGATAAGTTCTAAGTTCCCCTAAACCGGCTTTGATATCCACGTCAAGTCCGTGCATCTCGCCATTGCCATCTTCATTGTCCTTCATCTTCCTGGTCATTTTACAAAGGACAACTGTTCAATCTTTCCCGAAGGTCTCTGGAAGAATCCATAAATGCCGACGAGGAGGAAAATGCACGTCCTCGGCAGGCTGTGCCTGCAAGCCTGCAGGTAAGCCAGCGGCGCCGTCTCGGCCCAGATGCCTGAGCCGGCTCTGTCACAGAGGGGGGTTCCATTTGTTCATTCATTCCTCATTTCTTCAGCAAATGCTTGTTGATGTCACCGAATGATGAGCACTTGGCTTACAGCTACAGGGAACACAAGAATGAATACACCTAACCCTTTCACGTGTGTGGGGACAGCAGTGTGAAATAATGACAATACTGTGAAAAGAGCTTTTCCTTCTGGCTGCTTGGTGAACTCTTCCGAACTCAGCTTGAACTTCACCTCCTTGTGCTTCTCCCCTCGTCCCACAGCACTCTCAGCACACTTGTGGTAGGGAAGGCATGCTGTTGTAAAGTGCCTGGGTTTCCATGTTCCCTTTCTCCAGACTGAGCCCCACAGCAGGGCTTACATCCAGTTGTTCATTCCCAGGGCCTGGTTCAAGTAGGTACTCAATCAGTGTTTGGATGGGCAGTGCATGTAAGAGTTGGAGTGACTGAGTAGGTGACGCCATGGGTACGCAGAACACTGTGTCCTGCCAGGGACGGGGAGTGGGAACAACTGACAGGCTTCCTGGCAGAGTCCCACCTCTGCTCACAGAATCACACTGGCAACGCCCACTGTCCAGGTGCTGTTCATATTTTTATTATATCAATAAATAGGGGAGATGCTCGTAAGCACACTAACACATCAGCTCTTGCATATTTGGGTCTGTACTTCCAGTTTCTTTACGTACAGACAATCTTTCATCATTCCTTCTGTAAGAAACACTTGTTTGCATCCTGGAGTTTTCACTTACATCATATCTTCTATGTTGCTATATAGCTTTCAATTCTTTTCATTTCTAAAAAGTACCTGCAGTATATAGTAGATATGGCAATGTTTATTCCCTTATTGGGCATTTAGGGTGTTCGCAAACTTTTGCTACTATAAATATTTGCTATTATTTGTAACACTTTGAGCATCTTTATGCCTTTGTCTTCATTTGGAACTACTGGGCCAGGGAGTGTGGACATTTGCAAAGTTCTTGGTAAAGTTCTTGTGACCTGCAGCTTTCCCGAAGTGTGTGCCAGTGTGCTGCATTCAAGATATCTGTCCCCCATTACCTTCCAATCAAATTCCTTTCCTGGTGACGGTGTAGACACGGGTCCTGAGGCCCTTAGGCCTCAGAGTTGCACTGGAGATTTTCAGTAAAGGTGTCTGCTTTCCAACTCTGAGAATAAACTTACTTCCCAATCCTGTAGGAAAAACTCCAGCCCTCAAAGAACCGCTGGCTGAAGTATCTGGAAAGGGACTCCAAAGAACTGCAGCTGGAAGAAGGAGGAGTGTGTTTCAACAGACAGCCCTCATCCAACAGAGAGAAGCCAGACCCTCCCTTCAGTACAGGCCTGCCTAGAAAAAGGTGCCAAGCTAGTAGCTAATCCAGCCCTCACCCATGCCCACCTCGCTGACCTACAGTTGGGGGGACTG
This sequence comes from Mesoplodon bidens, assembly GCF_964165515.1. NCBI lineage: Eukaryota > Metazoa > Chordata > Mammalia > Artiodactyla > Ziphiidae > Mesoplodon > Mesoplodon bidens. Next base: position 174,195,987 of record NC_138160.1, on the reverse strand, counting down.
ACGAGCAGCTTCCTGTGGTCAGCAGGAAGCCTGAGGGATGTGAGCCAGCAGGCGCCATCACTGCAGGCCCTCTGGCGTGGCCAGGCACCAGGTGCAGCCAGTGCAGAGGTGAGGGCTAGGCAGGATTCCAGTGGGGGCGTCTTTTATGATGCTCACTTAATTCTGAACATCTAGACTGCACTGATCTCAGGGAAAACTTAAGGGCAAGGTTGAGAAAGTGAAGTGGGGCCAGAGAAACCGACAGGCCTGGGAACCTTTAGCTGAGAGCAGGAATGACCTGACTTTCATGGGTCTCTTCTCCAGTCTTAATCTGCATTTCAGTGAGGTGTTTTTTTTTTTAAGATTTATTTATTTATTTTATTTATTTTTGGCTGCATCGGGTCTTAGTTGCAGCACTCGGGATCTTCACTGAGGCATGCGGGATCTTTCGTTGTGGCACCCAGGCCCTTCATTGTGGTGCACGGGCTTCTCTCTAATTGTGGCATGTGGGCTTTCTCTTTATTTGCAGCGCGCAGGTTTTCTCTCTGTAGTTGTGGCGCGCAGGCTCCAGGTTGTGTGGCCTCTGTAGTTGTGCGCGGGTTCCAGAGCGCGTGGGCTCTGTAGTTTGGGGCGTGTGAGCTCAGTACTTGTGGCGTGCGGGCCTACTTGCCCCATGGCACACGGGGTCCTAATTCCCATGTCCCCTGCATTGGAAGGCGAATTCTTTACTGCTGGACCACCAGGGAAGTCCCTCAGTGCGTTTTCTGAGAGACTGCCTCATCTAGATTAGGATGGCTCTTCCAGGGCAGATGCTATTGGGAGGTAGATTCCAGTTCAGAATAAGAACTTTCTAGCAACTACAAGCTATAGACCAGAGAAATGGACTGCCTTAGATGTCATTAGGCAACCTGTTGGCAGTGGGGCAGAAGCTGAGCAGCCAGTGGGTAAGCTATAAGGGATGGCAAGGTCCCTACCTGTGCTAGGTGTCAGACCAGGTGACCACCAAGTCAGACTGAGGGCCACTGTTCAATGGTAGAACTGGGTCCTTTTTTTTAAAATTTTTATTGAAGTATAGTTGATTTACAATTTGGTGTTAGTTTCAGGTGTACAGCAAAGTGATTCCGTTTTATACATATATATATATATATATATATATATATGTATGTGTATATATATATATCCTTTTTGAGATTTTTTTTCCATTGTAATTACAAGAAAGACTGGATTCTTGACAGCACTTTCCCTCTGCCAGGAAATGGAGCCAGAGCACAGTCCAGCCTCCATGCAGCCCTAATGTCCAGGACACCAGAAACTGTGAGGTCACCTTGAAGTCCCTGAAGGTCAGTGATTGAGGACAGTGTCCCAATGTCCACTAAGCAGATGCAGGATTTTTAACTTGTTTTGTGGACAATTAAAGTATCAGACTTACACCCCCTAAAAGCCCAACTTCCCGCGTGGGTGTCTTGTTTTCTGTGTCTTAAGCCAATTCCTTTCTCTGGCCTGCACTGTTTCCCTGCCACGCTCCTCCTGTCACTGATGTTAACTCGGGGTCAAAAGGGCAGCTTGATGCCTTGGAGGCAATCAAGGTTGACCAGTAGGGCTTTTCTGCATTAGGACCGTTCCCTTCATTCTGCATGGAGTACCGGGTCTTTGTCAGACTGTTCAGCTTGGGACCTGCCCTGGGTTTCTGAGGAACTGTCACCTTCATTTATCCAGGTGGGTTCTTGTGCATTTGAGGCGCTCTCTTCACCTAGGACCTGCTCTTGTCCCTGATCCTTCAAACCTAGCAGACCTTCCAGGCTGCAGAATGCAGGTTTTGCTTTATGCCACAGGCACCCAGGCAGAGAAACTCTGCCAGGCATTTGTCACTGCCACGCCCCAACATAGGCCTGGGTCGTCCTGGCCAGCTTCAGACAGTAGTGGAGTGCGCCCGTCCAAAGCCAAGAGGCAGCGGTCAAACTCTGGTGTTGCTACTAACTAGCTATGTGGCCCCCAGGTGAGGATGTGGCCCTGAATCTCCAAACTATAGAATAATGAGTGTGACAGTTACTGATGTACCAGTCCCAGGGCTAAACATTTTTTATGCACTAATTCTCACCACAAGCCTGTTTTGTTTTGAAGGTGAGGAACTGAGGCTGGTGAAGGTTCAGTTGAGGTCACAGCACATCAGTGGCAGAACTGGCCGTCTTGAATCACTAACAACTGCCCACAGCCTCGTCCAAACTGCCTGGGGGTGGTGATGCAGGGTCCCTCCTGTCATTGCTTTCAAATTCCTTTGTAGGCAGTGAAACCCAATTTTCTTTTTTTTTTTTTTGAATTTTAGAATTTTACTTCTTCATACAGCAGGTTCTTATTAGTCATCCATTTTATACACATCGGTGTATACATGTCAATGCCACTCGCCCAATTCATCACACCCCCCCCACCCCCCGCCACTGTCCCCCCTTGGTGTCTATACATTTGTTCTCTGTATCTGTGTCTCTATTTCTGCCCTGCAAACCGGTTCATCTGTACCATTTTTCTAGGAGTGAAACCCAATTTTCAATACCCCTGGGGTATTCTGTGCAGCCCCTTCTCCAGCTTCAAAACCCTGAACATGGTTCTAGAGAGACCTTCCCAGCTGCCTGGCAATGAGCACATGGTCTTTCCAGGTGGTCTCTAGGGCCCTTCCTGCTCGAACCCCTCAGGCACTCCCTCACCTGATGCTAAGGTCCCCATGACATCCCCTGATCACATGAGAACATCTTCCTTTTTTGGGAAGCCTGGTCCTGGAATTTGGCAGAGGATTTGGAGTGACGGAGAGGGCATTTATTTGCTATGCTTTGCTAAACCTCAAAATCAAGGCATGTCCCTAGCCTGCCAGGCTACAGAATAGTAGACAGCAGAGCAGAAAGTGTCAGCGCCCAGAGGTACAGTCAAGGACTAGTACAGGCACAGGACCTCCTCTCCTTGTCCCTTGAGCCTGCTGGGCATTCTTCTGAATGGAGAACAGGGCCATCATCTTGTGTTTCCACCTCAGGACCACACTGGCCTGACAGGGAAGGTCAAAGAAGGAAGCAGTCATGAGGACTGGGACACCAGGGAGCTCGTCGTTCCTCGGGGGGAACCACCGTGTCCTGCCCAGCACGTCAGGACCGTGTCTCCTAAGTGGGAACAATTTCTTCTGCCACTTGGAAACAGCTCACATTTGGACACGGAGCCCCTGACCCCCCTGCAAAGAGGCCCCAGGCCAGCCCGGGCAACACGGACTGAGCAGGGGACCCCCAGGACCCAGACCCCAAGGGAAGGAGTCCTCTGCAGGACCCTTGGTGCACTCCAGCCTCCTCAGGCTACACACACTCCCACGCCTGAGCCCAAGAGGCTCTGTGGAAAGACCCCCGAGCAGTCAGGGGGCACAGGCCCTTGGGCAGAGGGTGGGCCCTTGGTCAAAGGGATGCAGGAGCCTTCTTCACTCGTGCGACTGTGTGACCTCTTTAAAACCGGAGAGGACTTTGATGACGATCTGTGAATTGAAACTAACGTGTTACTAATGTAGACATATTTGTTAAGTGAGCCCTTCTCCACTTGATCTCTGTGCCGCCACTGGAAACAGGGCTCCCCAAGTTGCTTTTAAATAGTAGGACTAAGGATGACTTATGGGAACTACCAAGAACCAACAATAAACATGACTATCAAACAGATCATCTCTCATTGCACCATCTCTGATTAAAGTGCTTATACCATTTAATTAAGATTGTTTACAAATATGGTGACAGAATGGCTACAAAGCAATTTTCTTACTTTAAAAGCAGTTGACACATTGGGAAATGAGAAAATTACAGTAGTTGTGAAACAGGCAGTACTCAGTGAACAACATCAGTTCCCCTGTCAGCCCTTCTTTATTCCCAGATGTTTAGCCAAAGTCCTGAGCTGTCCTACCCTCTAGTAATCACTACAGGACAGCCTTCTCCGCACCAACAGAATGTTGGCTATACTCTAGCCAAATTCGGAGTACAGCAGATTTCTAGCAGAAAATCAATTACATATCAGTGTACTATAGTCATTTTAAAAAAAGCAAAAAAGCGGAAGGCCATTAGGCAAGATCTATTCTGGACTGCTGGTGTAATCCTGCAGGGAGAGCGGGAATATGATGCAGTGTGGCCTCCGCGCCCTCCCCAGCAAGGAGTCTCTCGCTCTGCCCCAGGGGGGCACCCCCCGGCGGCAAGGAGCCGGGCACCCCCAGCTGCAAGGAGCCAGGCGCCCACAGGAAGCTAGTTAGAACTACCCCCTCGTGTCACTTGTTCTACTGCCCTAAATGGCTTTGTGCGTCCCCACCCCCCCAGATCCTGGAAGAAGAATGCAGAGAAACTGGCCCTTACAGAGGCACTGGGGTGCTATACTAGCTCAACACAACTATGAGAGAAGAAAGGGGACACAGAATGGGTAGGCAGACTTTGTCACAACGGCGGTGGGTGTTTTGAATACTGGATGGTGTCTAGGGCAGCCCCAATGTCATAATCCTTGGTCTGTAGGAGCCTGGTGAGCCAGCCGCCTTCATCAGAGAACCCCATGGATAGCATCTGGGAGAGGGACTCAATCAGCCGGGGGTCAGCTTCTGCCAGAGAGAGTAATGACAGCCATGAGGAAGAGTCACTGGGCCCCAGATGTGACCTGTATGTGGCAGCATGCTGTCCAGCCAGCAAGTACCCAGGGCCTGCAGGGCCTGGCCATTTTACAAGGTCTTAACCCTCACAGGGACCCTCTAAGGCAGGAATTGGCAACCTTTTTCTATAAAAGGTCAGAGAATAAATATTTTAAGCTGCTCTGCAGGCTATTCATCCCTGTCACAACTACTCAACTGTGCTGTTAGAAGCATAAAAGCAGCCAAACAAAATGCAAACAAATGATCATGGCTGTGTTCCAGTAAAACTTATATTTATGAACACAAATTTGGATTTCATCTAATTTTCCCATCTTGACTTTTTTTCCAACCATTATAAAAATGAAAAAATCATTCTTGGCCCATGGGGCGTAGTTTGCCACTCCCTGCTTTAAGGCAGAGAAGATAAATACTGGTGGCCAAGGGCTGAATTTGGCCCACAGAATGGGTTTCCACTTGAATATTGTTTTAAAAGTCATTGCCGTGTGACAGTGATGAACCAGAGCAGGGTGTGAGTGGCCTCTTTTATTCAGTGTGAGTTCTCCAGGCTGGCACACTCTCTACCCGGCCCTACTGCTTCCACACCACCTACTTCACACGGTGGCTTCCTGCCTGGCTCCTAACGGAGCCTTGGCTAGGACCCCTGCTCCAAGGTCAGCACTTTCCACGAGGAAACAGTGAAGATGGACCCCGAGTCCACTTTTAGTAGTGCATGGCAGTGCCAAAGCCAGCGCCGCCACCACGTCACATCTGCCTTTGTAATTCTGGGTCTGGATGTTAAGTTTTAGAAAGCTGAGCTTATACTAAGGCTCAGTATAGACACAGAGGACAAAACCAACTCCCAGTTTTCTCTTGCGTCAACAGACAAGCCATGCAGTACAGGACATCATGTTTTTCTGTGTTGCTAAAAGCAAGTGATAGGATGCTCTGAATGGAAAAGATAGAAATACAAAATACTTGAAATCTCTTGCCTGGTGGCAGATGTGGGTACAATGCAGCTTCCTTCAGCCCTGTGGGTCCTTCCTGGGAAGGATCCAGAGAGCTTGGCCCTTCAGATTCAGGCATCTGTAAAGACTGGAGTTCACCTGTAGACGGGTCCACCTCTTTTGAAGACAGATGAGTCCAGTCATCATCTCCTCCTGAACAGTTATCAGACTCCATCTGTTCCTGGAACAAAACCCCCCATGAGCACAAGGACAAGGACAACAGGCCACCTGACCACAGCCTGGGAGAGTCAGGGCATGGAGGACTGGAAAGAGGCTTTTGCTTTACAAAGTTCTAGTGGAGGTTCACAGAACAACTTAAATGCCACCGACACTCTGCAACAGAAATGGGTCCCTCTGGCTGTTTGAGTGCCAGGGAAGGGCTGTGCTTGGGATGCCGGGAGAAGCTCTGGGCGGCCACAACCTGGGGATGACGTGGGAGGGTGCTTGCCTCAGGCTGACCCCCTGACTCCAGGGCGATCTTGTTCACTTGCTCCACCAGAGACTGTGCCATGCCCTCCACGTCCCCGTCCGGCTTGCTGGGGTTGGAGCAGCAGCTGCTTGTCTGAGAGCTACACTTCTCCTCTGGGCTGGAGCTGCCTGGGGAGGTGGGTGTCAGGCGGCTTCTCTTTCCTCCATGTTCCACATCAATATCGACTTCAATGCCTGGAAGCCAAGGAGAAAACAAAAACTTGATTAATAGCTAGCATCCCAGGTGAGCTTCAGAGCCAGAAAGTCCATAAACAGACCTTGTTTTCCCCTAACCATGTAGAACAGCGGCTGCACAGCAGGCAGGGCCAGGCCCTTGGAATACGGTGAGAGCCAAATAAATACCACGTGTGGCCAGTACCACCTGTGCCACAGTGGTGAGGACCACATAAAGCATCGCACTTGCATGCAGGGGCCTAGTAATGTGAAAAACATGCACACTGAACACGCGAATTTTGTTTAGGCGGGCAGACAGCCCGTGCAAACTCTGTGCAAGGCCCATGAGGCTGCAAGCACTGGCTGGTGTGTCTACCTCCAGTCTCTCACACTCTGGGGCACATGCTTACTGAGGGGAAGGGAGTGGACAATCATCGGGGCTATGTTTTTAATTATTTTTAATTTCTCAAAGGGCATGCCCATAGCTTAGAGTCAAACAATTTTAAAAGGCTATAGAATTGATAAACAACAAGGTCCTACTGTGTAACACATGGAACCATATTCAATATCCTGTGATAAACCATATGGAAAAGAATATGAAAAATATATGTATGTATTACTGAGTCACTTTGCTGTACAGCAGAAATTAACACAACATTGTAAATCAACTACACTTCAATAAAATTAAAAAAAAAAAAAAAGACTATAGTCTTCTATAGAAGATTCCCTGCCCCCTGCCACACAGCCTTGCCCACTCCCCAGAGACAGCTGTCAACCCACAAATGCTCTTTCTTTCTCGACTGCTCAAGTTTACTGCATATTTCTTACTCTGGAAGATCAACACTTTACCACCCCTTCCCCTGTCCTTTCACAAACTCAAGTTTTGGTAAAAACAGCATTCAGCGTTTACGTTAGTGCCACTACATAAATATTGTTCTTTGCTGGGCCAAGTACTGGCCTTATTTACTCGTAGAGTCTTTCTGTTTCTGTAGCAGTAACGATGTCCTCCTTTTCATTTGCTAACTTTCCCCATATTCTCCCACAGCTTCTCTATAGTGTTTTCTACAACACACGTTAAGTGTATCAGATACCGCATCCGTTCTGTTTTTTTCCCTGGAGACCACCCCTGGCGGGCATGGAGCTTCCAGCTCCAGCCTGGACAGGCAGCTCTCGGGGCCAGAGGCACAGCTACACCTTTCCTTCCATCCTGGCAACTCCTCTTGTCACTCTTTCATGTGCTGGGTACCATTGTCAAGCACCTCTTTCTTCATTCTGGGCTTATTTCTTCATTTTGGCCAGAGAGAGGGAGTTCAAGCCCAGGTAAGATGATTAAGACCCTTGCACTCCTGACAACTTTGTTCTGCTCCCACACGATCATTTTAGGTGGGTACAGAATTCGAGGTTGGAAAACCATTTTAGATGAGCCTTTTAAAGTCACTTGTCTTTCAGCTCTTGCTGTGCTCCTTCAATTCCCAAGCTTTTATAGCATCCTGGAGAGTTTTCCAGAGTCTCTCTTTATCCCAAGGGTTCTGACACTTGACAGTGACCCTTGGTGTGGGGTCTTTTTTCAGTCACCGTCCAAGGCATCTGGGGTCCCTTTCTTTTTTTTCTTTTTTTTTTTAACATGTGATATACTTTATTAAAATTTTTTAAAATACCAAGATTTCTGAATCAAAATAAAAGCTGCATGATATGGACTATATTTTTGATGCTCATCCATTATAAAAACCATAAAATACTAAAGTGGGATCACACTGTAACATGATATACAAATGGAGGGGGTTAACAATCACTGTTATACTGCTGAGTCTATTAAAGTGGAAATACCACTTATCTACTATATTTCCTATATGTAGGGAAAAGCCAGGAGATACTAGAGTTCTGTAATTTATCTTATTGGGAGGATCTGAAACTACAAATAAAATTCTCAAGTGTACTTACTTGAGAATCATATACTCAATGCATAGCATAAAGTTATGCTCCTGAAAGATGGACTCCAAGAAGTTGCTACATAAGGCATCTGGGGTCCCTTTCAATCCAGAGGTTAATGTCCTTCATGCCAAGAGACTGTCTTGTATTCTTTGTTCATTTCCTCCCTACAGTTTACTCTGTTCTTTTTCTGGAATTCCTTCATCCTATATTGGACCTCCAGGATTAATCCTCAAATTATCCCATCTTTTCTCTCCTTCTGCCTCTATTTGTTTTGCTTCTAGAGTATTTCCTCGAGATGATCTTAAAACCTGAGACTTCTTTTGAAGTTGTCTTTTTTCTATTTTTTTTTAATTTCCAAGAACGTTCTTATTCTGTTCCTTTATGTTATCATTTTTACGGTACCCTGTTTTTCATGGATACAAACACTTTTCTGTTCTCACTGAGGATGTTAACCTTCTCTTCCCTATTGAGTCCTTCCTCCAGTTCCTTTTCTCCCGAGCACGGAGGTTTTCCCCGAAGTGTTGGCGACCCATAGCTGCCTGATCCTAACGAGGCACTAAGGAAAAGGCGATGGGAAGCACTCTCCCTGGGGCCAGGGCCGTCGTCATCTTCCAACTGCAGGGTGACGGGGTGCCCAGCCAGACACTGGGATCCTATAGGTGGCAGAGCTGTCCGATGCTCCTCTGGTGCCTTCAGCCTCTCCTGAGCAGGGACTCCCCAGCTTCTGCTGGACTCACTCTCATTCATGATGCCCAGTTTCAGGCTGGTGCCTCACCCTGCCCTGTGTCCCTAGTGTCCCCACCTCTGAAGCTTCCCTGGGTCAAGTGCTCAAGCAATTAAATTAAACACCAGGTCTCCTGCAAGGGTTGGCAAGGGCCAGCATCTGGCTGACTGGGACTGTGAAGTCTCTACATGATCCTTAATAGGCGTCTTCAACCCCTCCCCTGGGTCCCTGGCCTTCTCTGGTCCCTGCACAGCCGGTCTTGCTTCTCGGTGGCATCCCTGTGCAGGTGCACAGGCTTCTGATGCCCCCACTCTGTTACTGTCCTCCATCCGCTTCCCATCTTCCAAGGTTTGATAACTTCATTTTATCTTGTCCTCTATTACTTTTTTCTCTTGTTCTTTATCCATGATGCTTTATATTTTTTTGTTTAATCCCTTCACTATTATTTTAGTGGAGTTTGAGGAGCAAGCAGAGATGAAAGCAGGCTTAGCTACTGGTGCGCCATCTGCAAAATTTAAATTGTTCTTCTCCTTCCATTTCCCCTACAGCTTTTCATTAGGAAAAGGTTCAAGCAGTCAGAAGAGCTGGAAGAACAGTACAATGAATACCCATATACTTTCTCACTTTTCTAAATGGGTGAATGATGTGACGCTTCTGTAAATGGATCATTGAGATTTTTTAACTAGGGTTTCTCCAACTTAATGATAATCTAAGACTTCAGGGCTTACAAGCCTGTACCAGTCTCTGCCATGCTGTCCCAAAAGCCTCTGTGTGGGGGCATTTATTGAAGACCCCATGACGAGGAAGGGCCCTGCTATTTTACATCCTAAGTGTCGGTGACTGTGACCTCCACCCTAGGCCTCATGGTGTTGCTCAGCTGGCTCTCACAGCACCTACCAAAAAAAGGCCTCAGGTTTGCACTTTAAAGCCACCGACTCTCTGCACACATTGCCCTCTGGGAGGTGTCGGTTACATCCCCTCTGGGCCCATGATCTGGGAACAAATGGTCCCTTGTAGGCAGTTAGCAGAGTAAGTCATCCTGTTAGCTTCTCATAAGAAAGGAAAATACCCATAACTCCAACAACAGAGTTTAACCCATTCCTCGAATGGCTCTTGTCAATGGAAATTACTCAAAAGCATATCTTACTGAAACTTTTCTTGTTTTATAGGGTTCCAGGCTCCTCCCTAGTTAGTAGAAACCAACTCCATCCACTTCGAAAGATCTGAAAAGGCCTTAATCCTTATCCCCAAAGACCTCTGAGCACTTGTGTCCTGAGTGGGGAATCCAGGTCAAGTTCTGAAACACTTCACAAGCTCAGATGGGTCTTGGCATGGAAAGCAAGCATGACGCAGTCTCCTGGGAAGCCTTCAGAACACAAAGACCCCAGGCCCCACCCAAGACCCACTCACCGAATCAAGGGACCTGGGACTCCACACTCTTTTCAAGTCCCCTGCCTGAACCTAGACTTGGTATTGTGACTTCCCAGGTTGTCTCGTTCATTCTTCTAGTGAAAAACTTTGTTCTTCAGAATAATTAGTTTTAATAGTTTCCATACACCAAATTATATACCAAAAACCCCCCCAAAAACCCCAACCCTTTGTTGGTGATTCTGATACTCAGTCAGAACCACTGTCCATTTACTATCTTCCAGAGGAAAACTTCCCATGGCCCCTAAGTAGCAACCCATTAGTTTGAATTTCTTAAAATTCTACTATGTCTTTCACTATGTCTTAAGTGAGTGTCAGGGTTTAGGGATAACCCATCTCCCAATTATTTCATCACTACTCCACTGTTACCCTCCTTAGAAAGCATTAAATATAGCAATTCTTTTTCCTCACTCTCAAGAAGAACCTTTAACTCCAGTACAGAAACCATGTGTGAATTGAGCTATTTCATGTAGCAGCAATACCGAGATGTCACTGCTGCTTCAATGAGTGTGAACAGAAATGGTCTCGGTTTGGAAGCAATGGCAGTCATGCTCTGTGAGCCACAGGGTGGATGGCAGGTGGGGCTGGGCACCCTCCTACAGCATTCTTTCAGACATGGACACAACTTTTGGACAGACCAGGTGGGCACTTTCTGCCAATGCAGTCACAAAGATGACCTCTCTTCTAGTCCAAGATCGTGGATTCATCATAATCACCTTCATTAGCTGATTCTTGCTGCCAAAACACAGCAAGTGCTTTCTAAATTCTTGGAGCTTTTGGCCTCAGGCCGGGCACACTATGGAGGCTCATCCACCCAGACACCTACCCTGGGCCTGCGCACTGGTAACCTGGCGGCACACAGAGAACCTTCCTCCCTTCCTCCCTTCTCTCCGGCACCGGCACAAGCCCAGCACTCAGGAAGCGCCAGGAAAGGTTGGGGGTTGCAAAAAGGGAGGAAAGGCAATATGGCATCTCAACTAACTACTCACACAAGTCCTTGAAGAAACCCCAAGACTCACATTAGGAGAAATACAGACTGGTTTTCTCCCAAAGGACAAACAGGCAGAAGATGACAGGCCAGCCCTGCAACTGAGCCTGGTCACCCTCCCTAGTGGGATTACCCCAACCACACGTTGGCTGATTCCACACTCTGTGTGGAAAGCTCAAGAATCTGTCAGGGAATGCAACTTCGAGTGGCCTGTGGTGCAGCACTTGGTAAAGTTTGATATGTGGCAACAAATCTTTACTGGTCTCAAGAACACATCAGCTGCCACTCCTCTGCAGTATCCCAAGTGAAAGCCACACAACAGCCACCTACACACTGGTTACCAAAATGCTCTGCTGATATCAAAGGACGGACGGACGAGGCAACCACTTACCCAGAGGGCTGAGGGCAGCTGCCACACTCTCCCCTACATTCTTGAGGAAATTCACACTGGGATCATCCGATGGACCAGAAGCTTTGATTTTAAAAAACAAAAACAAAGATACACTTAATTCAAAGCATGTCTCTCAATGACGGATACCTGTCGCAGTCCTGTCACCTTCATCCCAGGAGCCCTCCCCCCGGGGCCCCGTCCCAGCAGCCTACACTCCAGTGCTTCCCTCTCTCCCTCCCTCTCCGGGCCACCTCCTGGGCCCCGTGGTCCTTCAGACCACTTCCCCTCCTGCTCCCCCTGCATCTGTGTTCCTGCTGCCTTGGTACTCCGCAGGGGGCTCAGTACATACAGTATGAAATATTATTTACTCGAATCAAACATCCCCATCTTTGTCTCTAAAGATGAAGTGAATCCAAGGACACAGTAAGATTAATAAAATCAGAATAAAACCAGAATCCTAAAGTTCAGAATGCAAGCTATATGTAAGTTTTTAACTTGGGGACTGTGTTTTAAAAGACTTGTGCAAATTTGGCTCTGACTTTCCTGACAGCTAGCATAAAAGAGAAGAGAGTATACTGCGGAGATGCAGGTGCTGGAGGGGGCCTCCCGTCTATATGTGAGGACCACCTCAGAGGGCAGCATGAGGAAGTGGGCAAGGGCAGGTGCATTAGTGGCCTTGGGCACTTAGGTGCCTCAGTTTTCCCACCTGTACAATGGAGATAATGCTCCACACTTTGCTGGGTTTTGTGAGGATTAAATGCCAGGAATGGCCATGAAGTGCCCAGCCCAGCCATAGGCACATAGGATTTCAGGACACAGGGAAGGCCCTCCAGCTCTGCCAGCCCTCACATCTCGTCCTTCAGAGGCCAGCAGACACAAGTCTCACCTGGTTCTGCAGCAGGGCCAGGGTGGGCATCCCCCGCTCGAGGAGGACGTGGGCTCCAGTTCCCCGGTGGGCCCATCTCCCAGCCAGGCCACCCAAAGTGCCCGTGTTTCAGCTTCCGGAGCCAGCGGCTGTGAGAGAAGCCCTGGGCAGGGGTAGACAGAGGGGCAGGGTGGTGCCAGGTCAGGGGGCTCCTGCCACCGGGCTCCTGCCACCCTGCACCCACCCTGAGCCCACAGGGAGGCCCCACTCACCTCAGAAAGGTGCCCGAAGGGGCTGGGGAAGGCAAGTTTGCTGTGCTCCCTGTGCATGCCCTTCCCCTCGCAGACAGAGCATAGGTCATAGTCAGGGCAGACGCTGCACTTGTAGCGGGTCCCCACCACTGGCCCGTTGCAACCATCACAGATAACGTTGGGGTGCACCATATTTCGGGGCACCTCCTGAGCACATGGGGGTCGGTGGTCCCGCCGGCACTCCTTCTTCTCTGCAGGCAGGGCAGAAAGCCATGACACTCTTTGTAAGCCACGGAAGACTCCTGCTTGTCACCACTATGGGGCCATCACAGTCAGCAGGTCCCTCATGCCACCCTTCCAACACCGAATCCACGCGAATTCACTTACTCAAGTGACCACAACACAACCTCAGAGCCTGCTAGGAGGTTCACAGTCCCTGCGCCTGTGACCTGGGGACGGGCGGCCCAGGCAAGAGCAAAGCAACAGAGATGAGCGGCGTCTGCACGGCCTTGGCCTCGCCCCGACTAAACAAACCCTCAGCTTGTGGGCACGATCAGGAGTGAACCCAGGGACTCCCCTGGTGGCACAGTGGTTAAGGATCCGCCTGCCAATGCAGGGGACACGGGTTCGAGTCCTGGTCCAGGAAGATCCCACATGCTGTGGAGCAGCTAAGCCTGTGCGCCATAACTACTGAGCCTGTGAGCCACAACTACTGAAGCCCACATGTCTAGAGCCCATGCTCTGCAACGAGAGAAGCCACTGCACCGCAACGAAGAGTAGCCCCCGTCGCTGCAACTAGAGAAAGCCTGCGCACAGCAACGAAGACCCAATGCAGCCAAAATGAAAGATAAATAAATGTATTAAATTTATTTTAAAAATTTATTAAATTTATTTTTTTTTTAAGTGAACCCAGAGACCCTCCGACCTCACCCCCTGTGGTGGGCAGTACTCCTTTTCAGGCCAAGCACAGCAATGACTATGGCCCTGTCTTAAACAGCCTTCAGTCTCCTCACCCCTTCTTTAGGGGAACGTCTCCATAACCTCAAGCCAGTTGTACTCAGCAGGAACACCTGGCTTCAGGCTGCCCCTTACCTTTAATGTAAATACGGAAGATGTCATCCTTCACATATGACATCGCCATCTTCAGTTCCTCGTCACTGGAAAAGGCAACCAAGTCCCCATCCTCATCTAGATTGTTTAAAAGACAGCAAGTGAGCACCCAGGCCTTCTCAGTTGGACACAAGCTGCTGAAAAGGGCTGAGGCCAGTGCGAAAAGGGGCACTTGCAGGGCTATAAACTGAAGCCCACTTGTCTGAGCCAGGGGAAAGCAGGGCTGAGGCCAAACTGCCCATTCACTCTGCCACTGCCTGGAGAGTAAGTACTCCAACCTGGACCCTGGGCGCACACGAAAGGCAGAGTACGTGTGTGCAGGTGCAGCAATGGTAGCACCTGGCCACCTGCCACTCTGCCTCTGCACTAGCTGCCCTGTCAGAAAGGTACTGTCTCCATCCACATCCAACCAGCCCCAGCCCCCATCAACTGTGGGAGATCCCCATCTGTGACCTGCTCCTCAGGGGTCCAGCCCCTCCAAAGGCCTTGGACCTCTTGTGGCTTAGGAGAGTAAAGTAGAATACATCTGCCTGCTTCCTCCCCCAACAAAGCTAAAATTACGTATTTATATGTAGTCTCCAGTTTTTAGATGTTGGCTCAAATGGTTTAAAGCATCACCATGCAAGACAAACCACACCATACATCTGCAGGCTGGTTCAGGTCTATGGGTCACCAGATGCAACATCCACCATAAAAACAGGGGTTGTGTCAAAAGGTGGAAACCACTCAAATGTCCATCAACTAATGCACAGCTCAACAAAATGTGCCGTGTCCATAAAATTGAACCTTTCCCAGCCCCAAAAAGGAATGAAATACTGATACATACTACAACGTAGGTGAACCTTTAAAACATTATGCTAAGTAAAAGAAGCCAGTTACAACAGACTACATATTTTTACATGAAATGTTCAAAATAGGGAAATCCACAGACAAAGTAGATTAGTGGTAGTCTACGGCTGGGGTATGGGATGATGGGGATGGGAGGATAGCTAAAGCGCAGAGTTTCTTCATAAAGTGATGGAAAGGTTCCAAGATGACTGTGATAACGGCTGCACAAATCTGTAAATATGCCCGAAACTGTACACTTTAAATGGATGAATTCTGTGGTATGTGAACTGTAGGTCAATAAAACTGTTATTAAAAAAAAGGTGGAAGAAATCCAAAAAAGAGGGGATATATGTATATGTATGCCTGGTTTACTTTGCCGTACAGCAAAAACTAACACAACGTTGTAAAGCAACTACACTCCAATAAAAATTTTAAAAATAAATAAATAAACAACGATCTACTCTGAAAATAAATTTTAAAATTTGGGGCCCTGAGGACGGTCCTAGCACGGGCCCACCCACCGGCAGGCCCGCCTCCGTCCCAGTCACAACCACCTCCCCCAACCCCACCCCCCGCAGTCACCGGTCTTGCCAGCGCAGCTATAAACTGAGCTGGCTCCTGGGCTCCGTCCCTACACCAACACTTCTCAAGCACGTTTCCATCTGGTCCCTCTATCCACTGCCAATGGGATAACGTCTGGACTCCGCCTGGTCTTGGGCGTTCTGTGGTCTGTCCCCGATCTCCCCTCCCAGCCGGCGGCCCGGAACTCGCGGGCCAGGCCGCACAGCTGAGTCCTCCTCCCCAGCCAGCCCTTCCTCCCAGTCTGCCGGCCCAGGCTCTTCCGGGTTATTATCACAACCCCCACCTGGCACTAGCAGGCCCAGACTCGGCAGCAGCAAGATGTCACTGTAACCTGAGTGCCCCTCTGACCACCCTGTGCCTGCTCGCGAGCCGGTGAGGACGCCCCGGTGCGCCTTCGCCAAGATCTGCAACATCATGGCGGGCGGGGGTGGGGGTGGGGGAGGAGGTCTCTTACGCCGCCAGGCCTGAGATCCGCCCGGAGAGCCTGGCAGCGCCTGACCCTACAAGGGCCGGCTGTAGTCACCACTCCTCGTCACCAGGATGGCACCCGAAGCCGAACTAGGGACCCTCGCGGGCCGCCGTCCACCCAGGGAGCAGCCAGAGCAAACCCCCGCAGACGCCACCAGGCCCGACGAGAAAGAAGAGGCAGCCACCCCGCCGGCAGGGCAGGACTGCGTCACGACCCCGCGCCGCTGCCTTAGGGCGCCCGCTCACCGCGGTAGTGAGCCTGGAAGCCTCCGGGCCGTAGTACGGGGAACAGGGCGGCCACCCGGCTCAGCAGCCGCTCGCAGGGCCGCGGGCCAGCTGTGGACTCAGCTTCCGCTTCGGGCTCCGGGCTAAAACAGAAGCTGAAGCGGCGGATCTCGCGGGCTGCGTCCTCCTTGCCCAGAAGATAGGCCTTCACGGTGAGCGACGCCATCGCCGTGAGTTGGGAAGCAGTAGTGGAGCCCAAGGGTAGCCGCTCAGGCGTGCGGCTTTTGTAGGGCACGCTGGGAGCCCCGCCCTCCCCACTTCCTGGGGGCGGGGTCTGAGCGCGCCCGGTCCAGCCCTTGCCGCCAGGACGTCGCGCGCGAGCCACCCTGCGGGAGCCCCACACTCACTACAGCCTCCTCGGCGCTGGGCTCCCTCATTGCCGCCCCCTTTCCTCATTGCCCCTAATGCATCAGGGACCCCAAGAGGCCGGCCCCGCAGTCCGACATCTCGGTCTGGCGCCCGCCTCTGCACCTAGGGAAAGGGACCGGCCGGGGTCCCGCCCCAGATCCCTCGCAGGTCTGGTCCTGGCCGTGACTCAGCAGAGCAGAACCCAGGCCGCCCGGAGATGGCCAGTGCAGGAGGGAGGTGGACAACAGAGGCCGGAAGCCAGGAAGTTCCTAGGCACTCAGCGGGCACCGCCAGCTAGAACAAATTGGCTCCCGAGGTGCTGTCCTGACCTTGCCACTCTTGGCAGCCGACCCCATTCGAAGCCATCAGCTTTTCAGGTGGCAGCCCACTCCGCCATCCCCAGCATCCTCCATGACTGTCCCTTACTGAGTTGAGGGACAGACCCCCAAATGAAGCCTGAGCACCAGAGGAGCTCCCAGTTTGATAGGGGGTAGGGTTGAGAGGTGCCAGAAGAGCACAGGATCTTCCCACCCCCACCTGACTGGAGGGCCTGCTAAGGCTTCCTGGAGCCTCAGTGGCCACCAAGTGTTCACTGCAGCCCAAGAGACTCCCCATTGGTGCCTGGACACCCACTAGTCAGCCGGTGGTGCCCAAGGGCCTGAGGGGTCTCAGGTCTGTTGGCCTCACGGGCAGCCCAGTACTTAGCTCAACAGCCCCCAGCTAGGGACCAAGAAACAGAGGCTTTGGGCCTCTGTTGCCCACCTCCCTCCTGCGCTGGACATCTCCGGCTTTATGTGACAAAAGTGACCTGTTCAAATGGCCTGGGGGAAGGGGGTTGTTACGGGTGGGTGTCTTAGAAGAAGGTAGGCAGGAAGGTTATGTCACCCTATGAATCCCTCCAGATACGGTTCTGTGAGTAGAAAGTCAAACCTACTGAGTCAAATTCATGCTTTTTCATGGTAGGGTTTGTGGAAGCAGGTAAAACTTCAAGGGATGGGAAACCTGGAGACCACAGGAAAGTAGGTTGAATTTGGTTAGTCAGGTGCAAGGGGGACTTGGTTGTGGAAGCACAGCAGGGACCTGTCCACAGGTGTGGCTTGTCTTTCGCAGAGAGCTCCAGAGCAGCCCTGTAGAGAGGACAGTCCCCTCTCAGGCTTCTTTCTGCATCCCTGCTGTAAGCCTGGGAAAGTGACCCTATATGCCTGCTGCCCTACAGACAGGGTCAGGGGACAAAGAGGCAACAGCCTCCAGTGGGCGGAGGCTGCAGTGGCCCACAGGTGCCCCCGTGTGACTCAGCAGCTTGGGAGCCACTCAGCCCTGGGCAGGGCAGGCCAGACCAAGAGCCCAGCTTCCTGACCCCAGAACTACATCATCCCCATCTGAGAGCATGGGGGGTGCCCAACGAAAGCCCTGTGGCTCTAGGGAGCCTCAGGTTTCAGGAAGGACTCCAGGCACAGCCTCTGTCTAAACAGGCAGCTGAGATGGAGGCCGCCCCTAGGAACACATTTGCTTTCTTGCCTTTTGGCTCTGTTTGGGACCGTGGTGGGTTTGCAGGGAGGGATGGAAAGCTCAGGGAGAAAGGGGTTGGAAGGAAATGGGGCCCTGGGAAGCAGGGAGACCCCCGCCCCTGGAGATCCCAGGTTCTGGCCTTCCCAGCATGCCCCACTGCTGAGCCCTGCCCTCCTCCTGCCCTCCCCCAAGGCTTGCTAGAGGTAAACAAGGCTGCAGCTGGGGAACTCCCTTGCTGGGCCCTCTCTGCCTGCGTTTGTGGTCAGGTGGTCTGGCCGGCAGTGAGTCAGCGTCCCATGACCAGCTGTCATAACCAGGGGATCCCCGGCCCCCTTGCTGCCACCCATCTCAATGACATCAGGCAGCCAGGCAGCCGAGGTGAGGAGCTGTTGCATGGGTCTCTTGAGGACGCAGGAGCCAAAAGAGCAAGTAGAGGCGCTGGCCACCAGACCCTGTCCCTATGATCCAAGGCCTCCTTCCCACATCTGATTTTCTTACCCTCCCAGGGCTGCAGGGAGCTCCCTGCCCACTGACACCCCTCCCTACCCTCCAGGACATAGCATGCACACTCCGCCAATGGGAAAGCTTGGTGCCTGAATCAGGAGACCCACTATCCACCAGCCCTGCCACTGTTGGGCAAATGACCAGCCTCTCAGTTTCCTCACCTTTGAAATGGAACTGGAGTGGGACAATCTGAGTTACCGTTCCCTGGTGATGCCCCCTAGGTGTGTTAGTTGTTGTTTGATTGCCTTTGGGGGTGTCAGCTGGGAGGGGGGGTGTCAAGCAGGAGACTACAGCCAAGATTGAGGTGAAAGAGAGGGGAGCACAGAAGAGACCTTAAGTCAAAAGGTTCTGGAAGATGAGAGGAGCAGGGGTGCCTGGAAAGCCTTCTGGTTTTATTGCTCTCTGGTGTGTTGTAACCACCCGCTCAGTTCTCCCTTCCAAAAATAATCCTGATACCCACCAGGGTTCTGGGCCTTCCCCAATCAACAGAAGTTGACTAGAGGCCAGACAAGAAATTCAGGCAAGCCTTTCTTGGGGCCCCTGCTGCAGCAGGGGGGAGCAAAAACACATAACAGTTTCCCTTGCTCACTCTCTCTCTGGGGGGTGGGGGACGGTGAGCTTGTTTCTTATATGGGGTGAGGGTAGGGGCGTGTCCAGGGACTGGGCCAGAGGGGTGGCTTAGGTGGTGTGCCCACCCCTCTGGTGGTGGTGAGTGTAGGGGGCATGTGCAGTACCCTCCTTTTGCTGCCAACACCCTGTTTTTGCTCCCGGCTCTTCATAAGTGGCAGTTGAGTTTTTTGGGGGGTCTTTTTGTATCTTGTTGTCCATAATTTGCCCCAAATGCATATGTGAGCAGTTATTTTTAGTCCCTTATAGCTTCTTTGTGTTTCTCATTGCTGAAGAAGTTTGTCCAGGTACAGAAGAAGTTTGTCCAGGTGCAAGCACTGCAGCAAAGGGTCACAGGTCCCAGCCTGTCTCAATCCCATCCCTTGACAATGGTTTCCTGAAGTTTCCTTCAGTTTATTTTCTTTGGGGTGTGGAGCCAAGCCTAGAGGTAGGTGGTGGGGCAGCCAGAGACAAGGCCACCACAGGTCACAGGCTGAGCTGCTCTGGGCCACCATTTAGATTGAAGATCACAGGGGATCAAGCCTCTCCCCACCCCAACCCCAGGCCCAAGGTTTGAGTTTGTTTCTCCATGGGGGAACAGTGTCATGGGTAGGGTGCCTTCAGGACACACTGCCCTAGGACCTGTCTGCTATTCTCTTCCTCTCCCTGAGGAGGAAGGCACACACCCTCTCCTTGGTTCCTAACCAGTCAAATCATTCCACCTGGTGACTTTTTCCTGGCTCCTCCCTTGCCTGGACCACTTTCCCCACTGCCTCCAGTCACTGCTTCCAGTGGCAACCTCCTACCCTAAATGCCACCTTCTCAGTGGGGCCTTCCCTGAGCACCCCCTCAGGAAAATCCCCAGGCACTGGACATCACCTTATTTTAGCCCTTCCTGCAAAAGCCCACAGCCCAGCCCAGAAGGGCCATGGGGGCGAGAGGGGGGCTTCTGAAAGAAAAGGAGCTCAAAGAGTCAGTGGTCCTGGGGAAATAAAGCTACGGAGGAGACATGGTTGGAGAGTTAGGTAATGCCAAGTTGTGGGCTACCTGGGAGCCCCGGGGCCCTCCTGCATGGCTGCTGGAGGGCATGAGCGGCCTTTCTGGGCTGGGCTGCTCGCACTAGAAGGGGGAGGGGGGACACGACAGGCCCTGCGGGGGCCATCGAGGGGGCGCGGGCTGGGTTGGACGTTACCATGCTGTGCGCACGGGACCGTGGAGACGGCTCTCACCTAAGCTGAACCGGGAAAGGGAAGCCGAGGGAGGCCCAATACCGGGCGACGTTTGTAAATACGTATCTGAAAGCCCGGCGCCCAAGATCAAAAGAAGCATGAGGGCTTCCCTGGTGGCGCAGTGGTTGAGAGTCTGCCTGCAAATGCAGGGGACACGGGTTCGAGCCCTGGTCTGGGAGGATCCCACATGCCGCGGAGCAACTGGGCCCGTGAGCCACAACTACTGAGTCTGCGCGTCTGGAGCCTGTGCTCCTGCAACAAGAGAGGACGCAATAGTGAGAGGCCTGCGCACCGCGATGAAGAGTGGCCCCCACTTGCCGCAACTAGAGAAAGCCCTCGCGCAGAAACGAAGACCCAACACAGCAAAAATAAATTAATTAATTAATAAACTCCTACCAACAACATCTTCTTTAAAAAAAAAAAAACCCAACTGCCACTTCTGAGGAGCCAGGAGCAAAAGCAGGGTACCACACATGCCCCCTGCACACAGCACCACCCAGGGGGTGGCAGACCACCTAAGCCACCCCTCAGGCTTGACCCCTGGACCCGCCCCTACCCTCACCCCATATAAGGAACGAGCTTGCCCCCGCCTCCAGAGCAAGCAACAGAAACTGTTAACTTGTTTTCTCTCCCTCCTGCTGCAACACAGGTCCCAGTAAAGCCTTGCCTGGATTTCTTGTCTGGCCTCTTATCAATTTCTATTAATTAAGGAGTCCAAGAACCGTGGTCAGTAACACACTTTGTGGAGACTCCACAAAGGGACATTGTCTCCCTCCTGGGAGAGGATGTGGGCACCTCCAGGACCACTGAATGCAGTTGTCACCACACCTGGTAAGTCTCCCTTCCTGGTCCCCTCATTCAAGCAACGCTCTGCCCCTCCCCCTTGTCCTTCTACCCTCACTGCTTTGCCCCTCCCTTTGTCCCCGTCCTCTCCTGATATCTGCTTCTCTCTCCGTCTTCTCCTCTCTCTGTCCTCTCCTACTTCTGGCCTATCCTTCTGAGAGAGTGGATGTTGCACAGCTACAGCATCACTCCTCTCAGCTCGTGAGACCTGCTCCCTCTGGCTGGCAATGGTTCACCTTGATTGGTGACAGAGGTGGGAGAGGCTCCCCTCACACCATGCAGATCTTGGTCCAGCAGGCTCTCCCTGAATGGGAGATTTATGAGAGTGATAGAAGTTCAAATCTCATATCCTGTAGTGGCTAGAAGTCTTATCATCGCAATATGCTCACCTTTATTTTCCTGCTGCCAAGAGAAGTCCTGTTGGGAGGGACCAGGCTGAAGCAGCAGATTTCTATATACTGGTGTATGTGTGGGTCAGAGTCTCACCTGTGGGTTGGAGTCCCACAGACGACTTACAACTGACTGGTTTCCAGGCTTGATCGCCCTGGTGGGCAATGGACAGGGTGCTCCCTCCTTCACTGGTCCTTTCTGGAAGCACACAGTCTGGTGCCTGAATAGACACCCACAGGGGGCAGGTTGAAATGGCAATCCCTCTCTTTTTTTCGGTATTTTCTGTCCCTCCTCCCTTTACTTCTCCCTTGGTCCTCATACCTATACTCCCATCCCTTTCATCTTGGAGACTCCCTGTTGGCTCACCTTTTTCATGACCCCCCATACTTTTCTGTTTTGTGTTCCTAACTCTGGCTGGCAGAAGGGCCAGCTGAGAGAGGAGTTGTGCTGGACCAAGTCCTCCAGAAGCCACCTCGCCATAACACCATGTCTTTGTTTCTTGTTTGTGTCTTTAAGTTTCTGTCATTGGTACATGTTGAGTCTCAGTCAGTGAACGTCAAAGGATCTTTGTCTTACGTAGTTTTGTCTGTCCAAGCGCTCCTGCAAGTCTCTGCCTCATTGTGGGCCCTGTGGAGCACGTAAGCCTTGAAATACAAACACAGCTCACATTGCCTGAGACTCCAGCCTTGGATTACTTAGTAGGACTTTAAAGAAGGGAGAGGGGGAGAAGGGAGCTTGCATTTCTCTCCCCTGCTTTTAAAATGTAACTGTTCTGCCTGAGCTCTCAGGAACTATCTGATCCATCTGTAGCCCCCAAGACTGAGGAGGAAAAAGAAAAAAGGAGGCCTTTTTAAACTCAAGCAGGAAAACTGTGGTCTCTGGTGCTGTCTGTCTTTATGTAAAAATCAACCTGTAAATGAGCTATATTTAATTGGCTTAAAGGAAATAAAGCACTTATATAAATTCTCAGAAATATAAAAGACACTCACCAGAATACAGTTCAGGTTCAGGTTCTTGTGATCTGGGAAATACCCAGTATTGAATTAATATCTGGATTAAAGTTAGCTTAAACTTGTAGGTTTAATTAATACAGACCTCTCTTTAGAGTCATCAACATTAAGTATAATACTTTTATTGTACCTAGGGTTACTGAAAGTCAATAAGTGCATATTGTTTCTGTTATAAAATTTGTCAAGAAGGAAGATAACCGGATATGATTAAACTTTTAAGTAAATGTAACTGAGATAAGAGCTTTTTGGTAAACTCTATAGAAATAATTATATTTTGGAAATGTGCATCTAAAATAGTTTCTCCAAATTTTGGTAACTTGAAACTAAATTAAGTTAAATGATAGGAATTCATTGAATATCCAGGCCATTTCAAATAAGATAAAATATTGGAACATGAATTGCTATACAGGTCTAAATTTACCTACTTTTCTCTTAGAAGAGGGAAATTAAATGTTTGGGTTTATTAGACACATGTCTTGTACCACACTGAGGAAAGAAATAGTGCTTTGGGAAGATGCATGTTTCTAGAGGTTATGGGATATTCCAATCAGAAAATGCTGGTATGACAAACAGTTTACAATTACTTGCTTCTTGTTTTTTTCTAGAGATTAAGACTTTAGGGCTTCCCTGATGGCACAGTGGTTAAGAATCCGCCTGCCAATGCAGGGGGACACGGTTTGAGCCCTGGTCTGGGAAGATCCCACATGCCGCGGAGCAACTAAGCCTGTGTGCTGCAACTACTGATCCTGTGCTCTAGAGCACGCAAGCCACAACTACTGAGCCCACGTGCCACAACTACTGAAGCCCATGCACCTAGAGCCCGTGCTCCGCAACAAGAGAAGCCACCGCAATGAGAAGGCTGTGCACCGCAACGAAGAGTAGCCCCCGCTCACCACAACTAGAGAAAGCCCGCGCGCACAGCAACAAAGACCCAACGCAGCCAAAAATAAAGAAATTAAATAAATTTAAATAAAAAAGAAAAAGACTTTAAGGTTAAGAATTATAAGGAAAACATTTCAGTATGCAAGGAAAATGGGAAACATGTTTTCAGTAAATGAAGGTATGAGGAATGGAAATGCATTTTGTCAAAAGGAAAAAAAAAGGTGATTTTGTCCTAGAGCTGGTTGTTTCTAAATGAAAAAGAAAATGAGGGACAGAATAATATATGATACATAAAGTTGGAAAAGGTTTGCTGGAAAAGGAAGATTGGGAAAAGAATTTTGTATGTGGTCAGGATTTTCTAAGATTGGACTCAATTTAATTAGGTAAATGGATTTTAAGAGTAGACTGGTACAGGATTTGGTTTCCCTCTCTCTTAAGAGAACAAAGTTTTCTTGGAATGCTGCTTTTGATAACAGACTGTGAGAATTTCTTTGCCTTTAAATAATTTGTTCCGTTTGCCCTTTGAAATCTTTTATTGTCACTTTGGTTAAATGAGTAAGTATTAAAGTGACCTGTGATCCTATCTGACCAAGTGTTTTAAAACTTTTTGATACTTTTGACAGACTTTCCAAATAGCAAATTCTAATTAAAGTTCTTTTGACCTCCAGCTAACTTTGGGATGCTTCAAGGGCCCCTGGATGGCTTTCCTAAAAATCTGGTATATCCTGATAAAGTGTTATCAGTCATAATTCTAGTTGTTATGACCAAGTTTCTTTGTCAATTGCATTGTGATCAGGTGTTCAACCGTGCCTTAATTTTAAGTCTTTTGCCATTCATAGACAGTTAAGCTGATGGTTCGCAAAAATGCTTCATCTTCAAGAAGATTCACAGAAAGAGCTTTTTTTTTTTTTTTTTGCGGTACGCGGGCCTCTCACTGTTGTGGCCTCTCCCGTTGCGGAGCACAGGCTCCGGACGCGCAGGCTCAGCGGCCATAGCTCACGGGCCTAGCCGCTCTGCGGCATGTGAGATCCTCCCGGACGGGGGCACGAACCCGCGTCCCCTGCATCGGCAGGCGGACTCTGAACAACTGCGCCACCAGGGAAGCCCAGAAAGAGCTTTTTGACAAGTACAGGTTTCTCATAACTTTCATATCATACCACTAAATTGGGTAAATGTGATGGCCTTATAAAACTGCTAAATAGGATTGAGTGAACTGATGGATGGTTACAATTTTTCAGTTTTGTCTGAGATATTACTGGCTTTTATTCTGTTTTCCAGATATAAGGAAACGCTTCCCCTCAAGCTAATTATAATTTACAGCAGTTTGGTAATTTACGCCCCAAAGTAGAATTGAAACATTTATCTTTCCCTCTACCTGATCCCTCCAGAAATGGGCAACTCAGAGGTTCCCAGCAGCTTTATCAGGTAAATAAGAAAGGCCAGCTCCTAACAGGTGCAAGAATCTCAAAGTATTTTGGGGAGACCTCAAAAAGGGAGGAATTCATCCAAATCTGTAAGGCAAAATCTGTGATAAGTGCTTGGCATTGCTTTCCTGGCGCTGAGCGGCCTTTTAAAGGTTTAGTCTGAGATTCCTTATGAAAAGTTCCAGCACAATCAATTGAAAATAACCTATACGATCAATTACACTTACATAAGTAATCAAGTCAAGTTTATTGATATCAGACTTAATTTGCAATCTAATAAATTGTAATTTGGCTGTATTTGGGAAAAACAAGGGTAATTTTAGAGAGAAAAAGATTGTGTTTCAGTGGACATCAAATTCTAATTCTGTTTTGAGGTCTGTATTTACTAAGACTACTTCTCAGATAGTTCTTTGTTGTCATGCTACATAATTGTAAGGTTTAACTGAACTATTATTTTTTAAATTGGGTTATAGTTGCTTTACAATGTTGTGTTAGTTTCTGCCGTACAGCGAAGTGAATCAGCTATACGTATATATATATATCCCCTCATTTTTGGATTTCCTTCCCACTTAGGTCACCACAAAGCACTGAGTAGAGTTCCCTGTGCTATACAGCAGGTTCTCATTAGTTATCTATTTTATATATAGTAGTGTATATATGTCAATCCCAGTCTCCTAATTCATCCCACCCTCCCTTTCACCCCTTGGTGTTCATACCCTTGTTCTCTACATCTGTGTCTCTATTTTTGCTTTGCAAATAGGTTCATTTGTACCATTTTTCTAGATCCCACATGTGTGTTAATATACGATATTTGTTTTTCTTTATGACTTACTTCACTCTGTATGACAGTCTCTAGATCCATCCACGTCTCTTACAAATGACCCAATTTCATTCCTTTTTATGACTAATATTCCACTGTATATATATACCACATCTTCTTTATCCATTCATCTGTTGATGGACATTTAGGTTGCTTCCATGTCCTGGCTATTGTAAATTTTTTTTAAATAAATTTATTTATTTTTGGCTACATTGGGTCTTCGTTGCTGCGCGGGCTCTCTCTAGTTGCAGTGAGCAGGGGCTACTCTCAGTTGCAGTGTGTGGGCTTCCCATTGCAGTGGCTTCTCTTGTTGCAGAGCACAGGCTCTAGGCACGCGGGCTTCAGTAGTTGTAGCGTGCAGGCTCAGTAATTGTGGCACACAGGCTTAGTTGCTCCGTGGCATGTGGGATCTTCCCAGACCAGGGCTCAAACCGTGTTCTCTGCATTGGCAGGTGGATTCTTAACCACTGCGCCTCCAGGGAAGCCCTAAAGTCTTAATCTCTAGAAAAAACTAATTAAAAAAAAGAGAAATAATTCCTTAGTTTGGACTTCTAAAGTCCCTGTAGAGTGATAATGGGCCCTCTTTTATACCCAAAATCACACAGGGGCTCACAACAGCCCTAGGGATAGACTATAAGCTACACACTTCTTGGTACCCCCAATCTTCAGGGAAAGTAGAGAAAATGAACCATACTTTAAAGAAACCTTAGCAAAAAACTCTGCCAAGAGACTCATGTACCCTGGACCAACTTGCTTCCTATTGCACTCCTCAGGGTCTGTGTAGCCCCCAGGAGTAGTCTGAGTCTTAGCCCATTTGAAATGACCTATAGGAGGCCTTTTCTTACTACTGACATTCTGCTAGATAAGGAAGTGAACCAGACCCTGAGATATATATATTTTTTTAATATATTTATTTGTTTTATTTATTTATTTTTGGCTGCATTGGGTCTTCGTTGCTGCACATGGGCTTTCTCTAGTTGTGGCAAGCGGGGGCTACTCTTCGTTGTGGTGCGCAGGCTTCTCATTGCGGTGGCTCCTCTTGTTGCAGAGCACGGGCTCTAGGTGCATGGGCTTCAGTAGTTGTGGCACGTGGGCTCAGCAGTTAAGGCTCATGGGCTCTAGAGCGCAGGCTCAGTAGTTGTGGCACACAGGCTTAGCTGCTCTGCGGCATGTGGGATCTTCTCGGACCAGGGCTCAAACCCGTGTCCCCTGCGCTGGCAGGTGGATTCTTAACCACTGTGCCACCAGGGAAGTCCCGAGATATATTATTAATCTAGGACAAGGTCAGAAAGCAGTCGAGGACTATGCCAACAGGCACTGCCAGCTCCCACTAAAAATACAGTGGAAGGGGCAGTTCCTTCACAAGTAAACCCCGGGGACCAAGTTCTTAAAACCTGGAAAGAAGCGTCCCCGAAGACCAACTATGGCTAAAATGGAAGGGCCCCTATAAAGTAATTTTAGCCACCCCCACTGCTGTCAGACTGCAAGGGATAGCTAGTTGGGTACATTTGTCCAGACTAAAGCTTTTTCCTCCAAAAACCCCAAAGGTCACAACAGAAGAACATTACACCTGTGAGCCAGTGGAAAATCTGAGATACCTATTCAGAAGACAGGCACCATCGACAGATAAGTAAAATGATGTGGCGGTTTGGACTCCTATGTGCCATCCTTGCTATTGTAACTCTGGCTTGCCTTCTACCACTTTGCTCAGCCACCCCCACCAGGGAAGCAGCTCCTTTGTCTGCGCTGGGTTTACGGGAAACAGTCCACTACAGAAATGCTCCTCCTATTGACTCTGTCTACCTTACTAGTCCCTGTAACTAGGGGATAATGGCAAGAAAACTCACTTATCAACATTTCTAGAATCATATCCTAAGGAGAGTGTTTCAAAGAATGCTGGATGTGCCATCAACACCCCCAGCTGGCTACTGGCCCTCCTCTTGCATTTCCCCTGAACCTGCTGGTTCCAATGGGAATTAACAATCTAAATCAGGGACAATTACCACCCCCACGACCTCTGCTGGTCACAATTGCACCTTCCAGGGGGCTATTCCAATGCTTTAACCTGACTCTTCCATACAACTGGACGTGAGGTGTGGGGCATGCTATGTTAAATTGCACAAATGGCATTTGTTTCACAAGTCCCATGAACCCCCCCAAGATATAATTACACCAGGTATCCTGCCTCTTCTATAGAGATAAACTGTATCTACAACCTTACTCACTGGTGCCCTGTTTCAAATTATGGCCCCATACCCCTAAACAACACAGAAGGGGAGTGTGAGTGGTGGAAAGGAAATGTCGTATCCACCTGGTCAATCCAGTTCAACCCACCTGTGGGACTCTTTGCTGTCGAGTGCAACCCTCTGATGGTACCAGCAGGATCACGCACAACCATCTTGTTAAAAATATCAGAGAGCTTTATATGCTTAATTATCAACATACTGGTCTGCTGTCCCCTAATTATTCAAGTACTAACCACAGTTATGTCCTTCAAGGACTGTCCGCTCTTAACAACTGTGAGACAGACATCCAGGTCTGCATCCCTGAAGGGTTTGTTTTCCTCTGCAGACACCCAAACCAATATGTGTTATGGAATTATGGCCAGGCCCTGTCCTTTTTCCAACCAAGCTATGGCCTATAAATGCATTGATAGTGTCCACTTCATAGGAGAGTGCACTCTAGGGACTACAGGAATACGAGGGATTTCTTAAATCTATTAACGGGACCACTCCAGCTCACCACTGAACCCAGAGAGCACCAGGAATGGTCTTAGCCGGGGCAGGGCTGCCCATAGGACGGGCAGCTCCATGGGGAGGCTTTACCTATCATGAAACAACACCAAGTAATCTCACCAGACAGCTTGGTTATATGATGGAACAGACAGGTCAAGCCTTAACAGGACATAAAACCTCTCTTCTTTCTTTGGCTAATGTAGTTCTTGACAGTCGTCTAACTCTTGACTATCTTCTGGCAGAACAAGGTGGAGTTTGTACAATAACTAATACTTCTGCTGCGCCTGGATCAATGCAACAGGACAGGTAGAAGTTAATATTAAGGAAATATACACCCAAGCAAAATGGCTTCACAGTTTTGGCAGGGGCGATATTGCCTCTACTGTCTGGTCAACAGTTAAGGAAGCCCTCCCCAAGTTAATCTGGTTCCTTCCCTTCCTAGGCCCTTTAGTGGCTATTGTTGTTCTCTTTTTTGGCCCTTGTTTGTTTAACCTTCTGGTTAAGTTTGTGTCTTCTAGGCTCCAACAATTTCAAGTAACGCTCATGATGGCTCAAGGAATTCAACCCATTCCAGCAGAGGGCAGCCCAAATCCTACAGGTCCTTGGAACGGTCAGCGAGGGACTTCTACACCTCTAGGTTAGGGTAGGGTCTGTGGCCCCTGTCCAGCAGGAAGAAGTTTCAGAAGAAGAGACCTTTGGCTCCTTTAACATAGGAGGTGGATGGGCCCCAGGCTGAGCAGTTGGAGCTTGTCAGGCTGAGCAATTAGAGCTCCCCCTGATACATCAAGAAAAAGTTAACAGCAGGAGCAGAGAGGAACTAAGCTCTGCTGGAGTGAAAAAATAAGATGACCACATCTTTCATTCTTGAGGCCTAGAATGCTCCCCAACCGCACATGCGCAGAAAAGTTTCCTCAGGGGTCAAAAAGAGAGGGGACACTAGCCCATAATATGTCTCATCAACCTCCCACAGACCCTCCCACTGGAATCCATCTTGGCTAAAAGACGCGTGTGCACATAGGGGAGAGCCTTGAGTCAGTTCAGATATGGGCAACGAGCAAGGTGATTGGCCAAAGGGAACAAAGAAAACTGCCCCTACGTAAATGATCAAGCCACCCCTTTAGTGCACTCCTCATTAGCAAGGACACCCACACTCTTCTCTTGAGTGTGGAGCTCCACTTTGCTTCTGTCCTAAATAAACTACTTCTTTGTGTGCTCTTCCACACACACTGTGCTTCTGATAAACTCCGTGCCTATTTTACAACTTCAGGCACTTTGTAAACTACTTTTTTCAAAGAAGACAAGAGCCAGGGCTCTGCTTCTAGCCACTAGTCCCTGGTGGTCTAGCAGTTAGGATTCCTGGTCTTCACCCAGGTGGCCCAGGTCTGAGTCTCCGGTAGGGAACTAAGATCTCACTTCAAGCCGCCACACACTGCTCTCGCCCCGAGATCACTTTACCCCTTATGAATAAGGGGTGTAGAATCCCTCAGGGGGGGATGAGACAGGCTGGGACCTAAACCTTGGGACCCGGGACCCTTTGCTGCAGTGTTTGCACCTGGACAAACCCCCTCAAGCAACAAAATACAAAGGAAGTATAAGGCACTATAAATACCTGAGTGTGTATGGACAGTTGGGGCAAATTACGAATAACTAATAACAAGAACCCAACTGCCACTTCTGAGGGACCAGGAGCAAAAGCAGGGTGCTGCACGTGCACCCTGCACACAGCACCACCAAGCGGGTGGGCAGACCACCTAAGACACCCCAGACTTCCCTGGTGGTGCAGTGGTTGGGAATCCGCCTGCCAATGCAGGGGACACGGGTTCGAGCCCTGGTCCGGGAGGATCCCACATGCCGCGGAGCAGCTGGGCCTGTGCGCCACGGCTGCTGAGCCTGCGCTCTGGAGCCCGTGAGCCACAGCTGCTGAGGCCCGTGCACCTAGAGCCCGTGCTGCACAACGGGAGAGGCCACTGCAGTGAGAAGACAGGGCGCTGCAACCAAGAGTGGCCCCCGCTCGCCACAACTGGAGGGAGCCCGCACGCAGCAGTGAAGACCCAACACAGCCAAAAATAAATAAATAAATAAATAATTTTTTTAAAAGAAGACACCCCCACCCTCACCCCATGTAAGGAACCAGCTCACCCCTACCTCAGAGAGCGAGCAAGGGAACGTGTTACTTGTTTTTGTTCCCTCCTGCTGCAACACTGAGTCCCGATAAAGCCTTGCCTGAATTTCTTGCCTGGCCTCTTACCAATTTCTGTTGATTAAGGGGTCCAAGAAACCTGGTTGGTAACAAGGTGTCTAAGGAAAGACCAGTGGAGGCATGAGGTGAACCTTTAGGGCTGCCAAACTCTCACTGTGCCAGAGACACCCGTCAGCATCTGGAGAAGGACCCCTGCTTAGAACCATGTTTTGAAACGCATAAAGTATGTTGCATTACAAAAAGACTACTAACGTTGAAACACAAATATCAAAATATAAAAGCATACAAATTTGTGATACAGAAATACCTGTGACTCTTTACTAACTCATTAAATTATAGAACAGACATTATAAGCAATGCCTGTGGATTAATAAATACCAGAAACATGAGGCAGTCGTGAGTATATAACTGCTATTTTGAAGTGTCTGCAACACCTGTAGTTAGTATGAAAATACCTGTGATTTCTGTTTGACAGTCGCAAACCCTGCTAATTCTGATGGACTTTGCTGCCTCCATTCATAATTGAAGGAAATTCCAAGTTTCAGTTAGAGGTTAGTGAAAATGAAGGATTTTTTTTCTCAGCTCTTGGATGGCACCAATTCTGGATCCTTGGACCACGGGTTAAGCTCCGTGAAGATGGATGGAAGGACTGGCCACCTCCAAGTGCTATCCCAGCAACTCTACAGGAAGGCAAAATGAGCTGAGAGATGGCATGTAAGCCCAACACAAAAGGGCGTTTTCACTCTGTGGGAAGCACGAACAGAGGAGGAAGGGCCCACAGCCTGAGGTCCGGCGAGAAAGCAGAACTCTTCTGGGCCCACTGGGCTCCATCCTCCTTCCTAGATGGGGGCCAGAGCTGGTGTCTCTAGGCACAAGCAGCTGAACCATTAGCAGGGTAAGAGGCAGAACGCACCTGCTTGGAAGTGCCCAGAGGGAGTCTGGGTTGCAGGCAGGCCCCAAGGAATTCATAACTGCAGGGGCACGAAGAGCAGTGGAAAACTGGCCCAGAGCCAGGCAACCCCAGTTTCAAAGGGAAAAGTTGGGAGTCCAGAGGCTACAGTGAGGGACAAGCTAAAGGCCTGCCAGTTCTGGGTCAGCAGGGCCTAGGCGCACCCCGCCCCTCCCAGCAGTGGACAGAATGAATGCATGCATGCATGCCGGAATTAATGAACCAAGGGACAGCAGGCCTTCCCTCACTGTGATGTCACTTCCGCAGGCCCAGGGTGACGTCACCCCCTTAGGCTTCTCTCTCTCCATGACTGCCTCACCTTTAGCCCCTTCTGGCGGCAGCATCGGCTTTCGTTTGGGATGCCCCTTCCCTCCCTCAGCACACAACCCTGGCAGGTCAGTCAGGCACGGTGCTGACCCATTCTCAGCCAAGTGGTGGGTGTGTGTCCCTGAGTGGGTGTGTGGCACAGAGGACCCTCTCCTGGAATTCCGAAGGGGCCACTGGGGAGAAGGTACAGAAAGGCAGCCTGGCAGTTGGCGGGGTGGTGGGATCTGGAAGACTACCCTCAGTCTCCACTGCCTGCACCCCTATAGCTGCCCAACTCCAGCCATCAGTTTTGGCGCGTGGCCCCCACCAGCTTACGTACCCTTGCCCCATCTCCCACTCTTCATCACTCCGGACCTCACACTTCCCACCAAAGTCAATCACCACCCTTCTCCCTCACCCTGGCCCTGGACAGTCCCATTTGTGACAGAGGCCCTATATTCACCAGATGTCAGGGCAGAATGCTGTCCCCTTCCCAGGCCTCCCCTTTCCTGCTCCCCCTCAAAGCCAGAGTGTAGAGGGTGAGGGGACGCAGATGAACTTCCCAAATTTACAGCACTGACAGACCATCTCCTTAACTTTTACTGTTTAATAATTTTTCTTAAATCAATTTACTTTTAAACTTAAATATGCATTTAGAAAAAAATGTAAACCCTTTGTATCATAGTCCAAATGAAAAACCATTATCCCTGCCACAAATAAAAGATGTCTGTGAAAACATAAGAACACAGAACAATACAGTTTACTCCAGAAAGCTCAGACAGCCCAGTCTGTCAACAAAGTCCATTAGCACGTAGAGAGCAGTACCCCTGTGTCAGCGTTGGCATCTGGTCTGCGGGAACACTGAGGCCACTCATTCCATCAGGCCCCAGAGTCAAGGCCTCTCAGCCACTGGCCCTGCTTCACATGCTCCTGGCATAAATACCTCTGCAGAAGTGGACGCCCAGAACCTACCACACTCCCAGGCTTCCATCCTGCCGGCCTGGGCTGGACGAGGAAGATAAATCCCCAGCACCTCCCAGTCTGAACCCACCCAAGAGGCCTCTCCCGCTAGCCCCACCAACCCCCAACCGAGGCCTTACAGCCAATGCTGGGAACCAGGACTCTTAGGAATAGTACCCAGGCAGGGAAATGGCAAGGGCACTCCCCCAGTGCTTGCCCAGAGCCCGAGTTAGACGAATCCCTTGCTTGCTTGCACCCCTCCTGGTTCCACAGAGCACTGGGAAAAGCCTGCAATTAGTACAGGTATGAAGGTGTAAGCGTCCTGTGGTCAGGGAGGGGAGGTGCTTGGCCCAGCCCCCATCTCCTGGCAGCTCCTCTGCCTCCAGCCCTCCCTCTCCTGGCACCCGGGAGGCCAGCCCCACTCTGGGCTGGTGACTGAGCCAACACCCACATACACTGGCCCTTTTACTCCTGAGAACAGCCCACTTGCTCCATTTCGCAGAGCAGGAATGGCTCCTGGTCCTCAGCATGCCTTTATCCAGTAGAGTAGAGAAAGTAACCCCCAAAGGGAGGGGGAGTGAAGTGCCCATGGGCATCGGTGCAGGCAGCCACCACTCTGCCTTCTCCCAGCTGGAGGCAACGCCAGCTCCAGCCACATCTCTCTCCGTCCTGAGGAAGGAGATAGATGGACCCCAGGCTGAGCAGCTGGACTCTGTTCCCTGTGGACAGATGCCGGGAGAAAAGATAAGGAGACTACACATTTCTCATTCTTGAGGTCAAGGAGACCTCCCCGACTACACATGTGCAGAACGGTTCCTCAGGGGTCAGAGAAGGGAGGGGGCACCAGACCATAATATGTCCTGTCAGCTTCTCAGAGACCCTTGCACTGGAATCCATCTTAGCTAAAAGATGTGTGCACACACAGGGGAGGGGCCTGAGCCAGACCAAATATGGACTCAGAGCCAGACAAAGCAAGATGATTGGCCAGAGGAAACCCGGAAGAATTGCCCCATGTAAGTGACTTAAACTACCCCAAGAGCGTACGACTCTTTCTCTGAGCCCACCCGTGTGTCTATCCGCAGGTAATTTTTGTCCTAATAAATACTCTACTTGTTTTGCTACTTTCCATCTCTTTGTGGATTTCTTCTCCAGAGCAGATAAAGAGCCAGGGCCCTACCCCTAGCTACTGATCCCTGGTGGTCTAGTGGCTAGGATTCAGCGCTTTCACCATCGCAGCCCAGGTTCAAGCCATGGTTGGGGAACTGATATCCTACTTCAAGCCACCGCAGGCCACGGCCACCCCACAGCCACCTGAGATCACTCGCACTGTTACCGATCAGGGCTTTTGGGTTTCCTTAATCAACAGAAATTGATAAGACGCCAGAGAAGAAATTCAGGCAAGGCTCTATTGGGGCCCCTGCTGGAGCTGGGAAGAGTGAAAACAAGTAACAGGTTCCCTTGCTTTGCTCCCCAAGGGCAAGCTAGCTCCTTATATGGTGTGATGGTAGGGGTATGTCCAGGGGTCGGGCAGAAGGGGTGGGTTAGGTGGTGTGCCCACCCCCTTGGTGGTGGTGTGTGCAGGGGGCATGCACAGTACCCTGCTTTTGCTCCTCACACCCTGTTTTTGCCCCAGCTTTTCAGAAGTGGCAGCTGGGTTTTTGGCCTTTTTGTATCTTGTCCATAATTTGCCCCAATTGCACATACATGCAGTTATTTTTAGTCCCTTATAGTTTCATTGTATTTTGTTGCTGGAGGAGACGTTTGTCCAGGTGCAAGCACTGCAGCAAAGGGTCCCAGGTCCCAGGTCCCAGCCTGCCTCATTCACCCTTGAGAGACTCTACGCCCTTATTCTTAAGTGGTAAGGGGCTAAAGGTCTCTTCTTCTGAAACTTCTTCCTGCTGGACAGGAGCCACAGATCCTACCCTACCGTAGAGGTATAGAAGTCCCTCGCTGACTGTACCAAGGACCTATAGGGACCTGGGCCACTCTCCGCTAAAATGGTTTAAATTCCTTGAGACATCATGAGCCTTACATGAAGTTATTGGAGCCTAGAAGATACAAACTTAACCAAAAGGTTAATTAAACAAGGGCTAAAAAGGAGAAGAACAACAATAACCTAGAAAGGGAAGAAACCAGGTTAACATTGGGAGGGCTTCCTTAACTGTTGACTAGACAGGGGAAGTGATATTGTCTTTGCCAAAATTATGAAGCCATTCTGCTTGGGTGTATATTTTTGTTAATCTCAGGGTTAAAGTTTGACATGCTTCTCGATTTTTAGAATGGAAGGTCTGGACCTGTTGGTCCCAGGTCTCCTTTTTGGACCAAAAAGTCTTAGTCACAGATTTACAACAGTAGGGAAGACAACAAAACACTAGATGAAATATAGCATAAATTAGTAATGACTTAAAAGAGAAGGGTTATGAGAAAATGAAAACCTCCCACCAGAAAGTTTTTATACCTTGTGGGATCCAAGAGAACAAACTAGAGAACCAGTTTTCAATTTCCCTGCCCATATTGAACAGTGAGGATTGTTGGTTAATTGTACTACTTTGGGGTTTTGAACTGCTTCTATGATATGTAAAATCTCAGCCCCATAGTCTACAGGGGATTTTTTTGCATTTGAAAGTCCTCTTTTTTTTTTTTTTTTTTTTTTCAGATAGCTGCATGGGCATGTAAAACAAGGAAGCCTGTGTATATATTTACAACTTTTCCTTCCCCTAAAGTTACGGTTCAGGTTAGGGTTATCACTTCAGCTCTCCGGGCCAAAGTGTTGGGTAACTTCTATAACACTAGGGGTGCTCACAATAGCATACTCTGCTCTCCTGGCTCCATCTTGAATGTAACTACTGCCATCAGTAAACCATTCTTCCTCAGGGTTTTCTATGGCCTGCTCTGTTAGATCAGGCCTACAGGCATAAACCTGGTTGAGGGTTTCGAGGCAGGAATATGTTAGTTTGGGGCTTTCATCAGGCATCAGTGTAGCCGAGTTGAGGGTGTGGCAAGTTTTGAGGTTACCTCTAAGGAGTCAAGGAGTGAAGACTGGTATTTAGTAAGGCAGCCTCCAGTTAGCCAATGGTAGCCTTTAATCTCCAGAATCCCTTGTACTTGATGAGGGCTCTGGACTTCCAGGGGCTGTCCAAAGGTGAGCTTGTTAGTTTCTTCCATTAATAAAGCAGTAGCAGCTACTGCCTGGAGGCAACCAGGCCAACCTCAGGCCATGGGACCTAGTTGTTTGGAAAAATAGCCTATAGGCTGAGGAACTTCTCCTAGCTTCTGTATAAGGACCCCCAGAGCTATCCCTTGCTTTTCAGCCACCTACAAAATGGATGGCTTTTTTACATTGGGGAGGTGTGCTCATCCCTTCTTATAAGAACACCATAATCACAACTAACTGCTGAACAACCACTGACAAAAAAACGCTGGAACCAACCAAAAGGATACCCTACATCCAAGACAAAGAAGAAGCCACAACAAGATGGTAGGAGGGGCACAATCATGATAAAATCAAATCCCATACTTTCCAGGAGAGTGACCCACATCTGGAAAACAATTATACCACAGAAGTTCTCCCACTGGAGTGAAAGTTCTGAGCCCCACGTCAGGCTTCCCAGCATGGAGGTCCAGCAATGGGAAGAGGAGTCCCCAGAGAATCTGGTTTTGAAGGGCAGTGGGATTTGATTGCAGGACTTCCAAAGGACTGGGAGAAACAGAAACTCCACTCTTGGAGGGCACACACAAAGTCTCAGGTGCATCAGGACCCAGGGGAAAAAGCAGTGACTGCATAAAAGACTGGGCCAGACCTACCTGCTAGTATTGGAGGATCTCCTGAAGAGGCAGGGGGTGACTGTGGCTCACTGCAGGGACAAAGACACTGGCAGCAGCAGTTCTGGGAAGTACTCATTGGCGTGAGTCCTCCTGGAGGCCACCATCAGCCTGACCAAACAGCCTGTAGGCTCCAGTGCTAGGTTGTGTCAGGCCAAACAACCAACACAGCCCCACCCATCAGCAGAGAAGCAGATTAAAGTTTTACTGAGTAAAACCCTGCCCACCAGAGGGACAAGACCCAGCTCCACCCACCACCAGTCCCTCCCATCAGGAAGCTTGCACAAGCCTCTTAGATGGCCTCATCCACAGAGGGCAGACAGCAGAGCAAGAAGAACTACAATCCTGCAGCCTGTGGAACGGAAACTATAATCACAGGAAGTTAGACAAAATGAAATGGCAGAGGAATATGTCCTAGATGAAGGAACAAGATAAAACCCCAGAAAAACAACTAAGTGAAGTGGAGACAGGTAACCTTCCAGAGAAAGAATTCAGAATAATTATAGTGAAGATGATCCAGGATCTCGGAAAAAGATTGGAGGCAAGGATCAAGAAGATGCAAGAAATGTTTAACAAAGACCTAGAAGAAGTAAAGAAGAAACAGATGAACAATGTAATAAGTGAAATGAAAAATACACTAGAAGGAATCAATAGCAGAATAACTGAGGCAGAAGAATGAATAAGTGACCTAAAAAACAGAATGGTAGAAATCACTGCCGCAGAACAGAATAAAGAAAAAAGAATGAAAAGAAATGAAGACAGTCTAAGAGACTAGAAGGAATCAATAGCAGAATAACTGAGGCAAAAAACGGATAAGTGACCTGGAAAACAGAATGGTGGAAATCACTGTCGCAGAACAGAAGAAGGAAAAAAGAATGAAAAGAAATGAAGACAGCCTAAGAGACCTCTGGGACAACATTAAACACACCAACATTCACATTATAGGGGTCCCAGAAGGAGAAGATAGAGAGAAAGGACCTGAGAAAATACTTGAAGAGATAACAGCTGAAAACTTCCCTAACATGGGAAAGGAAACAGTCACCCAAGTCCAGGAAGCGCAGAGAGCCCCAGGCAGGATAAACCCAAGAAGGAACATGCCAAGACACATAGTAATCAAACTGACAAAAATTAAAGACAAAGAAAAAAATATTAAAAACAACAAGGGATAAACGACAAACAACATACAAGGGAACTTCCATAAGGTTATCAGCTGATTTTTCAGCAGAAACTCTGCAGCCCAGAGGGAGTGGCATGATATATTTAAAGTAATAAAAGGGAAGAACCTACAACTAAGAATACTCTACCCAGCAAGGCTCTCATTCAAATTTGATGGAGAAATCAAAAGCTTTACAGACAAGCAAGAGATAAGAGAATTCAGCATTACCAGACCAGCTTTGTAACAAATGCTAAAGGAACTTCTCTAGGTGGGAAAGAGACCAGAAACTTAAAACAACCTTGTACATATATAGACTGCTATATCAAAACCTCATGGGAACAGCAAACCCAAAAACTACAATAGATACACACACACAAAAGGAAAAGCAAGGTGGTCCAGTGGTTAAGACTCTGTGCTCCCAATGCAGGGGTCACAGGTTCGATCCCTGGTTGGGGAACTAAGGTCCTGCACAGCGTGGCCAAAAAACAAAACAGAATAAAACAAAAAACCCAAACAAACAAACAAAACCCATAAGATACAGCAAAAGCAGTTCTAAGAGGGAAGTTTATAGCAATACAATCCTACCTCAAGAAACAAGAAAACTATCAAATAAACAACCTAACCGTACATCTGAAGCAACTAGAGAAAGAAGAACAAACATAACCTAAAGTTAGCAGAAGGAAAGAAATCATAAAGATCAGAGAAGAAATAAATGAAATAGAGATGAAGAAAACAACAGCAAAGATCAATGAAACTAAAAGCTGGTTCTTTGAAAAGATAAACAAAATTGATAAACCTTTAGCCAGACTCATCAAGAAAACAAGGGAGAGGACTCAAATCAATAAAATTAGAAATGAAAAAGGAGAAGTTAAAACTGACTCCACAGAAATACAAAGGATGGGGACTTCCCTGGTGGTCCACTGGCTAAGACTCCGTGCTCCCAGTGCAGGGGGCCTGGGTTCAATCCCTGGTCAGGGAACTAGATCCCACATGCTGCAACTAACAGTTCACATGCCAGGGCTTCCCTGGTGGTGTAGTGGTTAAGAATCCCCCTGCCAATGCAGGAGACATGGGTTTGATCCCTGGTCCGGGAAGATCCCACATGCCATGGAGCAACTAAGCTCGTGCAGTACAATTACTGAGCCTGCACTCTAGAGCCCGCAAGCCCCAACTACTGAGCCCAAATGCCACAACTACTGAAGTCCACGTGCCTAGAGCCCATGCTCCACAACAAGAGAAGCCACCTCAGTGAGAAGCCCGCACACCACAAAGAACAGTAGCCCCCACTCTCCGCAACTAGAGAAAGCCCGTGCACAGCAACGAAGACCCAACGCAGCCAAGAATTAATTAATTTTTAAAAAAAGAGTTCACATGCCACAACTAAAGATCCCTCATGCCACAACTAAAGATCCCACGTGCCACAACAAAGATCCCGCATGTGGCAATGAAGATCCCACGTGCTGCAACTAAGACCTGGCGCAGCCAAATAAATAAATAAATAAATATTTAAAAAAATAAATGCCATGTGGCTTTCTTTAGGAAAAAAGGAAATACAAAGGATCATAGGAGACTACTACAAGCAACTGTCTGCCAATAAAATGGACAACCTGGAAGAAATGGACAAATTCTTAGAAAGGTACAATCTCCCAAGACTGAACCAGGAAGAAATAGAAAATATGAACAGACCAATCACAAGCTCTGAAATTGAAACTGTGATTAAAGAACTCCCAACAAACAGAAGTTCAGGACCTGATGGCTTCACAGGCGAATTCTATCAAACATTTAGAGAAGACCTAACACCTATCCTTCTGAAACAGTTCCAGAAAATTGCAGAGGAAGGAAAACTCCCAAACTCATTCTATGAGGCCGCCATCACCCTGATACCAAAACCAGACAAAGATACCGCAAAAACGAAAATTACAGGCCAATATC
Organism: Mesoplodon bidens; assembly: GCF_964165515.1. Lineage (NCBI taxonomy): Eukaryota > Metazoa > Chordata > Mammalia > Artiodactyla > Ziphiidae > Mesoplodon > Mesoplodon bidens. The sequence goes on along the minus strand of NC_138160.1, from coordinate 174,156,264 downwards.
ATTGATGAACACAGATGCAAAAATCCTCAACAAAGGGACTTCCCTGGTGGTCCAGTGGTTAAGAGCCCGCCTTCCAATGCAGGGGACACAGGTTCGATCCCTGGTCAGGGAAATAAGATCCCACATGCCACCAGGCAACTAAGCCTGCACACCGCAACTACTGAGCCTGTGCGCCACAACTAGAGAGCCCGCGCTGCAACTACTGGGCCCGCATGCCACAATGAAGAGCCCGTGCAGCACAACAAAAGATTCCACATGCCACAACTAAGACCCAACATGCCCAAAAATAAATAAATAGATAGATAGATAGATAAATAGATAAATAAATAAATATTTTTAAAAAATCCTCAACAAAATACTAGCAATCTGAATCCAACAACACGTTAAAAGGATCATACCCTGTGATCAAGTGGGATTTATCCAAGGGATGCAAGAATTTTCCAATATCTGCAAATCAATCTGTGTGATACATGACATTAACAAGTTGAAGAATAAAAAAACCATATGATCATCTCAATAGATGCAGAAAAAGCTTTTGACAAAATTCACTTATTTATGACAAAAGCTCTACAGAAAGTGGGCAAAGAGGGAACATACCTCAACATAATAAAGGCCACATACAACAAACCTGCAGCTAACATACTCAACGGTGAAAAGCTGAAATCATTTCCTCTAAGATCAGGAGCAAGACAAGGATGTCCACTTTCACCACTTTTTTTTTTTTTTTTTTAATAAATTTATTTATTTTTATTTTTTGGCTGTGTTGGGTCTTCGTTGCTGCATGCGGGCTTTCTCTAGTTGCGGTGAGTGGAGGCTACTCTTCGTTGTGGCGTGGGCTTCTCATTGCAGTGGCTTCTCTTGTTGCGGAGCACTAGCTCTAGGTACGTGGGCTTCAGTAGTTGTGGCACGCGGGCTCAGTAGTTGTGACTCACAGGCTCTAGAGCGCAGGCTCCGTAGTTGTGGGGCATCGGCTTAGTTGCTCCGTGGCATGTAGGATCTTCCCGGACCAGGGCTCGAACCCATGTCCCCTGCATTGGCAGGCGGATTCTTAACCACTGCGCCACCAGGGAAGCCCTTTCACCACTTTTATTTAACATAGTTCTGGAAGTCCTAGCTATGGCAATCAGAGAAGAAAAAGAAATAAAAGGAATCCAAATTGGAAAAGAAGAAGTTAAACTGTCACTGTTTGCAGATGACATGACACTATACATAGAAAATCCTAAAGACACTACCAGAAAACTACTAGAGTTCATCAATGAATTTGGTAAAGTTGCAGGTTACAAAATTAATACACAGAAATCTGCTGCATTTCTATACACTAGCAACGAAAGAACAGAAAGAGAAATTCAAGAAACAATCCCATTTAACATCACATCAAAAAGAATAAAATACCTAGGAATAAACCTACCTAGGGAGGCAATAGACCTGTACTCCGAAAACTGTAAGATGCTGATGAAAGAAATTGAAGACAACACAAACAGATGGAAAGATATACCATGTTCTTGGATTGGAAGAGTCAATATTGTCAAAATGACTATACTACCCAAGGCAATCCACGGATTTAATGCAATCCCTATCAAATTACCAATGGCATTTTTCACAGAACTAAAACAAAAAAATCTTAAAATCTGTATGGAGACACAAAAGACCCCGAATAGCCAAAGCAATCCTGAGAAAGAAAAATGGAGCTGGAGGAATCAGGCTCCCTGACTTCAGACTACATTACAAAGCTATAGTCATCAAAACAGTATGGTACTGGCACAGAAACAGAAATATAGATCAATGGAACAGGATAGAAAGCCCATAAATAAACCCACACAAGTATGGTCAATTAATCTACGACAAAGAAGGCAAGACTATACAATGGTGGAAAGACAGTCTCTTCAGTAAATAGTGCTGGGAAAACTGGACAGCTACATGTAAAAAAAAAAGAAATTAAAACTTTTTTAAAATTTTATTTTATTTATTTTTGGCTGCTTTGGATCTTCATTGCTGCACGTGGACTTTCTCTAGTTGAGGCGAGTGGGGGCTACTCTTCGTTGTGGTGCGCAGGCTTCTCATTGTGGTGGCTTCTCTTGTTGGAAGCATGGGCTCTAGGCGCGTGGGCTTCAGTAGTTGTGGAAAGTGGGCTCAGTTGTTGCGGTTCGCGGGCTCCAGAGCGCAGGCTCAGTAGTTGTGGTGCACAGGCTTAGTTGCTCCATGGCATGTGGGATCTTCCCGGACCAGGGCTCAAACCCATGTCTCCTGCCTTGGCAGGCGGATTCTTAACCACTGTACCACCAGGGAAGCCCCTGGCAGGCGGATTCTTAACCACTGCGCCACCAGGGAAGTCCCAAAATTAGAACATTCTTAACACCATACAAAAAAATAAGCTCAAAATGGATTAAAGACCTAAATGTGAGACCAGACACTATAAAATTCTTACAGGAAAACAGGCAGAACACTCTCTGACATAAATCGCAGCAGTATCTTTTTCCATCCGTCTCCCAGAGCAATTGAAATAAAACAACAGTAAACAAATGGGACATAATTAAACTCAAAAGTTTTTGCATAGCAAAGGAAACCATAAACTAAACGAAAAGACAACCCACAGAGTGGGAGAAAATATTGGCAAATGATGTGACTGACAAGGGATTAGTCTCCAAAATTTACAAACAGCTCATGCAGCTCAGTAGCATCAAAACAAACAACCCAATCAAAAAATGGGCAGAAGACCTAAATAGACATTTCTCCAGAGAAGACATACAGATGGCCAAGAGGCACATGAAAAGATGTTCAACATGGCTAATTATTAGAGAAATGCAAATCAAAACTACATTGAGAGGCTTCCCTGGTGGTGCAGTGGTTGACAGTCTGCCTGCTGATGCAGGGGACGCGGGTTCGTGCCCCGGTCCAAGAGGATCCCACATGCCACGGAGCAGCTGGGCCCATGAGCCATGGCCGCTGAGCCTGCACGTCCGGAGCCTGTGCTCCGCAATGGGAGAGGCCACAGCAGTGAGGGGCCCACGTACCGCAAAAAAAAAAAAAAAAAAAACCTACATTGAGGTATCACCTCACACTAGTCAGAATCACCATCATCAAAAAATCCACAAACGGGCTTCCCTGGTGGCGCAGTGGTTGAGAGTCTGCCTGCCGATGCAGGGGACACGGGTTCGTGCCCCGGTCTGGGAAGATCCCACATGCTGCGGAGCGGCTGGGCCCATGAGCCGTGGCCGCTGAGCCTGCGCTTCTGGAGCCTGTGCTCCGCAGCGGGAGAGGCCACGACAGTGAGAGGCCCGCATACCGCAAAAAAAAAAAAAAAAAAAAAAAAATCCACAAACAATAAATGCTGGAGAGGGTGTGGAGAGAAGGGAACCCTCCTACACTGTTGGTGGGAATGTAAATTGGTACAGCCACTATGGAGAACTGTATGGAGGTTCCCTAAAAAACTAAAAATAGAGCTGCCATATGATCCTGCAATCCCACTCCTGGGCATATATCTGGAGAAAAACATGGTCTGAAAGGATACATGCTCCCCAATGTTCATTGCAGCACTGTTTACAATAGCCAAGACACAGAAGCAACCTACTGTCCATTGACAGAGGAATGGATAAAGAAGATGTGGTATATATATACAATGGAATATTACTCAGTCATTAAAAAGAATGAAATAATGTCATTTGCAGCAACATGGATGGACCTAGAGACTGTCTACTGGGTGAAGTCAGACAGACAAAGTGAAATATCATATGAGGGCTTCCCTGGTGGCGCAGTGGTTGGGAGTCCGCCTGCCAATGCAGGGGACACGGGTTTGAGCCCTGGCCCGGGAGGATCCCACGTGCCGCAGAGCAACTGGGCCTGTGTGGCACAGCTGCTGAGCCTGCGCTCTAGAGCTCACGGGCCACAGCTGCTGAGCCCGCGTGCCATGGCTACTGAGGCCCGTGCGCCTAGAGCCCGTGCTCCGCAGCAAGAGAAGCCACCGCACCGCAACGAAGAGTAGCCCCCGCTTGCTGCGGCCAGGGAGGGCCCGTGCACAGCAACAAAGACCCAATGCAGCCAAAAATAAAAATAAAATAAATAAAATATATATATCATATGATATTGCTTATATGCAGAATCTTAAAAAAATGATACAAATGAACTTATTTATAAAACAGAAACAGACTCACAGACTTACAGAACAAACTTATGGTTGGGGGGGAGGGTGGCAGGAAGGGATAGTTAGGAAGTCTGGGATTGACATGTACACACTGCTGTATTTAAAATGGATAACCAACAAGGACTTACTGTACAGCACAGGGAACTCTGCTCAATATTATGTAACAACCTAAATGGGAAAGAACTTGAAAAGGATAGATACATGTATATGTATAACTGAATCCCTTTGCTGTACACCTGAGACTAACACAACGTTGTTAATCAACTAGACTCCAATATAACATGAAAAGTTAAATAAATAAATAATGGAGACCCAGAGCAAGAGCTCTGGTGAGGCCCTGTTTGGTATTATTAAAAGACTTTTCTTGTTCCCCAGTCCAAAGTAATGGTTCTGTATCTGGGCCTTCAGTGGCTTCACATAGAGGCTTAGCCATTATCCCGAATCCTGGAATCCAAATTCTGCAAAATCCTGCCATGCCTAAGAGTGTACGAAGATGTTTCTTTGTCTTTGGGCCACTTTGGCTTAATATAGTTTGTCTTCTATCTGGAGATAACTGTCTACTTCCAGGGTTTATAATATATCCCAGATATTTAAATTGTTGCTTTGAGATTCGTGCCTTTTTGTGGGAGACCCTGCAGCCCTGGGCCCCAAGGAAATTAAGGACTTCAATGGTATTCCGGCCTGAGGCCTCCATGGTAGGGCTACGTATTAATATATGATCCACATACTGTAGAACAGCTCCTTTAGTCCTTTAGAACAGCTCCCTTCGTTCTTCTCTTAGGGCCTGGGAGAACAAGTGTGGGCTGTCCCGAAACCCCGAGGCAACACTGTCCAAGTATATTGTTGCATTTGGCCCAAGTGGGGGTTAGTCCACTTGAAGGCAAACAGATACTGTGATGAGGAATGAACTGGGATGAAAAAAAAGACATCCTTGAGGTCAGGCACAGTAAACCATTTTGCATCCCCCAGAACCTGGATTAATATAAGGATTGGCCACAGGGGATGTATAGGGACCACTGCATCATTTATTGCTCTAAGGCCCTGAACCATTCATTATTCCTCAATTAACTTAACAACTGGCAGAATAGGGGCATTGCATGGAGACTAACAGGGCACTAAGAGGCCATGGTTTAAGAATTTATCTATGAGGGGTTGCAAACCCTTTTTTGCTTCCAACTTTATGGGGTAATGTCTCTTGTTAGGATAAGCGACTTCTGGCTTAAGGCTAATTTTTACAGGTTTGGCATTTATAGCCTTCCCAGGGATTCCTTTGTCCCAAACTGCAGGGTTTACTGTGTGTAGAATATGGCTGGGAATAAGCCGTTGTTCTTCCAGCTGATTTGTCTTAGCCAGAGTCAAGAAAAGGGGCTGCTCGGGGTCTCCTAAGTATAACATGGCTCCAAGGGAGCCCAGAAGGTCTCTCCCCAGTAGTGGGGTAGGACACTCGGGCACAACTAAAAAGCCATGTGAGATCAAACACTATTCAGATTGGCAAGTGAGAGGCCCAGTGAAGTAATGGGTATAAGGCTTTCCATCGACACCGATCACTGTACAGCTTTCAGAGAAGAGAGCCCCAGCGTGAGAGATCAGGAGAGAGTAAGTGGCTCCTCTATCAATTAAAAAATGGATTTTCTTACCTGCCACATCAAAGACCACCCAGGGCTCCTTGATGGAGATGGACATCTCACGTGGGGGGAAGCGCCAGAATCCCCGGGCTGCCTCAGTCACGTAGCATGGCCACCTCAGGAGCGGGAGTCCCCCACCCCTTTGGGAAAAGGGAAGGTCCCACTTCCTATGACCTGTTCGTTTGCAGACTGGGCATGGCCAGGGGACTCTTTCTGGTATCTGTGGGCCCAGTGGCCAGTTGACTTGCATTTGAAGCATTCCCCCTTGCTAGTTTTACCTCCTGACGAATGGTTAGACTTCCTTGGCTCCCTTGGGTTGTCCTGAGGTTGCAAGGCATGGCTGACAGCAACGGCCATCAGTGTAGCATGAGCACTAGCCTGCCTGTTTTCACATTGGTTCTCTCTTCCTCCTCAGCTTGATCTCGATTATTAAATACCCCAAAGGCCAGCTCTAGGAGTTGGGGCATAGGGGTTTGCGGGCATAATATCAGTGGCAGACTGGCTGATAAAATGTTGTCCCAGCAGGGATTGACACACAGGAGTGGAGGGATCAATGTTAGTAAATTTTCTAAAAACCTTCACAAGCTATCCCCGAAAGAGGACTGGATTTTCTTTTTCTTTTTGGGTCACTCCTTTAACCTTTTCATAGTTAACGGGCTTTTTGATACACTTTCTCATCCCTTCTAATACACATTGGATGATGTGGTTCCTGGCTTCTGTTCCCTCTGGGGAATTATATTCCCAACAGGGCTCCTGGCTTAGAGGATCCACCCATGATGAGTAACCTGCAACTGAGAAAGCATTCCTAGAAATGAAGTCCAGCATCCCAGAGACACTTACCAGGAGGCGTCTGTCGGAAGGGGGTCAGAGTGTCCTCCAAATTCCCTTCTTACCTAATGGGATTTTGAGCACCCTCTACTCTCCCATTGCCTAACCCGATGTTTCTGGTCAACCCAGTCCCTTGCACAAGGGGTAGGGGGCGGTGGGCAGGACATTTGTATCAGTGCGCTGCCAGGACTCTCCTTGAGGGGATCTGTTATATATAAAGCTTATGCCTTATAATAAGTTTCCTTATGCGAGGGTGCATTCCTCAAGATTGAGCGTCTACAAAGTTTATAGTGAGGGCTTCTCGGCAGCAGCCAGTCCAAAGGGCTGTCTGTAGCAGTGTATGGGCTGCCAAGGCCTGAAGTGAAGGGGGTCCTAGAGGTGCAAAAAAGGAACTCCTGGAGGAATTGAAGTTGGGCGCAGTGGAAAAAGCCACAGGGGTCAGGACCTCAGGGTCTAGAGGTGGGAGTATTCCCATAGGGGATTTTTGGACATAGAGTAAGGTGAGAGACCAGACAGCAGAAGAACCCAAAACCCTCTCCCCTATCTGCTTGGCAGCTATGATAAAATTGGGAAGAGCCTGATGATTCCATCTGACACAGGCAACAGTAAGTCTAGACAGTGTTTCCCGTGTAATTTAACATACCAAATGAACCCAGTTAGTTTAGGATCTGTCTTTGGGATGCTCCCAGGGCCCTTTGAAGCACCCCAAAGTTAGCTGGAGGTCAAAAGAACTTTAATTAGAATTTGATATTTGGGAAGTCTGTCAAAATTTTCAAAAAGTTTTTTTTGGCTATGCTGCACAGCTTGTGGGATCTTACTTCCCCAACCAGGGATTGAACCCGTGCCCCCTCCAGTGGTAGCATGGAGCCCTAACCACTGGACAATCAAGGAATTCCCGCAAAAAGCTTTAAAACACGTGGTCAGATGGGATCATAGGTCGTTGTGAAACAATACTTATTCCCTGAGCTAAGGTGAAAAAAGGATTTCAAAAGTAAATACAGGGACTTCTTTCACCATTGGTGGCGCAGTGGTTGAGAATCCTCCTGCCAATGCAGGGGACATGGGTTCGAGCCCTGGTCTGGGAAGATCCCACATGCTGTGGAGCAACTAAGCCTGTGTGCCACAACTACTGAGCCCAGGCACCTAGAGCCCGTGCTCCGCAACAAGAGAAGCCACCGCAATGAGAAGCCTGCACACAGCAACCAAGAGTAGCCCCCTACTCACCACAACTAGAGATAACCCGTGTGCAGCAATGAAGATCCAACGCAGCCATAAATAAATATATAAATAAATGTATTTTTTTTAAGTAAGTACAGACCACTTAAAAGCAATGAAACTCACACAATCTTTGATCAAAAGTAGCATTCCAGGAAAACCGTTCTCTTATGAGAGAGAGAAACTAAATCCAGTCCTGTATCAGCCTACTCTTAATAAAATCCATTTACCTAGTCAAATTTAATCCAACCTTAGAAAATCTTGACCATACACAAAACTCTTTTCCCAATGTTCCTTTTCCACAAACCTTTTGCAACTTCCTGTAGTCATATTATTTTGTCCCTTATTCTTTTCCCATTCAGAAACAACCAGCTCTACGACAAAATCACCCTTTTAACAAAATATATTTCCACTCCTCATACCTTCTTTTACTGAAAACACACATCCTACTTTCCTTAAGCAACTACGAACTGTCTTTACGTTAGCACTCCCTGGTTGGAATATCCCATAACCTCTAGAAACATGCAACTTCCCAAAGCACTATTTTTTTGCTCAGTGTGGTATGTGGTACAAGACATGTGTTTAATAAAGCCAAACATCTTTCGTTTCCCCCTCATAAGAAGACAAAAGTTGTAAAGTCGTAAGTTTAGATCTGTTTAGCAATTAATGTGCCAATATTTCACCTTATTTGAAATGGCCTGGATACTCAATGAATTCCTATCATTTAACTTAATATTGCTTCAAGTTACCAAAGTGTGGAGAGACTATTTTAGATGGATATTTCCAAAACATAATTATTCCTATAGAGTTTACCAAAAAGCTGTTACCTCAGTAACATTTACTAAAAAATGTAATCATATCAGGTTATTTTCCCTGTTGACAGATTTTATAACAGAAACAATATGCATTTATTGGCTTCCAGTAACCCTAGGAACAATGAAAATATTATATTATTCTTAATGTTGATGACTCTAAAGACAGGTCTGTATTAATTAAGCCCACAACCTTAAACTAGCTCTAATACCAGATATTAATTTAATATTGAATATTTCCCAGATCACATGAATGTGGAATGTATTCTGGCGAGTTTTATATTTCTGAGAATGTACATACGTGCTCAGTTTCCTTTAAGCCAATTAAATACAGCTCATTTACAAGTTAATGTTTACATAAAGAGAAACAGAACCAGAGATCTCATAGTTTTCCCACTTGAATTTAAAAAGGTCTCTTTTTTTTCCTCAGTCCGGGGGACTACAGATGGATCAGATAGTTCCTGAGAGCCCAGGCAGAATAGTTACATTGCAAAGGCAGAGGAGAGAAATGCAAGCTCCTCTCTTTTTTATTCTTTTTAAAATCCCACCAAGTAACCCAAGGCTGGAGTCTCAGGCAATGTGAGCTGTGTTTGTATTTCAACGCTTAAGTGCTCCACAGGGCCCACAGTTTCAGCAGAGACTTGCAGGAGCGGTTGGACAGACAAAACTACGTAAGACAAAGATCCTTTTACTCGACATGTACCACCGACAAAAACTTGACACAAACAAGAACTTTTCAGGATAAAGGGGATGGGAGTGCAGGTGTAAGGATCAAGGGAGAGGTGAAGGGAGGCGAGAAAGACTAAAAAAAGAAAGACAGCAGGAAAATAAAGGTGAGAATACCGGGACAATAGAACTTCCAGCCACAACATATGAGGTTTGAATTCTATCACTGTCATAAATCTCCCATCAGGGAGAGCCCACTGGACCAAGGTCTGCACGGTGTGAGGCGAGCCTCTCCCACCTCTGCTTGTCACCCATTGCCGGCCAGAGGGAGCGTGGTCTCACGTGCTGAGAGGAGTGATACTGTAGCTGCCCAATGTCCACTCTCTCCAAAGGATAAGACAGAGGAGTGGGAAAGGACAGAGAAAGAAGGAGAGAGATTTCAGCAGAGGGAAAGGGGCAAACGGGAGGGGGAACGCGTTGCACGAATGAGGGTACTGAGGCCCCCAGGGGCCCGAAAGGCAGACTTACCAAATGCGGTGACGAGGTGAGGTTCAGGCGATCTCTTGTGACCCACGGGGAAGCTGCTTTCAGTGGTCCCAGAGGTGCCCAGATCCTCTCCCGGGAAGACGGAGAGGTCCCATGTTGGGTGCCAGAAATCTGTTACTGGTCAGGGTTCTTGGCCTTCCTTAATCAATGGAAGAGGCCAGACAAGAAATTTGGGCAAGGCTTTACTGGGGCCCCTGCTGCAGCAGGGGGGCAGCGAAAACAAGTAACAGGTTCCCTTGCTCGCTCCCGGGTGGGGCTCGCTGGTTCCTTACATGGGGTGAGGTTAGGGGTGTGTCCGGGGGTTGGGCAGGAGGGGTGGCTTAGGTGGTCTGCCCACCCCTTTGGTGGTGCACAGGGGGCATGTGCGGTACCCTGTTTTTGCTCCCGGCTCTTCAGAAGTGGCAGTCAGGTTTTTGGTCTTTTTCTATCTTGCTGGTCATAATTTGCCCCAACTGCCCATGCACACAGTACTTTTTAGTCCCTCGTAGTTTCTTTGTATTTTGTTGCTGGAGGAGATGTTTGTCCAGGAGCCAGCACTGCAGCAAAGGGTTCCCGGTCCCAGGTCCCAGCCCGTCTCACCTTTATTTACCTAGACTTCTCAGACCTGGGGGAGGGACCTGAGGGGCCTCAAGTTAATGCGATTGAGGACCAGATCTGGGTTTCGAGAGTTCACAACGAAAATGTTACTGAGAAGGGGTTGGGGCACCCCGTCACACGGCCTCCACCACAGAAGACGCGAACTCGCGAAGCCCCCAGCTTTGACCTACCTGAGGCCGGTGCCCAGGGCCGTGAAGTCCGGGACGCATGAGCCCACGCGGGGGCCGCTGTCCGGAGCCAGGAGGGCGGGATCCCGGGCGTTGGTCCCCCACCCCGCCCCCTCGTGGTGCTGGTGGCGGCAGCGGATGATGCGGCCCCTTTAAATCCCGGCCGCCCCGCCCTTCGCAGCCGACTCCGCGGCGGCCCGGGATCCAGGCCGGGCCGCGGCTCTCGCCGCCCAGCCTAGCCCAGCCTGGCCCGGCCCAAGCGCCGAGCCTAGGCGGTCCACTCCCCGCGCCCCAGAGGAGCCGTTAGCGCGGTGCCCGGCCCAGTCCCCAGCCCGGCAGGCCCGCCCGCATCCCTGCCCGGCCCCGGGCTCCCAGCCCCTCCCCGCCCCGGGGCCGGGGCCCCTGCAGCCTCCAGGTTCCCGCGCCCCGGCCCCGGCCCCCCCGGGCCATGCGGCCTCGGCCCCGCCGGCGCCCACCGCGCACCTGAGGAGATGAGGCTCCGCAATGGCGCCTTCCTGACGCTGCTGCTCTTCTGCCTGTGCGCCTTCCTCTCGCTCTCCTGGTACGCGGCGCTCAGCGGCCAGAAAGGTGAGCCCCTCCCCCGCCGTCCTCCGCCCCGCGCCCCCTCCCACACCTGGGCGCCGGCGGCCGGAGCGGGGTCCGGACAGCTGCTGTGGAAGGCGGCCGGAAGCCGACGCGGGCGCCCCTTCCCCGCCCGGGCGGTGCGAGAGGACGCCCCTCCCATCCTTGCTCCCACTTGTTTGCTGCTGGAATAACGAAATTCTCCTCTGGCCTGGGCTGGGCCGCGCCGGTGAGCGGGAGTCGGGTGCCCCGTGCGCGCTCAGGACCGGCCTCCGTGAGTACAGTTCTGCCCGTGTTGGGGCGGGTCGCTCCCTCTGGTGAGCTGGAGACCTCAGAGTTCTCAGAGAGGGACAGAGACACAAGGTCACAGAGGTGGCTGTGCCGGAGGGTCCCCAAGGTACCGCTCCAGGCACCCGGGTACACCGATCCTGAGACACGAGTGAGGAGGCAGCCGGACATCCAGGCAGTCCCATCACTTCACACCACCTCTCCACCCCCGCGCACTGTGGGGGCGGCTCCCTGGGGCCTCCACAGCCCTCCTCCAGGACATCTGGCCCCAGGACTCCTCCACAGGGATGTGGGTGCTGCGGAAGCCTTCCTGTGGCTACTGGCCTGGGGGGATGCATGGAGAGCCTCATGAGCACCCCACCCCGCCCTGGCTACCGGTTAACTTATTTTGTGTGGTCTCACCTGAAGTTCGGTTAAGCTGGCCAGTCCACCGTCATGGCCCTCTGCATGTGGCCAGCACACTTAGGACTGGGGGGCAGGCCCCAGCACCGGCTGGAGTTGGTTGGGATGCCTGGGGCCGAGTGGGGCCTTGGCTGAGGGTTGAAGGCTGAGGAGGCGCTCTCAGGCCCTTGTCCACCCAGCCGTTAGCACAGGAGGCACCGGGAAAAGCTGCTTCCTTCCTGCCGTCTGGCTTTCCTGCAGGAGGCCTAAGCGGGATCAGGCTGAGGCCAGCTGACCCTCCTCCTCCCTCCCACCTCCTGCTTCCCCGTTCCCCAACAGAGGCTGCGGGAGAAGCTGGAGGCTTTCTGACCCTCCAAGTCCCAGTGTCCCCTCCTGGCTCCTGGCTCCTGGCTCCTGCCCGCCCAGCTCAGCCCAGCCCTGTTTGGATGAAGGCCTGGGCTGCCCTAGGGGCTCCAGAGGGCCCGAGGGGAGACCCCCTAGGACTTGGTACATGGAGGGCATGGCTGGGGCAGAGTTCTCCGTAGGTGGGGTGTGTCACCTGGGGAAGGGCATTTTGGACCCTTGAGAGAGTGGCCATGTAAGCAGCCTGGCATGGAGGCCAAGGTGGGGCCATATCCGACGGGCTGGGGCACATTTGTTCAGCTGTGAGTGGAGCGATGACCCCTTGCACCCTGTCCTGGGCTAGGCCGCAGTTCCTGTGTGCCTCCTATGGCAGCCACTGGCCATCAGCCAGGTGTCAGGAACTGCAGCACCAGCCTCCCACCAGGACACCTTCTCTGTGAGTCTGGCTGGCCACAGTGTCCAGGAGTGAGGGGGATACCCATGGCTCCATTTAGGGCCTACTCTCCCTAAGCGGGGCATCGAGGAGGGCCTGGGGAGCAGGAGAACACCCCTACGCAAAGAAATGCGGGGCTCAGATGCAGGGGTCCTTGTCCCTTGGGTGTGGCAGTCCAGAAGTCTGTGTGACATGTAACAAGATGGTCACCTGTGCCTTCCCCGTCGAGGGCTGTTACTGTTCTGGGAGTCCCAGTAGGGTCTGGTCTTTGGAAGCTTGAAGAGAAGACTGAGTCTGGGCTTTTATATGAACCTTTCTCATTCTTACATTCAGACAACTGTATTAAGCCCATGGGGAAACCAGACTAAGTCTGAGGCCAGACTGGACCTTGGCTTCCAGCTTGCAGTGAGTAGGAGGCTCAGGAGAGGGCTGGCCCAGGCACCGATGCTTAGAGGAAAGGCAGAGGAAGCCATATCTGTAGGGAAGGGAAGAGGTGGGCAGGAAGCCAGAGAGGAAGGGAAAGCAGGAACAGGTGGCATCCTGGAAGCCAAGGGCCAGGAAGGACACACAGGCCTTGGCAAGACGGACCCTAGATACGGGGTTTCAGGCCCACTTTCATATCCAGCCTTGACCAGATTTGTGCAGCAGCTCCACTAATGCTCGAACGGTAGCCCTCAGCCAAGCACCTGCTGAAGGTCGCCAGGGAAGACAGCAGACCCTCCAGGGGGGTGGCCTCAGCCACACAGCCCTCCCCAGTGTCTAGGCTGTCCCCTGTCTTGGATTTCAGCAATGATGGATGCCTGTCTTGACCACTGGGTGGGTGGGTGCAAGTCCTGGAGGGGAGGTGAACACCTGCACCCTCTCCATGCCCCTGCCCTACTGCAGGACTTTTTTAAAAAAACATTTATTTATTTATTTGGCTGCTCCAGGTCTTAGTTGCCGCACGTGGGATCTTCGTTGCCGCATGTGTGATCTTCCTTGCCACATGCAGGATCTTTTAGTTGAGACATGCGAAGTCTTAGCTGCGGCATATGGGATCTAGTTCCCTGACCAGGGATTGAACCTGGGCCCCCTCCAGTGGGAGCTCAGACTCGTAGCCACTGGACCGCAAGGGAAGTCCCCTCGCCGCAGGTTAACAGCAGACCTTTGCTGGGCCTGGAACCTGCCTGTGCCCCTCTGGGCCTGTTTCTCCTTCCCTAAGTACAGAGCACAATGTCTGTGCCCCAGCCTGGCTCTCGAATCTGTTTCTTTAACAAAGAGGGAACCAAAGGGAAGACTGTGGTCCATGGGCTGCTGGTATCCTGATTACTCTGCCTTCTGGCGGAGGAAGGGGTGGGAAAGCCTCCAGTAGTGTGACCACAGCTGCCCCCAGGACTCGGGCAGCAGAAGGCTCCTAGGAAGGGAGGCCAGGGTACGGGGCAGGCTGTGCCCAGGCCTTGGTGGTCAGGACGATTCAGGTCAGCAGGGCCCACCGCTGCCACTGGCCTGTCCCCCTGGGGCAGGCTAAGGTTGGACGGAGCTCAGCCCACTTAAAGATCAGAGAAGGCCACGGGTTTGCAGGGGGGTGGGGGGGGACGGGCAGCAACAGCAGTCAGAGGGGGATGAGGTCTCCTTACCCTCCCTCCACTTCACAGAGGGCCCCACTGCAGGGAGCTGCCTTGGGTGTAGCCAGTAGCACAAGGGCTGCCCCCGCAAGACTCAGCAGCTCCACAGCACTGGGGTGGCATTGAGGAGGGCATCAGGGACAATAGGTGGGTGGGTAGGGACCCAGGCAGGAGGGAGGTCACCTGCCTGTGTAGGCAGCTCTGAACTCCCTCCTGCTGGGCCTCAGCACCTCCAGTCCCCCCTCCCTACTGGCAGCTGCGCAGGTGAGTGCTGGGGGTGGCCAGCTCCCTGTTCAAGGGGTCAGGTTTCCAGGGTAACCTGGCCTCAGAACCCAGAGCAGAGCCTCAAAGATCTGGTAACCTGACTCCTGACTCCCTCCCCCAGCAGGGCTGTCCCTGAGCACAGAAGCTTGAAGTGGCCTGGCCTTTGGCCCCTTGGGCAGGGTGTGGGAAGGGAGATGGGGCAAGCTGCTGACTCTGGAGCGCCTCATCAAGGATCTGCTTGGCTCCCCCGCCCCTCCCCCCACAGCCTCTCCGTCCTGCGTAGGGGCTACCCCTCCCTCTTCCCCAGGACTTAGCACTTCAGCCTCTGCCCCAGCTGCAGAAAGGGGGTGTCCTGAGATGCCCGAACTTTGCCTTGGTCATGACCTTTGGTATACCCGATTGTGGGGAGGTGACACCATCCCAGGGCATTCTAGGGGCTGTGACCACCCCCTGCAAGGGATCTTGGAACATAAGAGCTGCCTGAGGGTGAGAGGGGAGACCTGGAAGGCAACTAGGCCTTGAAGGCTACATGGGTTTTCATCAGGCCCAGAAGAGAAAAGGGGATTCCAGTCAGAAGAGACAGCGTGTGTGAAAGCATAGACATCAGAAAAGGAAAAGGAGGTGTGTGTGATGGCAAATAAAGAGGGCAAAAGCCGGATTAGAAAAGGCCTTGAGAGGGCACAGCCTGGCAGGACCTGGCTGCTTCAGAAGCAGATAACGATGTTGTTGATGTTGTTGATCTCATTCCTGCTCACTGAGCCCTGCCAGACCAGTGGAGCCAGGTACTTGGCACCCTGGAGATCCCTCTCCACTGTCAGGCAGCCCTACCTCTGTGCTGCTTCTGGCCCATGTGCACCCCTAGTGCCTGCACATGGGGCCCAGTTGGAGGTTCTAACACAGGCCCCCCTGGGGTGGCATGGTCTAGGCCTAGGACAGATCTCCAGAGAAGCAGGCCTCAGGGCACTTAGAGCTCTTGTCCCCTTTCTGCTGCTGACTTGCTGAGGGACCCCTGACTAGTTTCTCAACTTCATTTGCTCCTCTGAGCATTGGGGGCTGTAACTGCAACAGTCGCCACCCACCCACCCCTGCCGGACTGTGTGAGATTGCAAATCCAGAGCTGGTACCTAAGTGTAGAATGACAACCATGAGAACAGTGACAAATGGGTGCCTGGGGCTCAGTACTACTTGCAAGATACGGGGGAGAGTCCAGGGAGGTTTTCTGTCCCCATGGGGCCTTGGGGATGGGGCTGCCTGTGATCTCTGTGAACGGGGATGGGAAGCAAAGTGCAGAGGCTGAAAGAAGGAACAGGGGAAGGTTGGCCTCAGTGCTAAGAGCTCCTTGAGGAAGGTCTGGGTCCTTGTGCCCTGGCTGGGACCTTGGGTGCCCTACTTCCTGGAAGGAGGAGATGCTGCAAGGAGAAGCAAGAGGGGGCTTTGGGAGGAGAGGGGAGGGGATGGAGAGGATTCAGTCTGAGCCTTTTCAGCCTCAGCTTAGGTTTGTCTCTCCTGGGGCTGGAAGTGGTCCTGCAGCCCTTCCACTTCAGATGTCTCCTCAATGCAGAAAATAAAGGGAGAGCACTGGAGAGGGCTAACTCCCCCAGTGGAGGCTTTTCTTCCCCAGGTGTGAGTGTCACTGTGACTTCAGAGTGACCCTTATGTAACCCCATGTGGCTCACATTTGGCAGACATATGAACAGATGTGTAGGCTAACACTCAAGCAGCAGTACCTCAGCTCTAGGCTGCCCCCTGGTGACAGCCTGTGCACCACCCACAGGCGATGTGGTGGACGTGTACCAGCGGGAGTTTCTGGCGCTGCGTGACCGGTTGCATGCAGCTGAGCAGGAGAGCCTCAAGCGCTCCAAGGAGCTCAACCTGGTGCTGGACGAGATCAAGAGGGCCGTGTCGGAGAGACAAGCGCTGCGAGATGGAGACAGCAATCGCACCTGGGGCCGCCTAACCGGTGAGCGCAGGAGCGGTCAGTGGCAGGGGATGCGAGGCTGATGGCGGACCGCGTTGTCTGACCTGTCCCTTCCCGACCCACCCAGAGGATCCACGCCTGAAGCCGTGGAACGTCTCGCACAAGCACGTGCTGCACCTACCCACTGTCTTCCACCACCTGCCACACCTGCTAGCCAAGGAAAGCAGCCTGCAGCCCGCCGTGCGCGTGGGCCAGGGCCGCACCGGAGGTAGGGGCGGGGCCCGGGAGGGGCGAGTGGCGGGTGGTGGGACGACCCCCACGCAGTGCCCAGTACCAACCCTCCGCGTCCCTGCAGTGTCAGTGGTGATGGGCATCCCCAGCGTGCGGCGCGAGGTGCACTCGTACCTGACTGACACGCTGCACTCGCTCATCTCAGAGCTCAGCCCACAGGAGAAGGAGGACTCGGTCATCGTGGTGCTGATCGCTGAGGCAAGTGGGCTAGGGCACGGGTCGAGGGGACATTCAGAGGAAGACACACGGCACAAAATAACAAGGAGAATGAAAACAGCAACATTTTGGAGGAAAAAACTCTCAGAAGTTCAATCGTCAGTTTCACTCACAAACTTAACAAGATAAAGTTAAAAGGAAAGACATTTTAGCGCCCCCTCGTGGAGATGCCAGTTATAGTCTGTCCCACCCCTTGGACCGAGGTATCTAAAAGGGCTTTTTCTGAGGCACCTGTGGCCCCCAGGCCCAGCCTTACTTAGCCTTCAGGATGGTGGGCTCACTCCTTCCATGTGGGAGAGAAGGCTGTGTCCTTCCCTCAGCCCTTTCTTCCAGGCCATTTGGGCTGGCAGCCTGGCTCATGGAGGGCACTTGGTCTCCCCACAGACTGACCCACACTATACCTCGCTGGTGACGGAGAATATCAAGGCCTTGTGAGTACTGACAGCCCGACAAGGCTGGTGGAGGGAGAACCCTTCGCGGGGTGTTGGGCAGACAGGTGCCGGCTGTGCACCACCCCCCCAGCAAGATGTGCCATCCCTCTGTGGGAAAGGGTGCTTCTCCTCTTGGCTGAAAGGGGGTGGGCATGTAGAGGTGACCCAACCCCTCTGGAGCCTCAGTGCCTCAGTAGGATGGGTGTGGTGTCGGGGGATGTCTGCCTCGTGGGCCTTAAGAAAAGGACAGGGTCTAGCTAGCTCAGCGCTGTCCCTGCTCCAGTCCCTGGAGGGTGCACACTCACTGGGCCTTCTTGTCCCCCAGGTTCCCTACAGAGATCCATTCTGGGCTCCTAGAGATCATCTCCCCTTCTCCCCACTTCTACCCTGACTTCTCCCGCCTCCGAGAGTCCTTTGGGGACCCCAAGGAGAGAGTCAGGTACTAGCACTACCCACTTCCCTGTGCCCCCAGCAACCTGCCCACCTGTGCTAAGAACCTAGTCTGTGGGTGTATGAGTCCTGGGCACTTCCCTGCAGTACCTCCATTGTCCCATTGGAGGACCCCTGCGTGGGGGGGGGGTCTCCTACCCACTCAGTGGCCTCTGTGGTAGCCACATTGGAGGTGGAGGGGGTCTGAGCTCTTGAGGCCCCTGCCCCTGGCCCACAGGTGGAGGACCAAACAGAACCTTGACTACTGCTTCCTCATGATGTATGCGCAGTCCAAAGGCATTTACTACGTGCAGGTGAGCACTGAGACCCTGCTCTGTCCCTTTTCCCCCTGGACCCTGGATGGGCCTGGGTGGCAAGCCCTGCCCTGCCCCTGTGCCCATCCTGAGTCCCGGCCGCCTTCTACCTACCCATCACTGTGCAGCTGGAGGATGACATCATAGCCAAGCCCAACTACCTGAGCACCATGAAGAACTTCGCACTCCAGCAGCCCTCGGAGGACTGGATGATCCTGGAGTTCTCCCAGCTGGGCTTCATTGGTGTGCCACCCCCCCTCCCTGCCCCACTGACCTGACCAAAATATCTCCATCCAGCCCACTTCTGCCTCTGTCATCATCTCTCAGCCCCACGCCCTGTTCCGAGCCCTAGTACCATGCAGTGTCGTGCTCTGAGCCTTTGCCTGGAGTGCCCACTGCGGCCCCACCTGGCCTGTTCCTGCCTGCCCTCTGCATCGGGATGTTTGGGCTCACCATCCCATGTGCCCTCTTGTTACCTGCACCTGCCTGCAGCCAGCCAGAGGTTTTGCTGTGGGACCCTTCCCAGTGTCCCCCACAGGGCCTAAGAGGAAGTAGGGCAGGGCAGAGCTGCCTACTCAGCACCCCTCTCCCTCCAATCCCACCGCCAGGGAAGATGTTCAAGTCACTGGACTTGAGCGTCATTGTGGAGTTCATCCTCATGTTCTACCGGGACAAGCCCATCGACTGGCTCCTGGACCATATTCTGTGGGTGAAGGTCTGCAATCCTGAGAAGGATGCGGTGAGCAGAGCCTGCGCAGAGGCGGGAGGGGGCGGTGGAGCAAGCAGCCTCCAGTAGGGACGGTGTCGGTGACCATGCACCTGACAGGAGGAGACTGCGCTGCCAGCTGGAGGAGTTTCTGTCTTCAGAGGTAGAGTTGAGCTGAGCCCTAGCGTGTGTCACCCTCCCTCCACAGAAGCACTGTGACCGGCAGAAGGCCAACCTGCGGATCCGCTTCAAGCCATCCCTCTTCCAGCACGTGGGCACGCACTCCTCACTGGCGGGCAAGATCCAGAAACTGAAGGTGGGCAGTGCCACACTCAAGCCTAGTTGAGTGTAGCAGAGCCTGGGCTGAGGTTGGACAAGGAGGTAGCACGGCAAGTCCAGGGCCCGCCCCAGCACCATTGTCCCTCCTCCACTGTAGGACAAGGACTTTGGGAAGCAGGCACTGCGGAAGGAGCATGTGAACCCGCCAGCGGAAGTGAGTACGAGCCTCAAGACATACCAGCACTTCACCCTGGAGAAGGCCTACCTGCGCGAGGATTTCTTCTGGGCCTTCACGCCCGCTGCAGGGGACTTCATCCGCTTCCGCTTCTTCCAGCCACTGCGACTGGAGCGGTCAGTGCCAGCGCCCACGGGTCCACCTTGGGGGAGGGGCAGGGTGGCTACCAGAGTAGAGGCCTCACCACAAATTTCTGGACCTGCAGATTTCCCTCTGTGACCCCCGCAAATTCCTTAACCTTACTAAGTTTTCTTATCTGAAAAGCAGGGCTCAGAACAGTAGCCACTTTGTAAAGACTAGGTCCAACAGTGCCCACAGGAGCTCAGTGACATTGCCCATCACCATTGTCCTTACAAGTAAGGCCCTGGTTGCCGCGCACAGTCCAACGGCTGCCCCGGGTGGTGCCTAGCCTCACGCAGTACCTCAGGGCCCACCTACTGCGCTCCTGGTGCAGGCCTGGCCTTTCTCTGCTGGGCAGTGTGCCTGGGCAGTGCCCAAAGCCTGCAGCAGCTCACAGGCCTGTCTGGCCCCAGGTTCTTCTTCCGAAGTGGGAACGTCGAGCACCCAGAGGACAAGCTCTTCAACACATCCGTGGAGGTGCTGCCCTTTGACGTGAGTGTAGCAGCAGGTGGGTGCGCGCTGAGGCCCCGCCCGCTCCACAGCCGCTGGCTTCAGCCCCTTGATCTGGTCCCCAGAACCCCCAGTCAGACAAGCAGGCCCTGCAGGAGGGCCGTTCAGCCACCCTCCAGTACCCCCGGAGCTCTGATGGCTACCTCCAGATCGGTGAGTGAGGGGCAGTCAGGTGGAGGCGGGGGGACAGGCAGGAGTCTTGGGGCCACCTCTCATCGCTGCCCTCCCCCAGGCTCTTTCTCCAAGGGTGTGGCACAGGGAGAAGTGGACCCAGCCTTTGGCCCCCTGGAAGCACTGCGCCTCTCCATCCAGACAGACTCGCCGGTGTGGGTCATTCTGAGTGAGGTGATACAGGGCAGGCAGGGCTGGGTGCAAGGAGTGGGGAGCTCTACCAAATAGCTAGACCAGGGCTGCTCTCCGAGACCCCAGCTGACACTGAGCCCGGCTCTTCCAGATCTTCCTGAAAAAGGCTGACTAAGCCAAGGGCTTCTGAGGGTGCGTCTTGGCTGGCCCTGAAGCCCACGAGACCCGGGATGTCGTCGCCGCTGCCCCCGGAGGGCCAGGCGCGGCCACCCCAGTCTCAGGGGTTCTGCCTGGCACCCCACTCCACTGGCCTGGGGTGGCCGCTGGCCCGGAGGCCCCAGGAACTGGTGCTGCCCCGCCCGCCGGCCGCGGGGAAGAGGCAGGAGGCCCCCACACTGTGCCTGAGGCCGGTCCGCGCCGCCCGGAACCGTTCGCACCCTGGCCCCCTTGAGCCAGGCCTTTATAGAAGAGCCTTTCCCTGGCGCCCACTGTCTCCGCGCGAACACTGGAATGCATATACTACTTTATGTGCTGTGTTTTTTATTCTTGGATACATTTGATTTTTTTCACGTTAAGTCCACATATACTTCTATAAGAGCGCTCCTTGTAATAAAGGGTTAATGAAGTGTGTGCCTCACAGGTGAGGGCTCCGAGCTCGCAGCCGGGCGCCTAGCCGCCCAGCGATACCACCCGGCGCCCCCGCCCTCCACGCAGTTCCGCAGGACCGCGCGCGCATTCCCTGGGAGGGTCCCGGCCGCCGGGTCGGTAACTCGCTGATGGAGCTAGTGCGGACTCTGGGTCCACGCCCCCAAACCGCCCCCACTTCCGTGATAACCCTCCTCGGCGCGCGCCCCCTAGCGCCCATCATCCCTCCCCAAGTACCTGCAGCCGCCTCTCACCAAAGGCATCCCCCCACCTCCTCGTCCCATTCCCTCGTTGGTCTCAGCCCCGCCTTTTCCACCGTCTCCAAGGCCCTGCTCCTGTCCGCAGTCTGTGGCTCATTTTAGGGTCTCCCATCCATCTCAGGGCCTTTGTTTGTGCCCCACTTTGAAAGCTTCTCTCCTCTGCCTGCTCAGCTAAAAGTCACCTTTTTAGGGACTCTTCCTGGCCAGCAGGCCTTCCCCGGATCTGGTCCCCCGAGACACTAGGCCGTTTACTGGAGAGCGCCTCTTAAAACTACATTGATTACGTTCATCGTCGTCGTCCTCCGCGGGCCGCAACAGGTTTCCCTGAACACGACTGTTCTAGATGCCGGTAACCGAGTACCGACCCCAAAAAAGTCCCTCGTGTCGGCTGTGAAGTCCAGGGTATGAGGAAGAGGGCGGCCGAGGGTCAGTGGGGAGGCAGGCCTCATAGGAGGGGGACAGGCGAGGAAAGCGCTGACCGCAGGGAGGAGGAGCCGTGGGGTGAGCCCCGGCGGGAAAGGATGTGTGACTAGCAGCGTCTGGGAGCAGGGCGGGAGAGGACCGGACCCAGGGCCCGATCGAGCCCCTGCCCGGGAGAGGCCTCTTTCCTTCCGCAGCCCGACAAGACTGCTGCGGCCTGAAGCTAGGCCCCTCCAAGCTCTACAACCCGCAGTGCGCGACCCACTCCAACCCAGCGAGTGCACTCGAGATCACGCTTTATTGAGAGACTGGGATGGGGGCGAGCACCCTCCCCCGTCCTCCAGGAGGGTCCGTCTGAACTCCAGCTCCGCCCACCCGGCGTCCTCCGTCTCAGGCCTTCTGCAGCAGTTTCTGGAACTGTCCGAGGAGCGCGGCGCGCAGCACGGCCGGGAGGAAGTGGGCGAGTAGGCCAAGCGCCGCCAGCACAACGAGAAGCCAGAGCGCGCGCGCGCTCACGTACAGCGGGGCCAGCCTGCGGGCAGTGCTCAGCGGGGGCGGGGCGGGGGCAATGGCCCCACCCCAACCCTACGGCCCGCCTCCACCAGGGCCCGCCCACCTGCCCCCAAAAGGGAACCGCCTCCAACCAGTCTCCTGGTCCCGCCCGCCATCCGCTTGCCGCCTCTGCCGTCAAGACCCTGCCCACAAGCCAAGCCACCTTTCCCCGCCCCGGTGGACCTCCCGGAAACCCCGCCCCGGTTCCCACCTTTGCTGCGCAGATCTCGCGTAGCCCTGAAAGTAGCGGAGGCGCGCGAACAGGTATACCAGGCCACACAGTGCTGCCGCACCTGGGAAAGGGGAGGACGGGGTGGGGTGAGCCCGCTGACGCGGGGGCCCCCGGGGCTCTAGTGCGTGCGCCCCTGCCCCGCTCTCAGACCTTCGTGAAAGAAGATGCCGGCGACCCAGAGCGTGGCGAGGAACAGCGGGAAATACTCGCTGCAGTTCACTCTGCGGTGGGGGAGGAGCGGCATGAGGGCGCCGGCCTGGGGCCTCCGAGCCTGACCGCCCGGGGCTGCCTAGCTCCCTGCCCCGCGCCCTCCCACCGCGCCTCACTGGGCTCGGTAGATGCGCTCGAACTCCGGCGGGCCGGTGGTGAGCGGCGGAGACACGCGGAAGGCCCTGCGCGCCGAGATCACCTGCAGCGAGAAGTAGGCTGGGGGAGGAGGTGTTGCCGGAGTCAGATCTGGTACCCACACTCCTGGCCCCGCCTCCAGGCTGGCCGCGCATCTTTTCTTTTCGCAGCTCCACCCCCTGCTCGGCACGACTCGCCTTTAAAAGCCCGACCAAGGGGACCGCCGGCCCCTGCTCTTCGAGCTTGCCCTGTGTCCACGACACTCAGTGGGGAGGGCAGGGTGCCGGCCTGGGGCTCTAAGAGGCCCTGTCCAGCCCAGTGAGTGTAGGGGAAGGGGATGACACGTCACAGGACACCTGCCCGCAGAAGGACTTTGCTCCTGAATCATTTCACTTGCAAAACACAGACAAATGTCCAACTCCCACCCTCTAGGCCTGGACTTTGGCCCAGGTCCCTGGAATGGGAGTGCCACCTGAGGGCAGAGTTGGCAGCATTCTTCCAGGTTCAGAGGAGCACACACCCTGTGGCCAACCGTCCCTGCTCCGCCACCCACAGAGCTCACCAGGAGGGGCCTCCCGACCAAGCCTGGGTCGCTGTGCCTCCACACTGTGGTGTGGGTTCCTGCCTCAGTTTCTCTGTTCAGGCTCCGCCTCAATCTGACAGACACCCTCTCCTCTGCCCCCCGGCGGTAACGTCTGGGACTCCTCTCGTCCAACCCCAAGCCACCAGGGCTCTGCCCTTCTCCCTTCCAACATGGGTGGGTACAGAGGGTGGGCTGGCCCTTGAGGGTCTGAGTGCCCAGGAGCCCTTCTCTTCGCCTGAGGCCAGGTGCCCACCACACAAACAGTCCCAGTACTGGGTGTCTCCAGCTATCTTCCTGCAAGTCCCATGGCCCTGGTGCCCTTGGTGCCAGGCCCTCTGCAGACATATCCCAACCTGAGTGCACTGTGGATACCAAGGGTGGCCTTGCCAGCACAGGGTACATGAGGAAGGGCTGAGGGCCAAGCTTGCTGGTATGGCGGGAGATCAAGTCAGCCTGTCTGCTCGGCCACTGCAGGGCCCCTGCGCCAGGCTGTGTCTTGTCCTAGCCCACACAGTGTGAGGCAATGGTGTCCCCCAAAGCCAGAATATCTATCCCAGGAATGTGTCTCTAGGGCTGGTCTGAGAAGGGCACCAAGCGGGCACCTTTGGGGGCCAAAAAGCAGGTTTCAACCCTGTCTAGCTCCACATGGTTCCAGCATAGAGAGGGTGACTTTGAAGGCAGGGCCAGGGGATGGGGCCCTCCCACTGGGACACCCAGAGAGGGGACCGCTGGGGAGGGCAGGGACCAACTGGAGTAGGGCTGCGTCAAGCCCATGGCTGTCCCGCTTCTGTACTCACCGTCAGAACACCCATTCATCCTGGCACCCTGCCCCCTCGCTCAGGTCCTAGAGCCCAACATAGCTGGATGCCCCACCTGCTCCCTGAAAGCCCCTGCCCTCCTCCAGGGTTCTTTATGCTGGCTGAGGGGCCACCCTCCAACCCCAAGCCAGGCAGCCCACATGCCTACCTCAGTTGTTCCTTGGGGGCCTTTTTCCGTTTCGCTGCCCATCCCCTTGGTTGGGTACCTCTCAGCCTTGGTCCCTGCCCAGGGTTTCACAGTTTGCCCTGCAGACACCCCTCCAAGGCTTCCCCCTCCCGGCTTGGGGAAAGTGCAAGCCCCTCAGCCCTCTGGTGGGGGCCAGAAGAGCTTTCATACCAGGAGTCTGGGCTGTCCCTCACCTGGGCCTGGACCCCAGCACCTCCCCAGTGCCTGGAGGGCAGAAGGCAGACCGCAGGTGTCTGAGGCCCACCCACTGCCAGAGCAGAAGCCAGCCCACCTTGCAGCAGGACTCCCAGGAGGGTGACGGTGGCCAGAAGAGCCACTTCGTCCTTCATGGTGCCTGTGGCTCTGTCGGGCCAGGCTGGCCTGTGAGAGGGCTAGCTGTGAGGCTCTTATCACCCTTGTCTGCTGCTCAGAGGTTGGCCCAGGAGAGGAAGAGTGGCCCGCTCTCCCCGCCCCTTCTCAGGGGAGGGGGTTGGGGAAGGGGGCGTGACCATGGCCTGAGAGAGCTGGGGAGCCTGGTCAGGCTGAGCAAGAGGAAACCAGGGCCAGAGCTTCCCCAGTGTTAAGAATCCGCCTGCCAATGCGGAGGACACGGGTTCAATCACTGGTCCGGGAAGATCCCACGTGCCGCGAAGCAACTAAGCCCGTGCGCCACAACTACTGAGCCTGCGCTCTAGAGCCCGTGCTCTGCAACAAGACAAGCCACCACAATAAGAAGCCCGCACATCCCCACTCGCCGCAACTAGAGAAAGCCCACACACAACAACGAAGATCCAATGCAGCCAAAAATAAATAAATAAAACAAGTAAATTTTTTTTTTTAAAGGGGAACCGGGGCCAGATGGAGCCTGGGCAGGAGAGAGCAGCCGCCTGGGGACAGCCCAGCCACATCCTCCCAGTCCTTTTGTCCCTTCTATGCCTAGCCTTGTTCTGGCAGAACCCATTGTCCACCTAGGCTTGCTCCAGCTGTCATGCGATCCTAGTGTCCCCCAAGGCCCCACATCCTCAGCAGGTCCCAGCTGGCCCTCCAGACCTCCTCTTGTCCTGGGTCTGGTGTCAGGCTCCTACTTGAACCACCCACTGCCACCACTTCCCAAATATCACCAAGTCCCACTCATTCTCAAATCCACCCCCAGTGCTACCTTCCAAGCCCCACCCTGCCCCAGTCATCTCTCACCTGGCCACAGGTCATGGGCTCCTCCCAGGTTCCTGGCCCTGACTCCCTGCTGATCCATACATAGCCACTCACCTGTTTCCCACTCCCCAACTGGGGCTGTTTTGTAACATGCGACTCTGACTGCAGGGTAGTCCAGGCACCCAGCCCACACTGGGCACAGCCGCGTCCTTGCTCCCTTCCAGGAAACCTGATGCCCACCAGTCTTGCAGCTGCCTGGGCTCCATGTGCTCAGGCCATCCCAAGGGCCACTTGGCTGGCCTGGCAGGGTGGGTGAGCCCACTGGGATGGGTGAAACTACTGCCCCCGGGGCCTCTGACCCTGGAACAGTCACCTGCCATTTCTGCCTGCCCAGCATTCCTCCTTCCTGAGGCCCCAACCCTAACTACACTCAGGTTCTGTGACCTCGATAGAGCTGCCTCCCACCCCTCCCAGGCCTGCGGGATGGACATGTGAGCCAAAACTGACTGTGTGAGCCAAGGCTGACTCAGGATGGTGAGACACAGTTCTGGAAACTTCCTTAGAACGTTGGGAAGGGGAATTCAGAATGGGGAGGGAGATTACTGAGGGCCACTTATGGCCACTCGCCATCCTGAGGAAGATGGAGCCAACATAGGGCTAGGTTGTGAGGTTAGAGGTGGCTTATATCCTGAAGCCCTGGGGCCACCTTGCCTGGAACAACACCCTGGCCATTCAGCCTTTCCATTTTGTAAGATGGTCATTTCTCCTTTTTGCTCAAGCTGGTTTGAAGTGGGTTTTGGTTAGCAGTGGCAGAGTCCAGATTGGTACACAAGCACAGGCAGAAGCAAGCAAGCACAGACCGTGCTGTGGGAGGCACAGAGCAACTAGGTCCTTGGGGCAACCGCTGCTGCACTGGGTGGTGGGCCACCATAATGCCCCGGCTCCCTTCTGCCTGGTCACTCTGGGGAGTCTCCACACGTCAGGTTCATATGACCTTGGGAGCTCTGTCCTTGCCGCGCACCTGGCCTCCTTCTTTGCTGCCCCCAAGCCTGGGTTCCAGCCTGAAGGCTTTGTTGGCTGTTAGGCTCCCCAAGAATCCCTTTTAGCCTCTCATCACCTGGCCAAAACCCAGTGAATTCCCTTTGTCCATCATTGCCCCCAGGGAACCAGCTGGGTGTGCTGGGGGCTCCTCAAGAGCAGGGCTGGGTCTCCAAGTCTGTACCCTGCTTTGGATAGGTCTTGCCTTAGCAGTAGTAGGTGTTCAGTGATGTGGAAATGACTGACAGATGCTCGTAAACAGAGAAAGAAGTGCCAGGGATTGGATGTCAGACACGTCCTCCAGCCCTCTCTCTGCCCACTCAGCCTTTTAAGACCACTGCTCTGGTCTCCCCTCCAGCCCCAGCCAGGCCCGCCTGAAGGGTGGGACACATGGCCCGCGGGTGGGCTGTGTGCCAGTGTGTTTGCATGAAACTTTTTTGTAATAGATTTATTTTATTTATTTATTTATTTATTTTTTGGCTGCGTTGGGTCTTCCGTTGCTGTGTGCGGGCTTTCTCTAGTTCCAGTGAGCAGGGGCAACTCTTCGTTGCGGTGTCGGGGCTTCTCATTGCAGTGGCTTCTTTTGTTGTGGAGCACGGGCTCTAGGCGCACAGGCTTCAGTAGCTGTGGCACACGGGCTTTAGTAGTTGTGGCTCTCAGGCTCTAGAGCATGGGCTCAGTAGTTGTGGCACACAGGCTTAGTTGCTCTGTGGCATGTGGGATCTTCCCGGACCAGGGCTCGAACCTGTGTCCCCTGCATTGGTAGGCGGATTCTTAACCACTGCGCCACCAGAGGAGTCCCCCATACTGTTTTTATGGACTCCAGGATTACATGTTGTGTTCAGCTGTCAAGAGTCTTCAGTCTCCTTCAGTCTGGAAGAGTTCATGAGTTCATGGATCTTTCTTGGTCTTTCATGATCATAGGTCAGTTATTTTGTAGAAATCTACCTATTTGGGTTTATCCAAAGTTTCCACAGATTATAATTGATGATACTCTTTGGGCAGGAATGCCAGAGAAGTGGTGTCCTTCGAGCACCATCCGTGATGTCAGTCTGTCCCATACCTGCTGATATACCTGTGCTTTTAACATGGTGTCTGCTGGTTTCTATACCGTAAAGTGAGAACTGCAAGAACTCTCGGCCCACCCTCCCTGGACAAACCCCTCACACTAAGAGGCTTTGCCCAAACTCAGCCTAAGGCTGCACACATCCCTGGGATGACCCAGCCCCCTTGAGTGTCAGGAAAACTCAAGGCTGACACAAGAATTTACCATTTGTTCCAGCCAACACCTGAAGCTAGGCTCTTGACCTCCCTGTTCTTAGAGCGTTTATTTAAAAACCCTACAATTGTTAAGAACTTCTTTCTCTTTAAGATGTATTTGTTATCTCCTACAACCCAGGAGTGTCCTTCTCAAGGAGCTGAAAATCATCCCCTTGAAAAGTCATCATGAGTTAGGCTGGGGCCTCTGTCTTCCAATCTCTGAGGGAGGAGAGAAATCTAACGTCAGTAGTGCCAGTTAGCAGACAAGGATGGCCTAATCACTTTGACACTGGCCAACCCTCTTACCGGCTTTTTGTAATCTTTCACTTCCTGTACTCTCCTGGAGTCCCCACTCTGTTACCTCCCTTACCTAATGTCTGACTGTTTATCTTTGACAAAAGTAACTTTTTTCCCACATTGAATTAAGTATCTTTGTAGGGCCACAATTTGAGATTGTGTAAAAAATTCTGTTTCTTCTCAGACTTTCACCCCCAATGTTTTTTTTTTTTTTTTTTTTAAAGAAGATGTTGCGGGTAGGAGTTTATTAATTTAATTTATTTATTTTTGCTGTGTTGCGTCTTCGTTTTTGTGCGAGGGCTTTCTCTAGTTGTGGCAAGCGGGGGCCACTCTTCATCGCGGTGCACGGGTCTCTCACTATGGCGGCCTCTTGTTGCGGAGCACAGGCTCCAGACGTTCAGGCTCAGTAGCTGTGGCTCACGGGCCTAGTTGCTCCGCGGCATGTGGGATCCTCCCAGACCAGGGCTCGAACCCGTGTCCCCTGCATTAGCAGGCAGATTCCCAACCACTGCGCCACCAGGGAAGCCCTCACCCCCCAATTTTAACAAGTATTGGTGCTTCTTGCCTGAATCACTTATTATTTATTATTAGATGATTGCCAAATGGTGATTTTCTAATTCCGTCATTGTTTTCACCTTTATTACTAAGCAAGAGCTTTCCCTTCTTCTCCACTTAATTACTTATCTGAATCATTGTGGATTCATATTCTTAAATTAAAAATAAATTCTTAGTTTACTTAATGGGTTATAATTCTTTATTGCCATTATTTATTTTGATGTACCTATTGTCCCAGATTTGGCTAGTGGGTACACCTTTGAACTGGCTTCTGTATCCTTTTTACATGTCCCCAGCTTCCTTTGAGCATTTCCTTCTTTTCTATCACAACAAGATTCTCAGAGTGCATCTAAGTACTTTCCTTATTCCAGCTCTGGAATCAGTCATTCCTCCAAGGATAAGAAGACCTGTTCTTTTTAGTGGACAATGGTATTTAGAAACCAAGATCTGGGCCCAGGTGTGCTCACTGCTACTCTGGTCTCATTGCTTCTATGCCTCCTCAGGAGAAAAAACTGGGAAAGAGATGTATGTATACACATACACACATACATACAGGTTGTGTGTATGTATGTATATATATAAATATATATAGTGTGTATATGTATATACACACTATATATAGAGAGAGATACATATATTTTCATATATCTCTATGTACATTAAAAACCATGAGTTTGCACTAAGTTTTAGTTTTAAATCTAAAACCACAGGATTCATTCTATCCCTCCTCCTTTCCATATTTATAACCCTGTCTTTCTCTAACAGTGAAAAATCTGGCTCCCATTATCCACAATGTTATTTACTTACTTGCACAGGCAAGAGTTCCAGAATTGCTAACTTATGCCTCCAGAAACCTACAAGCTGGAGTTGCGTATTTGTTTAGCTTTCCCTTTGTCTTCAGCCTGAGGGTATGTAGTCCAAATGTTATACATTTGAAAAACTGGTTCATGTGTTTGTCATCCTTGTTGACTTTATTTATTCTCTTTTATTTATGAATGTAAAACATTCACAAGTTTCCAAAAATCGGCTCAGAGAAGCATCTCTGCTTCCATCCCCTTTCTTCAGTCTTTCCATTCCATCCCCACCCGCACTCCTAGTAACTATCCCTTCAGTTTCTGGCTTATCTTCCCTTTTTTTCTTTTTGCACAAATGAGCAGACACATGCAAATTTTCTTATTTCCTCTTTTTTCTTAAACAAAAGGTAACATACTAGATACGCTCTGCTGCACTTCGCTTTCTTTCCTAACGAAAGAGATCTTCCTAATTCTTTCTTACCGCTGCAGGCAACCCCATTGTGGGGAGGTCCTGGAGTTTATCCAAAGATCCTGCTGCATGGGCAGTTAGGGTGATTCCAATATTTCACAATTATAGATGAAGCTTCAGTGAATACTTAGTTGTATTTTTTTAATATAATGATTTTAGAAAATTTAATTTTTATGAATAGCTAATACATTCACTTGAATAAAATATAAAAATACAAAACCCAGCTATCTTTCTAAAATGAAATTATATCAATACTGATTTAAACATCATAGGCAGTAAGACTTTGAGGACGTTCACCAAAATTCTCTACCTGGCAGTTTTCTTTTCTTTTTTATTTTTTTTGGCCACGCCGCATGCGGGATCCTAGTTCCCCGACCAAGGATTGAACCCACGTCCCCTGTATCGGAAGCTCAGAGTCTTTTTTTTTTCTTTTTAATTTATTTTTTGGCTGTGTTGGGTCTTCGTTGGTGAGTGCAGGCTTTCTCCAGTTGTGGCGAGCCGGGGCTATTCTTCGCTGCGGTGCGTGGACTTCTCATTGCGGTGGCTTCTCTTGTTGCAGAGCACAGGCTCTAGATGCATGGACTTCAGTAGTTGTGACGTATGGGCTCAGTATTTGTGGCTCGCAGACTCTAGGGTGCAGGCTCAATAGTTGTGGCACACGGGCTTAGTTGCTCCGCGGCATGTGGGATCTTCCCGGACCAGGGCTCGAACCTATGTCCCCTGCATTGGCAGGTGGATTCTTAACCACTGCGCCGTCAGGGACGTCCGAAGCGCAGAGTCTTAACCACTGGACTGCCAAGGAAGTCCCTACCTGGCAGTTTAAAGAGAGCTTAAAATCAGTTAGAAGGAAAAATCCCACAACACTGAAAATGCTCATTTTGCAGAAGCCCCATGCGCATGCTGAGAGGCCACGGTGCTGGGAAACAGCTGTTCTCATTCCTGTAGGCTCTTCTAGAGGCTGAAGGAGGGTGGGCTTTCAATTGACCTGTTTTGGGCTGCAAAAGCCTTTGAAACGCTGTTAAATCTACCCTCAACAAAAACATACTTAAACGTAAAACCTTCCATTTTTATGGATTGAGTTCCTCAGAAACAGGATTTGTGTGCGAGGAGTTTCTTGGGAATTGGGCCTGGAAACATCAGCTGTAAAAGACAGGAGGAGAGTAGGGCAGGTCACAGGGAGTGTTGAGCTGTGACGTGGTTGCAGCCAAGCTTCAGCTCGCCCCAGAGAGGGCCCTGGAGCTGGGAAGTCCTTCAGAGTGGCTCCAAATTGGGGGAAGCAGGTTGGGCCTGTGCACGCCCCCACAGGGACCAGGCATTGTATGCGGGCGGCCCTGGGTCGGAGTTGTAAACTGGGGCCAGACAGCTCCCTTGCCAAGGTGATTCCCAGGGAAGGGATCCTGCTGCCATGTACCCATGGTAGCACTGCTGTGGAGAGGGTCCCTTGGTCCAAAGCAACATAAGATGTATTCTGTACTGGCAGGTCAAACACTCTGATCCCTTGGATAGCAGTGCTGGTCCCCACTCACCTGCAGGACAGGCAAAGCCACACCCGGACTTTGTGTCCATTCCAGGAGATGTGAATAGCTGGTGCCAAGAACATAAACAGCAAAGACATAGGAACTGTCACAGACCGGGGATACTAAGGAGACTTGACAACTCACTGCAGTGTGATTCTGGATAGGATCCTGGACCAGAAAACGGGCATATGAGACATCTGGTGAAATTTGGATAAGATCTCTCCATTTGGGTCTTCCCTGAGCCTACGAGCCACAACTACTGAAGCCCGTGCGCCTAGAGCCCGTGCTCTGTAATGACAGAAGCCACTGCAATGAGAAGCCCGCGCACCATAACGAAGAGTAGCCCCCGCTCACCTCAACTAGAGAAAGCCCGCGTGCAGCAACGAAGACCCAACGCAAAAATAAATAAATTAAAAAAAAATTTGTCCATTAGTTAACAGTCTTTGTTTCAATATTAATTTCCTTTTTTAAATAATTGTACTGTTGCTATAAAAGATGTTAACATATGGGGAAGCTGAGTGAAGGTATATAAGCATTCTTTGTACTATTTTATTTTATTTTTTAACTTAAAAAATATTTATTTGGTTGCATTGGGTCTTAGCCTGCGGCAGGCAGGCTCCTTAGTTGTGGCAAGTGAACTCTTAGTTGTGGCATGTGGGATCTAGTTCCCGGACCAGGGATCAAACCTGGGCCCCCCGCATTGGGAGTGTGGAGTCTTAACCACTGTGCCACCAGGAAAGTCCCTCTTTGTACTATTAAAAAAAAAACTTTACTGAGGTATATAATTTATATACCATAACATTCACCCAATTAAAATGTACAGTTCAATGACTTTTAGTAAATTTACCCAGTTGTGCAAGCATCAGGATAATCTGATTTTAGAACATTTTCATCTCCCCCATAAGATCCCAGCCCCAGGCCACCACTGATCTGTTTTCTGGATGTTTCATATAAAGGGAATATACAATATGTGGTCTTTCGTGTCTGCCACAACTTCACATAATGTGAAGCACTCCCCTCAGCTGCGTCAAGTGGAGCTAGGCCCTTCACAACTTACTAAGAATATGTAACTCCAGCTTTTTTCCCCCGTAACCTTGAAAAATTCTGCTTTCCAGATACAAAGACAAATGGAGCCTTCTGCTTGGACTCCCGGCGCCGACCACCTAACAGCCCCGGAATGCACGGTGTGCCTGTCCGGCTAGGACCCGCCGTGTCCCTTGCAGCAGGACTCTTCCCACCCAGCCCCACTAGACAGGAGAGGGAATCCTGAACCCCCTCACCCCACCCTCGGGCAGCGGTTGTATTTGTTGCCATACCTGTTTTTGCAGCAGATATCTTTTTCTCAGACTCCTTCCTACCTTTTTCTTGCACAGGTTACCTCTCTGAGTTCGCATTCCAGGACGCTGATATCGAGGTGGAGCCGTGTGGATCTCACTTTGAGTGAGGGTCTGAAGCTATGTTTTCCGACTTCCATGAACTGGTCTGCAGGTATTGACTAGGGTCTGCAGCCCAGCTTACTGCAACCATTCAGAAGGCAAAGTTATCTTTGACACAGAAGCAAAGCCTATCTGAAAAGTGGCAAGTGCATCACCAGCTTTCCAGTAAGGCAAATTGATCCCATGTGTAGAAGAGACCTGTTTCCAAGACATCACCTACCATTCTTTGTGTTGGTCCCAGAGTACCTGGAACTTTTAGTTGACTAGCCTTGGACCAAGTTCACAGGCAACCACCATTTTGCATCTTTCAACACCTTTACCACTTCCACGTTGCCACTTCCACACCCTCATCAGCTGACTGGCCTTAAGGTTGACTAATGGATAAAGCTGCTAATGATGGCAGGAGCAGTCCAACCCCAGGGATGAACGTGGGACCCCATCTTACCTTCAGCATCTCCTCGGGCTGGGCTGGCAGAGGCCCCAGAGTAGCGCAGGCCTGCACTGCGGATGCTGCAGTGCTGGGCTCACCTGGCAGAGGGGCAAGGGCCCACTCTCCTACTATACGCAACATATGTCCTTCGTGCTTTTAACTGAACATGTGTTGAGCATCTGTTGATTTGACTTTCTCAGCGTTCCTCCCCTCCTGTTAACAGCACCCTCTTCCTTTGGGGAATTTCCTCTCCCATTCCATGTGGCTGTGAACTGCGCTTCCCCAGAGCTCTGGCCGGCTCCCTTCCAGTACTCGGCCTCAGCTAGGTGTCTCCTTAGAGGGGCCTATCCTGCCCACCACATCTAAAGTCTCTCAGGCCTCCCCTCCCCCACGGCAGCCTCTACGTTGTGCACTGCTTTAGTTTCTTCCTGACACCATTTTGAAATCATCTGTCACCTGTTTATGACATCCCCTTCACATGAGACTGAAGGTGCACAGAGCAGGGCCCTGCTCTCCTATACTGCGGCTACTTTCCCTGCTCCTAATACAATGCCTGGACATAGTGGGTGCTCTATGAACATGAGCTGAGGGAGCTGTGACTCAAGGAGCCTGCCTCGGTCACCACGAGTCTGGCTTGTAACTCTCGACAGACTCGGGAAGGTGGCCGGGCAGCAGAGACTGGGACTGCCTGACCCTTGGCACTCCTGAGGCCTGGCTTGTTAAACACCTCCTCTGATTCTGGGAATTAGCTGGTAACCTAAAATACAGACTGGGAGCAGGGAATGTTCAGGGTTTTAGTAGCCAGTTTTTCTGTTGGCTCCCAACAGAAGCCCAACAAAACCAGCACTCCAAGTTGCAATGTTCAAAACCTTCCTAAATATTTAAAGTAACTATATTGTATCTCATCAAGAGGAAGTACTGCAATTTACTTAACCAATCCCCTCTGACAGCTCTTTAGATTCTCCTGGTTTTCTGCAGTTATAAATAGTGCTACTAGGAACACCACTGTGCTATATATAACCTTTTTCTGCACTCAGAATTATTTTCAAGGATGGCTTCTCAGAATTGGAATTTCTGGGGTGGACAGACGGCACGAATATTTTAAGGCGCTTGCTACCTTTTTCAAAATTTCTTCCCACAGAAAAGCTGTACAGCAGCCTGCCTCATCCCACTGCAGTCAGCACTGAGGATGACTGAGGTGACCGACAAGCAGAAGCATCTCCCTTTGGTTCTGTTTTGTACTTCCTTCACCACTCATGAAAGTGAGCCCACCCCACACCAAACAACACACATATTCTGTGCATTCTCAGCCAAGACTTAATGAGTCTTGTGTTCTTCCCTTTACTGTGCCTTATATACATGCTGTTAGGCTGCATTAGAGTAATTAAACCTTCTAATTCCATCACACGACAGGCTTCCTCCCTGAAGGCTGCTCTTTCCTGCCCTTCTAAGAGCTCCAGCTTCTCTAGGTCTGACCCGCTTCCAGCCTATGGCTGAGGTGAGAGGTCACTGAGAAGACTTGCCTTCCAGGCTCCCGGTGTGGCTTCTGTCATCATTTGATGCCCCGTCACAGTGTGACGCTGACAGGAGTTGGGGGGGTGAACATGCCAGAGCACATACTTTCTTACAATAAAAAAGAAAATGAAACAAGACCTAGAGAACTGCACTGACGGCAAACCTAAGGGTTTAAGTAAAACATCTGAACTGCTAAGGGTCTAAAGTATCCCTTAAGTCCAACTTCCCTCACATTAGACGTTAAGGGCATGGATGAGGTCTAGAGAGGGGAGAGACCGGTGGCCCTGGGCAATGTCAGTGCTAATTTCCTATGTATCACCAAAAAACAAACCAAACACCCCCACCACCAATGTGCATTAAGAAAGCAGCTAAATCACAAAAGCAAATCAACTACCAAACAAAGCAGCTGTGTACCGGTCCATCTCCTGCCTGTGGCACAGCCATGTGAAGTGAAATACATGGGCAGTTTCCATACTAGCAAAATATTTTTATTATTTTATAATGATAAAACAGGAAAGTAAAGATTTCTTTTTGGTGTATACCAGAGTTAAGGGAAGTAGAAGAATAAGGGAATTAATAGGACTTTTATGTACTTTGAGGACAGTAAAAAGTTAACAATACCAACTGTTTGACATAAAACTTATAGCCCCCGAAACACATATATAAAGGATCATAGTTTTAAAATCTATAAAAGTAAAAAATATACAGTCAGAAGCTCTAACGCTTATTCCATCTTTAATATAAAATTGTAAACATTTATTTACACAAAGCAAGTGTGTATAACAAAAGTCCAAGCACCCTTTTCTTTTTGAGTCATGGCTCCTGGAAGATGGGGATTTGCACTGAAGTGGAGTTGTCTCCTTCCCTGACTACCCAAAAACCAGATTCATAAATAAAGCCACAGGCAGCTCCCTGGGGGGACTCCAAGCATCACATTTTATTGCTCTGACACTGCAGCAAGTGAGAAGCCTGCTGTCTGTCTAGGTGGCCCCAGGACTAAGGCAGGGGCAGCCCTCCCCACAAGGGGGAGGCAGGGGCGCGAGCGCCCGGGGATAGAGGTGAGCAGCAGCCAGAGGGAGACCAGGAGAGGAACAAGGACCCACCACCAGCCTTCCGCCCGCTATTTTTGGTAGAAAACCCGCTGAAGTCACCCTCTTCCCCTGCAGATGGGGGAACTCACTCAGAGGGTGGAGTCTTCACTGGCTTTATGATTAATTCCCTTCTTTCAGAGTTATATTCAGTAACTGGGGAAGGCAGGGAGGGTGTTTAAAGGGGAAGTGGCCCAAACACCACCCATGGTGGCAAATGGCTATTAAAGAAGAAGATCTGAGGGTCCAAGTACCCCCATGAAAGGCACTGCTGGTGCAAAATAATTACCAATGCGTGTACAACCCTTTGTCCCCTCAAAGCCACTCAAGCTGGTTGTGTGAATGTTTTCCTTGGCTCAATTCTTTACATATGATACTCCTTGAGTTATCCATTTTGAGGCTCCAGGGAAATAAAAATGGGGCTGTGGTTTCGCCAGAGACCACTCTGCATATACGCCACCCTTTTCAGTGTCCTCTTTTTCTCTCCGACACCCCGTTTAAAAGGTCTCACCTTGTGCTCACCATGTTGCTTTTGTTACATCGAAGTGCTCCGTCTTCATTTCCCACAAACAGCCCACAAGTTGTTGTGGACTCTTAGCTTAGTCAAGACCTAAAAAGTCACAGACCTTAAGAGAGAAATCCACTCGAGTCTTTAGAAAGGATGTGTTAGTGTTACAAAGCAATTCTCTTTAAAAAGTGCAAGTCACCTGACGAGGGAGTGGCGGAAGTCGTACAAACAAAGTGGATCCTTCCTCTGGCCCGGCCCGCGTCCTCCCTGCCAAGCAGGGCACACCTAGTTTTCTCCTTCCCACAAACCTTTGCTTTCTGGGGAGGGGACACCCAGCTCCTTACTATGCTAGGCTTCCCTAGGGAATTCTAATGACTCTTTCTTTTCCTCTCCAATCCAGTAAATCAGTGGCTTAAGGAGTTTTTCCATTTGGGCTGGAGAGAGAAAGAAGGGGAGGCAGAAAGAAAGGTTATGGGGAATGAAGACAGGGTGCAGGAAAGACATCTGTTCATAACTCAACCACGATCACCTTCCTAACACATTAAATGTGAGTTTTCGGAGAAACTGCAAAAGGAGAAACAACAAAAGAGGACACAGGAATCCCAATTCTTTCATTTCAGCATTTGGCCCGGGGGCCGCTTGGGGTCTTGCTACCAACACATGGGAGGAAGGGATTCCTCAGCCCACGTCCTCCTAAATGCCAGCCTGGAAGAACAGCATTCTGGGAGAAGGAGGAGCTGCTGGAAAGACCAGATCTCTGTCCCTAACTCTGCTTTCTCATGGCACCCTGTTGTTCCCTTTTGGCACATGCAGTCACAGCCTGCACTTACGGAAATGATTTTCCAGTGAGCCTCCCTTTGCCCTGAAAGCTGACGAAGAGCAGGCATAAAAAAGGCTCTTAATCAAAAGGAAACCCTCAGTTTCCAATGCCACTTATCAATTTAAACCACCACCTACCCTAATCTGTTTTAAAACCTTAAAAAAAGTTTAAAATCTTTTCTATGCTACAAATTGCAAACAGTTCTGCCATAAAGCTTCAACAACAATTTGCCCCCAAACTGGGGCGAGTGGAGAAATCTTGGATTAAGTCAACACGATAGCACGTGGGGTTTCACCGGTGGTTGTGTGGTCATTTGGATAGAAAACCACCTGCAGAACCCTGTCCTGCTGTCCCAACACCAGATAACGGCGCCAGCAGATGGGGTGGGGCCAGCCCAGCACACCACAGCTGCTGGCTGGGAGCCCTGGGCCCCACAGAGCCTGGGAGGACCAGGCCTCAGCCCCATGGCTCTAGCTCTACCTGCCCAGCTCCCCGGGCTGTGGGCTTTTGGTCCAAAGTAGTTGTTCTTGAATTTGAGAAGAAAAATATAGGCTGTGTGAACACTGAAAACACCACAAATCCTCCTGTTACTGAGGCCCTAGAAGGTCGTCCAAATCATTCATCCACTCCTCCGAAGTCCTGTTCTTCAGCAGGGAGTCGATAAGGTCGGCATCTCCAGCCATGCTGGCCAGCCCGCTGCTACCTGGCTGCCCACTGTAGGCAAAGGGCAGTTCTTGGCCTGCGGTCCGCACAGGGTAGGCTTGGGCGCAGTGTAGCCCTGCCCGGCCGCCCACTGTTGGGGCGGGGCTCTGGCTGAAAGCCCCCAGCTCAGGCCCAGCTGGGCTCAGGCCCGGCAAGGCCTGCTGTGGGGCTCCCTGGGGAGGTGCTGGGGCAGGGGCACTGGTCCTCTGCTGTGTGCTCACAGGGGGCAGCATGGACCCCGCTGCAGCTGCTGAGCTCATGGGGGCCATAGGCCTGCTGGGCATCGCCTGGGAGAACTGCGGGCTGGACATTTTCAGGTGGGCCTGCTGCATGTGGAAACTGGAAGCTGCAGTGAAGGGGCTTACGGAGTTGTTCCCTGGGGTTTGGCCACTCAGGTTCGGCATTCCCTGATGTTGCCATGTGGAATTCTGGCCTCCCATGGTTGCCGATACCCTTGGGACCTGTGGCTTAGTTAAACCAGAGTTCAGGGTCCCCTTATTGTGCTGTTGGGAGATACCCGAGTTCCCCAGAGAGTTCTGCCCATAGGCAGCTGAAACCGAGGTGTTCGGGCCCACACCGGTCTGCCGTGGAATGTGGGCATGTCCATTGGTGACCTGTGGCGGGGGCTGGGCAACTCTCTGGGTCATACCAGAAGCGATGCCATAGAGGCTGCCCTGTGGCATGCTTTGCGAGCCAGTGAACTGAGCCACACCCCGGTCCTGCTGGCCTGAGCTTGAAGGGAGAGAGGAAACCGAAGTGTGTCCAGGGCCCATTGGCATCAGATTCCCGGCCTGAGGGAACACTCGAGGACAGCTGGAGTTAGACGGACCCAAGTTGTTCATGCCAGGCATGGCAGAAGAGGACCCTAGAAGACAGAGAAAATTCTGTCAACTAAGCTAGCATTTCTTCACCACCACTATGGAGATACCTCCAAGACCCAAGCTGCAGCTGCTATCCTACAGGCCTGAAAGGCAAAATCAGAACACCAGATAGATACCTCATGATCAGTGGAACCTCAAAGAGAGCCCTGGGGGCAAAGGTTTCCCACAGGGTGGAATGGAGGCCGGTCTGGAGCAAAAACGAGATTAAGACAGGCACAGAGGAAGGGGCAAACGCTATGGCTAGGATGTGGGGAGAGTGTCTAGAGATAAAGGGAAGAGATGGTCCCGGCCGGATTCAGAAGAGCCGCAGCCACCATAGGAGGGGACAGGGCTGCAAAGCCAAAGGGTAACTGGACTGTGACTCTGGTTTAGACCTAACTCGGCAGGGACTGTCAGGATCACTTAGATGAGGCCCACACAGTGTGGCACTGCAGGGTGGTGAAGGGAGGAAGGAGTCTGGACTGAAATCAGAAGATATTTACTGAGCACCTGCTCTGTGGTGGGTTCTGGGCTGGGGAGACAGCACGGAATGGGACAGAGAGGTCCTGTCCTCAGGGAACTTGCTATTTGGGACTCTGTCTTAAGCAGTGGATGCATGGTGACAGCCCTGACTGAGATGTATTTTTGTGGGTAGGTGAGCGATTGTTCAGGGGTTGGCCATAACTGAGTACACTTTGTTTCTCCTCTTCCTCTCTCCATCAGCACCTAACTAAAAACTGAGTTGAAAAAAGGGAAATGCTGAAACAGTCCACTTCTCTCCCACTGACAGCCCACAACAACATCAGATGGGATGAAGGCAGGAAAGCTGGCCAAGACCCAGGCTTCTGAGATGCCCACAGACTTCAACCCCTGGTCCCTGTTAGCACAAGCATAAAACCCCACTTAAGGGCTTCCCTGGTGGCGCAGTGGTTGAGAGTCCGCCTGCCGACGCAGGGGACACGGGTTCGTGCCCCGGTCCAGGAAGATCCCACATGCCGTGAAGCGGCTGGGCCCGTGAGCCATGGCCGCTGAGCCTGCGCGTCCGGAGCCTGTGCTCCGCAGTGGGAGAGGCCACAACAGTGAGAGGCCCGCGTACCGCAAAAAAAACTCCAAAAAACCAAGAAACAACCCCACTTAAGTCTCCTCTGGAATGCACAGCTGTGGTCAACTTCTCTGGGACACTTTATAACGAGAATCACTGACCAAGAGAAGCACAGGTTTCGAAGATATTCCAAGAGCTAGAAAGGCAGGTATGGCCTAGATTTTACTGCATCTGTCAACTGAAATCTCTCTAAATTTCTGGAGCAACAGCCTGAGCAATGGCGGTCAGGTTCCCTCACGTATCTGAGACATGACAGCTGAGACCTCAGAATGCTTCCTGCCCCTTTCTGGTCAAGTGTCTGCTGCTGATACTGCCATCCGTGACACCAATATGAGCAGACAGGAAGAAAGAAAAGAAGCAAAAGGCCATAGAAGTGCATTAAGTCTCTCCTTATCTGGAAAATAGGAGAAGGTCATTTTTTGAACAGACACATAATGCTAGAAGCAAAGAACTTTCTTAAGAATTACAGAAACCACTTCCTATTGATAAGATATCTTCCAACTACAGATGATTTTGCCTCAAAAGATTATACAGCCAGGGACCCAGCCAAAGCACTTAGCCAAAGTAGTCTGCCTCTACGACTTTCTTCTGACCTGTAGGGTAACCGGAACGCTAGGTTCCTTATGCAGAATGGAGTTACAGCAGCATATACATCCATTTAGCATCTATAGCATAAAGCTGGGCAGAGAGCAGGAACTCAGCATGAGTGGAACAGACTACCTGCTCTGTCCAGTGCCTGCCTTCCCCTGCCCCACTCCACTGCCTCAGACACTCCTCACCTGTGAACTGTCCAACCTGTTGTGGGAAGGTGCTCTGTGTTGGGTCTTGGTACTGGGGTGGCGGGCGGGTCAGATGGCGCTGAAACTGTTGCTTCTCCTAGAAAATGCCAAGAACAACAGAAAATTACAAGACCCACATAAAACAAAAACAAAGCGATTAGAGAAAAGTAAACTGTCCAAGTTTGTTACTCAGAGGGACTCCTATGGAGATAATGCTCGTAATCTCATTTGGGGGGCTCTTAAGAATTGTAGTAGGAGACAGAAGGATGGGGCAATGATTTAAAAAAAAAAAAAAGGTGATGCATCAATTAAAAGAAAAAAGAATGGCAGACCAGGGAAATGCAGATCAAAGCCACAATGAGATAGATACCACTTCACACCTACCAGGATGGCTAGAATCAAAAAGACAGATAAGTGTGTCAAGGATGTGGAGAAACTGGCCCCCTCATACACTGCTGTGGGGATGCAAAATGGTGCAGCTGCTTTGGAAAACAGTCTGGCAGTTTCTCAAAAGGTTAAACTAAAGAGTTACCATATGACCCAACAATTCCATCCCTGGGTGTACACTCAAGAGGACTGAAAACCTATGTCCACAAAAAGGGGAAACAACCAAAACGTCTATAAACTGATGAACAGATAAATAAAATGCAGCATATTCATATAATGGAATATTATTCAGCCACAGAAAGGAATGAAGTATGCATATATGCTACAATATGGTTGAATCTTGAATGCATTTATATGAAATGTCCAGAATAGGTAAATCTATAGAGATAAAAAGTAGACTAGTGGTTCCCTAGGCTTGGGAAGAGGGGGGAACAGCTTTTAATGGGTACAGGGTTTCCTTTAGGTAATGTTCTAAAAGTGGCTGTGGTGATGGTTTGTATAACTCTGTGAATAAACCAAAAGCTATTTGAATTATACACTTTAAATGGGTGGATTGTATGTCATGTGAATTCCATCCCAATAAAGCTGTTATTTAAACACTGGCAGAACTGAGGCAGTACCGTGGATTTTAAAGTCATCCTCAATCAACGTTATCCTCTGGGGAGCTAGTTCTCTTATGCCTTAAGGATGTAATTTAAAATCCTGAGAACTCCTGTAACCTTGGTACCTGAACACTACATTTGGTGACCAAGTGGGTGAACTGCAGGACTGGGAGGGGGCTTGTCAGTCCTGATTCTTTTTTTTTTTTTTTTTTTTTTTTTTTTTTTTACGGTACGTGGGCCTCTCACTGTTGTGGTCTCTCCCGTTGCGGAGCACAGGCTCCGGACGCGCAGGCTCAGCGACCATGGCTCACGGACCCAGCCGCTCCACGGCATGTGGGATCCTCCCGGACCGGGGCACGAACCCGTGTCCCCTGCATCGGCAGGCGGACTCTCAACCACTGCGCCACCAGGGAAGCCCAGTCCTGATTCTTGAACCCCAGGACCTCAGGGATGTCTTCATTTCCCTGCTTTATGTTCTCCCTTATAGCAATCTCTACCTTTACAAAAAAGCTGGATCCCATAGCAAACTGGTGGACCAAGTGAGCTCAGTGCTTTGGTAGCTGCTGACAAGGGACATGGAAAAACGTTCCTAACACATACAGTTTTAGCCACAGATTCGGCCTTCATTAATCCCCACTAAGTGACATAAAGCTGCTCTGACACAGGCTACCACTGCCTGAGAAACGCCACACTCCTGTTTCCAGGAGTACTCTAATACCGGGCATACAAACAATCACAAATCCACATACATACACACTGGAGCTTGTAGCCACTGCAGTGACTTGGGAGGCAGGCAAACGTGGGAAGGGATGGTGGGGTTTTCTTCCACCTTTCTCTTTACCTGTTCTGCCAGAAGGTGCTGTTGCCTTTGCAAAAACTGCTGTTGTTGCAAATGCTTTTGTTGCTGCTCCCTCTGTTTCTGTTGGTCCAAAAGCAACTGATGCTGCTTCATTACAGCTGCCTGCTGCTGGTTACTGAGAAAGGAGGTGCTACTGTGAGTGCTGGCCACGGACACGGCGGGTGGCTGAGTCCCCACACTGGCAGCCTGGGTTGGTACAGGGACGCTGGGAGGGTTCTGGTCCTGTCAGCACAGAAAAGGGGGTCTCAAGTCAGGTGGGACACACTGAAGACCATAAGCCCTGATCAGAGAAGATGAGCTGCATCCAGTGAAAGCCTGCCTCAAGGCTCTCTCTTGAAGGCTCTTCTTCCCTGCAGGTGACTCCAGTGAAACCACCCACCAGGGCGGGGCTGGAGACCAACAGCACTAACACCTGAGTATCCAGGCATGGCAATGAACAGTCACTAGCTGCATGTTAGGTTTGTTTCCTATGATTCACCAGTGGCAAAGGTGTGATTTTATATTTAAGCTCGTATATTTGTATACATAGTTCCAGTGGCAACTGTAGCTTATAAATGCTCCCTTACTGGAATGCATGGGTGTGGATAGGCCCCCAGAGGAGGAACTTCTGAGGGGCTCTGGTCGATGGAGATGCTACATTCTGAGTGTGCAAACCTTGGGCCCCTGGTGGCAGGGCTGTCCCTGAACCTCCTGAAATTATATGGTTTGTCCACCTGTGTACAGC
The DNA here is from genome assembly GCF_964165515.1 of Mesoplodon bidens. Taxonomy (NCBI): domain Eukaryota; kingdom Metazoa; phylum Chordata; class Mammalia; order Artiodactyla; family Ziphiidae; genus Mesoplodon; species Mesoplodon bidens. The sequence goes on along the minus strand of NC_138160.1, from coordinate 174,113,088 downwards.
ATTTTCCTGGGAAGAGACTGCTTGACTTTTGTCAGATACTCATGCTCAAAAAATGCTGAGTACCAATGAGAACTTTAATGGATATTCTCTATTAATACCTGGACCTAAAGTGAGAGTCATGTCAAAGATTACCACAGTATTACCCCAACATCATTACTTACCTTTAAAAGAAAAGGAGAAATTTTAACTCATACAGGAAAAAGGCAAAAAGCAATTATCATTTGAACAAATTCAACTTTCTGAGCTTTTCCCCAGTCCTTATTTATTTGTATGTATGTATTTGGCTGCACTGGGTCTTAGTTGCGGCACGCGGGATCTAGTTCTCTGACCAGGGATCGAACCTGGGCCCCCTGCATTGGGAGTGTGGAGTCTTAACCACTGGACCACAAGGGAAGTCCCTCATTTGTATATTTAATCTTTTTACAAGATTCTAATTTTAGAGCAGACAGATTCTGAAGTAATCTCCTCACTCCAATCACCAGAAGCTTATGGACTACAAGAGTGCCTCGTGAGGTGCAAAGTACTACTGAAATAGCAGACATCACTGTGCCACTCTTTCTTTAGGATGCTCTCAGTGGCTGTGTAGCAGTTTAGTGGCTGAAATAATTAGAAGCAAGAACGTTTACACATGCATTCTTCTGCTGACAGATGCTTAGACTGCTTCCAGTTTTTGGCTATTAGAAATAATCATGCAATGAATATCTTGTATGTAACTTTCCTCTTGTTTTTGGATTATTTCTTGCAGGGGTATATAATGTGTCAATGCTTACAAACATTTTTATGGCTTATGAAAAATACGCAATGTCAAATTACTTTCCAAAAGCACTGTGCCCATTTACACACCCTCACTAGTATCTGAACATGTCAATTTCCTCATGGTATTACTAGCACCGAGTATTCTAATTTTTAATTTTTAAAATTTTAGAGTGTGCTACAAAGAGACTGCAGGCTTCCAGTAGTGAAGGAGGCAATGCAATACACCCACCTGCATGTGACACAGCTACTGCCGCACAAGTGTTAAAAAGTATCAATGGACCTATATATATATGTCTTCTATAGATATAGAAGACAATCCGGGACACACTGTGGAGTAAGAAAAGCAAGTGCTAACTTTGAGGAACACTCTGTGTTTGTTTACTATACAAGCCCTAGCCATGAGAAGGCTTCCAGTGGGGAGACATTTTAGAACATACTTGAATGTGAGTAGAAATGCAAATAATGATCCTCATAGAATGGTACTTGACCATTCTCCACCCTACAAAGCCATGTGATTCTGCCAGGCTTGAGTGTTTTCACTAAATAACCTGTTAGGAAGCAGCACTCACCTGAATGTTATAATCTTACTAAAACTTATGGTATTTTGAACACACATGTCTGAAAAGTGGTATATATTAAAAAAAAAAAAAAGGAGAGCCTCTAAGGACATTAAATGTGATCTTGCCACAAATGACTTAAGTTGTATGGCATGAAAGAGACACTAGACCAAGTGCAGGGGATTCCTCAAATGGGTATACAGATAAAACCAAGTTACACTAGGGAATTTTACCCTATTTTTGTTTATTAAGAATCAATCCTCGTAAAAAAAAAAAAAAAAAAGAATCAATCCTCGTTTGCTTGGTTAATTTTCACTCCCAAGGGAGTCAAAGGACGAAAGTACCAGCTCCCTCCCTCCCTTTGTGCCGCAACTACCTGGGATCTGGTAACCACACTAGGATGGATGTGGATGCAGAGTAACAGAGTAAAGCCCCGTGCTCACCTGGCTAGGTGGAACCAGTGATCGGAAGGGCAAATTTCCTGGCTTTGGTTTCATTAGAAATAAGGAGTTCTGCTCGTTGTTCAGATGAGACAGCTGCTGGGGAAGATAAGCCATCAGGGCCGGCTTGCTCTGGCCAGCCCCAGGGCCGCCTTGCCCACAGTCTGCTTTGTAGTGAGAAAGGGGTTTGGTGTTGCCATAGTCCAGCACTGATCCTTGGTTAGCCACGGGATTCTGATTCAAGTTACTTGGTGGCTGGTGACTCAGCAGGTTCACATGGCTGGGCTGGAGGTAGGGGCCTCCTGGCCGAGGGGAGCTCTTGTTCATACTGGGCATCATGAGCAGTTTGGAGCCAGTGAAGTCTTGCTTGTAACCGGGAGGGCTGGCAGGTTTTTCCATGGAATAAGGGACATTTAAGGGACTGTGGGAGGGGCCTGTCTGCTGCCACGTGGACATCTGGCCTGGAGCTGGTGCTGGGGCAGCCTGCTGTGGGTTCTGGAGCATCTGCTCACGCTTCTGCTTGGCAGCGATCTGCTGGAGTTGGTGGGCAGAGGACAGCTCTGAGCTCCCGCCTGGGCCCTGGCTAGGCAACACCACACTGGAGAGGGCTCTTTGTGCATTCTGGGCCTGGGCTGATGCCGACATCAGGTTGGGACTGGGATTGTCCACCCCAGGCTGACCAGAGGTGTGGAACAGGGGCTGAGAGCCCCCTAGGCTGGGTGAATCTGTGCTCACAGGGCCAGAGGAAGGCCCCATAAAGGTCTGTCCTGCAGACCCAGCCCTCACTTGTGGAGAGCCTAACTGTTCTTGTTCAAAGGCTGCTGGAGAGAATTCTGTTTTAATATTAATGTCCTGTGCCAAGGGGGTCTGTGTGGCAGAACCAGAAGACTCTGGATCCTTCTTCTCTTCAAAGTCCTCATTAAATAGATCCTTCATGTCTTCATCAGGCACTGACCTGTTCAGCTCCTCGATGAGCTCCTTCCACTCCTGCTCATTAAGGTTGAGGTCAGGCATGAGGTTGCTTTGAGATATGGAGCCTCCGGCCCCTGCGATCATGCAAGGCAGGTCATCCACGGGCTCCTGCTTCAGTTCTTTATTCAGGCTCAGGGGAAATGACTCACTGGGGTTGCTGCCTCCATTCAAGTGGAGGCTCGAGTCTGCCAGACACTTCTTATTGATGGAGTCCAGCCCCAGTGAGTGCTTCCCGCTGGCCTGTAGGGCCTCTGTGCCAGGCTTGTCAGGCTGACCAAGGGGGGAGGCTGGAGGCAGGCCATTAGAAGAGACGGCAACTCCCAGAGGGGCCTCCCGGCGGGTCTTCTTATGCCCAGGAAAGAAGTCTCCATAGCCATTCTGTTGATCACCATTCTGAGGGGATGTGGCACTATCGAGATTCCTCTTCACTGTATCATGGAGATGCTGAAAAACAAGAAAAAGAGTGACTTATATATACACCACGTATGAGGCCCGTCTGCTTCTAATGGTGACTTAAACCAGGGGCCTGTACCCCTGCAGTGCTCTCCTGCCGATGTTGCTTGCCCAGTTTACAACCCTCACCTCTGGGAACACACCCCCATTCCCCCTCCACGGTTATCTCTGCCTCTTCCTCTCCTGTGGCCTTGCCTGAGTGAAGACTAGCTCAGCTGTGGGAAAGTAATCCGGCTGCAGTCAATGCGTCAGTCCCTGGACTCTTGCAGCTCTTTTTGCAGGACACAAGCCTGATGCAGCCCAGTCATCTAATCTGAGGGTGTGACTGAGAATGGAGCTAATGAGAAAGAGCCAAAGGATACACATATATTCTTGAGGACATCATTTGCATCCCGGATCTAGGTTATACACGAGACCAGCCATCCCCCTGGGCTTGTCACTTATGGGAACCAATAAACTCCTCCTTGTGTTTAAGCTGGTTTAACTTGGATTTCTGTTGCCTTCAGCTAAAGGAGACTTGGCTACTATAGGCTCTTTCTCAGGCCCTGTTGGGCGCTGATCACGAGCTCCAGGCCTCCACCTTGGTGCACAGGCATTTTCATGCCCTTCCTCATCTTTCTAGGTGCCCTCGCCCAGCTCCACCCCTTCTCTCCAGCCTAGGCTGCTTCCTCATATGCCTTACAGGCCTCTGCCTTTTGGCTTTTGTCCCACTCTGCTCCCCACCAACCGTGAGCATCTTCTAATCCTCTGCACCCAGTCACCAGCCCTCCCAAACCCTACCACTTCTTAACAAGACCATTAATTTGAACACAGTCATGTCTGTCTGGCAGTTACTTACTTCCCCATGTTCTCCTCAATTGGATTTGTTCAACTAACCTTATTAAGAGTCTACCGTGTGTCAGGGACAAGTGCTGTGGGGATATCAAGACAAATGAGGTGGTCCCTGCTCTTCATGGGCTTCCAATCTTCTAGGACATGGGACATACATGGACATGGCTACAGAATAAGACAAACACCATATGCAAGCCGTAGAGCAATAAGCACCCTGAGAGTTCAAGGGCAGGAGTTTTATGGAGAGAACATGACAGGGAAGAGAAGAGGTGGTGTCTTTCTGTTATTTCCCAGCCTCGTTTTCAGCTGCTAGGACACAACTTCTCCACTAACAGAGGCACCTGCACTCAGCCTCTATACATGTCTGCTCCTTTCCTATGTTTACTTCTGTTACATTTTTGTCCTTTATTCCCCACTCTCAATTCCAACCTCCCCCCTCCACTGGCCCTAAGCATTTATACTGTGCTATTTACAACATTCCAATTAACAGCTTTCATTATTATCTTTAAGCAGATTTCAGAGGAGTCAGAGAGTAGCACAGGACACTCTGTGCTGCTTTCTTCTGCTGCAGAGAAGGGCCACAATGACCCATCACATCCACCCCAGGAGGCTGAGCACAGAAGTACCTGACTCCCTGGGCGGGGGGTGGAGGGAAGGAGGGGGCCAAGGGCACCAGCTCTCAGCAGCAAACTACCTGTAGACACAAATGTGCAATGAGCAAGAAAACAAGGAGGGCAATTTTATCAGTCTCTGAGTTCCAATTTTAATGTTCCATTCCCTCTCCTTCAAGATTTTCTTATTTCTTAACTGTTAAAGCTGACTGCACAGTGTTCTATAAATCCTGGCTAAGTATTTCTTTAAATGCATATCTGGGTACTTAAGTTAGCTCAGAAAAGGTTAGGAATGCTCAATAAATGGAACTGTAGGGCAGAAGTATAAGCAAAACATGATCCTAGGACTCAACTCAAGAACACAGCCCCGGGCTTCCCTGGTGGCACAGTGGTTGAGACTCTGCCTGCCGATGCAGGGGACATGGGTTCGTGCCCCGGCCCGGGAAGATCCCACATGCCACGGAGTGGCTGGGCCCGTGAGCCATGGCCGCTGAGCCTGCGCATCCGGAGCCTGTGCTCCGCAACGGTAGAGGCCACAGCAGTGAGAGGCCCGCATACAGCAAAAAAAAAAAAAAAAGAACACAGCCCCTACGTATAGAGGGAACACATCTCAAGATAATAAATTTATGACAAACCCACAGCCAATAATATTCTGTAGTGAAAAGCTGAAAGCATTCTGGCTAAATTCTGGAACAGGACAAGGATGCTCACTCTCACCTCTTCTATTCAACACAGTACTGGAAGTCCTAGCCACAGAAATCAGACAAGAAAAAGAAATAAAAGGTATTCAAATTGCAAGAGAAAAGGTAAAATTGTCATTATATGCAGATAATATGATACCATACTTAGAAAACCCTAAATACTCCACACAAAAACTACTAGAACTGATAAACGAATTCAGCAAGGTAGCAGGATACAAGATAAACATACAGAAATCAGTTGCATTTCTTTACACCAACAATGAAATATCAGAAAAGGAATGTAAAAAAAAAAAACAATACCTTTTAAAATCGCACCCCCAACAATAAAATACTTAGGAATAAACCTGACCAAGGAGGTGAAAGACTTATACACTGAGAACTATAAAACATTAATGAAGGAAACTGAAGATGACTCAAAGAAATGGAAAGATATCCCATGCTCTTGGATTGGAAGACTTAGTATGTTAAAATGGCCATACTACCCAAAGCAATCGACAGATTTAATGCAATCCCTATCAAATTACCCATGACATTTTTCACAGAACTAGAATCATCTTTTTTAAAACATTTTTTTAAAGATTTATTTATTTAATTTATTTTTGGCTCGAGTTGGGTCTTGGTTGTGGCACGTGGGATCTTCACTGCAGCACATGGACTCTTCGTTGCAGCACGTGGGCTTCTATCTGTTGTGGCATGTGGGTTTTCTCTTCTCTAGTTGTGGCACATGGGTTCCAGGGTGTGTGGGCTCTGTAGTTTGCAGCACACAGGCTCTCTAGTTGAGGCATGTGAGCTCAGTAGTTGTGGCACATGGGCTTAGTTGCCCTGCAGCATGTGGCATCTCAGTTCCCTGACCAGGGATCAAACCTGTGTCCCCCGCATTGTAAGGCAGATGCTTTATCACTGGACCACCAGGGAAGTCCCTAGAACAAATAATCTTAAAATTCATATGGAACCATAAAAGACCCAGAATTGTCAAAACAACCCTGAGGAAAAAGAACAAAGCTGGAGGCATAACCCTTCCAGACTTCAGATAATACTACAAAGCTATAGTAATCAAAACAGTGTGGTATTGGCACAAAAACAGACATATGGATCAATGGAACAGAGTGTCCAGAAACAAACCTACACACCTACAATCAATTAATCTTCAACAAAGGAGGTTAAGAATATACAATGGGAAAAAGACAGCCTCTTCAGCAACTGGTGTTGGGAAAGTTGGACAGCTGCATGTATATCAATGAAGTTAGAACACACCCTCTCACCATACACAAAAATAAACTCAAAATGGCTTAAAGACTTAAATGTAAGACATGACACCATAAAAATCCTAGAAGAGATCATAGGCAAAACATTCTCTGACATGAATCATACCAATGTTTTCTTAGGTCAGTCTCCCAAGGTAACAGAAATATAAACCAAACCAGACAAAAAAACCAAATAGGACCTAATGAAACTTACAAGCTTTTGCACAGCAAAGGAAACCATCGACAAAATGAAAAGACAACCTATGGAATGGGAGAAAATATCTGCAAATGATGAGACTGACAAGGGCTTAATTTCCAAAATATATAGACAGCTCATACAACTCGACAACAAAAAATCAAACAACCCAATCAAAAAATGGGCAGAAGACCTAAATAGATATTTCTCCAAAGAAGATATACAGATGGCCAATAGGCATATGAAAAGATGCTCAACGTGGTTAATTATCAGACAAATGCAAATCAAAACTACAATGAGGTATCTATCACCTTACACCGGTCAGAATGGCCATCATCAAAAAATCTACAAACAATAAATGCTGGAGGGCTTCCCTGGTGGTGCAGTGGCTGGGAATCCACCTGCCAATGCAGGGGACACGGGTTCGAGCCCTGGTCCGGGAAGATCCCACATGCTGTGGAGCAACTAAGCCTGTGCACAACTACTGAGCCTGCACTCTAGAGCCCGCGAGCCACAACTACTGAACCCACAAGCCACAACTACTGAAGCCCCTGTGCCTAGAGCCCATGCTCCGAAACAAAGAGAGGCCACTGCAATGAGAGGCTCACGCACCGCAACGAAGAGCAGCCCCCACTCTCTGCAACTAGAGAAAGCCCGCGTGCAGCAACTTAGACCCAACGCAGCCAAAAATAAAATAAATAAATTTATCAAAAAAAACAACAACACCCTTTAAAAAATAAAATAAAATAAATGTTGGAGAGGGTGTGGAGAAAAGGGAACCCTCCTAATACTGCTGGTGGGGATGTCAGTTAGTGCAGCCACTGTGGAAAACAGTATGGAGGTTCCTCAAGAAACTAAAAATAGAATTACCATATGATCCAGCAATCCCACTCCTGGGTATATACCCAGACAAAACTATAATTCAAAAAGATACATGCACCACTGTGTTCACAGCAGCACTATCCACAACAGCCAAGACCTGGAAACAACCTAAATGTCCACTGACAGATGAATGGATAAAGTAAATGAGGTACATATATACAATGGAATACTACTCAGCCATAGAAAAGAAGGAAATAATGCTATTAGCAGCAACATGGATGCAACTAGAGATTATCATACTAAGTAACATAAGCCAGAAAGAGAAAGACAAATACCATGATATATCACTTATATGTGGAATCTAAAATATGACACAAATGAACTTATCTATGAAATAAATAGAATCATGGACATAGAGAACAGACTGGTGGTTGCCAGCAGAGAGGGGTTGGAGTGGGAGGTTGGGGTTAGCAGATGTAAGTTTTTATATACAAAACAGATAAGCAAGGTCCTACTGTACAGCGCAGAGAACTATATTTACTATCTTATGATAAACCATATGGAAAATATAAAAAAAAGAATGTATATATATGTATAACTGAATCACTTTGCTGTACAGCAGTAATTAACACAACACTGTAAATCAACTATACCTCCTGGGACTTCCCCGGTGGTCCAATGGCTAAGAAACCATGCTCCCAATGCAGGGGGCCCAGGATGGATCCCTGGTCAGGGAACTAGATCCCACATGCCACAACTAAGAGTTCACGTGCCACAACTAAAGATCCCGCTCGCCGCAACAAAGATCCCGCGTGCTGCAACTAAGACCTGGCACAGCCAAATAAATAAATAAATAAATATTAAAACAAAACAAACCAAAACTAAGAACACAGCCCCTACAACACAAGGACGTGTGCTTTACTTTCATGTAGGGTTTTCTGCTTCCTGCTGCCACCTAGGGGTGAGAGGGGGAAAGGAACCATAATCCTAAAATGGACCCTTTATAAGATCCTTTGTTTTAAAAGTTTCCCTCTGGGAAGGTAAATTCATACCCATTTAGTCGGTCAGAAGGAAATAAAAATGAGTTGCTAATTTTCAGGGGGGTTATTCTTTCTATTATTTCTTTTTTTTGGAAAATCATTTGCTCCTCAGTGTCAGGTTTGGGCTCTCTGTAAACCTGGGAGCTCAGTTTTCTATTTTCCTAAGGGGGAAGATGGACACCTAAGAGTTCAACGCACCTGATGAGTCAGCTGATTGTCCCAGATTAGAAACAGAATCCTTCTTTGCCATAACAGTTATAAAAGCTACCACGTCCTCTTTCAATATCCACATGCAAACAGCTGCAGAGTTCTAAAGTAACAACTTAATTTTGCAATACCAATTGCTTTTAGCCAAAGGAAACGCCAGGTCATTTTCTCAACTGCACACAAAATTTAACTGGAATGATGTAGGTGGGTTTGGGAAGTGTGGAATACGGTGGCTCTGGCAGATTTTTGAGTCTTGAGCATTTGCCGGAGTGCCTGATATGTGCAGGGCACTGCAGAGGAAGACAAAGATGAGTAAACCATGGAGCCTGATTTCCAGGAATTTATAACAGATGGAAAAATGGTCTGAACTGATTATAAATTATTTTAAGAACAAACACAGTGAGAGCTATAAAGCATACAAGACTGGCTGTCCTTGTACTTGCCCTCAGTGTATCTGGTACTTCTGGGTACTCAGCTCAGAGGTTTCTGTTGTAACTACCTAATGGTCTCCCGATGCGCAGGGTTTCAGGAGGATTCAGTTCTGGGATAATGTGATCTGGTGCTCATTTCCTCCACAAGGGGGTTTTGTTGAAGAATACTTCATGCCTGATGGTAAACTGGAGGCCTTGCATGCTCACCCAGTCAGTCCTAACTCCTACCCTAGCCTGTGCCACCCATCATCTTCTACTCTGGGAGAGGGGCCCCAGGATATCAATGGTGAGTCAAGCTGGAGTTGCCACACCTTATGGACACCAAATCAGTATACTGTCCCCACCTACCCACCAGACCTCACTTAGTGAGGACAGTCCCTCACCTAGTCTCTACTTCCACCCTCTTCCACCACCCACCAATGAAATTCCAGTGTGCTTTGTGGTAAAACTCCCCCAAATGAGAGTTCTCCCACTCTGAATTAACAAACAGATGTGTCTGTTCAAGACAGGGGTGGCTCTCTTATCAATGTTCCTTATGCACTGACATGTAGATGAAAGAAGTATAGGTTGACAGGGACTTCCCTGGCGGTCCAGTGGTTGGGACTCTGCGCTTCCACTGCAGGGGGCGCAGGTTCAATCCCTGGTCAGGGAACTAAGATCCCGCATGCTGTGTGGCGCGGCCAAAAGAAGAAGGAAAAAAAAAAAAAGTATAGGTTGACAATACAGAGGTTCCTCAAAAAACTAGAAATAGAGTTGTCATATGTTCCAGCAATCCCACTCCTGGGCATATATCCAGACAATACTATAAGTCAAAAAGACAGGGACTTCCCTGGTGGTGCAGTGGTTAAGAATCCGCCTGCCAATGCAGGGGACATGGGTTCGAGCCCTGGTCCAGGAAGATCCCACATGCCGCAGAGCAACTAAGCCCGTGAGCCACAACTACTGAGTCGGCGCTCTAGAGCCCGTGAGCCACAACTACTGAAACCCGTGTGCCCTAGAGCCCATGCTCTGCAACAAGAGAAGCCACCACAATGAGAAGCCCATGCACCGCAACAAAGAGTAGCCCCCACTTACTGCAACTAAAGAAAGCCTGTGCACAGCAACGAAGATCCAACACAGCCAAAAATAAATCAAAAATAAATTTCTAAAAAAAAAAAAGAAGGAAATAATGCCATTTGCAGCAACATGGATGCCAATAGAGATTATCATACTAAGTAAAGTAATTCAGAAAGAGAAAGACAAATACCATGTGATATCACTTATATGTGGAATCTAAAATATGACACAAATGAACCTATCTACAAAACAGAAACAGATTCACAGATTCACAGACATAGAGAACACACATGTGGTTGCCAAGGTGGGTGGGGGGTTGGGGAGGGGTGGATTGGAAGTTTGAGGTTAGCAGATACAAACTATTATATATAGAATGGATAAACAACAAGGCCCTACTGTATAGCACAGGGAACTACATTCAATATCCTATGATAAACCATAATGGAAAAGAATTTTTTTTTTTTTTTTTGCCGCAGCGCACGGCATGCAGAACTTCTCCAACCAGGGATCGAACCTGTGCCCCCTGCATTGGAAGTGTGGAGTCTTAACCACTGGACCACCAGGGAAGTCCAAGAAGGATTTTATTTAAAAAATGTAATATATATGTATAACTGAATCACTGTTGTTCAGCAGAAATTAACACAACATTGTAAATCAACTATACTTCAAAAAAAAAGAGTATAGGTTGAAACATATAAAATCATTTAACTTTTTAAGGTAATAGTAGTTAAATATTGGTAATTTCAACCTAATACCATGCTCACCTTTCTTTTCCCCATGAGCTCTTCTAGTACCCTGTATATACAGTGAGGACCCTCAGGAACCCCGACTGTTGTTGGAAAAGATCCTCTATTTTCATGCAACATTAAAGGTTTCAATGATTTGAGGAAAAATCAGTGAGGTCCAAAGTAGCAACATTGATAAGGCACTAATTTGAGCCAAATGCTACAAGGACAAGTCGTTACTTCCTTAGTGTGCCTCGAGGACCACTCAGCACCTGCACTTACTATTCCCCACTGATTCAGAATCTCACTCAATCTTCAAAGGTACCCTTAAGATGAGTATCACTGTTTCTGTTTTACAGCAGATTAAAGTCAGATTACATGAGGTTTCCTAAAGTTTGAGCATTCAGAGGCCTTGGGAAGGATCTGCAGCAGATCCCCACAGCCCTGCCCCTCCCCTGGTCAGTCTGAGATCGGGCCCAAATTAATCCCACCTCCACCTGTGAAGCTCAAGGAGTTTGGTAAAAAACAAGCAGCAGGGAGTGAGTCAGAGTTTCAAACTGTAAGGAGTACCTCCCTGAGACCAAGCACAAAGAGCCCTATTAAGACGTTACCAGAAAAATGGGCTGTGCTGAAAAAAGTCTCACACACCAAGGCTACACAGATTCTTTGTAAAACAGTTAAAGAAAAAAAAATGTTACAGAACCTTCTGTAATTTGCTATTAAAGATTCCCACTCTTAAGACATTATGTCTTAATAGTTTGGTATCATCACTGATTAGAAGCACACTGAGTGCTAAGGAGATCTGTAAGCACGCTCTGTGCCACTAAATCTGCCTACAGGATATACTGAAAATGCCAAGCTTTGAGAAATGTATTTTCCAGAAAACTTTATAGTGTCGTGCCTAGACATTTTTATCATCACCTTAAAATTTTTTTTTTATTTTGAAAGAATTATAGATTCATAGGAAGTTGCAAAGAGTACAGAGGGTCCTGTGTACCCTTCACCCAGTTTCCCCCAACAGTTGTATTTTACCTAATTACAGCAAAATATCAACAAGGAAGAAGATATGGGTAGAATGTGGGTGTACAGTTCTATGTCATTTTAACAAATGACTATAACCTTTTTAAAAATTTTTTATTTTATATGGAAGCATAGTTGATTAACAACGTTGTGTTAGTTTCAGGTGTACAGCAAAGTGATTCCGTTATACATATACATGTATCTATTCTTTTTAAAATTCTTTTCCTGTTTAGACTATCACCTTTTTTGATAAGAAAACTTTTAAAAAGCTTTTTTATAAAAAGCTATTTAAGAAAGCAGGACTATGCATTTAACACAATGTAATCTCTTCCTGCAATGGTTATAAAGCAGAAAGTTAAAATTCACACTGTATACTGAGAATCAAAATTGATAAACAGATTGGTTCTCATGCTTGGCAAGCAGTCCGCACATTCTCTTTGCTATAGAAAAACCTATTTGGGAAGCCACGTGAGGCTCAGAAGGTTGCATGGTGTACGTGAAAACAAAGCAGGCTACTGCTAACTGGCTGTGTGATCTTAGTTAAGGTGCAATTCTTCTAGGATCTGCTTTCATGACCTATAATATTAAGATCCTGGGTAAGATGACCTGAAGTTCCACTCAGCTTTAAAGGTCCGCACTGCTGTCCTGTTACTATCAAATCAATGCCCTGTAGAGGGAGATACCCTCACGGGTTCATGCAGCGCTCATTCACCGAGATCCTACTAGGTGACAGATAATGCCCTATACAGGCTGTGCACAAAATAATGGTGAATTCAGATATTCACTAGGTTTTCACTACATGCTAGGCAGGGCACTAGGCACTGGGGATAAAAAGATAAACAAGACGTGGGACTTCCCTGGCGGTCCGGTGGTTAAGACTCCGTGCTTCCACGGCAGGGGGCACAGGTTCCATCCCTGGTTGGGGAACTAAGATCCCACATGCAGCAAGGGGCAGCCAAAAAATTAAAAAATAAAAATACTTTCACTTAAGAAAAAAAAGGACAAGACATAGTTCCGGCTCCACCCCCAGAATCTGATGGAGAATCAATGAAGGCAGGCCCGAGTGTTACAGGAGGAAAGAGAACAGAACAGTGTGGGGACGGCATTGCTAGACCTTCTGGAGAAGGGGATGCAGAGAAGTCATCCAGAGGAGGCGGAAGGCACTTCGGCTGAGAGGCAAAGGCAAGGATATACAAATGAGCACTGAATGGCAGTAGATGGAGGGAGGCAAGCAGAAAAAAATGAGTTGTTTAATAGTGATGAAGCTTAAAGGGTACAACAGGGAGTACTGAAAGGGAAAGGCTGGAATGGACTATGACTGCCCCAAATGTGATTTAATGGAAAATGTTTAAAAATACACAAAACTAGAGAGAACAGTATAATGAATCCTAATATGCCCATCACTCAACTTAAACAACCATTAGTATTTGGGCATTTTGTTTCATTTCTATCTCCTTATCTTCCCCCCCCCCCTGCAAAACTGGATAATTAAAAAAACAAATCCTAGGCATAACATCATTTAATCCACAAATACTTCACTATGTATCTCTAAAAAGTAAGAACTCTTAAATATACATGCATGTATATAACAACACGATGTCATTATCACACCTACAACAGTAATAATTCTTTATCATCACCACCTCAAACCCATTAGGATGGCTACCATCAAAAAGCCAGAAAGTAACAAGCGTAGGCAAGGATACAGAGAAACTGGAACCCTTGTGCACTATTGGTGGGAATGTAAAATGGTGCAGCCACTATGAAAACAGTATGGTGGTTCCTCAAAAAAAAAAAAAAAAAAGTCTTACTGTATTAGCCAGCAATTTAATTTCTAAAAGAATTCCATTTCCAAAAGAACTGAAACCAAGGATTTGTACATCCACGTTCATAGTAGCGTAACCCACAATAGCCAAAAGGTAGAAGCAGCCCAAGGGTCCATCAATGGATGAATGGATAAACAAAATGTGGTATACCCACAGAAGCCTTAAAAAGGAAGGAAACTTGGACACATGCTATAACATGGATGAAACCTGAGGACATTGTTAAGTGAAATAAGCCAGCCACAAAAGGACAAATACTATGATTCTACTCATATGACATACCTGAAGCAAATTCATTAAAGACAGAAAGTAGAATGGTGGTTACCAGAGGTTGGAGAGAGGAGAAAATGGGGACTTATTGTTTAATGGGTATAGTGTTTTCAGTTTTGCAAGATAAAAGAGTTCTGAAGAGGGTGGATGGCAGTGTGGTTGCATACAATGTGAACATACCTCATGCCACTGAACTGTACACTTAAAAATGGTTAAGATGGTAAATTTTTATGTTATATGTATTTTACCACAATTTAAAATTTTAAATTCTTTATTACTATCCTATATCCTATCAGTGCTTACATTTCCCTGTCTCATCAATATCTTTTGCCAACAAAACAAATAAAACAAAATTAAGCATAATAAATTATGGAAAATTTCAAACACACACTACAGTAGAAAGAAAGTACAATGACCCCCATGTACCCATTGTCCAGCTGAAACAACACAGCCCATCTTGTCTTACTCACACCCTACCCATGCTCCCTGGGCTAACCTAGGAATCACACCATTTCTCCTTAAATACTTCAGCATGTATTGCTAAAATATAAAAGCTTTTTAAAAGACGATAACCAAAGAACTCTCCAAGCACTTTAAAAATATGATCTAAAAAATGTTGGGACTTCCCTGGTGGTCCAGTGGTAAAGAATCCGCCTTCCAATGCAGGGGACATGGGTTCGATCTCTGGTCAGAGAACTAAGATCCCACATGTCTTGGGGAAACTAAGCCCGCGCGCCGCAACTACTGAGCTCCCGCGCCTCAGCTAGAGCCCCTGTGCGAGCCCCTGTGCTGCCAACTACAGAGCCCACACACTCTGGAACCCGCGTGCCACAACTACAGAGCCCACGCGCCCTGGAGCCTGTGTGCCACAACTAGAGAAGAGGAAAAATAACCCACACACCACAGCTAGAGAGAGGCCCACACACCACAACGAACGATCCCGTGTGCCGCAACTAAGACGCAACACAGCCAAAAATAAGTAAGTAAAATAAATAAAAATCTGAAAAAATAATGAAAATAAAAACGTTATTAGGGATAATCAAGCCACTTTACAGATGGGGATATTAAGACTTGGAGAGAGAATGTATGTTGCTGAAGGTTGCACAGCAAAATTAATGGAAGATCTGGACTGCCTGATGTTTCAAAAAAATATGGTCCACACAAGGATGATTCTAGTTAACTGAACCTTAATCACTTGTAAGCAGCATGGTGTTAGATTTTTTTAAAATACACGCTTTCAAATAATATAGACCTCATTTAAAATCCACCTCGGTCACTAACAAGCTATATGATCTTGGGCAATATGCTTTACCTTTTGAAACTCATTTCTTTCATTTATATGCAGGGACTAATAATATCCACTCCACAGACTTGTGAAAAATAAAGTATGTTAGAAAAAAGTTATGGTTAAGTACTTACCTTAAAATTTATGGCTAACTACCAAGAAAACAGAAATACGGTTTTTAGCTTTAGAACCAGCAATAGAACAAAAGGCATCACAGAAAACACTATCAATCTATCCAAAAGTAGGAAAGAAAAAAGGAAGAATCAAAGAAAGGAGACAATAAATCAACAAGCACTAAAAGAACAGAAATAATTTCAAATATGTCAGTGATTATATAAATGTAAATGCATTAAATTCTCCAATGAAAAGTCAGAGACAAAAAAAAGATAACCATAACACCATTACTGAATGTTTAAAAAAAGAATTGTTGCTACAGTTGGTTTATTCAAATCAGTATCCAACACATTGCATTTGGTTGACATGCTCTTAAGACTTTCAATATGTAACAGTTCTCTCTCCCTTTCTTTCCTTTGTCATTTATTTGTCCAAGACGCTTAGTCACTTGTCCTGTAAAATTTTCCACTTCCATAGTTGGCTGACTGTGGCCCCATGGTGTCCTTTACAAGTTCTATCCTCTGTATTTTCTATAAACTGGCAGTTAGAAGCTCGATCAGATTCAGACTGGGGGGTGGGTGGGGCATAAATACTTATAGGTGATGTATTGCATGTCATTTTAATAGGACCTTAGCAGATGAGGTCAGATTTGTCTTTTTATAAGCTCTCTATAATGACTGTGTAGTGAACGGATTTCAGGGAGGGAGGCTACAAGCCAGAGTAAACAAGTAGGTAATTGCAGAAATAGTTCATGAAAGAGATGAGCATCTGACCATGGGTATGGGGAAAAAGAGATGATTTCAGATTTAGGGTGGAAGGAAAGTCAGCAGATACTGGAAACCGATTTCACATTGAGGGTGAGGGAGAAAGGAGTTTCTATCTAGTTTGCATACATGGGTAAGATAGAGAACAAAGGAAAAGCAGGGTTTTTGGGGGGTGGGGGGGAGGGTTCGTTCAGTTTTAGCCACGAAGAAATGACTGGACCATCCAGGTAATGTCCATGAGGCAGTGAATAATATTGACTATGAGTTCCATGGAAAGACGGTCATCAGCAACACATGCAGCTAAAACCAAGAGCAGATCCATTCACTCACAAAGAGTGAGAAGCCAGCCAGGGGGCAGACGAAGAGTCCATACTGAAGACAGAGCACAAGGGAGAGTGATGGGTTAAATACATCCGAAAAGTACACTGGGTCTGGTCACTAAACGATCACCGATGTTGTTGCCCAGAACAGTTCCAGAAGAATGACTGGAGTAAAAACCCTTGACTTGAGACGTGAGTAAGTAGAGAGAATATGGATTGTTCTCTTCCAAGTTTAGTTTAAAAAGGGAGATATAGAGGACTTCCGTGGTGGCGCAGTGGTTGAGAATCTGCCTGCCAATGCAGGGGACACAGGTTCGAACCCTGGTCCGGGAAGATCCCACATGCCGCGGAGCAACTAAGCCCGCGAGCCACGACTACTGAGCCCGCGAGCTGTAACTACTGAACCCAGCGCGCTTAGAGCCCGTGCTCCGCAACAAGAGAAGCCACCACAGTGAGAAGCCCACGCACCACAACAAAGAGTAGCCCCCACTCGCCGCAATTAGAGAAAGGGTTAAAGGAGGGTTATTTTGGAATGATACGTGAGCTCACTTAAAGAACAGCAGATAATTCTTGTCGATTAGACTAGATCTCTCTGAAATCCTCTGGAATTCTGTTATTCTATGAATGCAATCAGGCACAGGAATATGAATATGAAAAATGTATCATAACAACTACCTAAAGCATAAACACCATGATCTTCCTGTTTATGGGGAAATTCTGACTTAATTAGGGACTGTGTATATAAAGACAGTGCTATGCCCTTCCGAAGCCAAGCCCTCCTCCACTTGGGTTCTCTACCCCATTGGGCCTCCTCAAGGTTCTTGCTCATTCATATACCGCCTTTTTCTCTATTTCCCATTCATCTCCCTCTTTACCAGTTCCTCCCTCCCCTGAGCACTGACACATGCTCAGTACCTCCCATCTTTTAACTTCCATCCTACTCTCCATACCATTTAGCACAGTGTTAAGAGCACAGCTAGGCTGGGTTTGAATCCTGGTTCCATTGCTTAACTGCTGTGTGCTGACAGAGAAATTGCTAAACATCTACAAAAGCTCTGGCTCCTCAACTAAAAAAAATAAGGGGTGGCGGTGGTAAGAAGAACCACTTCCCGGGGGTGAGGAGGAGCGGCTGTGAGGCGTGTCACTACCACTTACAGAGCAGCTAACATTCTTACCATTCAGCTAATCCTCTCCCTTCGTTTCAGAGCTTCTTCGAAGAGCAGGCTCTACTTTGTCATACTCACCGAGGTGATCTCCTGGTTCTTAAATCCAAGGAACTCGTCTCAAACTGTACCTACTTGGCCGTTTTCAGGCACTGAGCTCTGACCCTCTCCAAACGCCCTCCTCCCTTAAGGCCCACGCAACCCCACTGGACCTGCCCCTGCAGGCTGCTCCTCCTCGTGGCTGCCCCTTCCGTTAGGGCACCTGCAGGGCATTCGTCCCTCTTCACCGCGGTCAGCTCACCAGGCAACCCCGTCCACGGCCTGACAACCTGGCACAGGCACGCACTCAAATGTTTACTAAGTGAACATTTCCCAAATCATCACCTTTAGGCCCAGCCCTCTGTCCTGTGCTCCAGACAACTGTAAACTGCTCATCTCCACATGGATGTCAGAGGGGACGCCCTCCAAACTCAGCTCTTTGCCTTCCTCCCCAAATCCGTTCCTTCCCCTTTCTCCCTGACTCGGTGCACGGCTCAATCCTTGACCTCTTGGATGATCAGGCACTGATTTCTGCCGATTCGACCTTTTTAATCGCTCTCCAGTAAGATCCCTCCACACCACCTCCATCTTAGTTCAACTCCTCATTATTATTATTATTTTTTTAACCTAGATTACTGAAGTAACTTCATGCTGATCTATTCTCACTGTGTTCTAACCCACTCTTTATGATGCTTTCAACATGATCTCTAAAAAACACACATATTTGAACCATTTAAAATTCCTTACTTCCTCACCACTTACACATGAAGTTCCAATTCCTTAACCTGGCATGTACAGGCCTGTTTGATCTGATCTCAATAAACTCTGTTCAATCCTCTGCTGTTCCCGTGAAGCCTAGACTTAAATGAACTCCTTTCAGGACTGAGAATATACCTCTGGCCTGGCAACCTCCTACTAATCTTTTAAGATTTAGCTGAAACCTCAACTCCTCTAGAGCATTTTTTCCCTGGCCACTTACCCCAAACCTTGTCAAGTTCCTTATTCCATCCCTTAGTGCTCTAACAAACCTTTGTACTTGTATTCCATGACGAGTCATACTGTAAATACTAACTGATCTATTTCTCTGCATCTCCCTCCATCCATGGAGGGCAAGAGCCCTGCCCTTTTCACCCCCAGTACCAAGTCCAATGCTCAGCGAGTTACAAGCACCCAATGAACATTTCTAGAATTAACCCTCCCACCTTCCCCATCCCTCCCTTTCACAGTCACTCTACGGTTCTTTAGCCCCGTGGATATTTGTCCTTCAGTTTTGTGGGATCTCTGCCCAATAATGGAGGCAGTACCGGTTCACCTAATCTCCGTAACTACCTGTGGGGTGGGCTTACAGGGAATGGAAAGTGAGTGCTGAACCAGGATTTGAACACAGATCTATTGGATTCAAAGTCAGTTCCCAAAGTTCAACTTCTGTGATTCCTTCAAATGTACCTCTTTTTCACCCCAAAACTTAATGTCTTTACTTGTCAACTCTCTTCTTTCCCTCTTCTCTGAGAGGGAAACAGCTCTCCTTGCAAAGATGAACTCCCTTCAGCTGCACTTCTTGTTCCCTCTGGACCTGCCTCATCTGAGACTTTTCCCCTTCAAATTCTTCCCCTCCCCACCTCAAAAAATAACTTCAACCTGTTCTGTTCGAGAGCAGTGGTTCTCAAAGTGTAGTCCCAGACCAGTAGCATCAGCATCACCTAGGAACCTATTAGAAATGCAAATTCTCAGGCATCAACTTGGGTTAATGAGACCCACTGAGTGAGAAACTTGGGGTTGGGCCAAGGAAACCGTTTTAAAAAGCCCTCCAGGCGTAGTGACATCAAAAATAAACAGGTGAAGCTAATTTTAACAATTTATTTAACCCAATATATTCCACTTCAAATGTAATATTAAAAAAAGATTTTGCATTCTTTTTTGGTACTCAGTTTCAAAATCCAGTACGTATTTTACACTTTTGGCACAATTCAATTTGGACTAGACACACTTCAGGCACTTAACAGCCCTCCGTGGCTGGTGACTACAGTACTGGACAACGCAGCTCTAGAAATTAGCTTTGAACCTAAGTTTTCAGGACAGCACTAAGACGGAAGGGAGCACCCCTAAACCTGCTGCCTGCTTCTGGCAGCAGGCTCCTCACTGCACACAAGGCTCCTGGTCACAGCCTGCCCTCCTGTGTCAGGAAAGCTGAACTTCAACATACCAGGACCCTTTGTGCCTCTGCATGGGCAGCTTCCTGGCTGGGAAGCCTCAACCTTGCCCCTTCTCACTTTCTCCCGAACTGCTTCTCATGATCTCATTCAGGGTATTCAACCAAAATCTACTTAGAGCTCATCAAGCCAGCAACTGTCTGGGCCTTGGGGATATAGCAGGGAAGGAAACAGACAAATCCCTTGCTCTCCTGGAGCCTACATTCCTATCAACTTGTGCTCCCAAGGAAATAAAGCACAGAAAGGGAGTTTGTGGGGGCTTATGATTTTTAAAATGTGCTCAGTAAAGGCCTGAGTGTGAGAAGTTTGAGCCAAAATCTGTGAGAGATGAGTAAGAGGTGCCATCTCTGGAAGAGGGTCCAGGCCTAGGGAACAGTGATACGGAGGCCGAGTGGGAGCGTGCCTAGTGGTGGTGGTGATGGGGAGCCTGAAGTGATGGTGCCAGAGGGGATCCAGGGGGAGGAGAGCGAGCGAGAGAAGGCAGGAAGGATAGGAGCACCAGACTGCACAGGGTCTGTGGGCCCTGGTTAAGGGTTGGTTTTATCCTCAGGTGAGATGGAAAACCTGTGGCAGGGTCCAGCAGGGGAACAAGATCATTCTGGCTGCTGGGCAGAGACCAGATCATAGGAAGATTAGGGAAAACAGGAAGACTGATTAGGAGGCGATAATCCAGGTAAAAGAAACAATGGCTTAGACTGGGGTGGTAGTAGCAGAGGTGGTGGGATGTGGCCAATTCTTTTTTTTTTTTGCATTTTTTTCCGGTGCGCGGGCCTCTCACCGCCATGGCCTCTCCCGCCGCACGCACAGGCCCAGCGGCCATGGCCCACGGGCCCAGCTGCTCCGCGGCACGCGGGATCCTCCCGGACCGGGGCACGAACCCGCGTCCCCTGCATCGGCAGGCGGACCCTCAACCACTGAGCCACCAGGGAAGCCCGCCAATTCTGAATGTATGCTGAAGGTGGAACTGTTGAGGTTTGCTGATAGGGTTTTGCCCGAGGGTCTCTGGGAAAAGAGTGTCCCTGGCAGGCTTGTGTGTGGCTAGGGCACAGTGAGTGATGATAGGTGGCAGCAGAGGTCAGGTTCACTGGTGCTATTCTGATGGACTCTCAGGCTGGCAGTGGGGAGAGGCCATGGGTGTGTGGCGATAAGGATGGAGGTGAGCAGGCAGAGAAGTGGACGTGCCAGGAGCACAGGGAGTTGTGTGGGCACCCCCCTGCACTCAACAGTAAAGAGCACCTAGCGCCCACCTTCCAGTCTTCCTCAGTTCCCAGAGGCGACTGCAGAGTTTGCCACTGGCTTTTCGTGCCACCCTCTAATGTGACACATGTAACACAGCACAGTGATGTCCAGTCCAATCCCGCATCTGTCTCTGTCAGCTCCAAAGGCAGGGTCACTCCCTCATTCACCTCTGCCTTTTCAGCACCAGAACGGGACCTGACTCATTAACACCACTCAGTAAACAGAGCCCTAAATTCTGTTCGTTGGGATTGGCTAGTTTGCCAAACCAGCTCATACCTGATTTGATGAAAAGAGGTAGGTAGGAGATCAAAAACAACAAAATAAAAACAAACATTTAAAAAGAAACCTCCTAAACCAGTAAGAGCTACCATTTATTAGGCATATATTCTGTGCTAGGCAGAGCAACTCTGCAAAGCAGGTATTATCACCATTTCACAGGGAAGGGAACTAAGGCTTGGAGAGGGTAAGGAGAGGAAAGAGGAAGAAGATCAGCAGCAACTGTAGCTCAGAAGCAGTATCAGAGTGTGTGTGTGGAGTGAACATGGGAGTGATAGCTGCTCACATCGTTTTTTAAAATTAATTAATTAATTAGTTTGATTTTGGCTGCATCGGGTCTTCATTGCTGTGCGCGGGCTTTCTCTAGTTGCGGCAAGCGGGGGCTACTCTTCATTGTGGTGCGCAGGCTTCTCATTGTGGTGGCTTCTCCTTGTAGAGCATGGGCTCTAGGTGTGCGGTCTTCAGTAGTTGTGGCAGGTGGGCTCAGTAGTTGTGGCTCGCTGGCTGTAGAGCGCAGGCTCAGTAGCTGTAGTGCACGGGCTTAGTTGTTCCGCGGCATGTGGGATCTTCCCGGAGCAGGGCTCAAACCCGTGTCCCCTGCATTGGCAGGCGGATTCTTTTTTTAAATTAAATTAAATTAAATTATTTGTTTGTTTGCTTGTTTGTTTATTTTTGGCTGTGTTGGGTCTTCGTTTCTGTGCGTGGGCTTTCTCTAGTTGCGGCGAGCGGGGGCCACTCTTCATTGCGGTGTGCGGGCCTCTCACTGTCGCGGCCTCTCTTGTTGCTGAGCACAAGCTCCAGACGCTCAGGCTCAGAAGTTGTGGCTCATGGGCCTAGCTGCTCCGCGGCATGTGGGATCTTCCCAGACCAGGGCTCGAACCCGTGTCCCCTGCATTGGCAGGCAGACTCTCAACCACTGCGCCACCAGGGAAGCCTGCCTGCTCACATCTTAATAATCCTTGAAGGCACAATACAGAACACTGGGGAACATGAGCTGCAAACATCCACCTGCAGCTTCATAACTCCCAGACATGGCTCACTGACTACCATACTAGAGGCTGGTACCATACAGTACACAGAACGCACAAATTCTTAACTCTCCACATAATGACTTAAACAGACGGCACACGTGTGCTCAAGCTGTACAACAGAATCCAACTAATGACACAGATTGTAGACTTTCTAATAAAAATGTTTAGGACAAAAGTGTAAAAAGGTTATATTCTTTTCGCTTATTTCTTTGGTTTTCCATGCATTTGTCAACCCCTGAGTCTATGCCAGTGTTCTACATGTCTCTCGAGATGTGCATTCACATAAGACATTGTCTCTTCATCTTCTGGCGGAGTCTGTCCAGGAGTCCTCTGACAAGCTCTTGTGTGGACTGGCTACTGTCATCCTAAGGTCCCTCTTATCTCATATCTTCTTCCTTCTTGGTTCATTCCTTTGTTTTACGAAACACACTCTCCCATAGCTTCCTAAGAAAAAGCATGTAGATTAATTTTTCACATGTCTGAAAATGTCTTCCTTCTACACATGCCCTTGACTCGTATCTTGTCTGGATAGGTAAGTCCAGCATGGAGATCATTCTTCAGAATTTGGAAGGAACTGCACCACTGTCTTTTAGCTCCCTGTGTTGCTGTTGAGAAATTCTAAGTCATTCAATTTCTTAACATTTGTTCATCAACCTGACTGGGCCATGGGGTGCCCAGATATTTGGTCAAACATTATTGTGGGTGTGGCTATGAAGGTGCTTCTGGATGAAATTAATACTTGCATCAGTAAACCGAGTAAAGCAGATTGCCCTCCTGATTTGGATGGATCCAATCAAGTGGGATCCTGAACAGAATAAAAAGGCTAAGCAAGAAGGAACTCCTCCTGCCTGATTGCCTTGAGTTGAGACATCGTTTTTTTTTCCTGCCTGTGAACTCAAACTGGAACACTGGCTCTTGATGGGGTCTGGAGCATGCCAACATTCCGACTATGGAACTATATAGCATTGGTTCTCCTGGGTCTCCAGCTTGCCAACTGCAGATCTTGGGACTTGTCAGCCTCTGTCACTGTGTGAGCCAGTTCATTACAATAAAACCAATCAATACTCCCCACCCCTCCATATATATATGTCTCCTAATGGTTCTGTTTCTCTGGAGAACACGACTAATATAATAAAGTATGCAAGGCTTTTATGATTTGACATGTTTACATCTCCAGGATTTTTGCTCAATACATCCTTCTCATATTTTTCCTTTGCAATTAAAACCTTTTTGTTGTGAAAGGTATCACACATACACGCATACATCAAGAGTAACAATAAAATGAACACTGTGCATCAACTGCTCAAATTCAGAAACAACAGTACCAGCACTTTAGAACGTTGGCACTCAAAGTATGGTCCCAGGACAGAACTAGCATCACCTGGAAGGTTTAAAAACTGCTGAATCTCAGCCTCCCCCTGCTCTGGCTTAGAATCTGCATTTTAACAGGGTCTCCAACTGATTCCCATGCACATCAGTCTGAGAAGCTCTCCTTAGAAGCCCCTGTATCCCTTCTCTTCAACCCCTGACACAGATATCGAATATCTTGATTTTGTGTTAAGTGCTTTTAATTATAGTTCTACCACCCTCATTTAATCTATCCCCAAACAGCATACCGTCTAGTCTTGAAAAGGGAGGGCAAGCACACACCAGCCATGCAAGGAGCAGGCAGCGCTGATCTCACTGGACAGAGGCTCCAGAAGGAGGTGAGCAGAGCAGTCTTGGGTTAGGGTCTGACTTCTGCTTCTATGGAAGTTGACACGGTCCCCTCTGAGGAAGTTGCAAGCGAGGTCATGAGTGAGTCTTGGGAAACACAGGTTGCTCCACAGTTGGGCGCATGGCAACACATGCAGCATGTAGACCAGGCGCTGGACATGCAGCAGAAGTCTGGTCAGTGAGAGTGGTCTGCTCTGTACTTCTGCTTCTGAGCCCAACGTGGCCTACCTCCCACTCTCAGGGAAAAGCGGAAAACTTCCATGAGTGTCCTTGGCAAAGCATGAAAGGAGAGACATGATCAATACAAGCCATCCTGGTATCACTTATCATCCTCCCCCAAGTGAACCCTTGTCATTTTTTTTTTTGTTGGGTCTCCTGTTTTCTGTATCTAATGTCTTACTCTTTCTTGATTTATTCTTTCAATATTGACGGAGTATTTCTTGCAGTAGCTTCTTAAAAAGGGTGACAGTTAAAAAATTTTTAATCCTCAATTTCTGAAAATGACTTTATTCTATACTCATTCTTGTTGTATACTTTGCCTAGGTATAGAATTCTAGGTTGGTAATCATTTTACTTCAGAATTTCAGCATTGTAACTGTTGTCTTCTTGATTCCTATGGTGCTGCCAAGAAGTCCAAAGATACTCTGATTCTTGATATATGACCTAGTACCCTACCCTCCCCATGATGGAAGTTTGTATCTCTTCTTTAAACTGAATGTTCAGAATTTATAACTGGCGTGGGTCTATTTTCTTCCCCAGTGCTGGGCACAGTGTGCCCTTTTAATCTGGCAACTCATACCCTTAAATTCTCAAATTATTATTATTTTTTAAATATTTTATTTATTTATTTTCCTTATTTTTTTGGCTGCGTCATGTCTTAGTTGCGGCACACGAGATCTTCGTTGAGGCACGTGGGATCTTTTGTTACGGTGCGCAGGTTCTTCATTGCAGCGCTCGGCTTTCTCTCTAGTTGCGACGCTCAGGTTACTTTCTAGCTGTGGTGTGCAGGTTTTCTCACTCTAGTTGTGACATGCAGGCTCGTGGGCGCATGGACTCTGTAGTTGTGGTGTGCAGGCTCCAGAGCACGTGGGCTCTGTAGTTTGCAGCATTCAGGCTCTCTCGTCAGGCTCTCTCGTTGAGGCACGCAAGCTCAATACTGTGGCGTGCGGGCTTAGTTGCCCCACAGCATATGGGACCTTAGTTCCCCGACCAGGGATGGAACCCACGTCCCCTGCATTGGAAGGTGGATTCTTTACCACTGGACAACCAGGGAAGTCCCTCAAATTATTTTTTAAATCATTTCTTTCTTCTAGTAACTTCTATTTTTCAGATGTTCAACCTCCTACACTGGTCCTCTAATTTTCTTCTCTATTTTCGGCTTTGTCTTTTTTTTCTTGACTTTTTGGGAAAATTACTCATATTTCATATGTATAGTTCACACATATATTTCATATTTTTATAATATTTCCAAGATTTTGTTTTCTGAATTAAAAAATTATTGTTTCATAAATACAATATATACCCTTATCCCTCTCATTAATGTCTCATTGGCCAAAGCAAGTCATATATCCAAGCTCCAAATCAAGGAATGGGGATGTATACTCTGCCTGCTCTGAAACTATGGCAAGGGTGTAGGTGTATAATATGACCCAAAGAGTGAAGAACTGAGACCAAACATTTAACCTACCTCCACACAACTAAGGGATATGACTATTCCCATGAATAACAGTGACTCATTTTAGTAGTGATAAGGGATGAAAGTCAGGGGAGAGGTGGAAAAGGGAGGGCATCAGTAGGCAAGAAGATATATAGTTTAAAAGTGCCCCAAGTACAGTAGTTCCCCCTTCTCCATGGGGTTGCACCCCTAGTGGACGCCTGAAACCGGGGACAGTACTGAAATCTATACATTTCACTTAAAGGAAGCACTTTACACTTTCTCTTTGGCCTCTCTGAAGTTCCGGCATCACCACTCTTGTGTTTTGGGGCCATGATTAAGTAAAATGAGGGTTAGATGCACTTAAATACCGTGACTATCAATCTGATAACCCAGATGGCTACTAAGTGACTGAAGGGTGTATAGGGTATACAGCGTCAATATGCTAGCCAAAGGGATGACTCATGTCCCCAGGGGGACAGAGCGCAAGATTTCATCACACTACTCAGAATGGCACCTCAGTTAAAACTTATGAATTATTTCTAAAATCTTCCACTTAATATTTTCGGACAATGGTTGACCTCAGGTAACTGGAACAGTGGAAAGCAAAACTGCAGGTAAGTGGGGACCGCTCTAACTCTGATATACATGACACTCTGCCACAGAGTATCTTTTTTAAAATAAATTTATTTATTTGTTTGTTTTTTTGGCTGTGTTGGGTCTTCATTGCTGTGCACGGGCTTTCTCTAGTTGTGGCCAGTGGGGGCTACTCTTTGTTGTGGTGCACAGGCTTCTCATTGTGGTGGCTTCTCTTGTTGTGGAGCACGGGCTCCAGGCACACAGGCTTCAGTAGTTGTGGCACATATGCTCAGTATTTGTGGCTCACGGGCTCTTGAGCTCAGGTTTAGTAGTTGTGGCGCATGGGCTTAGTTGCTCCATGGCATGTGGGATCTTCCCAGACCAGGGCTCAAACCCGTGTCCCCTGCACTGGCAGGCGGATTCTTAACCAATGCGCCTCTAGGGATGTCCCGATATGCCTTTATTAAGAAGCCCTTATTAGGGACTTCCCTGGTGGTCAAGTGGTTAAGACTCTGTGCTTCCAATGCAGGGGGCACTGGTTCGATCCCTGGTCGTGGAACTAAGATCCCACATGCCAGCAAGGTGTGGCCAATAAATAAATAACTAAAGCCCTTATAATTGCTAAAAATTTTCCGAGCATATGGTTTGGAAAATCAGTTTTTGGCTTGTAATTAATTTTTTAAAAATTGTGGTCACAAATGAACCTATCTATGAAACAGAAGTAGAATCAGGAACATAGGGAATAGATTGGTGGTTGCCAGGGGGTTGGGGGGAGAGGGTTGGATGGGGAGTTTGCGATTAGCAGATGCAAACTGGTATATATACTGGGAACGATATTCTGTATCCTGTGATAAACCATAATGAAAAGGAATATGAAAAAGAATGTATATATCTCTGTACAACTGAGTCACTGTGCTGTACAGCAATAAGTAACACAACACTAATTCAACTACACTTCAAAAATAATTTGTGGTCAAAAACCGTATCATAAAAGTTACCATCTTTTTTATATGTACAGTACAGTAGTGTTAACTATATGCACACTGCTGTGCAACCAATCTCTAGAACTTTTCATCTGGCAAAACTGAAACTCTACGTCCACTGAACAACTCCCACTCTCCCCTTCCCTCCAGCCCCTGGCAACGACCATTCTACTTTGTGTTTCTAAGAGTTTCACTATTTTAGATATCTCAGATAAGTGGAATCATGCAGTATTCCTCTTTCTGCAGTTGGCTTATTTCATTTAGCATAATGTCCTCAAGGTTCATCTATGTTTCAACATACGACAAGATTTCCTTCCTTTTGAAGGCTTAATAATAGTCCACTGTATGTATACACCACATTTTCTTCATCCATTCTTATCTGTCGATGGAAACTCAGATTGCTTCCACCTCTTGGCTATTACGAACAAGGCTGCAATGAACATGGCAGTACAAATCAGGGCCTACTGTCTTACCTCTGTCAACTCCACCTCGGAAATGATCCCAGCCTAAAAACATACAGCTTCTGACTCCCAATTCAGAGCTCCTTCCACAATATCATTCACATTCGTTCAACAGATGCTTGCTGACTGCCAAATATGTGGGAGGTCTGGTGCTAAACTACTGGTCTTGCTCTCAGATTGCTCATAATCTAATGGAGAGTGGCAAACATGCTAATTAAAGCTCAGTGTGGTTGTTCTGGCATAGGTTTAAGTACCTAGCCTGGCTAGAGGAGGGACTTAGGAAAGAGGTCCTAGAGGAGATGGCACATGAGCAGAGTTCTGAATGGTGAGCAGGTGTCAGGCATTATGAGACTAGGGAAGGGCATATGTGTAAAGACATCTAGAGAAATCAGGCCATTTTCAAAGAAGTGCATTCAAAGTATTTTAGGGACCTTGGAGTGTTGCATATGGGTTTCATTCCCATGGTGCCAGATGCCACCCCAATGACATGCTGCTCCAAATGTTCACCGTATACCACAGTCTCTTCTGTTGCTCTGCTAGGCACAATAGTTCTTCACTGACTTAAGGGCCTTGAGCACTTAAATTGCCAAAGTCTGGCCTGCGAGTTGGGATGCTTTGAATTAAGGCAGCAGGAGTGGTGATATTTTTCATTTAAAGACATCATTCTTCCATCCTCAACTAACCAAATAACGTATAGCTCTTCAAATGAATGCTTAATATGAATAAAATACATGCAGGCAACGCACAGTATTTGATGCAGGCAACAAACTCATGACAAGGCTCCATGCTCTTGAACTCTCCCTTAGAATTCAGAAGTGAGATGGTACTCACGGGGTTGTATAGTATTATTTGTATTTGAAAAATGAAGTCAAACTTTTTCTGACAAAAAGCTGATTAACTTGAAAACGGAGACTGAGTTTGCCAATTAGGTAGACATTTTTCATACATTAAACAAGCTACAGTCACAGCTCTAAGGTTTTGATGAAAATATATCTAAAGCAAATAAAAATATTTTATCAAAAAATACTGTATTGGCAAAGGTGTATTGAAATGAAGAGTATTTTGATTTTCCCAACCAATTTTGAGTATATTAGGTTAAACAAGGTCCTTCTAAGTGAAAGAATAACAGGTATAATCAACAATCAGTTGATAAGATTTGGTAAAAGCCTTTGTGTTTCATTTCTCCGTAACTGAGAAAGTGAATGACTGATGACTAGATTATCCTTTTGCAAGTCAGATGGTTTCTAATTCTCTGCTTTCATTAATGTTGAAAGTGTACCAAACCAAGCTGTCGTTTAATTGGTAAATTAATTTTGATGATACATACCACTGTATGATTTTTGGCATACCAACTCAAATTTGAAAAACCTGATTAACATTGGATAATTAAATTTCTTCCTTTCTTTTATACTTATGTGAACAAGGATTACTGGAACTTAAATGTATAAAAACAAACAAAAAATAGGAAAAGAATTAAGAACTGTCATTTTGTCAACAAGTAATATTCATCCACAATTATGTGAACAAATTGAGGTGGGAAAAGCCTCATCCATCTCATTAAGGGAGGCATGTATAGTAAACCTGCACTTTTTTTGCTTACTTATTTATAAAAATTTATAATGTGCTTGTTATTTGTTGTATACTAATTTACTGTAATTCCACTTACTGAAATAAGAAATATATATAACACACAGAACCTATGAATGCTACATACATTCTTTTGTATAAATCGACTTTTTTTTTGGCCATGCTGTGCCGGGCCCTCAGCAGTGAACGTGTGGAGTCCCAACCACTGGACTGCCAGGGAATTCCCTATAAATCAACTTTGAAAAGAGCAAAAAGGGAATTTACTGTGTAGTCATAACCTATAGGAGAAAAGACTCTGCACAAGGATATATATGTGTGTAGGGCTGAATCACTTTGCTGTGTGCCTGAAACTAGCACAGTATTGTAAATCAACTATATACTCTAACAAAAAGAAAGAAAGAAAGAAAGGAAAGGAAAAAGAAATGCAAGTTCCAAGAAAAAGGGATGATTTAACATTTCTATTGGGACTTCCCTGGTGGCACAATGGTTAAGAATCCGCCTGCCAATGCAGGGGACATGAGTTCGAGCCCTGGTCCGGGAAGATCCCACATGCCACGGAGCAACTAAGCCCGTGCGCCACAACTACTGAGCCCACGTGCCACAACTAGTGAAGCCTGCACGCCTAGAGCCCGTGCTCCGCAACAAGAGAAGCCACTGAAATGAGAAGCCCGCGCACCACAACGAAGAGTAGCCCCCGCTCACTGCAGCTAGAGAAAGCCTGCGCACGCAGCAACGAAGACCCAACGCAGCCAAAAATAATAAATTTAAAAAATAGGGACTTCCCTGGTGGCGCAGTCGTTAAGAAACCTCCTGCCAATGCAGGGAACATGGGTTCGAGCCCTGGTCTGGGAAGATCCCACATGCCGCGGAGCAACGAAGCCCATGCGCCACAACTACTGAGCCTGTGCTCTAGAACCCGCGAGCCACAACTACTGAGCCCGCGTGCCACAACTACTGAGCCCACGCGCCTAGAGCCACTGCTCTGCAACAAGAGAAGCCACCGCAATGAGAAGCCCACGCACCGCAACAAAGAGTAGCCCCCGCTCGCCACAACTAGAAAAAGGCCCGCGCGCAGTAAAATAAATTAATTAATTAATAAAAAATAATAAATAAACCTTCTTAAAATAAATAAAATTTCTGTTAAAGAAAAGCATTCTTTAAATGGTTGATGAGAGCATATCACTAAGGTACTCAGATTCTACTGGCGACATTTTAAAAAATGATATAACCATTTTATTTTAAATGCTAAAATTTATAATTCTCTGGAAGTTATATCCTCTGCAACTATAAACAGCATTTTTGCCCTTTTTCTTTTCTCTTTTTAAAATAGTCGATTCACATTAAACATATGTAGCACTTATGTGTTACATAAATTTCTTATTTCATATATTTCACTTAATAAATTGTTACAGTAATTTAATATACAATTGATTAACATAACCAATGCATTATAATTTTTCATAAGCTTAAAAACTTAGGATGAAAAGTTCAAAATGTCAACATAAAAATGTGTGAGGCGGGATTCACAATGTCCCAAAATTATTTAGTCCAAACACCCAGTATCAAACATAAAGCTTTTCGTGTGATATGACTCCTACCTTTCCAGTTTTATCTTCCAGTCTCTCTGGCACTTTAAGCCTTAAATTCAAAGATTTACTCACTGTCATAACTTTGTGCTTTTGCTTAGTTTTCCAAAGGAATCAAAATCCTATTAGATGCCCCCTGATAAGAGCTCAAGTCCGCATGCATATTAGCCTATTAAATGTTTGGAAATGTCCTAAATAAAGGAAACTTATATTTGTTTATCCCAGTGTCACCCAACTTTGCTCAACTCTAGAACTCTTTTAACAGCCCATGAAATTAGCGTTTCATGTAACACCCTTTGGGAAAACATTTGGCAAAATATTAAGACCCATTTTAAAAGTCAAGTCTTTAAAGCTTTCTAAACTTCACCCAAGGGGCATCCCTTTCCTAGTATTCCCACAGGCTTTTCAGCCCTCAACAGGGCTTTGCAATGAACTGTTTACCATCTACTCCCCAACAGACTGCATGACACACAGGTCTGGCACCACCACAATTCCTGGCTCCCAGCAGGAGCTCAATGTTGGTTGAACAAATAACCAACTTAAAGACGGAAATAGAGACTTCCCTGGCGGTCCAAGTGGTTAAGACCCTGCTCTCCCAATGCAGGGGGCACTGGTTCAATCCCTGGTCGGGGAACTAAGATTCCGCATGCTGCAGAGCGTGGCCAAAACAACAACAACAACAACAAAATGCCACAAAACCCAAAAAAACAGGAAATGAAGCAAAGGAGTGGATAATTCCCAAGTTTCTACTTTGGATGACTGGACTAGGGAAAATACTCTGAAGAAACATAAGACTGGCAAGAAAAGGGGAGAGTCCCTTTTGGACATGTGGGAAATCAAAGTGGAAATGTTCAGTAGACAGCTGGATCTGAACCTTGGTAGAGATATCTGGAGAATCTCATTATTATAGGTGATAGACGAAGCCATGAAAGAATCAATGACAGGGACTTCCCTGGCTGTCCAGTGGTTAAGAATCCGCCTTCCAATGCAGGGGATGTGGGTTCGATCACTGGTCGGGGAACTAAGATCCCATATGTCGCGGGGCAACTAAGCCCGCAAGCCACAACTAGAGAGCCCACTGCCACAACTACTGAGCCTGGGCGCCCTGGAGTCCACACACCACAACTAGAGAGAAGCCTGTGCACTTCAACGAAGAACCTGAGCGCCACAGTCTTAAGATCCCGCATGCCGCAACGAATATCCCACGTGCCACAACTAAGACCCGACGCAGCCAAATAAATAAATATTAAAAAAAACAATCAATGACATTAACCCAGGAAAAGAAAACTGAGTGAAAAAAGTAGAGAATATAGTTGGTTGGGGACCATGAATGTTTAAAAAGTGTGCAAAGAAAGTTTCTCAAGCCAAAAAGATTGGAATTCCCTTCAACTCCTCCCGTTTGCCCCCATCCAATCCATTTAGTCCATCGGCAGCCTCTGTCACCTCTGCCTTCAGAAGCTGTCCAGAATCCATCTCCTCCTCTCCATCTGCACTACCACCACCAGCCCCAGCCTAGACACTGCAAAAGCTTTAACTGCAGCCACTCTTGCCCAGACCAATCCCAGACATCCTCCATCTAGCACCAGAATGGCCTTTAAAAAATGTTACATCATGTGATGTTTTTGCTTAAAATCCTGCTATTGCTTCTCACTGCACCTGATCTGATCCTTGCTTACTCATACCAGCTGCATACCTGCTGCTCTGGCCACACTGACCTCCTTTCTGTCTTCATGCAAGCTCAGAAGGTTCCTGCCTCCGAGACTTTGTGCTGGTGGTTCTAACTGGAATGTTCTTTTCTGAAACTTTCAGCTGATTCATAATCTCCTGTCATTCAGGCCAAATTAAGACAAAGCTGCTACTACCATATCTAAAGCTGCTGCTACCAATCACTCAGTATCACATAACGCTTTAAATTTTTTCTTAGCATTTATTATAACTTAAAATTAATTTTAAAAATTATTGATCTCTCTCCATAAGAGCAGAGTTTCAATCTGTCTTGTTCACCGCTGTATCCCCAGCAAGTAAAATGTGCTCTGGCCCACAGTAGGCACTCAAATATTTGTTCCATGAATTAATAAGGGAAAGCAGGAAGGAGACAGAAAAAAAGTCAGAAAGCTGGAAAGAAAATCAGAAGAGAGTAGAAGCTAAGAGAAGAGTCTTAGGAAGGAGGAAGTCAAAAAGAATGATGACTAAGAAGCCACTGAATTTGGTAATTCCATCTTTGGTGTCCTTTAAGGGGGCAGCTTCGGAAAAGTAGAAGAGGTGGAAGGCAGATTACAACGGGGCAATGAGTAAATGGGAAGTGCAGTGGAAAGCGCAAAGGGAAGGAAGGAGATGGAATACTATTTTGAGGGTGAGAAAAGACAAAAGAAAGGAGAATATGTGCTCCTGTTTCAAGCTAAAGGGAAGGACCCAGTGGGAAAGGGGATACTGAAGATAAAAAAGGAAAGATGGTACTATGACAAGGTCGCAAATGTTACAGGAAGAAATGGGATCCTAAAGCCACATTAGTCATCTTTTCTCTAAAATTATCCCACATGATTATAGAACAATGTCTGTTTTATGTTTAGAAATATCTACTCCCTGAAAATAATGTTATTTACATAATTCCTACACAAGTTCGGTCTACAAAATCATTACTAAAATTTCGCACATCTTTTTTTAACTCTTAGAAGGTACACACTGGGTGTTTGGGGTAGAGAGCCATGTCTGCAGTGTTCTCACAGGTGGTTCAGAGAACAAAAGTTTTAGGGAGAAAGAGAAGAGAGAAAGAGGTATGTACGCAAATGATAAAGCAAATGGGGCATGATGATGACAATGGGTAGAATCTAAGAGGAGGGTATGCAGATGTTCTTTGTACTATTTGTGTAGTTATGTACAGATAAAAGTTAAAAAGAGGGAGAAGAAAGAAAAAGAGGAAAGAAGAGAGAAAGGAAGGAAATTACAGATTAACATTTTTCATGAACTTAAATGCAAAAAACCCTCGACAAAATATGAATATTTTGAATCTAGAGATGTATAAAAAGAGTTCTTAAACATAACACCAAAACACAATTCAGAAAAGAAATGAATATAAACTGGATTTTATCAAAATTAAATTTTTCTGTCCTGTTAAAGATCTTCTTAAAAGGATAAAAAGAAAAAGAAAAAAAAAAAGAGAGAGACAGAGAGAGAGAAATACTGCATGCCTAAACTAAGCAGGAAAGGCAACTTCCATGAATGGTTGGCATGCAACCGTCAAATTTCTTGGTAGACTATCACAACGACTTAGGGAGTAAGCAGCAAAAGTGTGACAACAGTGGATAAGGGGTTGTGGCATAAATCTTTATAACATTTTACTAAAAGAGGGATTTCCCTGGTGGTCCAGTGGCTGAGGCTCTGCACTCCCAATTCAGGGGTCCTGGGTTCGAGCCCTGGTCACGGAACTAGATCCCACATGCATGTCTCAACTAAGAAGTCCATGTGCCATGGCAAGGATCCCGTGTGCTGCAACTAAGACCCAGTGCAGCCAAAATAAATAAATATTTTTAAAAAATTTTTTACTAAAAGAAAATGTTCAAGCTATTGTAGAAGACTATTTTCATGACAGAATGAATGTATAAAGTGAATGGATAATTCTCTATTATCTGGCATCCCTAATACAAAGAAGTCAATCTGGACTTCCCTAGTGGCGCAGTGGTTAAGAATCCGCCTGCCAATGCGGGGGACACGGGTTCGATCCCTGGTCCAGGAAGATCCCATATGACGCGGCGCAACTAAGCCTGTGGGCCACAACTACTGAGCCTGCGCGCCACAACTACTGAGCCCACGTGCCACAACTACTGAAGCCCACATGCCTAGAACCCGTGCTCCGCAACGAGAAGCCACCGCAGTGAGAAGCCTGCACACCGCAATGAAGAGTAGTCCCCACTCGCCGCAACTAGAGAAAGCCCAACAATCAGCAATGATGACCCAACACAGCCAAAAATAAATTAATTAAATAAATAAATTTTTTTTTAAAGTCAATCCTGTCATTAGAAAACTACTATTTGGTTTTTAATGAGCACACACAGTATGAAGAAAACCTAATAAGGTAATTCCTTGACAATCAGAGTAGAAAAAAGTCTGAAGCACTGTTTCTTATCCATCTCTAACAGTATCTACAGTAGGAAGATAGTGGTCAAGGTTTTGTTGTGGTGGAATATCCTAAGAAGGAGAATAACACAAGCAGAAGGTGTACTCTACTAGTAATTTGACTTGATCCCTTTTCACTTGTACAAATGTTTTACCGATGGTAAATTTGCTATGAAACGACTGCCTAAGAGTACTACAGGACATTTGGAAAAAAATAAGAATATTCCTTATGTAAGGAATATTAATTAGATCAAATACATACACAGAATTGTCAAAAATAACAATGACTAAGAGGCACTATCTCCCCTCCATTTCTCTGGCAAAGCTGTGCTCTCTCTCCAAGCCAAAATCCTACCAAGGCAAGGACTCTCCCCCTCTCTGAACTGAAGGAGCCACTAAAACGGAACAAGCCACTGTGTTCTTAGTGACACTGATCTTCCATTCCTAAAACCCCAGTCCAAGGCCAAAGAGCTCACCTAGAATCACTTGGAGACTGAAGTGAAAAGGGTCCCTCTTCCTAGTAAGGAGGCTGAAGAGCAATTCCATTCTAAAGTTTAACTCATGAAATCCATGGGTCAAGGTTTAATGTGATAAGTCATCAACATAACATGGCACACCTAATCACCCAAAAGAATGACTGACAGGCCAGACTCAAGTTCTAACACACTCAGAATTAATTTCTCTTCAAACAGCATGTACAATTTCTCTCTAGTAGTTTAGGACTAAAAATATCATAGGGGATCTAAATTCTTTGTCTCTTTAAATAAACAAATGGAATCACTACTAATATACATTCTAGGGGGTGTTCAAGGTAACTATGTGTGTGTAAAATTGAGATTTTTATGAGCTTTCACTATTTACTTACACGGAATTACCACCCACAACTCTTTTTAAAAATTAATTAATTAATTAATTAATTTTTGGCTGTGTTGGGTCTTGTTGCTGCACGTGGGCTTTCTCTAGTTGCGGTGTGCGGGCTTCTCATTGTGGTGGCTTCTCTTGTTGTGGAGCACTGGCTCTAGACACACAGGCTTCAGTAGCTGTGGCACGTGGGCTCAGTAGTTGTGACTCGCAGGCTCTAGAGCGCAGGCTCAATAGTTGTGGCACACGGGCTTAGTTGCGCCGCGGCATGTGGGATCTTCCCGGACCAGGGGTCCAACCCGTGTCCCCTGCATTGGCAGGCAGATTCTTAACCACTGCGCCACCAGGGAAGCCCAACCCCACAACTCTTAAAAGTCTTTCCTTTGACTGTGAGCTCCCCCCTCCCTGTCTCCCAGGGCTTACAGTCTGTTTGCAAGAGATGTCCTAAAGTAGTATGTGACACTGTGCTTAAAATAAATAGCACAGACAATACATTTCCTAAATGCTTTGACAAAGGAGATTCTAACTGCTGAGGGGTAGGGTGGAAACTGGTTTTAAAGAGGAAGATGAGATGGACCTGAAGGATGTCAGGATTCTGAAAGGTGATGGGGGAGGGTCCTGCAGGCAGCCTTTCCATTTATGAAATATTTTTCACATCGACACTCATTTCTTTTGAGTCTTATAAAAATCCTAGAGGAAACCAAACACATCCTCAGTTTACAGACAAGAAAAGTGAGGATGAGAAGACTTGACTATGTAAGACTTGATAACAATAAGCAATGAGATGTCCAGCAGCCCAAGCTAGCGTGGGAGAGAATAAGGAAAATAATTCAACCAGAGCACAGAACTGTGACAGACCTAGCATTTAAAGGGTGAAAGAGACCGAACACCTTAAGACTAATTAGGGAAGAGTACTGCAACAGCCCAGGTGAGACCTTAACAAAGGCATGAATTTAAAAACACACAAATTAAATTGGTAACATTTGTTCTAAACTTTAAATTACCAAGAAAACAACAGCAAGGAACCTTATAATCCGTCTCAGGAAGGAAAACCTCTAACCAACAAATTTCCCAAATATCTACTGAGAATCCAAAGGGCATAATAATTTACCAACAAACTCTAATATCATCAGAGGTTTTAAACAGGCTTATAATGAACACTGGCTTTGTCAACAGTATTGCTGGAATCGCAAATTCACAAATTTCAGGGTTGCCTAAATAAAGAATACCTTTGTACACCTCAATGAGCAGTACGTCTTTACTAAGATTTCCAAAGATTCTTGATTTTCCATGCAGAACAGTTTGGTCAACTAAAGGCCGTTTTATTTCCATATTTAAGCCCTGACCCTGCAAAGAGCAAGGACCCAATGAACATTTGCAGAATAAATGAAGCCACTATCACAGGCAACTTTAATGCCAGTCTGTTCCTTCTCAAAATTTCGGAATCCGGTCTGGAAGAAAAACCTTTCACCGACAGTTCGCCAGCCTTCCCACCCGGGACCTTAATGTAAGCTCCTTAGGGTCATGTTTTCCCAAAGTAACGCCACAGTGCCATTTCCCGCAGATGACAACCGCTCAGTCCCTGCCATGTTAGCCTCCCCCGAGCCAGACCAGAGAAGTTGCGGGCACTGGGGAAGTCTCAAAGGGCCCTGGGTGGCGTCAGGGGCAGCATCTCCCGGGAAAGGGCTGCTCCCCGAGCCCTACTCACCGCGACCGGGAGGCCGTGCTCTGGGCCATCGGCGGCGTCGAGGCGGGGGGCCGGGGCGGGCGCCGGGGCCGGGGCCTGAGCTGGGGCCGGGGCGGGCGGCTGCCGGTGCTTGCCGGCGCGCTTGGCCTTGGCCTGGATGCAGCGCTGGTGGAGGGCGAAGGTGTGCTGGCGCTCGAGCTCCAGGCGCTCGGGCGATACGGCCTCATAGCGGGCCTCGCAGGTGCTGTGGTGGCGCCGGCACAGCTCGATGCGCCGGCGGAGGCGCTCCATGACCGCGCTGTGTCGCGGCAGCGCGAACTCCGCCATGGGGCAGGTGGGCAGCACCATGGGCCGCGGGCTGCACGGGCCGGGCCCGAGGAGGGCCTCTCGGGGCCGGCTGGCACGGCAGGCTCCGCTCCCCGCCGGCTGCCCGGCTGCCTCACGGCCACGCCATGGCCCCGCGAGCTGCGGAGCGGGCTCACGCGCGGCAGGGGTCTTCCTCTGGCCCCGCTCGGCCCAACCCAGGCAGTCGCTCGCTGCCCACCTCAGGCCTCGGCCTGTCCCCGCCGCCCCGGCCCCATTGTTTTCCGCGCCGCCACCGCCGCCGCCATCTTGAAATTGTTTTCAGGGCTCTCGGAAAAGGGCGGGGCTCCGGCAGGCGAAAGCGGCGTCACAGCTGATGAACAGGGACTGCGGCCAATCAGAGAAGGAAGAGCGGGCCGCCCGAGGGGCGGGGCCTAGCACGCAAGAGGCGCGCTGGGGCTGCTCCCGTGCGCAGTTTAAAAGGAACTCTCAAGTGAGGCGGAGGGAAGCAGGTGGGCGGGCTTCAGTCTTCCTCACCCATGTAAGTGACCGACAAGAGCCGGCTCTAAACGCCGCCTCACGCGGACAGGCCCTTCCGGGTCCGCCGCAGAAAGACGGGCAGTCGGCGCGACGTAACCCGCCAGATCCAGACGCTCCTGGCACCATAGCGCTTCATCATTTTATTCCTCCTGTAGCTTCTTAAATGCGGCTTTGATAAGCTAAAAAGTATCCACGGTTTTTCAGTGTCAGCTGTTTTCGTTCGACCTCACGGGTCACATTCAGCCTCACAATTGGTAAGAATTGTACACGGGTGAGGTGAAGGAAGGAAGAGGTTTCTTGCGCTGTTCTGAATCATCGAGACTATATAATCTTCCCTTATATAAAAGTTTGAACAAATTTCAGAAGTTCAATTACTACAACAAAAGCCCTAGCAGACAGGAAGAAGAGGATGTGAAGGAGTCTAGCTCCTTTTCTGGGGGCGGGGTGGGGGGTAGAACTGCAAAGGATGATGCTTCAGTAAAAAAACAGGGAGCCTGGCCTGCAAGCTTTACATTTAAAAGATGGTCTGTTAGGTAAAACTGAGTCTCAACAAAATACAACTAAAGACAATTACAGTCTAGTATTATACCTAGTAGGCAAAGGGAGTGGGAGACTGTAGGGGAAAAAAACAGGAGCAATGAAACTACAGACTGTCTCTGTTGGGCCAAGACAAACTAGAGACAGGTATTGGCACCCTAACTGCTAAAAAGTTAAACAGGAGGTGCCAAAAGGCTGCACAATGAGAGACACCATAAACAGCTCAAACTTTGGTACAGTAACTTATTACTAGGCCAATGAAAATGTTTTACTTTAAAATCAGAAGAAAAAATTGAGTCCTTATTCAAATAGTACTTGTTTTTATACAAATGCAGTAAAAAATACAAGTGGCCCACCAAGGCAAAAGTGCTTAGGGCTCATGAACACCATAACATAGTCTTGCTTTTATCATTCTTCAAACATAAATTTTACACCAGAATTAAATTTCTTTTCTAGTGGGAAAGATAATCGTAACTAGGAGCAGTACATTTTGTGTACTCTTCAGTAAGCAATTCAAAAGCCTAATAATACTGCATAAAAAAGTTATGGCCTAATGTTCAAAAATATCCCTGAAATATGTAGGAATATATAAAAGATGGAGTCTGATTCTGAACAAAGATTTATTTTCTAATAAATGTTTAAAAGTCGAATGGTTCCCATAAATCTCAAAGAATAATCTACAAATTACCATTCCCTTTCTGAGCTGCTATACCTATTATAGAACTGAAACTACTGAACCCCAATCCAGCAGGAAAAGGATGCAAAGCCTACTCTGAATTATATTCAAATCCACGTGGTGAGATGTAGTAATTATTTCACCGTCCATGACAGTTTCTGCATATTAGAAAATTTCATGTAGTAGTCAATTAAACGAAGATCAACCCTCTATTGAACCAGTAAAACACACAAATTGAAGGTTATTATGAAAGAAGGTCAGTCAAAAGCAGATGCTTAACACAGGGCTTTAATGTAATACCATTTAGTAACGCAACAATTTGAGAAAAGTGAAGAGTATTTTATGGATGAGAGAAACTGAGCAACACATCTGATGGAGTGGGCATTTTACAACAATGGGACAAATAACCAGCATGTAAAATCATAATGTAAGTGCCTTTTAAAGAGCTGAAGGGGCTTCCCTGGTGGCGCAGTGGTTGAGAATCCGCCTGCCGATGCAGGGGACACGGGTTCGTGCCCGGGTCTGGGAGGATCCCACATGCTGCCGAGTGGCTGTGCCCGTGAGCCATGGCCGCTGAGCCTGCGCCTCCGGAGCCTATGCTCCGCAGTGGGAGAGGCCACAACAGTGAGAGGCCCGCGTATGCAAAAAAACAAAAAAACAAAAAAAAAAAACACAATCGGTAGTTATTTGGGCTTCCCTGGTGGCGCAGTGGTTGAGGGTCCGCCTGCCGATGCGGGGGACACGGGTTCGTGCCCCGGTCCGGGAGGATCCCGCGTGCCGCGGAGCGGCTGGGCCCGTGGGCCATGGCCGCTGGGCCTGCGCGTCCGGAGCCTGTGCTCCGCGGCGGGGGGGGCCCCGGCAGTGAGGGGCCCGCGCGCTGCAGGAAAAAAAAAAAAAAAAAAAAAAAAAAAAAAAGATTTGAATACTGCTGCTGGTCATTCATTAATGTGTCAGACTTCTAATCAGAAGGCTGCACCTTCCACAAAGAGTGGAAAGAAAACCAAGAAATGACTTTTTGTTTTGTCTTTCTTTTTTTGGACAAACGTTGCTAAATTACCCTTGGAAAGGCAAATGAACAGTCTACTGATTTATACTTGTTATTCCACAGCTCAGCCGGAAGAAACCGTAATGTCAATGGAGGGTGAAGAAGGCAGATTTCTGGAAATGCAATGATCCCACACACTTGCTTCAAGGAGAAACCTGCAGACATATTTTCAGGTCTTGCTAAGTAACTGTTTATTTGCACTCAATACATTTGGGAAAGTCTGCTACATAGCTAAGGTCACTGTGACCACAGAACAACAGATGAAAAGGATAAAGCACTGAACAGTAAGAAAAATGCATCCCACCCTCATAAGAATTTAAGTGAACCAGTAAAAAACTGAAGATAAACAAAATAAACAGATACAGCCTTCATCTTTTACGAATATACTTCCTCCCCAATATCTCCCCAATATAAACACTCTGGAGTGTTTATATATTCAGTGCAAGGAACAGTATCATCGGTACATTTGAAACACCTCTGAAGAAACAATAAAGCTAAAAACAAAATCTAATTCTGAATACGTTTCAGTGTGGTGTAATAATGATGTTATTACACTATAGTGATGGGGGAGAGGCTGATAGCACCCATCTGCATTCCACATGAAAAAGCAAACCTAACATCATTTCTTAAAAATTATACAAGCCATGTACTTAAAAAAAAATTTGAACAGGACTACTTGATCACGTCATTTAAGACAGAACTGTTACATGAACTGCAAATAAAGACTTAAAAGATTTAGCAGCTACAAAAATCAGAAAACTCATGCTAAAAGTCACTCCTCCATAAATACTTTTAGCCTGTGTTCAATTACAGTCAATTCTGAATTGGCTCGCCTCTGGATTAGACTTCTAAAGTCTTTACACGGAGTAAAAGAAGTGGTAAAGATGAAGGACACTATTCTATCGTGTACTTTGACCCTGGAAAGGTGTGGGTCTGCTTAATAAAGGAAGAAGAAACATACACATAATCACAGTAAAGCTTAACACTATGCAGAGCTCATAAGCATTTTCAGCAACGGACTGCAAGCTGCGCTGTGAAGACAATGCATAGCAGAGAAGAAAGCTGGGAATTTGGGGAAATTGAGAAGGTAAAACAGTGTCAACACAGTGGAAGATGTGATGAAAACATCTGCATCTACTCTGGTAGCGTTCCTTAAGAAGCCACCTGCTTGAGAAGGCTGGAGCCCAGACACTCCCAGGGTGTGAAGAATGAATGCCCGAGCGCCACATTATGCCGCCTCCTCCACTAACTGCAAAGCTGTCTGGGAACTGAGCTGTTCCAAAGGCAAAAGAACACACATACTTCATGGCCTAACCAACATCAAGTGAAAAGTTATTTTCTTTTTGTATGTCTATTTTTAATACAATTTTAACAGAACCTTTATATAAATCTGGGCTTCCATCCAATCACTCTCCTCAATTTCCTTAGGAGGAATTGAATAATGGAAGCAAGCAAAACAAGATTATAACCACAAATGACTGCACTTTAAACATTATTATCAATTTTAAGGGACGAAGACACGTGAACGTTTTATAATACCAAACTTAAAAAACAAAATCAGTTACTTCAAATTCAGCCCCCTAGCATTTTTAAAGGTTGGTGTTATTTCTGCATGGACAGATTAATATATTAAATTAAGCCAAGATTTTTAAAGACTGACAAAGTTCTATCACTCTATTTTAAAAAACAAAGATGTTTAAAAACAAAAAAATACAAGTTAGTTGCTTCATGTTACATTTCACAACCATTATGTTAAATGCTTTCTTTCTACAGAAACAGGGTCCTTTATGTCACAACTGCAATTTACTGCTAGATGTTTAAAATTACACGGGCTAGTGTTCAGCTGGAACCTGTTGATGGTGACTCTGGAGGTTTTCTGAGTTTCAACCTAAGATGTGCCAGGTCCTCTCCTAGGACCCACACTTTGCAGGGGAAGGGCAGGGAGAGGAAATCACAGATCAAGTTCTTAAGATTGTTTCACTCTCTTCGCGGCTTTCTGTTTCTTGGTGATCTGTTCAAAATTTCATCCTCCTGTTGGTTGAAAAAACAAGAAATTCACTATAATTAGCATATTTTTTTAAAAAGTAAAAGTTCACCAAGTTTTCAAATGAGCCAGGCCGAGTATAACCCATCTGAGGAAAAACAGGAAAAGAAAAATGATTAGAAGAAAATGCATCAAAAACAATGTTGGCTCAAAGGTGGTGGGATTGTATGTGTTCTAATTCAGTCTTTGTTTTCTAAATCTAACCTATAAGCATTTTCTTTAAAGAGGACCAGACACCAGGCTTTCGCATGTTATCCTGCTTAATCCTGAATAATCCACTGGCCTGTGGACACATTAGTCCCACTTTGAGGCTGAGAAAGCAAAGATTCATCAGGACTGAAGGCTATCGAAGCTGAGTCCCATATAAAACTCAAGACTACAAACCCGGTGCTCTTTCTGCTCTACACACACTTATTGTGTGAGGAAGTTTGGGGAATATGAAAACAGACTGGCCCCTACCTGAAAGAGCTCTGCATTCTAGTTGAGACAGAATACGTCCACTGAAAACATTAACAGCATTGACCTTTATCAATAGAAGGGCAGAGTTGTGGTAGCTGTAAATGGAAACTGGGTAGTTTCCAGAAAGGATCAGAATGAAACAGCAGTGCTTAGAAAAGGGACCTTGGTAAGAAAGGTGTGGACTATTCTCTTTCCTTCATACCTCATATCCAATCCACCAGAAAACCCAGATCAGAAGCTCACATCCTTCTCTCCTATCACCCTGCTCTGAGCCACCATATCTTGCCTGGATTATTAAAGTAATCTCCTAACTAGGCTCCTTGATTCTCCCTGGTCTGTGAAAAACATAGCTGCCAGAGTAATCAGATCTGATCACTCCTTTGCCCCAAAGCCTAGAATGGCTGCCCATTTCACTAGGAGGAAAAGCCAAGCCCCTACAACAG
Organism: Mesoplodon bidens; assembly: GCF_964165515.1. NCBI lineage: Eukaryota > Metazoa > Chordata > Mammalia > Artiodactyla > Ziphiidae > Mesoplodon > Mesoplodon bidens. The sequence goes on along the minus strand of NC_138160.1, from coordinate 174,069,218 downwards.
CCTAGGAGGCCTCACCTAATCTGGAGCCTCCCCATGTTCCTTTTCTCCACCCTCTTAATCTACTGACCGTATTGGCCACCTAGACTACCACTTCAGGCCCTTGTACCGGCTGTTCTCTCTGCAAGGAATGCTCTTCCCATGGCCATCTCCATGGCAAAGTCCTTTACCTCTTTCAAGTCTTTGCTCAAATGTCACCTCTCCACTGAGGCCTACCCACCATCTTTAACATTACATACAACCCACCCCGCCTCCAGCATTTCTGATACCTTTTCCTGTACAACTCTTATTTTTCATAGCCCATTGCTTTTTAACATACTGTTCATTTACTTCCTTGTAACGTCTACTGCTTACTGTCTGTTTCCTTCCACTAGAATTTAAGTTCCCCAGACGTAGCGTATCTTTGTCTATCTTCTTCACTAACAATGCCTGGCACACAATGGGTACTCCACAAATATTTACTGAATGAACGAAAGAATGACTCCATCAGCAAGAGGGACAAAAATTCTAGAATGCAGTGATTTGCCCAATAAATATTTTCGAGGGCACAGTGAGGAGAGGGAGATGAGACAGAACTGTAAAATAATCATCTGAAGTTGCCACCTTAGAGAGCATTTTGTTAGTCTTTCCTTACCTTCTGTTTATTACAGAAAACCATTTTCAGCACAGAAAATACTTTTGAGATTCAGATGTAATTTGAAATTGAAAAATTTAGTTTTTTAGTGCTAAGAATTCCACTTTTACAAAATTGGCTGTAATGGAATTTTTACTGCCACAGCCATGGAAAATTATTACCCTATGAAAATACTCTCTACTTAAATGTGCCTTCACTGAGTTGCTTGAAACATTAAGATATACTCTCCCCCTTTCTATTACCTCTGCTTTAGGTTTCCTATCTTCCTCCTCTTGACTGACAGTGCCACCATCTTCTTCAACATCACTTTTTTGCTTCTCTTCTAAGACAGAAGACAAAGTAAAACTGAGCAAAATCTCATACTTGTTTTTGGTAACTAGAAAATCAGCATTAGAACACACCTCTAGAGTCTGAAACAGTCTTGACAGTAACTTGCTTATAAGGGTTTGAAACGTCTTCTTAGGATGTTGGTTTAAAGCAGATATTCTGGGGACTACTTCTTACCAAGTTTCTCTTCACCTTCCTCCTCCTCATCTCCCTTTTCCTTTTCCTCTTCCTTTTCTTCTTCGTCCTCCTTCACATCTGGTTGAGGAGCATCAGTCTTCTTGTACTCCACAGGACTGGCCTGTTTCTGAAATATTCCCCCAAAGCATGACAGTTTTGTCCACATTTTATGTATTACGTTACCATATAATTACTGAAGGCCTATGAGCAAACTTCTGTACAAAGGCTATACGCTGGGGTAGATACAAAGAAATGAGTAAGATGGAATTCCTGCTTGAGAGCTTCCTCTTCAGTGAGCATGTGTATGGTTCAAAGTAGAAGGAACAGTAGAAGCAAAGGGGTCAGGCAGGAATGTGCAAGTCTAACTAGTCAAAGGTGACTGAGGTACAGATATGCAGAATAGTGGTGGGGGATAAGGCTGGAAAGGAAGATCGGGGATCAGGTTACAAGACATCTTGAATGCAAGGTGAAGCATAATCCTCATTTAGTAGAAGTAGAGGGTCTAAACAAAATTTTCTTTGTTTTGATTGCATATAACAAAGGCTAAAGAATAAGGCTGTATCAGCCCTACATGTGTTTTGCGGGGGAAGGGAGGGTAGGGGTGCTGAGGGAGAAATGGATAATGAGAAATCAAAGACTGAATTATAAAGTATATGAATAGAAACAGCTATGCCAGAAGGAAAAGCTAGTTTGTGCCCAGATGGCTCAGTTTTATATCTCTAAGTTGTTTTTTTCTTTTCTTTCAGAAAGCGTCTGCCAAATGTGAAGGAGAGTAATATAGTAGGCTAATACTATTGGAAACCGAGGGGCTAACAATCCTACTTCCATCTGGGCACAATAAATGGCCACTGAAAGTAGTGAACAGGGTTTAAGAAATCCACACCAAATGTGGCCCAGTCACTACTGAGCTGCTACAAAGAAAAACCTCAGGCAACGTATCTTAGTTATTTTTAACAATATAAGAGTGAATCAAAATAAAAAAACAAAACAAAAACAAAAACGACTCATACCTTTCCAGAACAGCAGAAGAGGATGACAAGAAATACGGGCAGAGCTACGGTCAAAACGTAGACCACCCAGAGCCATGGGCGCTCCTCGGCTGCCTCAATCATCTGCCCCACTACACCTGGCTGAAAAACAAGACAGGACTCATTTCAAGTTTTGGCTTTTGACACTAAGTATAGGCTGTACTGTCCCACTGTTCAATTACTGCATGGCACTACCCAGGCACCTTTTTCAGAGGATTCAAGCCTAGATGTTCACACAATGTAAAAAGGAAATAAGAGAAAAATTTCGATTTTCCCGCTCTCTTTATCATCAAGGGGATTTCCCCTTCCTAGGTGTGAAAGCTGGCTTCTTAATCACCTACAAAGGTTTCCTTAACCTCAGGGACCGGTGAATGAAGAATTTCTTGATCTCAGTGTCTCTCCAATTCCCATCTTGGCCTTATGACCAATTATTTGAAAATTCCATTTATTGGGTGAACCAAGATTCAGTATTTAAGACTGTATTAACATACACCCTAAATGGCAAATTTTGTTACATATCTTTAAAAAAAATGCTTTTAAATTGGAGTATAGTTGATTTACAATGTTGTGTTAGTTTCTGCTGTACAGCAAAGTGAGTTAATTATACATATATCCACTCTTTTTAGAGTCTATTCCCATATAGGTCATTACAGAATAGAATTGAATAGAGTTCCCTGTGCAATACAGTAGGTTCTTATTAGTTATCTCTTTTATACATAGTAGTGTGTATATGTCAATCCCTGTTAAATGTATCTTAACACAATTAAAAAAAAAATACCCTACACATACCACAAATACAGACTCTAAAGCCATTGTATTAGCCTAATGAAATCATGTCCAAAGCCCCAGTATTTTGTCTTTAGCAGACAAAGGTCACTCACACTTTCTATGCCAACATCCCCAAAAAAGGGAAAAGACAAATCTTAGAAGATAGCTTTTCACAACAGAAGCAATTAGTTACCTGTAATAAAAGACACAAATGCACAAGAAACAAGCAAGCACAAACCTCAGCAGCCCCGTCCGCAGCTTTCTTCAGACCCCATCCATCACTGGCCCAATCGTCAACTACTCTTCGATCACCAGAAATAATAAAGTTGTCAAAAAAAATGTCTGAGGTCATAGACCACAGTTCTAAACCAATAGCACTAAAAGGAGTCATCTTGAAAGGCTCCAGATCTTCAAAGAAATCTGGGTTTGGTATTTTCCGGGGTTTCCAGATTCCCTAGAGAAAAATATTTTAAAAAATCATTTCAGATAATGATCATCACAAATTTATGGTGAACCTAAATAAGAATTAAGATGAATTCTGCATTACCTGCGAGTTAAGTGCTGACTTTGTAAAACTTAAGTAAGAGGAAGAAAACAATAAATGCTACTGATGCCTCTAAGACATCTGGACTCCAACTACTTTCAATTTCATCCATGACCTTGATCCAAACACCTTGCTCTACCTGGCACATTCCAACAGCCTCCACTCTTATCAACTAACTGCTTGTAGGAGTGGGAGCATAAATCAGTACAGACTCCTTCAGTAGTGATGTAAAATGTACACAATCTTCAACCAGATACTTCACCTCAGATAACTACCTAGAGAAATAGTTACCACGTATACTCAGACATTTACAAGGAAAATTACTGCAGCAAGGACTCTAAAAGCAAAAATGGCAATTCACCTAAATGGCCATTAACAAAACAGCTAAAGGGCAATTTTTAACTTATCTTATTGATTGCACAAGTATATTTAAAAACAGAAAAGTATATACATAGTGGATACATAGAGATACAGACCTACACTTTACATTTTGAAGTGTGACAGAGTAGAAATTAATGATTTTAAATAATTTGACTAGAACATAAACAGAAGTGAGACCAGGGTCTGAGGTGTTACATTTCCATAGTAAACTTGAAGCTTTAAAATATCACCACCTGTATTACCATCTCATTTGAACCTCACAGTCTTTTAATACTTGAAGATACTGAGGTCAAGCAATGAGCTGACTTGTGTTCCCTGACTTGTGGTCAGGGAACCAACTCCCATCACAATCCTCTATCCACCCTACCACAGAGATTGCCAAGTTGGATCCACATGGCAGCAGGTGCCCAAACCACAAGTTTTCCATTTTTTGTTTGCTTTTAAACACAAGTTACAAAGCAATTATGAAAGTTCTTTCTAGTTTCTAGGTTTACCTTTTCAACACTTAACACATAAGTTCTCTCTCAATTTTGAAGTTTACTTTGTTTTCAGCTCAATAGTTTGAATACAGGGGATCAACCTGGCAGCCTCACTACAGACAAAACTTCTACCTGAACACAAAGAGATCTATGAAACCACAGAGAGGTACAAACCTGGTAGTTAGGATTGTCAATCATGGGCGGCTTCCATTTGCCCTTATAATTAGGGTTGTCAATCATAGGTCGCTGCCAGACACCACACCCAGGAGCCGACTCACACTTAGGGTTGGCAATCTGAGGAGCCTCCCATTCTCCATCCATATCTTCATCCCTGTGGAGATAAAAACAAACTACAAATGGGTTCTGTGATGCAGGACTGTGAAAAGCTACCCCAGAGCTTCCCTGAAATCCTGCAGAAATTCTTTCACAATGTTGTACTACAGAGCATCATCTTGTTTCCACATATCCAGTAGTAAAGGTTTTTCATGACAGATGTGTTTAAAAAAAGAGATGAAAATGTAATCAGTTTAGTTTGTTGAGCTCTACACTTAAGTTTGAGCAGTTAGCTGTATTTAAGTATTAACTTCTACTTCAATAAAAAAAGCAGGCAATTTCGAAAGTTAATTAAAGCTCATACCAATCCTCTGGCTTCTCTGCATCTGGATCAGGTACATATTCAGGCTCATCATCTAACCAGCCTTCAGGCTTTGTGGCTTCTTCATCTGGAATCTTAGCAGGGGCATCTTCATCCCTTAAACACAAAAGAAAAAGCCAATTACTGACAACATTGGCCAGAGAATCACAATGTGGTCCCACTTTGTGAATCTTAAACAGGGCAATCTAAAAATATGTAGGCCTTACTTAATCAAAAAACTTAATACAGTTCCTCCTAGAAATATCTAAAATCATATACAAGGGCCTAGTATGCAGAATTTATAAAGAACTCTTACAACCTAATAATAAAAAGACAACTCAATTTAAAAACCAGCAAAGGATCTGAATAGACATTTCTTCAGACATAGAAATGCCCAATAAGCACATGAAAATATGTTCAACATCATTAGCCATCAGGGAAATGCAAACCAAAACCACAATAAGATACCACTTCATACCCAGTAGGATGGCTATAATAAAAAAACTGATAAAACTAAGTATTGGCAAGGATGTGGAGAAAATGAAACCCTCATACATTGATTGTGAGCAAGCAAAATGGTACAGCCACTTTGGAAAACAGTTTGGCAGTCCCTCAAAAAGTTAAACGTCATTACCATATGACCCAACAATTCCACTCCTAGGAATATACCCAAGAGAAATGAAAATGTATATTCACCCAAAAACCTATACATGAATGTTCATAGCAGCATTATTCATAACCATAGCCAAAAAAGGGAAACACCCTAAAATGTCAATCAAATGAGGAATGGATAAATAAAATGTGGTATTATCCACACAATGGAACAGTCTTCAGTCATAAAAAGGAATGAAGTACTAATCCATGCTTCAACATGGATGAGTCTTAAAAACATTATGCTGAGCAAAAGAAGCTAGACACAAAGGACCACATATTATATTATTCTATATCCAGAATGGGCAAATCCACAGAGACAGAAGGCAGATTAGTGGTTGCCAGGGGCTGGTGGAAGGGAGAAATAGGGAGTAACTGCTTCATGGGTATGGGCTTCTTTTTGGGTGATAAAAATGTTCTGGAATTAGACAGTGGTGATGGTTGCACAACACTGCGAACATACTGTAAAACCACTGAACTGTATACTTTAAAGGGTGGATTTTAGCATGTGAATTATGACTCAAACAGTTACCCTTAAAAGTTCATCAAGAAGTACCTAATTTCAAAGCTTTATGCAGTTATTGTTAGAGCCACTTTAGCTGGTAAGCAGAGACATCTTCTATTCTTGGTCAGGATTATGCTTGTTTTTGAACTTTGCTAGTTTAAAATTGTGTGAGAACTTAAACTTGTATATCATTCACTTCTCCACCTCCAAAACAAAACAGCTAGTTAAGGAATACAATACTGAACAAGGCTGAGTCAAAATCTAATGTTCACCAAATATACAAATAAACTCACCCACTACACCAGTGCAGCATAAAAGTATCAACTAGAATTTAACTGTGAAGCCTAAGAGGATACTTACAAGTGGAAGATCAGTTTTATCACTTCTCTTTGTTCACTTCCTGACATTTCCAAAAGTCACCACACCAGAGTTCAAAGATGGTCACATACAAGAGTACAACCCACCTGTTTTCTTTTCTTACCACTCTCCAATTTGCACCTTATGTAAAAGGCTACTCAATCTCCCTCACACGTGTTAAGCTCACTCCTATTCCTCTACTTTTGCACATGATATTCTCCTTCAACCAGGGAACACCATTTCCCATCTTCACCAGTTAGTTAACTCTTGCCCACTTTCAGTTCTCAATTTGATTTGCCCAACTCCAAGAAACTACGGAAGTTAGGTATACCTGGTGCTCTGGTCACAAGTAACACATGTTAGACCATTCACCCCATGCATGCCAACTTCAAGTGCCTGTGTCTCACAACTAGACTGGGAGTTGTGTATGCAGCTGGTGTGGTTTTGTATTCCAGTGCCCAACACAGAGCAGAGATCTCCTGAGTATTGTTTAAATAGGAAAAAGGTCATTTTTCAAATTAAAATTTAAAATTTTAGGACTCCAGCTTTAAATATGAATTCATAGAAGCATTGGAAAGGCCAGGCCAAAAGACCCGAGGTTCTGCCACAAACCAAGCGTATCACCACAGGCAAACTCTATCATCGGTTTCAGCATTTGGTGGCTTATAAAATGGTATGAGGCAGCCCAGATGATCACGATGGCCCTAGTGATCACTAGGTGGTCACTACTATTTTCAGCTATAGTAGTCTACATTTTTCCTAACATTTAGACTGCATCACAGATTATCCAAATTATCAGATTTCAACCACCATTCAACTGTTCAAGCCAAATGGAATGTATGAAATGCTCCACTGCATTCAAAGACAGGTCCCAAAGACTCACCAGTCATCCGGCTTGACAGCATCAGGATCTGGTATTTTTGGTCTTTCATCCCAATCTTCAGGCTTCCGGTCTTCTGGGTCCTCAATTTCACGTGAAGGATTTACAGGAGGAGTCATGTCATTTAACAGATTCCCACTGTTTACAACAGACTGGTCCACTAATATTTCAAAACTATTATCTGGATTCAAGACTGAAAAAATTAAATGCAATTTAAAAAAGTTAATTAGCCACTCATTCCCAAGCTCTCTTTACCACAACACAAACAATCATATTTCTAACAGAAAGCAGAAGCACGGCGTAAAGACTTTGGGCATTAGAACATGGTCATGGAGCCTTAGGCAAGTTAGCACGCTTTTTCCTTATCTGTAAGTCGTAAATGTTAGTTCTTCAGGTTTTTAGGAATTAAAACAAATGACAGGTAAAATTTTTACACACCAAAAGATTCCATGTATGAACATTAAAAACATCAAAAAACCCCAAAGGTACATAAACTAATGCAATATTGGTTTGACACAAACGGTTACACACCAGTCAACAGGGAAATAAGTTTATTTATTATAACTGTCCCCCAACAGAAAAGGCCCACTTCCTCATTTTTTGAGTTGGTACTACCACTATGTTGCCCAAATTTCAAAGTACACAAAATTTCAATTACAGTGGTTTATTAAACCACGTGTCTACTCAGGTTGTACTTTTGGAATCCAGTGAAGAATGCAAACATTATTTTAAATCCATAAAGGTATCTTAAGTGTGAATTATGCTAAAGCCTGGATCCTACATCTAAATGCCTAATAGGCAACTGACTAGGTCACAGCACATCCAGAGTACTATGGAAAATGACAGAGTACTATGCTGCTATCCTCAATGACAATGAAGGTTATCAATGTTATCAGTGTTATCTACTCTCACAGAAAGATTCTCATGCTTTTGTGAAGAGAAAAAGTGAAATATAGCACATTTAACTTTTAATAAAAATTACACGTGTCTATACATATATACATGTTTATTCACATAGAGCCAAATACATATCACAGTGTTGATATTTCAGATAATTTTAAATGTCTTCTTTTTGCTTTCTTTTTCCTTTTAAATTCCTATGCTGAATATATATTACTTTTGTTATAAAGAAGAAAGGTTATTGCATTCTTTAGGAAAAGAGGCATGTCTATATGTGATCTCAAAGCAGCAGGAAAAACTTCATTAAATAAAAAGACCCATTCCAATGTCCAAATGATTAACCTCAACTGTCTAGGTGTTGGAGCGTCCAAACAAGTTCAACCAGAAGATACTTTGAAAAAAACTGTACACATATTTCTATTGTATGTCCTATAACTTAACATCTCATCAACAAGAAAATAAACAAAGGGAGGAAACGATAGGTGAGGATCAAGCAAAGAAGCTCTTTATGGGACATACAAGCTTATTCTTAAAATTGTTTCAAACCCTAGCTCTCAATTCAACCTAAGGAAGAGACGTTTTAGTGCTGAGAAATTAAGTTCTTCTCACTACTAAGATATTAAGTCAACAGAGATTCTTATTTGCAGGCTTACAATCTTTAAATTAAATGGATGATAAATGTGTAGTGCCATAAAACCCAAAATTTATTAATAGTTTTTCTTACTTAATGTATAAAGATGTGTTTTCTTATCAGTAAAATAGGTCTTCAGATCTGCATCTGGCCTCTTAGCATGCTTTTCTTCATATACACCCGTTTTGGGGTTTTTGTGGCGAAAGATGAAGTGCAATTTATAGTCCTCTCCACATTTATCTGGACCAAACATAATCGTGTAAGGGGTCTTGTCGTGGAACTGATCCTTCAGAAACAAAAATGGATTAAGTAACTCAAAGGGTTGAAAGGCAACCTTTCAAAAGTGTGATACGTCCTCTTATAAAATTCCAAATAGTGTCCTATTAAAGGAACAGTTTATTCATTTATGAGGTTTGTATAGATACCAGTGAAAAGGAATAACCAGAAATTACCGGGAAATTTTACATGAGAATGTATGAAAGTGCTTAAAAACACAAAATAATGTATATACCTAGATAGTTACTGCTTCTTTCATAAAACAAAGAAATAAGTTTGCTAAAACTAAAAATTACACAGGACAGAAACCAAGGATAAAACAAAACAGCTTTGAAATTTACATTTCAAATAAAAAGCACAGAAATGTCAAAGTCAGTATTTCAAACCTCCAAAATATTTCAACAGCAGGAGAAACGGCCTTATTTTCACAGGTCTTAGAAAATTTTCTTTCCTTTTCTCTGAGATTCTTAAAAGGTAACTGCGGGTGGCCACATAAAGACATAGGAAGTACCTACCAGGTTGAGCTCTGGGGTTTTGGAAAGTAGCTTCACATAGGCACCACCACATTCTATTCCATTTTGGAAATTAACCTCATACCTAATTTCAGAGAGAAAGGCAGAGGCCATATGGCATTTAGAAAGATCAAATTTCTTAATTCATTTCCCTTTCCCCCACTTTGGTCACATGTTTTATCACAGGTCAAATGTGAAGATTCCATCTTCTATTGTTATACTTACCCAATCCCCCAAAATTAAATTAAGTAAAAGAAAATTAAATCTTAATGCAGATTGCCAGTAAATACTGTTTGCAAAATCCAGAAGTTCATCTGCTATCAGTAGGAAAAACAGCTGATTTATTTCAAAATAATTTACTGGGCATGAAAAAAATGTTACATTACAGGATGCTTAAATACATCCTAAAATTCCTACTGTAGCATTTAATTATTCTCATAATTTCTTTTTACATAGAGTAATAGTTTTATAATATAATGTCTTCACTCTTCCTAGAAAGGGTCTCTCAAGCAAGTGTTTCACTCACTGAATAATGAGAGGCTTGGTATCAAAGATGAAGGGCTTGTTCAGTTTAGCAGAGATAGCATGATGCTTGGCTCGAGACATCAATACAAGTCCTTTATCGCCTGGAAGTTTTGTTTCCTTCATTTCATCTACCTCCCATTTTCCTGCAAGACAACAAAAAAGGTCCCACTCCCTAATTACACCTCTGAAGATCCTGAAATCGTAACAAACAAAACTCCAAGCTGTGCAAATCCATCATACTGACAAATGTTTAACATGTTCCATTTACCTCTGAGAGCTGGTCTATTAATATTAAACACACATAATTGACAAATATTAGGATATGGTTTTTAAAAACCTATAGCACATTCATTCTACCAATGCCTAGAAAAGACCTTCCATTTCCAAAATACAGCACCATGGGTAATAAATTATCTTTCCATTTTATGGTGTAAAAATAAACATTAAACAGGTCTAACCCTATAAAATATAATGGAACACACAAAGAAAGCAAACTTCCAATGAAAAATCTTAAAATGTATACCTACTCCTTTTAAACTAGTCTTGAGAGATACTATGGAAATACATCAAACATCAATCTGCTATTATATCTAAATCAAATGCAACTCTCACCATCATATTTGGCAATTTCGTCATCAGTGTCATCTTTCTTGGCTTTGGATAAAATCCACCTGTAATTAAGACATACCCCTAAATTAAGATTCAAATTATAGTTGGCCTGTCAAAAGAAACAATGTAAAGAATAATAAAAACAGGAACTATACAGCTCTTCTTAGCCTACCTAACCACTCTACTTTCAACTTTTAAATGTGTCATTCAAGTAGTGATAATATATTGTACTCAACTCAAAAACCTGTAAGAAAAAGTACCAAACCCATGAAATAATTTCACCTTTTAAGACTCAAGAGAAAACAACTTTCTCAAAGAACAAAATACAGGGTGAAGGGGAAAGAAATGAAAGCAAGAACCACATGTTCTAAAACACTATTTTCCTAAAAGGGACGAAAGATATAAAATAGTTAGACATTTCACTATATAAAATCATATCCAAAAAGGAATACACTATTCCATCTTATTTATATGATGTCTGCCTCTAAGATTTGTTTCCCCTAAGGAACACTTACCCTGACAGAGTTCCTCTGTCAAAGCAATCAGCAAAATACACTTCCCCTGTTGGAACTGGAGCTTTGTAGGTGACCTGTGTTAAATATAAAAATGAATTAAGAATTGTAATATTCAGCAACACTCTTTTCTCAGTAGGATCTATTCTCTTGGTTTGCTTTCAAACTTTCATAGCTGGCCCTCGAATTCAATCCATATAACTTATCTCTGGGACAATATAACAAAGGCTGACAGAGATATCAATAAAAAGTTTAGCAAATGTTGCTTTCCCTGTGATAAGGATCCAAAATTTACCTTCATCCTTTGATTATCTCAAGAGGCAAAATGAATAGAGTCAAAGACCACTTCAAACCTTTGGAGATGGAGGAGTGCTGGCATCTGCTTTCGGTTTGGAGTCTTCCACCTCTTCAATGACATCGTCAAGGTCATCCTCAATGTCAATCACATCATCTTCATGTCCATCATGAGCCTGAACCAGAGCAGTTCCAAGGACCAGTAACACACACAGCAACCGCTTCCCTTCCATGATCTAAATATAAAAAAGGGTACAGGTAAATGTATCACCTCCTTTTAAAAATTGTATAAGACCACTAACCCCTCTCTTATCTAAAATTAAGGCTTTCAAATCAGAACTTCATTATATTTCAGTTTACAGACAAAGAAAGTGAACCCAGAATGATAAAGCAGTTTTCCTAAAACCAGTTAGTTAAAAGATTCAATTTCAATAAAAATTTCAAAATAAAACTCAAACATAAACAGGTGTCCCCATATAGAATATCATGTTGGCTACGCAAATTTAGGGTGTTCAGATACAATTTCAAACTAACTTCCTGCATTTGTAAAGAGCTCTACAATGGACAAAGCCCCCCTTACAGGTTAGTTTAAATGAGTTAAAACAGTACAATGAAGTAACAGAAGAGCTAACTAGCCTCAAATAAAACACTTAATTTAGATGCTGCTGCTCTTGTCCAAAGACCATCGAGTGTAGGTATGGTTTTAAATTAGTGTCTTAAGACTCAACAAAAACATATATTCAACCACAGACCAGCTATCTTTACCTCTTATTTTCTAAGCCTGTACGTGCCTTACGTATTGTATTAGACTGTCATGGATGGTAGTCGGTGCCTTTCCCCAAACCGCAGACCTAAAGATAGAAACACTGAGCCACATGGATGCACAAAAAGATTTGGTAGTAGGTAGTAGAGCGTTTCAATTGTCCAAGACGAAAAGAGTCCTCTCTGGAGATGGATGGAGGTGAGAGCTGCGCCACAATGAGAATGTACTTAGTGCCACTGAACTTAATGATGGTCAACATGGTAAGTCCTGTGATAAGCGCTTTTACTACAATAAAAAAGATTTTAGGGGCTTCCCTGGTAGCGCAGTGGTTAAGAATCCGCCTGCCGGGGGTGGGGTAGTGGGAGTGCTTGTGGTGGGATGAATTGGGAGACTGGGATTGACATATATACACTAATATGTATAAAATGGATAACGAATAAGAACCTGCTACATAAAAAAATAAATTAAATAAAATTCAAAACAAGAAATCTGCCTGCCAATGCAGGGGACACGGGTTTGAGCCTTGGCCCAGGAAGATCCTACATGCCGTGGGGCAACTAAGCCCGTGCGCCACAACTACTGAGCCTGTGCTCTAGAGCCCACGAGCCACAGCTACTGAGCCCGCATACCACAACTACTGAAGCTTGCGTGCCTAGAGCCCTTGCTCCGCAACAAGAGAAGCCACCGCCTTCCCTGGTGGCGCAGTGGTTGAGAATCTGCCTGCCAATGCAGGGGACACGGGTTCGCGCCCTGGTCTGGGAAGATCCCACATGCTGCGGAGCAACTAAGCCCGTGAGCCACAACTACTGAGCCTGCGCGTCTGGAGCTTGTGCTCCGCAACAAGAGAGGCCGCGACAGTGAGAGGCCCGCGCACCGCGATGAAGAGTGGCCCCCGCTTACCGCAACTGGAGAAAGCCCTCACACAGAAACGAAGACCCAACACAGCCAAAAATAAATAAATAAAAATTAAAAAAAAGAGAAGCCACCGCAGCGAGAAGCCCGTGCACCGCAACAAAAAGTAGCCCCCACTCGCTACAACTAGAGAAAGCCTGCGTGCAGCGACAAAGACCCAACACCACCAAAAATAAATAAATTTATTTAAAAAATTAAAAATAAAATTTAAACACTGCTGATTCAGTAGACGTGGGCTGGGCCCAGTGGGCTAGGACTTCACATTTCTAACGAGTTCCAGGGGATGCAAAGGCTGCTAGCTCAGGAATCACACTTTGAGAACCACTGATAAGGGTTTATGAATAATCAATTTGTGCTTTGTTTTCCAGCTAATAAAAGCACTTTCACATAGGCACACTGTTTCGCATAAACCTCCCTTGACGTATTACTCTAATTTTACTTTACATATTAATAACAAAGACTTAGTAAAATGAAAATAACCCAATCATTTACTCATTATCACAACCAATAAGAGTCAAAGAATTCATATCCCATATTTCTATTACGCTAGACAAAATGTAGTTGAATACTGAGGAGGTGTGATAGAGACAGGACAGGAAGACTAGTCAGCAAGGGTACTAAAGGGAGTGGTCTGGAATAGGGGATTCAGGTAGGGTTTAGTGAGGGAAAGTGCAACTACAGAGCAGCCAGCCCTGGTTGGTGGACCAAAGATCCTGAGAAATGAGGCATCTGTGTGGGGGAGGCAGAATGACCCAATGAAAGGAAAACAGTTTTCAGGTAGCAGAAGGCTACCATCCCTGTCAGGAACAACAAAGGGATAGGGAGTCTCCAGCAAACTTCAGGAGATGCACTTTGCTCCACCACCATTTCCCCTACACCCTGAGTTGCAGGACCCAGTTTTTCAGAAGTCTTAGGCACATATCTGTTAACCTTCACACCATCCAGAGGGTTGTTAAAGCTGTGGAGGAACCACTACTGCCAAACCATGGTAGACCGATTCTCATAGCTGTGCACTGATGATCCTAAGCCACTGCTAGTTTTACATATGCTATTTCAACATTTGTAATTTGCCAATACTCCCGAGAAATTGCTATAGCAAACAGGTCTAGTTCCAAGAGCCACTATGAAGCCAGCCCAAACATTTCAAGTTTTGTTAAAGACCTGGTCACACTTACAAATAATTCAAGACAATATATTTTAAGGTGATCTTAATTCTCTGCTTCGTTAATGAAAACCCAATATTACCAAGAAACAAAATCCACCCTCTTTTCAATCCTCCTACCCACACTCCTTATATCAAATGGAGTCCAAAAAGGATGTTGCACTATTATGCTTTACAGCTGAAACATAGGAGAAATTTTAAGTGATCTTGGGTTTGACAATGAGCTTTCAATACAACATCAAAAGCAAGATACATTATTTGCACAGTGTATCTTTTCCAATTCTTTTACTTTCAACCTTTTTGTACCATTATTTTTTGTTTTTTTAATAAATTTTTAAAAATAAAAAAAAAGGGCTTCCCTGGTGGCGCAGTGGTTAAGAGTTTGCCTGCCCATGCAGGGGACACGGGTTCAATCCCTGGTCCAGGAAGATCCCACATCCCGCAGAGCAACTAAGCCCATGCGCCACAACTACTGAGCCTGTGCTCTAGAGCCCTTGAGCCACAGCTACTGAGCCCACGTGCCACAACTACTGAAGCCCGCGAGCCTAGAGCCCGTGCTCTGCAACAAGAGAAGCCACCACAATGAGAAGCCCACACACCGCAACGAAGAAGAACCCCCACTCGCCGCAACTAGAGAAAGCCCACACGCAACAATAAAGACCAAACACAGCCAAAGATAAATAAATTTTAAAAAATAAATAAAATAAAACAAAACAATGAGATACTATACACCTATTACCATGGCTAAGATTTAAAAAACTGGCAAGGATGTGAAGTAACGGGAACTCTCATTTCACTGCTGGTGAAAATCCAAAATAGTACAGCCACTCTGGAACACAGTTTGGCAATTTCTTACAAAGCTAACTACAGACTTACCACAGGATTCAGCAATCATGCTCACAGGTACTTGCCCAGCTGATCTGAAAGCTTACGAATGCACAAAAACTCGCACACAAATGTTTATAGCAGCTTTATCCATAAGCACGCAAAACGTGAAGAAACCAAAATGTTCTTCAGTAGGGGAATGAATAAACAAACTGTAGTACACCCGTACGATGGAATATTGTTCAGAAATTAAAAGATGAGCTATCTAAAATGAATCACTTTGCCATACAGCAGAAATCAACGCAACATTGTAAATAAACTATAAACTATACTTCAATTTAAAAATTTTTTGGCTAGCAAGCCAAAAAAAAAGACTTGGATGAATCTTTAATGCCTATTGCTAACTGAAAGAAGCCAGTCTGAAAAGGCGACATGCTATAGAATTCCAATTAGATCACATTCTGAAAAAGGCAAAACTCTAGATACCAAAAAAAAAAAAAAAGTCAGTGGTTGTCAGAGGTTTAGGGGAGGGGGCCAGGTTGAATAGGTAAGCACAGGGGACTTTCTTAGGCAGTGAAACCATTCTGTATGATGCTATAATTATGGATACATGACACTATCCATCTTTCAAATCCCATAAAACTTTATAGCACAAAGAATGAATCTTTATGTATGAAAAAATTTTTTTTTAATATATTTTTTAAAACTTATTTATTTATTTTTGGCTACATTGGGTCTTCGTTGCTGCATGAAGGCTTTCTCTAGTTGCGGCGAGGGAGGTTACTCTTTGTTGCGGTGCACAGGCTCCTCATTGTGGTGGCTTCTCTTGTGTGGAGCATGGGACCTAGGTGTGCAGGTTTCAGTAGTTGTTGCACGCAGGCTCAGTAGTTGTGGCTCGCGGGCTCTAGAGCGCAGGCTCAGCAGTTGTGGCACACGGGCTTAGTTGCTCCATGGCATGTGGGATCTTCCCGGACCAGGGCTCGAACCTGCGTCCCCTGCATTGGCAGGTGGATCCTTAACCACTGTACCACCAGCGAAGCCCCATGTATGAAAATTTTAAAAAAATCATTGAAGAGGTTGAGTGATCCAAGGATGGCACACAGGATGTGACAAAACAATCTAACTGTATTACGAATATACGAAACAACCTCACTGAACGGGGTGGAGGGGAAAGATGTTAACCTAAGTAACTCTGGAAATGAGTGGAGTCTGTAAAAGCAGACTGCACAAAAGCACTGTTCAAGTTGAGTAAGTTGTTTCACATGAATATACAGGTTAACAATTCGAATACTGCTATATATGTATATCAAAATTTAACAACTAAATAAATGGATTGTGGGAGCCACTTTCAGTGTTGGGTGTGTGTATTTTACAGATAAGCAAGGGAAAGAGGCTAAAATAATCCTCATGGTAATGGGTGAGAGAGACTATAGTATGAATTCATGTTTATCTTAATATACAGAGGGTTACACGGAGAAGTATTTATAGATATGTGTACATATACCAGTTAGTATACACACATATATTTCCTTGCTCTGTCAGCTAAGAGGGCATACAAGAAACTGCTACACCCCAGTAGCAATAAATACACCTAGTAGCAAGGATCTTGGTTTCCAATATCGTCTCCAATAAAAGGAAACAGTGTTCCTTGGCTGACTCTAGGATTAGGGCAGGAAATATACAAGACGAGCCTGGAGCATCTTGTAGTGCCACAAAGGGAAGTGTTCAAAACAAAAACAAAACACCCACAGTGATGGGGGCTATGTCAGAGGAACGCAAGACAAAGCAATGGCCAAAGCTAGAACAATACAAGCAACAAAATAAGTGGTACTGGATTATACCTCAAAGTATAAAATAAATGCCCATGAATCTATACAAATATATTACTGAGTAAATAAATAAATGAGGAAGAGACAAATTTCCCATGAAGAAACATTCCAAGTAACAGATGTATATACTCCACTGTCAAGGAGGTGGAACATAACCCCCCACTCCTTACGTGTGGGCTACACGTAGTGGTATTGATGTCCTTCCAAAGAGCACAGTATGGAAAGGGGGAAAAAACAAGAACTTTACAGTGGAGAAACCTAGCAAACACTACCTCAGCCAGGTGATCAAGGTCAACATCCAAAGTAATAGGTCATGTTGATAGTATGTACCCTTGATACAATGTGATGAAAACAGTACTTTAACCTCTGTGGTCTTCTTCCCAAAAATCCATATTCCCTCTCATCATGAGAAGAACATCAAGGAAATCCCAATAGAGGGACATGCTACAGACTAATGTGACCAGGAGTCCTCAAAATACGTCAAGGTCATCAAAAAACAAAGAAAACCTTAAAAGCTGTCACAGCCAAGAGGAGCTGAAGGAGACATGACGACTAAATGTGATGTGGTATCCTGGAGCAGAAAAAGGGCAGCAAGTAAAAACAAAGGAAATCGGAATTAAATATGGGCTTTACTTGGTAATTATTCATCAATACTGGTTCAGTAATTATAATAAATGCACTATACTAATGTTGTTAGTAATGGCAGAAACTGGGTATGGGGTATATGGGAATGCTCTGTACTATCTTTAAAAGCTTTTTGTAGATCCAAAACTATTCTGTAAAAATTAGTTTATTGTTTTTTTAAAAAGATGTTCCATTATTATGCACCAAATGTGACTGATCTGCCAAAAACCAGTTATTGGCAGAATCAGGATCAGAGGCCAAGTCTCCTGTCTCCCAATACCTTGCTTGGTAGTTCTATACTGGTTTTGTCTTAGAAACACAAAATGATTTTTCACATTTTAGTGTCTAAAAAGATTTCAGAAGCTTTTTTCTCCCTTTAAAACCCTTCATTTGGGGACTTCCTTGGTGTCACACTGGTTAAGACTCCATGCTCCCAATGCAGGGGGCCCAAGTTCAATCCCTGGTCAGGGAACTAGATCCCACACGCATGCTATAACTAAGAGTTTGCATGCCACAACTAAGGAGCCCACCTGCTGCACGTAAGACCCAGCACAACCAAATAAAAATAAATAAATACTAAAAAAAGAAAACCTCTTCATTTGTCTTAACATTTTCAGACTCCTAAGCAGAGAGTGTATTTCTCTGTTGTCACCCACTATTTCTAAGATTATCAATAGGAAATATGTAACAAGTAGCTCAACAACAAAGTAATAATGCTTTTAAAAAACAAATAGCACATCTCCCCCACCCCCAACTTGCCCAAAGCCACAGAGCAAGTGATTCCTAGATCCAGAATGCTCAGGAATAAAAGTGAATGAGGAAATTAGGTACCTTTAAACCGAGTAACTTTCCAGCAGTAAATAAACATTTACCACATTTTCTAAGTTTCTTCTACTTCACAGTTCATGCTCACTAAGCTACATTAGCTCCTCTAGTACAAGATTTCTCATATTCCTGAATGCCATTATAGCAGTTTCTCCCATACTTTTACTTTCTGCTTGAAAGCCATCATTTTCGTGGAGCACTTCATTTCCTGGTTTTCTTCCAAGAGCCATTTTCTCGCTCTAATTTTTTTATCACTGCAAGACTGTTACTCTACAGCAGTGCCCCTTTGAGCTAGGGTGCAAATGCTGGGTGGATGTCTAACTCATGACTAAACTACTTAATGCCACAAACTGTCTCACAGTAGGCCCATTTAAATTCCTGTCTTGGCCAAATTACAAATTACTTACAGGCATAGACTTCCAGGAGAGCCAGCAATTAAAAATCAAAACCACGAACAAGAAAATCTTTTAATATTTATGAGTCTACTGAAGTGAACTTTTCTTAAAAATACCTCGTTATATGTAAATTTGAGTTTTGTGTGGCTTTATCTTACGATATTCCTTAACTAGAGCAGAGGCTAAGTCAATAAGACCAATACTATGAGGGCCAACACTATATAGTCCAAGTTCTGATTTCTGTTGATCCAGAACTTGATCTACAAATAAAACTTACAATTTCTAGGTTCTAGAGAAGTGAACAGACTGCACTTCCTTCAAATACTCATCAATAAATCTCTCAGCTGGACTTATCTTTTTTTTTTTTTTTTTGGCCGCACAGCACAGCGTGCAGGACCTTTGTTCCCCCACCAGGGATCGAACCCAGGCCCTAGCAGTGAAAGCACCAAGTCCTAACCAACGGACCACCAGTGAATTCTCTCAACTGGACTTTTAATAAATGCTGGGTGGCAGAGTTCAAGACTGTTTTCTGGCAGTCACAAGACTGAACTGTCGGAATTCTGTGTTGCAAAGTGTTAAAGGAGAATATATCTGATGCCCATCAGAAAACCCAGCACATGTTAGAAACTAAATGAATGTTTGCTGATGATAGTGGTCAATTCCACGTGTCAACTAGTTACCAAGGATTAAAAAAAAAAAAGTCTGACTTTCAGGATCAATCTATATAGGGTGTCCTTAAAGTCTGGAAACATAAAAAGTATTTGCCCATGTTTTCAGAGTTTATGAATATTCTGTAGTATTAGTTCTATTAATCAAATGTTGGGGGTTTTGGGGGGATAATATCAAAATAAACCCATAACCTTTTAACTAACTAGGAAAAAATGAGCATAGGTATGTTAGTACTACTTAACGCTCTAGCTTGAGTATTTTCCTTCTATTAAAAAAAAGTCAAAACAGTAAAAATTTCAAAAATGAATTAGTGTCATGATAAAATTGCACATAACTATGTACACACAAGGGCATATAAAACCTGGAGAAATCTGAATAAGGTCTGTAGACTGTACCAGTGCAATTTTTACCTAGTTTTGATATTTTACAGTAGTTATCTATCTATACTACTACTGGGGGAAGCTGGGTGATGGGTACAAGAGACCTCTCTGTACTATTTTGCAACTTTCTGCGGGTCTATCATTATTTCAAAATTAAAAGCTTCTTTTAAAAAATTTATTACTGGATCAGTATAGAGGGTTCTTTAGACTTGACCAAAGTTGTCTAGAAAACACCTTTAAATTCTAAAGCATAGAAGTACAGAGGAAGACTCAGAAGTGAGTTGGATTAGAAATACGAACCTCTTACTCCCTTCCTTCCAGTTAATAAGTGTTTTGTTTTTAATAATAAAATATAATTATCCACGTATATCCAAGTCAGAGAAGCTCTACGCCCTGGGATCACATAGACAAATGTACACAAAGCCAAGAAAAGAGGAGCTAAACATATGCACATCTGTAATATACGTTTATAAATAATACGAATGATTTCTGACTTGCTTCTCAGTTTCCCAAGGACAGAGCAAAAAGCCCAGTCCTCAAAATCTGAGTCAGAAGGATGCTTCAAGAGAAACGAATCTCCTCACTTTTAATGTTTCAGTTCACTCTTTTAACTTTTCAAAGAGTGAATTTATCTTGAATTCCAGAGATGGAAGTTTTCTATTTTAAAAACTGATGACTCGGAAAATGAACTCCTTATACAAAAGGCAGTATGGTGTGTGTGTGATGGTGTGGGCTGGCAAGTCAGAGAACGCTGGGTTCTAGACTGTCCTGATCCTCTTTGCGGCCTGGGTCAGCTTATTGGATTTCCAGGAGTCTTTTTTCCCTATTTTATAATGTAGCTAGTGGTATCAGTGGCTCGAAGGCTTGCTGTGAAAATATAAAAGGATAATACAAAGTCTATCAGAGTCCAGTACTTCATAGGAGTTCCCAAATGGTTTATTCTTTGATACAAAATTAGTACAACCACAGTGAATACATTTTCAATTCCCAGAATGGGCCAAAAGGTAACTGTGCCCGTACACCTCCTATATTTCAACAAAGCTGAATGATTTTATGTAACAAGAAACACTAGCTTTCCTCTGATTATAGTCTATGATTTCGTCTTTAACTCTTCCTGGCAACGGTGTATATACAAGTATAGCATTTGGACAGGGAAATATCCCTATTTATCTGTGATTTCCTTTTTTCCTGCTCTGCCACCAATTTTCTTTATGAATTCTCCCAAATTTAACTTATTTTTGGTTAATGATAATTCTGTTCTCAGCACACATTCTAAAAAAAGTCCATATTAGTTTCCTATACACATTTAATAAGGTACATGAGACTTCAACTGAACACAAAATATTCTATTTAACGGAAACAGACACATTCTGCATTGAATGTTAACAAATCCAAAACGGATCAACTTTACGAATGGGCAAGCGCTAAAGAAATATATATATTTGTCACCTCTCATTGGCAGAATCTTTATGCTCAGTAAGGGTCCATTCAGAAAAAAAATCTTTAAAACAAAGGGAGGCTCAAATTAGTTTTAAATTAAAATTAAACTTTAATATTTTCAAGTTAGCCTCGTTTTGCATCTATTTTCATAAAAGATATTGGTCTACGGTTTTCTTATGAAGTCTTTGTCTGGTTTTGGTATCAGGGTAATACTGGCCTCATAGAATGAGTTGGAAAGTGCTCTCTTGTATTTTTGGAAGCGTTTGTGAAGGACTAGTGTTAATTCTTCCCTAAGTATTTGGTAGAATTCACCAGTGAAGCCATTTGGTTCTGGGCTTTTCTTTGTAAGACTTTGCTTCTTAAAAGTAGTTAGGAAATTTCACCTCTAATTCCTTTAATCCATGAGTAATTAGAAAGAGGAACAGAAGGAATCCCACAGAAGGGATTATTTGTCTCTTAAGAGGGCTGAGGAAGTTCCTTTCTATTCCTAGTTTGTTGAGTGCTTCTATCATGAAAGGGTGTTGCACTTTATCAACTGCAATGATCATGTGGTTTTTGTCCTTTATTAATGCAGTATATTACATTCTTTATTATAGTTTGGTGAACCAACCTTACATTTCTGGGACAAATCCCACTTGGTTGTGGTGTATAATTCTTTTTTTTTTTATATAATTTTTAAATTTTATTTATTTACCTTTGGCTGCATTGGGTCTTCGTTGCTGCACGCGGGCTTTCTCTAGCTGCAGCAAGTGGAGGCTACTCTTTGGTGCAGTGTGCAGGCTTCTCACTGCAGTGGCTTCTCACTGCAGAGCACAGGCTCTAGGTGCTCGGGCTTCAGCAGTTGTGGCCCTCAGGCTCAGCAGTTGCGGCGCACAGGATTAGTTGCTCCGCGGCATGTGGGATCCCTCCAGACCAGGGCTCAAACCCGTGTCTCCTGCATTGGCAGGCAGATTCTTAACCACTGTGCCACCAGGGAAGCCCTATAATTCTATATGTTGCTGGATCCCATTTGCTAGCATTTTGAGGATTTTTGCATCTATTTTCTTAAGGGATACTGTTCTATGTTTTTCTTTTCCTGTGAAGTCTGTCTGGTTTTGGTATCATGGTAATATTGGCTTCACAGAACGAGTTGGGAAGTGTTCCCTCTTCTATTTTTTAGAAGAGTTTGTGAAGGATTGGTTTGAGGCTTTCCTTTGTGGAATTTTACCTCTTAAAAGTAGTTAGGGGCCTCCCTGGTGGCGCAGTGGTTGAGAGTCCGCCTGCCGATGCAGGGGATACGGGTTCGTGCCCCGGTCTGGGAGGATCCCATATGCCGCGGAGCGGCTGGGCCCGTGAGCCATGGCCGCTGGGCCTGCGCATCCGGAGCCTGTGCTCCGCAACGGGAGAGGCCACAACAGTGAGAGGCCCGCATACCGCAAAAAGAAAAAAAAAAAAAAAAAAAAAAAAAGTAGTTAGGAAATTTCACCTCTAATTCCTTTGATCCATGAGAAATTAGAAAGAAGAACAGGAGGAGTGGCCTAGCTGGTGTTCTAGGTTTCTGGGGTGGGGGGGGGGAAGATTTTTATTTTTTGGCCACGCCGCACGGTTTGTGGGATCTTAGTTCCCCAACCAGGGATTGAACCCCGGCCCCCTGCAGTGGAAGCGCCAAGTCCTAACCACTGGACTGTCAGGGAATTCCCAAAAGTGATTTTTTTAAAAAGGCAGTGTGTAATAAAAAATGAGAGGCAGTCTTTCTTTCATGTAGGCTATCCATTCATCTATTAATATACACTTTTATTTTTTTTAATATTTATTTATTTATTTATTTTGGCTGCAGCAGGTCTTAGTTGCAGCATGCAGAATCTTTGCTGCGGCATGCAGGATCTTTTAGTTGCGGCATGCATGTGGGATCTAGTTCCCTGACCAGGGATCAAACCCGGGCTCCCTGCATTGGGAGCACGGAGTCTTAACCAATGGACCACCATGGAAGTCCCAATATACTCTTTAAAAATGTTAAGTCTTACCTTAGGTTGTCTAATTTAACCCTCAGAAGAACCCCAGGAAGTTCTATCATCCCCATGTGACACACGACAAAACTAAGGCTAAGAGAAGTTACATAAGCTGTCCAAGGTCACAGTTAGACATAGAATATAGAATAGTGTTATGAGCAGGAACTCTGACGTCACAATCCCTAATCGGCTACTTAATAACTTCAGGGCCTCAGTTTCTTCATCTCTAAAATGAGAATAACAACACTATGTACTTCTTAGGATTGTTATATAAACAAAATGCATGTTAAGTGTTTATGTCAGTACTTGGCTTACAGTAAGTGCAACATTAGCAGTGATTTCTACTATTACTAGGTATTGCCCAGTGACACCATTTAAGTTTTGATGGTTCTAAAACTCTGAGTTTTAAGGCAATAAGAAATTTGAAGTCTTAGATTGAAAAGGCACCACTTAAAAGGAATTTGACTCCAGTCACAGATAACCATTTTAATACTACTACTTTCTGTCCCTCTGACATTACTACATGTGCATCTAGTCAAAATATAGAAGCACTTAAAGGGCGAAAAAAGTACATAAAATTCAAAGTGGTCTTTATTGTAAATGATGATCCACTTAAAAACAGATGTATACTACTGCCTAGTTTACAGTTTTGAATTTTGCTTTTCACTGACAGGAACATTAAAATCTCTTTTTCCATAGCACTTTCTTTTCTCCTATAAACTAAGTAGGTTTAAGATGTGGATACGCAAAACATTGCTGGAGCTTCTAAATTATTTAAAAAACAAAATTCTCCAAATAATTTTCACAGCTCACAGTTAAGCTTAGTTTAAAGGCACATCTGTTTTAGTTAACAAAGCATTCAGCCTGCACTTTACTGACAAAGTTCTACGGTAAGCTATATAGGTTATAACTATGTTCAGGCACTTGTATTATTCCCTAGGAGTTGTTATGAGCTGCCAATTCTTCTATTTGCACCGTTCATTATGCCATTCCAAGTAATTTCATGTTCACCATCTCATTTGTCCTCCGGGTAAGGTATCCAGGGCACTCTTCATTCCCATTTTAAAGAGGTGGAAACCAATGTAGTGCATTAAGCTAGTTACCACGTTAGGCCTGGACTTCAAGTCTCTTGAGCCTCCCTGTCACTTCATTCCCTTAAGCTATCTCTCAGGGCAAAGTGACCTCTGTAACTGAAAGGATGCAAGAGCAGGATTGCCAAAGCTGCAGCAACAACTTCCCTCAAAACGTTCACCCCTCGAGGTCCTTGAAAGATAATGTGCTAGTTGAAACTGCTGAGTTAAGATAGTAAGGTAGGGAGGGATGCTAACACCCATTATCAGATAGGTCAGAAAATTTGCTTGTTGTGCAGACACATTTACTCCAATACAAAGTCTCATAATCCAGTTCCCCCGCTTATTTGCTTGTGTACCCTGGGTGGTGCACAGAACTCCCCACACCATCCTTTACCTCTGCTCTAACTATAGCAAATGTACAATTCAGCAGTGATTTTATTCATGGCCCTTAAACAGCACTGTCAAGACTGAGATACAGAATGATTTTAAGATCAATACAGCGGCTCCTTTAAAAAAAACTAAACCAAATCAAATCCTCCCCCCAACCCACCAACTCTAGGTATTAGAAAATTAAGCAAAATGTTCCATTTCCTAAATTAGAGGAAAAGAGCCTAACTGTGGCTCACCTTTGTCCCCCCAACCTTTTAATATTCAGCTCAGTTTAACTTCCTTCAGGCAGCATTCACTTGTGTCATGGCCAGCAGTTAATCCACTACATCAGTTTCTTCCTCCTATCTCCATAAATGTGACTTTAGGTCCCAGGACTTAACCAACTCAAAACGTAGGATGCTGGTGTAGTGGACCAACATCATTCAGACCATAACAATTTATTTCAATCGTTTATCAAGCAGTTAAAGTCCTTTTTTATACACAATTTAATTCTAACAACTCCACCAGGTATTATATCCATTATTTGGAGAGAACTGGGGCACAAAGGGGAAGTAAACTGTCCAAGTTCACATAGCAACAAACTGCTGATGAAGGACTTGAATCAGAGCTTAGCCTTAACAACTACACCAAATCTGCCTCAACAGTAATTCCAACGTGATCATAAAATTAATCGCATGACCTTGAGCCAATCATTCAGAGCTCTGGGCCTCAGTTTCCTCCACTATAAAACCACCTGCCCACAGAGAGCTTTTGGGAGCTTTCCTGCTTTAAAAATCCTGTGAATTTACTAGCTTACTTATTCCCCATCCCCGAATAGATGTAAATGTTAGGACTGAAATTTTTCAACCACTGCGTGTTCTAGCACATTCTCCATACTCGTCGGGCTACCAGAGTCCAGTCTTCACTTTGTGGTTTTAATTTTCAAATACTGAACCTGTAATGCTAATCCTGAACACTCTCTCTCGGCCCACTATCACCCTTCCCCACTACTAGGGATACCGACTAGGCCCGGTCCTATTCCAGACCTTTACCCGGTTACACCAGAACACCTCGCAGCTTCACAAGCAGCCAACAACACGCTTAAGAAAGCCCTAGAAGCAAAGCCAGAAGGAGAAGTTAGCTTTCCCAGAGGTCAAGAGAGGCTCTAGGGCACCTGCCACGCCTCCCGACCCCGCCGGCGCGGCTTGGGCCCGGCTCCCCAACTCAGGCGGCCCAGGTTCGGGCCTCGCCCTTCACGGCCCGAGCGTCCGCCTGGGCCTGAGCTCTCGAAACCCGGCCGGACCCCTCGGCCCCGGCCACGCCCGGCTCCTCGGGCCCTCGGCCGCGGCGCCGCGTACCCAGGCCCCCAGGAGTCCTCACAGGCCCGAGAACACGATCAGGCCTCCCGTCTCACCTCGAGCCTCAGGGGGACCGCCGGCGGCGCCCGCGTCTCCTCCCGCCCGCACACCCGGCCCCGCGCTGCAGTAAAGACAGCGGCTGAGGTAGCACAACCGTCACGTGCTGCAGAACCAAAAGGCCTTGACTGCCGCGACCGCCGCGCGAGCGAGCCCCACTGCACGAAGCCCGGCCCTGCGTCCGCCCCTCGCTCCTGACTAGCTGAGGCCAGCGCTAAATCCCGCCCCCCCGCGCAAGCTCCGGGATTCGGTTGGTCGATGAGACCATCGCTCTCTGCACTTTCCCATACGCCCCCTAGGGCTATTCTTCGTGGAGAGTGGGGATTGGCTGGGAGTGAGGCAGGAAGTGGCCGTTGGTTGGGCGGGAGGGAAGGGGTCGGGCTGCGGCGGAATGGAGTACCGCCCAGGGCGCGCGCCCTGAGGCGGGGCCGGCCGGGCCGGCGTTCTCGCGCCCTGTTGCCCTCGTTCTTTATTAGGCCCGCTGCCCGGCGTTGCATCCCAGTCTCTGTGGTTCCGACCCTTCCTGGGCCTGCACCTGGGTCTCGGGGTCTGGCATCCCGTTTCCTTCTCTGGAGGGGCAAATGGCAGCTGGCAAGAAGGGGTGGGAAGTCCGGTGAGATATCGGGAAGGGCCTGGTCCCCGATGCAGCGAGTGCGCGGCGCTGACGGAACCCGTCACGGCTCCTTAAGTCTGGCCTGAGGTCGGCTGCACCACGCTGTGTAACCAGGCGCCACCGTTCCTGCAGAGTCACTGCTCTGGGCCCAGCAGCCTGAGGCCACCCTGTTACCCAACATCAAATACAGTCCAGAACACTACCCTCCAAGGTTATTTCAACTTTCAATTTGTGATGTTTCCTTAAGTAACATTAGACAAAGAGGGCACAAAGACACACTGACAACAGGATTGAAAGAAAAGGATGGTGCAATGGAAAAATTTCAAACACACCAGAATTTTTGTAACTCACTTTTAGCACATCTTCAGTTTTCAGTATACTGAGAACCTCAGAAAATGGAAGTGGTCTATGGTTTTTCTAGACCTTTATAGGTCCTGGTCTCTGTCTTCCATTTGTTTGGATACCCAAAGGCTGAATGCTAGGCTGGGAAAAACTAGACTCAGTAGGCCTATCAACTACCCCAGGAGCCAGCTTTATTCCCTCCCATCTGGAAGGGAAAATGAGAAGTCAAGAGTTTGGTATTCTCCAACTCTCATCCCCCAAATTTGTGTTAAAAGCATTTGCTTCCTTTTTACGTGGGGAAGTGGATATTCGAGGCAAAATGATGTTCTGGATGTCACAGTTGCCAAACAATGAGCTTAAAGTGTAGTTACAGGAACTGTATGTGAGCAAAAGAGCTACTGCAGCAAAGGTAACTGCTAAAAGATGGTGGTACTAAAGAGAATTTAATGGGATTTTGAGTTGGGAGGAACTGCTTTCATCTAGAATGGACAGGGAAATAGGTAAGACTTGAGCTGGGCCTGGTAGGATAGGCAGGATTTCTATAGGTGGAGACTTGGAGAAAGGCTTCTCTGGATGAGGGAATGGCATATGCAAAGGCAGGAAAATGGGTATTGTGTCTGGGGACACCATGTGTGAGAGTATTTTGGCTGGAGAAAGGTGTTCAAGAAAGTAATAGGAGATCGGTCAGCTCCAGAGTTGGGTTAGGACCTAGCCAAGCAGTCTGTAGGGAGATAGCTTAAATTCTAGGTTTGGGTTATGATTTAGATATTTAGGGAAGCTTTTTTTTTTTTTTTTTTTTTTGGCCACACCACGTGGTATGCAGGATCCTAGTTCCCCAACCAGGGATCAAACCGGCCCGGCAGTGAAAAAGCGGAGTCCTAACCACTGGACCGCCAGGGAATTCCCTAGGGAAGCATTATTTTAATATCATTCCAGGGCAGTGGATAAGAATCTGCCTGCCAATGCAGGGGACACAGGTTTGATCCCTGGTCCGGGAAGATCCCATATGCCAAGGAGCAACTAGGCCTGCGCACCACAACTACTGAAGCCCGCGTGCCTACAGCCCATGCTCTGCAACAAGAGGGGCCACCGCATGGAGAAGCCCGCGTGCCACCACTCTGAGGCTGGTTAGGAAGCCACTTCTTGAAGTTGATTAAAGAGCAGAATTAGGGAATGACAGGGTGTATAGAAACAAAAGCATTGAATGTTGATGCTGAAGAGTGCTCCACTGGATTCAGGAGGCTAGGGAAAGAGAAGAACCAAAGGCAATGATGAGAGTATGAGCCGGAGTGACTGGTGGTAAAGTATAGAGCCCCTAAAAAAAAGGAAATTCAGGTTTAGCTGATCCTGGGAATCCTGGGTCTGGGCCCAAGACAGAGCAGGACTGTAGGTCCTGCCAAGAATCTTGGAATTCTAGGGGTTTTTCTGCTAAAGCATAATGTTCTTAAGAAGAAGTTGAGGACAAATCCCTGCAGAATGAGTTTTTTATTTTTTTATAGTCTGAAATCAGTCACTGTTTATTAACTGACCAGATTACAAAAATAATCATGGTAGACACACCTCAGTTCATCCATCTAACAAGCCTGTTAGATCTGTTGATCTGGGCTCCTGGAGAAGATAATTTGAAGGGCCACAGGAAGCTGTATTTTCCAACAGTATGGATCTCATCAATAAGATCCTCCATGTAGATGATGCCATATTTACCAAGGGATGGAGCAAAGTGTTATCTGTCAGGGCAATTCTCTTCTTGTTGATTTTGCCATAACAATAATTGTAGATGCATTCATTTTCTGACTTCAGGTTCTGGTACCCCCATGAAATATGGTTCCACAATCCTCAAGTGTTAACTGAAGCCGTGCTGAGCTTAACAAAGGTGCCGTTGAAGATGCAGCGAAAACGAAGAAGCTGTAACACCTTTCAGATCTCTGGGCTCACACCATTGATACCTGTGATCCTGATGAGGAATGCCCATGTGGGTCCAGCAGGTACACCAAACTTGCCCGCTTTTCTTGTCATCCTTGCCATCTGAATCTCAGTTCTATCTGCCTACATTCCTTGTGAAAGTGCTTAGCTTTTTCATAGATAAGCTTCTTCCTTGCCTTTTGAAGCATCTTTTGGGCAAACTTCCTTCTCAGGCACTCGATCTCAGGCTCTGTAAAATCCCTCCACTTGTTTCTTAAGGCTTTTCCTTCTCTTCTACACCCACCATGGTTCCAGCTGGAAAAAGGCATAAGATCTTTTCTTGCTAATGCAAAAGGTACTTAGAGGTATTGGAGTATGTCTTTAAGAGAAATAATCATTTTATAATTCTTAGATGTCGAACATGTGGGAGATTGGGTTGAATGTATTTTTTTTTTTTTTTTTTTTTTTTGCTGTACGCGGGCCTCTCACTGCTGTGGCCTCTCCCGTTGCGGAGCACAGGCTCCGGACACACAGGCTCCGCGGCCATGGCTCGCGGGCCCAGCCGCTCCGCGGCATGTGGGATCTTCCGGGATAGGGGCACGAACCCGTGTCCCCTGCATCGGCAGGCGGACTCTCAACCACTGCGCCACCAGGGAAGCCCCCGGGTTGAATGTATTTTGACCTTAAAATCTGCAAGGTGATTTTCAAAATAAATTATTTATATTCATTTAAAAATGCACATATGGGGACTTCCCTGGTGGTCCAGTGAGTAAGACTCTGCGCTCCCAATGCAGAGGGCCTGGGTTCGATCCCTAGCTGGGGAACTAGATCCCGCATGCACGCGTGCCGCAACTAAGAGTTTGTGTGCTACAACTAAGAGTTCAAATGCTGCAACTAAGAAGCCCGCATGCTGCAACTAAAGATCCTGCATGCTGCAACGAAGCTCCTGCGTGCTGCAACTAAGACCCAGAGCAACCAAAATGAATAAATTTTTTAAAAAAATAAAAATAAAATAAAAATGCACATATGCTTTGGCCCAGCAATTCTACTCCTGGGAATATATCTGTAACTATATCTAGGTTTGATAGAATATTCACATGATGTACTTGTGTTTAAAAATATACACAGTGATGTGCATTGCAGCACTGTTTGTAGTATCCAAATCCTAGAAACAACCTAACCACCATCATAGAGAACTGGTTAAATAAAATATATATAGCTCATCCATATAATGGTTCTGCATTGGAAAGCATTCAGTGAACACATATGTGTATAGATATGATTGCCAAGATTTAGTGTTATGTGAAAAAGCACTGAGAAAAGTATGTTTCCTTTCATGTTGCCAAGGGAGCTATATTCTCATGGATATAAGCTTGGACAAACAAGCTTTCTGGAAAGATGCATGAGAAACTGCTAAGAGTGGTTGATGCCCAAGAGGTGGCTAAGACTTTGGAAATGGAAAGGAGATATTTTTATAATGTGTATGTTATTTTTTTCAATAAGTAGTCAAATTTCTGCTTTTGTGCTTAGATTTTCAAAAAAGATAGACTATATATTAAAAACCCACCATAGGGCTTCCACCGCAAGCCTAGAGCCCATTCTCCGCAACAAGAGAAGCCACCGCAGTGAGAAGCCTGAGCACTGCAATGAGGAGTAGCCCCCACTCACTGTGACTAGAGAAAGCTCGTGCGCAGCCATGAAGACCCAACACAGCCAAAAATAAATAAATAAAATAAATTTTTAAAAAAAGTAATCTTTTGATGTTCCGACTACCTGGTTTTTGTTGCAAAACCCCCTATATATCTTGATTCCTACCTTACCTCTTTGGAGCAGTCCCTCTGAGCTATCTGAGAGGCTATCCCCTGGGCTTAAGTCCTCAGCAAGCCCACCAAATAAAACATAACTCTCAACTTTTAGGTTGTGCAATTTTTTTTTTTTTTTCAGTTAACAGACTGCTCTTCAGCCACTGTCGCTGGACCTCCTTGTACCACCTCCTGGGTTCAGATCTCCTGTTTCCTCAACTCCTAGACCCCACATTTTAAAAATTCAGCTTTATTGTACCGTTCCATGATTTTGGTAATGTACAGCACATACCACGTCACCACTACATAATGAAGATATAGAACATTTCCATTACCCCATGAGTTTCCTCTGAAGTTCTTTCTTTTCCCCCGACACCAAATATGTGTTCTCTTCTGACACCACTTCTGTCAGTTCAATTCAGTTTTGACACTAACTGCCCGGTTAGTCTCAGACACCACAGGTTTAGAGGCTAAGACTGCCCCCACATCAGATGCCCAGCTGCAAATGAGGTGCACAGGCTACCCACATGTCTGCTTGACCAGCTACAAATTTGGTGGTTCCCATGACCCCTCCCTTCAGGTTCAGTAATTCAAGAGAATAACTCACAGAACTCAGGAGAGTGCTTTACTTGCTATCACAGGTTTACTAAAAAAGCTACAACTCAGGAACAAATGGAAAAATGCATAGGGCAAGGTATGGGTGTGTATGTGTGTGAATGTGC
The DNA here is from genome assembly GCF_964165515.1 of Mesoplodon bidens. NCBI lineage: Eukaryota > Metazoa > Chordata > Mammalia > Artiodactyla > Ziphiidae > Mesoplodon > Mesoplodon bidens. Next base: position 174,037,547 of record NC_138160.1, on the reverse strand, counting down.
AGACCTTCAGTACTCTCTCTGGGCATGCAACCTCCCAGCACCTGCATGTGTTGACCAAGCTGCAAGCTCTCTGAACACCATTATTTAGGAGTTTTTTATGGAGGTTCCATTAGTAGGCACGATTGATAAATCGTTGACCATTGGTGATTGTACTCAATCTCCAGTCCCTCTCCCCTTCCTAAAGGTCAGAAGTGGAGCTGAAAATCCTACTCCTCTAAATCACTTGTTTTGGTTTCTCTAGCACCCTTATCCTGAATTGATCAAGGGGCCCAGCAATAATCACCTGATTAGCATAAACTCAGGTGTTGTTGGAAGGGGACATCATCATAATGATATGAGGATATGATATTCATAATGATATGAAAAACAAAAGGCACTCATCACTCAGGAAGTGCCAAGGGTTTTAGAAGCTCTGTGCCAGGAACCCAGAACAAAGACCAAATGTATATTTTATTATACCACAGTTTCCTCATATCCATTCCCATTCCATCCCCACCACCAGCATCAGGCAAAAAATTGATCTGCTTTCTGTTACTCTAGAAAAGACTGGTCATTTCTAGAGCTTAATATAAATGCAATTATATAGTATATAGTGTTTTGTATCTGGCTTATTTCACTCATATTGTTTTGAGATCCTCATCTGTGTTGTAAAATGTATCAGTAATTTGTTGCTTTTAATTGCTGAGTAGTAGTCTATTGTACAACTATGCCACAGTTTATTTATCCATTAACCACGTAATAAGACAACTGGGCTGTTCTCAATTTTTGGCTATATGATATACAACTGCTATGGACATGGTGTACCACTCTTTGTATAGACATATATTTTATTTTTCCCTTAAAACCCAACATTTTCACTTTTTCTTGGTTTACTACCTCAATTAATAGTTACATCTATCCCAAGAAAGACTGTGTAGTAATTTTTTTTGAAATCTTGCACATCTAAAAGTGTCTTTCTTCTACCCTCACATAGTTTTTTTAACTTTATTGAAATATAATTTACATCCCATAAAGTTTTCCCACTGTAAGTGAATGATTCGTTGATTTTTAGTAAATTTATAGAATTGTGCAACCATTACCACAATCCAATTTTAGAATAACTCCACCACCGAACTTCCCTGGTGGCGCAGTGGTTGAGAATCTGCCTGCCAATGCAGGGGACACGGGTTGGAGCCCTGGTCCGGGAAGATCCCACATGCCGCGGAGCAACTAAGCCCATGCGCCACAACTACTGAGCCTGTGCTCTAGAGCCCGTGAGCCACAACTACTGAGCCCGTGTGCCACAACTACTGAAGCCCACGCGCCTAGAGCCCGTGCTCCACAACAAGAGAAGCCACTGCAATGAGAAGCCCGTGCACCGCAACGAAAAGTAGCCCCCGCTTGCTGCAACTAGAGAAAGCCTGCGCACAGCAATGAATACCCTATGCAGCCTAATTAATTAATTTTTTTTTTAAAAAGTATAACTCCACCACCAAAAAGTTCCTTTGTGCCTATTTGTAGTCAATTCCCAACCAACCCAAGGCAACCATAGAACTGCTTTCTCCCGCTATTGATCTCCCTTTTCTAGATATTTCACATAAATGGAATCATTATCTGACTTCTTTCACTTAGCATAATGTTTTTGCACTTCATTCATGTTGTAGCATGTATCAAGAATTGATTCTTTTTCCATTATTGAATAATATTACATTGCATAGGTATACATTTTGTTTATCCATGGCCACGCCGTGCAGCTTCCAGGGATTGAACCCAGGCCAGGGCAGTGAAAGCGCCAAATCCTAACTACTGGACCACCAGGGAACTCCCTGTATACAAGTCTTCATATGGACATGTTTCCATTTGAGTAGTACATAGGAATAGAATTGCTGACTTGTATGCTAAGTTTATGTTTAACTGTTTGACACTACTAAATTGTCTTCCAAATTGGCTGCTGATTTTACATTTCCCATGTAGGAGGATTTCAGTTTCTCCACATCATCGCCAATAGCCATTTTAGTAGATATAGAGTAGTATCTCACTGTGGTTTGCTTCAGATTCAGTGAGCCCCCTCTGGCAGTGAAGCTGTTGGTTTGTGCAGCCTCCCCAGGTCTGGGACAGCTAGCTTGCTGACCAAGCTGGGGGAATGTTAGCAGCCTCAGACAAGAATGCCACAGACTCTCACTATTCTAACCAGAGTTCAGAAGTTTTTCATGGATAAATGCTTCTCAATTTCTCATTTACTTTTGGTCAATTTCCAGAGCCCTGAATCTTTAGAAAAATCTTTTTTTCCAGTTTCATAATTGTTTTCTGGGGAGAAAATTTGCTGACTACTTTTGGTTGAAGATTTTTTTCTCTGTATGTTTTCGCTGTTTCCTGTTTGCTTGCCTTGGTCTCTATGTTTTACATTGCAAGGGTTTTTTTGTTTTGTTTTTGTTGTTTTTGTTTTTTGCCTTGTCTGCACATTGGAATTACCTGGAAGGCTTTTAAAATCCTAGTGCCCAAGCTGTACCCCCAGAACATTACATCAGAATCTCTGGGGGAGGGCCCAGCCATCTGAGAATCAAAATAATTAAATGAACTATAAACCACTGAAAAAGAGAACTGTAAACAAATTTTAAAAAGGAGAAGAAAAATAGAATTAGTAAGTCTATACCTGTAAAGAAAAAACTTACACTCCGGGCCGCCCTGGTGGCGCAGTGGTTGAGAGTCCGCCTGCCGATGCAGGGGATACGGGTTCGTGCCCCGGTCCGGGAGGATCCCATATGCCGCGGAGCGGCTGGGCCCGTGAGCCATGGCCGCTGAGCCTGCGCGTCCGGAGCCTGTGCTCCGCAACGGGAGAGGCCACAACAGTGAGAGGCCCGCATACCGCAAAAAGAAAAAAAAAAAAAAAAAAAAAAAAAACTTACACTCCTCTTGTGTTTCTTTTTTTAAAATAAATTTATTTATTTTTTATTTATTTATTTTTGGCTGTGTTGGGTCTTCATCGCTGCACGTGGGCTCTTCTTTAGTTGCAGTGAGTAGGGGCTACTCGTGGTTGTGGTGCGCAGGCTTCTCATTGCGGTGGCTTCTCTTGTTGCAGAGCACAGGCTCTAGGCACGTGGGCTTCAGTAGTTGTGGCTCACAGGCTCTAGAGCGCAGGCTCAATAGTTGTGGTGCACGGGCTTAGTTGCTCCGCGGCATGTGGGCTCTTCCCGGACTAGGGCTCGAACCTGTGTGACCTGTATTGACAGGCAGATTCTTAACCACTGCACCACCAGGGAAGTCCCCCTCCTGTGTTTCTTCTTTACTGTCACACTACTACCACATTCACATCACTTCCTACACCAGATGTGTGGGAGTTTTCCCCATGCCAAGCAATTCTGTGACACCAGCTGGGTGTCCTACAACTTAATTCTGACACTAGCTACCTGGAGATAGCTAGTGTCAGATCCCACAGGTTAAGGGCTTAGTTGTGTAAGACTGACCCCACTTCAGATGCTAATCGCAAGAATTGGATCCTCGGCTTACCCGCAATTTCTGTCCAACTTGGCTATAAATCAGAGGTTTCCATGACTTCCTCCCCCTTGGCTTCGATTATTTGCTAGAACAGCCCACAGAATTCAGAGAAACACTTACATGTATCAGTTTATTAAAGGATATGATAAAGGATACTGATGAGCAGCGAGATGAAGAGATACACAAGGCGAGGTCCGGGAGGGTCCCAAGCACGACTTCTGTCCCCGTGGAGCTGGATGTGTCGCCCTCCCAGTACATGGCTGTGTTCACCAATCTGGAAACTTTTTGAAACCAGTACTTAGGGGATTTTTATGGAAGCAGGATCAATCATTAACTCCATTTCCAACCCCTCTCCCCTTTGGAGAATGGGGGAGGGGAGGAGGGGCTGAAAGTCCCAAGTGTCCAATCATGGCTCTGTCTTTCTGGTGAACAGCTCCTATCCAGGAGCCCACCATGAGTCACTTCATTAGACCAAAAGACACTGCTATAACACAGGAAATTGAGGGATTTAGAAACTGTCAGGAACCGGGGTCAAAGACCAAATATTAGAACAAAAGATGTGCCTAGTGCTCTTAACACCTAGGAAATTACAAGGGTTTTAGGAACTCTGTGCCAGGAACTGGGGGCGGAGATATATATATATATATATATATATTTTCTCTCTCTCTCTCTCTATTATCTCACCATACCAGCAGAGGAGAAAGAAGATCTCTTGCTTAGAGTAGACTGCTGAGGGCCAACTGATACGTATGTGCTAGTGTTGGAAAAGCATGATTTGGCAATCATAAAGATTGGATCAGGCAACAGTCATCAGTGGATGCTAACTTTAGTGGGAATTTTGAGGAACAGGACATTTAAATGGTCTTAAAAGTGTCTTCCCACAGTAGGGAAGGTTCCCTTGCAACACTTAAATGCAATACCTATCCCTAGATGGGATTCTGTACTAGAGGGAAAAAATGCTATAAAGGACATTCTTAGTAAACTGACAAAATTGAAATATGGATGTTGTATTATATCAACGTAAATTCATAAGGTTGATAACTGTACCTGTGGTTACATAAGAGAATACACATTGAAGTATTTAGGGCAAAGGACTATGATGTATGTAAAAGGTTCATAAATGATCAAGGAAATAGGGTAAAATGCTGAGTGTAGGGGAATCTAGATAAAGGGTATAATGGTGTTCCTTGAACAATTTTTATTAAAAAAATTTTTTTTCCTTGCACAATTTTTAAATTTACAACTTAAAAAAGAAAAAAAAAAGTTCCCTGGTGGTCTAGTAGTTAGGATTCAGCGCTTTCACTGCTGTGGCCAGGGTTCAATCCCTGGTCGGGGGACTGAACTGAGATCCTGCAAGCCATGCAGCGAGCGTGGCAAAAAAAAAAGGGTCAGGCTCTCACAATTCAAGACAATTGTTCAGAGTTGTTCAGATCCTATAGAGCCTATTTTGGAAGTTAGAAGCCCCCAAATAATTCTGTTTTCTGCAGAAAGCCTCAGATTTTCATTTAAATGATAACAGGTACCTGTATAAAAAGGAATATTCAGGACAACTATATATGGGCTAATCAAAATATTAACCCACCACACATTCTTGTTTAAATGTCTATAAACATAAGCCAACCTATTTACAGCTGTTATACAAATATAAAACCACAATAAATTTATAAATTACCTATAAAGCATTTAAATTAACATTTCAATAGGACAACAAAAAATGTTTTTCTGCTGAAAATAAGTGCTATTTGACCTGTGATCTGCTCTCAGTGCCCTGAAGCAGATGTTTCCAAATTCAGCTGGCACACACTCTGTACTGTGCCATGACGCACATTCTAAGTCCACTTTTCACTCTTGAGAAGACTGAAATCTTCCATTCTCAGGGGAACTCAGTGCTCTCATGCCTGTCTGCTTACCTTCCCTTCTGGTTAGCCACCACCACTCAAACCCAAGTGCGGACTCTCAGGTTCCAGGGCGCTTCCTGGTGGTTATCTAGAGCAGATAGAACATCATCAACACTTTTTTTCAGTTATTTTTTAAAACAAAATTTAAACATTTTCTATAGAGTATTGCAGATTCCAAAGAACATGCATGTAACTAATTTTAAGGCAAAATGGCTTGGGAACAGCATGGGTATGAGAGAGGAAGCAATAGCAACCCTTAGACCACCACTGTGGTTACCCCTCATGCTGCATCCCACCCCTGCTGAAACCACCAAGCCCAAGAGGAAGGCTGAAGGAGAGCTAAAGAAGAAAAAGCCCAAGGGAAGGATGAACCACATAGGGGATGGGCATCCTTTCATGCATCCTAAAAAGGCACTGTGCAGAAAATGGAAGTACCGGGTGAAGCGTGTGCATTTTGTATAACTATGTTCTTCTTGTGTTCCGTGCTACTTGAATTACTGTTTTTATCAGGTCTTATACAAATGCAAATATTTGGTTTTTTTAAAAAAACTATGTTAGCACAGAGAACCCCTCATTGTTTCAAGGAAGGTTAAATATCACTAACAGATTATCTTACAAGCTGGATTGAAATGGTCATGAGGGTAAACAAGATTTTGCTTCCTTGGTTTTGGAACTATTCCTCTTGGTTGCCAAGAGAAGGGATCCACTGACATTTACAGCCACTATGGCTGTAAAGAAATGAAAATTCTTTTTAAAGTCCTCTCTCCTTTCCTCTGTGCCATCAGAATGAGCTTTACATCCTTAAACTCAGACCTGTTGGGACCTGGCACTCCTTTCCTCACAGGCTCCAAATCTGGTCTTTTCAGTGACATTTAGATGGAGTCCCTCAAAGGAGCCAGGAACCATTGTTATTGACTGTGCATTTTTAAATTCTACAGTTTTCAGGACTTCCCTGGCAGTCCAGTGGTTGGGACTCTGCGCTTCCACTTCAGGGGTCATGGGTTTGATCACTGTTAGGGGAACTGGGATCCCGCATGCTGCACCGTGCAGCAAAAAAAACAAACAAAACTAGTTTTCATTAAATTTCTTCAAAATCAAGGTCCGTTTGTGAAAGGAGTTAACATGTTAAGTGGGAGTTATTCCTCCTCTAAACTTTTCCTTTTCAAGTCATCAAAAAAGACTTCCTCGGGTTTTGTATCTTTTCCTCTTTTGTAGACCATGGAAATAGGGAAATTGAAAGTTGCTGAATACCATTCCTGATGATCACTCAGGACCTTCCTGAAATATCATGAGTGTTAATGAAAAGTAGATTTAATAACATAGACACAATTGGGGGGGTGGAAGAGGGAGTGAGGGAGAGAAGGCGAATGTGTGATTGGCTGGGTTAAAATATTCCTGGGCTCTGATTCCATGTCCATTAGACAACCTTCTGAGGGCTGATTCAAGCTTATCCTGATGATAAGAGAGAGCTTTGAACAGTGAGCATAAAGGTTTATTTGCGGAAACTGACATTCTAATTCTAAAATTAGGATAGAAATTCAATTACATGGAATTGAAATTATATGAAAATTCCAAGGACCTAGAAAACCAAAGCAGTCTTAAAAAAATTGTTTGAAGATTTACATTACCAGAGAAAGACTTACTGTAAGCTACAATAATTAAGAAAATATGGTATTGGTACAAGAATAAAAACAATAAAGAGAATAGAGGGCCCAGAAACAGTCATACATACACAGTCACATGATGAACAATAAAGACATAACGGCAAATAGTGGGGAAAGGCTAGTCTTTATAAATTGACAACCATATGAAAAGAACACTATCAACAAAAATTAACTCAAAATGGAACACACCAAAATGTAAAGCTAAAATGGTGAAACTTTTAGTTTGGCAAAGCGTTCTTTAATATGACATGAAAAGCATGACCTTTTGAGGGTCAAAGTAAAAATTGATAAATTGGACTTTATTAAAAACTTTTGCTTTAATAGACAAGCCATAGACTGGGAAAAAATATTTGCAAAACATATCTGACAAAGGACTTTTATCTAGCATTAAAGAACTTACACTCAACAAGACAAACAATCCAGTTTAAAAAAGGTCAAAAGACAAGAACAACTTCAGCAACAAGGGTAACAAATAAGCACATGAAAAGACACTCAACATTATTAGCCAACAGAGAAATGAAATCAAAATCACAATTTAGACACACCCACTAGAATAACTACACTTTTTTTAATAAACTTATTTATTTATTGGCTGCGTTGGGTCTTCGTTGCTGTGCGTGGGCCTTCTCTAGTTGCAGGGAGTGGGGGCTACTCTTCGTTGCGTTGTGCGCAGTCTTCTCGTTGCGGTGACTTCATTTGTTGCAGAGCACAGGCTCTAGGCGCGCGGGCTTCAGTAGTTGTGGTGCACGGGCTTAGTAGTTGTGGCTCGCGGGCTCTAGAGCACAGGCTCAGTAGTTGTGGCGCACGGGCTTAGTTGCTCCGCGGCATGTGGGATCTTCCCGGACCAGGGCTCGAACCTGTGTCCCCTGCATTGGCAGGTGGATTCTTAACCACTGCGCCATCAGGGAAGCCCATAGAATAACTAAAATTAAAAGGGTTTACCATACTAAGTGTTGGCAAGTATGTGGAGGAACAGGAACAGAAACTCTTTCAATGATGGTAGGGATATGGTACAACCATTTTGGAAAAACCTTGGTAACTTCATAAAAAGGTAAATAAACCTACCATATTACCCAGCCATTCTACTCCTAGGTATTTATTCAAGAGAAATTAAAGCACGTGGCCACACAACGAGTAGTACACAGATGTTTATAGCAGCTGTATTTGTAATAGCCCCCCAAACGGAAACAACCCAAATTTCCATCAACAGGTGGATGGAAAAACAAATTGTGGTATTTCCATATAATGGACTACTACTCACCAAAAAAGGAATGAATTGTTAATAAATGCGACAACATGAATGAATTTCAACTTAAAATAATTATGCTGCAAGAAGCCAGTGCAGGGACTTCCCTGGTGGCGCAGTGGTTAAGAATCTGCCTGCCAGTGCAGGGAACACGGGTCCGAGCCTCGGTCCGAGAAGATCCCACATGCTGCGGAGCAACTAAGCCCGTGAGCCACAACTACTGAGCCTGTGCTCTAGAGCCCACGAACCGCAACTACTGAGGCCGCGTGCCACAACTACCGAAGCCCACGTGCCTAGAGCCCGTGCTCCGCAACGAGAAGCCACCACAATGGGAAGCCCACGCACCGCAACAAAGAGTAGCCCCCGCTCACCACAACTAGAGAAAAGAGCCCACGTGCAGCAACGAAGACCCAACGCAGCCAAAAATAAATATATTTTTTAAAAAAGCCAGTGCAAAAATAAAAGTACATACTAAATAATTCTATTTATATAAAATTCAAACTAATCTATATAGTGATGGGAGCAGAGGAAACTTCTGAAGGTAATGTGTATCTTCATTATCTTGATTTTGGTTATGATTTCTTACCTCAAATTATCCAAACATATCAAAGTGTACATTATAAATATTGAATATATGTAGTTTATTGTGTCAATTATACCTCAATAAAACTGTTACAGAAAAAGGTTTCCCAGAAGGTGGCACTACCACTTGGCTCTGCCCTATGTTGTGAGCTCCCTGGAGCTGGGTGACCCCTTCTAGAGCCATCAGGATGCTGGACTAACTGGGAGGCCCCTGCAAGAGACCCTTGGGGTCAGGAAAGCCAAGTAAACGTGATGGCAATTGATTGGGTGTGGCTGGCGAGTAGGGCTGACTTCATTTCCTTCCACAGCTCAACACAGCACTTGTCCTTCCAACAAGCCCAACTCCTTTGTACCTCTAGCCCCTGTCTTCATGTAGCTAGTCTCTCATCATTCAGGTCTTAGTATGAATATCAAGTGCCTTCATCGAGTTCCAGGTCTAAATTGGTTCGTACACCTCATTTTGTCCTAAAGTCATTTCTGTATTTCTCTGTTTTCTTCATGGCATGTATCACAATCATAAATTCTTATTCATTTAGTTATTTCCTTTCATTTAAAAAATTATTTATTTTTATTTCTGGCTGCTTTGGGTCTTCGTTGCCGCGCGTGGGCTTTCTCTAGTTGCGGTGAGCGGAGGTTACTCTTCATTGTGGTGCGCGGGCTTCTCATTGTGGTGGCTTCTCGTTGCAGAGCACAGGCTCTAGGCACGCGGGCTCACCAGTTGTGGCTCGCGGGCTCTAGAGCACAGGTACAGTAGTTGTGGCACACGGGCTTAGTTGCTCTGCGGCATGTGGGATCTTCCCAGACCAGGGCTCCAACCCGTGTCCCCTGAATTGGCAGGCGGATTCTTAACCACTGTGCCACCAGGGAAGCCCCATTTCCTTTCATTTTTATTATCTATTCTCTTCCTCCCCCTTTTATGCTGCTGACATCCTACAAATCCCTTTACTGGGGGTGCACCCACCCCATAGGTGCCTTAAGTGTTGGCTGACAACTCACAGTTGCCCCTGACAATGACTGACTGAGGGCTGGGTGGGGGAGAAGAAAGGCACAGAAGATTGGCTCCCTTGCAGTAAGGAGACCTAACTCTGTGGCACAATTTCTACAGTTCCCCGTGGGATCTGGCTAGAGCTAGTCTCCACTTGAGGCCACATTCCTGCTTAGCTTTAGCTCTTTTCCCTGCCTTGTCCTGCTTCCCTTACTCTCTTCTCCCAAGAACACTCCCCCAGTAAATCCCTCAATAATTCTCATCTGAGGCTCTGCTTCTAGGAAACCTGACCCATGACACCCTTGGTTAGCTTCATGAGGGACTATTTTGTTCAATCCCCTAGAACAAATTCCTATCTTAGGCTCTGCTTATGACCTTCTCCCCCTTAAGAATGATAGCTTGATGACAGAAGATCTTCCTCATGTTGGAATAACAGTTTCTGGAACACAGAAGGCACTCAATAAGTGTGCTGAATGAATACAGGGGAGAGCCCAGGGGTCTGTTTTACAGCTTAGCTGATCTGGCCTAGAGGCATTGTTGAGTCATAGCCGGTAGACAGCAACTGAGTGGTTCAGGGATGCGGCCAGGCCTGGGACAGCAGCTTGGCACCTCCACAACATCCTCCAGGTGAGGTACAACATGTGAGGATTATCGGGGAAGGATCCTCTGGAAAGATGCAACCTCAAGGGTGGGCTGGGTTCTAGCCTTGGGCTTCCAAGAGACATGTCCCTGAGCCAGGTCTAGGGGGTAGTACTGCCCAGCTATGTGTGAGGAGTAAGTGTGTGTTGAATTAACGAAGGCATGACAGAGGGAACCCTGCCCCAGGGTTCCTTCTCTTTTCACTCTCCATTGGGAGGAGAGGAATTCAAAAGAAAGCATACAGTCTTCTTTCTCACACAACAGAATCAGCACGTACAGGAATGGGGGGAGAAGGAGTATGGGACACGTCTGTTATCTGGACTTTAGTTTCCTTGCGCATGTAGTCTGCTTGGGATAAAAGTCACATCCAGTCTGCGCAACCCCTGTTGGCTCAAGCCCTAAGCATAGGTCCTAGCCCGTGGCACATGCCCCTACTGGACTGACCACACCAGACTGTGATCTACACGCACACATCTGGCTTCCCAGCTGGACCAGGAGCATCTTGAGGGCAGGCACAGGCTGTGCTGGCACCCTCTACCCAGACCAGGGCCTGGCACAAAGCAGATGCCAGTCAGTTCAAGGTTGTAAAATAACTGAATGACGAAGGCAGTAATGCTGTTGGGTATGCTAGACATCCACCAGATACTTTTCAGAATGTAGATCCAGCCCTGGCTTCGCAATGCTTCAGCAGCGCCCTGTAACCCACAGAAGGAAGTCTAAACTTTTAAGCCGGCCTGTACAGCACCCTCATATAGTGCCCTGGTCCCCCTTTCCAGCTTCCTCTTCTGCTATTTCCAGCTCAATACCCTACACCAATCCTACCCCAAGCTCTTTCTCACATGTGCAACATTCGAGCCTTGCCTAGTTCTTCACTCTGCCTAGAGGCTCTCCCTTATCCACCCCCAATCTACCTGTCCAATTCCTGTGCATCTTTTAAGTACCTACTTGTCTCTGCTATCATTCCTTCCTCCCTTAAGGGCCTATTAACCCCTTCCAGCAGCCACCCAGCACTCAGAGAGCAGGGTTCTGGTCCTTCACCTGCCTATCTATCACCAAAGCCTGACAGAGTAACCTTTGGGGAAGGGGGTTTCGGGGAGACTTCTGCTAGTGCGAGTGTGCAGGGATGGACTCCTCAGTGGCCAGCAGCTGGCTAACCCTGAGCGCCAGCTGCGGGCCTGAGCCCTGCCCACCAGGCCTCGCGGTTTGAGGGGGCAGCTCGTCCAAGCAGGTTGCTCACCCAGACTCTTGCTCCCCAGCAGTGACCCTGGCTCGCCTTTTCATTTGGACATCGAGGCTTGCGAGGCAAGGGAGCAGCTTGGGTCGCCCGCGTCCTCGAGGCTCTGCTCCGGGTATCCGTACGCCCGACGAGGCCCACACGGCCCTTGCCCTGGAGGCCTTCGGGTGCCCGGCCTCGTGCCACGCGAGCCGCCTGTGGGAGCAGCTGCGGCAGTTCTGGGCCCACCATTTCTCGCGGCGCTTCTCGCCGCGTCGCCCTCCACTGCGCCGCATCTCCTCCATGTCCACCTTCTACCTGCTGGACCACCCGACGCGCCAGGCAGAGCTAGGCCTCAGCTACGGCACGCCGCGCACGCGCCTCAGCGACAAGACCTTCGTGTTCCGCGGCGGCCGGTGGACCGCAGAGCGCCAGCCGGTGCGGTCGCGGCCGCAACTGCCCTCGCCAATCACCTCTGGCTGGAAGGCGCAGGTGCAGCGGATCAAGACCCAGGTGCTGCTGGAGGAGAACAACTTCCTGAAGCTACAGCAGGAACTGCTCATGGACATGCTGACGGAGACCACAGAACGCATGCACCTGTTGGAAAAAAAGATAGACGAGGCAAGCACTGCCGCTGCGGCGCGCGCATGACAGAGGAAGATGCGCAAGCGCGAAGGCGCGTGCGGCGTGCTCCTGATCGAGCCGCTTGCCCCAGAGTCGCGGTGACGCAATAAAACCCGTGCGGCGCATGCGCACCTCGCTCCTCACCTTCGGCCCCGGCGCGTTCACTGTGGCCCCTCGAGTGCCCGGCCAGGAGAGGGCTCCGGGTGCGCGGGGGGTCCGCTGCGCGCCTTCAGGGACCATCACTCCGGGCCTGGTGTGGAGACTCAGCCAGCAGCCCGTCTCGGGAGGGTGCGATAGGGCGGTGGAGGAAGATGTTTGCAGCCCGTTGGGAACGCGGAGTGGGAGCCAGGCTTGCAACAGTGCAGCAGGGGGCGGGGATGTCAGGCGATGAGAGGTAGTGGCAGCAATGGCTTTCTTGGCCCAAGAGACGGAGGGCAAAGTCCGGGAGGCAGGGAAACCTGGGCTCAGGGATGGAGGGTGCGGTTGGGCGGGCGGGTGGGGTCGGTGACCTTACAGTTGGCCTTTCCCTCCCTGAGGCGCTCCCGGGAGGGGTTTCAGCCTGAGTCCAGGATAAAAGTGTATTTTACGACCTGGAAACTGTTTCCCGAAAGAATCCCTCGAAACTTTGAGCTCTGCCTCCCCCTCCTGGCTGTGTGGCTTTTGGCGAGTCGCTTCTTCGTTGCGGCTTTCCTTTTCCTCTCTCTAGAATTATGGGTCGGGGATACAAACAAGCACTGTCCAGAGCTAGTCCAGCGCACAGATAGGATTTGCTCGACCCACTTTATTTTACAATTTTGCATGAGTTGCCAACATTTAAGAGTTTGGAGATTTCACATTACAAATCCAGATTTCCCGTGTTCTCCTGAAAACCCGGAAGACTCAGCTATGCTGGACCTTGGTTTTGCCCAGCAGCAGTTGCCTGAATTGTGGCTGTCAGCTGCTGCTCAGCTTCACTCCTTTCCTCCTATAGGTGTCTGATTTTGGATCTCCTTCTATATCCGTTCTAGATCGATGCTCTCTCCTGGGGCATAGGGAGCCCTGTGCCCAAGGTATCATATCAAGTGCTTTTGGTGAGGGTGTTGTGAGTGATGTGGCTGTACAACAAAGGTGATGACACTGGTCCTTGCAACCTGTAACCATTCCTTGGAATGTAGACAGACCCTTTCAGCACCCAGTGAAACTTAAGTCCGGTAGGATTCCAACACATTTTCCTAGAGCCATGTGAAAACTTTGAGAGAAGTGGGTGTCCTTCTTCAGCCTAAATTGCTTTCAGGAGAAAGACTAGGGATTACTAAACCACTACTTAAAATGTGGCCTGATTAAATCAGCAAAACAACACAAAACGTCATTAGGCACTATGCTTAAAAACATTTCTTTTGAGCAGTGCTCTTTTGTATTTTAATAATTCTATATTTATATTAACATGGATTAAAATATTTTTAAATAGTTGTAAAATATAATTTCCTTTTAGAATAACTTAGAAAATAAAAAAATGTATAGAAAAGGAAATGAGAAGGGAATCAAAACAATACCTAGAAAAAAACACAAAATAAGGCACTGATGGAGACATTATACTAAGTGAAAGAAGCCAGATGCAAAGGACCACATATTGTATGATTTTGTTTATAGAAAATATCCAGAATAGACAAATCCACAGCCAGGGAATGTGGGGAGGAAGGAGTGGCTACTTAACAGGAGCGGGGTTTCCTTTTGGGTTGATGAAAAATGTTTCGGAGCTATAGTGGTAATGGTCGTACAACATTGTGAATGTTCTAAAAGCCACTGAATAGCACACTTTAAAAGAGTGAGTTTTATGTGAATTTTACCACAATAAAAAAGATTTTTTTAATGAGGAAAGTGCTTTACATTAAAACATGAGATAAAAACTATGTGGTATGGGGAAATAGCAAAAATCATAAAGGTGATCCAAGAGTACCTAAAGTTTAGGGAATATTGCTTTGGCCGGAGCACTTGCAAACAAATAGTTTATTTTCTAGAACAGAGAAAAGTATCTGCTCTGCCAGGTCAGCAGCAGATGGGGAGCCCCATGTTTAGGGAGGGGTATCCAAGTGGATAAAGGACCCAGATCAAATGGGGCAGAATGATATTTTAAGATATCTGACTTGGTTCTCTCTGCTCTGGAACTTCACCCCCTGACTGAGGCAGCAAGCTCATTGCCCCGGGGGTGGGGGTGGGGCTGTGTGTGTGCGCGACAGAGCAGAAAGCAGGGACAAAGAACTCTGTGTGGCTTTTACCTTCTACAGCTCAGAACCCTCTGGGGAACAGAGCTTTGAAAACATATTTTTTGGGCTTGAGGAGGGAGGTCAAAAAGGCTGTAGATTTGTCTCCAGCAAGAGGAAAGATGAAGGGAAATGGAAGTAGAGATCCTGGTAGGTCTTCCATCTTGGAGAGAAGTCCTTTCTTGACCCTACATTACTTTCCAGCTACTGCCCCATTTCTCTGCTTCCCTTTATAACTAAGCTCCAAAAAGTTGCTTATATTCACTGTCTTCAATTCCTCCCCTCCCTCTTTGCTCTTGGTTCCCCTCAGCTTTGGATTTCTCACCTCCAAGTCTCCCCAGTCTGCTCTTGTCAAGGATGACGTTGACTCCAGTGTTAAGTCCTTTGGCTAATTCTCCATCCTCATCTTGGCCCATCAGCAGCATTTCATGCAGTTGACGCCTCCTCATCTTCACTTGTCTCCTAGGACACTACACTCTTCTGATTTCTCTCCTACCTCACAGTTGCTCCTTCTCAGTGTCTTGCTGATTTTACTTCCTTCAGGTGTCTACTTAAATGTCACCTTTTCAGTGAAGTTTTCCCTGATGATTTTATTTAAAAGAGCATGCATTCTCCCCACACCCAACCAAACCAGCACAACTTCTCCTCCTTTCCTGCTTTGTTTTCTAGCATCTGTCACCATCTGACAAGCTATGTATTTTGTCAGTCTCCCTCCACCCCCTCTGCCCCAACTAGAGTGTAAGTTCCATAGGGGTTTTTTTCTGTTTTTATTTTTTTCTGTATCTTAGTTAGAAAAGTGCTTAACACTTACTAGGCTCTCTCCAGATATTTCTACAATGAACAAAGGTCTATAAGAGACAGGCACCTGAATCCCAGAAGCAGATGGTGTTAGGCCTTTGGTATTGTCATAGGTATCTAATCCTCTAGGAGGCAGGGAAGGTGTATCAGATGCTTCTGGAACTTTTGGTTGCATCTGATAAGCCCACCTCTGATTTTAGCCGCAACTATGGTGGATGGCTCTGCGTATACTGTCAGTGCCTCATTTCAAGTGTCTACTGTGGGTTTCTCGGCCTTTCTGCTTCAGGGCTTTCTCCTAAGCCTCAGGAGCTCTCTCAACCCACAGACATAGCCTGGGAGTGCAGGAGAGTTAATGCCTTCTGGGGCAACCTCCAGTAGAGGACAGAAACCAAAACACACTTTGTTCAATTTTCCTTCTACCATTTTCCTCACTCCCCCTCTCTCAGTTCGAGGAATCATCTACCAGATAAACTGCACCCAAGTTCTAAGCTCAGGCTCTGATTTTATGGGGATTCAAGCTAAGGCAGTTAGTAGGAAGTAGCACTAGAAGGCAGGCCATAGGGAAAGGAATCTAGAACTAGATCACCCCCCATTCAGAAGGCAACAAAGATCTCTCACCACTGTTGGTGAGAAGGATGGTAGTAACCCCTAGTGTCCTGAAGCATAAGACCCTTACCTTTGGTGGATTGGAATGAGATAGAAATTGAAGGGGAAGTTTGGCTCATGTAGTAGCTTTGGCATTCCACAGATATGGAGGCAGCTGTAATTACAAGGATTATGGAGGTGGCTAACTTTTCTAAACTGTCTTAGAAGCTTTGAGGAAGAATGAAAGGCTCTTCTTAGCCCACTCAACTGAGGGCATGATGTGAAAGCCGGAAAGTCTCCCAAGGCAACATGTAAAGAACTGCTCACTTCCGCTGCCAGGAAGCAGAGTGTGCTGAAAATAAGGCTCAAGATTCAATCTAGGGCAGTAGAGCTGCGGAGAAGACCCGTGCATCCTTAACAATTTTCCTGTACTAAAGTCAAGCGTTTTAAGGGGAAGGAACGGGACCCTAAGGCCTGGCATGGGGATGTTTGGGTGGATATACCTAAGAACCTTGAGCCCCCAGAGCCCCTGAACCCTTCTGGCCAGTAGCAGCTGCTCCTTCCCTTGATAGAGAAGAACAGCTTTATTTTTCCTGGAGACAATGCAGCGATCTCACCTGAGGTAGATGTCATAAAATGATGCTAATCCTTCTGAAGCTCCACCTCTCATTGCCTCTAGACCAATATCTAGGATCGAGTCTCAGCATAGCCCAAGCCTTGAAGCACAGTCCCTACTCTAGAAGGAAATAGATTGATCATCCAAAAGGTTGCAGGACATGTCTAACCGCAGGACCTCTGGGGGAACAGACATGGGAGTGGATCTAGAGGGTGGGGGTGTATATAAGACTGGGTAGGAAGTTGATTGCAATGGAACATTTCCCATGACTCAAGACTAGAGTTCTGCCAAGGACACGTGGAGCTTGTCCTAATGTGCTACTAGATGACTCTGGAAAATTGGACACGATGGTGGCCTAAGGTCAATGAGGTGGAGACGACAGAATTGCCTTGGCTGAGTTTAAAGGAGGTTCTGAAGGCTACAGGGAAGTGGGAATAGTAGAATGGGTTTATTACATGAGACCAGAAGATTCACCATTTGATTCTGTTCTCTGGGAGATGCCCAGAGGATGCTCCTTTGGCTAAAGCAGTAGGGAATATGACAGTGAGGGGGGGCATTGCATCATTGAGAAGGTGTTCATGGCTGTCCCCGGTATGCCAGGGTTGACAGCAGGACATGCTGCCATGAAACTGGGCTCCCTAGTGTCATTGGGGATGATGGGATTCGGGAATGGCATTTAACCATTCTGGATGGTGACATTTACAGATCAGAAGCCAGGAGGGCATTCTTATCGTACTTCGCAACAAGAGTGGAATGGCAACCTGGGGGGCCTTGCTTCTCAGAGACCTGTGGTAGTGATGATAATAGGCCACAGTGTTGTTAGGGGCAAAATAAATGGGCAGCCAATGGAGGCAGAGAATAAGTGATAGAAAAGGTTGGGGAACAAGGATGAGAGACATGCCAGCAAAGACAGTCTTGCTATTAAAATGCCTTACTTAGTATTAGGTTAGCATTTAGATACATCCTAGGAAAGGTAGGTGAGGAATGCTCCAAATAGACTGAAGTTAAGTTTCCACCACTGCAGCAGAGTGGCAGGTTTGACATACAAATTGAGTTATTGAAAAGCAGTTAAAAACCATGTTTCTTGAACACCCAAGAACATGGAGCAAGATCTGTACCAGCCACAAATACCAACAAGGAGACAAGGCAGTGTGAGATGCTGTTGTACGGCATGCAGAGAAGTGAATGTGACAGTGACTAACCAAATTCAGACCTTTTGTGGATGTCTTAGTTCAGGCTGCTGTAACAAAACATCATAGACTGGAGGACTTATAAACAACCGAAATTAGTTCCTCACAGTTTTAGAGGGTGGAAATCTTAGGTCAGGATGCCAGCTTGGTCAAGTGAGGGCCCTCCTGCCGATGGCTAACTTCTTGTGTCCTCACGTGGCAGAGAGCAGAGGTGGGAAGCCAGCTCTCTGTGACTCTTATAAAGGCACTAATCCCATCATGAGGTCTCCACGTCATGATCTATTCTAATCCTAATCATCTCCCAAGGCCCCACCTCCTAATACCATCACACTGCAGGGTAGGGTTTTGACATATGTTGTGGACACATTCAGTCCATAACAGGAGGCAAATCCCAGAACTGGAATCAAGCTCAGCAGGTAGCAGGGATGAGACCAGGACCTCTACCTGCAGCCACAGGGCTCTGCACTTAACTCACCCCACCAGTACAGGTGATAAATGGCAGCAGGGACAGTAACATGGGCCAGTAAAAATGGTCAGTGGTTTCACTTTTGCAAGATGAAGAGAGTTATGGGGATGGATGATGGTGATGATTGTACAACAGTGTGAATGTGTTTAATACCACTAAACAGTGCACTGAAAAATGATTAAGATAGCAAATTTTATGTCATGTATATTTTACCATAATAAAAAAAAAGAAAAAAATGATTAGTGGTGACTGTGTAGAGATTGGGGTCTAGAATAGAATATTAGCCAGAGGAGCATAAGAAGCAGCACAACTCTTAAGAGGAAAAACAGACTGTATCTGAAAAATAGTATGTGTCCACAAAACAACCTGCAAATCCCAGGACAGAAGTGCTTTCGAAAATACATGTAGGATAAAAGGGGAGAGGAACAGGATGTGACTGCCGAGCGGGTGTAGACAATGGTCATGTGTCCAGGAGAGCCAATGCATTGGCCTTGCGTTGGTTAGGCTGGGGCTGTGCCCCCTTGCCTTTTGTAGGGGACCCAGCCGTCTGGTGGTAGCTCATCTGGGGTGTCTCCCAGAAAATCACCTGCCTCCCCTGTGTCTGGCCAGGAGGACAGTGCTCACAGCTCCGCCCCATTTCTCTACTTTCCTGTCCCCATCTAGCTTAGCTCTGAACAGCTTCCTGCTGACACTTACCGTTGCTCCTGCCTCACCTGCCAGTTGCAACACATGCGTGTCTCCTCCCTCGTACTCCTGGGGCCACTCCTACCAGGACCGACCTCCTCACCTGGTCAGTCTGGGAGGCTGTCTGTGCATGGCCTTGCCTGCTTTGATTCTCAGACATGTCTAGCACAGGGACCAGATCACTCGGAAGCCTGTGCCCATGGTGTTCCGTGTGCATCTGCACACACGTGGGATGGGATCACCACAGAAGTCCGTGGCGACCAGAGAGGATGGGCAAGGACCAAAGGCCCACAGAGCCTGCCTGGTCACCAAGAACAGTGCTGGCAGGGGAGGAAGGGGGCCTTGCATGGGATCCTGGGAGCAGGAGTGGCCTAGGGCTGGACCAGCACCAGCTGCCTCTGGAGCACAGTTCGGGAGCTCTGGCTCCTGCCCCCTTGGGAGCCAGCGCCAGTGGTGTGTCTGCTGCTTTCTGTCCTCTCCTTATATATTGCACCTACAAAAGTTTAATAAAACTGTAGTATCGATATCTTCAAATACTCAGTCTGTTTTCCACTGGTCTATGTCCAACCTAGCTCTAGTCAGCCAGGGCTGACATGACGTAAGGGAAGCAGGGTCATGGGGCCTCTGTGCGTTCAACAGGGTCTGGGGATGGGTTTGGACTCTTGAGATCCATGTCCTGGGGTCATACCAGTGGTCCCACAGCTCTCCAGAGAGAAAGCACAAGGCCAGTCAATGGCTTGGGGTGTGGCCTGTGTGTAAGCCTAAGAAGTAAAAGGCAGGTGGGAGAGTGGAGCCCAACCCTCGAGCCGTGAGCAGACCTATTAAGAGACTTAAGAGATATATCAGCTAGTTACAATGCATGGACATTATATGGCCCCTGATTTTCAAGCAAACAAACTACAAACAAAACAACAATAGGACTTTCCTGGTGGTGCAGTGGCTAAGAATCCGCCTGCCAATGCAGGGGGCAGGGGTTCGAGCCCTGGTCCAGGAAGATCCCCCACGCCGTGGGACAACTAAGCCTGTGTGCCACAACTACTGAAGCCTGCACTCCTAAAAGCCTGTGCTCCAAGACAAGAGAGGCCACTGCAGTGAGAAGCCCGCGCACCGCAACGAAGAGTAGCCCCCGCTCACCGCAACTTAGAGAAAGCCTGCTGCGCAGCAACGAAGACCCAATGCAGCCAAAAATAAATAAAATAAATAAATAAATTTTAAAAAAGAAAGAAACTTCTAATTAGATAGATGTCCTCCAAACACAACATCCATTGTTTTTAGGTATTGTTTATTATCTCATCCATTTTTTGTAAACAATTAACTGCACATATTTAAAGTGTATAATTGGATGAGTTTTGACTTATGTATATACCCATGAAGCCAACAACACAATCAAGTAATGAACATACTCATCACCCCCAAAAGTTCCTTGTGTTCCTTAGTAATTCTTCCCTCCTACCCCTGCCCCAGGACAACACTGATCTACTTTTTGTCATTATAGATTAGTTTTCATTTTTTAGAAATTTCTACAAATGGAATTATTCAGTATGTACTAAAAAACAAAAACAAAACCCTAGTTTCTTTTGCTCTGCATTATTATTTTGAGATTCATCTATGTTGTTGTATGCATCATTTCCATTGTATGGAAACACCACAATTTGTTTATCTACTCGCCTTTCAGTAGAAATTTGGGTTGTTCCTAGTTTTTGGCTATTATAAATAAAGCTGCTATGAACATTTGTGTACAAGCCTTTGTGTGGATGTGTGTTTTCATTTCTCTTGGATATGCTAATTCTGTGTTTACATTTTTGACGAAGTCAGGCTATTTTCCAAAGCAGTCATTTTACATTCCCACCAGTAGTGTATGAGTTCCAATTTCTCCACATTCTCATCAATACTTGTTATTTTCTGTGTTTTTTTTTTATACCCACC
Source organism: Mesoplodon bidens (assembly GCF_964165515.1). NCBI lineage: Eukaryota > Metazoa > Chordata > Mammalia > Artiodactyla > Ziphiidae > Mesoplodon > Mesoplodon bidens. The sequence goes on along the minus strand of NC_138160.1, from coordinate 174,016,717 downwards.
CTAGTGGAAGAAATCTCAAAAATTACCATCCATACCCCTCTCATGCTATGCTTACTAAGACTGCAGAGAAATCAATTCAACTAACTCTATATTGATTAAATTAAAAAAAATTGTGCACACTTTTACATGTTTCCAGAGAAAAAACCATGAAGCAAGGTGTATACAGATATGTCTAGCTACACCCCTGTGCCTTCTACCTTGATCATTCCTCCCCATCTAGGTAAATGTTTATATTAAATTTTTAAATTTAAATTGTTTCTATTGAAAAATATAAAGCACATAATTTGCATTTCATTCAAGGCCAGTTGCATTGACAAGTCCAGTCAATGGCTTGGAGTGCGGCCCGTGTGTAGCCTAAGAGGTTACTGTGTGCAGTAACCTTTCTTGGTTACTGCAGCATACAGTAAAACCTGTAAACCCTTTTGTATGGTCAGGCCACTCAAGATGGCTGTTCTCTTGCTCTCTGTACATTCCCTCCTCGACCAGTCCCTGCTTCACATACATCCTACTCACATGACTATCCAATCCTCTTAATCATAGGGCTTAATTAATAACCGCCTAGTGTTTGCCCCTTGCCCCATCCACTGGTTTCCCTGGTAACTGATGAGCCAACCTAACGTCAACTCCCCCTTATAAATGGTATCCTCCTCCCCCCACCCAGGAGTGAAGATTGCTGCCCTGTCTTGCCTGCCATCTGCCACCCACAGTGGGGTGCCACTCCAGGACTCTGCTTCAGACTTGTAAGATTCCCTATCCAATAAATTGTTGATGTCTCTGGGCTCTTTCTTTAGTCTCACAGCTGGGCAATTACAAGGCTTGGAGTCCTGTGGGTTACAGTCCAACACCCTTACTTTCTTCACTGAGTGACATATCCTGCAGGTCGCACCTCAGCAGGACATAGAGATACTCCTTATTCCTTTTTATAGCTGCAATGTATCCCACTGGGTGAGTGTAGCACAATCTATTTCACTATGTATTCAGTGTTTGGATTGTTTCTTGTCCCTTTTAAAATTGTGATGAAATACATGTAAAATTTATTATCTTAACCAATTTTAAGTGTACAATTCAGTGGCATGAAGTACATTTACCTTCCTGTGCAACCGTAACCACCATCCATCCCCAGAACTCTTTTCATCTTGCAAAACTGAAATTCTGTACCCATTAGATGACTTTCCATTTCTCCCTCCCCCCGATCCCCAGCCCTTGGTACTTCTACTTTCTGTTTCTATGAATTTCACTAAGTACCTCATATATAGTATTTGTCCTTTCATGACTGGCTGATTTCACGCAGCACGATATCCTCAAGATTCATCTATGTTGTAGCATGTGTAAGAATTTCCTTGCTTTTTAAGGTTGAATAATATTCCATTGTATGGCTGCACCACATTTTGTTTATCCATTCATCTGTCAGTGGATATGTGGGTTGCTTCCACCTTTCGGCTATTGTGAATAATGCTGCTGTGAACATGGGTGTGCAAATATCTCTTTGAAACTCTGCTTCTAATTCTTTAGGGTGCATTCCCAGTGGAACTGCTGGGTCATATGGTAATCCCATGCTAAATTTTTAAAGGAACCACCATACTGTTTTCCACAGTGGTTGTATGATTTTACATGCCCACCAACACTGTACAAGGGCTCCAACTTCTCCACATCCTCACCAATACTTGCTATTTTCTGTTTTTGCTCCGTTTAATAGTCATCATCCTAATGGGTGTGAGGTGATCTCTCATTGTGGTTTTGTATTTCCTGTCATTAGCTAATGTAATTAATATTGCAGTGAAGAGCCTAGTGCCATGAATATCCTTTTGCATAAGCTGGGTGCTCAATCTTGCTCATAATAACAGAAATACAAAATGAAAGTGTACTAAGATGTCATTTCTCACCTGTCAGATCAGCAAAAACCCCAGTTTTTCCAACATATTTCGTTGGCAAGGCTGTGGAGAATCTGGCACTCACATGAATTGTTGGGGAAAATGCAAAAATGGTACAACCTGCTGGGTTTGAAGATTTGACATGTAGTAAGATTGCATGTGCCTTTACCCTTTAGCCAGGCAATCCCACTTCCCGGAATCTACTCCAAACTCACACCAACTTCCCCCTAGTATAAAGGGCCCTGAGATGAAGGGCTTGGTAGTTATTGTGAGTGGTTCCCTTAGGGGAACCTTGCTTCCTTTAGGTCCCTTTCTCAGGCGGGGCTCTGAGCACATGTGCACCTCTTCAGACTCTCTTACCCTCGCTCACCTTTATTCCAGGCCCCACTGGGAAAACTTCCTGGGCAGGCTTTACACAGGTACAACTGGACAGAAGCTCCCTTTAGACCTGTGCTGGAAGAGGGGGTCAGGAGCCAATGGATAAATTCCTTTTCTCCTTCCCAGCAGGATGGTGTAGAGACATTTCATGATGTGCCCCAGAATGTCCTGGGGGACTGAGTAATGAGGGGTTATTTTGGTGCTCACATTCCTTATGGTCACCTGCTAAATCAATACCCCATAGGCTCTGCTTTCAGGGGCACCCAGGCCAAGTCAGATACAGAATATACACTCTATCAAAATGATACAAGCTTATAAATGTGTCAAACAGTATGTTTAGTATTTAAGGAGCAGGGGTCCTTATCCTAACCCCGTGCAATTCCACAGTGGTAACAAGGGATAATAGTTTCCAACCACTTTCAATGCACTAACAGGGAAAGGACTTCCCTGGGCTGAATCAAGTCCCCAGGCCCAACCTAGCTTCAGGCTTCGGGTGGGAGCGTGGGGATGGGGCACCCCCTGCTGGTTACATGGAGTCTGGAGTGGCTTTGCCTCCTAGAGGGGCGGCACCTTTCTGGCTCTGGGTAGGGCTCTGGATTGGTTTGCACGTTGCTGCTCCTGAAACTTCTTTGAGATTCTGGGCGACTCCTCCTCCTGGGGTCCACCAGAGGCCTGAGGCTTCTCTCTCACAGCAGTCCTGGAGTGTAGTCACACCTTCTTCTCAGGAGCTCGCGGCTCCTCAAGTGTTCCTTTTGGCCAGGTGCCCTTGGCTCTCCCGCTGCTTGGAGTGGAGGAAGTGGCACAGGCTTTGGACGTGTCCTGGAGTCTAGTTCCACTCCGCCCACTCACCGGATCTCTGACTCTGCACATCTCTGAGCCTGTTTCTTGAAGACTTGGGATTGTAGAGAGGCCCCAGGGAGACAGAGATAGTGAAGTACCCAGCAATGAGGTCTGGCCCTGAAATAGTCATTGAACCCAATGGCCTGAACTTTCATAACCTCCCTCTAGTCTTTCCCAACCCTGGCCCCCCAGCTTGTGACCAGCCCTCAAACATTGGTTCCTCTGCTCAACTGGAAACGCCCGACCCACTCCCTGTCATACCACTCCAAGTGACTTTGCGTAGCCCTTGGGCCTGACCATGGGCTTCGCTTTTCTTTTATAGTAGCCCAGGGTCGTAGGGAAGTCTTACATTTCTCAGACTCATGTGACTCAGAAGTAACTCAACACTAAAATAATGATTTATCAAATTCTAGGCCAAAACACTAGAGTCTTATCAGTTGGGAGACTTAGCCCTGAATGGGGAAAACCCAGTGGGGAGGGTATGGAAAGTGAGAAACACAAGGGCTTTAGTGTAACGTGGCTGTTATTGACAAGGCCATGCTCTCTGGGGATGCTGCCCTGTCTCCTGACTGATTGATTGATTGGGACAGGGTATTCACTGAGGTGAATGGTTCAAAGGCTAAATGAAACTTAGCAATGCCACAAAGCACATGCTCTGTTTTTACTGCAAGAGGCATTTCCTCTTCCATGCGTGTTTATAAACACTCACCTAGGGTGGTCATACTAATTGTTCACTGATACTTCTGGTTCTTCTCTTTCCAGGCTCATAAGATTTCATTCCTGGTGTCAACTGGGAAAAAAAAAAACCCACCATACAAAAACAGTGAGTTTCAGTTTTATTTAGGGACCCTTACTGAGGACTATAGCCTGGGAGATAGCCTCTCAGACAGCTCTGAGGAACTTCTCAGAAGAGGTAGGGGAGGAACTAGTATATATGTGAAATTTTTGACTGGGAAATATAGTCACGCATACATCTTTTTTAAAAAAACTTATTTATTTATTTATTTGGCTGCACCAGGTCTTAGTTGTGGCATGCGGGATATTTAGTTTCATCATGTGGGCTCTTAGCTGTGGCATTTGAACTCTTAGTTGCGGCATGCATGTGGGATCTAGTTCCTTGACCAGGGATTGAACCCGGGCCCCCTGCATTGGGAGTGGGGGAGTCTTAACTACTGGACAACCAGGGAAGTTCTCAAGTTAAAAATTTTAGTGCTTTTCTATGTATGGGAAGATACAAGAATCCGGGGTCATTGAAATTCTTCCTTAGATCTGCATCTTAACTGTCTAGGAGCCATATATCCAAGACACAGAATTCTTCACCCTGTTTTTCTCCATACTGAATTCTCCTCAGTGCACACTGTTGGTGGGCGACTGCAGTGGGTTGTGACTTAACCCTTTTTTTTATAAGTGGATGTTGGGCAAGACTCTTTGTTCTTTTATGTTTACATTGGCCTCCTGAGGAAAGGTTTGTCCATGTGACTTATTTGGTTAATGAACTGTTGGTAGAAGTATACGTGTCATTTCTGGGCAGAAGACTCTAAGGGCCAGAGTGGTGGTTCTGGATGGTGGAGGATCCCTCAGCCTAAGTCCTTGAAAGAGGCAAAATGGAGCAGACCCCCGATCTAAGATGGACATGTAGTATGAGCAATGAGAAATCAACTTTTCTGTGTTGAGCCACTGATATTTTGGGTTGTTATTGCAGGATAACCTAGCACACCTTGACTAATGCATTCTAAATCCTTTCTGAAACAAAACAGTACAAACTAGAAAGCCAGGAGATTATTTCCCTTGAGATTGTGAGCCCTGAGAATACAGAATTTATTCTTGAACAATGGATGGCAGGTCAAAGTATCCTCAAATCCAAGCACATCTTTTTCTGAGCCCCATTCCTACTAAAGGGAAGCCGAGCAAACTTGCTCTTTAATGGTGACAGTCTTTCTGGATTTAATTTAGTCTTCGGGGTAATTCCTCAGTCTTTCAATTTTTCTTCCTTTCCCCCTTCTTATCCTGTAGCAGACACTGGGTTGCCTGCAGCATTATCTCTATTCCCTGCTTCTTTGCCTACAGAATTGTGACGGTTTGGGTTCCACCCTTGGAGAAGGTACCTGTTATCGTGGTTCAGGGATAAATCCTGACTTGTCTAAGCCAATTATGGCAGAGCCATCTTCCCGCCCTTGGTGGGTTGGGGCTGAGAATGTGACCAAGTTCTGACTATGGAGAGAGACAGGGGAGGTATTTGCCTTGGGGCTTGTTTTTGTTTTGTTTTGTTTTGTTTTTTGCGGTATGCGGGCCTCTCACTGCCGTGGCCTCAGGCTCCGGACGCGCAGGCTCATCGGCCATGGCTCACTGGGCCCAGCCACTCCGTGGCACGTGGGATCCTCCTGGACCGGGGCACGAACCCACGTCCCCTGCATCGGCAGGCGGACTCCCAACCACTGCGCCACCACTGGGCTTGTTTTTAAAAAGAGACACAGGTTAAGAAACTGATTTTGTTATCCAAACATTCTCCCAAAGGAAAATCCAGGCTCAGATGATTTCACTGGTCAATTTTATTAAAGTAGAAATAAACCCCAATCTCATACAAACACTTGCAGAAAATAGAGTAGTGAGGAACACTGAAGAAACTCTTTTTCTGAGGCCAGCATTACCTAGGACAGAAACCTATGAAGTCATTACAAAAAGAAAATTGCAGACCAATAGCCCTCATGAATACAGACTTAAATATCCTTATAAAATATTAGCAAATCAAATCCAACATTATATAAAAATATAACACATTATGACCAAGTAGGATTTATCTCAGGGATGCAGGGTTGTTTTAATATTTGAAAATCAGTCAGTGCATGCTTCTCTCACTCTGCATCCTTGCCAGCCCTGGAGATTACAGATCTATAAGCTCTTATTCAAAATCCTCACATATGTTTCAGAATGCAGAATTTTTTGGATTTTAGGAAATTCTATGACACTCCCAGCAGGCTCTGAATCAGTATTTCCTAATCAAACTCATTAATGGTTTTGTAGCAGAATATAAGAAATATTCTCACCAAGCAAGATGAGTCAATGCTGCAAAGAGCCTCACATTAGCTCAGGTTAAGTCTTGCTGCTAAATGAACTGGCCTCAAACTTACCATCTTTCTGGTTTCCAGGACTTTATGAATTTTGGATTGGGGATAAGGGATTGTGGACACAAATCGTTCTTTAATTTTAGCCCATCCTGCTGCTGCTTTACTTTGCATTTATCTGACCATTTGTTAGGTTGAACCCCTATTCGTAAGCTTTAGACCATTTACATATCCTGTTTTCTTATTGGTCTGTTAGAAATTGTAGGTACTTTTGACTTAGGGCTTTTGAATTTTTGTCTTTCATGTATTTTATAAATATTTCCTCGGCCTATCATTTGTTTATATATTTTATCTTCTACTAGGAAAACTAAAAATTTGCGTGCAGTCAAATGTATCTTTTTTTTTTTTTTTTTTGGCTTTTTGGTTTCCAGACTTAGGGAGGATTTTCCACGCCCAAGTATTATAAATATGCTTGTTTTTTTCTTCTGCTATCTGGTTTTATATTTAAATATTTAGTATGAAATCTTTAACACGTCAGAAAAGTATTTTGGTGTTTTGTGTTATTTCAGAGCAAGGTTTCTAAACCATGGCACTACTGACATTTGGAGTCAGTTCTTTGGTGTGGGGGACTATTCTGTGCATTGTAGGATGCTTAGCAGCATCTCTGGCCTCTACTCACTACATGCAATAGCACCCCCCAGTTGTGACAACCAAAATGTCACCAGACATTGCCAAATGTCTGTTGGAGGTAAAGTCCCCCCTAGTTGAGAAAGACTGGGTTGGAGCCCAGCTTTTGTTTCTTTTCCCCATAATCATGGCCAACAATGTCAGCACCAGTCATCAAATTAATCACCTCTTTTTCCATCCAACATATATCTGCAGCTATTTCTGAATTCTTCTTGTCCTTTTCTTGGCCAGTTCCACTCCACTACCATTCTTCTATTCACAGTATTCTGGGATCTACTCAGGCATTTGTTCTTCCAATTGAACTTTAAAATTATTTAAACCAGCTCTAATCGCACGGTACAGCTAGACTCTCTTAACACAGTCTTAAGAAGTAGTGGGCATACTTGTCTTGATCTGGATTTTAGTGGAAACGACTTTGATATTTCCTTTTAGTTTGCTTTATATTTTTGGTTTTTGATAAATAGTATTTTCATATTTAAGTATTTTACTTCTATTCCTATTTGACTTATGATTTTATTAGGGATAGAGATCTATCCATCAATTCTATCTAGTGAGTGTTTATGGATTTTGGTAATCATATGATTTTTCTTCTTAATTTGCAAGAAAATGAACGATCCTTTTTATTTCCTGGACTAAACCCTGTATTAGTTTCCTGATACTGCTATAAAAAATGACCACAAATTTAGTGGCTTAAATCAACACACGGTTATTATATTAGTTTCTAAGAAGTGTAGGCTGGTATTGCATTTGCCCTCAATCTTCTCTGCATTTCTAGTCTTGCTTCCACCCTTTCTGCTCAGCCTAAACTGCTCTTGCTTAAAGGCACCAGAGACCTAAATTCCGGGGCCTCCGTTCCTCTATCTTCTGAGTCCTCTCACCATAATTTGATGCTGTTGACCACACTGTTTCACCTGAAACCCTGTCCTTTTTTTCCTTTGTTACCCTAATGATTCCCAGGTTTGCCCATCTTTCTGGCCACCCCCTTTCAGCCTCCTTTGTTGTTTTCTCCCATTCATTCACTCATTCTTTCATTGCCACAAACTCCCAATCTGTCATGTGTGTGATACCTTGTGTTGGAATCTCTAAGATCCTCTTCTCAAAGGTCAGCCCCTTTATTCATTCCTAAGGTTTTCAATATCATCTGTATCCTGTGACATCCAGATTTTACATCCAGCTTAGATTACTCTTTTTAGCTTTAAACTCATAAAACGCCAGCTGCTTATATGACATCTCCACTTGGATATCTTGGAGGCATTTCAAATTTAACATGTTTAAAACGGATCTGACATGCCCCTTCCTTTCTGCCTGCCTGCAGCTCTCCCCATCCTCACCCACTCCAGTGCACTGACCTTCACATGTCCTTCTGCCTCCTCTCCCTAACCCATCTCTCATCCAACACTTACTTGTTCATGCCTACTACACGCCAGGCACTCCATCCAGTGTTAGCAATATAACCAACATTCTAGTGTGGGGAACAGGCAACAAAAAGTAATTACATAGGGCTTCCCTGGTGGCGCAGTGGTTGGGAGTCCGCCTGCCGGTGCAGGGGAGGTGGGTTCGTGCCGCGGTCCGGGAGAATCCCGCGTGCCGCGGAGCGGCTGGGTCCATGAGCCATGGCCGCTGGGCCTGCGCGTCCGGAGCCTGTGCTCCGCAACTGGAGAGGCCACAACAGTGAGAGGCCCACGTACCGCAAAAAAACCACCCCCAAAACCCAAGTAATTACATAAATAAATAAGTTAATCACAGAGTGCAGAAACACTGTGAAGGAAATGAATAGAGGAATTTGATAGAGAAAGACCTGAAGAAGGAGCTAGTGAGGATGAGCATTTGGGGAGAGAGCTCCAGGCAGAGGAGACACCATCTGCAAAGGCCTACAGGTGGAAAAGAGCAGAAAGGAGGTCAGTGTGGCTGGGGAGTAAAAAAGGGGGAGGAAAAGTAATGAGGTGCTGGAGAGGTACACAGCATCACATCATGCAGGACCCTGAAGACCACAGCAAAGAAAGGACTTAACTTGAAGTGCAGTGAGAGCCACCGAGGATTTAAAGCAGGGGAGTTACATGATATGATTTGCAGTTTTGAAAGATGACTCTGGATAATGGTTATGGGGTTTCTTTATGGGGTGATGAAAATGTTCTAAACTTAGAATGTGATGGTTGGACAACTCTGTGAATATACTAAAAAAAAATTGTATGGTATGTGAATTATATCTCAGAAAAGCTGTTGGCAGGAAAAAAAATCATTCTGACTGTGGTGAGGGTGACCAGACAAATGCCAAGAGTATAGCCAGGGAGATCAAATGCATTCATCAGATGACAGAGGGATGATGGCCATGGGTACAAGGCAGGGTGTGGTGAATGTCATATGGGGTGGGGGGAGGAAGGAGGATTCCTTATGAAACTATTCCCAGCACAGAAGCAAGAATAATCTTTGAAGGATATAAATTGGATCGTGCCACTGTGCACCTTGACCATTCAGTGGTTTCCTTCTGCAGGTAGAAGCAACCCCTCCCTGCCCATCTGGCCTTGGGGCTGCCACTCCTGCCTTGGAGTCTCCCAGCCTCAAAGCCTCCCCTCTGCCAAATCATTCTCTTCTAACCAGGCCCTGTCACCTGTCAAATCCCAGTTTAAGTGCCACTTTCCAGAAACTTTCTCATCCCCCAAATTACATTAGGGGCTCCTGCACAGCACTTGCCAAAATCTGTAGTCATGGACTGAATTGCATATTTCTTAATTTTTTGTTCATCTCCCCCTCTAGATTGGAAGTTCCTAGGGTAGGGATATTTTCTCCTGTGATCATGCCTCTAGGTCTCATCCCAGAGCATGGCGTAGGAATTGTACTGGAACATTTGTTGGGTGAGTGAATTCATGAATAGAATGCATATGTGAAAGCTAGTAAGCAGTGGGTGAAGGAAGCTTCCGAAAGGAGAATGAAATTAAAAAGACTCAAAAATGTAAGGGGCAACCCACAGAGTGAGAAAAAATATTTGTAAATCATATATCTGATAGGGGATTAATATCCAGAGTATATAAAGAACCCCTAAAACTCAACAACAAAAAAACAAACAACCCAATTCAAATATAGACAAAGGACATGAATAGACATTCTCCAAATGAGATATGCAAATGGCCAATAAGCACATGAAAAAAAATGCTCAGTGTCTCTAATCATTAGGGAAATGCAAATCAAAACTACAGTGAGATACTGTTTCACACTTTTTAGGACAGCTACTGTCAAAAAACAAAAACAAAGCCAGAAAATAGCAAGTGTTGGTGAGGATGAGGAAAGACTTGGAAGCAGCGTGAATTGCTGGGAGGAATGTAAAATAGTTAAGGTACATATCTAGGAATGGAATTGCTGAATCATATGGTAATTCTATGTTTAACTTTTTGAAGAACTGCCAAAATGTTTTCCTTACAGGCTGAAAGAATGGAAAGCAGGAAATCAAACAGATAGTTGCACACCAAAGTTCAAAGCAGCACTATTTACAATAGCTAAAAGGTGGAACCAACCCATTAATGAATTAATGGGTAAGCAAAATGTATTATATACATACAACAGAATGTTATTCAGCTTTAAAAGGAAGGAAACTGAGGACATGGATAGACCTTGAAAACATTATGTTACGTTACACATTATGTTATGTTACACAAAAGGATAATTATTGTATGATTCCACTTATATCAGGTACTAGAATAGGCAAATTCCTAGAGACAGATAGTAGAATAGAGGTTACCAGGGTCTGGGGGAGCAGGACTGGGGAGTTAAGTGTTTAAATGGTACAGAGTTTCAGTTGGAGAAGATGAAAAAGTTCTAGAGATGGAGAGTGGAAATATTCGCGCAACATTGTAAATGTACTTAATACCACTGAACTGTACGCTTAAAAATGGTTAAAATGGGGCTTCCCTGGTGGCGCAGTGGTTAAGAATCTGCCTGCCAGTGCAGGGGACACGGGTTCGATCCCTGCTCTGGGAAGATCCCACATGCCGCGGAGCAACTAAGCCCGTGTGCCACAACTACTGAGGCCCACGCACCTAGAGCCCATGCTCCTCAACAAGAAAAGCCACTGCAATGAGAAGCCCGCGCACCTCAACAGAGTAGCCCCTGCTCAACGCAACTAGAGAAAGCCCACGCACAGCAACGAAGACCCAACAGATCCAAAAATAAATAAAACATTTTAAAAGGTAAGTAATGACACTAGTCATCAGTACATTTTGAACACATGGTCGAAGGATTCAACCACAGTGAGTGTCCCAGCTGAAGCTTTGGGAAATCAGGGCCAATACCCTGAAGGTTGAAAACCAATGGTTGTCACATTCTGCCTAAAGGAGATGTGCTGAGAGAACCGAAGAGGGTGTGTTAGGATCCCCTTTCCAGGTCACCCCAGCAGCTGACCTCACTCCATCAGGAGCGCCAGCCCCTCCCCTCAGCCGCGTCGCCAGGCTGGCTGTTGGGACGCCTTTGTTTTTCTATCTCACTTCGGAAAAGTACGTATCAGAATTCACACTGAGCGGTTTAAATGGTTTCGGAGCCCTCACCAGGTGTCAGAGGAGCTCTTATTTAAGACAACCATGATTATGCAGCTGAAAGGGCCGAGCCATGCTGCACCGGGTTGGGATGGGCTTGGGACTCTGTACCCAGGTTCTAACCACTGAGCCACCGTCGCTGTGCTTCCAGTCTCCAGCTTCAAAGTGGGGTTCCTCGGTCCTCAGCACGATCTGGAGGCAGCTGATGCCGCAGTGCTAGGAGGTTGGGAGGAAACGCACATTCAAACGTTCTCAATCCTTACTACTCGGAAAATTTTAAAGTTTTATAGCTACAAGTAATGTGTTCAGCATTAAAACAATTTAAAATACAGAGGAGAGTGAGTTCCCTGGCAGTCCAGGGCTTAAGAACCCACACTTCCACTGCAGGGCACAGGGGCCCAATCCCTGGATGGGGAACTAAGATCCCGAGAGTGGTGTGTGGCCAAAAAAAAAAAAAAAAAGAAAGAAAGAAAAAGAAGAGAAAATAGAGAAGAAAAAAATTTTTTTTATATATGTATAAGATTATACATATATCTTTTCCATATATGTATAATTTTTCTTTATGTATGTGTGTAATTATATTATATTTCCAGGAGGTTGAACCATACCGTATTATTACTTCATAATAATGCATAATAATTATTGTTTCATTTTTTTTTTTTTTTTCTTTTTGCAGTATGCGGGCCTCTCACTGTTGTGGCCTCTCCCGTTGCGGAGCACAGGCTCCGGATGCGCAGGCCCAGCGGCCATGGCTCACGGGCCCAGCCGCTCCGCGGCATATGGGATCCTCCCAGACCGGGGCACGAACCCGTATCCCCTGCATCGGCAGGCGGACTCTCAACCACTGCGCCACCAGGGAGGCCCTTGTTTCCTATTTTTCTCAATGAATATTGTAAACATCTTTCCAAAAATATAATTCTAGTCACCATTTTTAAAAGCTGCAAAGTATTGTATTATATAGATCAGTTTTTCTCAACTTTTTTTTCCTATGATTGTCACCCAAAGGAACCTTTTTAGACAATTTGTTTCCTAATTCCCACGTGAAATGTTAATAGCATAGATATACTGTATATCTTTTTAGGTACCATGGCCAAAAACCAATGTAATAGCCTAGATGTATTCATTCTTCTCCCCACAATCAAGAACCAATTTTGCCCCCTTGGGAGGCTATATTGACCCCAGTGACAATGTATGATAAAGTTGTACTATAATTTATTCAATACACCATTAGACATTTAAGTTGCTTTTAAAATTTACCTATTTCACGCTGTGATGAACATTCTTACAAATTTAAATCTGTGCAAAAGTAGATGTGGAATGTATGGGTCCAAGGTAATGCATATTTTTAAGACCTTGAATATACATTGCTAGTAGCCCTCTAGTGTACCGATTTACAGTCCAATGGGCATGGCACTTCCCTGCATTCTTTCCAGCTCTATTATGACTCTTTTTAGTGGTCATTACTTTTTTTGTGTCAGAGCCACGTGGCTTGTTGGATCTTTGTTCCCTAGTTGTGGTGTGCAGGCTTAGCTGCCCCGTGGCTTGGGGGATCTTAGTTCCCTGACCAGGGATCAAACCCGCGTCCCCTGCATTGGAAGGTGGATTCTTTACCACTGGACCACGAGGGATGTCCCGAGGTCATCAATTTTAAGACACCCCATGTTTTCTGTACCACTTATAAAAAAATTCCGCCAATTAAACTAGGACGCGCCACTGGTTCTTAAGGCACATCTCTATTTTGAGAGGTTAAACTGAAAAAAATGTGCTTCAGAATTGGTGAAAAAGATAATGAATAAATGTGCTTCATCTCTGTATAGGAAAGGGCTTGCTAAGCTTAAAGACAAACTCAAAGTATCCATGGCTTTGACTTCACCAAAATGAAATCCTCTGTATGTCTAAACATTAAAAACAACAACAATTAAAAGGTAATCAAACAGAAAAATGTTTGGGGCAATTATGGCCAAGGCAATAGTCTTAATAAAGACCAAAAGAGCACTGGAGAAAGAAGATGAACTGACAATTTATATGAGGGAATCAGCATTAATTGTATATAATTTATTCTATTTTACTAATAATCAAACATGCAAATTAGAGATATGGTTTTTCTCAGTATTAAATTAGCAAAGATTAGAGGAAAGGAAAATTTCAACGCCAGCAAAACAAAGGGATACGGAACCCTCACGTGCTGCTGAGAGTGTTGTCAAGTGCGATAACCTTTTACTCTAAGTAGCCCTAAAAATATTCAGATTCTTTCGTTGAATAATTTTACTCCTAGAAATCTATCCTGAGGAAATTATCTAATATTTCTATGATGATTATACATTACATCTACTTATTATGGAAGAAAATCCTAGAAAACCTTAGGAAAAATAAACATCTTAGGGACTTCCCTGGCGGTCCGGTGGTTAGGACTCTGCGCTTTCACTGCTGAGGGCACGGGTTTGATCCCTGGTCAGGGAACTAAGATCCCGCAAGCCAGGCTGCCAAAAAACAAACGAACAAACAAACAAATCTTAGAAGTGTAGCCGTGTTGTTAAAGGGCGAAAACATGATATACTGTGTATCTTTTTAGGGTTTTTTTGGCCATGCAGCTTGCGGGATCTCAGTTCCAGGACCAGGGATTCAACTCAGGCCACGGCAGCGAAAGCGCCAAGTCCTAACCACTGGACCACAAGGGAATTCCCGAAAACATGATTTTATAATGCACTACCAAGGGGATCAGGGTTTTTCCCTCATCTAATCAGAAACTAGTGTTCTTAGGTCATTTATTTTTTTTTGCCCTCGCCCTGCAGTTTCCGGAATCCTAGTTCCCTGAACAGGGATGGAACTCAGGCCCTCGGCGTGGTGTCCCAACCACTGGACCTCCAGGGAACTCCCTTCTTAGGTCATTTAATTAGACCAGAGCTCTCAAATGCTGTAACCTATTAAGAAACCTTGAGAGATATCTTTGTGATGTCCTGGAGAGATAGCACCCAAGAGCAAAAACTGTTTTTGCTTTTGAATCACTCAGAGATAGACCTTCAATCTGGAAGACTTGGGAATTCCCACATCTTGGTGACTTCAGCCAAAATGCCCTCTATTTCCTCTAGCTCTTTTTGCAATTGAGGGCAAGGAGCATCATTCACCATGCTTGTCCCGTCTGAGTCCCCTTCACACCCAGCAACAGAGTTTTCCTTTTCAAGCAGGTCCTATTGCGCCCTGCTGAAGACCTGCCAAAGCCTTCTCGTGTGCTTTGAGTTATCACACTTGCCAAGGCCTAAATGGCCTTTCAGGATCGGGCCTGGCCTACCTCTGGGACCTTATCTTGGATCATCTTCTCCCTGTTCCATTGATGTCCTCTCCAGTTTTCTCAAACCTGTTAAAACCGGATACAACTTCCAAACAATTGTAGGGGCGAAAACGTGCTTTACTTGCATCTTCCCGTGGTGGCACTCAGAGAGGCCTTCGCTGTGGTACCCCTGTGTTTATTGCATGTGTCCACCAGGCCGAGGTGGGGAGGACAGCCGGCATCAGACAAGGGGAGGACTGGAAGGCTATGGGAATGGTCCCAGTTTCCGCAGTGCTGCCGGAAATCACGAACATCACTAGTCTCGGGCCATATGCACACGTGGGGTGACCCTGGAGTCTTGCCGAACTGAACGCCTCCACCTGGGGAATGGACATAACGGTATCTACTTAGCTTTGGGAGAATTAAGGGGGCACCTGCTTGGGAGAGCGAAGTCCGGCGTGCACCGGCGGCTCACCCTGCGCTCACGAGGCGCGACGGGACGCGCATCCGGCGCCCACGTCTCGTGCGAGCGCCCAGCCGGCCGACCCCGGGGCGAGGCAGCGGGGGTCGCAGGGTGGGAGTTCGTTAGGGCAAAAGCGGGGTGCGGGACTGGGGTCCGGGCCCCAGGCCCAACGGCGTTAGGTAAGGGGCAGTGGCGGCACGAAGGACTTGGACATGCTCACGGCGCCGCGGGGGTGGCTTCGGGTGCAGGAAGTATGCAGTCCCGCAGCCCCCAGTTTGTCACGGGATGGCTCTAGGGAGAAAAGGAGTATAGGCGGCGCGAGGGAGGGGAGCGCTTGTACTTTCAGGTCTGCTAGGACTGCGGATAATAGGCTAGGGACACCTCATCACAACCCAGAGCCCGGTACGGTTCCCGTATGGAACTAATTGCCGCCATACCCTTCCCCCTTCTGGCGGGTAAGTCGAGCGAACGGTTTGAAGGAAGACGCATGCGCGTGAAACTCAAACCGCTAAGGCTCGCATAATCGCGGTAAGGCGCAGGCGCAAAAAAGCCCGGCGGGTTTAAGGAGGGGGCGGGACTGACCCAAATACGCATGCGTATAATAATTTACTGGCGGGAGGTGGGCCGGCTCATGATATCACGCATGCGCCCGAGCTCCGTGTGACGCAAGGGGGCGGTGCGGGAACCTAGCTGCGCGTGCGCAGAGCTTGTTCAAAGGGCCTTATTTAGGTTGCGCAGGCGCCCGCTAGCCATTTCTTCTCAGCCGCGCCGAAGTTGTGTGTGCTGGTGAGTGTTTGGTGTTCCGTATTTACCACCTAGCGGCCCCCGACGATGCCAGTTTTGCGAGGATTGCTTGTCCCAAGGTCTCTGTAGAGGCTGCGGGGGCTTTAGCAAGGTGCGGGCTGCCGTTAGACACCAGGAGTGGTTCGCCGAGTCGTGGCAGGGCCGCTGAGGCCTGCAGGCCGCGCCGACTCTATTGTGTGAGATGTCGGAGGAGGCGGAGCGGAAGCGGTCGCCGCCATTTCCTTGCCTCCACGCTGGCGCTAGGCCGGATGCCCCCTCGGCTTGGGGCACTGGTACCTGGTGCGCAGAGCGGCTTCGGGGACCCGGCCGGTGGCCAACTGGGCGTTCGGTGTTGGAGTCGCCTGGGTCGGAACGTCCGCACGGGCTCGACCTTTACGGAGGCGCCGCCGGCCGGCAGGGCGTTTCGAGATCGGAGGGCTGTTTAATTTTTAACATTTCTCCGTTCTGATCTTCATCCCCGTCTTGCAGGCTGTTTCGACGCCAGGACCCCCTAAGACGATGATGTTGGGCACCGAAGGCGGCGAGGGATTCGTGGTGAAGGTCCGGGGCTTGCCTTGGTCTTGCTCGGCCGACGAAGTGCAGCGGTTTTTTTCTGGTGAGTCTGAAGCGGAGGCGGGAGTTCAGCCCGGGCTGCAGGGCGGGCGGGGAGGCGGCGGCGGCTGGGTGGGGGGTGGGGGGTGGGGGTGGGCCGAGCCCAGGGCGCCCCCTGGTGGGGCGCGGGCGGCAGCGGTTCCCGCTGTCCCGCTCGCGCCCGGCCGGCCGCTGTTACGCAATGGAAATTGCGAAAGCCCCGCCCGCCCGGCCCTCTTCGGGGAATGCGGCCTCTCTGGCGGATTTTTTTTTCTTTACTTTAAGTACTAGTCATTCTGTGGATGTCTTTTAGAAAGGATAAATGGGGTTAGATGGGATTTCCCCTTCAATCTTGAGAACTTTGCCCAGCAGCTGAACAAATACAACACCTTTCCAGTTTTGGCGTTTATTTGAAAAGTGGCATTCTGCTTTGGAAAGATAAAATGTCATTTCTTAATTTCAGAGAATTTTCCTAATCAAGATTTTGTAACTGAAGAGCTCTTTCTCATAGTTCTTGATCTGGCTCACTTTACAGTTGAGGACACTGAAGCCCAGGAAAGTTTTCTTGCCTGTGTAGTTTTTTACCCAGTGTGTAGGTTTCCTGAATGACGTCTGCCAAATGTCGTTGTTCTCATTATTAGTGTAAGATTAGATTGAAAGACATATTTGGGAGAAATTTACAGGTTTTGGAAGGATATTTGTAGTATTGACTTACTATCTGAATTTAGCGTGTGTAACGGAAAACGACCTGTAAAACAAGAACCAAGTACACTGGAAGCCACCTTGCAGTGGGCAAGACTGGGTTTGGCTTCAGCTGTGCAACTTGGAGCATTTTAGCTTGGTAACATTGATCCCCTTTCAGGTGAGTATTGGCCCTGCAATTCGGATTCGAGCAAGAAATTGTAATGTTGCTGCTAGTAAGGTAAAACTGTCAAATACCCCAAATCAAAACTCCAAACCACGTTTATTCAGGAAATGTCATAAAATCACAAGGTCCAGACTTAAAAGTTTACTGAGGAGTTATAAAAAGGGTGTTTAATGGACACTTGAGTAGTGAGGACTTGGAGATAACTTCATTAAGAAAGTGCTTTGAATATTGGATTTTCTTGATGGATTGGGAATATATTTAGGGAATAAGAAAGTTTGGTCATGAGAAGAAAACTGCTTAATTACTGAAAGAGACACCCTAGGAGTTAGTAATACCTTGCTTATTTTAGGCTTTGCAAATGCTCTGCTTTGTAGTGGGGGTGTGTATAGGCATTTCATCACCCAGAGGTGGTTTTTAGTTTTAAATTCTGTATTAACGGTTGTTTTCTTTCCAGACTGCAAAATTCAAAATGGGGCTCAAGGTATTCGTTTCATCTACACCAGAGAAGGCAGACCGAGTGGCGAGGCTTTTGTTGAACTTGAATCAGAAGATGAAGTCAAATTGGCCCTGAAAAAAGACAGAGAAACTATGGGACACAGATATGTTGAAGGTTTGATTTACATTGCCCTAGTAACAGTAAATAAAACATTAAACAAATAGAAATCTATCTTACCCCTTCTGAATTTTAGGTATTTGACCGCATGGAAATGGTCATCTAAGAGTTTATGGCAGCTCTACCTAGATTATCTAAAGACCCAGGAAGTCTGAACTTGGTTTTCTAACTTTCCAAAGTTGACTAATTCTAAGCACCTCTTTCAGTATTCAAGTCAAACAACGTTGAAATGGATTGGGTGTTGAAGCATACTGGTCCAAATAGTCCTGACACGGCCAATGATGGCTTTGTGCGGCTTAGAGGACTCCCCTTTGGATGTAGCAAGGAAGAAATTGTTCAGTTCTTCTCAGGTATGTAGTCCTGTTTGTTGCTGAGCAGTGAGTTCTGGCTAGCCTCTGGCAACGTGATTGAATAGACCTTAAGTTGAGTAGCTTAGATATTTAAACAGGTTGTGAGTATATGAAGATGAATTAATATTTTCTTTTTCCTGGAGACCTTCAAATAATTTAAGCCCATCTTAAAGGTGGATTGATCAAGTACTTCCAAAATGCTAACTGCCTATATTTAGTATTGTAGTTCAGAGTAGATCTTTGAGGATTGTCCTCAACAACTTAACTACTTTTCTCACATTGCTGTACAGCTAAGTACTTCAAGTTAAAGGTAAGATCCCTTAACATTAGATTAGTATGTTAGGTTGTTGTAATTTATGGCAAGTGTCTATATTGTAAGAGACACTGGGTCATGGGACCAGAAATTCTCTAATGATCTCATTCTGTTTATACAAAAAAAGCTTACGGAAACAATTGGTTTAGCTAGGGAATTAAACTTACTGAAAGTCAATCTAATACAAGTGTAGGTTGAATGTAGTCTTAGTATCTGAAGTACAGAAAGTGTTTTGAAATTGTTTTGGGCCTAAAGTATTTGAATGTTTAGCAGAATGTTAGAGCATATGTTTTAAATATTGTTGCTTAATATTCATGTTGTGATAAACTGGAATTAAGAACAAGAAATCCTTTCATGGTTTAGTGTAGTATGTGTTAAAATCTTGACTTAACTAGATACATATCAAGTCCTAATATTTTGCCAGAATTTTTGCAATCAAGTCTGTTTTTATTGTTTTTGTCTAAATTGGTGAGAATTGAATGCTATCTGTCAACATCGTTAAATATGAACATAATTTCATATCTTCTAGGAAAGTGCTTTAAGTCCTTTTTGTAAGCTTGGGAATGTTTCCACGGAAAGGATTTTTCATAGACGGAATTTCCAGAAGTGAATCTTACTACTGTTAGAGCATAAGAGTGCATGATTGTGCTGTGTTAGATCAGTTGTTTGTTGAAAGCTTAGATTGTATGTTTGTCAATTATATGACTAAACTATGTTTCAATTTGTATATTAAATGTTTAAATATGTAATTTCTTAAAACTGAAGTTCCACTAACTTTAAAACATTGCAATATGAAATGAGGTAAAAGGTGTATCTTGAATTTAGTAAAACTGTTGTCTTTAATGCTTGAAAATTTGTTAAATTCTTGTATAATTTTCAACATTAAGTTGCATAGATAAATAAGTGTTCTTAATTGTTGAATTCTTAATGCATCCTGTGTTCAGCAAGTTTTTTCTTACATACCATGTCATGGGGTGTGTTAAGAATTGAGTTAATAGTTATAATGGAACTTCATATTACTGCAATGAATTTTTAAAGAGTACTTGTTGAAAGCATACCGTTCACCTAAAGTTAAAATTCTGGTGTATTTAAAGCTATAAGAAGAATCATTTCTGGGCTTGTGATGTTAATATTGCCCCCCTACTGGGGTTATTTGTCCTTGGGTTGAAGGGTTGGAAATCGTGCCAAATGGGATAACATTGCCGGTGGACTTCCAGGGGAGGAGTACGGGGGAGGCCTTCGTGCAGTTTGCTTCACAGGAAATAGCTGAAAAGGCTCTAAAGAAACACAAGGAAAGAATAGGGCACAGGTGGGGATGGATGGTTGGTTGGATTTGTCACTTTTCTTATGGTAAACAATTAAATCCATATTCTCTCTGCTTAGAATCAAGGAAGAAAATCTGATTCCTAGTCCCAATTACGTGATATTTTGCTACAATTTTCAAAGTTCTCCTATGTCACAGTCCCATAGTGCTTTCAGATTAAATTATAGGTTTGAAATTGTCCCCAGTTAATTTGGTCTACTTTACAATTTTGTAGGATTCCTAATTAACCCCAGTCACTGGAGTTGAGAGACTATGGTTTTAAAAATGTTAATGCAAACCTGGCTTTAGCTGTAATAACTCCACCTAGTAAATTAATATTACCATAAGAAAATGTGATACTTTCTGATCTTGTTTTTAAAGTTGAAATGCAACAAACTTTCTTGCTGTATAAATGTTTTCTGCATATGTATTAATAAGCATAGCTTTCAAGAAATTGTCACAAAAGGTTTTATTCTCTTTGCTTGTGACTATTTTTCATTGAAGCATGCGCTTACCTATGCTGATTCCTACTAAAAGCATAGGCTGGGGTATTTATTGGCAGAAGGAAATGTGCAGTGTGGGCTAGACTGTTGGTGGAGGCTGGCTTTTTAGCTCACTTGCTATACATGATGCCAATGGATTTAAGACATGAAATGTTGAAAGTTGAGTGGAATTCTTTCCCTCCTAAGACATTTATTTACAGTACTCCTCTCTACCCCTAAGGTTGGGCTTTCTGCCTCAGAGGAGTGAATTTTTTTTTTCTATAAAGTTTACATTAAATCTTAAAATTGAGTGAATTTCTGGTCATTGCCTATACAAATATAAGAAATCTGGCTTTAAATATTAGTCAGTTTCATGGCTATGACTACATTGTTTTCTTGTGTAACTGAATACCTGTATGAAATGAACTAATGTTTTCTCTCCCTTCCCCACTCCCTTTCCTCTTGAACAATGCTTTAGGTATATCGAAATCTTTAAGAGCAGTCGAGCTGAAGTTAGAACTCACTATGATCCACCACGAAAACTTATGGCCATGCAGCGGCCAGGTCCCTATGACAGACCTGGGGCTGGCAGAGGGTATAACAGCATTGGAAGAGGAGCTGGCTTTGAAAGGATGAGGCGTGGTGCTTATGGTGGAGGTATGTGTACTGCGCAGGTGTCACGAGGTCTGTTCTTTATGTGACTTATCATTTAGTGATTGTACTTCTTGCCTTTCAGGTTATGGAGGCTATGATGATTATAATGGCTATAATGATGGCTATGGATTTGGGTCAGATAGATTTGGAAGAGGTAAGGTAAGAATTGAATTTCTCATCTGAGGGATACTTAACTCTTGTTCATCTAGACCTCAATTATTGTTTTTCAGGAATGTCAGATCACAGATACGGGGATGGTGGCTCTACTTTCCAGAGCACAACAGGACACTGTGTACACATGCGGGGATTACCTTACAGAGCTACTGAGAACGACATTTATAATGTAAGTGTAGGATAAATTCATAAGTTGTATGTCTCAGTATAACAGTAAAAACATGGTTCTTATTCTACTTAAGTGAAGCAGCATGTTAAAGTTTTGCTTCCTGTAACAGTATTTGACTTGATTCATTCTCTGAAATACCTTATATTTAGTTTTTTTCACCACTCAACCCTGTGAGAGTACATATTGAAATTGGTCCCGATGGCAGAGTAACTGGTGAAGCAGATGTCGAGTTTGCAACTCATGAAGATGCTGTGGCAGCTATGTCAAAAGACAAAGCAAATATGCGTAAGTGTGATTTAAGGATCTTCAGGTCTCTTACAGGTAGTTGTGTGACTAATGATTATGATAAAGGAATAGTAAGGATGAGAAAAATTTGTAATCCAATAATAGGGTTCTATGGGATGTTTAAAAAGTGCGTGGGTTTTTAAAGTTAGTATGATTAAAAATTTTGTGATAACACTAAGGTATATGCTTAATTGACAAACTTAAAGCAATTTAGGTGAATGTTTAAGACTGCTTTTTGAAACTTGCATAAAGTAAATCACCTGAGAGAAGCAGCTAGAATTTTTTTTTTTTTTACTAAAAGTATTTATAGTTCACAGATCTACTTAAAAGAACTAAAAGTGCTTATCTTTTTCTTTCACCAACAAACATTTTCAACTTTTTTTTTCTCATTTCAGAACACAGATATGTAGAACTCTTCTTGAATTCTACAGCAGGAGCAAGCGGTGGTGCTTACGGTAGCCAAATGCTAGGAGGCATGGGTTTGTGTAAATATCACTTTAGTGTCTTTTTTTTAAGCTAACCTTGTATGCCTTTTCTCTCATTTCAGAACACAGATATGTAGAACTCTTCTTGAATTCTACAGCAGGAGCAAGCGGTGGTGCTTATGGTAGCCAAATGATGGGAGGCATGGGCTTGTGTAAATATCGTTAGTTTTTTTAAAAACCAAAACATTTATATCTGTATAAGTTAATTATATACGTTAAGTTAATTTATATATAAGGAGTTTAGCATAATTTAGGCAAAGAAAAGTTTTGATTTGAATAGTATGTGTGCCTTAAATCGTTGTTACATAAAACTGTTAGATAACAAATTAGTTTGAAGTACTTTGGGGGAGGGAACTACAGAAAGAAACTAGTTGAATTGTCTATAAGTATGAAGTATAAATCTAAAAGTAATATTTAGCAAAAAGCACAGGATCAAAATTTTGGGGCATAATCAGGTGTTCAGTGATACCTGTGTATTGACCTACCCTTAATATATCGAATTATGGGGGAAATCCCACTAAATCCAATTAAGCATTTTCATAAGGTCTTGTCAAAATGCCTCTGCTTACGGAAACGTGGATTCAGTCCTGCTGATGTGTATTCTGTTGGCCTTGTGTTTTATAAGTGTTTGACTAGCTCAAATGATGGATAGAGAGGTGTAGTCTGGTCATAGACAATAGGCAGAAGGAGGGCACAGAGGGTTATATATAGTGATGTAAGATCAAGGCTGGAAAATAATAGATTTAGAATTACAAGCCCGGTACCACCAGGTACCACATTACACAAGGAACAAGGTTCTAATGTTCTCTTAACTTAACAGCAAACCAGTCCAGTTATGGCGGCCCAGCCAGCCAGCAGCTGAGTGGTGGTTATGGAGGCGGCTATGGTGGCCAGAGCAGCATGAGTGGATATGGTAAGTGTGTTTTTTCATATACTTGAATAAGTTTCAGGCAGGTTTCTTTAGTTGGGAATATTCAGGCTCCTTTTTGGAGAAATGGGGTTATTAAATGTATGCTCTTGATCCTAATTGTTCAAATAGCTTAACTTTCAGAATCATTGGGAGGGGGAAGTATTCTATGAATGCAAAATAGTCATTAGTGCAACTTTGTGTCGAGCCAGAAAACATCTGCCTCCATTTGTTAAAACATTAAGTAAAATTGTTCACTTTTTCTATCTTTTTGTTAGCAATAAATCCATTTTAGATGGAGGGAGAATTTTAAATAATAGAATGGTGGTTGGGTTTAGGACCGTATTTACTAGTCAGTTAACCTAGGATTGGTTTTATTAACTAATTTTTTCAATTGGTCTAAAGAATGGTGATTTTGGTATTATAGTCTTACCCTACAAAATCCTTTTGCAGACCAAGTTTTACAGGAAAACTCCAGTGATTTTCAATCAAACATTGCATAGGTAAATATTTTCTCAAAAAGTATAATTTAAATTCCCAATAGCAAATACTGATATGTTGTAGTAACACTTTCTATAGCAGTCAATGGCTCTGATTTAACTACATGGAGGCTGCCATTTTGGGCACAGTGAGTTGCCTTTAGTCCAACTTCCGTCGTCTCACTTCCTGCCCGCCATGAATAGGAAAAGCAAGAGATTGCCCCTGTGCTCCCTATTCATATATGCCATTCGATGGACACATTGTGAATGTTTATGGTAAATTTTTTTTAAATGCTTTGTTTAGCTTTAAAAACAACACGAAGTAATTTTGCAATTTTTGAAAAACACTAGTTTTCCTTTAAACTTAATTTTCCACGTTGATCCTGAAGCATCCAATTAAATGGTAGCACAAGAGTCTGGCAAGTTGGTACTGCAGAGAAAAGGGGTTAATTGAGATTTGTTTGGAGTCGGGAGTCCCTTTTCCCAAACATGCTTCTCGCCACTTGGACAGCAGCCATTTGTACTCGTATACTTTTTAAACTTTTTCTTGGAATGCTATATTTTAGTTGACTGATAATCTGATACTTATCCTGACTTGTCAAATTGATCTCTTTGCAGGCAGCCAAGGAGCAGTGAACAGCAGCTACTACAGTAGTGGAAGCCGAGCATCTATGGGAGTGAACGGAATGGGAGGGATGTCTAGCATGTCCAGTATGAGTGGTGGATGGGGAATGTAATTGATCCTGATCACTGACTCTTGGTCAACATTTTTTAAAAGAAAAACAAAACTTTTAACAGTTTTGCAATACAAACTTGTGATTTATGCTTACTCTAAGTGGAAACCAGGATTGTTTTAAAGACTTAAGGTTCAGTATTTTTGAACACAAACATTCATTTAGGATGTAACTAGGTTGAGTAATCTGTTACTGTTAATTTTCAGCTTTTCTCAAGTTAGTTATATTGTAGGATGTACTTAAGCAGTAGGTGTATTTAGGTTAAAGCAGTTGAATTACGTTAAATGTTGCTTACACCACATTACATTGAACACTGCTTGGATGCGTTGTTGAAAGACATGCTTTTTTGTAAAACTATAGGAGCTGTGTCTACAATTAAAAGTGAAACATTTGGCATGTTTGTTAATTCTAGTTTCATTTAATAACCTCTATGGCACGTAAGTTTAAGCTTTTTTTTAAGTTAATGGGGAAAATTTGAGACGCAATACCAATACTTTAGGATTTTGGTCTTGGTGTTTGTATGAAATTCTGAGGCCTTGATTTAAATCTTTTCATTGTATTGTGATTTTCCTTTTAGGTGTATTGCGCTAAGTGAAACTTGTTGAATAAATCTTCCTTTTAAAAACTGCACTTTGTCTTATCTGTGCTTCAGTGTCATGTGGACTGTTTCTTGGTGATCTATTCCTGCCTGGGGCGTAGGTGAACAGTGGCCCACGTCTCTGGCTGTGGCAGACAGGCTCGGCAGTTGTGGCCGTTTTGTAGATGTCTTCAGACCTCTCTTCCCTCCAGTGCAACTGAAGGTAAACGTAGCTCTGGGGCCCTGTGGAAGAGCTTGTATGTCTGGCCTGGCTGCACAGGATCTGATCTGAATTGCCTTTGACTTGCTAAGCACTTGCACAAAGCCAAGGGGGAGGCAGAAGTCTCCTCACTGCATGCGATGCATGTCCATGGAAGCCTTTGAGCATGGCTGAGGGAAGTGCCGGAGGCAGGGGGTGGCTGACTAGAGCCGCCCCTTCCTAGTCTGATGGCACCTTTTGAATTTTGCTTAGATGTGGTATCTTCTAGAAGGAGCTAGCTCATAGAGAACTTCCACATTGAGGTTTCAACCTTTATTTTTGCCTCATTCCTCAAGATCAAAACTAAAGTGTGACATTATTCCATTTATTTACAAAGCTTCTGAAGTAGAATACAAAGTTGTACTTTAGGAGAACAAATGATTCGTTTGTATCAGTAATTGAAACTATTATTGTAGGTAAGAACTCAATGACATTTGCTAGGAAAGTAGTAAGCAGTTCTTAAAAGTGTAGTTTTAGGATTCCCTTCAGATACATAACACTGGTTTGGGAATTGCCACTCATTCATCATCCCTCTAACAGAAGAAGTTCGCTGTATTGAGGTTAGAATTAAGAATCGGAGCTGTGAATGTAGGCTTGTGCTGTTTGAAGCCACGTGTGTACATTTTTACTTGCTGTGACTGCTGAAGGTTTCCTCTTGGATGAGGTGAGTATGGTGAGTGTACTCTGAAAAATTGCTTGGAATGATAGTCGTTATTTACAGACTGTAGATGGCAGCACTGCGCGAAGGTATGCGTGAAGGGCCCTGCAGTGTGCCCTGCCACAGGCTCTTGGAAGGCTGGGTGCATACCTTCAGTTGGGTTGGGGATACAGGAGTGTTGTACTTGATAATGTTCTGGGGAGGCACTGTTGAGCATTGGTGTTCAGCTACTGCCCCTGAGATCTTTACTGAGTTACTCCATGTCTGGGGAATTGGACACAGGAGGGTTCCTTCCCCTGGTCCTCTAGTTTTTCGCAAGGAACATCTTTGTTGAAAAACATGCCTTATTGGAGGAGGAAAAGGGACTAGAATTAGAAACTTGAAAGAACCTAGAAACATTGTGGTTCTTTGGAACCTTGTGAAAATCTGTAGTTTGAAATGAATGCAGCTTTGGAGCTGGGCACACAGTTTTGGAGGCTGGCCATACAGATCCGTGTTTTTCTGTAAGATGTTACGAAAAACTCGAGCAAACTTTTTGGCCAGCCCAAATATATAAGGGAACAGCTTTTGGGCTTTGGTGACAGGTACTTTCTCTGTGCTTGTTGGACTTAATGGCCCAACTTGTCCTTGGCTCAACTGGGCAGAGCAGCCTGCACCCCAGAACACAACAGGCTCAGGTCTTCACCTCGAATGCAGCCGCCCTCACCAAGGGCCTCTAGTCCTGAAATGGGGGTTGCTCTGGGCATCCTGTGAAGCTGACACAGCTCCTTCATTTTCTGCACCAGCATGAAAAATAAACGATTTTATTGCAGGGCTAATGATGGGTATTCACGAGTGTGAAACAGCCAATTTCTTGACTCTATGAAAAATGATTTTACTACAGGGCTAATGATGGATATTCATTCACAAGAGTGTGAAACAGCAAATTTCTTGACTATGAAAAATAAATGATTTTATTGCAGGGCTAATGATGGATATTTACAAGGGTGTGAAATCGATTTCTTGACTCTGAACCAGGGAAGGCATGCTGGGGCAGCGGGAGGGAAAGGAATTGATTACTCACTACACTAGTGGGTCTGCTGCAAAATAGGTTAATTCTTTGGAAACTGAAAAATGACAATAGCAAAATCATGAAGTTATATCTGAACCAAAGCCAGTGGTGTCAAAGGAGAAGAATTTCAATCCAGAGGAGCTGAATCCATACAATTTGGAAAGCAGAGGCGTGCAGCTTCTGGTCCCGCGTGTTGTGTTCCAGAGTGCCCGCAGCCCAGGCGAGGATCTTGTTCTCTTGGGAAACTAACCTCCCAAGCCCCTGGCCACCTCGAGACCCAGAGAGTTCGGCACTGCTCTGAGGCTGCCCATGCCCATGAAGACAGGCTGGCAACTGGTCCAGAAAGGAGGCCCTGCTGATGCCCCCACCTTAGGAGCCGGTGGAGGAGGAGCAGCGCTGAAGGAGCAGCGTGTGGCAGCTGTCGCACACACGTACTGGCTTAGGGTAGGAGGGCAGGGCCAGCTCATTACTGGAGCATGTGTTGCAGAAGATGTGGCCACAGTTTCGGCAGTGGTGCTAGAGGATGGAAAAGAACTCACGCTCAGAACATGCTGAGCTGCCTGGGTCTGCCCACCCGCTCTAGTTCATCGACCTTTAAAAAAGTTTGATGCTTTAAAACCCCTCCCTCATGTATCAGTGAGGCTTGTACCAATTCGGAATGGGTTCTTGCAGACCTCTTGTTTCTACATTTATGTTCCTGTAAAATCCACGGAGTTCTGGAGGGGTGAGTTAAGGTTCTTTTCCTTTGTGTTTTATTGGACTTGACACCTCTTAACTCACTGAGTTGGTAGTCCGTGGTACTTAAAGAGCCCGGGTTCACTCTCTGCAATTGCTACATTCCATGGTGGTGACCCAAGGTTTCTTTAGCCAGCCCCTCATGAGAAGGGCATCTTGCTTTTGTAAACAGGGCTGCTATTTGAACCTTGGGCACATGGCAGACGCCAAGACAAGGACCTGTGTGTCGTTCTATAGATCACTTCTGCCAACTGCCCCCCACTCCCCCAGTCAGGCTAGACAATGGACCTTGAACTGGGCCATTCAGTGTGGGGAGCCTTAGTAAAGGCTCTATTTTGTGTGAGATCTATATCCTACCCCTGTCCTGCCCAACTGGTCAGTAAAGGCCCTGTCAACCCTGGACCAAAGACTGGGCCCAAAAGGCCTAGACCTTCTGTTCCCGGAACCTGAAGGCAGGCTACACAGGCATTCACTGGGGGCAAGTGCCCTGCCCAGATTGCCAGTTACCTTTTGGTGCCACCTGGATGCCTGTCCTGAGACTTAAATTGCCCATAGGTTCCCCAGAGATTCTGTTTTTGCCTAACTTAGATTTTGGTCCTATTGCTTCCAGAGAATTTTCAGTTGATATACACACGTAGACCATTTCTGCAAACAAGCAGCCCCAACTCCCAAATGATTGAGAGGACTGTGATGGAGACAAGGCCTGTAACTTACCGGCTGGGGTCCCTGAAAGGGGGCAGGCTGGAAGGTCGTCTGCATGGGCCAGCAGACCAGTGAGCATGAACACAATGCAGTGGGCCTAGTCCCACAGGCCAGAACCAGAGGAAGGAGAGCCCAGGCAGGGCACGAACTCAGCCCCTGGGTGAGTGAGTGGAGGGCTACCCCACATACCTTTCTCCGGGAAATGGAAAACTCCTTTTCACACTGCTTACAGTGCGTGGCTTCGTCGTCTTTCAGCCAAGTATGGCCCTGAGGAGGAAAGAACACCACAGAATCCCACTTCACGGCCTGGTTCCTGATGAACCTTTAGCCGTGTTCATCCTTCAGCCCAGCATCTGTTGTCCCTTCCTAAGAGCACCTGGTCTGCTTTTGCGGGACTGCCTCTTCTCCACTAGAAGGGGCCTCACAGGACCGTCCCCCCACCCTGACCACAGCTGGAGCTCATGTGCTGCAGCCTGCCTGCCCTCTGGCTTCCTCGTCTCCACAGGTTGCCCCCAGTCCTCAAGCCAGATTCTCCAGCTTTCCGTTAACCTGAGGCTCGCCCACCCCCTTTCCATAAATGCCCTGTGGCTGAGGTAACCAGAATCAGGATCTGGTTAGCTCCAACCCTGGCTGAGGCATTATCCACGGTGCCTCCTGAACTGGCAGGAGGAGGAAGGGCCAACCCTGTCAGCCAGACTAGAAAATCTGTGACAACGGTCCCCACCGTGAGACAGGAGGCAACGTGCTGTGGAGACAGGAAGCCCTTCTCCACACACACTGACCCCCAGTCCTCAGGGCATCGTGGGAGGCAGATGCCTGCATTCTGCCCAGGAGCCAACTGAGGCTTAGAGAGATGCCTTTTTGGAGGTCTTCTAAGGGAAAGCTAGGATATGCGATTTATTCCGCCTCAGGGACTGAGGCGGCCAGGGGTCAAGGGCCCTGTGTACTTTCATGGCTCCTTGGCTTTTGTTGGCCATCACTTTCCTGATGACACAGATCTTATGGTTGGGAGCTGCAGCACCGCACCCAGGGCTTTCAGCCTTGCGTTCACTAGTCCATGCAGCTCGAGTCCCATTTTATGATTTTTATCCTCCCTCTGGCACTGTCAGCTGACGTTTTGTGCACACTTTCGTGCAGTGCAGGGGATACAAAGATAAAGAGCTCACAGCAATGACATCCAAGGAACTTTCAGTCTACAAGGGAGGGTGCAGTAAACCGATGTGAACTGCAAGTCCAGGCTGCTGTCAGTTGCTGTGACAATTTGCTGCTTCTGACCCGAGGTGCCCTGGTAGAGACATTAGGATCTCGGCTCTAGCATCCGCTGGAGGGTGCCTTGTGAAGAGGGTGTTTGTGCTCTGCCGCCACAGCAGAGCTGAGGCTGAAGGCTAGGAGCTCCTGCACCCTCCTCTCCACTCTCTCAGCCCCAGCAGGCCAGCTTGGTACTGCACGGGGTCACCGGGACCACATGTTCCTGCTCTCCTTAAGCTGTGTGTGCCACTCTGCCCTCCCCAAAACGGTCCAGAAACTTGGCCCAGCTCAGGGCTTAGGTGGTTCCCAGAAATGGCACAGGGCACCTTAGTGGGCCAGTGTGGCCTCTGGCCCCTCACTTGGAGGGAAAGGTCTTACTCTCACTATTAAAAAAAAAAAATACCTGGATCTCTTTCTGCCACTTTTCATTTCCTTCATTAGGGTACCTATGATCTAGGCCTAATGTCAAACTATAGCTGACAGCAGAGAAACCAGAACCAGAGAACCTTGGTTCCAGCTTGGGCCCTGCCACTTGCAGCATCGTCATCTCAGCCAAGTTACAAGGCTCTGAGCAGCATTTTCTTATCTATAAATAAGTGACAATAACCACCAATCAACCACACATTCTCACCTGATTTTTGTGAGAAAACCTAAGAGCACGCTAGGATATTAGCACGAGCTGACTAATAGCTACGAGTAGTGATTCTTATGTTAATAACATTAATAATCCAGTACCTTCAGTGCCTTATTTACTTCTTTGATGTCTTCCATCTTCAGCTTTGACCTTAAAAAAAAAAAAGAGAGCGAGAAAGAGAGAGATTCATAGCCTCACTAGAGGGGCTTTCAAACTCGAAGTAAACCCACAGAACCTTTTTGGCTTTGTGAAGTCAACAAGACTTGTAAGAGAGGAGTGTGATAACGCGAGTTCTTGTAAAATTATTTCTTTCCACCTTTTTATAATCCCAGAGTCATCTCACTATTGGCTCAAGTCTGGCGCAGTCTGCAGCTGAGCCTGTGGACTGAATCTGGCCTAAGAACAAACTGTTGAATTGGCAAGGATTTAAAAAGACTTTGAAATAGCTGCAAGCATTTAAAAATTGAGAATTATCTCATGAAAGCCCATGTTTCTGGCTTCTCTGGGCAACTATTCCTGAGTGTGACACGTGCTTTAAGTCGGGGTGGGGGAGGGGGGCGCGCCCGTATCAGGCGTGGGCTCCCCCATGGCAGGAACCTGAATCTGTAGGCCTCTCACCAGCCCCTTTCCCGCTGCCTGCTCTGTCTAGAAAGGCCAGGCTCAGGGGGCATGATTGTTTGTTCTTGTTCCATTCTTTTAAAAAATACTTATTTATTTATTTGGTTGCACTGGATCTTAGTTGCGGCATGTGGGCTCCTTAGTTGCAGCTTGCGGGGTCCTTAGTTGTGGCATGCGAACTCTTAGTTGCGGCATGCATACCGGATCTAGTTCCCTGACCAGGGATTGAACCCAGGCTCCCGGCATTGCGAGTCCTAACAACTGTGCCACCAGGGAAGTCCCCTTGTTCCATTCTTGTTAGTGCAAGAATAATTCCTTAGTTCTCCACATAAAAGACAGGACTGAACATTGTCTAAACTGGAAGAATTAAACCAGATAAAACGAAACATATGTATTTGTCAAAGCCTTTTTAAAAAAGCTGAGATTAGCCTAAACTGTCACTGGATTAGCCTAATCTAAGTGCCAGAGAGGCAGGCCTCTGAGACACAGGCTAGACTTCTAGGGAAGGATTAGGAAACCAAACATCAAGGCCTTTAAAAGAAAAAACCCTGTGGCCTTCAGGAATGCTTGGAGGTGCTCCTTCCGTCCCGACTGGCTGCAGAAATAGGCCAGTGGGCTGACAGGGCCAGAGGCTGTCTGGGATGGACGAGGTCAAGATGGCAGCCTCAACATATAAGAACTTTCCTGGGAAATACAATTCGAAAAGAATCCAGATGTTCCTGAGATAAACTGGGCAGCTGTGCCTGTAGTTGGTGGAGGCATGTGAGAACAGGCTTCTCTGTCATCTGGTGTTGGCTTGCAAAAAGAAGGGAGGAGGGGAGAAAGCACTAGCCTTGCCGTGGTATGTATCCCTGACATGGCAACACCTACACAACCGGCTGTGAAGGACATTCTGAAGCTGGGTCAGGCAGCAGTGCTGGGAGGCTGCCAAGTGCAGGGGTGCGTTTTCAAGACCAGAGCCTGTCCGCTTTTCTGAGGCCTGTGGCCTACTAGGAGTGTGTCTCTGACTCTGTTTGCTGTCTGTCCAACATGAAGAGGACAGGCAGGAGAAAAAGTGGGGCTAGCCACCTGAGAAGCGGGGAGGGCACCCCGAGGACACCTCCCTCTCCATCTGTCTAAACACCACTGCAAATCCAAGAAGCCAGCACCACGCCAGCCTCCATATCTGGTTCTCATTAGTCTCAGGGACGCCCTCAGACCTGGCCTGTGCTCTGAGTGTGGGGTTGACACCTGGCCTTGCCCACTCTCCAGGAGCTCTCCCCACGGTGGGGGTAGCAACGGCACAGGGCACTCGGCCTGAGAGGTGGCAGGCAGCCCTCAGGGCACAAGGGACCAGCAGCCCTGAGCTGATCTAGAAAGATATGGTGAGTGGGAGAGGATGGCGAATGGGCAGCATCTTCATGTCAAACTATTGAAAAGACCACATTCCCACCAGAGTCATAACATTTTCCTTTCTTGTTTTTCTTCATACTTTTGTGGGCCAGCTCAGAGCACTGCTTGAAACCTTCCAACTTCCCAGACAGAAAAATCCTAAGGTTGTGCACATGTGTGGACTACTTTAGTGTGTTTCTGGTTTATCCTCACGTTAGTTCCTATCTCTGGACCTTTTCTGGTCACAGTGTCTTCTGCACTGGGCCTGAGCCCGGGCTGTGCTGCTCACTGTGCCTGCATCAGGACTCAGGTGGGAGCAGTGAGTCAACCTGGGGTCTCTGTGTGAGTGATGGGGAAAGAGGAACTTTCGTTTCTCTGACGGACAGCTCTGCTGGGTGCCACACTGCCCCCGTGGGGGCCAGACCCACCTGTGAGGTAAGTGACAGACAGAGCTGGGAGGTAGAGACTGATTCCTGATGACTTTTTTTTGCTTAAGCAAGCCAGTGTGAGTTGGGTATCTGTCACTGGCAACCAAGAGTCCTCACTCGAAGAGAAAAAGCTACACACTGGGTTTAAAAATGCAATCATCACACCAACGGGCAAGTTCCACAATCTGCAGTGTGACCTATCAGACTGTCCAGAGCAACCTGGCAGGACTGGCACACCAGGGAGGGCAGCTGTCCAGTCGAAGGGGAGACAGAACCAGCAGGGTCTGCACTCCTTCAGCATCACCCATTGGAGACAGACAGACTCTGCTAGATGTGAGTATCCAGTCTCAAGAGAGGTTCAGTGGTCACCATACTTGCACTGTGGCAGGCTTACATTCTCAAGCCATAGTCCTCCCTCTGGAGCTAAACACATAACCCTCTCATCACCCATCTTGTTCCCTTGGGACACAGATACTAAGTTTGTGAACATGAGGGTTCCAAGTCACTAGCAAAGGATATTCTTGATGAATCAATTAACCCAAACCAGTGTTGTGTCCCTGGGGCCTGACTTCCTGGGTTTGGTGGGGGTGGGGGTGGGGGGTGTCACCCTTGAATAGCTGGCAGGCCTCCTTGACTGGCCTTCCCTCCTCTGACAAGAGGACACAGGTTTGGGACTTGAGTGATGCAGTGGGCAGGCTGGTGTGACTCTCCAGGGGGAGGGAGGCCTAGTGGCCCTAATGGAGGCGGCAGACAAGGGGAGTGGGGTTCTTACTGGCTGAGATGCAGACCCATTTCCTGGAGGGCTTGTTCCTGCTCGTCACAAACCTTCTGTAACTCTGTCTTCTCATCCTGGAGCTCCCGCAGCTCCTAAAGTGAACAAACCAGGTGCCTGACACAGACTTGAAAGTCTTTTTTTTTTTTTTAAGGTTTAGTAATCATAGTGACAAGCAGGTTGGAATGTTTTTCTTTTTTTTTTTTTCTGTTGTGTTTTTTCTTTTCTGGCCACTCCGCGAGGCATGGAGGATCTTCATTCCCTGACCAGGGATCGAACCTGTGGCCCCTGCAGTGGAAGTGCCAAGTCTTAACCACTGGACCGCTAGGGAAGTCCCTGGAATGATTTTCAAGAGCAAGAAACAGTTTTGTTGTATTAACCTTGTTCGAGACAGGGTTATTTCATAGGTTCCCTCATGTTTCACCAGAACGGGCAACTGGAAGGTGAGCACTTCAGGAGTGGCTCTGCAGTGCAGACAGTGACGTGGGGCGAGAAACGTTCAAAACAGACCCTCACAGTGCAAAAAAGGCTTTGTCTATCTGAGTTTCTATGAAAAGACAGATTTGCATCAGGGCAAGCTAGTTTAGGAATAAACTTTTTCGGAAAGGGCTGGTCAACATTTCTTGAGAATGAATGAGCAAGGCTGATGAAGGCCAAGATCTGGGATCTCTTTCATGGCCCCGAGAGTGGCAAGCCCTTCTGGAGGCCCCGAGCCATGGAGTGAAACTCGCTGGGGATGATGCTGATGACTGTTTGTAGTCTGGGGCCAGCACACCTTGAGGACACAGGCTGGCAAGGGCAGAGACAAAGACCCAGAAAAGTAACTTGGGTTTTCAGGGCTGACCCCGGGGCAGCAGCAGGGCTTAGGCCTGAGGGGTGGCAGTTCCCCCTTAGCCGGTCCTGGGCCCTGTGCTCCAGGGCCTATTAACACAGGCTCACGAGGGCATGCTGAGGCTTCCCAGTGATGTTAGACACATTGTTTTGTTTCTTTTGCAGGGGTGTGTCATTCAAATCTTAGAAAGTATTTTGAAGTAAAGGGAGCATGTTCCATCATGCGGCAGAACTTTCTAGAAGTCCTCTCCTCCCACCTCTGAGCCGGAGTGGCTCTTGAGGAAGCTCTCCCCTCCCTAGCAATCCCCACCCTGGGCCTAGCAGGCTCTCTCACGAGGGGCTCTAGGTACTTTCCAATGGAAATCAAAGGGCATTTCTCTCAGATTGCAGTGGTACCCAGTACCGTGCTCCACAAGACAAAATGTAGGTCTGGAAGGGTCCCTGCTGCAGGGGTCTTCCTCCAGGGATGGTGCGGCGCAGGACGGCCGCCTGACGCCTCTGCTCAAGCCCTCCTCCCTCCGCTATCACACCTCAGCCACACAGCCCTTCCTTCCACTGCGACAGACCCTCACACGTCCTGGCGGCTCTGCATGGCTGGCCCTTGTTCAGCATTCAGTTGTCTGCTTAACTGTCGCTCTCTTCCCAGGCCACCCGCCACGCCAGTGTGGGGACCTTTTCCTGTTTTACGCTCTTCACTGTCCTCATTACCAAGTCTCTCTGGTTTGCTCCCTGGATTATGATGCATCTTTGCCTTTTCCTCCTAGGGCCGATGTGGGAACAGTCTCCCAGGCCTGGAGCCGGCTGGCACACGGCGGGGACCGGCCCTGCAGCTGCGGATTCACGAGTCATGCGTGTGGCTCACCTGCCCACCGGGAAACTCTTAAGCAGGAGTTTCTGCAGATGCTAGAAGCTCTTTTTCTCCCCAAGACAGTCTGCCTTACCTTTTTTTTTTTTTTTCTTTTTTTTTGCGGTACGCGGGCCTCTCACTGTTGTGGCCTCTCCCGTTGAAGGGCACAAGCTCCGGACACGCAGGCTCAGCGGCCATGGCTCACGGGCCCAGCCGCTCCGCGGCACGTGGGATCCTCCCGGACCGGGGCACGAACCCGTGTCCCCTGCATCGGCAGGCGGACTCCCAACCACTGTGCCACCAGGGAAGCCCTGCCTTACCTTTTTTAATCCTTCTACTTGCTGTAGCTCTGCTCGGAGTAGAGAGGAAGTGTCTTTCTCATGCTGTAATTCTCGCTGAAGAGCCTGTCTTTGCTCTTTTTCCGATTTCAACTCTTTCTCTAGACTTGAGCTGTTTTCGCAAAATGAACTTGAGTTAGTCTCACTGAGAGATTTGCATGGAGGTCCACAATCCACAACCCAGGTCACCACTCAAGAAACGGGGGGGATTCACAGGAATCTGAATTGCCACGTGAGCATCTAGACCTTTCAACGAAGCATGGAAATAAGGCTCCCTCTCCCACAGGGCCATCTGCACCGCCATAGGAAAGACCAGGGACATGTCATGGAAAGCAGGCACAGGCACACACTTGACAGTTATGCGAATGGAGAGGGAGGAAAAGAGCTCTAACACTTGGGGTCACACACACAGAACCCTCTACTGAGATGGAGACCTGAGGAAAAGAGACGTTTATTCTGCAACATGTATCCTGCTTTTTCCAACCCAGAGCCAGCTGACAGTGGAGGATATTGGGGGGTTGGGGGCAAAGAGAAAGCTACAGAGGGGTAGGAAGTGAACCGCAGCTGAATCCTGACACCCTTCTCACCAGCTGAGTAGCCCTGGGGACTATAGTGAACCCCCTGCAATCGTTTTTCTCATCCGTGAAACAGGGAATAGACATCTCTTCTCTCATCTGAATCCTAGCCTTGCAGGGGCCACCTCTGAAGTGGACACGGGGACACTGTCTGCCCCAGTTGGGAGATGGCCTTCCCAGTCCTTCCCACACCGCTCAGCCACCTGCTGCCGCCAGGGCTCCTACCACTGCTCGAGCAGCTGGGAGAGCTGCTGCTGCAGAGCGCTGCTCCTCCCGCCGAGCTCCTGCTGCAGCCTGTGGCTCCGCTCCTCGGCCCCCTGCCTCGCCCTCTCTGAGTGCTGTAACCTAGACCAAATGAACCAAGTCTTTGTAAGGAAAGGATCATTCCTCACATTTACCATATAATTTTTGCATGTTCTTGCTGGCTTTCTTTTACATTTAAAAATTAATATATGGTAAAATTGACTCCTTTTTGTGAATAGTTCCTGGACTTTTAGCATAGGCATAAGTTCATATAACCATTACCACAATCCATTCTACCAGGTGATACAGAATAGTTCCATCACTCCACAAAACACCTTGGCACTGGCCCTCTGAGTCACACCTTCTCTCCACCCCTAATGTCATATACATGAAATTATACTTCATATAACCTTTTGAGACTGGCTTCTTTTAGCATATCTTTGCGATCAATCCAAGTTTTTGTGTGTATCAGTGGTCATTCCTTTTTATGGCTGAGTAGAATTTCATTGCATTGATGTACCAGTTTATCCATTCATTTGATGAAAGATATCTGAGCTGCTTTTAGTTTTTGGCAATTATGAACAGAGCTGCAATAAGCATTTGTGTACAGGTTTTTGGGTGAACATGAGTTTTCATTTCTTTTGGGCAAACAGCCAGGAGTGGGATTATTGGGTCATATGGTAAGAGTATGTTTGGCTTTTTAAGAAACTGTTTTCCAAAGTGGTTGTACCATTCTGCATTCCCACTGGTAATGTATGACTGTTCCAGTTGCTTTGTAGCCTCTCCAGCACCTGGTACTGTCATTATAAAAATATGTAGCTGTTCTAATAGGTGTGCAGTGGCATCTCATTGTGATTTTAACACGCACTTCCCTAATGGCTAATGATGCTGAACATCTTTTTTTTTTTTTTAACTCAAGTATTGTTGATTTACAATATTGTGTTAGTTTCAGGTGTACAGTAATTTGGTTATACAATACATATATATGTATACATCTATATTCTTTTTTTTCCAATTCTTTTCCATTATAGGTTATTACAAGATATTGAATACAGTTCCCTGGGCTACACAGTAAACCTCTGGTGTTTATCTAGTTTATATATAGTGACGTGTATCTGTTCATCCCAACCTCCCAATTTATTCCTCCTCCCCTTCCCCTTTGGTAACCATAAGTCTGTTTTCTAAGTCTGTGAGTCTCTTTCTGTGCTGTAAATAAGTTCATTTGTATCATGTTTAGATTCCACATGTAAGTAATATCATGTATTTGTCTTTCTCTGCCTGACTCACTTACACTTAGTATGATAATCTCTAGGTTCATCCATGTTGCTGCAAATGGCCTTATTTCATTCTTTTTTATGGCTGAGTAATATTCCATTGTGTGTGTGTGTGTGTGTGTGTGTGTGTGTGTGTGTGTGTGTGTGTGTGTGTGTGTGTGTGTGTGTGTGTGTGTGTGTGTGTGTGTGTGTGTGTGTGTGTGTGTGTGTGTGTGTGTGTGTGTGTGTGTGTGTGTGTGTGTATCTCACATCTTCTTTATCCATTCATTTACTGATGGACATTTAGGTTGCTTCCATGTCTCGGCTACTGTAAATAGTAGTATTGCTATCAACATTGGGGTGCACATATCTTTTGAAATTAGAGCTTTCATCTTTTCTGGATATATGCCCAGAAGTGGGACTGCTGGGTCATATGGCAACTCTATTTTTAGTTTTTTAAGGAACCATCATATTGTTTTCCATAATGGCTGCACCAATTTATGTTCCCACCAACAGTGTACGAGGGTTCCCATTTCTTCACACCCGCTCCTGCATTTATTTGTAGACTTTTGATGATGGCCATTCTGACCGGTGTGAGGTAATACTTCATTGTAGTTTCAATTTGCATTTCTCTAATAATTAGTCATGTTGAGCATCTTTACATGTGCCTATTGGCCAACTGTATGTCTTCTTTGGAGACATGCTTATTTAGGTGTTCTGCCCATTTTATTTTGTATTGTATTGTATTTATTTATTTATGGCTGTGTTGGGTATTTGTAGCTGCACACGGGCTTTCTCTAGTTGCGGTGAGTGGGGGCTACTCTTTGTTGCGGTGTGCGGCCTTCTCATCATGGTGGCTTCTCTTGTTGCGGAGCATGGGCTCTAGGTGCGTGGGCTTCAGTAGTTGTGGCACATGGGCTCAGTAGTTGTGGCCCCCAGGCTCTAGAGTGCAGGCTCAGCAGTTGTGGCGCACGGGCTTAGTTGCTCTGCAGCATGTGGGATCTTCCCAGACCAGGGATCAAACCCATATCCCTTGTATTGGCAGGCAGATTCTTAACTACCAGGGAAGTCCCTTCTGCCCATTTTTTGATTGTGTTGTTTCTCTGTTATTGAGTCATTTGAGGTGTTAGTATGTTTTGGAAATTAAGCCCTTGTCAGTTGCATCATTTTGCAAATATTTTCTCCCAGTGTGTAGGTTGTCCTTTCATTTTTTTATGGTTTCCTTTGCTGTGCAAAAGTTTGTAAGTTTGATTAGGTCCCATTTGTTAATTTTTGCTTTTATTTCTTTTGCCTCGGGAGACTGACCTAAGAAACCATTGCTACAATTTATGTCAGAGAATGTTTTGCCTATGTTCTAAGAGTTTTATGATGTCACGTCTTATATTTAAATCTTTAAGCCATTTTGAGTTATTTCTGTGTATGATGTGAGGGAGTGTTCTAACTTCAATGATTTACATGAGGCTGTCCAGCTTTCCCAACACCACTTGCTGAAGAGACTTTGTTTTCTCCATTGTACATCCTTGCCTCCTCTGTCAAAGATTAATTGATGTAGGTGTGTGGATTTATTTCTGGGCTCTCTATTCCAATGATCCATATGTCTGTTTTTGTGCCAATACCATGCTGTTTTGACTACTATAGCTTTGTAGTATCATTTGAAGTCTGGAAGGGTTATGCCTCCAGCTTTGTTCTTTTTCCTCAGGATTGCTTTGGCAATTCAGGGTCTTCTGTGGTTCCACATAAATTTTAGGATTATATGTTGTAGTTTTGTGAAAAATGTCATGGGTAATTTGATAGTGATCACATTAAATCTGTAGATTGCTTTGGGTAGTATGGTCATTTTAACTATATAAATTCTTCCAACCCAAGAGCACAGGATATCTTTATATTTCTTTGAATCATCTTCGATTTTCAATTTCTTTTATCAATGTTTTGTAGTTCTCTGCATATAAGTTTTTCACCTCCTTGGTTAGGTTTATTCCTAGGGTTTTTTTTTTTTTTTTGCAGTATGCGGGCCTCCCACTGCTGTGGCCCCTCCCGCTGCAGAGCACAGGCTCTAGACGTGCAGGCTCAGTGGCCATGGCTCATGGGCCCGGCCGCTCCGCAGCACGTGGGATCCTCCCGGACCGGGGTGCGAACACGTGTTCCCTGCATTGGCAGGCGGACCCCCAACCACCGTGCCACCAGGGAAGCCCCCTTTTTTTTTTTTTTTGATGCAATTTTCAACAGCATTTTTTTTTTTTTTTTTTACTTCCTCTTTCTGACATTTCATTGTTAGGGTAAAGAAATACAACAGGTTTCTGTATATTAATCTTGTATCCTGCCACCTTGACAATCTTTTCATGTGCTTATTTGCCATCCATATGTCCTGTTTGGTGAAGGGTCTGTTTAAGTCTTCGGTCCATTTAAAAATTTTATTTATTTAAGGCTGCACTGAATTTTAGTTGTGACATGCAGGATCTTTTAGCTGCGGAATGCGGGCTCATAGTTGTGGCATTCAGGCTTCTTAGTTGCGGCATGCATGTGGGATCTAGTTGCCCAATCGATCCCTGGATCCCCAGTTCAATTCCTGGATTGAAACCAGGCCCCCTGCATTGGGATCGTGGAGTCTCACCCGCTGGACCACCAGGGAAGTCCTTCGTCCATTTTAGATTGGATTGTTTATGGAGTTCTGAGAGTTCTTTATATATTCTGGGTATAAGTCCTTTGTCAGATATGTGATTCTCAAATTTTCTCCAAATCTATAACTTGTCTTTTTATTCTCTTAAGTGTGTCTTCCACAGAACAAAGTTTTAAATTTTGATAAAGTCCAATTTATCAAGTTTTCTCTTATGGATCGTGCTTTTATGTCATGTCTAAGAGCTCTCTGTCTAACCCAAGGCCACAAAGATTTTCTCCTATTTTTTCTTCTCAAAGTTTACAGTTTTAAGTTTTACATGTAGATTTATGATCCATTTTGAGTTCACTTTTGTATAAAGGTGTGAGGTCTAAATTGAGGTTCATCTTTTGGTGTATGGATATCCAATTGTTCCAATATCATTCATTGAAAAGATTATCCTTTCTCCATTGAACTACCTTGGCACCTTTGTAAAAAAAATCAGCCACCTGTATTTGTGTGAGTCTATTTTTTTTTTTTTTTTTTTTTTTTTTTTGTGGTACGCGGGCCTCTCACTGTTGTGGCCTCTCCCATTGCAGAGCACAGGCTCCGGACGCACAGGCTCAGTGGCCACGGCCCAAGGGCCCAGCCGCTCTGCGGCATGTGGGATCCTCCAGGACCGGGGCACGAACCCGTGTCCCCTGCATCGGCAGGCAGACTCTCAACCACTGTGCCACCAGGGAAGCCCTGTGCGAGTCTATTTTTTGACCCTATTCTGATCCCCTACTGACCTGACATTTACTTATTTATTTTTAAAATTTTTATTTTTTGATGCGGCATGCGGGATCTTACTTCCTCAACCAGGGATTGAACCCGTACCCACTGCAGTGGAAGCACAGAGTCTTAACCACTGGACCACCAGGGAAGTCTCTGACCTGATATTTGTTTATCTATTTAAATTTATTTATTTATTTTTTTAAAATTTATTTATTTATTTATTCTTTTGGCTGTGTTTGGTCTTCATTGCTGTGCGCAGGCTTTCTCTAGTTGTGGGGAGCAGGGGCTACTCTCTGTTGCAGTGAGCGGGCTTCTCATTGTTGTGGCTACTCACATTGCGGAGCACAGGCTCTAGGCGCACAGGCTCAGTAGTTGTGGCTTGCGGGCTCTAGAGTGCAGGCTCAGTAGTTGTGGCACATGGGCTTAGTTGCTCCACGGCATGTGGGATCTTCCTGGGCCAGGGCTCGAACCTGTGTCCCCTGCATTGGCAGGCGGATTCTTAACCACTGCGCCACCAGGGAAGTCCTAACCTGATATTTAAATCTGAGCTCACTGGATAGTTCTAATCCCCTGAGAGGACAATGTGATGTAGCCCTAAGGTTGATTAAATGAATACATGCTTAGGCAAAGCTGGGGAATCCAGTCCCCTTGCTGGGCAAGACTACAGACCTGAAGGACAGTCATCCTAACTTTTGAGAGACTCTGAGTAAGTCCCCAGGCCCAGATAATACCCAGCACCTTCTAGGGAATATCTGCCGAGGGAAGTGTTTACCTTTCTTCCATTTGTTTCATGCTGGACATAACTTGATTGGTTTTTTCTTCAAAAGATGTGATGGCTTCATTCTTCTGTTGTAAACTGCTCTCCGCATTCTGTAAAAGCAAGGAAAGAGGGTTATTTTCTGCTTCTCCCTCACCCCACTGCCTGCTCTGGATTACAAGTGGGTTCAACTATTCTTGTACTTTTTTTATAATACTTTCAAGAGCGTTTCATTAATTGCTGCTCCTCCCCAGAGTCCTGGAAGATAAACTGGGCCAAGGCTCCCATGTCATCAACATAAAGAAAGGCAGAGGGGGAATTTCCTGGAGTTCCAGTGGTTAGGATTCAGTGTTTTCACTGCTGTGGTGAAGGTTCAATCCCTGGTTGGGGAATTAAGATTCTGCAAGCCAGCCGGCCAAAAAAAGAAAAAAAGAAAAAAAAAAAAAGGCAGAGAGGGAGATACTGAAGCCTTCTGTTTGAACAGTCCAGGCCCCTTTTTGAAAAGGAACTTCAGAGTCAGATCTGATTCAATGTTACTGAGTCTTCTCATGTGTCAGGTACATCCATGAGTTCACCTGACTCTTGCAGAGTTCTCATGGTGGGCGTTGTTAGCCCTCACTTCTCTGAGCAAGAGAGGGAGGCTCAGAAAAAGAAAGCACCTGGGAAAAGGTTAGAACACAAATATGGTGCAGCTGGGTTCTTACTCACAACCATGTGACTTTATGAGTCCAGGCTTTTAACCATGGCAGATGCTGAGTGAGTAGAAGGCAGCAAAAGAGCAACATGTTTCTGTGTGCCTACAAGAGACACTCTTAAAATACAAGGATACAGAGAGGCTGAAGACAGAAAGAAGTCCTGATAAATTCTTAAGAATATATAGACTGTAGTGTCTGGCTTTAAAGTAATAAAACTAGACATAAGGAACAAAAGAATAGCTAAACACCTCGTAACTGGAAATGGAATAGCATATTACTAAAAACTATTGAGGTTAAAAAAAAAAAAGAATAAAAAAAACCAGAAGAGAGATTATGAAATACTTAGAGCTGAAAGACAATGAAAACACTCTGCAATATTTTACTATATTGAAGATGCACCCTAATTTTATATACCACTATGAAGGAAAAGACTGCTACTTGAAACATGTCATGCCATTGACTATAAGATGCATCTTGATTTCAGAGATGACAAATGTGAAAAACATGCTTTTTAGGTGAAATACTTCTGTCAAAATTTGAGGGCCATAGCTAAAGCAGTACTTTAAATAAAATGTTTAATGAAATTAAAAAA
Organism: Mesoplodon bidens; assembly: GCF_964165515.1. Taxonomy (NCBI): domain Eukaryota; kingdom Metazoa; phylum Chordata; class Mammalia; order Artiodactyla; family Ziphiidae; genus Mesoplodon; species Mesoplodon bidens. Next base: position 173,973,881 of record NC_138160.1, on the reverse strand, counting down.
GATAAAACAGATGAGCTAAGCATGCATTTCAGAAGTTGAAAATGAGCCACAGAGCAAACCCAAAGAAATAAGAAAGAAAATAATAAAAGTGAGGGTAGAAATCAATGAAAAAGAAATCATAACAATACATAATAAAGAATATTAGAAAAAAAGCTGGTTCTCTGAAAAGATTATGAGAACAGACACACCTCTGGCAAGACTGGATAAGGAAGAAAGACAAAAAATGCAAAAAGAAAATGCTGAATAAAAGAGATTTAAAAATTCTGCAAAAGAATGTTATAAACAACTATGAACTAAAACATTTGAAAACCTAAACAAAATAAGATACATTTTGGAAAAAAATATAAAAATGTACCAAAATTGGTCTGAGAAGAAATGGAAAATATGAATAAGCCAGTAAACATTCAATAAAGAGAAATGGTAGTCATAGTCTCCCTGCCCAAAAAGCCCAGCCCAGATGAATCCTACAACATGGGTGGGTTCTCAAAACTTTTGGAGAAGAGACACTTTCTATCTTATAAGCGTTATTTCAGAGAAAGAGAACAGGAAACCTTATTTTTTTTTTTTTTTTTTCTTTTTGCGGTATGCGGGCCTCTCACTGTTGCGGCCTCTCCCGTTGCGGAGCACAGGCTCCGGACGCGCAGGCCCAGCGGCCATGGCTCACGGGCCCAGATGCTCCGCGGCATATGGGATCCTCCCAGACCGGGGCACGAACCCGCATCCCCTGCATCGGCAGGCGGACTCTCAACCACTGCGCCACCAGGGAGGCCCAGGAAACCTTATTTTATAGTACCAGTCCAACCATGATTCTGAAGCCAAATAAGGCTAGTAAAAGGAAAGAAAGAGGTCTGTCTCATATATAAACACACAGATTATATATAACATATTAGCTAACTGAGTCAAGAGTATATTTAAATATATCACAATCAAGCAGGAATCCAGGAGCGTAAATGTATAAATTGCCACATAAATAAGGGAGAAAAAGAACAGGACTATCACAACAGATGAAATGCAAAGAAGCCCAAAACATTTAATAAGGTTCAATATTTATTTACGAGAAAACCTCTGAGCAAACAAGAAATAGAAAAGAACTTCCTTAACTAAGTAAAGATTATACATCAACCATCTATTATTATTATTATTCTCTCTTTTTTTTTTTGGCAATACGCGGGCCTCTCACTGCCGTGGCCTCTCCCATTGCGGAGCACAGGCTCCGGACGCGCAGGCTCAGCGGCCATGGCTCACGGGCCCAGCCGCTCCGCGGCATGTGGGATCTTCCCGGACCGGGGCACAAACCCACGTCCCCTGCATCGGCAGGCGGACTCTCAACCACTGCGCCACCAGGGAAGCCCCCGTAAGCATTATTCTTGATGAAGAAATTTTTACACACATTACTTTTAAGATCAGGACCACAAGTCTGCTTACTATTCCTACTACTGTTTAATGTAGTCATGGAGGTCCTGGCCAATGCTAAAAGAAACGAAAAAGAATGAGGAGTACAAAACCTGAGAGTGAAGAAATTAAACTGTCTTTATTTGCCTATGATATGATCAATTACATCTAAAACCAACAGGATTAATAGACAAACTATTAGAACTCGGTGGTGAGCAAGGCTGTCAAACACAAGATCAACCTATAAAGCACAAAAGCACTTCTCTACATCAGCAAGACCTCACTAGGGGATGCAGCCAAAATATGGCACCCAGCACACTAGCAACAAGAACTAGACAGCATTGAGGAGTTCACCTAGAGAAAACGCAACTCTTAGGGAATAAAAAGGACAAAAAGAGAGTAAACTATAAATTCAATGCAATTTCCATTTAAGAAATTCAGCTAGATTTTTTTAAAGAGGAAATTTATACCTTATTCTAAAATTTTTATCAAGAATCAGACTATACGACAAAGCTACAGTAACCAAAACAGCATGATACTGGCACAAAAACAGCACATAGATCAATGGAACAGGATAGAAAGCCCAGAAATAAACCCAGGCACTTATGGTCAATTAACCTACAGCAAAGGAGGAAAGAATATACAATGGAGAACAGACAGTCTCTTCAGTAAGTGGTGCTGGGAAAAGTGCACAGCTACATGTAAAAGAATGAAATTAGAACATTTTCTAACACCATATACAGAAATAAACTTGAAATGGATTAAAGACCTAAATGTAATACTGGATACTATAAGACTCCTAGAGGAAAACATAGGCGGAGCGCTCTTTGACATAAATCAGAGCAATATTTTTTTGGATCTGTCTCCTAGAGAAATGGAAACAAAAGGAAAAATAAACAAATGGGACCTAATTAAACTTATAAGCTTTTGCACAGTAAAGGAAACCATAAACAAAATGAAAAGACAACCTGTGCAATGGGAGAAAACATTTGCAAATGATGTGACTGACAAGGGATTAATTTTGAAAATATACAAACAGCTTATACAGCTCAATATCAAAAAAAACAAACAACCCGGGCTTCCCTGGTGGCGCAGTGGTTGAGAGTCCGCCTCCCGATGCAGGGGACACGGGTTCGTGCCCCGGTCTGGGAGGATCCCACATGCCGTGGAGCAGCTGGGCCCGTGAGCCATGGCTGCTGAGCCTGCGCGTCCGGAGCCTGTGCTCCGCAACGGGAGAGGCCACAACAGTGAGAGGCCCGCGTACCGCAAAAAAACCCCAAACAAACAACCCAATCAAAAAAGGGGCAGAAGACCTAAACAGACATTTCTCCAAAGAAAACATACCGTTGGCCAATAGGCACATGACAAGATGCTCAACTTGCCTAATTAGTAGAGAAAGGCAAATAAAAACTACAATGAGGTATCACCTCACACCAGTCAGAATGGTAATCATCAAAAAGTCTGCAAATAATAAAGCCTACACTGTTGGTGGGAATGTAAATTGGGGCAGCCACTGTGGAAGACAGTATGGAGGTTCCTTAAAAAACTAAAAATGGAATTACCATATGATCCAGCAGTCCCACTCCTGGGCATATATCCGGAAAAGACGAAAGCTCTAATTCAAAAAGATACATGCACCTCAATGTTCACAGCAATACTATTTACAATAACCGAGACATGGAAGCAACCTAAATGTCCATCAACAGATGAATGGATAGGGGCTTCCCTGGTGGCACAGTGGTTAAGAATCCGCCTGCATTGGCAGGGGACATGGGTTCGAGCCCTGGTCCAGGAAGATCCCACATGCTGCGGAGCAACTAAGCCCATTCGCCACAAATACTGAGCCTGAGCTCTAGAGCTTGCGTGCCACAACTACTGAGCCTGTGTGCCTCAACTACTGAAGCCCGCGTGCCTACAGCCCATGCTCCGCAACAAGAGAAGCCACTGCAATGGGAAGCCTGTGCACCGCAACGAAGAGTAGCCCCCACTCGCCTCAAACAGAGAAAGCCCACGCATGGAAACAAAGACCCAACATGGCCAAAAATAAAAATAAAAAATAAATAAATTTATATAAAAAAACAGATGAAGGATAAAGAAAATATGGTATTATATACATTGGAATATTATTCAGCCATAAGAAAGAAATAATGCCATTTGCAGCAATATGGATGGACCTAGAGATTATCATACTAAAGTGAAGTCAGACAGACAAAGACAAATATCATATATCACACACAGAATCTAAAAAAATGATAAAATGAACTTATTTACAACACAGAAACAGACTCACAGACTTAGAAAAGAAACTTACGGTTACCAAAGGGGAAAGGGGTGAGGAGAGATAAATCAGAAATTTGGGATTAACAGATACACACCACTATATATAAAATAGATAAATAAGGACCTACTGTATAGCACAGGGAACTATATTCAGTATTTTGTAATAACCTATAATAGAAAAGAATCTGAAAAAGAATCACTTTGCTGTACACCTGAAACTAACACAACACTGTAAATTAATTATACTTCAATTAAAAAAAAAAGGATAAACGTTTACAAATAGATAAGTCAATCAAAAAAAGAAGAGGGAAAAAAGGGGGAAAGGTGGGCAGGCTTGACCTACGTTATGGGTCGAGTGTGTCCGTCCCAAATCCATTATGTTTAAGTCCTAACCCCCCGTACCACCCAGGATCTTATTTGGAAAACGGGTCACTCACTGCAGACATAATTAGTTAAGATGAGGTCACACTGGAGTAGGGTGGGCTCCTAATCCAATATGACTGGTGTCCTTATACAAAGGGGAAATGTGGACACAGGCATGCACACACAGGGAGAAAGCTGTGAAGATGAGGGCAGAGATGGAGGTGATAACTTCTCCAAGTGAAGGAAACCCAAATATTGCCAGCAACCACCAGAATCTAGGAGAGACGGATGGGACTGACTTCCTCACAGAAATGAGGCCTAGAGGCCTAGAGGCAAGAGGATGGGAGTAGGGGTGGGGGATAAAAGGAAATAAGAAAACAGGAAGGGTGTCTTATTATAGTGCCCCAAACAGAGGGATATGACTGACTCAACCTTCTGCATCTGAAGCCCAGAGGGAGAAAAGGGTATGAAGCCAGAATTCCAGCAGCACCAGAGACGGACTTGTGTGTGGTGCTTCCCCAGGGAAGCCAACGTATGCTGTGCTGACTCAGCAGCCAGGGGTTTGGCGCTGTCAAGCAGATGTTGTGACCCTTGTTGGTTATGGCAAACATTTAGTCAAACTGTCGCTTGCCCAAACTTGGAAGATGGAATCCACGCAACTGTGCCAGGGCTCCAGAATGCTAGGATGTGCAGTGGGGCTTGCCATGTGAACAGGTGCTATAAGCAAGGGGTTTGCAGGGAGAGATGGACAGGGATACAGAGGCCAAAGGTAGGGGCCTCACAGGTTAGAAAAGTCAACTGCTTCTGGACTCAGAAGGAAGAGAGAGGACTGAAGAGTGAGCCATATGGCCCTGTGACATCCTGCAGCGAAGATCAGAGTAGGCTGCTCTCCTCATGCCTCAAGCTGTTGTTCCAGATGACTGGTCACTGACATGAGAAAGACTGACAGAGCAAAGAAACGGAGCAGGTGTGGGAACTGTGTTTACTCGTAACAAACTACGGTCACTGACACACGGATCAAGTGGATGCAAGCAGACCAGAGGCTGTAACAGAGGGAACTGGATTGTCCAAGAAGCCACCAGTCTGGTCTGAAAAATATCTGACTGTTGGATCCCTTATACAACCTCCAGGCCAGTAGACTGACACTGGCAAGAAGCTGGCCGTCAAAGCTGTGTAGCCCACTCCACGAGAGCCCACTTCCCATCAGCCACTGAAGATGGTGGCCTCAGGGGCCACGGAGGTCAGCAGACATGCTCTCTAGAAGGCAGAAGCGGTAGCCAGACATGCTAAGAAATGGAGTCCTCAGTACCCCGGGCAGCCTTCACGGTTCCTGCCCATAGGACACAATGACCACCAAGGGCCAGGGACTGCCAGGTGTGTCCCTTGTTTCCTCTTTCCCAATAGGCATTTCATCATGGTTATCCTGTTTCTGCTCTACCAGTTCGTCCTGGGCAGGACAGGCTAACGTGACTGACAGATAGTCTTCTAGTTGGAACACAGGCCCTGTGGGCTTGAGGGAGAGTGCTGCCCATCACCCAGGGTTGTGGACTCTGAGGAAGCAGGGCTTGTCGGTAGCTCTGTGGGGTCGACTGTGGTAGTGACGACTACATCTCCCCACACCTGCTTTCCCCTTCACCTGGCCTGCAGTCCAGAAACAACAGCCCCAGGCTCCCCCTGCAGCCAAGCCTGGCCATGCTGACTAGCCCTTTCCTATGTGATCGGAAGAAATGGCGGGTGCAGCTGCTCTCTCACTGTTTGAGGTACAAATCCCTGGCTCTGGACTTTTGCTCTTCTCCCCACTTCTGCTGGCAAGAATGGTGACAACTCAAGTGGCCTTGAGAGCTGGAGCTGCCACTAGTCTGAATCCCTGAATGACCGTGGGGAGCAAAACTGCTGGTCTGCAATGTTTTAAGCTATTATAGTAGTTTAGTTTCCCCTAACGTGTATTAACAATACGTCTATATGCCGACCAAAACCAGAAGAAAACATGAAAAAATTAAAATAGATAATTTGTTGGGAGGGTAAAACTATTTTCTTCCTTTTCTCTTTTTGCTTCAATTTTCATTGTTGCAATTACAAAAATATGAATTACGTAATAATTAAAAAAAAGACGGACAAAATAGCACAGTTTATTTGTACCGTCTGCTCTCACATTATCTTTGACATAGATGTTACTACCAGTAAGACTGAAACCACTCTATGGAAAAGGAAGTGGGGCTGTTTCGGCAATAAAATAGGAAAGAGAACTTCAAAAAAGGAAAAGTTTTGAGGACACAGAATGGTATCCTTCTGGGTAGCTTCTGGGCAAGAAAGTGTTGCAGTGTTTAGATGCTGTCTTTCAACCTCTGGCGTGACCGGTTCTTTCTGGGCTAGCTCCCCTTGACCACTCTGAAATGACGAGGGAGGTGATCTTGGAGACTCAGCAAGATTAACTTATTGGCAAAGCTTGAAAAGGCAATACTAACTAATATCCTTAGTCCACTTCTCCATTTCTTGGGGCAAACAATTAGTACCTGAAGTAGACAGAAACAGACAGCTGGGGGACAGTGAATGTATGACAGGCAAAGTTCAGGTTTAGATTCAAGAGACACAGTTCAGTTTTCAGCTCTATTTATTAGCTGTGCCACCAGGGACATGTGACTTAGACATTTGATTTTGCCTTGTCACTTATATTTCCCCCCATTTTATAAACTTTTGTCAGGGATTGCCGGGAGACTCAAATAAAATAAATGCAATAACATGTAAGATGGCCTAGGACCAGATTTGCAAATACTAGGCCCTCACAGATGTGTCTATTCTCTCCTTCTGCGGAAAGAATGACCCAAGACTGGAAAGGCAGCACGTGACAAGCTCTACCACTGTAGACAAGCAGCAGGAAACCGGGTTGTGATGTGGACATAAAGCCAAGTCCCACCTGAACTTTGTGAAACATCTGTAAGTTAATTGCTTTGACTTCCTCCAGCTGCTGGCGCAGGGCAACCAGAGTGTCCTGCTTCTCGTGGGTGTCCTTTTCTAGTAACTTCATTGCGATTTCCATCTCGGTTTTCATTCCAATTTGTAGCTCCAGTTCTTTTTCTAGTTCCTTAAAAGGATATTAATAAGGAAAATATTATTAAAGTAGATCACAGAAATGAACTTAACTGATGTTGTATCTTGGGCAGTGCTGAAAATACACGGAAGGTCAGAATAGGTTAGGGAGATGTAGACAAGTCTGTCTGGAGCGTAACTAGATTAAGTTTTTCCCCTTTCCTCATTTTACAACGAACACTGGCTCTGCATCAAGTCAACAGAAAGCGGGTAGGTGGCAATGAGGAATACTGCACGAGTGCTTTTTTTCACATGTTAAAAACTTCACTTGCATAAAAACTCACTTGTTTTTAAGAGCAGGTTGAAGCATGGGTGTGCAAAGTGCTGACAGAAGTAACACAGAGGGAATAAACTGAGGAATCTTTCTGGTAACTCTCAGGCTCGCAAACTCACCAAACGGGCTCTCTTCTCCTCCTTCAGCTGCTTCCACACATCATTGTACATTTCATCCAGACCTTGCCGAGTCTGCTTGTAAGTCTCCAGCTCAACTTTTGTATCCTGTTTTGTTATCTGTGATCAAACAAGAGCACCAGAGGAATGGTTTGCTTACAGAAGCAAGCTAACTACAAAGTATTTAAAAATATAACATACATATTTTTTTAAACAGTAGCATAATTTCTATTTTTTTAAGCATAATAGAGAAAGGCTAAAATTTTAAAGGTATTTTGAAATATCTTTGAACATGAAGGATGAGAGCAAGCCAATAGATTTTTGAAAAGGTAGGTGCAGAAAACAATTTAACTTTCTTTAAAAGAGAATAGTCGTTCTGAGTGGGAAAGGTCCCCATTCAGTGCTTATCTAGCACATTTTTAGCACCGGGTGAATTTCGAGGTGAATCAGATATGGTCTCTACTCTCAAGTCATCAGGTGAGACGCCACCAATTCTACACAACAGTAAGCGGATGCTATAATGGAGGGAGGTGCAAAGAGCTATGGAAACACAGGAGAAGAAGGGTCCAGGCCTACCGATGGGTGCCAGAGGCAGCATCCCAGGGGACCGGGCTCATAAGAGAAGCTGAAGAGGGAATAGGGACTGTCACTCGCAAAGGTCCAGAGGCAAGGGACCAGTGCACTTGGGAAACCCAAGTGGTCCAGGTGGCCTGAGAGTGACACGGAAGGGCCCTGCGGCAGGATGTTCTGGTGTCAAACAAGGCATCTTTGCACGTTCTGAGCTTGAGGTCTCTGATGGACATGTCTGAGTGAGGAACGTGCCGCCCAACTGCAAGGGCTACTTCTCACCTCTACGCTTTTTTCGCTTTTCTCACGAATTAATTCATTTTGTTCTCTTAATTGTTGCTGTTCTTCTTGAAGTGAACAAATTCGGTCTGTTGCAGCTGAAAGCTGATTAAGAAAGGTTTTTAGATTTCTTAACATCAAAATGAATCTTACTGTTCAAATTAAAAGCTAACATGTGGCATCTTCACAATTGACAATGTATTTTCACATATGTGATGTTTTATTTTTTATCCTTGTTTTGAATAGGTAATACATTCACATGGTTCAAAATTCCAAAGATATAAAAACATAAACAGTAAAATCTCTCTTACCCCTGCCCCTAGCCATCTCTGCCCTCCCTATTCTTCTTTTACAAAAATGATAGCACACTACTTCACGTGGGCAAAGATTTATGGATACAAAATATTAGAAACAGCTTAAATGTCCAATACTAGACATGGTTGAACAAATCACAGTAAAAGCATAAAACAGAAATATGTAGTTTTTAAAATACTTACAAAGGCTTTTAATGACTTGAGAACATACTTATGGTATAATAAAAATAAAAAAGCAGGTTATACAGTATGTTCTCACGTCCAGTTTAAAGAAAAAGACTTAACTATGTTAAAAATCCTTAAGAAGAAAAACAAAAGCAAACAAACAAAAAAAGCTTAAGAAAAGATGGGGACTCTATATACAGCTGTCACTTAGCCAAGGGATTATGGGCTTTCCCCCCCCTGATTCTTCATTCTTTTTAGTTTTTCTAGCCAATGAGCAAAAGGATATCTTATCACTAGAGAGAGAATTAAAGAATCTGGGAGAGGAATCACAACCAAACCATTAAGATGTGCCTGAGGAAAACATCTTCCTTGCCCTGAACGAGTTAATGTAGTTTAGGGAAAAGTGTATAGGAGCAGGTGCCTTCGTGTACCTGCTGAGGAGAGGTTAGCAGGAGACATGAGTTAATACCCCAACCAACCTGTCCTTTCCCAGCCTCTGAGCCAGCCTGGAGAGAGAAGGTGAGGCTGGAGAAGGAGAAAGAAGCCAGACATTTGCCCTCGATACTTGGCTGTGCTCTTTAGCATCATTCACCAACAGGGGGCCCTGAAGCACTGAACTCCTCACCTCCTCTTGATCAACAGCATCTAGGTCCACCCAGACTCAGAACCCAGAACTGGGCTTTCTAAACATAACTGCTGTGCCCAAGTAAGAAACTTTAAGGCTTGAAAGGAGGTGCTATTTGCTGCAATGGAAGAAGCAGGCAAAAACCATAAGCTAATTCCCATCCTACTCTCTGAAGACATAGAGAGCACACCCTGAAGTGAGAGATATACTTTTCTCTGAAGTACATTTTCTATTACATCTGTTTGCCTTTGAAGGAAAAATAAGCCAGTTGTTCAGTTTCAAAAGCTAAACTAGACTTTCATTCAAAGCATGCCACCTCCCCTCAGAATGGGAGAAAATATTTACAGATGAAGCAACTGACCAGGGATTAATCTCCAAAATATACAAACAGCTCATGCCGCTCAATAGCAAAAATATAACCCAGTTGAAAAATGGGCAGAAGATCTAAATAGACATTGCTCCAAAGAAGACATACAGATGGCCAAAAAGCACACGAAAAGATGGTCAACATCACTAATTATTAGAGAAATGCAAAACTACAATGAGGTATCACCTTACACCGGTCAGAATGGCCATCATGAAAAAATCTACAAACAGGGCTTCCCTGGTGGCGCAGTGGTGGAGAGTCCGCCTGCCGATGCAGGGGACACGGGTTCCTGACCTGGTTCGGGAAGATCCCACATGCCGCGGAGCGGCTGGGCCCGTGAGCCATGGCCGCTGAGCCTGCGCGTCCGGAGCCTGTGCTCCACAGTGGGAGAGGCCACAACAGTGAGAGGCCCGCGTAATGCAAAAAAAAAAAAAAAAAAAAAAATCTACAAACAATAACTGCTGGAGAGGGTGTGGAGAAAAGGCAACCCTCCTATACTGCCTGTGGGAATGTAAATTGGTACAGCCACTATGGAGAACAGTATGGAGGGTCCTTAAAAAAGTAAAAACAGAGCTATCATATGATCCAGCAATCCCACTCCTGGACATATATCCGGAGAAAACCATAATTCTAAAAGATGTATGTACCCCAATGTTCATTGAAGCATTACTTACAGTAGCCAGGACATGGAAGCAACCTAAATGTCCATCAACAGAGGAATGGATAAAGAAGATGTAGTACATATACACAGTGGAATATTACTCAGCCATAAAAAGAATGAAATAATGCCATGGATTGACCTAGAGATTGTCAGACTGAGTGAAGTAAGTCAGACAGAGAAAGACAAATATCATACAATATTGCTTATACGTAGAATCTAAAAAAGGGTATAAATAAACTTATCTACAAAACAGAAATAGAGTTACAGATGTAGAAAACAAACTTACGGTTACCAGGGGGTAAAGGGCGGGGAGGGATAAATTGGAAGATTGGGATTGACATATACAAACTACTATATGTAAAACAGATAACTAGTAAGGACCTTCTGTATAGCACAGGGAACTCTACTCATTACTATGTAATGGCCTATATGGGAAAAGAATCTAAAAAAGAGTGGAGATATGTATATGTATAGCTGATTCGCTTTGTTGTACACCTGAAACTAACACAACATTATAAATCAACTATACTCCAATAAGAATTATAAAAAAAACAACAACCACAAAGCATGCCACCTCATCTGGGAGAACAAAGAGTGAATCCGCTTGTTCTAAAATCAACTAAGGGGACTTCCCTGGTGGTGCAGTGCTTAAGAATCCGCCTGTCAATGCAGGGGACACAGGTTCGAGCCCTGGTCCAGGAAGATCCCACATGCTGCGGAGCAACTAAGCCCATGAGCCACACCTACTGAGCCCGCGCACCACAACTACTGGAGCCCGCACGCCTACAGCCCGTGCTCCACAACAAGAGAAGCCACCACAATGAGAAGCCCCTGCATCACAACGAAGAGTAGCCCCCGCTCGCCGCAACTAGAGAAAGCCCGTGTGCAGCAACGATGACCTAACACAGCTAAAAATAAATAAATAAAATAAAATAAAATAAAAAATAAAATCAACTAAGGTCTCCTTGAGTGCCTCCACATGCTAAGTGTCGGGCAAGGCACATTTATGTGGTATTAACCTAATTTAATCTTTACAATACTATTGTAAGTGTGTTGAATTATCACCCAATTCAGAGATGAGGAAAGTGAGGCCCAAAGGCCCTCTCCACCCCCCAGGTGAATTCGAGTCCTTCAGCTCTCAGTGTGATGAAGTCTCTCCCATGATGCCCATCTTTGAGTTTCTTTCTCCTGTTACAAATCTGAGCTGCTCTCCTGAAAGCTGTTTAGGCCTGGCCCCTCAGGAGGGCGCAGGAAGTGTAAAGTGAGCCTTGAACTGGGTATTCCATTACGAAGGGGTGCTCTGCGACTCTCCTTTCGGCTGTAACCTGCCTCCACAGCGTTGGGGGGGGTCACTCTCTGGCCCCCCTCACAGCCCTCTTCCTTCCCAGTGAGACTTGGTGGGGAGGGTCGAGCAGCCAGGGACCGCTACCTGTGGAAAGCCTCAGAAAGGCTGAGCAACCCCCCTCCTGCTAACAGGAGACAAGATGGGTCCACCAAGGAGACTGCCGGGCAGCTGGCAGCAAGCTTTCTTCCTCGGCCTCAGCCCTCCTTCTTCCTGTCCTTTCATTCTCTCTCTTCCTAGTGAGAAAGCAGAGAAAGACCACACTGTGGGGAGACTGGTTCCAAGCTCCTGAGAGGCCGAGACACGGAAGGGGGGGGCAAGGGTACTTTTACCCCATAAAAGAGCCTGTGCCTTCTGGGCAGCCGGGAGACACACTACATTATAGGAAAGGTGGGAAAAGAGGAAGAGGATAGCACGTTCACAAAAGGAGTGGGGCTTTTCCAACTAGGACTTGTCTTCTACTGGACCACTGTGAGGTGATAAAACCTAAGTCACTTAGAACTGGCTCATGATCCGTTGCACTGGCTCATGGGAGCCCCGGCCAGGGCAGAACACGGACATTCTGAGGATGTGAAATTCTGAGAATGTCTGTCCCGTGTGCAGCTCAACCCAAGGTTAGCACTTCCCATTCCTACCGGTGAGAAGCTCTGGTCAGATATACCAACCGTACCATTTCTCTTCTTGGGTCATTCTGCTTTAAGAATTTCAATAAGTTACAAACCTCTTCTTGAAGCTTTGAATTAGTCTTTTCCAACCCTTCTATCTTGGTTTGAAGATCCCCAACTGTGCAGCTGTATAAAAGAAAATATTAAGTAAATGTGAACTTATAAAAGCTGACTGTTTTCCCCATCTGTAAACAATGAGAATAGAGATTCCTAGATTTCCTATATGAAATGGAGAGTCAAAGGGTCTCCAATTAACTCATAGATGAGAATTCTAAATATATATGTATGCAGTGTGTGTGTGTGTGTGTGTGTGTGTGTGTGTATTTTTTTTACTGAAAAGTTTTTAATGTTTTCTCCAAATATGCTACCCATTTCTTGTTTAGCCAACTGGAAAGAAAACACCATTTCCCCCAACTCAATATATGGGAACCAAAACGCACTGGCAGTCATATATCTAAAGTAATATTCATAACAAGATATTGGTACTTTTGGGTAGTAGGATCAAAGGTGATTTTTAAATCTTTTTTATACTTTGTCCCATTTTTCACATATTCTTTAAGTATATGCACGACTTTCATACCGAAAAATACGTAAAAAGCTAATGTAGACTTGACAGACAACAATAATAACCACAACAATAATAGTAGTAGTTTTCTTTTTGGACAATGTGTCAGGCCCTGTTTGTTCTAAACACTTTAAATGCATCAACTCCCCACAATTCTGTGATGCAAATCTTACTGTTAATCTGTTTTACAGATGAGGAAACCATAACTTTATATTGAGAAACTCACTTAACTTCATACCCCTATGAACCCAGGTGGTCTGGCTCCAGAGCCTGCACTTTCAGGCAACAGACCCTACTGCCAAAAACTGGGGCTTTTTGCCGGTGAGGGGGGGTACCAAGAAACAAACCTGACAAGGCTAATGAGCCAAGGTTCAAGAATTGGGTGGGAGGGCTTCCCTGGTGGCGCAGTGGTTGAGAGTCCGCCTGCCAATGCAGGGGACACGGGTTCGTGCCCCGGTCCGGGAAGATCCCACATGCCTCAGAGCGGCTGGGCCCGTGAGCCATGGCTGCTGAGCCTGCGCGTCCGGAGCCTGTGCTCCGCAGCGGGAGAGGCCACAACAGTGAGAGGCCCGCGTACCGCAAAAAAAAAAAAAAAAAAAAAAAAGAATTGGGTGGGAGAAAAATAAAAACACAAATTGACACAAAATGAAAAAGTCAACAAAACAAAACATATGGAAGGAATTACAAGTTTTAAGAGTATGCCATTTTCAATTCTGTACCAACTACATAACTCAGAAAATACCAATAAAATTTCTATTTTTCCTTAGAAAACATAAATTACCAAAAAAGATATATCCTCATGAGGAGAAAAGCTAGATGAATTAACAGTTAAGGAAAAACTGAAAAGCTGGCAAAGTATTGCCTCCATACAGGCTTTGAGCTTCAAATTTTCAAGGAGCAAATAATGCTCACGAACTAGAAGGTGTTCTCAGGCACAGAAACAAGGCAAAGCTTCCTGATTCATTTTGTGAAGCTGCATAACCCTGATACCATGCCAGAGGGGAAACTATGGAACAACTATGTTAGGTTACATGTTATGAGAATGACTAAATTATTAAAGCTATGATCAAGTAGAGTTTATCCTTACGAAGAAATCCATTAATAAACTGTATTACATCAATAGATTAAGGGATAAAAGTCATGATTAACTTAATGGATGCTAAAAGGCATTTGATAAAATTCAACATCCATTCCTTATAATGGCTCTCAATAAACTAAGCATGGATTAAGAATCTCACTCTCAAAATAATAGCCAGCGTCACACCTCAGGAAAGCTCAGAGCAGCACTACCCTAGGTATGTTCTTCAAACACACTAGCTCCTTTGCCTGTTTCGTTGGCTTTGGGGGCCAGAGAGGCTGCTCCCGCAGAGAACTGCTAATGTGCACAGCGTACTCTCTAAAGAGGGTTCAGAGAGAGAATTATATTTCCCAAACACGTCAGGCTGAGAATCTCCATCCATTCTCCATCAATACCCGTAACAACTAGTGTTTCAAGAAACACAGGAGCAGCTTTCCAATTAAAATGAAAATTCAAGATAAAGATACCTGCTATCACTATTGAATTGCTCTCAAAGGTCTAGCCCAGTGGTTTTCAACCCCTTTCTCCTGCCCAGAACGTTGGAGGGATGTGTGTTGATTCCCAGCAGCAATAATGCTTCCCATGCAGTGATTTCCAACTAAGTTGCGGTGGGCTAAGGGGTGGAGAGGTTTCATTTATTACTCTCTAATTTGCATAACTACACAGAACAAAAGATCAAAGGATTCCCCAAAGCTCTTTATCAAGAAATCATACTTCTACAGTCTGTACACATGAGCACTGAACCTTTTTTCTTGGTGTGGAAAAAAGTTAGACATAAATATATGGCAACCCAAAAAGGTTCCATGAGGCAGTTATCGGGCACTGAGAATGAACTGCAACACTGGAAAAAGGAGGGAGTCCTACCTTAGGTGCCGGTTAAGTTCTTCCACATAATTTTTTTGATCAAGGACATCAGTAATTCTTTCATGCCTTTTAAAAAGAACATAAAAAGAGAGAAATTCTTTTTACTCAGGGTTAATACTTTGTAATTGCCCCCCAAACTTCCAGTCACCTTGTAGGAGTACCAATGTTATCAGGAAACCAAGAGATGGTCAGAGCTTAGTAATGTCTGCACGGTCCTAAGTGAACTAGCAAGGTGGGCTAGGAAGACATGGGACACACTGGAAACAGGCTGCCTGGAGAGGAGCCTCCCTGCAGACGCTCCTCCCACCTCTCCCCTAGCATTTGAGAAAGCCACTGGCATGCAAGGTAGAAACACCAAAAGCCAGATGTAAATGGCTCTCCAGTTAGGAGATGAAGCAGCCCTTGTTATACGGAAGGAAAAGAAGCTGCCTCAGAAAAGAAGACCACAAGACTCTTCAAAACACAAAGCTGATCAGTCTGGGTTAAAAAAAAAGACTCTGGGAACTCTTTGGCGGTCCAGTGGTTAGGACGCTGCACTTTCACTGCCAGGGGGGTAGGTTCAATCCCTGGTCAGGGAACTAAGATCCTGCAAGCTGTGCAGCATGGCCAAAAAAAAAAAAAAAAAGCAAAAACACAACACAACAAAACAAAACAAAACTTCATATATCTTTATGCAAAAAAGACTTTATCATTTTAAAGTTAGGCTCCCCCCATCAATTTCTTTACGTACATATGTACATAAATGGGATCATGTGGCCCAGGTTCATGCCACAGGTGCTGGATTTGCTGGTCAGTGCAGTCATTTTTTTTCTTTTACCTTTCTGCCCTTTACATAGCTCTCCCAGGTAACACATACTGATAGCTTGTTGAGTATCCTATGTGTATCTAATCATAATATCTATCTATATTTTTACATATAGTATATGCAATTAAAATATAAAATATATATTAGAGAATTTGGAGGTTTTAAAAAATGGGATATATATACTTCTCAGTATTATACTTTTCTCACTCAATAATACCTGGGGAAATTCCTCTGAATCTACTATACAGTAGGTCAAATTTGTTTTTCTTTCATGTCTGTATAATACACAGTGTGGAATACTTCAGATGTTCTGCAATTCATTCAATTGCAGATGTCCCTAGGTATCCACGGGGGACTAGTTCCAGAACCTCTGTGGATACCAAAATCTGCAGATGCTCAAGTCCCTTATACAAATGGCATAGCACAGCTGACCCTCTATATCTGTGGGTTCCACATCTTCAGGTTGAAAGACTGACTGTATTCCCTTAATAGTGGATAATCAGTTTATTTCCAGTTCTTTTTGACATTAAGAATGTATTTTAAATTTCAAGTGAGTAAATCCTTGTACTGTGGGTGCATGAAGCATTAATGGGATTCCCGCTGGTCCCTTCCTTGGTAAGGTGCACTGCCAAGGCACTGAGAAGGAAGAGTTCTCATTACAAAGACGTGTGAAAGACAGGTAACAGATGTACGTGGTAAAATATTCAAACACAGCGCCAGGGTTTACAGTGAAACTCCCTCCCATGCCTGTCTCCTGACCTCTTCTCCACAGGTGGCTGTGTTTTCAGGTCGATGTGCCTCTCTAGAAATGATCCATGTATATGGAAGTACAACATATAAATATGGGCGTATGTCTTTTTTGTTACAACATAAGTGGTAGCATGTTATATATATTGTTTGCTTTTTTTTGTTTTGTTTTCTTTTTTTTTTCCAGGATAACTTCTTTTAATGCTCTTGTTAACAAGGATGAGGTAGAACTACAATGTGGCATGAAAAGACACCCAAGACACAGTAGGATCAAAGAATAAGTCTAGTGGCAACTTAACTATATAATACTACCTTTCCATTTACATCCAAACCATAAAGCAAATTACACTACCAACAAACATATACCTGCAAGGCAGTAAAGAAAGGCTTGGAAGGAGTCATGCATGAGTAGCTTCCTCTGAAGAAGCAGGGGGAGTGGGACTGAGATGGAGACGAGGGGATAGTGTTCATGGGGAAATCTGCCTTGTACTCTCTGTTCTTCCACAGATCCTAATTCCTTCAACAATGGGAATAGGAATGTATTACCACTGTAATTAAGAATAGCTAAATAAAAAATAAACATTCAAACAACACAAAAACAAAAGTAACATTCTTTGTCAACGGTTACATGAAAAGACGCAACATCACTAACCATCAGGGGAATGCAAATCAAAAACCACAATATGCTACCAGGTTGTACCGTTAGAATGGCTATCACCGAAAAGACAAGAAGGAAGAAGTGTAGGCCAGGATGCAGAGAAAAGGGAACACTTGTGCACTACTGGTGGGAATGTAAATTGGTGCAGCCACTATGGAGAACAGTAGGGCAATTCCTCAAAAAATTAAAAAATAGAATTACTAAATGATCCAGCAATTCCACTTCTGGGTATTTATCCAAAGAAAATGAAAACTAACTTGAAAATGTATATGCGCCCCCATGTTCACGGCAGCATTATTTATAACAGCCAAGATAAGGAAACAACCCAACTGTCCATCAATGGATGTGGTATATTCATATAATAAAATACTATTCACCCATAAAAAAGAAGGAAATCCTACCATTTCTGACAACATGAGTGGACTTTGAGGGCATTATGCTAAGTGAAGTAAGTAAAACAGTGAAAGACAAATACCTTAAGATCTTACTTATATGTGGAATCTAAAATAAACACAAAACTAAACCCACAGATACAAGGACTGGTGGTTGCCAGAGGTGGGGGGGTGGGGGAGTGGGTGAATGGGGCCATAAGGCACAAACTTCCAGTTATAAAATAAGTAAGTCCTGGGGATGTAATGTACAGCACGGTGACTGTAGTTAATAATACTGTATTGCATATTTGAAAGTTGCTAAGGGAGTGGATCCTAGAAATTCTTATCACAAGAAAAGAAATTTTTTGTAACTATGTATGGTGATGGATGTTAACTAGACTTATTGTGGTGATCATTTTGCAATATACACAAATATCAGATCATTATGTTGTCTACTTGAAACTAATATAATGTTATATGTCATTATACCTCAATTTTAAAAAAGGAGCATTCTTTGCCAGAATTTCATTAAAAACGTGAAGAACAGCATACAATACAGAACTTACTCTTTGCCACCATCAAGATCCTGCACATCCTTAATGTAGAGAGAAAAATCGATCACTCCAACCTGATCGAAATAAAATGTACCAGTTTAAGTGAAAAATAACTTTTCGCACTTTCCACAAACCTTAGTCTTTAAAATTCAGGGTATTTACCTTCCTATCTCAGGATAAAACAATAGGATTGTTAGGATAACCTGACAATCAGTTAGGTTAACCAGCTTAAAGCAGCAATCAGTCAAACAAACAAACCAAAAGAAAAATAACCCCATTACCTTCTAGAAGAAAAACTTACAAAAAATCAGAATTTAAGGGAATAGTCTGAAGTTTTACCACCTAGTTATGATTTGTTTCTTGCACTTATTCAACAATCAAATTGTTGACAAAGATCAACAAAGTTCTTTGGGTACAAAGTAATAAAAAAAAAAGAGACCTGGATCTCTAAAGTGGTGACCTTAACTGATAACTCTGACTTCTTCCCCCAAACTGGGGTGAAAAGGTCCAGTCAGTATTTCAGGGAAAATTCTCTGCTGCTGTGGGGAACTAGGGGCTCCAAGACCCCTCAAAATCTCAAAGTCAGGGGCTTTGTCCAGAAATAAAGCACTTCAGAGAGAGTGAATGAGAGCCCTAGTCTGCCACCATCTACTCTAGTGTTAAGTGCAGCCATTCCTTTGAAATATAGGAAAATTGGGTCCATCAATAGAGAAATATTTAAATCAGTCACGTTATAGCCATATTGCAGAACCCTATGCAACCATAACAAAGAATGCAGAGAATGAATATGTAATGAAATGAAGAAAGCTCCAGGATAAAATTTTAACTCAAAGAATACTACGTACGGCATTAACTCCTTATAGTAACCTCCCTTATGTTAAAACCAAAGCTATACATGATGTTTTCTGCAACTCCTTTGTTGCGCCTCCCACCAATCTATATTCCTGACACTTGAACCTGGGTGGCCAGTAAGGCCTGTCTTTATGAGCAGAAAGCAGCAGAAAGGATGCTGTGACTTCTGCAGCTAGGTTCACAAAGGCAGTACTAGCTTCCTCCTGGCTCTCTCCCTTGGGCATATACCTTTGAAGTTCTGAGCTTCCATGGGAAAAGTCTGGCTAACCTTGAGGCACCATGCTGGAGACCATGTGGATAGAGCACGTGTAGACAGAGATGCCCAAGAAGCCCCTGCTGCTCCAGCCTCAATTCTCTGAGCCTTCTCAGCCCAGAAAACAGAGAGTGAGAGTGCATATGCCTTCAGCCACTCCAGCCCCAGCCACCAACTACCCGTGATCACAGGCGTGCTTAAGAGTCACCTCAAATATGAGGGACTGTAATCATTTATGTGGCTGTTAATTTGTTACACTGCAACAGAAAACCAGAAAAGATTTAATTAAAAACAAAACCTATGTATACATAAATGCATAGGAAAAGTAGAAACAGTCCCTCAAATTTTTACCATTGTCTGTGGGGACAAGACTGGGACTGAATGGGGAGAGGAGAAGGGGAGCTTGAATTTCACTTTTCACTTTACATTCTTCTGTAATTGCTTAACTTTTTTACAACAAGCATGCATTTCTTTTGTGATACAAAAATAATTTAAAAAGAAAGATATATTTGACTGGAAAAAAAGCAACAACAGAAGGAATGAGAAAGAATACCCAAAGTAGAAACTAATGGACTAGGAAACAAAGCTCTCCTCTCAAAGCAGAAGTGATGTGTAAAAGCAAGGCCTGGTTCTTCGAGCTCAACACAGTAGACAAATCTCTACCAAGTATTACAATTTAGAAAAGTGAGATTTTAAAAAGCTGTAAGAAAATACTCTCATGCAACTAACAGGTCTGAATGAAACAAATGATTTCTGGAAAACTATAAATGACTAAAAATTTTTCTAAGACTTAGGAAACCAATAAATTGACCAAAGCTATGCAAAAAATTCAAGTGGTCAAAGCATCAGGACCATAAAGCTTTTGCATAAAGCTGAAACTGTCATACCAGCAAGTTTTAACAAACCTTTAAAGAAAAATAATTCCTGCTCTAATACACTGTTGTGGAAAACAAGAAAGAAAAGAATATCATCCAGTTTATTTTATGAGGTTATACAATCCTGACACTGAAAAGTGACAAAGACAGTAGAGAAAAGGAAAATTCAGACCAGTGTCACTTTTAAGGAGAAATACAAAATTTCCAAATAAACCACAGACATATTAAATCTAGGAGTATCCTAAAAGAATAACGCACGATGACCAAGTAAGGTTTATTTTATGATATCACAATAGGAAACCTAAGAATCAATTCAATTATAATTATGGGTTAAAAATGGATATGACATCTCAAGGGCTTCCCTGGTGGCGCAGTGGTTGAGAGTCCGCCTGCCGATGCAGGGGACACGGGTTCGTGCCCTGGTTCGGGAAGATCCCACATGCTGTGGAGCGGCTGGGCCCGTGAGCCATGGCCGCTGAGCCTGGCGTCCAGAGCCTGTGCTCCACAAGGGGAGAGGCCACAACAGTGAGAGGCCCACATACAGCCAAAAAAAAAAAAAAAAAAAAAAAAAAATGGATATGACATCTCAATAGATGCCAAAAAAGGTATTTGACAGCATTCAATATTCATTTTTAAATAAAAAATATAAAGTAAGTTAGAATAGAACAGTGCTTTCTAAACATGAGAAAGAGGATCCCTCAGGGTGCAATAGCAAATACTCATACTTTATGGTGACATACAAGAGGTATTAAAGATAAGAATAGGCCAGGGGGCTCAATCACATCTATTATTTAATAAAAATTCTAATTAAATTTTTATTTTGGAATCTGACAAAATGATGTTCAAGGTCACCTGGCAGAATGGACAGCCTCAACTATATCTGAGAAAGAAGTACAACAAAGTAGGCAGGAGGTGAACTGCCAGAGCATAAAACACACTATGTGGCTTTGGTAATTAAAAGACTACGTTAGGGCTTCCCTGGTGGCGCAGTGGTTGAGAGTCCGCCTGCCAATGCAGGGGACACGGGTTCGCGCCCCGGTCCGGGAAGATCCCACATGCCGCGGAGCGGCTGGGCCCGTGAGCCATGGCCGCTGAGCCTGTGCTCTGCAACGGGAGAGGCCACAACAGTGAGAGGCCCATGTACCGGAAAAAAAAAAAAAAAAAAAGACTACGTTACTGGCTTAGAAATAAAAAGATCCAGAGACTAAATAGAGAGTCTAGAAATAAGCCTCAGAGCATAATGGATATTTCAACACATGATAAAGGTGGAATTTCAAATTAGGAAATAATCTTTGATACATGATATTGAGAAAACTGTACTAGTACTGTTGTAGTAGTTCACTACTGTACTTATATAAGAAATCTAGACTTCTACTTCACACTATGTCACAACGAATAACAGGCAGATCAGTTAAATGTAAAAAATATACATGTGATTTAAAAAATTAGGTTAATTTTTAGACGTTGAAGGACCTTCTAAGCACAATACCTTAGAAGGTATAAAGGAAAAGTCCATTAAATATGACTGCCAAAAAAAAAAAAAAAAAAAAAGTCTACAGGGAAAACAAGCCCCAAGACAGCAGAAAAAAAAATTTATAACAAATATTCTGACAAATGGTAAATATCCTTAATCAATAATAAAGGAGTGGAAAAAGGTGGAAAACTCAAAAAAATGGGCAAAGAATATGAACAGGTGAACCACCAATGGCAAATAAAACATGAAAAAAATACTTTATCTTCCTAGTTCTCAAAAATATAAATTTGAGATGAAGAGTTATTTTTCTCTCAGATTAAAAAAGACCAAGAATGCTCACATGTCATCACAACACTCATGCAGAATGTGTACACTCTGACACAGCAATCTCAAAACTTATCCTAAGAAAATAAACAGACAAGAGTAAAAAGAAGTATGAGGATGTTTATAACACTATTGTTATAACATGGAAACAACTTACATTAATAAGTATTGGTTAAATAAATTATGGTACATTCACAAAATGGATTACTATGCAGTTGTTTAAAATGGTTTATATCTCTTGACATCAAGAGCTATGTGGAACATATTATTAAATAAAAAAATTGCAAAATGGTGTGCTTGGAATAATCATATTTTGGTTTAATGAAAAAAGAGAACTCCAAACATCTGTCTCTGAAATATAAATACACACATACACCTTTCTTCATGTGCTTCAAGGATGTATCCTGAAATGTAACACTGAATTAGCTCTTTCTGTGTAATGGGATTATAAGTGATATTTCAAAAAAACTCCTTTGTATGTTTTGAAAAATATTTAACAGGCAAAAACAAGAAAACTACTAGGAAAAAAAAGACAAAGAAAAGAGAAAGAGGAGAGGTTACAATAAAAAAAGCTGACCTGGTCGCGGAGGGATTGGGAAAGCTTTAGATTCATGTCCAAACATGTAGTGGGAAGAAGCCTGGGCCACTGCCCAGTTACAGATGCCCTGAAGAGGTGGAGGTGAGGGTGGGGCAGGATGTCCTGATTTACAGTCCCTGCCACCGCGAGTTTAGGCCTCAGCCCTGGTCAAGAGGGCTGTCCCACCCCATGGGGCACTCTGCATCTTACTGCCTACTTTCATTTGTGCTCCATTTTACCATCTGACTCCCCAAATCTCTCCCGAGTCTATTTTCCCACTCCCCATGCAGCCTGGGGCTTCCAGACTTGTCTGCTCAATGTTTTTGCTTTCCCTATTCTTGGCTGCTTCTAACTCATGAACTGGATGGTTGCTAGCTTGATCTTTTTCAATCCCAGGCCTGATCATTTCAGTGTACTGCTTAAATACCTCCAAAGGTTTTTAAGTTCCAAAGTTTCAGGGACAAAAACTAAAGCCTCTAACATGGCACTGATGGCCTAACAACTGGGCCAGCCTCCACTTCGTTTCACTCATCGAGCATCCTGTGTTCTAGCCATGGAGAACTGTTTCCCGTTCCCAAACATGCCGTGCCCTCTGTGTGTGCCTCTGTGCCTTTGCCCAGGCTATTTTTCACCCTACCCCAAGACCTTCGCCAGCTGCTCTCCACTCCGGTCCAGCACAGCACCTTGCACAGCCCTGTGCCAGATGCCTCTTCCTTAGGTTCAGCATATGTCTGCAGATCCTGTGTAAAATCTCTGGCCCACACAAGGCATTCGATCTGGAGTCAAAATTCCCATTTTACCTGAGAATCCAAGTCTTCTCCTTTTAAACAGAGGTTGGCATCAAGCACATTGAGTCCCACCAGCAGACCAACAATCACCATCCCTTCTTCCTCCATCATTAATGCCTCAGGCTCATAGAACTCACTGAAAGAGATTGATACAACAGGGACACCTTCACCACCCTTCTCTTGGACCTACTCTGCCTTTTCACCTCTTAGCTCATGGCCTGGCTGCCCACTTCATCAGGAGCCAGAGGCCCCCTTGTGTGAATTCCCTTCTCCCTTCTATTTCCTCTCTCACTTTAGGTGCTGCTATCCCTCTGGCCTCTCCTCTCTTCCTGTGGATTAAAATGGACTCCTCCCACCTCTGGTCTAGGGTCAACGCCTCTGTTTGGACCCTGGAGCCCAGTCCTCCTCATCTCTTGGCTCCTGTGTTCCTGAACGTAACTCTGCCCCTCTTGGCCACCCTGGCTCCTTCTTTCGTGTTGCTTTGAACTACTTCTACACTTACATTCATGTCAACATAAAGTGGAATCCCACAGCCTCCCCCACCACCCATCCAAGGATAAAACTCTTCCCTCTTCCCTGTGTCCCATGGAACAACACTGGCTGCTTTTACTTCCTTACCTCCAAGTCACCTCAGCCATCACAGTGAGGCTCCATCCATTACTGCTCTGGTCACCAGCGATTAGCTAATTTACCATCGTGTGTGTGAGTACATGAGAACTTATTATCCTAAGAATTAGTTGTTTAGAACAAAATCTGTACCTCAGAGTTACTCAGTATAACGGTACTCAAAGAAGAGTACAAAGTACATGAACTATTTGAAACCAGTATTTATCATGAAAAGATATGTTCAATAATAAGCCATGACTTGAAAACAATGGAAAATTTTGGGAGACTGTAAAAGACATTTTTATTTCAGTTAGATAAGAGAATTATCTCTGGAGAGATTTGTTCCTTGTAAATGATCATATCCTGGAGAAAGTTCCTCTTATAATGGCTACTTTTGTTTATAGAGTTATAAATATAAAAAATGAACCCAGTCATAAATTTCAGAGATAGACAGTTCGTCTTTACTGATGCCAAGAGATATAAACGTTTACAAACTGAATGTGGAATCCTAAAACAGGTAATCTAGATATGTTCCCTTACAAAAAGCAGGGTTTTATACTTTAAAATTGCCCACTGAATCTAGTTCAAGTCATTTTCCCCCTATTATCATCCAGTCAAATACCATTTTGTTGAAACTTAATGGAGTACGCTGTCAGGGTGCCTAATCTTAGGTATTTTTGAAGAACTATCTTCGAAATGACTTCTCAAAATGAAAATATACATCTTCATTCATAGAGACTTTCAGAAATCAGTGCTCAAAAAATAAAATACTGCTATTTTAAAACTAAGCCACAGAATAGTTACACTTAATAATAATTTGAATAAAAACTGTACATTATACATTCTTGTTTTAATTCCGAATGATCTACAGAACTGTGTTCTAATTACGAAGCAAAAGCTAAGCAAAGATAGGTGATGAAATACCTTAAGAGATGTTTATTGTCTATAAGCACTTTCAGATAATCTGCCAGTTTCTTCTGCATGAGTGCAAGATAAAGCCAAGCTCGGCCCCTTCCCACAGCTGTCCTGGAATTCAAACAGAGAATCAAACTATTATGACATAACAATAATAACAACAAAAAACAAAGGGAAAAGAACCAACTTAGCCAAGGAGAAACACATGTTCACGCACACACATGCTTGTGAATGCAGAGAACGCTGTAATAGAGCTGCCCTGGGGGCTGGGGGAGCGCACTGTCTGGTAAGGCTGAGGAAATGGCTCACTGCATTCTTTTGGGTACTGTTTGAAGTCTGTATCATGGGCATGTATTCTGCATCCCCCCCCCAAAAAAAATAGGAAAAAAAATTTAAGCCACAAACATCTGATTTCTGGAACAAATACAATTAGATAAAACTTTTCATGTATTCATAAAATTTCACAGGGAGTCAGGAAATACCAGGTTAGATTGCATAATGGATAAATTTTCTTTCAAAAGACGAATATAGAACGTAGTTATTAAAGGGTTGAAGTCTCACAAGATTTCTAGGGCATTAGCTCAAAGGTACAATTTTATTTCTCATGTGGTAAAATACACATAACATAAAGTTTACCACCTTACCCATTTTTAACTGTACTGTTCAGTACTGTTAGGTACATTCATGTTGTTGTGCAACCAATCTCAAAGGTGTGATTTTGAAAAGATCTGTTTTAAACATTATAAGAAAAAGAAAGGCCTCCCAATTGTGGACCTAACATTATTTAAGGAAAAAAAGATCCTGTTCTAAGCAGAGTAACTGCATTTGTAACACCCAAGAGAGTACTAGAGGTACTGCTGTAATCAATATCAGCCTCAAAGGGTCAGAGGGCGCCCAACTTAATCAATACAAGACTGGATTCCCCCCTTCTCCCTTCAGTAAATGATGTAAAGCCAGAGTAAAAAAGAAAGAAAATAGAGTAGGAAAAAAAAGATATCTGATGTTGGCATGATAGGAAAAATGGACACCGACATGTGCTGCTTGGTGGGAGTGCAAACTGGTACAATTTTTCTAGCTGGCAATTTAATGACAGCAGGTTATCAAAATTCTACATCTAGTAACATAAGGCAATAATTTAGGAGGTACACAAAGACGTATGTTTGGGGGTGGTCACCACTGCACTGTTTGGAAAATGAGAATTTGAAGACAACCACAAAGAGCAAAGTGGGAGGAGCTATACAAAAATGATGTGGATGACTATTATGGCAAAAGGTTTAAAATCTAATATTAAATGGGAAAAAAAGCCACAGAACAGTATGTACAGTTTAATACTTGATTTTTTTCCCCAGTTTCCCACCTCTGTACAATATACTGCTCTTAGTTTAGGTTCACTTCCAAAACATTTTTATGCATATGAAAATAAATATAAATTCTATTTTTCTCTCCTTTTTACAAAAAAAATTAGTATGCTATGTATGCTGTTCTGCAACTTGCTTATTTCACTGAGTATCTGTCATTTTGAAATTCTTTCCAGACACAGGGAATTTTTCGTTCATTTTTCCATAGCTTTAGAGCATTTCAGTATTGGACTGCCCTATAATTTATTTAGCTGGTTTTTATCTAGGCTGTTTCTAATCTTCCGCTGTTACAAATAATGCTGCAACAGGTATTTCTGTACATGTGTCATTTTCATGTACGAGATAAAACTCCTAGAAGTGGAATTGCTGGGTCAAAGGGTAGATGTATTGGTGGTTTTTGTGGATAGTGCCAAACTGTCTTCCATGAGAAACCGTGCAATAATGAAGCCACTGGGGGAGGTGGAGGGGAATAAAATCTTATTTATTTGTCTGTCCGACTATGCACTGAAAGGATCTAGGATACTGACCACGATATTAATTGTAGTTTTTTTTTCTGAGTAGTAAGCTAACAGAAGCGCCTTTTTTGTTTCTTAATTAAAAGTTATGTCATAAGAAAAAAAGGGTTGTTTTTTTGGTTATTTTGTTTTTTTAGAATTTATTTATTTAATTTATTTATTTTGGGCTGTGTTAGGTCCTTGTTGCTGCACGCGGGCTTTCTCTAGTTGCGGTGAAGGGGGGTTACTCTTGGTTGCGGTGCGTGTGCTTCTCACTGCGGTGGCTTCTCTTGTTGCAGAGCACAGGCTCTAGGCATGTGCGCTTCAGTAGCTGTGGCGCATGGGCTCTAGAGCACAGGCTCAGTAGTTGTGGCGCACAGGCTTCGTTGCTCTGCGGCATGTGGGATCTTCCCAGATCAGGGATCGAACCCGTGTCCCCTGCATTGGCAGGCAGATTCTTAACCACTGTGCCACAACTGCTGAGCCTGCGCTCTAGAACCTGCGAGCCACAATTACTGAAGCCTACGTGCCTAGAGCCCGTGCTCTGCAACAAGAGAAGCCACTGCAGTGAGAAGTGTGCACACTGCAATGAAGACCCAATGCCGCCAAAAACAAACAAACAAACAAACAAACAAACAAATAAATCAAAAAGAAGAACGGAAGAAACAAGGCAGAAGACGTAGGAGGCTCATGAGGGGGTCACCAAATAAATATATGAAAGGTTGTCGCCTGCTAAAGGTTTTCACCTTAGGTGGTATAGGCCCAGAGGGATGAACCAGGGACAGAGACAGAAGGCTTAAGTCCGATGAATGCATAGGGCTCAGCAACGATGGAGTTTAGTGGGATTTAGAGGGTTTCAGAGACCAGCAGACCTGTGTTTTCTTCCTGGTTCCACCACTCCCTTGTCGAGGGACCTTGAGCAAGTTACTTAACTACTGTGAGTCTCAGTTTCTGCACTTGTAGTTGGGGACACCAACAGCTTAGTCCCTAGGGATTTGTGGAGGATAAAACGAGCTAATGAAATGTCCTTAGCACAGTGCCTGGCACACGGCAGGCCCTTAGTTAATGGTGGTGGCTATTATTATTATCTAAAAATGGAATCAGCTGGCTCTGCAGGAGAAGGTCAAACAGAGGCTAGATAGTTGAGTCCCCTGTGAAAGACTCTGCCGGGAGAACTTTTGCATTGGCCTAAGGATCTCCAGGGCCCCTTCTCAATGCAGATTCCACGATACACCTTTTCATGTTCCATTCAGTTTTTGATTTTGAGCCTATACGTAGGGATCCCAAGGGCAAACCCAGATAAGGCAAATGATTCATTAGTGCCAGCCTTTCCAGAAATGTGTCTTGTCCTGGAATCTAAAATCTGTTCCAAACTGTATTATTCAGAAAACTGCCCAGGTGCATCTGTGAGTCCTTTTTTTTTTAAAAAACATCTTTATTGGAGTATAGTTGCTTTTTAACGGTGTGTTATTTTCTGCCTTATAATAGAGTGAATCAGCTATACATATACATATATCCCCATATCTCCTCCCTCTTGCGTCTCCCTCCCACCCTCCCTATCCCACCCCTCTAGGTGGTCACAAAGCACCCAGGTGCATCTGAAGCAGCAATTCCAGGAGTGTAACAACTCTTTTTCCTCCTGTAACTGCTCTTTGGGTGACAACACCTTTTCACTATTTGACCTTGTATGACACACAGAAATCACCGTCCCCATTTTAGAGAAAAGGAAACTGAGGCTCAGAGAGGGGCAAATTTTCTCAAGCTTATGTGGAGAATGAGCAGCAGAGCTGGGATTAAAGTCTAAGTAGAGTGTAGCTTTTGCTACAATTTGTTCTAAATTAGAAAACACTTTATCAGCAAGGAATAGAGAAATTGATAAATACAAGGAAGTTTTCTTAAAACATCACATTGATGTAACTACTTCTCACTCACTTTAATTCTGGCAGATTTCTGACACTAGTGGCTATATCTGATGCTTCTGGACAAAGTTTCTCCACCAGCTCCAAAGGACCAAAGAAAGATTTATTTTGGCCAATAAAACTCTTCTTAACTAAAAGGGAAAACAGAAGTGTTATTCATAAGAACAGGTTGCAAAATGTCTTCAGGGTCCCACAGTCTCTCTCCCAAAAGCCAAATGAATGCTGTGGAGCTGCACTGCTTACTCCTTCTGATTCAGTCTTGGGGACTGGAAGAGGCCAGGTACCAAATGAGGTCTCCCTTCCTCTAATGAAAGGGTTTCTCTGATATACCCACTAGGCTCTTTCTTTCAAGTATTTATTGACCATGAAATAAAACAAATGCTCAAATGATCACCTGTGAAATCCTTGCCCTTTCTCCCTCCTATGCCAAAGTCAATTCTTGATTTCAAATCATCACCACCATCCCTCATCTGAACTGCTGCAATAATCTCCTAATGGGTTTCCCTGCTCCTAATACCGTCACCTCCCCACCTTTCTAATCTGTCCTCCACATAGCTGGAAGTTCTTTTACAAATGTAAGTTAGATCTTGTTTTTCCCTTGCTGAAAATCTTCTAAATACTCTTAGAATAAAATCCAGCTCCTCACCTGACCTATAAAGGCCTAACGTGATCCAGCCCATCCCAACTGCCCTGACCTCACCTCCTCCTTCCCAGCATGCCTCAGTTACTTGGTGTCTTCCTGAAACCAAGGTTGGTCCCACTCAGGACTTCGCACCTGTTTTGTTCTGTCTTTCTAGGAAGGCTCTTGCCCCAAACATTTGCAAGGTTGACTCCTTCTTCTCTTTTAGGTCTCAGCTCACATTTCACCTCCCCAGAAAGACCTTCGCCTCTCACCCTAGTTGAAAGGTTTTTCCCTTGATTCTCTATCATTTAACCTATTTTGCATCCCTGAATTTGTAGCATTTTGTAATTATGTTTGCTTCTGAGTTTGTTGTCTGTCTCCTCTTCTAGAACTGTGCTGTCCAAGGTAGTCACTAGCCACAAGTGCTACTGAAATGTAGCCAGTGCAATTGAGATGTGCTGTAAGTATAAAACACACGGTGGATCTTGAAGCCTCAGTGTAAAAAAGAATGCAAAATATCTCATTAGTAAGGTTTATACTGATTATATGTGTCAAAATGATAATATTTTGGCTATATTGGGATAAATTACTAAAAGTAATTTCATCTGTTTCTTTTCCGTTTTTTTAAACGTGTCTACTAGAACATTACAAATACACATGTGGCTTGCACGGCATTTCTATTGGACAGCGCTTCTCTAGAATGTCGCGTCTTGTGGGTAGGGACCTTGTTTCTCTTGTGCACTGTTTGTCTTGTGTGCACAAGAACAACACCAGCACCCAGAACAACGTTTGGCATTGATGATGCTGGGAAACAGCTAGCCCGAATTTTTCAAGCCCCCGAACCCGCCCTCAGGCTCACCTTTCAGCCCATGTTTGAGGCAGTGCTCCATCACTACAAAGAACTGCTGCAAGGGGGCATGGTCTGCATCCAGACTGCGGCCCAGGCTCAGGGCGGACTGGAGCAAGACCTTGATGCTGAGTTTCATCATGTGCATCAGGTTGACACGCTCCTCCATCATCTGGCACTTGGAAACTGGAGGACAGAAGCGGGGACAGCTTCGTTAGTGGACTGAGTGTCGCCCAGGGTGAGGAGGCTGGACGCGGAACAATGGAGGGAAG
This sequence comes from Mesoplodon bidens, assembly GCF_964165515.1. Taxonomy (NCBI): domain Eukaryota; kingdom Metazoa; phylum Chordata; class Mammalia; order Artiodactyla; family Ziphiidae; genus Mesoplodon; species Mesoplodon bidens. The sequence continues at coordinate 173,943,566 of NC_138160.1, read as the reverse complement.
ACCGGCCAGGCAGTCTGCTCGGAACGCGGACGTGCGGGTTAACCGGGGATCGCAGCCAGCCGGGCCCTGACCCCGGGAGGTCACAGCCGCCTGTGGGCGGCGGGGGACGTGGGTCAGACTCTAGAGGACTCTCCCAGGTAGCTCAGCGCGTTGCTACGGCGACGACCCTACCAAGACTCACCGCGAATGGTTTCTCCCACAGCCCCATTCCATTTTTGACTAATGGAAGGGCGCAAACTCCAGGAAGCCCTGCCCCAAGCAAGAAGGCTTGCTGGGAAAGTGCTCCTCCCCCTCTCGTTCCTATTGGAGGAGTCCAGCTCGAGGCCACGCCCATGGAGCTCACGGGCGCCATTTTGACTTTTCAGCCGTCCGGACGGAGGTAGTGGCTTCCGGGGTTGATTGTGTTGGTCCGCACACCGGCCACAGGGCTTTCTGAGCCGGTTGTTTTGCCTGATAGTGCCAGCCGGAGCCTTCGGGGAAGCATCAGTTCCTCAGTAATGGACTCAAATTTTCGTTGTTACCCATCTTTCGTCCACAATTAGTGGACAATTACGAGTTTTACACTTCTTTTGTAAATAAAACCGTTAGAATAAAATGAACTCAGCTGCTTTTCAACTCCATTAACCTTGTCACTTTGAGAGTAAAAGTTTGTAGTCAATATCAGATATCCATGACAAATTCTTACCAAGTGTCATCGCAAGCCCAGGAAACTGTCACTCGAGAAATTAATAATATAGACCCCAAACTATAACCTACTCCCGGAAGGAAAAATATCCCGGGCCAACGCGCCCCTCCCTCCGCACCTGCGCCATCGTTCGGTCTTTTAAATGGATTGGGCGTGGGGTGGGGTGGGGATCTTATTGTTTTAGTTTGCAGTTGTTCATTACAGGTGTTAAGCAGCTTTTCATGTTTGTCTCCTATTATTCCTTCTATGAATTGCCTGTTAAATCTTTTAACTTTCTTTATTTGTTTGCCTTTGTTTTATTGGTCCGTATATTCTGGATATTAATCCTTTGTCTACCTGCTTTATTTCATGGGCAGTAAATAATATGGACATATAAATAGTTAAAAGAGCATATATATGTGTAGGTAAATCGAAAAGAATGATATTATGACTGTGAATTTATAATACAGGTATTAAGTAAATATGGTTGAGACTAGAGACAGCCTGGGACTGAAAATTCTAAATTCTCATCAAAACCCAAGAGGACAGCTGCTGGGAAAGAAAAATCGGTCTAAACCTTTCATCATGGTGTGGAAAAAGAAAAGTGGACTTTAAGTAAAGCATTTGGGTGGGAGTGGTATAATTATTTTTAAATTTTGAGAGAATCTTATGTATTACATTTATAAATTTGAAAAGTTTAATGAAATGGATGACAGGCAAAGGGAATAGAAATTGTAAAACCCCAACAAGAAGAGGGAGAAATCCTGAATAGACCAATAACCACAGAAGCAATTTGTAAAGATCTATTCGTAAAGAAGATACCAATCCCCGGTCTAAAAAGGAAGTCTAGTGTTGTTCGAATGGGAATACGTACGCAGGAAGTCCTACGGAGGGCTAGGCAGGCCCAGATATTTTAAGGAAGTCGATTTCTAGATCCTCAAGTTTCACAGGCACTCTTTCTTCTTCCACTCTACAGAAGAACCACAATTCACTCCTTGTCCCATATCTTCCTCTTTTTAAAAAAAATAAACGTATTTATTTATTCATTTATTTAATTTTTGGCTGCATTGGGTCTTCGCTGCTGCACGCGGGTTTTCTCTAGTTGCTGAGAGTGGGGGCTACTCTTTGTTGCGGTGCGCAGGCTTCTCATTGCGGTGGCTTCTCTTGTTGCGGAGCATGGGCTCTAGGCACGCGGGCTTCAGTACTTGTGGCTCATGGGCTCTAGAGCACAGGCTCAGTAGTTGTGGCGCATGGGCTTAGTTGCTTCACGGCATGTGGGATCTTCCCGGACCAGGGCGCAAACCCGTGTCCCCTGCAGTGGCAGGCGGATTCTTAACCACTGCACCACCAGGGAAGCCCCCATATCTTCCTCTTGATGCACTGACCTGGGGTGCAGAAAGTCTCACACCAAATGGAGGTGAAACCTCCTTTGATGATTAATCAAGTCACCCAAAACAGGAAGAGCTTCCAGTCTCTCATTGCTTTGTTGAACTTAAACTTGGTCTTGGGAGAGAGGGTTGGTCTCCAGCCCCCTGCTGGGTATCCTGAATTTAGAGAGTTAAAAAAAAAATTTCCCCCACAAATATGAATATATATAATTGTTTTCAGTCAGTCTCAATACTCATCCCTTGGATGTGCCATTAACTTGATGGACACGTTCAGTAAATTAAATGAGCCAAACTGCAGCTCCAAGTTTTTGATGAAAATGGATTTCAAGTACATGTAAACTAACTTTTAATTAATTAATTAATTAATTAATTAATTTTGGCCATATGGGACTTAGTTCCCTGACTAGGGATCAAACCCGTGTCCCCTGCAGTGGAAGTATGCAGTCCCAACCACTGGACAGCCAGGGAATTCCCTAAACTAACTCTTTTTGTCAAAAAATATTGTATTGGCAAGGTGTAATGAAATAAGCAATGTTTAGATATCCCCAACCATTTTGAGTGTTCTGAGTTAGACAAAGTGAAAGAATTATAAGGCATAATTATCATCTGATAAGTCTTGATAAAGCCTTTTTTGGGAACTTCCCAGAGGTAGAGAAATTTCTTTAATGTGACTAGGTTGCATCCTTTTGCAAGTAAGGTGATTTTCATTTGAACAAAATGAATATTTCAACGAAAATGGTCAAAATTTTGACATTAGATCAATGTGAGTTGGGGCATATAACTTAGAAGGAGTTCAAAGATTGAACAACATTACTATAACAAAACTGTCCATTTCATACTTGAGTCACTTTGCTGTACAGCAGAAATTAACACAACATTGTAAATCAACTATACTTCAATAAAACTTAAAAAAAATGTTTGGTAGAATTTACCAATGGGGAAAAAAAAAACCTGTCCATTTCTATTTCTTATTTATATGAGTCAGATTTCTCAAGGATCACATCTATAAAAAATCAAAAAATAGGAATAAAATTGATTCTGAGTCCTATCACATTTTATCAGTAAATATATATTTATTCATCTACAAGTACATGCTAATGAAAAAACCAACACCAGCTCATGAAGAGAAGTAATTCCAAGAAAAATTTACGTATAATTACTTATAAAATTATATTTATATTCCTTTAATTAACTTAGCATTACTAATAATTCTAATGGTAATTTGTTCCAGAAGAAAAAGAAATTTTTAAAAATTAATTAATTTTATTTATTTATTTTTGGCTGCACTGGGTCTTTGTTGCTGAGCACAGGCTTTCTCTAGTTGTGGCGAGAGGGGGCTACTCTTCGTTGCGGTGTGTGAGCTTCTCATTGTGGTGGCTTCTCTTGTTGCAGAGCATGGGGTCTAGGCGCGTGGGCTTCAGTAGTTGTGGCTCGTGGGCTCTAGAGTGCAGGCTCAGTAGTTGTGGTGCATGGGCTTAGTTGCTCGTGGCACGTGGGATATTCCCGGACCAGGGCTTGAACTCGTGTCCCCTGCATTGGCAGGCGGAGTCTTAACCATTGCACCACCAGGGAAGCCCAAGAAAAAAATATTTTATACACTCAGCTTTAGTCACAAGAAAAGTTTATTACATTTTAATTAATTTACGTATTTTTTTCTGAGATGTATGATAGGATGACCAATAAAAAAAATTTAAACATATGTAAGTGGATTGGAAATTCAAGTCCAAGGAATAAAGGGGAAAAATGTAAAAATTTCAAATATTAGTTAACTTGTTATTTATTTTTAAGATGGATGGTAGTGTTATCAAATCATTAAGGTATTTATATACCACTTGATACACTTAAAAGAATGATAGCATGGTTTTATTTTAAAAAGTCAATTTTACAATAAACCAGAAAATGTATTCTAAACTTTAAAATTATGATGAAGAATTTTATGTATCAACTTTAAAAGCCGAAGATTTTTTTTTAAGGGGTCATGTGAACAAACAACGTGAAGACTAGTGCTTAAGGCAGTGGCTCCTACCATCGTTCCCGGGAACACAGCAGTGTTCTGCAGTCATCTCATCCATGCCCTGGTTGGGTTAGTCACCTATTCCCACTTGAGCTCAATGTAGGCTCATGGAAAATTGGAGCTGGAAGGATCTTTAAGCTGTTTCATCTCTCAGTTTTATTAGCTTTGTGACCTTGGCTAAGCTGTTCACATCTCTAAGCTTTGTTAATAATAGTTCAACACAACACACAGAATGTCACAAAATTCTACACTTATTGAATTGCCAAGTAAATGGTCTGATCAGCGATCTCGACCTTGACTGTTGTAGAGGGGCTGGGCCTGTAACATAAAAGAGTGACCCAGTGAGAGGACAAGCTGGAGAGAACGTGCAGCCACCTTCTTGCTGGAGGAATGCTGATTGATCACATGTGCCAGATGGGAGTTTTCAGGAGAAGCTGGTGATCTGGATTTTTATGGAAAACCTGGTAATTGGCTAAAAAAATTTTAAATGCTTCTAAAAGCATTTAAGTATAAACTATGCAGGATAGAAAAAAATGCAACTACCAGCCACAAACATCTCAAAGGGCTGCTCTATACCTTTGGTGTAGAGAATAAGTATTCACTTCAGGGAGTGGATTCTACAGATGTTTTTTTGTTTTTTGATCGGGTTCTGAATTATACAGAATTAACTAGATTCTTTATAAATTTGAGTTTTAGTTTTGATTAGCCCTTTGGTGTCTTGAAAGATCTTATAATACAGTATGGTGTTACCCTGTACTGACAATGAAGAAAACCACTTTACAGTTTCCTAATTTTCCAGAATTTTCACTTATCTCAATGGCTAGCTTAAGGAGTTCAGCAATGTGAAATGAAACAGTCATTGTACTTCATTTCGGAAGGAGCAATATCACTTGTGCAGAAGTGCTCTGACACATGGAAAAAAAAATGTGCCATGGAAGACAACAGAGAAAGGTATAACACATATCACCTACCTAATGCCAAATATATATCTAAATACTTTTAAAATTAAAGAATGACTTCTTCAGTGTGTTTTGTTATTCATCCTTTAGGACAGGGGTCCCTATCCACCGGGCCACGGACCGGTACTGGTCTGTGGCCTGTTAGGAAGTGGGCCACACAGCAGGAGGTGAGTGGCGGGTGAGTGAGCGAAGTTTCACCTGTATTTACAGCCGCTCCCCATCACTCGCGTTACCACCTGAGCTCCGCCTCCTGTCAGATCAGCGGCGGCATTGGATTCTCATAGGAGCACGAACCCTACTGTGAACTGTGTATGCGAGGGATCTAGGTTGTGTGCTCCTTATGAGAATCTAATGCCTGATGATCTGAGGCAGTGATGCTAGTGCTGGGGAGTGGCTGCAAATACAGATTATCATTAGCAGAGAGGTTTGACTGCACAGAGACCATAATCAATTGCTTGCAGACTCATATCAAAACCCTATCAGTGAGTGGCAAGTGAAGACAAGCTCAGGGCTCCCACTGATTCTGCATTATCGTGAGTTGTATAATTATTTCACTGTATATTACAATGTAATAATAATAGAAATAAAGTGCCCAATAAATGTAATGTGCTTGAATCATCCGGAAACCATTCCCCCCACCAAGTCTGTGGAAAAATTGTCTTCCATGAAACTGGTCCCTGGTGCCAAAAAGGTTGGGGACCACTGCTTTAGGAGGAGGCATTACTTTAAAAAGCATGATGTAGAACTCTGTGTGTGTATACTGTGGTTTGTGTGAAAACTGTGTGTATAGAGATCAAAGCACATGTTACAGGCACAGACACTCTGAAATACAGTAGGATTGGGGACAGTTTCTGGGAAGGAGGACTTATTCTACACTGAGTGTCCTTTAGTACAGTTTGATTTTTGTTTTTGTTTTACCATGTGTATTACCTTTAGAAAAAATACCAAAAAACCAAACAAGATAACTCCAGAGAATGCAATCATTGTGGCAAGTTGTGTTACCAGACCCCACGTGGGATAAGATTTTAAAACAAGTATTCAAAGCGTTCCACGTTCCATGACATTCCACAGCTTTTTCCTTAAACCTGTATCACCAAAAAAATTTTATCTGGCAAGAGTGCTGCTCACATTCAGTCTCCGCTCCTTCACCACTCCCTCTGAATAATCTCTGTTCTCACTGCTTTTGTAAGCAGATAAGCAGATCAATGGAAAAGAGATGAAATGAGCCAGCCCTGACTGGAGTGGTGGCCGCCATCTTCTCCTGACCTGCTTTTCTGAGGCCTCTGCAGTGCATGCTACCCAGGGTTCAGTTCCTTTTCCCCATCCCCACTCCTGTCCTACCTGATGGCTTCAAATCTGTGTTACTCTCGGAGACCAGCCACATAGCTCATCCCAGGTGTTCCCCACACTTCTGCCCTCAGTAAGCCATGTTTACAATTTTCGCCAGATTTGAGTGGCAGTTATTTACTTAATATTTTCTTTAAATTGACTAATTAAAAATCCATATGTATATATTACAGCATTTTACTTAGAAAATTATTTAAAGGCATCAAGGCATTGAGGTGATGTGACTAAGAGCACAGGCTTGAGAGGCAGCCTGGCTTGGTTCAAGTCCTGGCTCTGCCATTTCTAAGTAACTTTGTCAAATTACTTCTCTTTAATGCAGTTTCCCTCTTTATAAATAGGGGATAATAACGGTACCTACCACGTGGGGCAGGCTATGTGGGAGGAGGCATGAAGTCAACCTCTCCCTCCCATGGCCTTAAGTGACAGCAATTTCCTGCAGGGTTAGTCCCTATCTGGTTGGGTGGGTGAGAGGCTGCTGCCCAGTGCCTGCCTAATGTGCTGTGGCGCTGCCAGCCCGGGGCAGGCCAGTGCATACCTGGCCCCACCCTGAAAGTCAGACAGCATAACTCCAACCCTCCCTGCGGCAGCACTGGTCGTGCAGTGTGGTCAGGGAGGGGTGGGGAGAAGCCCCAGGGTAGTTCAAGTGGACCAGCGCAGCCGAGAAGCTGTCCCAGGAAGACAGTGGAAGATGGGACCACACAAAAGCCCGGCTCCAAGGCCCCCACACATGCTCCTTTGTCCCATCAGACTTCACTTAATACAAATTCAAAGATAAAATTCGTAAGAATTTCTATCATGGGGCACTTCTGAGTACCTGGCCCTGCACAATCACACTGATTAAAGCCTGCATTGATTGCACATCATGAAGCCAGTTCAGCGATCACCTAGGATTATTGTGAAGATTAAATGAACTAATGTATGTACAGACCTAAGACTAATATCTGGCACCTAGGAAGCACAATATAAGTGCTAGGTATTATTTATAGCATTACCATAAATAGAAAACAAGTATTTTTCAAATATGCATTTGTTCAACAAATATTTATTATTCTGTGCTAGGCACAGTTCTAGGCACTGGCACATTTTACTTATCACCAAACAGTTAACATGTATTATTTGCTTACTAAGAAGCCTCCAGAAGACCCCATGCCTTGACTCTCAGGACTGACCACCAATGGTGGGCATACAGTCAAACACCCATTGATGTGTGTAAAGGTAGCGAGCTAGTGGCAACTAGATTCCTGAGTCAAACAGGCTCCTTCGTTACCTTCTAGTCCTACTTTCTATCGCCAAAGAAATATTGTTTTCTATCTCAAGTCAGATTTTAAACTTTACTCATTAATCTTTCTTAACCAATGAAACTGTCACAATTCACTATCCTGGTGCCAGCGCTGACTTGTACATCAAATATACATTGGACAGGATGGAATGAAGAAACCTCAAAGGCAGGGACTTCCCTGGTGGTCCAGTGGTAAAGAATCCGCCTTCCAATGCAGGGGACGCTGGTTGGATCCCTGGCTGGGGAACTAAGATCCCACATGCTGCGGGGCAACTAAGCCCGCACGCTTCAATGAGAGAGCCCTCATACAGCAAACCACAAAGCCCAGGCGCCCTGGTGCCTGCGCGCCACAACTAGAGAGAATCGTGTGCGCCTCAATGAAGATCCCAAGTGCTGCAACTAAGACCTGACGCAGCCAAAAAAAAAAAATAAAATAAATATTAAAAAAGAGTACTTGTGAAAAAAAAAAAAGGAACCTCAAAGGCACACTATAATGCTTCTTAGAGAGCACGCCACAGTCTTTAGTGAACTCTGCCCCACAGCACTTCGTGTGATGAAAATCTTCTCACTGCACAATCCAATACAGTAGCCACTAGCCACGTGTAGACTACTGAGCACTTCAAATGTGGCTGTTGTGACTGAGGAACTGAATTTTTAACATTTAAACATCACATGTGGGTAGTGGCTACTGTATTGGTTGGCACAGCTCTAAATATTTGGCTTTACAGGGCTAAGTCACACTCTAAATATCATAATCATTTAATGTTTCCATTCTTACTCACTTTCTGAAACTCTGTTATAGATGACAAAGGCTTAAAAGGACTATAAGAGATCATTGGGTGAACCACAAAATTCCTATTTAACAGGCTGGGATATGTGATGACTTTTCTGCATGACACAGCTAGTTGGCTGTAGAGCTCACCTGGAACCCTCAACCCCTTAATTCCGCCTTGGTGCTTTGACTCCCCGGTGAGTCGGGATGCGCCGTCAACAACTGGAGGTGTGAGCCAGGATGGCATTTTGAGATTTAAAGCAGAGAACAGTACTGTTTCATTTCTTAAGTAAGTCCTTTAAAAATTAATAAGGACTACCTAAGCTTAAACTCGTACATTTTAAAGTGTAAAGTTCACCAGTGAGAATAAGAATGCTGCCTGGGGAACACAACTAGAAGTGAAGTCGCCCCAATCTCAGGCCACCCACGCCCACGTATTTATCTCGGCATGGACACACGGTATAAAGAAAACAGACGAGTAGTTAGGCGAGTTAACAGGATGCTTTTTTAACAACCTGTCTAACAGGATGAGTCGGTTAAGCACCCTTGCCAGCCTCGGTCCCACCAACAGTCCCACAGAAAGCTCGTGGGTCGCGCCCAGCCGGAGCCTACCTGCGCGCGCCGCGCCGTCCGCGCCGCCGTCCGCGCCGCCCAGCCCAGCGGCCGCGCGCAGCGCGCTTCCGCAGCTCGCCGACAGGTTGCCAGTGGCCTTCCGCGCCAGGGTCAGGATGGGCGCCGACCAGCCTTCCGCCGCCGCACGCGGCTTCGCCACCCTCCGCAGTTCGCCTGGGCCCGGCAGCTGGCTCCGGTCCACGATCTCAAACTCTTCTCCCGGCTCCGGCCCCGGCTCCTGCCCCGCCCGGCACCGGTCTTCCCCGTCGGCCATCTTGGTCTTGTCACGTGGCCCCGGCAGGCAGCGGGCTCGGCGCGGGCGGGCGCTTTGCCCTTGCTGCTAGTTTTTCGTGTTCGCGACGGGCCTTCCTCTTTATCGCCCTCCTTTCTTTTCTATCATTTTAAAAAAGCTCGGGAAAGTGCAAATCATAAGAAGCACCCACGTTCTCATCACCTGGGAGGACTTGTTTTCGTGGATGTTATTCTTGGGCTTTCTCCTTTTGTTGTGGTGCATCCAACCTGGCTTGGGCACAGCCCACATGGCCGTAGTTTTTTTTGTGACACTATTTCCTCTTTTTCATTTTCATTTCATACTTTACTTCTACTTAGTGATTTTTCTGCAGCAGTTTTCAGAACAAGCCCTAAAAGAGCGGGTGAGGAAACTGTGGGACAGGTGAGGCAGGAAAACAGGACTTTTTTTTTTAATAGCTAAAATCGACAACTTGGCAGGAAAGAGCACCCTGTGGTGGACTGGGAATCAGAAGATCCGGACTCTGCTATTAATTAGTTAAATGGTGATAATAATAATAAAACCAATTAAATAAGGAGCACATGGCAGACGAGAATAATAATAATGATGACTATCTGTTACTCAACTTTGTGGCTTGGGCCAGACGCTCGCAGCAACTAGAGAAAGCCTGCGCGCAGCAGTGAGGACCCAACACAGCCAAAAAAAAAAAAAAAAAAAAATTTAAGTTGCAGATTTTAGAAATCAAAAAAATTTTACATTAAAATTTGGATATTGGCCTTCTCTTGAGACATAAATCTTTTGCAACTCAGTATATTCTCTGATGGCAAAAAACTGGTGGATTGGATGTTGGCTGCCCTTTTTAAAATTTTTTTAATTAAAAAAATTTTTTATCAGTGTAGTTGATTTACAATGTGTTAGTTTCAAGTGTACAACGAAGTGATTTCGTTATACATATATGTATTCTTTTTCAGATTCTTTTCCAATTTAGGTTATTACAGAGTATTGAGTAGACTTCCCGATGCTATACAGTAGGTGCTTTTTGATTATCTATTTTATATATAGCATTGTGTATATATGTTAATCCCAACCTACTAATTTATTCCCACCCCCCCTTACCCTTTGGTAACCATACGGTTTTTTTGTTTTGTTTTGTTTTTTTAAATTTATTTTGGCTGCGTTGTGTCTTTGTTGCTGCATGTGGGCTTTCTCTAGTTGCAGCGAGTGGAGGATACTCTTCGTTGTGGTGTGTGGGCTTCACATTGCGGTGGCTTCTCTTGTTGCGGAGCACCTCTCGGCACACAGGGCTTCAGTGGTCACAGCACGCCGGCTCAGTAGTTGTGGCTCATGGGCTTAGTTGCTCCGTGGCATATGGGATCTTCCTGGCCCAGGGGTCGAACCTGTGTCCCCTGCATTGGCAGGCAGAGTCTTAACCATTGCACCACCAGGGAAGTCCCCATAAGTTTGTTTTCTGAGTCTGTGAGTCTGTTTCTATTTTGTAAATAAGTTCATTTGTATCACTTTTTTAGATTTCACATATAAGTGATATCATATGATATTTGTCTTTGTCTTACTTCAATTAGTATGATAATCTCTAGGTCCATCCATGTTGCTGCAAATGGCATTATTTTATTTTTATGGCTGAGTAATATTCTATTGTATATATGTACCACATCTTCTTTATCCATTCATCTGTTGATGGACATTTAGGTTGCTTCTATGTCTTGGCTGTTGTAAGTAGTGCTGCAATGAACATTGGGGTACATGTATCTTTTTGAAGTATGGTTTTCTCCAGGTATATGCCCAGGAGTGTGATTGCTGGATAATATGGTATTGGGTTGGCCAAAAAGTGCCTTCGGTTTTTAAGTAAAAATAAAAGACACTTTTTCATTTTCACCAAGAACTTTATTGAACAACATACTCACCCGTTTGTTCCACTACCCTCTGCCATTTTTCAGGCAACTTTGTAATTCCATCTTCCCAAAACTTTTATCTTTTTGAGCAAAGAACTGTTCCAGGTACCGTTTACAGTCTTCCAGGGAATTGAAATTTTTTCCATTAAGAGAATTTTGTAAAGACCGAAATAAATGTAAATCCGAAGGTGCAATTTCTGGTGAATACAGCAGAGGAATCAGAACTTCCCAGCCAAAATGTGACAGTTTTTGCCTGGTCATCAAAGAAACGTGTGGTCTTCCGTTATCCTGATGGAAGATTATGAGTTTTCTGTTGACTGATCCTGGATGCTTTTCGTCGAGTGCTGCTTTCCGTTGGTCTAATTGGGAGCAGTACTTGGAATTAATCGTTTGGTTTTCCAGAAGGAGCTTATAATAGAGGACTCCCTTCCAATCCCACCATATAAAAAACATCACTGGGCTTCCCTGGTTGAGAGTCCGCCTGCCGATGCAGGGGACACGGGTTCGTGCCCCGGTCCGGGAGGATCCCACATGCCGCGGAGCGGCTGGGCCCGTGAGCCATGGCCGCTGAGCCTGCGCGTCCGGAGCCTGTGCTCCGAAACGGGAGAAGCCACAACAGTGAGAGGCCCGCGTGCCGCAAAAAAAAAAAAAAAAAAAAAAAAAGCCACACAAAAAAACACGTCACCTTCTTTGGATGAAGACCGGCCTTTGGTGTGGTTGGTGGTAGTTTATTTCACTTGCCCCACGATCTCTTCCAATCCACATTATTGTACAGTATCCACTTTTCATCGCCCTTCACAATTTGTTTTAAAAAACAGAACTTTTCCATTATGTTTAAGTAGAGAATCGCATCCGCAATCGCGGAAATATGGTCAAGAAGGTTTTTTTCGCTTAACTTCTGTGGAACCCAAACATCAAAGCGATTAACATAACCAAGCTGGTGCAAATGATTTTCAGTGCTTGATTTGGATATTTTGAGTAGGTAGGCTATCTCCCGTGTGGTATAATGTTGATCTCAATTAATGTCTCGATTTGATTGCTATCAACTTCACCTGGTCTACCTGACCGTGGAGCATCGTCCAGTGAGAAATCTCCATCATGAAACTTCGCAAACCACTTTTGACATGTTCGATTGTTTGGAATGAAGTTAAAGACAACTAAGTGCTACTAGAGCCATCTTACAGAAAAAACCGAAAGAACATTTTGGCCAACCCAATAGCTCTACTTTTAGTTTTTTAAGGAACCTCCATGCTGTTCTCCGTAGTGGCTGTACCAATTTACATTCCCACCAACAGTGTAGGAGGGGGTTCTCTTTTCTCCACACTCTCTCCAGCATTTACTGTTTGTAGATGGCTGCCCTTTTAGAAGCCAGGTTCTTCTGGCATCTTGGTCTAGCTCCTTTAACTAGTTTTTATGATCTGTCTGGTCCCTGGAGGCCAGTTATTTTCTGTGGGGAGAGTGGGGTGGGGAGTGACTGAGGAATTTGTGGGCTTGCTGTTTGAATTTTCACAATGTTTGAGGGGATGCTACTAGTCTTTACTGGAATAGGGTAGACGGGGTATTAGGTAGTCTGGAAGAACTGTCTGGATCCTTCATTACTTTCCAGTGTCAATCATGTAGGTGAAAAGCTTGTTTATAATGATCAGAGGCTGGAACCTAATTCCATTTTGCATAAAAACGTAAACTTTTTTGGGGGAGTAGTTTTAATATTCTGTCGGGCTAGGTTATGCTGCAGTAACAAATAACCCCCAAATCTTCGTGGTTTAACATAACAGAAGTCTTTTTCTTATGGAGATATTGAATATAGTTTGCTGTGCTATACAGTAAATCATTGTTATTTATCTGTTTTATACATAGCAGTGTGTATCTGTTAATCCCATACTCCTAATTTATCCCTCCTCCCCTGCTTCTCCTGTGGTAACCATAAGTTTGTTTTATATGTCTGTGAGTCTGTATTTGTTTGTACATAAGTTCATTTGTACTATTTTTTAGATTCCACATATAAGTGGTATCATATAATATTTGTCTTTGTCTGACTTACTTCACTTAGTATGATAATCTCTAGGTCCATCCATGTTGCTGCAAATGGCAATATTTCACTCATTTTTATGGCTGAGTAATATTCTATTTCATATATATATATATATATATATATATATATATATATCACATCTTCTTTACCCATTCATCTGTTGATGGACACTTAGGTTGCTTCCATGACTTGCCTATTGTAAACAGTCCTGCTATGAATATGGGGTACACGTATCTTGTCAAATTAGAGTTTTTGTCTGTTCTGGATATATGCCCAGAAGAGCACTTTAACAGATGTCTTCTGTGTGGTTGGACCTAGTCCTTTTCTCCTCTCTTCTCAGACTTGTTTCTCGTGTCTTGGATTTCATTGTTCTGCTGCCTCCTGCTGAGTGTGATTCCTTCTTCTGCCCATTGCCATCACTCTCACTTAAAAAAAAGTCTTTTGGAGGATTCTCAGACTCCATCTCTCAAATCAGGCCCTGCCCGTCTATGCCCAGTACCACTGCCTGAATGGATTCTTGCCTGGTTTGTAGTCAGTCTCCAGGACACCTCCTTGTGCCTTGCAGCTTTACTTCCTCCATCTGTTCTAGACACCTCAGCCAAGCACTTCCAAGACCCCGGGCTGATCCTTTCACCTTCCTGCTTTCAAATCTCCCTTTGCTTCCCTGTGGCAGGAGGCTTTGTCTTATCTATGTGCTGCAGTTGCAGATTGCTCATTTTCTCCTTGGTGTGGACTAGAGATTGAGTTTTGCAGCATCCCAGGATGTTTGGGTGACTTGATTGAGACCAAAGTGGTAGCCAAAGAGATGGATCCTTGTGGCTTCATTGGGACTGTGAGTTGGCCTATCAGTAGGGAGCACTTTACTAATTTTGTCTCATATGTATATATTTTGTACACTTTGATTTGCATTTCATAATCTAGGAGAGTTTCACTATCTGGACATAATTGGTACCCTGGAGCCAAGAATGGCCAATTAAGGTCAAATCATTTTTCTGAACAATGCAATATGAAGCACACACCATTGGCTATGGTCTTCTGCCATAAATGTTTACCTACAAACAAAACAAGCTTTTAGAACAGCACTGTCTGATAGAACCCTTGGATGTAAATGTTCTAGATCTGTGCTGTTCTGTACGGTGGCCAGGAGCCACAGGTGGCCACTGAGCACTTGCAATGAAGCTCGTGTGACTGGGTTTTAGGAAACCTAGGGGAGAAAGGAAGAAGGGAGACAGCACCTGTAGTAAACAGTGAGACACTCCTAGAAGGCACAGCATCCCCTGGACCAGGTGGAATGGGCAACCCTGATGAGACTGGAACTACCTGCTGGAAAGACTTCTTTTTGTCAGTTGGGAACATTTGAATATGGATTGCATATTAGATATTATGGAATTCTTGTTAATTTTGTTCAGTGTGATAATGGGTTGTGGGTATGCCCGAAAACGCCTTTATTTTTTAGAACTGATTTAGAGTATCAAGTGGTAACACCTCATGACGACTGTAATTAACTTTAAAATACTTCAGCACAAGAAAATATTTGGTGCAAACATGGCAAGATCTTGACAGTTTTGAAATCTAGGTAATGAGTATAGGAGAGTTATTATGTATTCTACTTTTCTGAATGTCTGACTTTTTATAATAAAAAATAAAAAGATATATTAAAAAGTGAATCCATATGAAATAGAAGCCAGTGTTTCATCCAGACTGAAAAATCCTAGGGAGTTCCCTGGTGGTCCAGTGGTTAGGACTCAGCACTTTCACTGCCGTGGAGCCGGGTTCAATCCCTGGTTGGGGAACTAAGATCCCGCAAGCTGTACAGTGTGGCCACAAAACAAAAGGACTGAAAAATCCTCACAAAAGCCTTGATTGAGGTTTTATTTTGAATAATGAAAACAAAAATAAGTTACCTTTATCATATATTTATCAAAATTTGGAATGTGTTTGCAACCATGTGCTATTTTTATAATGAGTAAAGAATGAATAAGTGCTCATTTTTTTTGCACAATTTTTCTGAAGAAAATCACATTATATAGCTTTATTCATTTCACATCTGACTCACAGTGGAGTCAGAAAGAGGGTCCAAAAATATTTAGGCTTCATATTTTTTCTCAAGGCCTCTTTAATCCTGCGATAGATAAACCATACCTTATTTTGGCTACCTTTTCATTTTATTTGTATCTCTTTTCATGTAGCCAGTACTCAAGCTAGTTGGCCCAAAGTGGAAAAGTAATTATCCCATTCACCATGCTATTGTCCTTCTAGATATTTTTGTGGGATGTCTCATATGAAAAAACAAGCTATTTTGCAATATTATTACTCTATGTTTGAGCCCATCTAAGCTCACTCTTCCCTTTTAATATGTTCTAAATTTACTATTTTTTTCAACCATTCTGTTTTGAAGCTCCTGTTGGATCAGCAGCATTGGTTTTCTTTTCTGCCGATCTTATGTGTCAGTGGCTTTGTGTGGGGTTGGGTGGGACTTGAGCATCACTTTTGTTTACTCTGTGAAATCTTGCATCGTGTGCAGATTTACAGCTTCACTGTACAATTGATTTGCATTGTAGACATCTGATACTCAGCTAGAGACTGGCTAGCCATTGGCCCAGTACATGAGTTATGATGCTTTGGGGTTCAGCAGGAAATGAGCTTTGAGTAGGGATGGATTTTATAAGTGGTAATATATTTTTATAAGTGATAATATTAATATACTCATTAGTGAATATTTTAACATTATCAAGACTTCTGCTTCTCTGAATGGCCTTGTAACTGCAGGGACTTGGGTAAAATATCCTCAGGTGATGAGTTTAGAACTGTAGAACTTGTTGCGATGGTTGGTTATAACTGAATGAGATGTAGGTGCTGTTGCTGAGATGGCATCAAAGTATGGCAGTTGAAAGGGTAACCAACTGAAAGGAAAACTCAGTATTCCTACGCACAGTACTTCTGACACTAACTGCCCAGAGTTAGTGCAGATCCCACAGGGTAAGGGCTCAGTCCTACGGGACTGTTCCCTCAATTCAGATGCCAATCTAGGTCTCCAGTGAACTGAGTCCCCCTAAGACTGATATCATCATTAATGTACAAACTCAGGTTGTCTCTCCAGGGCAAGATAAGCTTACAGACCCCCAAGCCATGGACCACCTGGCTAGAGAATTTCAAACTGGAGACATCCTGACCTCTGAAATTACGATTAAGAAATGTCACAAGATGATGATTAATCCCAGCTTCTTTGTCTTCCCCTTCAAAAACACCCCCAACTCAAAGATCAGGTTGGAGTGGATCTGAGGCTTGTCTCCCACTCCCTTGCTTGATGCCCTGCAAATAAACCCTAACTTTGCTGCAAACACCTGCTGTCGGAGTTTGGCTTTCTGTGCTCTGGGCATAAGAGCCCTTGCTTAGTGACACAGGTACTTCTGACTGACCAGCTATAAATAGGCAGTTCCCACAACCCCCTCCTCAGGTTTCATAACTTGCTAGAATGACGGAACTGAGGAAAATGCCTAACTTAACTATTACTGTTTATGGTAAAGATATAACTCAGAAACAGCCAAATGGAAGAGATGCATAGGGCAAGGTATGTGGGAAGGGGTTTGGAGCTTCCATGCCCTCTCTGGGTGCATTACCCTGTCAGCACCTTGATGTGAACCCTATTATTTAGGGTTTTAATGAAGGTTCAATTACATGATTGATTATTGACCATAGGTGATTGAACTCAATCTCTAGCTCCTTCCCCCTCCCAGGAGGCGGTGGGGGTGGGGTGGGCATGAAAGTTCCAACTCTCTAATCACAGGGTTGGTTCTTCTGGCAACCAGCCCTTATCCTCTAAGGCTCACCTCATTAGCATGAACTCAGGTATGTTTGAAAGGGGCTTATTAGGAATAACAAAAGATGCTCCCATCTCTCTTTCATTCAGGAGATTACAAGAGTTTTAAGAGCTCTGTGCTGGGAACCAGGAGCAGAGATCAAATCTAACTTTCTTATTATGTATCACAGTTATTTTATGAAAATAATCTTGTATTAATTAAAAATAGATAGCTCACTTATAAAAAAGTTAACCTGAGCATTTGCATAATGAATTTGCATAATGTGTCCCTAAGGGAGAGAGCCCTCCTTATGTCAGTGAGTGACCTGTCCTTTCCCTGCTTGGCACCTTGCAGTCACCATGGAACAGTGGAGAGAATCTTGAGTGCAGCCCAGCTCATGCTTTCAGAGGAAATACCAAGGGCCAGAAAGGTGGGCTTTAAAGCCCCTGCCAGGTACTTCAAAAACAATGGACTTTCTGTTTTGTTAACATTTTTCCATAACAGATCATATAAATTTACCTAGTACTCTCCCCTGCCCCACATTTTATTATGAAAAAATTTAAACATAGAGTACGTATAACACCATTTCTATGTATTTATCCCTGTGTCCATCCATTAATCCAGCTTATTTTTTGATGTACTTCAAAGGAGATTCCAGATCCTAATACTTAAAAAACCTTTTTATCTAGAAATAATTTCAATCTTAAGAAAAGTTGCAAAGAATAAAGATAGCACAGAGTACAACTGTATATCCTTTACCCAGATTCACCTGTGGTTAACATTTCACTCTATATGCGGTATCATTTGCATGTGCTGTCTCTCTATCTGTATTTATATACGTACATTTTTACCCTGAACTTTTTTGAGGGTATATTACATACATTATGACCTGTTACACTTAAATCCTTCAGGATATATTTCTTAAGAACTGGGATATTCTCTTACATAACCATGGTAAAGTTATCATATTTAACACTGAACATTTATATCAATTCCTAACTTAAAAAAATGATTGTACAGGGACTTCCCTGGTGGTCCAGTGGTTAAGAGTCCACCTTCCAATGCAGGGGGCGCGGGTTCGATCCCTGGTTGGGGAACTAAGATCCCACATGCTGCGTGGCAACAAAGCACTTGCATGGCAATGAAGAGTCCGTGTGCAGCAACAAAAAAAGATCCCACATGCCGGCAACCTGATGTAGCCAAATTAATTAATTAATTAAAAAAATTGATCACACAACATAGTATGGATGTTATTGAATGAAAGTTTGTGTGCCCGATGCACAGTGAGGCCAAACAAACGAGTTTGCAGCAGAGAAAGGTTTATTGCAGGGCTGAGCAAGGAGAATGGGTGACTCAAACTCCTCGGAGTGTTTCAGCAAAGCATTTTTTTAAATTAATTTATTTTATTTTATTTATTTATTTTTGGCTGCGCTGGGTCTTTGTTGCTGAGCGCAGGCTTCTTCTAGTTGCAGCGAGCGGGGGCTACTCTTCCTTGCGGTGCACGGGCTTCTCATTGCGGTGGCTTCTCTTGTTGCAGAGCATGGGCCCTAGGTGCACGGGCTTCAGTAGTTGTGGCTCCCAGGCTCTAGAGCGCAGCCTTAGTAGTTGTGGCGCATGGTCTTAGTTGCTCCGCGGCATGTGGGATCTTCCCTGACCAGGGCTCGAGTCAGTGACCCCTGCATTGGCAGGCGGATTCTTAGCCACTGCGCCACCAGGGAAGTCCTCAGCAAAGCATTTTTAAAGGCAAGGTGAGGGAGGGGCATCCAAGGGTATGTGATCATATCGTGTACAATCCTCTGATTGGTTGATGTAACAAGGTGGTTAATGTTATCAATCCTTAGGCTCCTGAAGTTCTGGGGACTGCTATGTGCTCATGATCATTAAGTAATTAATTGCTTCCATTCCCTGGTGGCTTTAACATCTGAAAAACTAAGGAAATATTCATCATGTGCATCAGATACTATTATCTGGGTACTTCAGAGAGGAGCTAAAGCAGAGGATATGGGGGAGGGGTCTGTCCCCATAAGTTCCAGCTCAGTTACATGGAGGTATCTTCATTTATTTTATCAATTCCCTGTTGTTGGATATGTGTATAGTTTCCTAATTTTCAATATTTAAATACCACTCTATCTTTGTGTACTTATCTCCTAGATAACTTTCTGGGAATGGAATTTTGGGTCAAAATATTAACATTAAAAAAAATCTTGATTTGCAGTAGATTGTCAAATGAAGATTGTACACTTCTACCAAGGAGTTATGAAAATGTTCACTTTCCTCCATCTTTCCGATACTAGATATTTATCAACCTTTAGAAAAGTGGGCCAATTTGATAAATGAGAAAGATGTCTCATTTTAAGTTGCATTTCTTTGATTATTAAGTCTAGATGCACTGTTAATTGCATCCCCAATATCAATTCCCTCTTCTTTTTTGCTAATTGAATGCTGATTTTGTTAGTAGGCTAAGCCCTACACGGGATGCTCATGTTTATTACCTCCCTGGTAGCCAGGGGTGCCATGCGGCATAGTTCTGACCACCGAGCTGTAACTAATGTATTGGGGCTTTTGGGAAGTCTTTTGCTTTTTCTGATAAGTGGGAAAACCTATAACATTTACCATGTCTGTCTATGTATTCATCAGCTGATGATCCACTTCCTTTTTCTTTCCTGCCTTGAATGTAGACATGATGCCTGGAGCTATGGCAGCTATTTTGGCATCATAATGTGACAAGCATGAGGGAATAGTCAAGTAAATAACTCTATTTGTTTAAGCCACAGTAAATGTCTTCCTTGCAGCTGCAAGTATTTCTAAGTGATGTATAACTAGTGAACCTGAACTTCATTTTGTGTGCTAGTTGCACAGTTTGTTTACTGCTGTATGATAATCCTTGGTTTGCCTGTCTGGCTCCTCTCTATAGTGGGAGCTCCTTGAGAAAAGGGACCACCTGACAATAACACTCACTTCTGTATGGCAGAGCAGACACAAATTGAGTGCTTATGAAGTGTGTCTTGAAGGAATGAATGATATCATTTAATTCCATATGCAAATTATCTTTATTTATTTATTTATTTATTTTTTGCGGTACGCGGGCCTCTCACTGTTGTGGCCTCTCCCGTTGCGGAGCACAGGCTCCAGACGCGCAGGCTCAGCGGCCACGGCTCACGGGCCCAGCCGCTCCGCGGCATGCATGTGGGATCTTCCCGGACCGGGGCATGAACCCGTGTCCCTTGCATCGGCAGGTGGGCTCTCAACCACTGTGCCACCAGGGAAGCCCTATTTTTATTTTTTAAAATTATTATTTTTTATTTATTTGGCTGCAGTGGGTCTTACTTGCAGCATGCAGGATCTTCATTGTGGCATGTGGGATCTTTCGTTGTGGTGTGCAGGCTCTCTAGTTGTGACACATGGGCTCTAGAGCACGCGGGCTTAGTAGTTGCAGTGCATGGGCTTAGTTGCCCTGCAGCATGTGGGATCTTAGTTCCCCGACCAGGGATTGAACCCCTGTCCCCTGCATTGGGAGGCAGATTCTTAACCACTGGACCACCAGGGAAGTCCCCCATATGCAAATTATTTTAAAAATGGATAGTCCAGGGTGGATATTTACTTGTTAGGGTAGATGGCTCCTCCAGGTCATTTCCTGAGCCAGTATTCTCAAACTCTTTGGTCTTTTTACTCCTTTATCAGTATGAGAGATTCTCATTCTCTAAGGCTGTGCCTCCTAATCTTTTTCATATCATGACTCACGTAGAACATGATAATGTTTATTGTACAACACAGCATTGTAAATGGATGGAGGGCTTTTTGCTGCAGAAGTAGCACTTGGGGAGTCTGGCTTCTCCAGACGTCACTGGGTCACCCCTGGGCCAAAAGCATCAGCATCTCTGAACAACTAATTGCCCAATAGCTTCACTAGTCTGGAAGCTCTGCTCTGCTCTAAGGAGAGGTGAAGGCTTTTCTACTTCCCGGTGAGAAATATCACGAATACTTTAAAATTTATGCCGAAGGAAAGACACACACGACTCTGTGACAAATATCAATGTTTGGCTCCATCTAGAGGTCTAAAATGGATTTGGGTTTCTAACGGTCCAGGATTTGACAGTTTGCATCCATCCATCCATTCTTACCCACCCACTTATCTTTATCCATCCTCCCATCCATCCATCCATTCATCCTCCCATCCAGCCTTCAATCCATTCATATCCATTTTTCCATCCATGTAGCCATCACAGTCTACAAGGGCCCTATGTGATCTGATACTTGAAAATCTTTCTGATCCCATTTTGTATCATTATATGTGGATTTGTTAAGTTATACATGATTTTTTTGTTCCGTAAACACATCAAGCTTATTCTTTGCATATGCTTTTCTCCCTCTGCTTGGAATGGTTTTTCTCCCAGGCTTAGCCTTACTGACTTTTGATCATCATCCTTCGTATCCAAGCTCAACTCAACTTTTCAGAGAGACCTTCCCTAATCACCCTAAAATATATACCCCTTCCAGCCTCCAGTCCTTTGTCACTTCACACAGTTTAACTTCCTTCATAATATTAATACTTATGACGTTTTCAGAGATTTTCCTGTTTTTTCGGTATTGTTTTTTTTGGTATTGTTTCCTCCCCTCACTGGAATGTAGCTCCAAGGGAAGCTTATTTCTCTTGTTCACTGCTGTATCCCCAGTGCTCAGAACAAACTACCCCCATATGTTAGTGATTTTAAACAACAAAAGTTATTGTTATTTCACGCTCACATCACACAGCCACCTTGATTGGCAGAGTTGTCCTCTGTTCTTCTCACTTAGAGTTCTCCCAGTTGGCTGAGAGCCCCTGACTCTGGAACTTCCTTTATTACCTCCGCAGGAGGAAGGGAACAGAGAGAAAAGTGACCAAGTGACCTGCTCCTAAAGGCTTCCTCACAGAAGTGACCCATGCTCTCTTGCTCATATTTCATCTGTGAGAGTGGGTGCATGGCCATGCCTAAATTCAGGGGGGTGGGAACAATCCCATCATGCGCCTAGAAGAACCAGAACTGGAGGTGACCAAGACTGATGATTTCCACCTTAGTGAGACAGACAAACAAGAAGTGCCATGAGGGGCTCTGCTAGAAGGGGTAACAGAGCACAATACCTCCTGATCCACAAAGGAGACCCTGGTCACCCTCTTGGGCCGTGGTGAGGAAGTGCCAAAAAGGATGCACAGGGAGCTAATATGGCCTGCGTCTTGAAAGACGAGCAGTTGCTCACCTCCGTCAGAGCTGGGGGTAGGCAGAGGAAGCAGTCAGAGTAAAGCACAGAGGCCTGTAATAGCTCTAAGACCTGCAACTTGTGAAGAATGGGATGTGGGCTTTGACTGATGGAATGGGTAACAGTGGGTCTGGAAAAATGCCTGAGTGCAGACCTTGGAGGATGCTGATGTTATCCTGTGAGTAACAGGGACAGTGATGCTTGTAAAACAGGGGAGTGACTTGTTCAGAATTGTGCTCTAGAAATTAAAGTATGAAATGTCACGCAGCGTGGTTTGAGGGCATATGAGATCAAAGACAGGTAGGCCAGTTGGAAGACCATTCATGGTCATCCAGGTGAGAGATGAGGAGATCTGAAATGAGACAGAAACAGTGGGGATTACACAAAGCGGTCTAATGTCAGAGATGTTTGAGAAGGAGGGTCTAGAGGAATTGGATATTGGTGAGACATGGGTGTGAGGGGGAGGGAGAATTGAAGGATATGCTCAGCTTTCTGACCCAGGTGGTGGATGTGTGGTGGAGTGGGGGAGAAGAAATTTTCAGTGTGGACATCCAGGTGGAGCAGTCCAGAATGGCGTAGGACGTGTGGACCCAGAGCTCAGGAGAGCCTGGCCGAGTGTGTCTCCTGCCATGTGAATAGTAGTGAAGGAATGCTGGTGTTAAATGTTAACTCCAGCTACTTGTGAAGGGGTGGGGCTGTGGGAGATGTGATGAACCCACTTGAGGCCTTTCCATCAAGGTCTCTTTACCTGCGGGATCACAGGACCGGGTTCTCGTTCCTGATCTCCAGTCTCTCTGGGAACCTTGCATGGACCACTACATCCATCTAGCCCTAGATTTGCTCTTCTGTGCCAGAATGATACCTGCAATGTGAGTTTATGGAAAACTCACATGGTGATTTTTTTCTTAAAAAAATTACACATGGTTACATGCCTATATGTTCACTGTAAAAAATCAAGACACGAAAAAGCAGAAGTTCCACTTTTTGTCTCCCCCATCCTTCCCTTCTCCAGCAATAACCACTCTTAAAAGCTTTCTCGGGGCTCCCCTTTCCCCCTTGCCGGGCAAGAGGTGTCTCGCCGCCGCTGGGTGCTGTCTCTATGGCGAGGAGGAGGAGGAGCGCGAGCTCAGCGACACAAGTACATAAATAAAGGATAAAGTACTTTACGAAACAAATCTTCAATCAAGTATAACATTTTGATGCTTGGCAGCTAGACTCCTTGTGCCCTCACTATGCCAGGAGCGACTGTAGATCATAGCCAAAGAATTTGTGAAGTTTGGGCTTGCAACCTGGATGAAGAGATGAAGAAAATTTGTCAAGTTATCCGAAAATATAATTAACATTGCTATGGACACCGAGTTTCCAGGTGTGGTTGCAAGACCCCTTGGAGAATTCAGGAGCAATGCTGACTATCAGTACCAACTATTGCAGTGTAATGTGGACTTGTTAAAGATAATTCAGCTAGGACTGACATTTATGAATGAGCAAGGAGAATACCCTCCTGGAACTTCAACTTGGCAGTTTAATTTTAAATTTAATTTGACTGAGGACATGTATGCCCAAGACTCTATAGAGCTACTAACAACATCTGGTATCCAGTTTAAAAAACATGAGGAGGAAGGAATTGAGACCCAGTACTTTGCAGAACTTCTTATGACATCAGGAGTAGTCCTCTGTGAAGGGGTCAAATGGTTATCGTTTCATAGTGGTTATGACTTTGGCTGCTTAATCAAAATCCTGACCAATTCTAACTTGCCTGAAGAAGAACTTGACTTTTTTGAGATCCTTCGATTGTTTTTTCCTGTTATTTATGATGTGAAGTACCTCATGAAGAGCTGCAAAAATCTCAAAGGTGGTTTACAAGAAGTTGCTGAACAGTTGGAGCTGGAACGGGTAGGACCACAGCATCAGGCAGGATCTGACTCATTGCTCACAGGAATGGCCTTTTTCAAAGTGAGAGAAATGTTCTTTGAAGAGCATATTGATAATGCCAAATATTGTGGTCATTTGTATGGCCTTGGTTCTGGTTCATCCTATGTACAGAATGGCACAGGGAATGCATATGAAGAGGAAGCCAACAAGCAGTCATGATATGAAATAGTTCTTTTATTTTTATTTTATTTGAGCTATACACATGCTTGTATATAGGTTTTATCTCTGGTTGAATCCCTTGAACAATAGACATTACTTTTTTTTCTTTCATAGCTCATTTTATTTTCTGCCTTTCAGTACTAAGTATGACCATTCCTATCTCAGATCTTAATAAATAGAAAAGCATTCAGGTTAAATCTGGCCTTAATATACTTGTTAGTAGGCGTGTGTGACAGAGAGTGGGGAAAGCTATTCAGTACATCATATTGAATACTTTGATAAACGTTACTTACTTGAGCTTGGTTTGTTTTTTCCCTTTCCTAAATTAACTAGCACTGACTGTAATTTATTTCCCTGTTTCATGTCTCCCTTCCATTCTGCAGGAGTTTTAGCTATTTGAGATTGTGGACCATCAATTTTGCACTTTAGAGAGTGATTCTGACTCAAATCCTCTGTTTTATCAGCAGTTTTGGCTTTTCTTGCTCTTAGCTGGAAAAATGACCATCTGCGAACTTTATACAGTATTTACTTGCTTTTGACCCACAGAGTATAGAACATGCATTGTGCAGATGGTTGATTCAGCAAGACTACAAAAAAAAAAAAGACAAGAAAACTACTGAGGAGCTTAGTAACTGCTGTTTCTGTACGTAGTACTTAATCTCCCAAGCACATCTAGTGTCTGTCAGTTTCTAATTGGCATGTGTAGGCTGCTCTGTGACTGACGAATTTTTCAAACCAGCTTTACACCCTTCAGGAAAAATCCTTTGTGATTGGATGTTTAAGTGTCTGCCCGGAAACTGGTATCCAAGATGTTGAAGCTGCGTTTATTTTATGATAGCACACTTTCCTCGATCTACTTCTTTTTATTCCATCGCTATTTACCCTTATTTTTAACTTTTTAAAATTTTATAGCCATACTTAATGATGCTCTTGATTTGTTGACTACACAAATCAATTTCATTAAAATCCAAAGATTGCAAGTCTTTAGGTATATTTTGTACCAGATTAAATTAGAAGACAAAAAATTTGTGCTTTCATATTTGCTACAAAGATAAATAATGAAGAGATTTGGTGCAAAACAACAAAATACAAAAAATAGAAATTTATTAGCTATATACAGTGTAGCTAATAAAATTACCTGAGGAGTGTAATGCTTGTTTATTTTTTTGTGTATATCTTTGCAATCTATTTTATATATATTGACAAAAGAGACTGTGAAATATTTAGCCATGCAGAATATGTGACCAGATCAGAGCATGTATAGGAAGACACTTTGGTAATCATTAACTCTGCACTGAAATGATGGATTACAAGTTATGATGTGTGTTATCTGCACTTCAGTCAGTAGTATTAGCAAATCTCCAAATGTTAGCCACATTGGTTTGTTTCCCTTGTACATTCTTTATTCATGATACTTCAATGCTGTAACTGGGTGTTCCTTTTTAAACAAAACATTTGTGAAACAGAGGGATTATTTGGTTTTAAAGCTTTGTAAATAAAGGCTTCAGAAATGTTTCCTTAAAAAAAAAAGCTTTCTGGGTGTCCATATAGACTGTTTCCTTTGCATTTACTTATATATGTATAGACTGAGATACACAAATAGTTTTGTTTTTGGTGTTTCCTCCCAACATTTTATTATGAAAAATTTCAAGTGTACAGAAAAGTTGAAAGAATTATAGAACCAACACCCTCAAACCACCTAGATTCTGGAATTCACATTTTGCTCTATCACTTTATCACATGTTGATCCATTTATCCTTATTTCCCCATATTCATCCATCAATTCATCTCTTTTTAAAAAGTATATTTTAAAGTAAATTTTTGATATCAGGACCCTTCATTCGTAAACACTTTAGCATACAGTGAATTGCACCAATCTAGAGTTTCCATTCTGAAAGTTTTGACAAATGAATATACTCATGTAACCTAAACCTGTATCAAGAACATTATCATCACCTTCATGCCCCTTTCTGGTCAATCTCTGTCCCCACACTCCAGGGGCAGGCAACCATTCTCTCCTCCTCCTTCTTATTAGTATAGATCAGTTTTTGTTTTTAGGCTGTGTTGGGTCTTTGTTGCTCTGCGCAGGCTTTCTCTAGTTGCACTGAACGAGGGCTACTCTTAGTTGCAGTGTGCAAACTTCTCATTGCAGTGGCGATCTTCTTGAACCAGGGATCGAACCTGTGTCCCCTGCATTGGCAGGCAGATTCTTAACCACTGCACCACCAGGGAGGTCCTATAGATCAGTTTTTCCTGTTCTAGAATGTTATGTAAATGGAATCATACAGCATGTATTCTTTTATGTGTGGCTTCTTTGACTCAGCATGATATTTTTGAGATTCATCCATATGAATGAATTAGTAATTACTTTAAAAAACAGCTTTATTGAGGTATAATTGACATACAATAAACTATATATGTTTAAATTGTACAATATAAATTTTGGCATAATGCAAATACCTTTGAAACTATCACCATGATCAAGATAATGCACATCACCCCCACCCCATATTTTCCCCATGCCTCATTACAATCCCTTTCTCCAGTCATTCCTGCATAATCCTCCCAGCCCTGGCTTTCTGTCACTATAGGTAGCTTGCATTTTCTAGAGTTTTATATAAATGGAATCATACATTATGTACACTTTTATGTCTGGCTTTTTTCACTTGGCATAATTATTCTGAGATTTATCTTTGTTGTTGTGTGCATCAACAGTTCCTTCCTTATTATTGCTGAGCAGTTTTCCATTGTATGAATACACCAAAATTTACCTATTCACCCTGTTGATGGACACTTGGATTATTTCCAGTTTTTGCAAATAGACCTGCTATAAGAAATTCCAGTCATTTGGATAATTGTTTCCCTTTACATTGTGTGTCTTTTTTATGGCTGCTTTAAATTTTTTTGTCTTTGATTTTTAGCAGTTTGATTATTATATTTCTGAGCATGGATTTCTTTGGGTTTATCCAGCTTGGGTGTTCACTGAGGTTCCTGAATCTGTAGATTTAGGTCTTTCACCAAATTTGGGAAATTTTCAATCATTATTTTTTCAAATATTTTTTCAGTAGTTCATCCTTTTGCCTCTCCTGTAATTCCAATGACATGGATTTTAGACCACTAGGTATTGTCTTATTGTCTCACAGGTCCCTGAGGCTCTGTTCATTTATATCAATCTTTTTTAGTTTCTGCTCTTCAGATTGGGTAACATCTACTGGTCTGTCATTAAGTTCACTGATTCTTTCCACTTTCTTCTACAGTCTGCTCTTGAGCTCATCCAGTAAACTTTCCTCTCAGTGATTATATTTTTTCGTTATAAAAATTTTCCTTGACTTCTTTTCTTTAAGCTTCTGTTTATCTGCTGAGATAGTCTGCCTTCTATTTGTTTCAAGAGTGCTTGCCCTTACATCTTGGAACCTGGTTATAATAACTGTTTTAAGATCTGATAATTCCAACACCTGGGTCATCATGAATTGGTGTGTTAATTGCCCTTTTTTTGGGAAAATTGATCACAATTTGCTGGTTCTTTGCATATTAAACAATTTTGGATTGTGTCCTGGGTATTTTGAGTATAATATCCTATGACACTCTGAGTATTAGTTAAATCTTGTGGAGATTTTTTTTTCTTAGCAGGCAATTCACTTGGTTAGGTTTAGACTACAAGTTCCAACCTGCCCTCTGTGGGTTCTGATGTCTGTTCAGTTTTCATAGCTGACTTGAGCCCTGGTCACTGACCTAACTTGTAATTCAGTTCTCAAAGCCTTTGGTGTCCTGTTTGGGGTCAGATCCACGCATGTGCACCTTGGGGGGTGAGCCTAGGTGTTCATATAACACTTTAGGGGACCCCTATTCACAATCTCCTCTACACTCTCTCACTCCTAGGAGCCCCCTTCCTTGTCCTCTGGCTAGAATACCAGGACTGTAGTCTCCCTTCTCTGCACACTTTCTGTGAAGAAGTCTGCCTTCATGGTTAAGTGGTGGAAGGAGAGAGAGGAATAAAAAAGCACAGGGCTGCAGCTTCAAGACTGAAATCACTTGGGGTCAGGGCCATGATAGAAAACCAACCAACCAACCTGGGCGTACTCTCCATTCTCTCTTTCCATTAGGGGTTCCGTTCCTGCTTCTCAGACAAGAAAGGGAGGGCTTTTCTTGGAGCAATTTCTGTTGGTGCCCAGTATCCAGTTCCAGGATTTGTGCTGCCTTTGAATCCAGACCAGGAGCTATGGAGGCCAAGAACCCCAGGCAATCCACCTCCAGATCGTTTGTACTTGAGTTCTGGATTCTTCCATCTGTCCATCACCACTTATTTTTCAGACCCTCAGAGAGCCGCCCCACAGATTGTATCCAGAGTTTTTAGCTTCATTCAGTGGGAGAGACAGAGAGGGCTGTGCTGGCTCTATCTTACTTGGAATCAGAATCTCTTAATTGTTTTAAAGAAGATTTAAGAAACATTTGAAGTTGCATTATAATTTTTCCTGGTGGGAAGCTTTGTTTGAATAAACTGCCATTACTAGTATCAAAATATTTCAGAGTAAGTTTAAGTTCTGTAATAAATTCAACTGCAATTATAATGGAATTGCATTAAATTTATAGATTAATATGAAGGAGACGTTGGTGTGTTTCTTCATTTCTTCAGATGATCTTTTATGTCTTTTAAAAGAGTGTTTAAATTTCCTTCATAGTGGTCTTGTACATACTTGTGCCACTTGGTTAATTTATAAATAATTTTTATATCCACATATATCTTTGCCATTGTGTGTGATATCTTATTTACATTAACTTTGTGTTGGTTTAAGCTAGTGTGAACAAATGTAATTAATTTGTATATTTTTATAAGAAATATCTGTATTTAGATTTCATAAATTTATAATTGAAAAAGTAGATCCACATACCTGAGTTATTTCAAACGTCTGTTAAAGCTTTCTAATAGGTACATCCATAGGTTACATGCTTATTATTCTACTTACAGGACATTCTGGAAGAGGCAAAACTATGAGAACAGAGAACAGATTAGTGGTTGCCGGAGGTGAGGGGTGGAGGAAGGGTTTAACTAAAAAGGAGATGTATGAGGGACAGTTTTGGGGCAAGAGAACTGTTTTGTATCAGAATTGTGGTGTTGGTTATACTGCTGTGTGCATGTATCAGAACTCACAGAACTGTACACCAAAAGCAGTAAATTTTAATTAACTTCATGTAAATTTAAAAAAGTAAAAAAGACTCCACAACTGAATAAGTTTAATAAATGCTGAACTTAACAACTTAAAAAAAAGTTTTCTGATATTGGAATTGAGTATCAGTTGTTCAGTTTGAACTTAAAGTTAATTAAAGTGAAATAAAACTAAAAAATTCAGTTCCCCAGTTATACTAGCCACATTTCAAGGGCCCATAACCACAAGTGGCTAGTGGCTACTGTATTAGAAATGCAGTTCTAGAACGAGTATAAAGAGAAGAACCAGTTCTGCCTTGCAAATTTGGAAGGACTCACCTATAAAATAGGTGGTTTTTTTTGGTCTAGTCTTGAGTTGGAGGAAGTCTTTGATGACCATTTTAATTAAAAAATAATTACCAATTTATTCAAATTATCTTTCCTCTTGTGCAGTTTTGGTATCTTAAATTTTGTCTCTGGATTTATCCATTTTGTTTAGGTTTAAAAATTATTAGCATTTTATAAGTTATAAATATCTGTTCCTTTACTAATCTTTCCTATTATCTTTTAATCTACAATTATCTCTATTGTATTCCCCCTCTCATTTCTTTGGATTTTGTCTATTGTTCTTTTCCCAACTTTTTGAGTGGAATGCTCATCTCATTTATTTTTAACATTACTTGTTTCCCAATAAATGTATCTATATATATATATTTTCCTTCAAGTACTGTGTTAGTTGAGTCCCACAAATTTTAACATCCCTATGGTTCAGTTTTTTTTTTTTTTTTTTTTTTTCCGGTACGCGGGCCTCTCACCGCTGTGGCCTCTCCCGTTGCGGAGCACAGGCTCCGGACGCGCAGGCTCAGCGGCCATGGCTCACGGGCCCAGCCGCTCTGCGGCATGTAGGATCTTCCAGGACCGGGGCACGAACCCATGTCCCCTGCATTGGCAGGCGGACTCTCAACCCCTGTGCCATCAGGGAAGCCCCATATGGTTCAGTTTTAAATATTTCTTAGTTTGCTTTCTGCTAAGAGTTATTTAGTAATACATTATTTACTTTCTTTCTTTCTTTGTTTTTCCTTTTCTTTTTTCCCTCCCAGCTCCCCTCCTCCTCCTTCCCTCTCTCCCTTCCTTCTTCTCTCTCTTTCCTTCTTTCCATTTCCATTAGGGTTGGAGAACACAGTTGGTATGATATTGAATTTTTAGAATTATTAAAGTGTCCTTTACGGTGCAATCATATGTTTACTTCTTATAAATGTTCTTAATGTGCTTGAAAATGATAAGATTCTGTTTCTTGTGGCTATAGACACATACACACATATACATTTAAAAAGCATTGTGCAGGTCTTTCATATCTCTGCTTATTTTTTTTATCTGCTGGGTTTATTGGTTTCTGAGAGAGGTGTGTTAAAATTATGGATTCTATTACTTCCTACCATTCTCTCAGTTTCTGAGAATGTATGTTAACATTATTGACTTATTATTTCTCTTAAAAATTCTTCCAGTTGTGGCTTTCCATAACTCAAGATTCTAAGTTTTGGGCCAAATATGCCTGTGTGGATATATTTTTTTCTATTAGGGTAAATGTATATGTAATTTTGCTAGTTATTGTCAGTTTCTGCTCCACAGGGTTATAAAATGTGGGCTTCCTACCCAAAGTATATAAGAGTGACAGTTTCCCAAAAACCTTGCCAATAGGGTGTATGGTTAAGTTTTTAGATTTTTGTTACCGTGATGGTTGAGAAATTATATCTTAATGCAGTTTTAACTTGCACTCCTCCTGTTGTAAGCTGAGTTGAGTTTTTTTCATAGATTTGAATGGCATTTCCATTTCTTTTTCTGTGATCTGTCTCTCCATTTCTTTTGTCCATTTCTATATTGGTTGTTGATTTTTTTCTTTCCAACATTTAGAAGATCCTCATATATTAACCATAATAATCCCTTGTATTATAAGTTTCAATTTTTTTTCTCATTTATCTTTTCACTTTGTGGTGGTTTTTGCCATGCAATTCATACTTTAACGTAATCAAATATATACGTCTTGTCCTTATTGGTTTTGGATTTTGAGTCATATTTAGGAAATCAGAATTTTGTTTCAGATGGGAATCATTGTGTGAGAAAACCTCTGAGGACCTTTGCCTGAAATGATTTCTTTTTTTATTACTCTGTCGTATTGGAGTAAAATTTGCCTGGATATTTGTCTAGGTTCAAGTTTCTTTTACTTAGAAAAATTTGACTTGCTCATTTTGTGTCATTCAGTGTTCTACTGAAAAGTCTGATGTCAGTCAGATTCTTATTCAGTAATAGGTGAACTGTTCTTTTGTTTAGAAGTTTTCAAATATTCTCATTGTCTTTGATCTGCTTAAGTGTCATTATACTGTATCTAGCATGGTGTTTTTCCTTACATCTCCTCTGTGTCACCCTGTGACTTTTTCAATTCAAGAACTTCCATCTTGCTTTGATTCTGAGAAATTTATATCCATTTTTGTTTTCAGGAATTTCTTCTGATTCCTTCTTATCTTTCTTTTGTGGGTCTGTTATCATCTAAATATTGACATTTCTACCTCTATCCTCTAAATCTCTTTCTGTTCCTTTTAATATTTTCTAACCCATTACCCTTTCCAGCTTCCTTCTGGGAGAACTCCTTCATCTGATATTCCACATGACCAATTCTCTTTTCAGTACTACCTCTTGTATTATTTACACCATCTATTGTGATCTTGATCTCTACTATTACATTTTTGATACCTAATTTTCCACTTATTTTTTATAGTACTTTTTGTTCTCATTTCCTGTTGCTAATATAGTCCCCTGAAGTTTCCTTAAGCTTATTTAAAGTCTCTGTTTGTCCTCTCTAACACTTTTGCTTCAGATGATGTGTGTTATCCGTCTCTCTTTCTCTCTCTAGTACATGTTGGTGCCTTTTGAGCTGATTGTACTCCTTGCATGTCTAGCGATTTTGAGGGTATCGGACATTTAAGCTGCCCATGAGATTGAAGAAGGGATGTCTGAAGGTGAGGTTCTAGACTGGTGATTAAGGAGTGAAAGGGGATGGGCCCCAAGATGGACTCTGAGATACCACAGAACCACCACTGGTCACTCCTTGTTTGCTGCCACCACCAGGCATCTCCTCAGCTCTGAATTTTACCTTTGAATCCCTGCGTTTAAAGGCAGCACCAAGAAGAGGCAGTTTCTATAGGTTGTAATCTTCTAGCCATGGGGACTGGAGTGGAAAAGTGGAGGAGCGATGCCCTGTGAGCCTACACCTCTCTTCATCAACTTTTTTTCCTAGCAATATGTTTCTTATTGTGATAAAATATACACAAGGGCTTCCCTGGTGGTGCAGTGGTTGAGAGTCCGCCTGCCGATGCAGGGGATACGGGTTCGTGCCCCGGTCTGGGAGGATCCCACATGCCGCGGAGCGGCTGGGCCCGTGAGCCATGGCCGCTGAGCCTGCGCGTCCGGAGCCTGTGCTCCGCAACGGGAGGGGCCACAACAGTGGGAGGCCCGCGTACCATAAAAAAAATATATATATATATATATATATATATATATATATATATATATATACACAATATTTTATAATGTGATAACAGCTATCATTTTAACCATTTGTAAGCATAGAATTCAGTGGCCTTAAATAATTAAATACATTCACAATGTTGTATGTCCAGCACCAGTATCTATACCACAAATTTTTTCAGCATCGCCAACATAAACTCTGTACCCATTAAACACTAGCTTCCCTTTCCCCCTCCCGACAGCTGCTGATAACCTCTGTTCCACTTGGTACATGTGGCATCAGATAATATTTGTCCTTCTGTGTCTGGCGTATTTCACTAAGCATGTTTTCAAGATCCATCCATGTCAAAATTTAACTAAATTGATTGTGGCAATCATTTTGCAATATATATGTATTTCAAGCCATTATGTTATACGCCTTAAACTAATACAATGTTATATATCAATAATGTTTCAGTACTGCTGGAAAATTTTCATTCCTTTTTATGGTGGAATAGTATTTCTCCATCAGCTTTTATCTCAGCAGAGTTTTACACTGCCCTGACACCACCTCACGATCTGCAGCACCTATAGTCCAGGCAGTTACCACAGGTTTCTAGGGAGGACGTGGTGTCCCAAGGAAATGGGTGGGTTGGGGGCTGGGGGATGAAGTAAACAGCTCTCTCCAACCTGCCTTCTCACTGCAACTTCTGGCTTTACTTAAGTTTTTGTCTTTTCAGAGCTTTCTCAGAGATTGTTTTGGGGGAGGTGGATGGTTAGTTCCTGGTATTCATGCTTCCTTCCCCATTCTTGGGAGCACGTCTGCAGCTTTGGCTTGCCAAGTTGGCAGGAAGCAGGGCCATTGTGGCCTCTGGATTTTTTATCTTTAAAATTCCAATTTTATTTTATTTTTAAAATTTCAGTTTTATTGAGATATAATTGACATACTGCATTGTATACGTTTAAGGTATACAGTGTGAGAACTTGACTTAACATATATTGCAAAATAATAAGTTTACTTAACATCCATCATCTCATAGACAGTTTTTTTTTTTAAATAAATAAATTTATTAAAAAAAAAAACGACCTAATCAGATCTAACAAGTGGTCTTAAACCCTGAAATTATCAAGACTATTTGAAATACACTTATGCACATTATTGCTAACAGTGAACCTCAAATCCAAGTACATGTGGCTACATTGTCATCACAATTACAAGATTTTTAAAAACAAGGATCCAGAATATGAAAACAAATCTCTACAATTTTTTTAGTGACGTTTAAAGGCAAGAAACAACAGCAAAGCAAATTCCAAGTGAATCACATATTTAAACGTAAAAAAAAATAAAATAAAAATGCTAGAAGGAAACATGGGAATTAAAAAAAATAATCTATGTAGGAAAGGCTTTCCAAATATGACAATGAAAGACAGATAAATTTGACCAAACAAAAATAAAACAATTCTTGCATAGCCAAAAAAAAAAAATCTTAAACATAGAAAAAGGTGACATACTATATTGATGGGATTATGGAGAAATAGGCATTTTCATGCTACTGCTGGTAGTTGTACAAATCGATAGAACTTTGCTGGGAAGCAATTTGGCAGTATCTAATAAAATTACTAATTTACATACCCTTTGACCCTGTAACTCTTCCAGGAATTTTCTTACAAATATATTCACAATGTACAAAATGACCACTTAGAAACTACTTAAATACCCATTAACCTAGGACTGGTTAAATAAATTAAGGTACATATATACACTGCAATTCTATGAAGTGTATTCTATGAAAAGGTTCTGAGCTGGGTATGAAATGGTGTGATTTCCAAGACACACTGTTAGGAGAAGAAGACAAGATACAGAACAGTGTCCGTGGTATGCTACCATCTGTATGAAAAATCTGGGAAGGGGATAGCATAAAGAGATAAAATATAAGATTCCTTATATATTATAAACTAATCTGAAAAAAATACATAAAACTCTGATATACATTTTGTCACTGGGTAAATAAATTTTTTTTCTTGTGATGAAAACTTTAGGATCTACTCTCTTATCAGCTTTCAAATAGACTATACAGCAGTGTAAACTATAGTCATCATGTTGTATATTTCATCCCCAGTGGATTTTGAATTATAGTTTGAAAGGCCTTTCTTCCATCTAGTGGACACTTTTAATCTGGAAGCTCGTATCCTGCTTTTCTGGGAATGATTTCAGATTATATCTTTGATAATCCTGCCTGCTTAGTTTTCTTGGATTTCTGTTTCTGGAACTTATATTATTCTTTTATTTTATGTCTTTGGGGTTTTCTTAAAATCCATCCCCCTGCCCCACCATCTCAAGATTCTAAACACTCCTATATTTTGCTTTAGTACTATTATAGTTTTATACTTTATATCTATATATTGATCTGTCTGGAATTTATTTTTGTGTCTGATACGATACAAGATATAAACTTCTCCCCCAAATGTTAGCCATTTATTCAAACACATTTATTCAAAACATTTATTCAATAGTCCATCTTTCTTCCACTTACTTGAAATGCAAAATATTGATATTTTGTATGTTGAGATTATAGCTCTCTATTTTATTCTTTTATTAATTCTTCACTTAAGATTTAAAGTTCAAGATTCTCTTGAACTTTCTAGGCAGGCAATCACATCTTTTGCAAAATATTGTCAGTTTTTTTTTCTTTTCCAACATTTATATCTTTGTCTTTTGCTGATTGAATACTTCAGGCTATGGCATTTGTTTCTTGCTATAGGTTTGTGGGGAGACATTTTTTAATTTTATGAAGTTAAACAAGCTTCTTTCTATTCTTCAACTTTAAAATAAAATCAGGAATGGGATCAACCAGTATAAAATGCCTTACAGACACATGTATCCCCCGCTTTACGCCACTTCACTTTTACAAAGACTTGCATTACAAAGACCTGTTTTTGCTTTGAACTGAAAGAAATCTGAAGAGGATTTTTGCTTTTACAAAACAGGCAAGAAGCGAAAATAGCATTCAGCATTTGTTTTGCAGCCAGACGAGCTGGTATAGAGGCAGCCGCTTCCCTGAGCATAGAGCGGCCCCACCAAGCTCCTTCCTTGGGAAAGATACTCAGCACCTCAGCATGGAGCTGCTGAAGCTGTGAACCATGTCTGTGAGCATCTGTGCTTTATCTCGACTTATTCTGTGCATCCTTTAGCAAGATGTATCCTAAGGTAATAGCTTCCTAGCTTTATTGCCCCCTTTTTTTTGTTTTAGGAAAGGTTTCATAGGAACGCTCTACTTTTGGAGAGTAGGAGAAACCTGTGTTTATCAAGATAGTAATGAAATTTTTCTCACTGATCTGTTAATGTGGTAAGAAGAGATTTTTTACTCTTGAACCATTCTTATATTCCTTTTTAAAAAAATTTATTTATTTTTGGCTGCGTTGGGTCTTTGTTGCTGTGCACGGGCTTTCTCTACTTGAGGCGAGTGGGGGCTACTCTTCGTTGTGGTCCGCGGGCTTCTCACTGTGGTGGCTTCTCTTGTTGCGGAGCACAGGCTCTAGGTGCACAAGCTTCAGTGGTTGTGGCATGCGGGCTCAGTAGTTGTGGCGCACGGGCTTAGTTGATCCACAGCATGTGGGATCTTCCCGGACCAGGGCTTGAACCCATGTCCCCTGCATTGGCAGGTGGATTCTTAACCACTGTGCCACCGGGGAAGCCCCATCCTTATATTCTTGAAATAAGTTCCACTTGGTTATTACTATTATTCTTTTAATAGAATGCTGGATTCTATTTACTAATATTTTATTTAGAAATTTTGCATTTGGTTTGTAAGGAGATTTTTTTTCTTCCTTTCCCTTTCTTCCTTCCTTCCCTCCTTCCTTCTTCTCTTTCTTTTCTTCCCTCTGTCCATCTTTCTTCCTTTTAAAAAACATCCTTGTTTGTCTAGTTTTGGTGTCATGATTATGGCAGCCTCCAAGAATATTGTGGTCAGGGAAGGCAAATTTATACCCCAAATATGTGTCTGTCTCTGTTAGGACAAATCGCTGTCCCCTCCATGATAGAAGTGCCCAGTGTAATCACCTGGAGTGGGCTGAGTGGTCTCCCTGGGAAGTGGTGCCATCATTGCATCTGCCTTTGTCAGGGTAGGCACTCAGCAGTGGCTGTGGCCAGAGAAGTCTCTATGAAGGAAAGTCTACACAAGAGCCTCCACCTTGCTTCCATGGCCACTTTGTACCTAGACCTAATGAACAAGCACTGGGCGGCTGGGGAAAAGGCTGACTGACATCCATAGAAGGGTTATGAGAACATTCTCTTCAGGGGATGGCTGCCGTCTTCTAGGTAGTCTGCTTCATTCCAAATCCCTGACCAGCTGGCCAATCTGTTAGCCACTGCCCATGAACCACTGTAGACCCATATCATAGGCCATCTTTCCTTCCATACAACATGGCCCACCAGATGCCTTGTCTGAAATTCTGCCTTTGGGAAGATCTCCCCTCCCTACTGTCTTTCAGGGTTTTCCCTGAGTGGCTGTCCACTTCAGGCTGGTGCTGGCATATTGTACTTTTTTCCTCTTCATTTTATGGTCACAGGGAGCCCCCATGAGATCATGGAATAGCTGCAGGCATGGCAGCAAAGCAGTAGGGGCAGGTCCTGTGGGATGTGACCCATAGGTAGTTTATGTGGGCCTTCTGGAGCCACTCAGACCTGTCTAGTATGTACCACTTCCATGTTATAATGGAATGCTTCTGGGAACACCCAATTTTATGATTTGGTGGGTCAGATAGCACCCAGTTCCTAATGGGCAGTTTGGTAAAATTATTTCATAAAGAGGTTATATTTTTAATTAGATTTATCATTCGCTGGTATTTCTTGTATAGTTTGTCTTCTCCTATCTTGAGGTCATTATTCTGATTTAATTTTCATGTTCATGAGACTATTCTTGAGTTATTTCCTCAGAAAGGGCATATTTATGGTGGACTTTATGAGAAATATTTTGGAAGTGTGTGATTATCTTTGGCAAGTATCCTGTTCTTTCTTCCTGGAAACTCCTAAGATTTTCTTCTGACAATCATAGTTCAAAAATTTTACAGGAAATGTCTATACTTATGACTTTAAAAATTAACTCTGCTTGGTACTTAGCTTGGCATTTTCAATCAAAAAATTCAAGCCTTTTTTTCAGATAAGGGAAGTTTTCATGTTTTTTTTTTTTACAGCTTTATTGGAGTATAATTGCTTTACAATGGTGTGTTAGTTTCTGCTTTATAACAAAGTGAATCAGTTATACATATACATATGTTCCCATATCTCTTCCCTCTTGTGTCTCCCTCCCTCCACCCTCCCTATCCCACCCCTCTAGGTGGTCACAAAACACCGAGCTGATCTCCCTGTGCTATCGGCTGCTTCCCACTAGCTATCTATTTTACGTTTGGTAGTGTATATATGTCCATGCCACTCCCTCG
Source organism: Mesoplodon bidens (assembly GCF_964165515.1). Lineage (NCBI taxonomy): Eukaryota > Metazoa > Chordata > Mammalia > Artiodactyla > Ziphiidae > Mesoplodon > Mesoplodon bidens. Next base: position 173,905,130 of record NC_138160.1, on the reverse strand, counting down.
CTTTGTCACAGCTTACCCTTCCCCTTCCCCATATCCTCAAGTCCATTCTCTAGTAGGTCTGTGTCTTTATTCCCGTCTTACCCCTAGGTTCTTCATGACATTTTTTTTCTTAGATTCCATATATATGTGTTAGCATATGGTATTTGTCTTTCTCTTTCTGACTTACTTCACTCTGTATGACAGACTCTAGGTCCATCCACCTCACTACAAATAACTCAATTTCGTTTCTTTTTATGGCTGAGTAATATTCCATTGTACCTATGTGCCACATCTTCTTTATCCATTCATCCGATGATGGACACTGAGGTTGCTTCCATCTCCTGGCTATTGTAAATAGAGCTGCAATGAACATTTTGGTCCATGACTCTTTTTGAATTATGGTTTTCTCAGGGTATAAGCCCAGTAGTGGGATTGCTGGGTCATGTGGTAGTTCTACTTGTAGTTCTTTAAGGAACCTCCATACTGTTCTCCATAGTGGCTATACCAATTCACATTCCCACCAGCAGTGCAGGAGTGTTCCCTTTTATCCACACCCTCTCCAGCATTTATTGTTTCTAGATTTTTTGATGATGGCCATTCTGACTGATGTGAGATGATATCTCATTGTAGTTTTGATTTGCATTTCTCTAATGATTAGTGATGTTGAGCATTCTTTCATGTGTTTGTTAGTAATCTGTATATCTTCTTTGGAGAAATGTCTATTTAGGTCTTCTGCCCATTTCTGGATTGGGTTGTTTGTTTTTTTGCTATTGAGCTGCATGAGCTGCTTGTAAATTTTGGAGATTAATCCTTTGTCAGTTGCTTCATTTGCAAATATTTTCTCCCATTCTGAGGGTTGTCTTTTGGTCTTGTTTATGGTTTCCTTTGCTGTGGAAAAGCTTTGAAGTTTCATTAGGTCCCACTTGTTTATTTTTGTTTTTATTTCCATTTCTCTAGGAAGTGGGTCAAAAAGGATCTTGCTATGATTTATGTCATAGAGTGTTCTGCCTATGTTTTCCTCTAAGAGTTTGATAGTTTCTGGCCTTACATTTAGGTCTTTAATCCATTTTGAGCTTTCTTTTGTGTATGGTGTTAGGGAGTGTTCTAATCTCATACTTTTACATGTAGCTGTCCAGTTTTCCTAGCACCACTTATTGAAGAGGCTGTCCTTTCTCCACTGTACATTCCTGCCTCCTTTATCAAAGATAAGGTGACCAGATGTGCGTGGGTTGGGCGTTTATGTATTTACTTAACAAACATTTTTGAGCACCTCCTCTTTGCCCAAATTCAGGCACTTGGGTTATATCATGAACAATACCTTCATGGAACTTACATTTTAGTGGGAAGAGACAGATGATAAGTAAAGAAGTAGATTCCATAATATATTCAATATTTGAAGATGATGAGTACTAAGGAAGAAAGAGACAAGTAGGGTAAGGTAAGGAGGGTTGGGAGTGGTGATATAGGGATGATCTGCAATTTAAAATGGGGTGTTCAGGGTAGGCCTCTTGAGAAGGTGAGAGTTAATAAAACAAGATGAGGGAATGAGCCTTGCAGGACCTGGGGGAAGAACATTCTACGAGGCAGCTAGTGCAAAGGCCCTAAGAAGGGAGTGTACCTTGTGTGTTGGGTGAAGAGCAAGGATGCTGGTGTGACTGATACAGAGTGGGTATGGGGGTTCTGATGGGTAACAGAACCTGTAGGGTCTTGTAGGCCACAGTAAAGACTTTGCATTTACTCTGGCTAAAATGAGAAGCCATTGTAGTGTTTTGAGAGAGAAGAATAACTTGATATGACTTATTATAAAAGGGGGAGGAGATTAGGGGTGTGATGGAGTGGGAGGTTGGGGTTAGCAGATGTAAGCTATTATATATAGAATGGATAAACAACAAGGTCCTACTGTATAGCACAGAGAACTATATTCAGTATCCTATGATAAACAATAATGGAAAAGAATATAAAAAAAGAATGCATATATGTGTATAACTGAGTCACTTTGCTGTACAGCAGAAATTAACACAACATTGTAAATCAACTACACTTCAGTAAAAAAAACTTTGTAGTATAGTTTCATAAAAAAATCAGAGGATCTCTCTGGCTAACATATTAGGCATAGACTGTACAGGTATAGATTGTATAGGTATAGATTGTAAAGGTAGAAGCAGGAGACCTAATAGGAGGTGCTTCTTTAACGATAGGTGATAGTGGCTGGGATCAGGGTGGTAGCTGTGGAGGTTGGTAGCAGTGGACTCTAAAGGTTAGTAGAATTGCCACCAGCTGAAATGAGGAATGCTATGAGAGTAAATCAATAATTAAAAAGAAAATAAATTTATTTATTTTATTTTTGGCTGCGTTGGGTCTTTGTTGCTGTGTGCGGGCTTCCTCTAGTTGCAGCGTGCGGGGGTTACTCTTTGCTGCAGTGCATGTGCTTCTCATTACGGTGGCTTCTCTTGTCGTGGAGCATGGGCTCTAGGCATGCAGGCTTCAGTAGTTGTGGCACGTGGGCTCAGTAGTTGTGGCTTGTGGGCTCCAGAGTGCAGGCTCAGTAGTTGTGGCACATGGGCTTAGTTGTTCAAAGGCATGTGGGATCGTCCTGGACCAGGGCTCGACCCTATGTTCCCTGTGTTGGCAGGTGGATTCTTAACCACAGCGCCACCAGGGAAGCCCAAGAATTTGGTTTTGAATATGTTAAGTTTGAGAAGTCTAACATCCCAAGTGGAGATGTTGAGTAGGTAGTTGGATATTTGAGTCTAGAATCCAGGAGACAAATTTGGCTGAATCTACAAATTTGGGAGTTATTGGCATAGAGATAGTATTTAAAGCTATAAAACTGGATGAGGTAACTTTATTGGTCAGGATAGGCTAGGCTTCTGCCTTGGTAACAAATAGCTCCCAAATCCCAGTGGCTGACACACAGATGTTTATTGCTCAATGATATGAAGCTTGATGCAGGTCTGTGCTCATTTCCAGGACACCTGTCTTATAGAGTGACTCAGTGATCAGGCTGCTTTGGTTTTTTGGTCCCACACATCAACCTGAGGATTTCTCTATATAGCTGCAGCAGGAGAAAAGACAGCTGGAGAGTTGTATGCCAGGCTTTGCTGGGAAGTGACCCATCTCTTCTGCTCAGTCTATTGGCCAGAACCAGTCCCATATGGTCTTCTAGTTGCTGGGAAGGCATGGGAGGATATGTAAATGTCCCCAGGGAAGGCAAGTAGATAGAGGGAAAAGAAGGTCATGGAGAGGAAGAGGAAGCAGCAAAGGAGACAGAGAAGAAATGTTCAGGGGGTGGAAGGAGTTCCAGGAGATGGTATCCTGGAACCCAAGGATGAAAATGTTACAAGGAGGAGGGGGTGACCAAGATGGGACAGTCAGATGAGGACAGGCCATTGGATCTAGGTGGAAATGATATGTAACCTTGAGGAGAGAAATTTATTACTGTGGTGTGCAAAAGCCTGGTTGAAGTGAGTTAAAGAGAGATGGTGGGTGGGGAGGAGTTTGAGACAAGTATAGACAAGAAATGGGACAGATGTTGGCAGTGGAAGTAAGTTCAAGACCAGGGTGTTTTGGGGACTTCCCTGGTGGTCCAGTGGTTAAGGATCCTTGCTTCCACTGCAGTGGGTGTGGGTTCGATCCCTGGTCGGGGAACTAAGATCCCTCATGCTGTGCTGCGTGGCCAAAAAAAAACCCCCCAAAACAAAACAAAACAAACAAAAAAGACTAGGGTGTTTTTGCTGGTTCTTTTCAGCTGGGAGAGGTAACAGCATTTTTATATACTGTTGAAGAAGATCTAGTAGAATGAAAGAATGAGAACTGATGATGTAGCAGAGAGAGAGCAATGTTGTTGGAACAGGGCACTTGAATAGGTAAGGAGGGACTGGCTGTGGGTGGCAGCCTGGACAGTCCATCTCAGGGAGTGGGTGGAAGGTAGAAAAGGTGGACAGACTCTGGTGGAAGGAGGCTGGCAAAGGCAGAATATTGGGGGTTTGGCAAGAGAGGGGAAAGTGTGAAACCGTCTCTGGAGACTGGGGATTGGGCAGACCAGGGAAGTGCAGCGTGACCTGGGCAGGACAAATTGCCTCTTGAGGTTCACGGTCTGGAATTGGAGTGAAGCCCGTCAGGTCCATGTGGCTTGTGATTTTCCCAGCCATCTTCTGCTGGAGAGTTGGATTTAACATGGTTAAGGTTTCATCAAAAGAGTTCAAGGAAGTGAGGAGGGGCAGGAGTTTGGGATGCGTTCAAGGGAGTGATAATCATGATAATGTTAGCTCTTCTTTTCGACCTTTGGATCATGAATTATGTTGCCAGCAGCATCCATTTTATTTTTCATTACCTCTACTGAATTTTATAATTTGAATATATGTATATATGTTATGTATGTATGTATATAGAATAAAAACTGTATTAAAAATAAAATGTAAAGTATACAAATATATAAAAATGTATAAATAAAGTTAAAATTGTAATAAAAATCTAAAAAATAATTGTAATGAGAACTCTTAAGGAGAGTCAAGGAGATATCACAAAGAAACTATGAAAAAACAAAGATTTTGGAATATATCTATTCCAAATTTATATCTAATTTCTGTGTCTATCTCTATCTACCTATATAGACGTAACTATCTTCTTAAGGGTTCTCATTACAGTGTTTCTCGTGTTTCTCTCAAAGCTATTTTGTGTTTCCTCTCTGAAGTCGGCCTCTCCTGGAGCCACCTGCTCTGATGGTGGGCCTCTGTCCCCTTCCCTCAAGCCACTGGGTCCTTTGTATCAGTGCTCTCGCTGTGGTCCTGGACCAGGATATTAGCATCACTTGGGAGCTTGTTGGGAATGCAGATGCTCAGGATCCACTGGAGACCCCCTGAATTAAATCTCTGGGAGCGGGGCCCAGGAATGTGCATATTTACTAGCTCCCAGGGATTCTGTTGAGAACTGCTGCTTATATCCCTGTGGCCTTTACTCTCCTACTCATGTGAGGGATGTGGGCCCCTCCAGACCTGCACTGGTGAGGATCGGGGGCTCTCACTGGGGAGCTGGCATGACGCATGGAAGCAAGTCCTTCCTTCTCTAGGGGTGTGGGGACAAGAGAATGGTGAGTGAGCTGGCCAACAAAGGTCTGGCTCCCCATTTCTCCACTTCTCCATGTGTATGTTTTGGGTTGAGTTGGCACCCAGCCAGCCCTGTGCATGTTAATTACTGTTCTTACCTCACTGTTCTCACTGTGATCCTTGAGGGCTTTCTCAGGCCTCTTCCTGGCCCAACAAAGGTAGGACACTGAGGTCTCAGACCCAGATATAGCACAAAATCAGCTGAGTTTCGAAATGGATTTAAAGAACTTACGGGCTTCCCTGGTGGCACAGTGGTTAAGAATCCACCTGCCAATGTAGGGGACATGGGTTCGAGCCCTGGTCCGGGAAGACCCCACATGCTGCAGAGCAACTAAGCCCATGCGCCACAGCTCCTGAGCCTGCTCTCTAGAGCTCACGAGCCACAACTACTGAGCCGCCTGCCACAACTACTGAAACCCAGGTGCCTAGAGCTCATGCTCCACAACAAGAGAAGCCACCGCAATGAGAAGCCCCCGCACTGCAAAGAAGAGTAACCCCCACTCGCTGCAACTAGAGAAAGCCCACGCGCAACAACGAAGACCCAATGCAGCCAAAATAAATAGATAAAATAAAATAAGTTAAAAAAAAGAAAAGAACTTACAACCGAGGAAAGACTAATTTAAAAATCAAGTTTTTTTTTTATTTGCTTAGGCTAATCCTGAAGAACTCTTGTCTAAACATTTTTCTGTGTGAAGAACTGAGTGGGGAAGATTGCAGGTTGATGTAGGAGCTGAGAGATAAGTCCACTGCCTGGGAGCCTGGTGGGACTGTATGTGGGCTGTGAGTGTGTGCAAGAAGTGCCATGAACCTGGAAAGCCTGCTGGCTGCAGGGTCCCAGCACTCCAGCACCCCAAGGGCTGGGGACAGGGAGAGGAGTTGAACAGCCTGGATCTCTTGAGAGAGAACCTCAGGGACGTTCTCAGTGGTGACAAAACACGAAGAGTGCTTCCCCAGCAGGTGGCCGTGGCTGGGGGTGAGCTTCAGTGGATGCAGTGGGCACAGATACCAGTCCATCTTGTGCTGCCTTGGAGGATGCTGGTGGAGCTGGGGCCAGGCATCCATCTCCTTGAAGCCGGGGCTCCACCTGAGGAAAGGGGGACAGGGTGGGGTGAATCTGCCTGAAATGTCTGAGTGACCTTAGATGGGACTGAGTTTTCCTTCAGGGGACTAGATGAGGTGTACAGAAACTGGAATCAGAAATTCAGATTGCATTATGAAAAATAGAGAGTTAGGTTTTGAACATGTAACTTTGAGACTGAGAATTTGTGCTTGTTATATTTATACTTGAATGTGAAAATATCGTGCATACAATTGGTGCCCAGTAGGTGCTAGTTAATGTCTTTTCACTTATGCACAGAGCCTAGATATGTGCCCACACATCGATGGAAAGGGTAATAGAGCAGAGAAAATGCCCAGGTGATGCTGTAATACTATTTTTTTAAAATAAATTTATTTATTTTATTATTTTGGCTGCGTTGGGTCTTTTGTTGCTGTGCACAGGCTTTCTCTAGTTGCAGTGAGTGGGGGCCACTCTTGGTTGTGGTGCTTGGGCTTCCCATTGCGATGGCTTCTCTTGTTGCAGAGCACGGGCTCTAGGCATGCGGGCTTCAGTAGTTGTGACACGTGGGCTCAGTAGTTGTGGCTCATGGGCTCTGGAGCACAGACTCAGTAGTTGTGGCGCACGGGCTTAGTTGTTCTGCGGCATGTGGGATCTTCCTGGACCAGGGCTCGAACCCGTGTCCCCTGCATTGGCAGGCAGATTCTTAACCACTGGACCACCAGGGAAGCCCCTGTCATACTATTTTCATTCCGAAATTTGTTTGCCTTTTAGCACATTTTGGATCATACCGTGTAGGTGATTTTTATAACTTAGAGGTAATCATTAGTACAGATGATTAAATTCCTAGTTGATCAGAAGACCTAGGTCTGAATCCTGGGCTCACCACTCACTAGGTGTGGAACCTTGAGCAAGTACTTTATCTCCAAGACGCTTCCTTGTCAATGGAGATAATGCCTGATTCACGAAGCTGGTGGACAGCAATGAGTGTCTCTCTTTTTTTTTTTTTTTTTTTGTAGTACGCGGGTCTCTCACTGTTGTGGCCTCTCCCATAGTGGAGCACAGGCTCTGGATGTGGCAGGCCCAGCGGCCATGGCTCACGGGCCCAGCCACTCCGCAGCATGTGGGATCTTCCTGGACCGGGCCATGAACCCGTGTCCCCTGCATTGGGAGGCGGACTCTCAACCACTGCGCCACCAGGGAAGCCCGCAATGAATGTCTCTTGAGGGCTTATACCTACCTACCTGGAGCTGTGCTAGGCAATTTAATAGGAGTTTTTTTAAACAGTAGAGCAACTAGCATAGGACCAGGCACATATGTAGAAGACAGTGAAAGAGTAATTCTGTTCTCCCATGTACACACACAGCACACACACCACATGCACACACACCACATACACACAACACGTGCACCCCAGCAATACACACTGCAGGCACACATACCACAAACATGCATACTATAGACACGGTGCATGTGCATACACAGACACTACATACATGCATGCACACACAGACACCTAGACATACAATACATGCACACACACCACACATGTGCAACACATGCACACATGCCACAACCTCACATATACCACATACCACCCACCCACACACTTGTATCACATGCACACACAATACGCATCATACATATGACCTATGTGAACACACACACGCACATACTCCACCACATACACGTACATACACTCCATACACTCCATGCCTACACACAAATGTGGTAAACAGGAATTGCAATAATTAGAGATACCACCAAGTGGCATCATGACACTTTTAATCAGGCATTTTTACTTGTCTGTTTTTATATAGTTGTGATTATACTCTCTTATTAGTTCTCAAATGTGGCCAAAACTATTTTCCTAATAACACTAAGATGTCATTTGCCTTTTTTCACTGTTTCTCCCAGGAGTATACAGTGGAATTTTCCAGAGACTCCATTTTGTGTGACATTGCAACAGATTGAAGGCTGAGGCAGATCTGAGAATCCAGCTGTCTTCTACTAAGCCAGACATTAAAGAGGTTTGTAAATGTAAAATAATGCCACCCTTCTCACTACATTTTTAGAAGACAGTTATTTTTCATAAAAGTGTTATTTATATTAACATGTACCGGGTTTATTATTGATATTTTAAAATAAATAAATAAATATTTCAAAATCTCCTCAGTTTTACTAATACAGTTAAAGTCAATAGATGTAACTCACATAAACAAGTTATTTAGGGGGTCTGAAATATATGTTTTTTAAGAGTATAAATGTATCCTGAGGCAAAAACATTTGACAGTCACTGTTCTATATGTAATCACACCTCCATAGATACATTTCAAGGTTTTTCTTTTATTATAAATTTATAAAGTACCAACACATTACAGAGAAAGGGAAAATCACTTTTAAAAATACATATTTCATTTTTTATTACCAATCAAAAATAAATTCCATATATTGTCTAGCAAATATTATTATCGTTTTGTGACAAAAGACACAAGGGTTGTAACAACAAAACTCCCTGAGAATCAAACTTATAACAATGCCAAAATAAATCACAAAAATACACAAATTAAGATTGTATGCAAAATTAATATGAGTTATTTGCTGTGATGGCTGTGACTTGCCTACCCATTTGGAGGCCACTTGGGAAGGTCTCCTGTTCATGGGAAGACACAGGGGTGGACTGGTTCCAGGGTATGGCCAAGAGATGAGAAACAATTGCTATTGATGTTTTGCCATGTTTTGACCCAGTGTTTCTGCACATATTTCTGCACAGCTGAGGTGTTCTGGATATAAGCTCAGAGTCCCAGGTTGCATCAGCCATGTCCCATCTTGTTGACGTTGACATGTGCATGTGGCGGCTCGGAGCCTTCACCTGCTCAAGCTGCAGCCCAGGATCCTAGGCGGGCCATGCCCCTCAGTATTTTAATGGCCTTCAATGGGTCTTACTTGAATAACCCTAGTTGCCTCTAGGTTGTTACCTGTGCATTCTGGCTAAGGCGTGTCCCCAGGTGATTTTACCTGCATGCAGCAGCCCTCAGGCCCCCTGCCTTTGTCCCTCTTGGCCTCTGTGGGGTGTGGAGGGTGTCTCCCATCCTGTGAGGGGGCCATGGCCTTGTGGTGTGCTGTTCCTGCTCCTCTGACCTCTGCTCACTCTGCCCTCCCGGGTCAGGGTCCCTGCCGTGACCTGCTGCTCCACTGATGGTATTTTCAGGCTCTTTGTGGGCCCCATGGTGTCCACTTCTTTAGCACCTGTGGCAGGGCCAGCTCCCAGGACCTTCCCATGCATCTCTCTCCTATGACAGAGCTGGGAAAAGCCTGCCTGGCCCACGTTCACATCTCAGAGGGTATAGATTGCTGGAACTGCAGAGTTACATAAGACTCTTGGCAAGCCAAGGTGGGAAGGAGCTTCCTTGAACAGAGCAGCCAGTGAAGGGGGACTCCACCCTGCCTCCCCAGGGCCCATGGGACTCCAGGCAGGGCTGCCCAGGAGGGTTCAGGGCCAACCTCCTGCTATTGATACTTCTGCTCGCCAGCACATACCGTTGTTCCCTCTGCTCACCTGCCTTCTTCAGACTCCTTCCTTACCATGCAGCAGACATGTTTCAATGTGACTGTGAGCCCAGTTGAAGTTCTTTCCTATGATTCGTCTGGGCCCTCAGAAAAATCTAGAGATGTGCCCAGACGCTGAGCCCCACGAAAAGTGTTCCAGACTCTTCACAAGAGCACCGAGCTTTGTCTGCCCAGAGCCGCTGAGTGTTGGGGGCTGTCCAGCTCCACAGATGGGCCTATCTGTCCCTCAGCTTCAGCCGGATACCATATCCAACTCCACACATATACATTTTAAAATTGAGGTATAGTTCAGTCAAATGCACAGATCTTAAGTGTATAGATAGATGATTTTTGACAAATATTTATATATGTGTAGCCAACTCCCCAATCAAGATATAGAACATTGTCATCACTCTAGAAAAATTCCCATCAGCTCCTTTCCAGTGTATGCATCTCCCCCCTGCCCCCGTCCTGCTCCCCAAGCAACCACTATTCTGATTTCTATGCCAAAAGATTAGCTTTTATTTTTTTCCTGGTTTGAACTTCATATTAATGTATCATAAAGTATGTACTCTTTTGGATCTGGCTCCTTTAGCTCAAAACACTGGTTTTAAGGTTCTTCCTTGTTTTTGCTTGCATCAGTAAACCATTCCTTTTTAAAATTGTCAAGTAGTATTCCACCGTATGAATATACCACAATTTGTTTATCCATTTTCTTGTTGATGAGCATTTGAGTTGTTTTCAATTTTTTCTATTATGAATAAAGTTGCAATCAACATTCTCGTACAGGATTTGTGTGGACACGTTTTCATTTCCCTTGGGTCAATACCTAGGGGTGGAATTGCTGGGTCATAAGGTAAGAGAATGTTTAACAGTATAAGAAGATGTCAAACTTTTCCACAATACTTGTATCAATTTATACATCTTTTTAATGTGAACATCTTAGTGTGTGTGTAGTAATATCTTATAGTTTTAATTTGCACATATGTTCAATTTTATATATATATATATTACTTATTAGTGTATTTAAACTCTGCCTTATTGTAAGAAGGATTTAAGGCAGTTAATTTGCTTTCTATATTTTTTCTATAATATGCTGCCTTATATCATAATGTATTTTCAAAGTATTTAAAAAATGATTGTGTACTTTTTAGAACAGTTTGTACCTCTTAATTCCCTGTAATGCTCCTCCCCCCTTCCCTCTTCCCAATGGTAACCACTAGCTTGTTCTCTATATCTGTGAGTCTACTTCTTTTTTGTCATATTCACTAGTTTATTGTATTTTTTAGATTCCACATATAAGTGATACCATACAGTATTTGTCTTTCTCTGTCTGACTTATTTCACCTAACATAAGAACGTCCAAGTCCATCCATTTTGCTGCAAATGGTAAAATTTCATTCCTTTTTAACAGCTGAGTAGTATTCCATTGTATATATATGCCACATCTTCTTGATCCGTTCATCTGTTGATGGACACTTAGGTTGCTTCCATATCTTTGCAATTGTAAATAATGCTGCTATGAACATTGTGGTGCATGTATCTTTTTGAATTCGTGGTTTTTTTTCATATATATACCCAGGAGTATAATTGCTGGGTCATATGGTATTTCCATTTTTAGTTTCTTGAGAAATTTCCATACTGTTTTTCACAGTGGCTGCACCACTTTACACTCCCACCAACAGTGTACAAGGGTTCTCTTTTCTCCACATCCTTGTCGACATTTGTTATCTTTGGTCTTTTTGATGATAGCCATTCTGACAGGTGTGAGGTGATATATCATTGTGGTTTTGATTTACATTTCCCTGATGATTAGCGATGTTGAGCATCTTTTCATGTGTCTGTTGGCCATCTGCATTTCCTCTTTGGAAAAATGTCTATTCAGTTCTTCTGTCCATTTTAAAATCAGTTTTTTTTTTTTGATGTTGAGTTTTATGAGCTGTTGTATTAGGGGTTAATATGTTGGATATTAACCCCATATCGGTCATATCATTTGCAAATATTTTTTCCCATTCATTAGGTTATATTTTCATTTTGTTGATGGTTTCCTTTGCTGTGCAAAATCTTTTAAGTTTAATTGGGTCCCATTTGTTTATTTTTGCTTTTATTTCCTTTGCTTTAGGAGACAGATCCAAAAAATATTCCTACAATTTATGTCAAAAAGTGTTCTGCCTATGTTTTCTTCTAGGAATTTTATAGTATTTGGCCTTATATTTAAGTCTTTAATCCATCGTGAGTTCACTTTTTATATGGTGTTAGAGAATGTTCTAATTTTATTCGTTTACATGTGGCTGTCCAGTTTTTCCAGCACCACTTATTTTTTTAAGATTTATTTATTTATTATATAATATATATATATATATATATATATATATATATATATATTTGTCTGCGTTGGGTCTTTGTTGCTGCACGCAGGCTTTCTCTAGTTGTGGTGAGCAGGGCCTACGCTTCTTTGCAGTGTGCGGGCTTCTTATTGTGGTGGCTTCTCTTGTTGCAGAGCATGGGCTCTAGGTGCGTGGGCTTCAGTAGTTGTGGCGTGTGGGCTCAGTAGTTGAGTCTCACAGGCTCTAGAGCGCAGGCTCAGTAGTTGTGATGCACAGGCTTAGTTGCTCCACAGCATGTGGGATCTTCCCAGACCAGGGCTCAAACCCGTGTCCCCTGCATTGGCAGGTGGATTGTTAACCACTGTGCCGCCAGGGAAGTCCCTATTTTTTTTTTGATAAATTTATTTATTTATTTAAGCTGCGTTGGGTCTTTGTTGCTGCGTGCGGGCTTTTTCTTGTTGTGGCGAGCGGGGGCTACTCTTCATTGCGGTGCGTGGGCTTCTCATTGCAGTGGCTTCTCTTGTTGCGTAGCACAGGCTCTAGGTGTGCAGGCTTCAGTAGTTGTGGCTCACGGTCTCTAGAGCACAGGCTCAGTAGTTGTGGTGCACGGGCTTAGTTGCTCTGCAGCATGTGGGATCTTCCCGGACCAGGGCTTGAACCCATGTCTCCTGCATTGGCAGGCAGATTCTTAACCATGGTGCCACCAAGGAAGTCCTGAGCACCATTTATTGAAGAGACTGTCTTTTCTCCATTGTATATTTTTGCCTTCTTTGTTGTAGAGTAATTGACCATAAGTGTGTGGATTTATTTCTGGACTCTCTATTCTGTTCCATTGATCTATGGGTCTGTTTTTGTGCCAGTACCATTTTGTTTTGCTTACTGTAGTGTTGTAGTATAGTCTGAAGTCAGGAAGTGTGACTCCTCCAGCTCTGTTCTTCTTTCTCAAGATGTTTTGGTTATTTGGGGTTTATTGTGCTTCCAAACAAATTTTAAAATTATTTGTTCTAGTTTTGTGAAAAATGCCATTGGTATATTGATAGGAATTGTATTGAATTTGTGGATTGCCTTGTGTAGTATGATCATTTTAACAATATTAATCCTTCTAATCCAAGAATATGGTTTATCTTTCCATCTGTTTGTGTCAATTTATTTAATCAGTGTCTTATACGTTTCCGAGTACAGGTCCTTTACCTCCTTAGGTAGGTCTATTCTTAGGTATTCCCAGGGATGCAGGGATTTTTTAATATCCACAAGTCAATTAATGTGATACACCACATTAACAAATTGAAGAATAAAAACCATATGATCATCACAATAGATGCAGAAAAAGTTTTTGATTTTGACAAAATTCAAAGTCCATTTATGATAAAAACTCTCCAGAAAGTGAGCATAGAGGAAACACACCTCAACATAATAAAGGCCACAGATAACAAACCCACAGCTAACATCATACTCAGTGGTGAAAAGCTGAAAGCATTTCCTCTAAGATCAGGAATAGGACAACGATGCCTATTCTCACCACTTTTATTCGACATAGATTTGGAAGTCCTAGCCACAGCAATCAGAGAAGAAAAAGAAATAAAAGGAATCTAAATGGGAAAGGAAGAAGCAAAACTGTCACTCTTTGCAGATGACGTGATACGGTACATAGAAAATCGTAAAGGTGCCACCAGAAAACTACTAGAGCTCATCAATAAATTTGGTAAAGTTGCAGGTTACAAAATTAATACACAGAAATTTGTTGCATTTCTATACACTAACAACGAACTATCAGAAAGAGAAATTAAGGAAACAATCCCATTTACCATTGCATCAAAAAGAACAAAGTTATTGTGCATTTTTAAATGGTTGCATAATAATCCAGAATGTGAGTGAATAGTATATATTCTTTTGGCTGTTTTAGGCAGTATGCATGGAGGTTAGAACAATGGGCCCTGGAAACAGCAGTCTGGGTTAGAAGAGAAAGTGACTCAATCTCTCTGAGCCTCTACAGAGAGCATGTAATGAGCATAGAATAAGAAAATGCATGTGAAAACCTTAGTGGAGTAATGTGCAGTAAATTCTTCTTTCTGTTATAAACCACATTACCCTTGTGCACAAAGCTTTTTTCCTTATTTAAGATTACTCCTTTAGGATCAATATTCCAAAGTGAAATTACTGGGTCAGTAGATGTGAGCATTTTTAAGAATCTTGATATCTATGCCCAAATTGCTCTCTAAAAGGAACCCATTTACCCTCCCACCAGCAGCATTTGAGAGTGTCATCATCACCACAACATTCCTAGAAGTGGTGACTTTTTACCATAGTGGAATGTTCTATCTACAGTGGGAGAAGTCATGTTAATAGGCAGTGACTCAGGAATTAATCCCTACATCTGCTGCAGTGACACCTGACACCTGTTCAGTGTCAGTTAGCTATTGCCACAGTTATGCTGCTTAACAAAACATCCCCACATGTCAATGACATACAGTAATAAGTATTTCCTACTAATTAGTTTGCACATTGGCTTGTGTGCCTCCGTTTCATTCTTCCTGGGACTCTCACCCTCCTCCTGGGACTAACAGGGACATACTCATCGCAGGCGCCTGAGAGAGGGCACACCTGACCACTCAAACACATTTCAAATTTTTGCTTGTGTCGTAGCTGCTAATATCTCATTGGCTGAGCTCAAAGTCAAGTGGTGGGAAAGTGGATCTCACTCACAAGGAGACTGTGGCAAGGGTGTGGATGCAGGGAGGATGAAGAACTGGGGCCAGTAGCTCAATTTACCACCCCCTGCTTCCTGCTGTTGTAAGTTAGAAGAAACTTCTTTATTGGATTTAAAAGGATAGAGGAGAGATTTCTTTTAAGCTTAATGTGTTGATATGTTAGTAATATATATAATATATATTAGTTATTTTAGAAGTTTTTCATACTTCAGCAATTCAACACTCTCTTTCAGAGAACCTGTCAGGATACAACTTTTCCTGTACAGTTCCTGATCATATATGATCTCTCTTCCATCCCAGGCAGCTCTCCACCTAGCATGATCTGGTTTACTGAAAAGGGTATGTGATAACTTAAATGAATATCTTAGAGGTATTCCCCACCTTACTTCTGGCCTTGAGTGAGTTCAAAGACAAAATTTATAAACACGTTCATTAGCTTAAAAGAGCAAACCTGGTTTACTAGTCCAATGATTTAGTAAATCAGAGCAATTTATTGAAAATCAAAAATTGAGTTATTTTTACAGAGTATGGCAGTTAGAATTGGATGCTTTGTAAAAGATTTGTTCTTGCAGTTGGTCAGTATCATATGAACTTTGAGAATGATTTCACTTCTTTCCCTCCCATTAACCCTGCAACCAGTTCCCTACCACAGTGAGCTCATTTGAGATTTTAATTCCAGATTGAAATTTAACTTTTTGTTAAACCTAGTGCACCAACTCTAAGTATTTACTTTACTTCCCCCTCCACTATTTATTGGATTCTATATCTTCCACTTCCTTTGATTCTTTGGGGCAAGCTTTAAATAGTATGAACTGACACATGCTTGAAGATGTCTTTATTTAGCATCCCCACTTGAATGCTAGTTTGGCTGGGTATTAGATTCTAGGTTAAAAATGATTTTTCCTTCAGATTATTAGAGAAATTGCCCTACCATCTTCTAGCATTCAGGGTTGATAATGGAGATGTTTAATGTCAAGCAGATTTTCATTCTATTGGGATAACCTATTTTCTCTCTTTGGAAGCTAGGAGGATTTTCCTTCCACCCTTGGTGTTCCAAAATATTACCACAATATGTCTAGATTTTTGAAATTCTATTTTACTTTTCATTCACTCTGCTTAGCACTAAATGAACGCTGTTAGTCTGAAGATCGATGTCTTTCTTCAGCTGTTGAATTGTCACCCATCATCCCATTATTTCTTTGAGTATTTCTTCACTTCCATTTTACCTGTTCTTTCCTTTTGGTACTCCTGTTACACACATACTGCAATTTCTGGGTCTACTATTCATATCTCATGACTTTTAACTCATATTTTCTATTTCTTTGTCCTTCAAACTTAGCTTTAGGAGAATTCCTTGGTTTGATCTTCATGTCACTAGTTTCTTCTGAGCTGTGGTATTCTGGTAACACCCTATTTTTTTTTTAAAGGTATAATTCAGTTTGCCTATTTTTCAAAATTTATTTATTTTATTTTTTTATTTTTGGCTGCATTGGGTCTTCGTTGCTGTGTGTGGGCTTTCTCTAGTTGCAGAGAGCAGGGGCTACTCTTTGTTGCGGTGCATGGGCTTCTCATTGCGGTGGCTTCTCTCGTTGCAGAGCATGGGCTCTAAGCACATAGGCTTCAGTACTTGTAGCATGCGGGCTCAGTAGTTGTGGCTCGCAGGCTTTAATTTTTTTTTTTTCTGCGGTATGCGGGCCTCTCACTGTTGTGGCCTCTCCCGTTGTGGAGCACAGGCTCCGGACGCGCAGGCTTAGGGGCCATGGCTCACGGGTCCAGCCGCTCTGAGGCATGTGGGATCTTCCCGGATCAGGCTCAAACCCATGTCAGCTGCATTGGCAGGTGGATTCTTTTTTTTTTTTTTTTAACATCTTTATTGGAGTATAATTGCTCTACAATGGTGTGTTCTGCTTTATAACAGTGAATCAGCCATACATATACATATATCCCCATATCTCCTCCCACTTGTGTCTCCCTCCGACCCTCCCTATCCCACCCCTCTAGGTGGTCACAAAGCACCAAGCTGATCTCCCTGTGCTATGTGGCTGCTTCCACTTAGCTATCGATTCTACATTTGGTAGTGTATATATGTCCATGCCACTCTCTGGCTTCGTCCTAGCTTATGCTTCCCCCTCCCTGTGTCCTCAAGTCCATTCTCTACGTCTGCGTCTTTATTCCTGTACTGCCCCTAGGTTCCTCAGAATCATTTTTTTTCAGATTCCATATATATATGTTAGCATACGGTATTTATTTTTCTCTTTCTGACTTCACTCTGTATGACAGACTCTAGGTCCATCCACCTCACTACAAATAACTCAATTTCGTTTCTTTTTATGACTGAGTAATATTCCATTGTATATATGTGCCATATCTTCTTTATCCATTCATCTGCTGATGGACACTTAGGGTGCTTTCATGTCCTGGCTATTGTAAATAGAGCTGCAATGAACATTGTGGTACATGACTCTTTTTGAATTATGGTCTTCTCAAGGTATATTCCCGGTAGTGGGATTGCTGGGTCGTATGGTAGTTCTATTTTTAGTTTTTTAAGGAACCTTCATACTGTTCTCCATAGTGGCTATATCAATTTACTTTCTCACCAACAGTGCAAGAGGGTTCCCTTTTCTCCACACCCTCTCCAGCATTTATTGCTTGTAGATTTTTTTTTTTCTTTTTGCTGTATGCAGGCCTCTTACTGTTGTGGCCTCTCTCGTTGTGGAGCACAGGCTCTGGACGCACAGGCTCAGTGGCCATGGCTCACGGGCCCAGCTGCTCCACGGCATGTGGGATCTTCCTGGACCGGGGCACGAATCCGTGTCCCCTGCATCAGCAGGCGGACTCTCAACCACTGTGCCACCAGGGAAGCCCTGTTTGTAGATGATGGCCATTCTGACCAGTGTGGGGTGATACCTCATTGTAGTTTTGATTTTCATTTCTCTAATGATTAGTGATGTTGAACATCCTTTTACGTGTTTGTTGGCAATCTATATATCTTCTTTGGAGAAATGTCTATTTAGGTCTTCTGCCCATTTTTGGATTGGGTTGTTTGTTTATTTGATAATGAGCTGCATGAGCTGCTTGTAAATTTTGGAGATTAATCCTTTGTCAGTTGCTTCACTTGCAAATACTTTCTCCCATTCTGAGGGTTGTCTTTTGGTCTTGTTTATGGTTTCCTTTGCTGTGCAAAAGCTTTTAAGTTTCATTAGGTCCCATTTGTTTATTTTTGTTTTTATTTCCATTTCTCTAGGAGGTGGGTCAAAAAGGATCGGCAGGCGGATTCTTAACCACTTCACCACCAGGGAAGTCCCAACACCCTATTTTTGAACTTCATCTTCAGTTTTTACTATTTGCAATTAATTTTTATGGGTAGAATATCCTCTCTTATCTTCCTGAAGACAGAAATTATAGTTATTATAATGTCTTTACTTTCCCTATTGACTGGTTGTAGTTCTTCTATGTTATATTTGATATCTTTTTATGATGGTGTTGATTTTTCTCAAATGTTTGGAGATTCTTGGTTACCATTATATATTTCTTTTTCCTTTCCTTTTCTCCCCCCCCCGACTTTTTTTTTGCTTCTTTTAATTAAACAAGTCTTTTCTGTCATTTATGGGATTTTGATTAGGAGGAGGTCAAATGGGGGTGCTTGGTCCTCCATCTGGGTCTGATCTGCATTTTTAGCAAAACAACTAAGTTTGGAAGGTTGAAACTAACGACACTAGGGCTGAGAGATTTCTTAATGTAAATATATTTCAGCAGAGTTAATGAAAACTTGGAGTGCTTACAAAGTTGGATATATTACATGTGTGACAAATTATATATAAACCAGATTTCATTTCCTGTTTTTTTTTTAATCAGCAAAGGAAAAATGGCAAGAAAACCAAATCTCCTATATTTTAGCTACACATTTTAAGGGATAATACATATTTAAACATTTTCAGCATTTGCTGCTAAAATGAATAAAACTTTACAATAAAATCCCTCCAAAGCATAAGTTCTAGCCAGCGATTAGCCCCTCATTTGAATGCTGTCCAGGTTTTGCCTCAGAGGGCCTGCCGGCCTCAGGCTGCTGCTGTTAGCAACCACAGAGCCATTTCTCTCACTTGTCTCTCATCACTATGGAGATTCTCGTTAAATAAAGTGAACAGTCCTAATCATGTGCACTGGCCCTTATTTGGCATTTTATCTGTGGCTGTCAGTCTCTACAAAACAACTGCCATCTAACCAATAAATACTTGTTGAATGCCTACTATGTGCTTGGACTGAGAGACACAAAGATCAATAGGACAAAATGCTTTCCCTCAAGGGAAGAAAATGCAAAATGTGTAGATTCCATGGATCATCAGCAAGTGCAGCCCAACTTGACACATTTTTGTGGTTCCTGAATTTAAAAATGTTTTGTTGTATAGGTATAATCCTTTAAAAATAATGTTTAATTTTCAAATGGGAGATACCTTACAGGGTTCAAAAATCAAAATGACATGAAAAGTTATCGCCATCCACTCTTTCCTCATCTTCCTCCCCCTCTAGTTAACCATTTTTATTAGATTCTTGTTTCTACTTCTAATGTTTCTTTATGCACAATATATGGATACGTATTTTAATTTTCCCTTCCTAACAAGGGTGACATGCAATATACTTAGCAAAATACCCTGCAGATCTTTTCATATCAGTCCATGGAGATCTCCCTTGTTGTTTTTCACAGCTCTTAGTAGTCCCCTTGGTGGATGTATCATAGTACATTAACCAGCCCCCTACTGAGGGCCACTTGGGATGTTTCCAATCTTTTGCAATTACAGTGAACACCCCAATGAATAATCTTGTGTCTGTTATTTGTGTGTGTGCAGGGGTAATTGCAGAACTGATTTCCAGCAGTGGGACTGGTGCATTAAAATGTACTTGCGTCTATACTCTGGCAGGTTTTGCCAGCTGTCCGGTCAGAGCTGTCCCTTTACATCTTTGCCTCTCCCAGCAATGTCTGACAGCACCTCTTTCTCCTGGGTGAGAATATTTCTAATCCTTTCTTTTCATCTAGTACCAAATAATACCTTTTCCTCTTTTCTTTGCAGTGTTGTCTTTGTTCTCCAGTATTGTCCAGGTTTCTTTTAGCACAAGTTTCTTACAGCTGCTCGTAAGTAAACAATGTGTTATATTTGCTTTGTGGTACGCCAGATGAGGAATTGTTGAACCCAGAATATTTAGGGGATGATGTGGAGTTCAGGGTGGCTGGGGTCCATGTTCAAGCTGCTGAGAAGTGAGAAGGAAGCTCAGGGACAGATTGAGGAGAACTTGGGCTGCCAGACACCAAAAGCTTTGGATTTTTCCTGCAAGCAACAGGCAGTCACTGAAGGTTTCACAGTAGAGGGAGGAGATGGTTAGAGCCATGTCAAGGCAGA
Source organism: Mesoplodon bidens (assembly GCF_964165515.1). NCBI lineage: Eukaryota > Metazoa > Chordata > Mammalia > Artiodactyla > Ziphiidae > Mesoplodon > Mesoplodon bidens. The sequence continues at coordinate 173,885,012 of NC_138160.1, read as the reverse complement.
TTTTAATTCCAGTGGCCTCAGGATGGGGGAAGAGACTAAAGCCTGCAATTCTTAATTCTTACATGTACCTGCTGTGGTTTGCTATGGTAAGAAATGTGTAATATTGCGATTTAGCAGTTGTCTGTTACATCACATGCAGGGGTTTCGGGGAGAATTCATTAGTCAGGAGGGGTAATTTCTCTCTTATGCTTTCTGACTGGAAGGGGCAAGGGGCCACTTTCCCACTTGGCCCCTCAAGGGTTGGCCTCATCATTGTCATTCAATGCATAAGAATCGAAACACTGAGTCCCTTTAAGCTCACAGAGCAGCTGGTGCCTTTGAACCAGGATTTCTTATCCGCTATTCTTTTGATATTATTTCCCATCCTCCAGGGAGAGGCGGTCCTCCTGATGGGGCAATCCAGTTCCAGACATAAGAAGAGAGGGTGTCAGACCGGAGAAAAGAAGGCCAGCTTCCCAAGGTTTCGCTCAGCTGTTTTCTATCCACCGAGTGGCCTTGCCACACACTGTCGCCTGCTCCGTGAGTGTGCGAGAAGCCGCGATGCTGTGTGCGGTTTCCATGGCAGTGGGCTGCGGAGGCCCGCGGGGACCGGCCAGGTAGCTGGTTCGTTCCGCTCGAAGCTGGCTCACCTGCTTTGCTGTTGGTAGCCGCCCTCTTCGCTCCTCTTATTTCCTGGAGCTTTAGAATTTCTTTTGTTACTCCCTTTATAAGTCTGGTCTCTGTGTGAGAGAACCTTAAAGTTCTGAGCTTATAAAAAGTGCGACTTTAAGCGACTGAATGGGAGGAATTCAGAATGCGAGGGTAGAAAAGCACGGGAGATAGCACGTCTCTCTGAGTGGAGGCTGGAACTCCGAGGTGAGGCCTATTCTGAGGGCTGAGCTTCCAGCAAAGGGTGGCAGGAGGACGCATTCCACAGCAGAAAGACAGGGTCGCCCCCAAAGGGCCATGGGATTCTCTTCACAGATGTCATTGGCACGTGGGCTGTTAGAATTAAGAGTCTGGCCATAGGATGGCCATAGGATCTCTTCATTTAATTAACTTCAGGGAATTCCCTGGCAGTCCAGTGGTTAGGACCCCGTGCTTCCACTGCAGGGGGCCTGGGTGAGATCTCTGGTCAGGGAACTGGGATCCTGCAGGCCCCGCAGCAAGGCGCGGCAAGGCAAAAAAAAAAAAAAAAAATTAACTTCAGAAGATTGTATGTGTTGCAGTTACTTGCTGACAGAAATGTCAGTTCAATCATTGTCCATAATTTTCCAGTGAGGACACATTATCACAGGATTACTAGGAACTCAGGGTCATGGAAGGGAAAGGAAGGATCTCAAATGGAGAAGGATATGAGAGTCAGTTCCCAGTTCCCCAACGCTTTTTCAGCAAGTGCTTCTGGTTTCCATGTCGGCACGCTGCAGTTGCTGTGTTTTCAGCCCTGTGGTGTCTGGGACCAGCCAGCTCTGCAGGCATGGGACCCTGTGGGCTCTGCCCAGCAATGACACCAGGCTCAGGGCTCTGCGCTCGGGGTAAGTTCTGGTGGACCAGGCTTTATCTGATGAGTTAACGCTGAAAAGAATTCCATGATGGGGATGGAGACAAAGGCTTGAGGTAAGGGACAGGACTTTGGCTTGGGAAATGAAGATAGAGTGTGTTCCATCCCAAACAGTCATGGTGGCACAAACAGCAGGGGCCGCCAGGACATGGAACAGAGCAAAGCTCTTCTCAACTGCTTAAGACCCTAAAGAAGTGGCCCTGAAGCCACATGTTCTCCTTGGACATACTGAAGAATCACTGAACAGAGTGGAACATACTTTAGTATCAAGTGCCACTGGGAAACAAAAAATTAAACTCATTTTAAGCCCGTATATGAGTCAAAGCAATTTATTTAGTTTTCATCAGGGACAAAATATTCTTCATCCTAAATCATCTGCAGTTAGGTCATGAACAGAGACAATGAAATTCCCTTTGGTAACCCCCTAAACTAATTAAACACATTTCTTTGGTTCTGTATCGTGACCAGGAAAAGGAAAATGAGAGAAGGGAAGCGCGAGTCCATTAGTCCATTTGATGACTCCTTGGGTAGACATTTTTTGAGCACTTACTGTCGTGTTTGGCTCTGAAGTAGGAACTGAGTGAAGCCAGCCCAAGCCCTCGCCACCAGGGACTGAGTTTGCTGGGGATTCAGGGAAGTTAGCAACCAGCCAGGTGATAGCCCAAGGCCTGACAACTTGGGCTTAGACCCGTGGAGCAGTTGGGGAGGTGGGAAAGTTGAAGAAAAGTTGCAGAGGTGAGAGAGGGAGGCCCATTCCAGGCACGGAACTGAAGCGCGCAGTGGCTGAAGTAGGAGGTGTGGTGAGAGATGAGCAGGGCTCACTGGCTTAGGAGTGTGGACTCCATGCTGTGCAAGGGAGGTGTCTTTAGACAGGGAAAGTGGGTTTCTCAGAGGCCACTGTGGCTGCTGGGTGGATGGGGAGGGTGAAGCTGTCATGGGGGCAGGGAGTCCAGTGAGATGGCTGCTGCCAGAGACAGAGGGAAAAGAGGTTGGGGTAGGGGTGGAGGGGTGGGCACAGATTCGAAAGAACCACACACTCCCTCACCCCCTCCCTCTGCCCGGCTGGCTGGGTATGTGAGGGGCGGGAGGGAGGAGTCAGGTCACACCCCAGGGCTTCTGACTTGGGGAGCGGCCAGGCAGGCCATGCAGTCCATCAGGATAGGACCGTGGGAGGGCACCTGGGTGGGAGCAGTGGCGGGGCAGAGGGAGCGAGAATAATGAGTTTGAGTTTAATTAATGGTATTAAGCAGTGTATCAGTCAGGGTTCTGCCAGAGAAACAGAATCAGCGAGATATTAAAGAGAGAGAGAGAGAGAGGTCGATTTATTGCAAGGCTTACATGTAGAGCTGCCTAGGCGAGTCTGAAATCTGTAGGGCAGGCTGTGAGGAACGGCAGGCTGCAACCATCAGGGAGGAGCTGACACTGCATCCACAGGCAGAATTTCCTCCTCAGGGAAACTTCAGTTTTACTCTAAAGACTTTCATCCGATTGGTTGAGGCCCATCCAGGTTATCAAGGATAATCCCCTTTACTTAAAGTCACTTGATTGTAGAAGTGAATCATACCTGCAAAATATTTTCACAGCAATATCTCAATTAGTGTTGGGTTGAATAACTGGATACTGCAGCTTAGCCAAGTTGATACATAACACTAACCTTCATAGATGGCAAACCACAGAATAGGGAAATATTCAAGTAGTAGGGAATGGGTAAAGTAAAAAGGGTGTTCCTCCCATCCCAAACTCCTGGAACTTCTCCCCAGAGGAGATCACAGTTAAAAGCTCCTGTATGTCCATCCACAGATGGGAGAGGGGCCTGGGCAGAAAATAGAGGTCTTTAGCATTTGGGTAGGATGTGAAGCCATAGGACTGGGTAGGAGCACCTAAGGAGAGTGTGAAAGTCACAGACACAGGAAGAGAAGGGCAGACTCTGAGGATACCACAGGTGGGGACTTGACAGGCAGGGGACCAAGAGAGGGGGCATCATGGAGCAGAATTCCAATCAGCTTGTGCATGGCGAGCAAGTCCAGAGCAAGTACCCAAGAAACCAGGCTGGGTGAGCAGCAGAAGGACAGACAGAAGACCCCCTGGGAGGATGGTATTATTTGTCTCTGGTCTGGCTGGTAAAGTGGGAGGAAACACCTCACCCTAACCCACCCTTGCAGTGGGGGCCCTGCTAAGAACAGACCCAGGTGTGTTGAAGGAGGAGGGGTCAAATCTTCCTTTCTGTGTTGCTGAGGGCAGAGACCAAGGGTCCTTGGTGTTTTGCTTAAGGTTCACCTTAGTGAGTTCATAGTTGAGTAGAGGTTGTCCTGGAGCTTCATTTGGGGTTTTGTACAGGAATTTGAGGATAAGAGGCTGATACTGCAGGAGAAGAAGAGAGTAGACCCAGACCATGGCAAGAGGAGGTGTGAGGAGGATAGATGGCCAGTGAGCTCTGCTCCGAGGGGCTTTTGCAGACAGTGCAGTTTTTTTGTTTTTTGTTTTTTTTGCCGTACACGGGCCTCTCACCGCTGTGGTCTCTCCCATTGCGGAGCACAGGCTCCGGACGCGCAGGCTCAGCGGCCATGGCTCACGGGCCCAGCTGCTCCGCGGCATGTGGGATCTTCCCGGACCAGGGCACGAACCCGTGTCCCCTGCATTGGCAGATGGACTTGCAACCACTGCGCCACCAGGGAAGCCCGACAATGCAGTTTTGATGCTGCATCCTGTTGTATACAACAGTGGCTCCCCCATTACTCCACCCTCCCCCATTACTCCAAAAGCTGGATGAGCAGGTTAGCACAGACTAACAAAACGTTCACTGAGTGTGCATTGAGGTCTGGGCACTGTGCTGGGCCCCTGTGAGTTTCAGTGATCCTTAGAGGTTACCTGGTTCCTTTCCTGAAAAAGGGTCTTTTCTAGCCTCCCATCACATGGGAGCCCAGAGATGGCAGCCACTGGCTTACATGCTAGTCCATTGTTGTCTCAGAGGGGTTCAAGTAGGAGGGACATTTTCTCCTAGTGACCAGCCTGTTTCCTGGGCCTGGAATTGCCTGTTCTTCTGAGCCCAGAGGAGTAAGTCCATTGTAGCTTCTTATGGACACAGCTCTCTGGTCTGCCATCCTCTCTTTCCCAGGGCTTCTTTCTTGGTCCCCTTGACTGCTCTGAAGACAGGTTTCAGCTTCTCACTGTCTTGGGCACACTTATCTGGTAGTCCTTATGTTCTATGATAAAGAATTTGTCTGTTTTTTGTCTTGGGTTTCTGGGATAAATCTTCTAAACTCTTGAAATTTTCCAAATGACAGGAGCGTCTTTGTTATTAATGGTGGCCCTTGAACCACACCTGAGTTTATGCTAATAAGATGACTCAGGGGACTTCCCTGGTGGCACAGTGGTTACGAATCTGCCTGCCAATGCAGGGGACATGGGTTTGAGCCTTGGTCCAGGAAGATCCCACATGCCGCGGAGCAACTAAGCTCATGCGCCACAACTACTGAGCCCATGTTCTGCAACTACTGAAGCCTGCGCAACTAGAGCCTGTGCTCTGCAACAAGAGAAGCCACCACAATGAGAAGCCTGGGCACTGCAACGAAGAGTAGCCCCTGCTTGCCGCAACTAGAGAAAGCCCGTGTGCAGCAACGAAGACCCAGTGCAGCCAAAATAGAAAACAAATAAACAAACAAACAAAAACTTAAAAAAAAAAGATGACTCAGGATGGGCTGGTCAGGCCAGGAAAACCATGGGATTGGGGCTTTGAGCCATGGGATATTAGCCCAAACTCCCAACCTCTGGGGATGGAAGAGGGGCTGGAGACTGAGTTTCATCGCATGGCCAATGATTCAGTCAACCATCCCTATGTAGTGAAACCCCAGTAAAAACTCTGGACACTGAAGTTCAAGTGAACTTCCTGGTTGGTGAGCACCTTGATGTGACGTGTCCTGCTTCCAGGGGGAAGGCTATGGAAGCTCTGCATTTGAGCCTCTCCCAGACCTTGTTTTATGTGTCTCTTCATTTGGCTGATCCTGATTTGTATCCTTTATAATAAAACTATAAGTCTAGTGCTTTCCTGAGATCTGAGTCATTCTAGTAAATTACTGAAACTGAGGGGATCATGAGAACCCCCAAATTTGTAGCCAGCTTGTGTCTGAAGTAAGGAAAAGCTTGTGGAATCTGATGATAGCTCTTGGTGTTTAGCATCAGAACTTAACTGAAGTATCGTACTCTGGCTCAGTAATCCCAGTAAAAATGTGGCACTGAATGTGCAAGGGGACAGTAGCCTCAGTTCCTTGGTGTGGGAGCCATGTTAGTGTAACCTAGGGTACCCCCAATACCATGGGCTGGGACAGCCCCCTGTTCCCTCTCAAGCTGTGGTCAAGACTGAGTTATTTGGTGATAAAGCTCCTTGGAACACCTGCAGGGGCTCAGGCAGGAGTTGGGCAGCAGCTTAGTTCCAGACCTTCACACTTCTTTTTGGGGGGGGGCCTCACTTTAGCTTGATTGATTGATTGATTGATTGATTGATTGATTTTGAGCTGTTCAGAACATTTATTACTCCAGAAATGATTTCTTTTATGAGTATACACTTAGTGGACATTTAAAATTTAAAAAAAAAGAAAAAAAATCAAAAAACCTTGATTTGCCATAAATAAATGAGAGGTTATAGAGAATTCTCTGGTGGTCCAGAGATTAGGACGTGGCACTTTCACTGCGGGGCCCAGGTTTTTTGTTTTGTTTTGTTTTGTTTTTTATACTGCAGATTCTTTTTTTTTTTTTTTTTTGCTGTACGTGGGCCTCTCACTGCTGTGTCCTCTCCCGTTGTGGAGCACAGGCTCCTGACGCGCAGGCTCAGCGGCCATGGCTCACGGGCCCAGCCGCTCCGCGGCATGTGGGATCCTCCCAGACCGGGGCACGAACCTGTGTCCCCTGCATCGGCAGGCGGACTCCCAACCACTGCGCCACCAGGAAAGCCCTATACTGCGGATTCTTATTAGTCATCAATTTTATACACATCAGTGTATACATGTCAATCCCAATCACCCAATTCAGCACACGACCATCCCCACCCCACCATGGTTTTCCCCCCCTTGGTGTCCATACATTTGTTCTCTACATCTGTGTCTCAACTTCTGCCCTGCAAACCGGTTCACCTGTACCATTTTTCTGGGTTCCAAATACATGCGTTAATATACGATATTTGTTTTTCTCTTTCTGACTTACTTCACTCTGTATGACAGTCTCTAGATCCATCCATGGCTCAACAAGTGACTCAACTTCATTCTTTTTTATGGCTGAGTAATGTTCCATTGTATATATGTTCCACATCTTCTTTATCCATTCATCTGTCGATGGGCATTTAGGTTGCTTCCATAACCTGGCTATTGTAAATAGTGCTGCAATGAATATTGGGGTGCATGTGTCTTTTTGAATTATGGTTTTCTCTGCGTAAAGTAAAAAGGGTGTTCCTAAGTAGGGTGCCCAGTAGTGGGATTGCTGGATCATATGGTAATTCTATTTTTAGTTTTTTAAGGAACCTCCATACTGTTCTCCATAGTGGCTGTATCAATTTACATTCCCACCAACAGTGCAAGAGGGTTCCCTTTTCTCCGTACCCTCTTCAAAGTTTGTTGTTTGTAGATTTTCTGATGATGCCCACGCTAACTGGTGTGAGGTGATACCTCACTATAGTTTTGATTTGCATTTCTCTCATGATTAGTGATGTTGAGCGTTCTTTCATGTGTTTGTTGGCAATCTGTATAACTTCTTTGGAGAAATGTCTATTTAGGTATTTTGCCCATTTTTGGATTGGGTTGTTTGTTTCTTTAATATTGAGCTGCATGAGCTGTTTATATATTTTGGAGACTAATCCTTTGTCTGTTCATTCGTTTGCGAATATTTGCTCCCATACTGAGGGTTCAGACCTTCACAATTTTTGTCCTAAAAACCATGCAGAACAGTGGAGACCCTGAACTTTCCCTGATCCCCCAATAACAAAAGAAAGCTCCACCTTCGGTGAATCTAGGAGGCAGAGTGAGGTAGGAGATAGATGGGCCCCTGGGCCAGACAGCTGGTGTTTGTCAGGTGGAGTAAAACTGAAGCTTTGTTCTCACCCAGACACTCCAAGGACAAAGCTAGTGGCAGAAGCTGAGCTCTGATAAAGTAAAGAGATAAGGTGCCCACCCATGAGGTCAAGGAAAACTTCCCTGTCTGCACATGTGCAGGAAGGCTCCTTGGGGATCAGAAAGGGAGGTGGCACCACCCCATAATATGTATGGACACACACCCATAGGCCTCTGCAGTGGGATCCATCTTAGAAAAGAGTTGTGCAGGCATCTTGAGGAGAGTCCTAAAACTAGTCAGGTGTGAAAAAAAGAAACAAAATAATTGGCCAAATGTAAAAAAGGACCCAGAAGAACTGTCCTATATAAGTGATTTAAATCACCTCTTCATGCACTCCTCATTCAGGACGCTGGCAGTCCTCTCCAGGTGTGTATTTCTGCTTTAAATAAATAAACTGTTTCTCTGTGTGCCCTCCCATATGTTGTGCTCTGTCTCTAATAATAAACTTTTTACCTGTTTTGCAGTTTTTGCCTCCTTGAAACATTTTTGATTTCAAATGGGGTAAGAATCAGGGAACTTTGCTTCTAGCCTCTAGCCCCTGGTGGACTGGCAGCTAGGTTCAGTCCCTGAACAGGGAAGTAAGATCCCTCTTCAAGACTACTGTCCCTCCAAGAACAAGAAGAAAGCTCCAAGCCTTAAATTGCATTTAACTGTGGCCAAAAGCTCTCACAGTGGAGCACTAGGACTGGCAGAGAAGCAGAGGGAGTGGGGAAGAGTCTAATGAGCAGGTCCTAGAAAGAGAAGGCCTCACCCTGAGGAGAAGCTGCTGTGATAAAGATTGAAAATCAGCTGGAGGAGGTTGAGAGAAGATGTGGATGGGCCTGGAGGAGGCCCAGATGTGGCCAACCTAGGGATAACTGCTTTGGAAAAAGAGTAGATCTCTGGAAGGCAGGCTCAGTGTCCCTTGGAAACAGCAGCTGCTGGTGAAGGAATTGAAGGAGCTCAGAGGCTGGGAAGGCACCTTTCCTTAGGATGGTTTGCTCTCCTTTTTCCAGTGTCTTAATGTAAACCATTAGGTTATTGATTTTAGATCTTTCTTCTTTCTTAATATAGGCAGTAATAGCTATAAATTTCCCTCTAAACACGCTTTAGCTGCATACCATAAGTTGTGGTATGTTGTGTCTTCATTTTTATTCATCTCAAAGTACTTTCTGATTTTACTTTCAATTCGTTCTTTGACCCATTGGTTATCGGGGAGTGTGTTGTTTAGTTGTATTTGTGAGCTTGGGGGAGCCCTTCCAGTCTGGTGGCCTGGCTCTGCAGAGATATAGGTGAAAGAAACTGTCCTTTGTAGTCACAGAGGAGGGAGCCCTGGAGCCATGTCCCCCAATCTGACTAACACCCAGGACTCTCCTGCTAATAGCTAGTCCAAGAAAATAGAACTCACCTAAATATCAGCAACATAATAGGTATTGCAGCACATTCATAAGAATACCATAAGGAAAATCCTGAAAAGGGACAACAGAATTATTCTGCAGATGAAGAAAATACATCAGAAAAAATGCTGCTAAAGGAGGGGGAAAATTGTACCCTAACCTTACAACATATATTAATAATAATAACAATACCTCAATGAAGTATTTGCAGCTTTGAAGAAAGACAGCAAAGCAGAAATTTAAGACCTTAGGAAAGAAAAAGCCAAACAAGAGGAAAAGATGGGCCGATAGTCAGTGGACATTAGGGCCCGGTAGAAGTTAGGAGAGAAGCAGAAGAAAATACAAAATCAGAAATGAACACAAAATTTAAAGGAGCTTAAAGGAGAATAGAGCAGAAAGCATGATAAAACATATAAAGGTTATCAATGAGGAAAGAACTTGAAACAGAAATAAAGTGATAAAACAGATTAGAGAACCAGTACAAACTGTGAAAGACTTTGAAATGGGCCAAAAGAATTATTGGGTATCTTCAATGGAAAACTATGCTTTGGAGTGGGATAGAAAACTAAGCACTACCTTCTGGATTATTCCCTCTTGTGTCTGCGCCTTTCATTGTCTTTGTGCTATTTTATAGTTTTTTTTCTTTTTTTCGGTAGGCAGGTCTCTCACTCTTGTGGCCTCTCCCGTTGTGGAGCACAGGCTCTGGACGCGCAGGCTCAGCGGCCATGGCTCACGGGCCTAGCCGCTCCGCGGCATGTGGGATCTTCCCAGACCTGGGCATGAACTCGTGTCCCCTGCATCGGCAGGCGGACTCTCAACCACTGCGTCACCAGGGAAGCCCCTATTTTATAGTTTTGTAAATTAAAGGTAACCAATAGCAATGCAAATGATTTTAATCTGTACATATGCAAATTAATTCTTTATGATGGAAGGAACAATTGACCCCCCATTTTGGTAGGCAGAATAATGCCCCCCCCAAATGTTCATGTCCTAATCCTTGTAACCTGTGAATGTGTTACTTTCCATGGCCAAAGTGATTTTGCAGATGTGATAAGTTAATGATCTTGAGATGAGGAGAGTCTCCTGAATTATCCAGGAGGGCCCAATGTAATCATAAGGGTCCTTGTGACTGGTAGGGTCTGTGTTAGAGAAGGAGATATGACAATAGAAGCTGAGGTTGGAGTGATGCACAGGCATGAGCCAAAGAATGAAGGCAACTTGCCTAAGCTGGAAAAGGCAGGAAATAGATTCTCCCCTAGAGCCTCCAGAGGGAAACAGACCTGTCCACCCATTTTAGACTTCTTGACCTCTGGAATTGTAAGATAATAAATTTGTTGTTTTAAGCCAGTAAATTTGTGATAGCAGCAGTAAGAAACTAATACATACACCCCTAAAAAGGTCAATCTTATATCTATTTGTAGATTCATTTCATGCTCTATGTATGTCTCTGTCCTTTCAATTCTCCTTTAAACTGGTTGCAACATCTTATCGATTTTATCATTAATCGATGAGTTAAATTGAATATTTTAATGTATTTTATATTTTTATGAATTCATGATTTCAGTCTTTTAAAAAAGTTATTTTTGACAATGTTCCCAAGACCATTCAACTGGGGAAAGGGCAGTCTTTTCAGTAGTGTTGTGGAATGGTGCTGGGAGAATTGGATGCCAATATGAAAAAGAATGAACTCTACCCTTACCTAACATATGCAAAAATTAAGTCAAAATGGATAAAAGACCTAAATGTAAGAACTAAAACTATGAAACTCTTATTTAGTTTTTTGGCTGTGTGGCTTGTGGGATCTCAGTTCCCCAAACAGGAATTGAACCTGGGTCACAGCAGTGAAAGCACAGAATCCTAATCACTAGACCACCAGGGAACTCCCAACTATAAAACTCTTAGATGAAAACATAAGGGAAATTTTCATGACATTGTATTTGGTAATGATTTCTTGGATATGAGACCAAAGGAACAGGCAACAAAAGAAAAAAATGGACAAATTAGATTTCACCAGAAATAAAAACTTTTATGCATCAAAGGATACCACCAACAAAGTAAAAAAGTAATGGGATGGGAGAAAATATTTGCAAGCACCAGTTTGATAAAAGATTGATATCCAGAACGTATGGAGAACTCCTAAAATTCAATAACAAAATCTCCAAACAACCCAATTAAAAAATAAGCAAAAGACTTGAATAGACATTTATCCAAAGAAGATATATAAATGACCAGTAAGCACATGGAAAGATGCTTAATATCAATAATCATAGGGGAAATGCAAATAAAAATCACAATGAGATATCACTTTACACCTATTAGAATGGCTATGATCGAAAAAACAGAAAACAAGTGTTAGTATGGACATGGAGATAATTCAACCCTTGTACATTGCCGGTCGGAATGTAAAATACATTTGACGATATTAAAACAGTCTTCCAGCCTGCTTCTAGAAAGATGGAGTAGATATAGTTTTCCCTATTCCTCCTGCTAAGTACAACTAAAACTCCTGGAAGTTATTTATAAAACAGATGTAAGAAGACTCTGAAAGGTGGAGAGATAAAAGCAGACTGACTAAAATACTCAACATAGCCTGCTCTCTGTGGCCAAAGGACCAGAAAGAGACAGCCTAGCAAGACAGAAAACTTTTAGACAATAACCACTTTACTTCAGCCAAACTCCACAGAAAAAAATAGATGGCCTCACCCTCACCTCCATCGTTAAAGGCTGTGAAGAAAGCCTAGACTTCATTCTTGCCAGGCTCTAATGAGATAGCTTGATCTATGCCCCCTTCAGAAGCTTGGTGGCAGAGAGGCCAACTGAGGAGCCAGGACTTCTATCCTTGTTGGGTGAAAACAAAGCATTGCCACCCCAACACCCTGCTTGTCAGTGGAGGCCACATGGGGAGCCTGAACTTCCACCTCCATTGCAGCAGTAACAGGGCACACCTCTGCCTCCTTGTTGGGGTGTTGTCAGAGGGGGCTGAGGAAGGGTCAGGAATTTAACAATTGCTCAGCAGTAATGAGGCCACCTCCTCAAGGGGATCAGATGTGGGTTGCAGTAATGAGGTACTCCTTGCCCTCCTGGCAGGATGGTTCATTGGAGGTTTAGTAAGGATCTTGAACTCCCATCCCTGCCCAGCAGTAACAAGGAGCCCCTTCTCCAACCTGGGTGTCAATGGAGGCTGAGTGGAGAACCTGAACTTTTACCCCACTTGGTATTAATGAGGCAGCATTCCCTTCCCCACTGGAGTAGTGTCAGAGGCAATCTGCTAAAATACAATATTTAAGTAAGATCCAGAGCCCTATAGCATAGTCACCAAAACATCCAAGTTTCAACAGAAAATCATTCATCACACCAAGAAACAATAAGATCTCAACACAAGTGAGAAAAGACAATCAACAGACACCAACACCAAGATGACATGGATGTTAGAAGTATCTGACAAGAAATTTAAAGCAGCCTTCATAAAAATGCCACAGTGTACAAATTATGAATATGCTTGAAACAAATGAGAAAATAGGAAGCCTCAGCAAAGAAACAGAAGATTAAAGGAGAACTAAGTGCAAAATTTTATAACTAAAATGTACAATAACAACAACAACAAAAACCTCAATGGATGGGCTTAATAGCAGATTGGAGAGGATAGGGGAAAGAATCAATTAAATCAGTTAACTTAAAGATAGAATGGGGGCTTCCCTGGTGGCGCAGTGGTTGAGAGTCCGCCTGCTGATGCAGGGGACACGGGTTCGTGCCCCGGTCTGGGAAGATCCCACATGCCACAGAGAGGCTAGGCCCGTGAGCCATGGCTGCTGAGCCTGTGCGTCCGGAGCCTGTGCTCCGCAAGGGGAGAGGCCACAACAGTGAGAGGCCCGCCTACCGCAAAAAAAAAAAAAAAAAAAAAAAAAAAAAAAAAAAAAGATAGAATGATATGGTGCTCACTTCAGCAATACGTATACTAAAATTGGAATGATACAGGGAAGATTAGCATGGCCCCTGTGCAAGGATGGCGTGCAAATTCATGAAGTGCTCCATATTAAAAAAAAAAAAGGATAGAATGACATATATTACCCAAATGAAATAACAGAGAGAAAATACAGGGGGATAAAAAAGAACAGAGCTTCAGGGACATGTGGGACTATAACAAAGATCTAACATTTATGTCATCAGAGTCCCAGGAGAGGAGAAGACATGGGACTGAAAAGTATTTGAAGAAATAATGGCTGAAAAATCCCCAAACTTGGTAAAAAACATACATCTAGATGTAAGAAACAACTCTAAATAAGATAAACTTGAAGAAAGCCATGTCAATACACAACAGAGTCAAACATCTGAAAAATAAAGACAAATAAAAATCTTGAAAGCAGCTAGAGAGAAACAATGTATTACCTGTGGAGAAAACCAATTCAAACTACAGCAGATTTCTCACCAGAAACTTTGGAGACTAGAAGAAGGTGATACAATATTTTTCAAGAGCTGAAAAAAAATGACTGTCAACCCAGAATTCTGTCAACCCAATGAAAATATGCTTCAGGAATAGAGGGATAATCAAGATATTCTCAGACGAAGGAAAACTAAGAGAATTTGTTGCCAGCAGACCTAACATAAAAGAATGGCTAAGGAAGTTCCCCAGTCAGAAAGGAAATTAAAAATGGTGGAATCTTGGAACATCAAAAAAGAAGAACAATGGAAAGAACAAAAATATAGATAAATACAATAGACTTTCCTTCTTGAGTTTTCCAAATTAGTTCTGATGGTTGAAGTAAAAATTATAACACTGTCTAATGTGGGTCTCAATATATAGAGAGGTAACATTTAAGACAATTATAAATGGTAGAGGGTAAAGGGACTTTAAAGGAGGTAACGTTTCTTTCACTCAAACTGGTAAAACGGCAATACCATTAGACTGTGATAAATTATGTATATATAATGTAATACTTACAGCAACCACCAAAGGGCTCTACAAAAAGATACATTCAAAAACATCAGAGATATATCAAAATGGAATTCTAAAAAACAAAAAAAGTCCTGGTAACCCAAAGGAAAATGGGAATAGGAAAACAGAAATGAAAAAGACAGAGAATAAACAGAAAAAATAAAATGGCAGACTTAAGCCCTAACATGTAAATAGTTACATTAAATATAAATGGTCTAAATATACCAACTACAAGGCAGAGATTGGCAAAGTGGATTAAAAAACATGACCCAACTATATCTATTTACAAGAAACTCACTTCAGCTATAATGATATAGTTGAAAGTAAAAGTGTAGAAAAATATATACCATGCAAACATTAATTAAAAAAAGCAAGAGTGGCTATATTTACATTAAATAAAGTAGAGTTCAGAGCAAATAAAATTACCAGGGACAGAGAGAGAAATCACATAATGATAATAAAGCCAATCCACCAAACTAAAGGATCAATCTGTTAAGAAGACATATCAGTCCTAAATGTGTATGCATCAAGCAACAGAACTGTAAAACATGCATAACAAAAACTGAAAAAATAGAAAGAATAGACAACTCCACAATTACAGTTAGAGACGTCAACACCCCTTATGAACAATTAATAGAACAGTTAGACAGAAAATCATTAAAGATATAGAAGAATTCAGTAATACCATCAACAAATAAGATCTAATTGACATTTATACAACCTTCCACCCAACAACAGCAGAATATGCATTCTTCTCAAGCACCCACAGATTATATACCAAGATAGACCATATCTTGTGTCATAAAATAAACCTCAACAAATGTAAAATAACTGAAATCATACAGAGTGTGTTCTCCAACTATGCTGGAATCAAACTAGAGATCAGTAACAGAAAAATAACAGGAAAATCTCCAAACACTTAGAAACTAAACAACACACTTGTAAATAATCCATGGATTAAAGAGGGAGTCTTAAAGCAAATTTTAAAAATACATTGAAAATGAAAATATAGCATCAACATTCATAGGATGCTGCTAAAGCAGTGCTGAAAAGGAAATTTGTAGCACCACATGCTTACATTAGAAAAGAGGGAAAGTCTCAAATCAATAGTCTAAGTTTTCACTCAAGAGCTTAGAAAAAGAAGAGAAAAAGAATCCAAAGCAAGCAGAATGAAGGAAATAATAGAGATAAGATCTGAAATTAGTGAAACTGAAAAGAGAAAAACAACAGGGGAAATCAATGAACAAAAAGCTAGTTCTTTGAAATGATCAATAATATTGATAAAGCACTGGCAAGGATGACAAAGAAAAAAGAGAGACGACACATATCACTAATATCAGGAATAAAACAGGCCCTGTGGACATTGAAAGAATGAAAGGGGAATACTATGAACAGCTGTAAATACATACATTTGACAACTTACATGAAATGGACCACTTCCTTGAAAACACAAATTCCATACTCACCCAATATTAAAGTTAATTTAATTAGCTCTATCACTATTAACAAAATTTAGTTCATAATTAAAAAACTACCCCAAAGGGAATCTCTAGGACCATGATTTCACTCCTGAATTCTATCAAACATTTAAAGAAGAATTAACACCAATTTTACACAATCTCTTCCAGAAAACAGAGGAGAAAAGAATACTTCCCAACTCATTTAATGAAGTCAGTATTACCCTGATAACGAAAACAAAGACAATGCCAAAAAAATGGGAAAAAAAAGAAAACAAAAAAGAAAAAGAAAAACCTACAGACTAGTGTATATATCCTTCATGCATATAGACATAATGTATATATCCCTCATGCATATAGATGCAAAAATTCTTTTTTCTCTGTTAATTTAGCTTTATTTTACAGTTTCAGTTTTATTGAGGTATAACTGACATACAGAATTGTAAGATATTTCAAAAATTCTTAACAAAATATTAGCAAACAGATTTCAGCAATATATAAAAACAATTATACACCATGATCATATAAAGTTTGTTCTAAGGATGCAAGGTTGGTTCAACATTCAAAAATCAATTAATGTAATCTGCTATATCAACAAAATCACAAGATTGTATCAATTGATATAGAAAAGCATTTGACACATTTCAACATCTATTATGATAAAAACTCTTAGGTAACTAGGAATAGAGGAGAACTTCTTCAACTTGAAAGAGAACATTTACAAAAAACCTGTAGCTAACATTGTACTTAATGGTGAAAGTTTAGATCCTTTCCCCTTAAGATCAGGAAAAAGGCAAAGATGTCTGCTCTCACCACTGCTATTCAACATAGTACCAGCAGTTCTAGCTACTAGGTGAAAAAGCAAGGTGCAAGATAGTATGTAAATTATGTTACCTTTCTTTTTCTTTTTTTTTTTTTTTTTTTTGCGGTACGTGGGCCTCTCACTGTTGTGGCCTCTCCCGTTGCAGAGCACAGGCTCCGGACGCGCAGGCTCAGCGGCCATGGCTCACAGGCCTAGCCGCTCCGCGGCATGTGGGATCTTCCCAGACCAGGGCACGAACCCGTGTCTCCTGCATCGGCAGGCGGACTCTCAACCACTGCGCCACCAGGGAAGCCCTATGTTATCTTTCTGTAAGGAAAGTATGGAAAACAGGAATAAATATATTTGCATTTCCTTATGTTTGCATAAAGAAATACAGAAAATATAAATAGAAAATGAATGAAATGATTACCTATAAAGTGGGTGTGGGAGTTAGAACTCTCTGTGTATATTTTTATACTTATTTTATACCACTTCATGTTCTTTTGACTTTTGAACCAATGTAAACATTCAACATATTAAAAGCCAATTCAGGTGGTAAAGAGGGAGTGGGAATGGGGAATGACTGTTGATGTGAATGGGGTTTCTCTTAATGATATTGAAAATGTTCTAAAATTAGATGGTGGAGATGGTTGCACAACTCTGTGAATATGCTAAAACCACAGAACTCTACACTTTAAATGGTGAATTTTATGGTATATGAAATATATCCTGATAAAGTTGGAAAAAAAGGGCACACATGCACACCAAAAATTTCAGGAATGAAGAGGAGATAGACTCAAGATAAAGCAAAGACAATAGGAAAATAACATGGAAGATTTGATGCCCTTAAATCCAGAACTTTCTAAAAACATCTAGAAAATACAATTAAACAGCACTGGCTCAAGGAGGAAGAAAAAAACTTAATATTTAAAGAAACTAAATTATTAGTAAACAATACTTTGTAAATGAAACAACAGACTGAGGTAAGTTTAAGAAAACTTTGAAGGAGAAGATCATTTCAGGGTTATATAAAATCTGGAAAAAAATACTCTCCAATTCAAATTTTAATACTAAAATAACCGAGATACTAAAACTAGACAAAATTAGAAGAAAAGTAAATCATAGCCCAATCTACTCCTGGACATGGGTGCAAAACCCTTCTAAGTAAAATATCAGCAAACTGAATCAAAGCAATATATATATAAATATAAGCATGTCAAGGTTGTAATATTCCAGAAACTCAATGTTGAGTTAGAAAGCCTACTAGTGAATTCAACACATTAATAGGCTGAGGGAGGAAATAGCGAATAATATTCTCAATAGATGAAGACAAAGAATTTGATAAAATTCAAAAGCTGCTCATGATTAAAAAAAAAACAACCCTGGGCTTCCCTGGTCGCGTGGTGGTTAAGAATCCACCTGCCAGTGCAGGGGACACTGGTTTGAGCCCTGGTCCAGGGAGATCCCACATGCCACAGAGCAACTAAGCCCGTGCACCACAACTACTGAGCCTGAGCTCTAGAGCCCGTGAGCTACAACTACTGAAGCCCATGCGCCTAGAGCCCGTGCTCCGCAACAGGAGAGGCCGCGGTGGTGAGGGGGCCATGCACCACAACGAGGGGTAGCCCCCGCTCGGCAACTAGAGGAAGCCCATACACAGCAATGAAGATCCAACACAGCCAAAAATAAATAAATAAATAAATAAATAAATAAATAAATAGATAGATAGATAGATAGATTAACAAAAAACCCTAATGAACTTTTTTTTTCTTCAAGAAAGCAGAACACATAAATTTATTATTTATTTATTTTTCTTTATAACAAATTTAATCAGTTATACATATACATATGTTTCCATATCCCCTCCCTTTTGCATCTCCCACCCTCCCTATCCCACCCCTCCAGGCGGTCACAAAGCACCGAGCTGATCTCCCTGTGCTATGCGGCTGCTTCCCACTAGCTATCTACCTTACGTTTGGTAGTGTATATATGTCCATGCCTCTCTTTCACTTTGTCACAGCTTACCCTTCCCCCTCCCCATATCCTCAAGTCCATTCTCTAGTAGGTCTGTGTCTTTATTCCTGTCTTACCCCTATGTTCTTCATGACATTTTTTTTCTTAAATTCCATATATATGTGTTAGCATACAGTATTTGTCTTTCTCTTTCTGACTTACTTCACTCTGTATGACAGACTCTAGGTCTATCCACCTCATTACAAATAGCTCAATTTCATTTCTTTTTATGGCTGAGTAATATTCCATTGTATATATGTGCCACATCTTCTTTATCCATTCATCCGATGATGGACACTTAGGTTGTTTCCATCTCCGGGCTATTGTAAATAGGGCTGCTATGAACATTTTGGTACATGTCTCTTTTTGAATTATGGTTTTCTCAGGGTATATGCCCAGTAGTGGGATTGCTCCTAATGAACTTTTGACAAATTAGAAATAGAAGAAGCTATATACTATATGGCAAACATTACACTCCAGGGTGAAATGCTAGAGGTAGTTCTTAGCCAATCAGGAATAAGATTGGATACCCAGCGTGCTCTTTCCCTCCAGTATTGTCCTATAGGTCCCAGACAGTGCAGACAAAGAAGAAAAAGAAATTCAACATAAAGGATTAGAAAAAGGAAACCAAATAGTAATTATTGTCTGATGATATGCTTGTATAAATAGACCCCCTCCCTCCACTTAGAGACAGAAGACTGGAATTAATAAGGTAGTTTAGCAAGCTGCTGGATATATAATCAATAAACAAAAATCAATTGCCTTTGTATATACTCCAAAAAACAATGAAAATAAATAAATCTACTAAGGCAACAAAAATATGGGGTGGTTAACAATAAAGTCACAAATGTTTTGCAAGGGACTTTTAAATGTCACAGTTCCAACAGCCTTGGGTCCAAGCGAAGCATGGCAATGGAGGAGAGAAAAGGTGGAGCCTGGGGCCGTCACCTCAGACACAGTCTTCCGCTGTGGGATTTTCTGGTTCCAGCCTCCAAGATAGAGTCAGAATGTCTTGAGTTAAAGAGAATATTAAGTAGAGCAGCGGTCCCCAACCTTTTTGGCCCCAGGGACCAGTTTCGTGGAAGACAATTTTTCCACGGACCTGGTGGCGGGGGGATATGATCGTTCAGGCGGTAATGCGAGTGACGGAAAGCGGCAGATGAAGCTTCGCTTACTCGCCCACCGCTCACCTCCTGCTGCACAGCCGGTTTTTCTAACAAGCTTCGGACCGGTATGGGGGTTGGAGATCCCTGAAGTAGAGGGTGTAGGAAGCTGCCCAGCAGCGGCTATCCTAAAAGCCGGACCACTTCATCCTGCTTTCCCCTAGTTGCAGCTGGTGGCGTTGACCCAGCAGGGGCATCTCCAATCCCACCTAGACCACTCACCCTCACCAGACGTGCCTGCCGGGCCCAAGGGTAACAAAGGGCTTTGGCGGCCGGCCTGGTATGTTCCAGCCTCAAGCTTCCACACATATTTTTAAGATAAATTTAATTTTGTGAATAGGTAATACATTTGTATTGTTAACCAAACCAAACCAAAAACCTTGGTGATGGGTTACAGATGGGACAAAGAGCTTGGAGCAGGAAGCAGCTTATTTGGAGTGAGCATCACTGGCTGTCTCAGGGCTGCTGTCCCAGCATCCCTTTGCAGTCATCTTCTGCTTCATTCTCTCACTCTTCCCTTTATCCTTTCACTCTGTCTCCTGTACAAACTGTATTCTCTGGCAATCTCCTAGAGGAAGGAAGACCAAAGACAGCGTTTCCTTAAACTGCTCTTCCACCTGAGAAGACAGCCCAGCTCCTCCTGTTCCCTGGGCCTGATGTGACCAAGAGGCAGGTGATGGGTCTAGCTAACCTCCAGGGCAGATGTCTCCTTGTGTTCCTGACCCCAGTTCCACCCTGTGAGCCATTATTGCCGTCCCTACATGGGGGGACAGACAATGGCTGACCATGGGAGCACAACTAGCCTGTCAGGGTTGTCTACACCAGAGATACGGGGGACCCCAGAATGGAGGTAGTTGATCTTCTTTGGTTGCTGGGGTGCAGGTGAGGGAAGCCACCATGAGGGGTGTAGTCCTGGTCTAGGGGCAGATGGGGAGGGGCATTTTGGTCCAACAGCAGCACTGCAAAGGCATGAAGGCAAAGTGTGCTTGGGGCCCACATTTCAGACAGGGTTCAAAGCCTTCCTGGTCAGGAGTGCACTGCCTGGCCTGCACAGACAGAAGAGGACTACTGCACTCACAGTGTTTCCTTTCCACGTGTGCTCCCTCCTGGGGACCTGGGAGGGACTGGGGAGGAGGCCTGTGCGGGTAGCTGAAAGGCCAGGGTCCCAGGATAGGAGAGCCTGAGAGCAGAGATCTGGCAGAAAGCGAGGAGCCTCCCCCCAACCCCCCAGTCACTTGGATCCTGTTTGGGACCCTGGGATCCTGGGCAGAGATGGCAGCTAGTTGTCACCGTGGTCTTGGGACTGAGCCTGGAGCAGGGCTGGGGGCTCTGCTCACCCAGTCTCCTGACCTTGTGTGGCCCAGTGAGTTTCTGAACTATATGCCAACTGCCCATTAAAAGCACCCCAAATTGTCCAGAGCAAGAAGGTGGTATGTTATGATAATAGCCTCAAATTTCTGGAGTGGGCAGTGGCCTTGGGTTGTTGGCCTTGTCATTCCAAGGACAGGGAGAGGGGTTGTTCCTCTGGGTAGTGATGGATTAATGACAAACCTTAGGAGTCTGGGTGTCCTTGCCCTTTAAATCAAGCCCCAACATAGAATTTAGCATTTTCATTCTGATTGGAATTTAGGGCTTATTACTGCCACTAGAACCATCCCAGAGAGTGTGGCTTAAATGTCAAGATATATTTTTCAGGTGCATAAGACACCAAAGATCGCAGCTGTCTGGAAGAGTGAATTTTAATTAGCAAAGGGATCCCATAAAATCTCACCAACCCTGATGAAACAGCCATGCCAGGCTTTGTTCAGCCCCGGTGTTTATTACATACTCAGATGGCTGGTGATAATATCCAAAGGACCTCGGGACTGTGTTAGTGGGAACTGGTTTTAACTTTCAAACCTTATCTGTCAAGTCCCTTATGCCAAATACCTCTGGAGAAAGAAAGAGGGCTGCATAAAGGCACTTTATGAATACCTAATAGTGTAGTGTTGCCCCTAGGGCCTTCCATGCACTGTGCTTCCTTAGCAGTTAATTTATATGGTCTAGAAAGAATTTGTTCTTTGAGGGCTTGGGGAGCCACTCACATTTGGAAAGCAGCCCCGTTACTAGTTCTTACTTCATTTTCCCTCACACCTGCTTTCTCTACTCCCACTCTTTGAGTCCTCAGCACTGCCAGAGAAAGCCAAGGGTATCCCCTTCTTTGATGGCAGCAAAGACTCATCCAGTTCAGTGACAGTCCAGCCAGCCCTGCCCTGGTAGCTGGGTGCTCAGAGATGAGTGGGGATGTCTTATGCTTTGAAGAACTCACAGTCTCCTGATGTGTAAGCAAGCCGACTGTGACACTGAGTGACAAGGTGCCCTGGCTACAGTGTGACTGAGGTAGGCAGTGAACACAGAAGAACACTCAGGAAGGTGTGTGAGTGTGTGTGTTGGGAAGGTGGTGAACTCACTAAGTAAGAGCTGGATTTTACAAGATGAATAAGACTTTACTAAGCAAAAGAGGGGATATTACTACTGACGTTACAGAAATAAAAAGATTATAAAGGAATATTATGAACAGCTATTGGTCAATAAATTAGATAACAGATGAAATGAACAAATTCTAGGAAGACAAAGTGCAAAAACTGACTCAGGAGGAACTCGAAAATCTGAATAGACCTATAGCACATGAGCAGATTGACAACAAAAGCACAGGCAGCAAAAGGAAAAAGAGATAAGTTGTACTTTGTCAAGAACTTTTGTGTTGTGAAGGACACAATCAAACATGTAAAAATATGTGTATATATGATAGGGCCCTGTATTTAAAATATTGAAGAACTCTTACATTTTACTAAGAAAAGACAAATAACCTAATTAAAATGGGCAAATGGGGAATTCCCTGATGGTCCAGTGGTTAGGACTCCATGCTTCCACTGCAAGGGGCACAGGTTTGATCCCTGGTCGGGGAACTAAGATCCCGCATGCTGTGCTGTGTGGCCAGAAAAAAAAAAAGGACAAATGATCAGAATATACATTTCTTCAAAGAAGATACACAAGTGGCTAATAAACAGATAAAAAGATGTTCAACATCATTAGCTATCATGGAAATGAGAGTAGCAGTGACATATATACTCTACCAATGTAAAATAGATAACTAGTGGGAAGCAGCAACATAGCACAGGGAGATCAGCTCGGTGCTTTGTGACCACCTAGAGGGGTGGGATAGGGAGGGTGGGAGGGAGGCTCAAGAGGGAGGGGATATGGGGATATATATATATATATATACATATAGCTGATTCACTTTGTTATACAGCAGAAACTAACACAACATTGTAAAGCAATTATACTCCAATAAAGATCTATTAAAAAAAAACACAATGAGAACCACTTCATACTTGGCTTGGCTAGAATAAAAAGTCATATAACAAGTATTGGTGAGAATGTGGAGAAAATGGAACCCTCATATACTGATGGTGGGGACATAAAACAGTACAGTCATTTGGGAAGACAATATGGCAATTCCTTAAAAGGTGAAACATGGAGTTACAATATGACCCAACAATTCCACTCCTAGGTATATACCCAACAAAAGTAAAAACATGTTCACACAAAAACTTGTAGAGGCCTACCTTGGAGGTATTGTGGGTTCGGTTCCTGACCACCATAATATAGTGAGTCACATGAATGTTTTGGTTTCCCAGAGCATATAAAAGTTATGTTAACACTATAGTCTATTAAGTGTGTAATAGCCTTACAGTAAAAAAATCAATGTATATACCTTAATTGAAAAATACTTTAATGCTAAAAAATGCTAACCATAATCTGAGCCTTCAGTGAGTCATAATCTTTTTGCAATAGTAACGTCAAAGATCACTGATCACAGGTCACCATAACAAACATAATAACGAAACATTTTGAAATATTGAGAGAATTACTAAAATGTGACACAGAGACACAAAGTGAACAAATGCTGTTGGAAAAATGACACCAATAGACTTGCTCAACACAGGGTTGCCATAAACCTTCAATTTGTAAAAATTTCAATATCCTTGAAGGCAGTAAAGTGAAGTACAATAAAATGAGGTATGCCTGTACAGGAATATTCATAGTAGTTTTATTCATAATAGCCCCAAAGCAGAAACAACTCCAAAATCCATCAACTGATGAATGGAACAAAATATGGTATACTCATACAGTAGAATATTATTTGGCAATAAAAAGGAATAAAGTTCTGATATATGTGACAGCATGGATAAACCTTGAAAACATTATGTTATGTGAAAGAAATCAGTCATAAAAGACCAATTATATGATTCCATTTATATGAAACGTTCAGAAGAGGCAAATATACAGAGAGAAAGTAGATTACTGGTTGTTTAGGACTGGAGGGGAAAAGCGGGTGAAGGCTAATGGTTATGGAGGTTTTGGGGAGAGTAATGAAAATGTTCTAAAATTGATTTTGGTGATGGTTCATAACTCTGTGACACACTAAAAACCATTGAATTGTACACTTTAAAAAGGTGAAATTCATGGTATGTTAATTGTATCTCAATAAAATTGTTAATAATGCAAGAATTCACTAGGCAGTAAGAAGAGCATGCTGGGCTGGGGAACGGCATTATAAATGGGTGTGTTTGGGAACTTGGAACATTTGATGTGATGATGGAAGCTGGCAGTGAGTTGGGGGCACTGGTGTAGCAGAAGACGAGAGCAGTGGGCATGGGCTGGTGCACACAGGCTGTGGTGCCTGGATTTTCTTTGAAGGCCATGATGGACCAGTGAAAAACATGAACAGGAGGGTGGCAAGCAGAAGAAAGACTACTCCATAATGAAGAGCGTGTGGCTGAGGCCAGGGCTGAACCGAGGCAGTGGGGAATAGGAGGTGGATTTGAGAGCCAGGTGGAAGGTGCTAATCTTTTCACAGCTTTCTCGATTTTATTTTAATTGGAAAAGATGATAGAAAAACTCAAAATGGAATTTGAAAACAAACCAACAAATGAAAAGCCTCTGAACAGTCCTCCCTACCTTCAATGAATGCTCCTTTTCCTTGGAGAGCTGTGGCTGGGGATCACCGTCAAGCTACTTAACTCTTTTTTTTAAATTGATTTTTAAAATTGAAGTATGGTTGATTTACAATGTTGTGTTAATTTCTGCTGTATGCAAAGTGACTCAGTTATACACATATATACATTATTTTTTATATTCTTTTCCATTATGGTTTATCCCAGAATATTGAATATAGTTCTCTGTGCTATACAGTAGGACCTTGCTGCTTATCCATTCTATATGTAATAGTTTGCAACTACTAACCCCAAACTCCCAGTCCATCCTGCCCTCAACTCCCACCTTTTGTAACCACAAGTCTGTTCTCTATGTCTGTGAGTCTGGTTCTGTTTTGTAGAGAGGTTTATTTGTGCCATATTTTAGATTCCACATATAAGTGTGGTATCATATGGTATTTGTCTTTCTCTTCCAGACTTACTTCACTTAGTATGATAATCTCTGGTTGCATCCATGTTGCTGCAAATGGCATTATTTTATTCTTTTTTATGGCTGAGTAATATTCCATTGTATATGTGTATCATATCTTCTTTATCCATTCATCTGTTGGTAGACATTTACATTGTTTCCACATTTGGCTATTGTGAATAGTGCTGCTATGAATATAAGGGTGCATGTACCTTTTTGAATTATAGTTTTGTCCAGATATATGCCCAGGAGTGGAATTGCTGGATGGTATAGCAATTCTATTTTTAGTTTCCTGAGGAACCTCCATACTGTTTTCCACAGTGGCTGCACCAACTGACATCCCCGCCAACAGTGTAGGAGGGTTCCCTTTTCTCCACACCCTCTCCAGCATTTGTTATTTGTAGACTTTTTAATAATGGCCATTCTAACCAGTGTGAGGTGGTACCCCATTATAGTTTTGATTTGCATTTCTCTAATAATTAACCGTGCTGAGCATCTTTTCATGTGCCTATTGACCATCTGTATGTCTTATTTGGAGAAATGTCTATTTAGGTTCTTCTGCCCATTCTTAGATGGGGTTGTTTGTTTTTTTGTTGTTGAGTTGTATGAGCTGTTTGTATATTTTGGAAATTAAGCCCTTGTTGGTCGCATCATTTGCAAATATTTTTTCCCATTCCATAGGTTGTCTTTTCATTTTGTTGATGGTTTCCTTTGTTGTGCAAAAGCTTGTAAGTTTGATTAGGTCCCATTTGTTTATTTTTGTTTTTATTTTTACTGCCTTGGGAAACTGACCTAAGAAAATATTGATACGATTTATGTCAGAGAATATTTTGCTTATGATCTCTTCTAGGAGTTTTACAGTGTTTTGTCTTTAAGTCTTTAAGCCATTTTGAGTTTATTTTTGTGCATGGTGTGAGGGTGTGTTCTAACTTCATTGATTTACATGCAGCTGTCCAACTTTCTCAGCACCACTTGCTGAACAGACTATCTTTTCCCGTTTTATATTCTTGCCTCCTTTGTCAAAGATTAATTGACCTTAGGTGTGTGGGTTTATTTCTGGGCTTTCTATTCAGTTCCATTGATGTATGTCTGTTTTTGTGCCAATATCATACTGTTTTGATTACTGTAGCTTTGTAGTAATGTCTGAAGTCTGGGGTTATGCCTCTGCTTTGTTCTTTTCCCTCAGGATTGCTTTGGCAATTCTGGGCCTTTTATGGTTCCATGTAAATTTTAGGATTATTTGTTGTAGTTTTGTGAAAAATGTCATGGGTAATTTGATAGGGAACGCTTTAATTCTGTAGATTGCTTTGGGTAGTATGGCCATTTTAATGATATTAAGTCCTCCAATCAAGAGCATGGGATATCTTTCCATTTCTTTGAATCATCTTTAATTTACATTATGAAAATTTTATAGTTCTCAGCATATGTCTTTCACCTCCTTGGTGAGGGTTATTCCTAAGGCTGCTTCTTGAAGCCTCGGTGTCCTTGTTTGCAAAACCTACCTGCCTGAGAGCTGTAGTGAATGTTAAATGTGATAGTATATGTATGTCACTTAGCACTGGTCCTGGCATAAAATGAGGGCCAAATAAAGACCCATTCTTGCCCGCACATGTGGTTACTTCTTGTATATTTGGAAGGATGAGATGGATCTCATTCTGAGTTCTTCTTTCCCTTAATTGGGCATCATGTGTATTTTTTTCATACTGTGTGTTTGTGTGTGTCTGTGTGTGTTTCTGTTTGTTGATATTGAGGAGGAGTTTTTTTTTTTTAAGTGGGAAGATGCACAAAAGAGACTATTTACTTTAAGCTTTTATTTATTTATTTTAAATTAATTAATTAATCCTTATTTTGGTCTCCTTCACTGTCATGGAGAAGAGATGTGAGCTTAAGGTTTTAATATTCATGTGTCTATTATTCTTTATATCTTCTGTAATTTTTGCTTTATGAATATTGATGCTAAGTTATTTGTTATTTAGGTATCATTATCTATGTTGAGAATTGCACCTTTGACCGTAACAAAGGGCCAGTCTTCATATTAATTAATGTTTTTCACCATGAACCTAACCTTTATACTCTTTCTGCTGCATTTCTGATATAAGTTGTTCATACTTTTATGTTTATCTTTCCCAATTATTCTGTTTTAGTTATATCTCTTGTACCTAGAATGGAGTGGGATGTTGCTTTTTGGGACATTTTTGATTGTGTAGTTTTTTTTTTTTAGAATTACAAAAAACTTATTTATTTATTTATTTATGGCTGCGTTGGTCTTTGTTGCTGTGTGTGGGCTTCCTCTAGTTGTGGTGAGTGGAGGTCACTCTTCATTGTGGTGCACGGGCTTCTCATTGCGGTGGCTTCTCTTGTTTCAGAGCATGGGTTCTAAGCACGCAGGCTTCAGTAGTTGTGGCTTGTGGGCTCTAGAGCTCAGGCTCAGTAGTTATGGTTCATGGGCTTAGTTGCTCCACGGCATGTGGAATTTTTCTGGACCAGGGCTTGAACCCGAGTCCCCTGCATTGGCAGGTGGATTCTTAACCACTGCGCCACCAGGGAAGTCCCAATTGTGTATTAATCTATGTACTAGCCCACGTGACAAGTGTGTTTTGTCTTAGTTCTGTCATATAATTTAGTTTTTAAGGCTGTTAAAAAACCGTATATTATCTGTCTTTTTATGTGTATTTCTTCCAATAATTAGAAAGGTATCTATTATTATTACTGTTTTTATTGAGATAAAAGTGACATGTAACATTGTATGAGCTTTAGGTGTACAACATAATGATTTGATATACGTACTACTTAGTCTTTATATCATTTTAAGGCCACATCTGATTCTATTGTGCTGGTGTGTCATCATTGCTTTTTAGTAAATCTTGTGTGGTAGACTGAGATTGTCTCTAATTTTGCAGAGATGCTCTAAGCATCTCTGTGTTTAGTCCTGGTTTTAGTCAGGACTCTTTTGTCGTAAGTGACAAAGATGACTTGAGTAGCTGAGGGATATTGGTCCCTAGGCCTCCTGGGGGAAGGGCCTTGCCCAGGAGCCCCATGTGCACCAGTGCACAGATTTCATCATGCCCTTGCCAACATCCAGAGCTACCAGTTAACTTTCCTATTCTTTGCTAATTTAATGGGTGAAAATGAAACTTCAATGTTGCTTTAATTTTAATAGCAAGGGGTGAAGATGTCTATGGATTTGTTTGGTGTGGGCTCTTTCTCTCCTGTGGTGGGACTGTGTTTATTCCTTAGCTACTGCCCATGGGGCTGCTTTCAGACTGTGCCGGAGAATTGGGGCACAGGGCCTGGCCTCCACGTGGTCTTCCCATTTCTCAAGAATATACAGAGCATGTCTCCAACTGTGTAGCAAAGGCCAGTGTGTTCTGTTCCCACCACGGGGCCGGCTTTTTTCTGTGGGCTGCCTGAGAGGGGCCAAGGAGGTGATAAGTGAAAATCCATCACAACTTTTGGAACCAACTCAAAGGACACACTCGCTGCAGGAACACCGGCAGGACTCAGCCAAGCTCAGAGATGTTGTCAGGAGAATGATTCCCTTTCAGCAGATGCAGTCCTTGTGTGGGGAGGTCTTTGGAGGATAGCTTACAAAAAGCCTAAAAACTGTCTGAACGGTATTTGTGTAGGAAGGAGAAGGGAATTTGGCCTTTGCTTGAATCCAGTGTCCTTTGTGTTCTTCTTTTGTGGGGTGTCTGTGCAGCAGCTTCACCCTCAATTATTTATTTTCCTCTTTTGGACAGAGCTGTGAGCAAAACATGACAAGTGGTGCTTGGTGTGGCAGGAGTATAAGTCAGTAGTGGGACCTTGGTTTACACAGTATCTTATACAGTGTCATCTATGTCTTATACATTGGTTTACTTGAATAACAACCTTTAGATTTCAGGAATTCCTGAGTGTGCTTCAGTTTTCTAAAATCTTTGAATGGAAAATGGTTTATATAGAAAATTTTATCTGATTAGTAATATTTTTCCTTATTAGAATGTTGGATTTCATCTCTGAGAATCCTTCTAAGTGTAACTGCAGGCACATGCCCTGGGTCTCAGGTATGTTTGGGTGTCGGGATCCCTTTGCAAGAGTAGCAAAGAGGTTTGGTGTGAAAAATAAATCCTCATCCAAAAATGAAAGTTCCTCTGCTCTGATTTCTCTCATAAGTTGGATCTTATTTGCTTTCTATTTTTCAGAAATTCCTCAAAGCATGTGGTCCATCAAGAGCATCATTTTTATTTCCCCATATTGTTGGGGGGACTTATTCATTTGAAAATGCTGTTTTCTCCTGCTATTTCTTAGCTATTTTGGAAGTAGGGGATATGATATGAATATGGCTCACCATCTTGAATTGGCCATCTCTGTTTGACTCATTTACTTTAAATATTTGATGCATGAGAACTTTATTTTAGTGAAAGGAGTATGGTTGTGACCTGGCATTAAATTTTTAGTATTATTTTTAACTGATTAAATTTCCAGTTGTCTTAATGCCTTTTATTGAATGAGCTATGTTTGCCCTCTGATTCAATGGTTCTCCTCTAACACATATCAAATCCCTTGTACTTATACTATTTCTGAACTCCCTTGTCTGCCCCGATTTCTCCTTCTTGGCAGTGGTGCCGGGTGGGTTTATCATATCCAGGAGAGAGTGCTAGTCCTGCTTTGTTACTTTTGGTTTCCAGAAATTTCCTGGATATAACTTTATTTTCCTTCTGATAGATTGGCTTTGATTGATTGATTTATTTAAATGCCAACATTTTATTTATTTATTTTTTAATATTTATTTATTTATTTGATTGCACCAGGTCTTAGTTGCAGCAGGTGGGCTCCTTAGTTGTAGGATATGAACTCTCAGTTACAGCATGCATGTGAGATCTAGTTCCCTGACCAGGGATTGAACCCAGGCCCCCTGCACTGGAAGCATGGAGTCTTATCCACTATGCTGCCAAGAAAGTCCCAAGATTGGCTTTTAAATCTCTTCCTTTTCCAAAAAAAAAAAAAGGGAAGAAAAAAATAGAACAAGGTATTATCCTAAACCAGAAAGAAAGGAAGGAAGGAAGGAAGGAAGGAAGGAAGGAAGGAAATGTCAAACCAAACCAAACTTCAAACCCAACCAAATCCTGTTAGGATTTTGTTTAGGATTGAATTAAGCTTATAGTTAATATGGGAGAGAATTGAGATCTGTATTAGTTTTCTAGACTTCAATGACAAATTGCCACAAACTACATGGCTTAGAACAACAGAAATTTAATCTCTCACAGTTCTGGAGGCCAGAGGTTTGAAATAAAGTTGTCATCAGGCCCTGCTCTTTCTGAAGTATCTAGAAGAGAATGTGGTCCATGCTTTCCTCTTAGTGTCTGGTGGTTACTGGCAGTTCTTGGCATTTATTGACTTGTAGACATGATTCCAATCTCTGTCTCTGTCATCACGTGGTGCTCTCCCTGTGTGTCTCTTGCCGTTTTCTTATGACACCAGTTGTTTTAGATTAAAGACACACCCTACTCCAGTATGACCTCATATTAACTAATTACATCTTCAATGACCCTATTTACTAATAAAGTCACACTCTGAGGATTCAGGAAGAACATGAATTTTGGGAGGACACTCAAACCCTGTAGAACATCTTTAAAATTTGTATCAGTATTATATTCAAGAGCAAGGTATGTCTATTTATTCAGGTCCTCCTTTACATAATTTAATATTTTTTTCATACAGTTCATTCCTAGTTGAAAATTTTTTTGTCCTTTTTGTGAATGATATAGTTTCTTCTGTTACACAATCTAGTTGGTATTGTTCTATGGGAAATCAATCTTGTTTTGGATATAGATTTTATAACTCAGTGAATTATCTTCTTCTTCTTCTTCTTCTTCTTCTTATTATTATTATTTGTGGTACACGGGCCTCTCACTGTTGTGGCCTCTCCCGTTGCAGAGCACAGGCTCCGGACACGCAGGCTCAGCGGCCATGGCTCACGGGCCCAGCCGCTCCACGGCATGTGGGATCTTCCCGGACGGGGGCACGAACCCGCGTCCCCTGCATCGGCAGGCGGACTCTCAACCACTGTGCCACCAGGGAAGCCCTATCTTATTATTTTTAGTAACTTTCAGTGAGTTCTCTTGAGTTTTTCAGGTTTGTAATTGTATCATCTACAAATAATGATACTATTGCCAACTCTTTATGAATGTTTAAACTTTGTATTTTGTTCTCACATCTAATTGTGAGATTACAGACTTTGGCTAAAGTGGTATTTTGAGGTCTTCAACTTCTAGAGTTACTTCTCATCTGGATGGAGTCTGGGGTGGTGAGAAGACAGCTCAGGTTTTCTGGGTAAGGCAGGCCACTCCTCAGACCAAACACTGTCAGCATTAGAATCCGCCAGGGCATCTGGGAGCTACTCCCGCACCCCTGGCAGGCAAGTACCAGGGGTGGACAGCTGCTTATGCCTGCCCTGAATGTGACCCCTACCTTTGTAGGGTAGTAGACCTCACTCCTCCCCCATCCAAGTCCATGGTTTAGGCTGACTCCAGTAATCTAGGTATGGCCAGTCACTGTATTCCATTCCCTGGGAATGGCAATTCACTTGGGGCAGGGGTGGGGGGTTGCACTCGACTCAAGCAAGGGCTGGGCAAGCTAATTTTGGGCTCTTATTTATGAGAAAGTCTCTGCCTTGTGGACCTGAGATGGGGAAGGAGTTGCCCTGAAACTACTAGGGCTACACATGAAGGACAGCCTGCCTGAGGCTCAAACTAGCAAAAATGACACCAAGTTATAACAGCATCATTTACTTATCTGGATGCAGCCACACCTGCAACTAGTTACTCTTAGATTTTTAAGGTACATGAGCCAATAAAGACCTTTTCAGTTATGTCATCTTGAGTTAAGTTTTCCACTTTCATCTGGAACACTTGAAAGATATTCACCCTATTAATCTCTTGTCTTAAGCTTGGGTGGTTAAACCCAGGGCTGTACTCACCTGCTGTTCAAAAACAGTGTGGTCATGAGACATTTTGTATTTACTCACTCAAATAATATGTGTTGAGCACCTACTATGCACAAGTGCTGTTCAAGCCCTCTGAATACATCAGAGATCAAAACAGAAAATGATTCCTACCTTCATGGAGCTCACTTTTTAGTGGGTAAAGTGGGTAATAAGCACTAAAAATTAATGAATAACTTATCTAAGATGCTAGAATATGATCAGTGCTGTGGAAAGGCAAAGAAGGATAAAGTAAGGGGGATGAAGAGGTGGTTTTCGGCATTAAAAAGGGTGGTCAGATTAGGCCTCATTGAGAAGGTACTTTTTGGGCAACGGTAGGTGGGGCATGAGGTCTGTTGCTGGAACACCCCCCACCCCCTGAACTTGGGGCAGGGAGGAGGTGGTAGAGATGGAGAAGCAGGTGGGTTTGCTGTGGATAATTAGGAGCTAGAGCTGGCAGGACTGTGTGATGAGCAGGACACCAGGGAGGAGGGCAAGGGAGGTTTGGGATGACTCCTAGGTCTGGACCATTTGTCAGATGGGCCTGGATAGAGCAGGGAACTCCTGTCCTCAGGCAAGAGCTGAGTGTGTTGAATTGCAGTGTCCTGGAGACACCTAGGAGATCTGGACAGGCCCTGCCTCCCATGGGGCTGGTCTCATGGACTGGGCCCTTGTGTCCTTTCCATTATGTCTGGCTGCTGGCTGCATGTGGTCAGCATCCCTCTATATGCATGGTTGCTCGAGCTGGAAAGTGGGCTGAACTGTTGTGGGCCTGGTCTCAGGCCTGTCAGCTCCTGGTCCCCTCCCACTCTCCCTGCCCACTCCTGCGTTCAGCTGCAGGCCAGGCTCAGCTGCTACCCTTGTGTCTGGCCTTGGACGGGGACCTGGAGTCTGTTTCCCTCTTGGGCGGCTTGGGCAGGCAAATCCAGAGCACCTGCACTGAGAGTGCCAGGACAGTGCCAGGGGTCTCCCAGGACTCCTTTCCCTCTCCTCTCTCCTCCCTCAGCCAGCACCCACGAAGTCCACACACTCCTGTTCATGTTTGTTGTTCACATTTCTCTGATGGATTTATTTGCCCTCATTTGCATAAGAAATACCACACTCCCCAACTTAATGAGCAGGCCCATCTGGCAGCGCAGGCCTCCTCTCGGCTGAGAGCTGTGCGGCCATGAGCTGTTATAATTAGGCTGTTCTCTTTCAGGATTGAGGAAGGACTGTCCGAGCGAGCAGGTTCTTGACACAGCCCCTAAACCAGGGCTCTCCGCAGCGGGCCAGAGCCGGCTCCCTGGGCTGCTGGCTGTCTCGCCCATACGCCCATCTGTTTGTGCCGTCTGGGTTGGCCCTGCTTCTCCCAAACTGTCCTTGGCTGGGCCAGGGCTTGGACACCATCAAAGTAGGCATTTCATAGTAATATTGCAGAATCAAGCTGGTAGCAACCTCATGGCCACTTGGTTGAGCTAGTCCCAGGATGGAAGCACTGGAATCCTATAATATGCTGTCTTGGAAGGGATGCTCTGGAAATTCAGCTCTGGGCAGTGCTTAACTGAGCTATGTCAGAGGTGACACTCCAGAGATTGTGCCCTAATCTCTCAGATGTCACTCTGATGACCTCCATACTAACCCCTCACCCACCCATGGCTTCCATCCACAATGGTTACTGCCATTCCTCTGTGCCAAGCAGGCTCCATGCTGGCCTCAGAAGAGGTGAGAGACTCCAGCCTCATGGGGGTGGGAGCTTTAGGACACAGGCACCCCCATGTGAAGATGTACTGATAGAATAGGATGAGGGTTGAGGGAGCCCGGCCAGAAGAACGTCTGTGTCTGACTTGAGTGGGTCATGCCTGGTCCAGCATTGGGGGATGTACCCCCGGTCTTCCTGCCTGAGTGCAGAGTGCTAAGCCACCCTTCTCTGCCTCAGGCTGCCTTAAAGCTTGGCTTCATCATGGCTATCCTGGCTCCACTCCTGCCCCCTGCTCACTCCAGGAGTCCTGTGTGCTTAGTGAGCACTTCTTGCCTTATTTCTAGTAATGAGATAAAAATTCATGCTGCTAAATGAGCAATTTCCAAGAAGGGGTGATGGAACCCCCAAGTATCCTAGGAGGGTGGGACAGGGGAGAACAGTGGTTGGAGAAGGTGGCAGTGGGTGGCATGCTGCAGTTCACTTTCCCTCCTTTTTGCCTACAGGGAGACTCAGGAGAAATAGTAAGTCAAAGGGAGAATTTGCTAAGTTCTAAGCTGGCAGCTGGAGAGAGACTGAAGGGTTCTTGTGAGTGCGCCAAGCTGCCTGAAGGCTAGAAGGGGATGGAACTGTGCCTGGACCCCTGAGACTGAAATCTGGGCTTGAAGAGGAGGATTCTGATGCTGGAAAGAGCACGAGGGGCCTGAGTGGTGACCGGTGAGAGTTAGTAAGTTCCTTAGTCTTTGTGTTTCTTCCAACTGAATTCTATATTTGTATTTTTAGGCAATTGAGGTATCATGGCAAAGTGCATGAAGTATACTCACATCATGACCAAGCAGGACCCTATAGGGCCTTCCTGGGACAGATTCACCCCACCCTCCAAACTCCGCCTGCCTCATGTTTGTAGAAAAACTTTAGTCTCCTAGACCTTCCAAAGAATAAATTTAATCAGAGAAGTGAGAACATGCAGAAACAAAGGAAAACAGTCAAGCAAGACAAAATAATTTTAGTTTAGCCATTAAACAAAGTCAAGGACTTTTAGTTCCTCCTCAAGAGCTATAGATAATATTCTGAGCCATATCCTTTGAGCTGTTTTGCAGATACTGAAACCCCCACCATGTGGAAGAAGTTAACTGTATGCTGCTCACAAGCACCTAGACCCCAGAATGGTTGGAACTGGACGGTTGATGAGGTTGACTCCCAATTACCTCACCACCAACCAAGCAGAAGAATGTCCATGAGCTGACCACACACCCCACAACACTCTCCCTCACCCTGCCTTTAAAGAAGCCATCAGGGTGTTCAGGTCTTTTGAGCATTAGCCACCTGGGCTCCTTGTTGGTGCCTGCAGTATATGCTGCACTTTCCTTCACCACAACCCTGTATCAATAGATTGACTTTCCTGCACATGGGCAAGCCAATCCAAGTTTTGTTCAGTAACAATATTAAGCAGATCTTTACGGTGAATATTTCTACATGTATAGAGAGGCTTAACAGCACTCTGTAAGGCTCCTATACTAATGACATTTTTTACTTTCAGTATTTTCTCATGCTTTGACACCTTCTGATGCTTTGCTGGCTGGAGTGATACTGCCCCTTCCAACCTAGAGGCAGCAAACTACTTGCCTATAAGAGTGTCTTTTATATGCAAACCAACCAAGCCAAACTGCTTCCTTTATCTAACTCACAGGATAAGCCAATATCCCCCTGCCCTAACTCACCCCCGGGACAGGTACCAGACAGCTAGAGACCATCCCCATAGTCCAGAGCTTGCCAAAATTATTCAAACTATCCAATCCTAAACTTGCCTACTTGCCTCTCCCACTTCTTCCCTGGGAACCACCATATGAGCACTGGCCATGCTTTCCTCTGGCTCCTTCTGCCTCCTGACCAACCTGGTGCTTCCCCAAGTGGCCCTGCATGGCCTGGCATGCCCTCTTCTCTTGAGAACTGTAAGTAGTAAACTTTTCTTTCAGAGGCAGTTGTCTCTCTGTCTGTCACCTTAGCATATCTGATTAAAAACAAAATTCCATTTCAAGGCAGCCCCCATCATGTCCCTTCCTAGTCTATATACTCCTCCATCCCAAGATGTACCACTGTTGTGATTTCTATCATCACAGAGTTTTACCTGTTCTTGTCCTTTATATAAATAAAGTCATTCAGTGTATTCTCTTTTGTGTCTGGCTTCTTTCACTTGGCATAATAATATTCATCCATGTTACTGAGAATATTCCTTTCTCTCTCTCTCTCTCTCTCATAGTATTCCATTATATACATAGGCCACAATTTACTCATTTCTTTGTTGATGGGTATTTGAGTTTTTGACTGTTTCACTCCCTCTCTATACCTATTTCTCATAGAATTTCACATTTCATAGTTATTAGACTCTTTGTCAACTATGAAGTAAATTGCAAGTATCTTACAAGTTGCAACACTGTGTGTTTTGTATTCTGTCTCTTAGAGCCCGGTGCCTAGTAACAGCTGTTCTACATCCATTTAGCAAATAGTTCTTGAGAAACTACCATGTGCCAAGGTGTTGTCCTAGGTGCTGGACTACCTCCCACAGGGGGCTGCATTCTAGTGGCGATGGTGGTAGTGGGAAGAACAGGTAGCAAATAAGCAAGAAAATAGATCATATAATTTCAAGAAATGGTATATATTAAGGAGAAACTAAAGCAGGTTGAAGGTATTCAATGTATGTGTGGCAGTGATTATTACAGGCCAGGAAGTCAGGGCAGTGCTCTCTGACAAAGTGCTTTTTAAATCAGATACCTGAATGCAGTGGGGGAGGAAACCCTGTGGGAGAAGAGCATTCTAGACAGAAGGGAATAGCATGTGAAAAGGCCCTGAGGCAGAGACATACTCTCTTAAGGTGCAGCAAGAAACTGAGAAGGGCTGGAGAAATAGACATGAGGGAGAGAGTGGTAGGAGTGTGATCATATGGCCCTGGACCTGACAGATTGACAGACACACTAAAAGTTATTCAGACTTGACTATGTGGAATACATTCTATTGAAAAAGATCTAAGGTTGTCTATTCAAAGAAAACAACTGCTAGTATTTGTGGCTGAAGAGAAAATTTAAACTTTCAGGTGAAAACTAGAAATTTGGGGAACATGTGCCTACCACTGTGAGTTTAACAGCTTCTCAATAGAAAACTTTTCTGATGAGATTGGCATAATATGATGATTTAATGAATGTGATTTTTGATATTGCTTAAAGCAACGTGTCAACATTTGGAAGCTCTGTATGATTTAGAGAACCAGTGTTTTCCAAATGGCCATGCATCATGTTTCTGTTGAGAAGACAGTCCTCCACTGGGACTTTCTCCCACTCCCACAGGTCTCACCGGGTGTGCCAAGAATGCAAGTCCTGACAATCTCTTTTT
The DNA here is from genome assembly GCF_964165515.1 of Mesoplodon bidens. Classification (NCBI taxonomy): domain Eukaryota; kingdom Metazoa; phylum Chordata; class Mammalia; order Artiodactyla; family Ziphiidae; genus Mesoplodon; species Mesoplodon bidens. The sequence goes on along the minus strand of NC_138160.1, from coordinate 173,848,158 downwards.
TCAAGCTGTTTCTCGGAATTGTTTGTAGTGAGCTGCCTTGAAGGATGAGGCACTGTCTCCCTTTAGGTCAAAGAGCAGGCTTGCTTGCTGTGTGCTATAAAAGACATTGGTTCCCAAGCTAAGGTCTGTCACTTGCAACACAAACCCACCGCTAGTGTAGCATCTATCTGGGCTGCTCTACATCACCTCTGTGGGACTTGAGGGGCGAAGAGAAGTGTTGTAAACAGGCTGATGCTTACAGTGCTTGCTGTGGAAGCATGCTGTGAGTAATAAAGTCCTTTGTCTCTGACAAAGGAATCTCACGTCTTTTGCCAGCATTTATGAAACAGCAACAAGCTGATTTAGTACATTATAAGTAGGATAAAATCAATCGCAGTCCTGACAGTTACAAAATCATGCATGGGCAAAGGACCCATTCAAAGTACAAGACGGAAAAGTGAATTTTAATGGAACAGAGTACAAAACAAAGCTTACTGCTGAGGTTTCAAAGTTCACACTGCAACCAGCAGGGCTGGTGGTAGGTGGAAGGAATGAAGCACAGGCACCTCACACCCTTGAGAATGAGTGCCTCCTTGAGTTTGTACCCTGAGTGCCTCACTCACCCTTGTTCTGGCCCTGGCATCTAATCTTTAAGAAACAGCTTCTTTAAAAAAATTTTTTTGAGGAACCTCCATACTGTCTTCACATATATATGTGGAATCTAAAAAAAAAAAAACAAACAAAAAAATTAAAGAGAAACAGACTCACAGATACAGAGGACAAACTATCGGTTACCAGTGGGGAGAGGGCTGGGAGGAGGGGTAAAATAGGTCAAGGGGGTTAAGAGGTACAAAGTACTATATATAAAGTAAATACAGAGAAAACCATAATTCAAAAAAACACATGCACCTCAATGTTCATAGCAGCACTATTTACAATAGCCAGGACATGGAAGCAACCTAAATGCCCATTGACAGAGGAATGGATAAAGACTATGTACATATATACAATGGAATATTACTCAGCCATAAAAATAAATGAAATTGGGTCTCGTGTAGAGACGTGGATGGACCTAGAGAGTGTCATGCAGAGTGAAGTAAGTCAGAAAGAGAAAAGCAAATATCATGTGGAATTCAGAAAAATGCTGTAGATGATCTTATTTGCAAAGCAGAAATAGAGACACAGATGTAGAGAACAAATGTATGGATATCAAGGGGGAAAGGGGTGGGGTGGGAGGAATTGGGAGACTGGGATTCACATATATACATTATTGGTACTATGTATAAAATAGACAACAGATGGGAACATACTGTATAGCACAGAGAACTCTACCCGATGCACTGTGGTAACCTAAATGGGAGGGAAGTCCTAAAGGGAGGGGATATCTGTATGTGTATGGCTGATTCATTTTGTGCAGTGGAGGCTAACACGACATTGTAAAGCATACTCCAATAAAAATTAATTAAAAAAATAAAACAAGTTACAAGGATGTAATGTACAACACAGGGAATACAGTCAATATTTTGTAATAACTTAGGAGTATAATCTATAAAAATATCGAATTACTATGTTGTACACCTGAAACTAATATAATATTATAAGTCAACTATACTTCAGTAAAAAAAAAAAAGAATGAAACTGCTTCTTGTAGAGTTCTGGTGTAGAATCAAGTAAGAATATCCGTAATTCTCTGAAAAAGCTATTAAAATACTCCTCTTTTCTAGTTGCAGCTCTGTGGGAGTCCTGAGCTTCTTCTTATGCTCTAACCAAACACCACATCATAACAAACTGAAGCAGTAACAAAGATGAGAACCCAGCTGCCTCTCTTAATCCAGGCAGTAAAGAGATTTGCAAAACTACTAAACAATGGCATACTTTGAGCTACATTTTCCCGTTTGTCTCAGAAAATATAGCTAGTCTTTACTAAAAAATGTGTTATTTATAAAACCATGCAATGGGCTTATTATTGTTATTTTTAAACCGAGTTAAGCAATGAATGTTTTTAAAATGTCTCAGTTTAAAATTTTAATGGGGTAAACATTGATGGGTATAACTCACACAAAACAAAAATTCTTTGGGGTTCTCAATAATTTTTAAGTGTACAGGTGTCTTGAGACCAAAAAGTTTGAGAACTGCTGGTCTAAATGTTTAAACGTTATGAATCAAGCTAATGAATTGGTAAATAAAATATGTTGTTGTTCCAGCCTTGAAAAATAAATCTTTAAAATGGCCTGGAAAGCCAGATTTAAATTGAGAAATATTTTTTTATAAGTTAATTTTATTTCCTTTTTTTAAAAAAATAACTTTATTTATTTATTTTTGGCTGCGTTGGGTCTTTGTTGCTGCCCGCGGGCTTTCTCTACTTGTGACTAGTGGGGGTTACTCTTCCTTGCAGTGTGTGGGCTTCTCATTGCAGTGGCTTCTCTTGTTGTGGAGCACGGGCTCTAGGTGTGCCGGCTTCAGTAGTTGTGGCACGCAGGCTCAGTAGTTGTGGCTCACGGGCTCTTGAGCTCAGGCTCAGTAGTTGTGGCACATGGGCTTAGTTGCTCTGCAGCATGCGGGATCTGCCCAGACCAGGGGTTGAACTCATGTCCCTTGCATTGGCAGGCGGATTCTTAAACACTGCACCACCAGGGAAGTCCCCTGATTTTATTTCTTACTCAAAAAAAATTTTTTTTGGCCACGCCACATGGCTTGCGGGATCTTAGCTCCCCAACCAGGGATTGAACCCCTGTCCCTTGCAGTGGAAGTGCGCAGTCCTAACCACTGGACTGCTGGGAATTCCCCAAATTGAGAGTTGTTGAACATATCAGAGTTCTATGCTGGAGCGTGGTGGAGAGGGGAGCCGTGGCCTGGCATCACCCTCTCTCCTCACCCCAGGTTCCAGGCACCTCTGAAAACAGAGGCTTTTTGGTCACCCTCTAGGACAGATCCATGCAAGAGGCCTGCACAGGTCCTGAAAGTGAGCTTGGGCTTTGGGGTCAGGACCTGTGGAGTCTGGGAGACCCAGAGCACAGTCTGGAGGGTAAGGGAGTGGGCTTGGTTGGACATCTCCCCTTGACCCCGTAGATACCTCGTCCCATGAAAAAGGACATGGCTAGAAGTTAAGTCTGAGAGGAAAGTGCAGGGTAGGTTCTAACAGGAGTCCTGCTCCCTAGGAGCTGTCTTGGTACTTAGCACCCAGTATAAAGCCTTGCTGACTGATTGGAAGATTCCAGGGCAGCACTGGAGCCTGTGTTCTCTGTATCTGCCAGCAAGGCCCTTCTTGATGCTGGGCTGGTCACTTCACTTCTCCTGGTCTCCACTTCCTTGTGTTAAGACTTGGAGGGTTGTTAGGAGTGTCCCCAAGTGCTCTCTTGGGGGTCACTTTCATTCCAAGAGTCTATGATTTCTGAATTGTTGTTGAGACCCTGATAACCTATACGCTGCATGGATTTAGCTGGTTGATTAGAGAAAAAGTGTTTTTTCTTTTTTTTGGAAAAAAATGAATAGAAATATTTATGAAGGCTTCTTTCTTAAATTACACTGCTATCTATTTAGCACAGGAGCCAAGTGAGATAGGCTCATACTGAACCGGAAAATAAGACTATTTCTCTCGTACATGTTTTTAGTTAGTTACATTTTCAAAGTACATTTTAAAGGATACAATCATCTTTCAGAAAATAGCTTGGAAGTGTAATCTGGTGGGGGGGATGGCCATTACAAAATCACTCCTACTGATTTTTTCAGATTTTCATACAAATGCTACATGGTACAGTTAGAGTCTGAGGGCAATGTCTGGACACAGTCTGTTACAGTTAAGAAATACTTTGTGAAGCCTGTTTTGTGGAATTCACCATAGGCAAAAACAAAGAAATAAAATGTACAGACCTACCTTCAAAAAGCTTACTTTCTGCTAAGAGAAATCCATCTATTTATCCATCTGTCCATCCATCCATCCATTCGTCCATTTCTCAATAGTCCCATTTGTTCATACATCTACCTATCCTGCCCATCTATCTATCCATCTACCTATCACCTACTCATTCACTACTCATCCATCCATTCATCTATTTACTTATCTATCATCTTTCTATCAATCTATCTATCCGTCTATCCCAACTGTCCAACTACCCATCAATTCATCTATTTATTCCATCCATCCATCCATCCATTTATCCACCCAACAGATATTTGGATCCTCTATCTGAGAGGAGCCAAACCTCATATAGGTCATGTTGTTGGGTGATTAGAAAACACCTCTGGGTTTCTAGGAACTGGCTCTGCCCTGGCCCCCTTCATTAAGTTTAGTGAAGGAAGTCACTGTAGCCTGACACAGTAGAGGCAGATGTGTCTGCTCCCTTAGCCAAAGGAACAATGTGGTTATTAGTTCAACAGGTAAATATGTCAATAGAAAAAAAAGTCAGAGTCATGTGACTAGGAGCAATATTAATTTCTCATATAGACCTGATAATGGAGAATGAATCTTCACTCTGTAACAAGGCTTGACCTTGGACATTTTGGAAGTGAGCAATCTGCATCCCAGAGGGGAAGACCCTGTGACTCCCACCCTTTCTCCGCCAGCAGGTCCAGAACTACCACAACCCGAGTCAGCAGACCATGAAGCAAACATCTCAGCAGGCTGGGAATGCCCAAGTGTCCCTGATCTTGGGTCTCTGCCACTCATGGGAGGGGCAGGGTCAAAAGTAAGGAAGTGGGGTACACAGATGGGCCAAGCTTGAGACACAGTCCACACTTGGGGCAGGAGAGGTGGTAGATTGCCCCCTCCCCCTCAACTCAAAGGTCTGAGCAGAATCCCAGTGGAATGGTGGAGTGACCATCCCGAGGAAAGGGACGTTGGGAGAGGGCAGCACACGTTCACTCCCTGGTCACCTATGGGCAGGGGGTCTACCAGCAGGACCCCCATCCGGGACCTGCCCCTGCATCCACATTTGAATACCTACCTCCCAACTGCTAACGAGTGGGCACAGCTTGTTCTGCATGTTGCGGTGTGTTTTTGCACCAGCTGTCGCCTCCCCACATAGGTCACATCCCAGAGGCCTGGCTCTCCCCATTCTGCTGGGTCACCTCATGCAGCTGGAGAGAAGCCACGACTTGTTCCTGCTGTCTCTGAGGACGAGGGGCCTGTCAAACCCTCCATCTGCTCATCCCCACAATGCCATGGCCTCAGGAGGGCGACGTGACGGGTAGGTGGCAGAGTGCTGGCATAGTTCTAGACTGGGGCCTTGCGCCTGCTGTCCCAGGCTGGTTAGTATTTACTGAGTAAAAGTCATTGCCCTGGAGACGCAGGGTTTTTTGACACTGAGAGATGAACGCTCTCTGGTCTGTGGGTCTTCAGAGAAAGCCTCCTGTGTTTCTGGGCAGAGTCTCAGGGAGAAGATGTCTGCCAGAGGCTGGCAAAGCAGGGGGTATGGTGGGTGGCTGGAGGTGGCCTGGGCACAGGAGGCAGGTGGGCACTGCATTTGTGCTCTGAACAACCTGGGGTCTGGGATGCTGCCTGCGGGTTTGCCCTGAGTGACTAGTCCTGGGTTCAGGACCTGCCTTCCTCTAATTTTCCTTGCATCTGGGCCCAGCTCTGCCCTGGTCCCTTCAAGGATTTCTGTGTCGGGCTCAGCCCTAGGTCCTGGGAGGGAGGGTCTAGCGACACCCTAGTCCCATACCTGGGGTCTCTGAAATCAGGATTGCTTTTGACCTGGGTGGTTGGGCCTTGCCCTGGGTCCCCCAGGCCCTCCACACTTTCGGGTGCCTTTCCTGAAATTGTCTAAGTGCCTTGGACCAGCTGGCAGATGTGACCAGGAGGTGCTCTCCAAGCCTGAACAGGACCTGTGTGGGCCTTAAGCCCTATTTTTCTCCCTTGGGCACTGTCTAGCCCTGTACCCAAAGTGTGGATTTGACCATATGCCTCAAGGGCTCCGGGACTCAGGCTGATGGTACTTCTGCAGGCCCTATGGCTGGGCCCTGGTTCTAGGAAGGTGGCCTAGTAAGTAAATGCTCCCTACTGGCTGGTGTGATCTTCCTTTTGTGCAGTCAGGTGAGGTTGGGCTGCCAGAATGATGCTGACATGCTGATTTTGGGTGACTCAAATAGTTTATGTAGACAGAGCCCCCACAAAAGGTATTTTCCCAAGGGCCTGCACACCCTCATCTGCAGCAACTCACAAGCTGTCTGCATGGTACCAGTAAAGGCCTAAGCACCCCACCATCTTCCCCCATACTCGACCCCTCTTTCCAACACAACCCCTGGGCAGACTGTCAACTGCTCGTCCAATGGCTTTTTCTCCATCCCCAACTTATCTTTTGCAGCCATCACCCTGACTTTGATCAGAAAAGTTCTGGTGGGTGCCAGGCAGTCTTCACTCCCCTTGGCCACTCTCTGCTCCACCCTTCTCTGTGCCTGGCGTTGAGGGACTGTAGGAATGGTCCATGTCCCCATCTGTCTGTGTCTCATGGGTGTCTGCACCTGCCACCTCCCTGGGCAGCTGCTGGGTCTGGGCATCCCCTGTTGCCATGGCCAGCCTGCCCCAGACATCGGATGCCTGAGAGGACAGGTTCGATGTGTGCAGGGGCCACAGAGTGGAAACTTTACCTGGGTGCCAGATGCTTCCTTCCAGACAGCAGATAAATGTCGATCTTAAATTCCAGAATAAAAGCATCCACTTATCTGGAAAATGTCAGAAAGAAGAATGGCTGCCCTTTGCCGAGCTGAGCCCTGCAGGGTTCGGGAGGGAACTAAGGAGGGCGAGATGCATGCCAGGTTGGCTCAGGGGAGTCCACTTGCTCACTCTGGGAGGAAAGGACAGCAGTGGCCTCCCCCACAGGCTGGTCCTGAGGCCTGGGATCACTGGGCCTGAGCAGCAGGGAAGGCGGCAGTGTGGCGGGAAGAGGGAGTGGGTGTGCCAGATCTGGCTGAAGACTTGTTCTGATTGATGTCACCCACAGTGATGAACTGCTAACTTGACATCAAAGCCTGGGTGCTTGGCATCTCTGAAGAGGGCTGCCCTGGGCTGACATCCTGCTGGCTCATCGGCAGGAGCTGGGGGGAGCCGCTCCTTGTGGGGGCCTGGTATTCTCCAGCTGCTGTCTCCCGGCCTGCTGGCCTGCCTGGCCCCAGTGGGCATCCCGGCTGGGGGCCCAGTACTCCGCTGTGAGCCCTCCACCAGGCCAGGTGGGCTCCAGGTTGGTTCACACCATTCCCACCTCTGCTCCTTTCTCTAGGGATGGCTCCCTTTCTGGAGCTTTTGTCTTTTCCTTTCCACCCTGGTTCTCACCATTTAACACAGCTCTGCTTGATTCCGAGGCTACGGGAGTTCTTTCTTGCCTTGCTGCGAGCTCCCCACAGTATCTCTTTGTCTATGGATCTTGTTCCAGAGTCAGATTGTGCTGGAAGCCCCACCCCTTCCAGGGTCTATCCCACATCTCAGCAGAGTCAGGAAAACCTACAATGCCGAGCAGGCCTCTTCCTGCCCAGTGTCCTTCCCCAGGCAATGCATACAACAGCACATGCTCCGTTACCAGCACTGAAGGCCCAGGAACATCTTCCTCACAGCCTTCCTAGTGTGACTGGTGGTGGATGCTGGACAGCCCTAGACTAAATTCTGTGAGGGCTGGGCCTGCATGCTCTGTAACCCCAGTGCCTGGAAGAGTGCCCAGGGTAGCCAGGTGCCCAGGAAATATTTGTGGGAGGAACTGCTACAGAAACACTGCATTAGTCTGCTCGGGCTGGGTTGCTTAGGCAACAGAAAGTTATTTTCTTCCAGTTCTGGAGGCTGGAAGTCCAAGATCAAGGTGTCGGCAGAGTTGGTTCCTTCTGAGGCTTCTCTCCTCAGCTCGTAGAGCTCTGTCTTCTCCCTGTGTCTTCACAGCATCTTCCCTCTGCGCACGTCTGTGTCCTAATCTCCTCTTTGTATAAGGACCCCAGTCATACTGGATTAGGACCCACCCACATGGCTTCATTTTCACCCGTGCAGGTGGGGCTGTCACACACTGCTAGCAGCCACTGCTCTTGGCCCTCAGGGACGGCACAGCTGACAGACTGTGGGTCTGGTGGGGATGTCCCGGGTGGTCAAAGTGGTGCGGACAGCTGGCTTGTTCATGAACTCCCCCTCCCCATGGGTAAGTTTGCCAGGGGCTGGAGATGCTACCTGAGCAGGTGGGACCATGAGCCACTGCCTCCGAGTTCACCCTGTTGATGTAACTTCACCAGTGGTTTCCTCACTTTGATGAGGTCTGGACACGTCCTTGTCAGTATTCAGGATATGTTAGGGCGGTGCCTTATGTCACCATCACTGACCATTTCAAAACTCATGGATCTCTGTGGCCATTTGTGGAGAAAATATTAAACTCCACCCTCTTGAACTGTTAAATGAACATGTAGCTTTCACGAGAAAGATGTATTTCTGCCATCATACAAATTAACATGTATGTGAACACCTCTCCCTCGATAAAATTTGAAATGCTGAGCTGACGTGAAAGACAGATGCCTACCCTGTATTTGGTGCCGGCACAAGACGCTGCCTGTATGCCATTTCACTGAATGCCCAAAACAACTTCATGAGGCAGATTGCATTTCCAGTCCCATTTTATAGACAAAGAAATTGAGACCTGGCAGGGTTAGGCACCTTCCTGAAGTCACATGGCTAAAGAGTGCTGGGGCCCAGCCTCAGCCACCAAGCTGCCCTGTGAGGGATAACAAGGACCACCGTGGCCTGGGGAGGCTGAGAAGGAGGAGCTACTGCGGCCACGATTTAGGACTTCACAGCGGAGCTTCCTCTGAAATGTCTGAGTGCAAATCCCACAGCTAGATGCTCTTTCCAGGCTCACAGCAGGCTGGTCGTCATGTCAAAGTTTAAGCTGGCAGACAGAGTTGATTAGATTTGACTTTATCTCTGGCTTTGAATTATTCATGCCTCTACCCTAATTTCCCCCGGACTAATTTAATAATGCACAGCAGCAGGAGGGTGCCTGGGTGCATGGCCCTGCACCGTGCTGGCCTGGGACTCCCATAATGTCCCCTGGGCAAAGGCTGCCTTGGGTACCTTTCCTTTATTTATTTATTTATTTATAACATCTTTATTGGAGTATAATTGCTTTACAGTGGTGTGTTAGTTTCTGCTGTATAACAAAGTGAATCAGCTATACATATACATATATCCCCATATCTCCTCCCTCTTGGGTCTCCCTCCCACCCTCCCTATCCCACCCCTCTAGGTGGTCACAAAGCATGGAGCTGATCTCCCTGTGCTATGCGGCTGCTTCCCACTAGCTATCGATTTTACATTTGGTAGTGTATATATGTCCATGCCACTCTCTCACTTCGTCTCAGCTTACCCTCCCCCCTCCCCGTGTCCTCAAGTCCATTCTCTACGTCTGCGTCTTTATTCCTGCCCTGCCCCTAGGTTCTTCAGAACCATTTTCTTTTTTTTTTAGATTCCATATATATGTGTTAGCATACGGTATTTGTTTTTCTTTTTCTGACTTACTCCATTCTAGAGTATGACAGACTCTAGGTCCATCCACCTCACTATAAATAACTCAGTTTCTTTCCTTTTTATAGTCGAGTGGTATTCCATTGTATATATGTGCCACATCTTCTTTATCCATTCATCCGTCGATGGGCACTTAGGTTGCTTCCGTGTCCTGGCTGTTGTAATTAGAGCTGCAATGAACACTGTGGTACAGGACTCTTTTTGAATTATGGTTTTCTCAGGGTATATGCCCAGTAGTGGGATTGCTAGGTCGTATGGTAGTTCTATTTTTAGTTTTTTAAGGAATCTCCATACTGTTCTCCATAGTGGCTGTATCAATTTACACTCCCACCAACAGTGCAAGAAGGTTCCCTTTTCTCCACACCCGCTTCAGCATTTATTGTTTGTAGATTTTTTGATGATGGCCGTTCTGACAGGTGTGAGATGATACCTCATCGTAGTTCTGATTTGCATTTCTCTCATGATCAGTGATGTTGAGCATCCTTTCATGTGTTTGTTGGTAATCTGTATATCTTCTTTGGAGAAATGTCTCTTTAGGTCTTCTGCCCATTTCTGGACTGTGTTGTTTGTTTTTTTTGACATTGAGCTGCATGAGCTGCTTGTAAGTTTTGGAGATTAATCCTTTGTCAGTTGCTTCATTTGTAAATATTTTCTCCCATTCTGAGGGTTGTCTTTTGGTCTTGTTTATGGTTTCCTTTACTGTGCAAAAGCTTTGAAGTTTCATTAGGTCCCATTGTTTATTTTTGTTTTTATTTCCATTTCTCTAGGAGGTGGGTCAAAAAGGATCTTGCTGTGATTTATGTCATACAATGTTCTGCCTATGTTTTCCTCTAAGAGTTTTATTGTGTCTGGCCTTACATTTAGGTCTTTGATCCCTTTTGAGTTTATTTTTGTGTACGGTGTTAGGGAGTGTTCTAATTTCATTCTTGTACATGTAGCTGTCCAGTTTTCCCAGCACCACTTATTGAAGAGTCTGTCTTTTCTCCATTGTATATTCTTCATGCACCTTTCCTTTAAAGCGAAGCCCTCCCTGAGTGTGCTGGACTTGGAAACCCTGCCTGGGCAACCCAGAGCTCCAGGAACCTCCATCTTCCTGTGTCCCTGGCCTCTGAGACTCCCACCCCCAGCCCTGTGTCCTGTCTGCCTGCAGGGCTCCTGTGCTCAGCACCTGGCCATGCTTCTGGAGCCCTGGACTCTGCTTCCATCACCCCTGGTCCAGGCCACACACCCCACAGCCCCAGAGGTGTGCGATAAACTACTCCAGTCACAGCGCTCTCCTGTTCCAGATCCTTCGGGAGCTACCTCCCTATCTTGGGCAAAGGTCCAAGCTTGTTAGCTTGGCATTCAGGCCCTAGCCTACAGGGTCAGCCATGCTCCTGTCCTGCTCCCCACTGTGTGGAGCTGCTTGAAGGGCCGGCACACCTGCTGCTGTATCCCCTCCTCGAGGGCAGCTTCTTCCTTGGGAGGAGCACAAGGTCTGGCTGAGGGCCACTGGCCCTGACCACAGAGCTGACCCCAATCTTGGGCTACGGGGGGTTGGCGGACTGCCTCAGGAGCCCTGCAAGACCCAGCCCCCTCAGGCCAGGTGAGGTGCTGCCTGGGGCCCTGGCAGCCGGTCTTCTCATGCTGCCAGGGCTCCGGATGCTGGGCCATACCTCCCACCAGCTCGGGAACAGATAGAGTGCCAGAGCCAGAGTGAATGCTTCTCTGTGGCCTTCAGAGGGAACAGAGAGAGGCCCAGGGCATGAAGGGGACAGCAAGGATCAAAGCCAGCATCTTTTCAGTGGTTGCCATTTTCTGGGAGCTGTGGTGAAGGCTCTTCATGGACTGTCCCATTGACCCGACAACCTATCAGGTGGGTTCTGCCCCCACTCCCATTTTATTGAGGGGGACACTAAAGCACAGAGGGGTTAAGTAACTCTTCCAGAGTCACACAGCATTGCAGCCAGAACCTTGGTGTACCTGATTTCAAAACCTTTTCTGTTGGTTGTTACCAGGAGGTGTCAGGAGGGAGAGATAACTTCAGTGTCTTCATCCAGAATTGGAGAGGGCTGGGCTGCAAGGTTTCTTTCACTCCCATCCATCCTTTCTTCCCTCCTCCTTTCCTCCCTTCCTTCCATCTATCTCTCCTTTATCTATCCATCTATCCATGCGTGCACCATCAAGCATTATTGAGCATTTACCACATGCTAGGTCCCATAATGGGTACTGGGAACCTAGACATGAATTGGGCCCAGTCTCTACCCGTGAGACTCCCAGGATGGGCAGACAGAATAAAGCCCACTTAGAGCTGGGGACACCCTGAGGGTGCCTTGGTACGAAGGGGCGTGGTCTCCCTGGAGAAGGTGTAGGGGCAGGGCTGGCTGTGACCCTTCACTCTGGGAGGTGCCCAGGTGGTGAGCAGTTGCCAGGCAGGGCTTGGCACCTGTCATCCCTCCTGTCCAGTCCCCTTCGCTGACCCCACCTACACTCCTGTCCCTGTGCTTGCTGATAGGATGAGGTCTGCATGTGGGGACACTGGTCTCTTTTGTCCCCAGGCTAACCTGGCTGATGGAGAGGCTTAGTGGATTATGGGGGTGGGGCACAGGGCTGCCTTGAGCGGGGGCTGAGACCTGGTGATGAGGATGCTGCAGCAGGTCATGTGGGGACAGAGGTTAGTGGGAGGTCAGCACAGGATGGGGTGGCCTCAGGCCACAGAGCCACAGGGCATCTGATGGGGGTGAGGAGACTCTCGGTCCTTGTAGGACAGGGGGTTTGTCCCAGGCTGCACAAAAATGGACACCGATAGGTGACTGATGGAGAAGAAACCCTGGTGTGGGGTGGGGGAGGGGATGTCAGGGATGGTGCCCCCGATGGACACAGGACTGTGTTGTGCGGGGATGTCACAGAGTGTCACTGAGGAGCAGAACTGTGTAGTGGGTAGAGAACAGAGGCTCAGGGTGACTGTGGAAGATGAATAATGGCCCACTCCCCAAGAAGCCCCCATTATAATCCCAGGAACCTTTGAATGTTACCTTATACGGCAAAAGAGACTTGGCAGATGTGATTAAATTAAGGCTCTGGAGATGGGAAGGTTATCTTGGATTCTCCACATGGGCCCTAAGTGTACTTATCAAAGTCCTCATAGAGGGGGGCAGAGGGAGATGTGATGACAGTGAGAGCAGAGGCCGGAGTGATGTGTTTGAGGGTGGAGGAAGCCAAGGGAGCCGCTAGAAGCTGAGAAAGGTAAGGAGTGGATTCTTCCCAGAGCCGCCAGAAGGAGCCAGGCTGCCCACACCTCGACTTGAGCCCTGTGAGGCTGACTTTAGACTTCTGCCTGAAAGAGCTGTAAGAGGGTAAATTTGTGTTGTTCTAAGCCATGGAATTTGTAGTAATTTGTTACAGTGGCAATAGGAGACAAATACAGTGACCATGCTCAGGGTGATCCAACTGTGTGGAAAGGTCACATTATAAGAGGTAGAGAGCCAGTACAGTGGAGGGCATGGTTATCCTCTGTGCATGCCACTGGGATCTCAGTGTTTGGGCATCAGTTCTGGACTCTACACTCTGAAGGACAGAGACAAACTGGAGGGGAATGGCCACTTTGGTGGGGGTGTGTTTGTCCAGTCTCTCTCCTCTGAGAACTGCTCACCATCCCTCCCAAGGACGGGTCACGATAGCTAAGTTTATGCCACATGTGACTGTTGCATTGATCACACTTGGTCTGGCCAGGATGGACAATTGACCCTAGCTCGGTCGAGCTGATGTTCTCTTCTGGGGGGTCTATAATTGAAGCGGGTTCTTGTTGAGTCTGGGCTAGTTTGTAAATTGAGGTGAGGTGAACTCAGACCCCTCACACACTCAGAGAGGCAGAGGAAAGAAGGTGCTGATAGTGAGGTGCTGTGAGCTGCAGAGAGGGACCTGAGGCCCATGGCCCTCTGACTCACAGGCATAAATTTGTTTGTGATAACCTCTTATCTTCTTTTTTTGAAAGTTTTTATTGAGACAAAATTCTCATGACATAAAACTCACTGTTTTAAAGCATACAATTCAGTGTATGAACAATTCATAATGTACAATTCATAGTGTACAATTCATAATGTTGTGCATCCATCCCCTGTATCTAATTCCAGGACATTTTCATCATCCCCCAAAGAATCCCTGTACCCATTAGCAGTCACTCTCCCTTCACTCAGCCCCTAGCAACTGCTCATGTGTTTTCTGTCAATATAGATTTGGGCGTTGCATATAAACGGAATCAGGTGATCTGTGGCCTTTTTTGTGTGTGTGCTACGCGGGCCTCTCACTGTCGCGGCCTCTCCCACTGCGGCGCACAGGCTCCGGGCACGCAGGCCCAGCGGCCATGGCTCACGGGCCCAGCCGCTCCGCGGCATGTGGGATCTTCCCGGACCGGGGCACGAACCCGTGTCCCCTGCATCGGCAGGCAGACTCTCAACCACTGCGTCACCAGGGAAGCCCCATCTGTGGCCTTTTGTGTCTGGTTTCTTAACATGTTTTTGAGGTTCATCCATGTTGCAGCACATGTCAGTAATTTAGTCCTTTTTATGGCTGAATAATATTCCACTGTATGGGGAGAAAATATTTGCAATTGAAGCAACTGACAAAGGATTAATCTCTAAAATATACAAGCAGCTCATGCAGTTCAATATCAAAACAACAAACAACACAATCCAAAAATGAGCAGAAGACTTAAACAGACATTTCTCCAAAGTAGATATACAGATTGCCAAGAAATGTATGAAACGATGCTTAACATCACTAATCATTAGAGAAATGCAAATCAAAACCACAATGAGGTATCATCTCACACTGGTCCAAATGGTCATTATCAAAATATCTAGAAAAATAAATGCTGGAGAGGGTATGGAGAAAAGAGAACCCTCTTGCACTGTTGGTGGGAATGTAAATTGATACAGCCACTATGGAGAACAGTATGGAGGTTCCTTAAAAAACTTAAAAAAGAACTACCATACAACCCAACAATCCCACTACGGGGCATATACCCTGAGAGAACCATAATTCAAAAAGAGTCCTGTACCACAATGTTCATTGCAGCCAGGACACAGAAGCAACCTAAGTGTCCATCAACAGATGAATGGATAAAGAAGATGTGGCACATATATACAATGGAATATTACTCAACCATAAAAAGAAACGAAATTGAGCTATTTGTAATAAGGTGGATGGACCTAGAGTCTGTCATACAGAGTGAAGTAAGTCAGAAAGAGAAGAACAAATACCGTATGCTAACACATATATATGGAATTAAAAAAAAAAGGTTCTGAAGAACCTAGGGGCAGGACAGGAATAAAGACACAGACATAGAGAATGGACTTGAGGACATGGGGAGGGGAAGGGTAAGCTGGGACGACGTGAGAGAGTGGCATGGACGTATATACACTATCAAATGTAAAATGGATGGCTAGTGGGGAGCTGCTGCATAACACAGGGAGATCAGCTCAGTGCTTTGTGATGATCTAGAGGTGTGGGATAGGGAGGGTGGGTGGAAGGATCAAGACGGAGGGGATATGGGGATATATGTATACATATAGCTGATTCACTTTGTTGTACAGCAGAAACTAACACACCATTGTAAAGCAATTATACTCCAATAAAGATATAAAAACATATTCCATTGTATGAATAGATCACATTTTGTTGATCCGTTCATCCACTGATGGACATTTGGCTCGTCCTCCCTTTTTGCCACTATGAATAATGCTGCTATGAACATTTGTATGCAAGTTTCTGTTTGGATGGGTTTTCAGTTCTTTTGAGTCAATCCCTATGGATAGAACTGCTGGGTCATGTGGTAACTCTATGTTTAACTTCTTGTCTTTTGAATGTCTGGAAGATCTTTAGTGATATCTTCTTTTCCATTTCTGACATTATTTTCTGGTTCCTTTTTTTCTGGCTCAAGCTCCTCAGGGTTTATCAATTTTATTTTGCTTTTCAATGAACCAACTTTTGGCTTAGCTGATCCTCTTTATTGCATAGCTTAAAATTTTAATTAACATATGCTTATGTTTTATCATCTCTTTCCTTTTACTGTCTTTGATTTATTTTCCTGTTATTTTCAGCCTTATCTTTTGTATTACTTGTGTTTAAAACCATAGTTCCAAGTAAGCATGGCTTCAATTGCAATCTCACAAATTTTGTTATATGGTATTTTCATTAAGTCCAACATATTTTCTAACTTACATTGTGATTTTTCTCTTTGATCCATGAATTATTTCAATGTGTGTTTTTCAGTTTTCAAACAACAGTTCCTTCCCTCTTGAAGCTCTCAAAGTGTCACTCAGGGTCTCAGTAGCGAATGTATTTTTTTTCAAATGACTACAAATTTAGCAGCCTACAGCAACACCTATTCATTAGCTCGCAGATGTGTAGGTCAAAGGTCTGGCACTAGGGGACAGGGTCCTCTGCACTAGGGGACAGGGTCTTACCAGCTGAAATCAGGGTGTTGGCCAGGTTGCATTTCACTTGGAGCTCAGTGTCAGCTTTCAGCCTCATTCAAGTCTTTGGCAGAATTCATTTCCTTGCATTTGTAAGACTGAGGTCCCTGTTTCCTTGTTGGCTGTCAGCCGTCGGCCATCTTAATCTCCTAAAGGCTGCCTGTATTTCCTGCCATAGAGCCCCCTTCACCTTCCAAGCCAGCAAAAGAGAACCTTCCCCCACAGAGAAATCTCTCTCACACTTTGAATCGCCTTTGCCAGAAGAACACTGTCCCTTTTAAGGACTCATCTGATTAGGTCTGGTCCACCAAGGATAATCAACTGATTTGGAAAATCAATCACATTTGCAAATTCACTTCACAGAAGCACCTAGATGAATGTTTGAATAAACCAGGGAAGGTAGGTATACACCAGGGGCAGGAATCTTGGAGCTTATTTAGAATTCTGGCTACCACTGTGGGCAGCAAAGGGGACACACCTCACAGACCTCCATCCTCCTCAGGTCCTGGCAAGGGAATTATTTATTATCTTCTTAGCTTTATGATGCAGTCTAACAGACTTTTAAATTTTTGGTCCAGTTTTTCTGCTTTTCCTCAGTGGGATGGTTGGTCCACATTACATACCCATCATTATTGGAAGTAGAAGCTCTTCTATTCTTGATTAAAAACAACAACAACAACAACAAAACCCCCAACCAACTAAAGTCTTAGGAATAAAAGAAAACTTTCTTAATTTGATAAAGAATGTCTGCCAGAAATCTAAAGCAAATATCACATGTAAAGGTGAAATATTAGGTTGATTCCTATTAAAAGTCAGGATTGAGATAAGTTCAAGTTCTCTGTCACTGTTTCTAGCTAAAAACTGGAATCTTGGAAATAAAAAAGCTAAAATTGCACAGGAAGAGAAAAAAAACCCCTGTCATTATTTGTAGGTAGATATGATCCTTTACCTAGGAAATCCAAGAGATTCAATCACCTGTCAAATTACTAGAGTTAGAGAGTTCAGCAAACTGGCAAAATAGAAGATCACCCTAAAAATCAACAGCACTCCTAACTGCAGCATTAACTAATTAAAAACATAATAGAAACAAGATGCCAATGGCAATAGCTATGGAATACAGGAGATGCCTGGGAATGAATCTAACAAAACATGAGAGGATTCAAATGTTGGAAATCATAAACCTTACTGAAAAGCATAACAAAAAATCTCAGTCAGTGGAGAGAAATGTCACATTCAACAATGGAAATATCCAATATCCTGAAGACTTCATTCTCCTCAAATATAACTTCAATGACAATCTCAATCAAAATCTTAGTAGGGAGGATTTTTTTTTTTGTGAAGCCTGTCAAACTGATCCCAAAATTCATGTGGAAGACACCATGGGTAAGAATGAAATGTTTCTGAAAAATAATAACAACAGGGCTCTTCCAGGTATCTCTAGAGAGTGAGGATCTCTAGAGTGTGCAATCGTGTGGTGTTGGCACAAGAAACAGAAGAGTTGTGGGGCTAGGAGGAGGCCAGCGTGATCCATGCATTTATGGGAACTTAGTGCAAAATAGAGGTGGCATTTCCAATCCATGGGAAGAGATTTTTTTCTTTTCTTTTTAAGCAAATAGGGTAAGGTCAATTGGCTCTTTGCATCAGTCAGGGCATACTCAGGAAAGGAAAAGAGTATTCATAATAGAAGGAATTGAATGCAGGGAATTGGTTACACAGTGATGGAAATAACTGGGGAGTGGGGGGCAGAGATGCAGCCAGGCCTGGCCTAGGTTGGAGGGATAAAGTGGGTTGGGGTCAGCTGGCAGAGGCTGGGCGCACAGTAGGCTTACCTAGGGAGAGCCAGGGCCACAGAGCAGGTGCAGTTTGTTCCAGGGAGGCTACCTAGGCAGAGTGGGAGGGGCACAACACCCTGGCTTTCCTTTGCTCCTACTCGCCAGTCTCCTGCCAGTGCCTCCTGTAGCCTGAGCCTAGCTGGAAGCTAGATGACATGGTGGGGCAGGGAGATGCAGTCTGTAGGGTCAGCTCCCCACGGGGCAGGGTCAAGCAGAGGAAGGGCCAGGATGCAGCTGGAGGCAAACAGGCAAGACTGGCAAACTATACTCTTGGGAGAAAAAAAAGTTAGATCTCTATTTCATGGCTTTAAAAAAATAAATTCCAGATCAATCGAACACCTAAAAGTAAGAAACAAAAAAAATTGAAGCACTAAAGAAACATAGGAGAACATGGTTACAACCCTGGAGCACACAATGCTTTAAAGAACACACAAATTAAAAATAAACCACAAAGAAAGGACTGATACAATTTGTATTATGAAACTGAAAATCTGCCATGGTGGTCTAGTGATTAAGACTCCGAGCTTCCACTTCAGGGGGCAACGGTTTGATCCCTGGTCAGGGAACTAATATACCACATGCCGGGCGGCGCGGCAAAAAAAAAAAAAAAAAGACAAAGGATTAATACTAAAATATGTAAGTAAGCACTTCTACAAATTGGTAATAAAAAGACAACGCAACCCAAGAAGGAAAAGTGGCAATTCCAAGAAGAGAAAATGAGGAAATTCTAAGATGGGAAACTACAAATAGATAATAAAAATGAAATGATGGCCAATTTCACTAGTTATTGGGAAAATGCAAATTAAAACAACAGTGAGACGCCATTTTAGGTAAACACAAGGGATAAAGTAATAACTGCTGGTGAGGGTGTGTGACTGAGACTGAAACATACCCCATTACCCACATCCTGTTTTTTGACAATGACCAGACCCCACACTTTCAGCTACACACAGGGCCTCCCAGAATAAAGGCTGCATTTCAGTCTCCTTTGCAACTAAGTGTGGCCTCGTGAGTAGGTTCAGGCAATGACATATAAGGAGAAGGGTTGAAGGGCAATTTCTGGAATCTTCCTTGAAGATAGTCAGTGGGTACCCTATGCCCCTCTTTTTTTGTCTTTTCCTTCTTCCTAATGCTGGGAATGCAGTTGTGATGGCTGGAACTGGAGCATCAATTGGGGGACCTAGGAAAGGGAGGCCAGGTATGATGGAGCCACCAGGCTGGTCCCTGGGGATTTTGGGAAGCAGCCCCAGCCTGCCCACCTCTGGGTTTTGAGAGAGGCCTACACTTCTATCTTGTCTGTTTTCAGTTCCTGTTACTCTTAGCCAAATGGATTCCCAACTGGTACAGGGCATAGATGAGCACAGACATTGTTACAGTCTGAATTGTTGTCTCCCCTAAAATTTGTATGTTGAAGTCTTAGCTCCCAGTACCTCAGAATGGGACTGTACGAAGTAAAAATGAGGTCACGTGAGTGTGCACTAATCCAATATGACTGGTGTCCTTAAAACACGAGGAGATTAGGACACAGACGCTCCCAGAGGGGTGACCATGTTTGGACACAGCGAGAAGGTGGCCATCTACAAGCCAGGGAGAGAGGCCTCAGGAGAAACCAACTCCTCTGACACCTCGATCTTGGGCTTCAGCTTCCTGAACTGTGAGAAAATAGATTGCTGTTGCTGAAGCCTCCTAGTCTGTGGTCTCTGGCCTGAGCAGACTGACACAGGCACTCTGGCAGGCAGTTGGGCTGTTTATGAAAGTTAAAGCAGCTCCTACTCTTTGATGCAACAATCTGCTTCTCCTAGTGCAGAGGATACTCATGCCAGCACCTGGAGCTGTGCTTGGCTTGCAGCAGGTGCTGACTAAATAGTTATTTCAATGTGTGAATCGTGCATAAAGCTCTTGGCCACAGTATTATCCACGTGAGCATTAGCATGTGAACAAATGTCCAGATACACACATACACCCATGCCGTGCTGACAGTGGCACTTACCCCAGCAAAGGGAATGCTGGGCTTGGACTGCTCATGGGTACCTATAGCTTTATCCATTGTGTTTCAAATGGTTGAGAATATCAGATAACTAAGCAGACTTCAACCTCTCCCTCTCCGCTCAGCAGTGGGCAGTGGGCACAGCAGAGTCCGTCCCTGGCTCACAGCCGCCACCCTGCTGCCCTGAGCTGAATTTTGGGCGTGCTTGAGTTGGCTTGGCCAGAACTGGGGCACTGGCTCTCCACTCGGTCCACATGCTTCGGAGGGCAGGGTGCCTTCTGACTGGTGCCTGGAGTGGGAAGTTGGATCCTCAGGGCATGGGTGGTAGGTCTGTCCACTGCACCAGGCGGGGAGCTCCCACCTGGCTGTGCTGCTCAGGGTGGGGGTGGGGGCAGATGGTGTTTGCCCCGTTGCCCGCAGATCTGGCCTCCTTACTGGCTTCCTTGTCTCTCCCAGTCATGGAGTCTGCTCTTGGCAGGCTTGCCTCTGGGCTGCCTCCCTGCCCTTCTGGCCTGGAGTGGCTGGCTTTGCACCCAGCAAAATCAGTGCACGTCTCCTAGAGTTCACGGCCGGATTACAACCCAGAGAGAGTGGCTGGAAGTTTACAGCAGCCCACCAACATCTAAGGGCCGCCGCAGCCAGCTATGAGGAGCTGACTGAGCCACACACTGGGGTTTCAAAGGGACTTTCTCAAGCCCCGTTTTTCCTTTATGCATGATGCAAACCTTCAGGAGTGCATGGCAAGTACTTGCTGAAATTCAGACTCTGAAGGTGGGAATCAGAGCAGGCTGGGTGGCTCCCCAGGCCTGGCCCTGAAATGGTCCGGGGGTCTGTGTCCACAGACACCCCTGCCAGCCAGAGGGCAAATGAGTGGGGGCAGTGCTCCCAGTATGGACAGCTGGTGTAGATCGGCACCTGTCACAGGTAGGGGGCTGTGACTGTCCCTGCCATGCTTACTTCAGTGGGGACTTAAATTACTTTCAGCAACTCACACAGAAAATGGAACCAATCCCAAATCCCCCTGCCAGCCACCAGGAAAAAGAATTAAGCAGAAAACACAAATGTTCCCATTATTTCCTTTCTCCTGTGGGCCTAGGGGTCTGGAGGACAGGAAGGGAAATGAATTGCTGGCTCCTTCTGTCCAGAAGTCACTTTTCTCTGGAAGCCTCATCCTGCCCCATCTCTATACCCTGAAGCTGCTGGGAGGAGAGAAGTCGCCGTCTCGGGGTAGCTGTGCTTCTCTTTCATCCTGTAGCATGAATGTGTGACCAGACTCTGCCTCTGCCTTTCCAGACCCCCTGGCGACCCCAGGCCCTGGACCCCAGCCAGCCTGGACAGGAGGGTCCAGCTGGCAGGGCTGTGGGAGGCTGAGCCCTGTGTGTCCGTGATGCCAGCATCCTGGGTACCCTGGACTAGTAGGAGCTGCCGCCCTACCTGGGGGACTGTCTCCAGGACCAGCCGCCACCTCGGTCACCCGTGTTCTGATGGCCTTGTGGTTTGCCCAGTGCTTCAGCTTGCTCCACAGTGCCTGGATCTTGTCACTAGCTGGGCCCTATTCTGGTGAGAACCACCTGGGGCACTTTCCAGCCCTGAAGGTCCCCCACCCCGTCCCACAGCATCCTCAGACCCAGCCCACCACTGCGTTTTGTCTGGGACACTGGGTGGGGGAAGGGTCCCCTCTCCTCATTAACCTGAAT
The DNA here is from genome assembly GCF_964165515.1 of Mesoplodon bidens. Lineage (NCBI taxonomy): Eukaryota > Metazoa > Chordata > Mammalia > Artiodactyla > Ziphiidae > Mesoplodon > Mesoplodon bidens. Next base: position 173,826,724 of record NC_138160.1, on the reverse strand, counting down.
AGCTCTTTCAGCTGGATCCTGCCTGGCTGCCGTCTCTCCCGCCGGCCAGCTGGACAGGACTGCACCGGGGCACGTACCCTTCTGCCTGGTGGGCTGTCATGGAGGGGTGTGGGACCAGGGCACTGGCCAGGGGCAATATGGCCCCTGGATTCTGCAGCCTGGGCGGTGGGGCAGGAGCCTTCCTGGATTCGAGACAAGGCCAGAGTGGCTGCGCCTCAGGGTGATGAGAGGATGAGCGTAACTGGGAGCTGGGTTACCCAGAACTGCTCAGAAGAGCTGTTCATCCAGCAGGTAGTGAGGGGCGGGGTCCTGGTGAGCCGGGTGGTGAGGACAGGCTGGGTCTGAGAGCTGCTTCCTGGCTCTGAGTGGGGTAGGCCCAGGAAGGCTCTGTGGGATCCAGGGGAGCTGCAGGTCCTGATGGGGACATTGTGGATATGACTCCGAGGCTGTGTGCAGACCACCTGCTGCAGCCAGAGAGACAGGCCCGGGCTCTCTGAGCCTCTACTTTCCCATCTGTGGAAAGGGGGAGATAACATTTACTTTGGAGCTGGTGCTATACTTCAGTAAGATAAAGGCTATGAAGCCCCCAGCACTGGCCCAGGGCCAGAAGGACCCAACCGGCCTTTCAGCAGGGAAGGCAAAGGCTCAGAAATGAATTCCTCACAAGGGAAACCCAAGTCCCGCTCAGGCTGACCGTTCTCCTGGGTCCCTCCTGGCATCTCACCCTCTCTGTAATGAACATTGTTGTGTGTGCCAGGTGGACGCCTGCAAAGAGCCTTACCTACAACTTCTCAGTTGCTCCTCCCACAGCCCTGGGAAATGGGGGCTGAAATGCTCTTGGTTTTATGGATGACACCCCTGAAGCTCAGTCAGGGACACTCTGCACCCTGCCCATGGTCATTTTGTGGGGAAGTGCAGAGGTGAATTTGAGAGCCAACCATGCACTCGAGGAGTTAAAGGCAGGATAGCACGGGCAGATTAGCCCAAGAGGAGCCTTTGCCCAGGGGAGGGACTGGGTGCCAACTTTTGTCCTGGGAGAAGGGGGTGGAATGGGGAATGAGCGCCTGTGTGTGGAACCCCAGAGGTCCTGTGAGGGCCCCAGAGCGGACGTGTGGGATATTCTGAAGATATCTATTCTCTAAGGGTCCCCAGAGAGGCTCAGAGACTAGAAGTGATTTTTTTCCCCTTGAAACTAATTACTATGTTGAGATTCAGAGATTTAGGGTTCATGGAAATGTTTAAGCCCCTGGGAGTGGAATTCAGGCATCTCTCTTTGTGTTTCCCTCCTTGGTTCCTGTCTGAAGACTTGCACAGAGAATCCTTCCTGCTCCCCTTGTGAGGGGCTCTGGCTTCCCGAGCCAAGAGCACGGGGTGCTGACTTAGGAGAGGGCAGTGTGACTGTGCCCAGGTGCCCGGGAGGGATCAGTGCCCACAGTGAGGCCAGAATTCTGGCAAGGTGAGCAGGGCAGGCAGGGCATGCTTGAAAATGCAAGGGTGGACAGAGGAAAGCCCTGCCTTTTCCCTTGCCCGTCTACTTGGTCCCTGACCAACAACCACCTTCATCAGCCTCCTGTGTGTCCTTCCAGTGTCTCTTTAGGGACATACATGCAGATGCAGCTGTGTCGTCTCCCTCACCCTCCAGCTTCCTCACATAGCAGGTAACTACTATATACTCTTACTTATATGGCACCCTGGAAATCTCTCCAGATTGATACCTAGAGTGCATCCTCGTCCTTTTTATAAATAGCTGCTGCATCAGTCAGGGGCCTGGCAGGAAACAGATGGCTCACTTAAATTGGGCAATTTGAGGAGCGTTTACTGAAAGAGATTCTTTACAGAGGTGAGGGCAGGACATAGGGAAGTCATAAGCCTTCATCCTTACCGTCCAAGGTCAGAGGGGTGAGGGGAAAGGGGGAGAGACAGACGAATAGGGCCGTCTGGCAGGAGCCATGACCTTTGGTTAAGGGTGCAGCCAGGCTTGGTGACCCTGCAGGAGGTAATAAATACTCCCACCTCTCTCTCTTCCTGCATCTCCTCCCTGATGGCTGAACCAGACCTGAACTTAGAGGGCAATGCAGCCATTGTCCCATACAACAGCTTCCAGGGGCCCTGAACAGGGTGAAGCGTGGACAGTGAATCTGGATGGGCAAATGGGTTTTGAATGTCCTTCTAGTTTGCTGGGCCATACTCTTTTTTTTTTTTAAAAAAAAACAAGTAGCTTTGCTTAGATTTCCAATCTTTTGCTCTTAACACATGCAGGCATATGTAAAAGATACACTTCCAGAAGTGAAATTGCTAGGTCAAAGGGTAAATGCATTTGCTGTTTTGATAGCCATCGCCGAATTGCCTTCCATGGGGAGGTACCTCTTCCCACATAGTTTCCCCAGCAAAGGGTATTGTCAAATATGTATTTCTGCTAAGCTGATAGTGAGAAGACACCGTAGGGCTAATTTTTATTTCTCTTAATGAGTGAATCGGGTATCTTTGTACGTCTGAGGTCCCTTTGTATTTCACTGTCTGTTCCTGTCCTTCGTCATTTTTTCCCTATTGCATTATTGATCATTTTCTTATTAGTTTCCAAAAGCTCTTCATATATTAGGGATATTAGCCCTCTGACAGTGATCTGAGCTGCAAATATGTTTTCCCAGATGGTCTCTTGACTTTGCTTATAGTGATTTTTGCTCTGCAGAAGTTTTTTTTTTTTTTTTTTTTTTTTTCCATTTTTTTTTAAGTTTATTTATTTATTTTTTTAATTAGTTTCTGCTTTATAACAAAGTGAATCAGTCATACATATACATCTGTTCCCACATCCCTTCCCTCATGCATCTCTGCAGAAGTTTTTGATCTTTGTGCTATCAATCTTCTATGGTTGTTCAATTTTGAGTCATAGTTTGAAAAGTCTTCCTCACTTCAAGCTTGTAAAGCTTGATTCTTCCCACACTTTTGTGGTTTCATATGTACATTAAAATTTTTGATCCATTTAGAGATTATCCTGATGCATGGTGTGAGGGATGGATCTAACCTGATCTTTTTCCAGAAAACTGCCAATCTCTTCCAACATCATTTATTCAAGAGTTCATCTTTACTAAAGGAGATGCTACTTTTATCATTGACTGGCCTCCTGCGTATGTTTGGGTCTCCACCTGCTCTCTTGGTCTGTCTCTGTTGTATTTGCATATTGCCACACCGATTTGATATTAAGGTGTTACAGTGTTTTAATATCTGATAAGGTGGTTTCCTTTCATTGCTTCTTTTCAGTGTTTCAGGTACTTTTAAAGCTTGCAGTTGCAAACTGCAGATTGATTAGGCATATAGTTTCCTCATTTCCCTGGGCTGTGCCTCCCTGCCCTTCTCCTCCAGGTGGATATCCAATGGCGGAGGGTACCTTTATTTTATTTATTTATTTATTTATTTTTATTAGTCTCTGGTTTACAACAAAGTGAATCAGTCATACATATACATCTGTTCCCACATCCCCTCCCTCCTGCGTTTCCCTCCCTCCCACCCTCCCCATCCCACCCCTCCAGGCGGTCACAAAGCACTGAGCCGATCCCCCCGCGCCACGCGGCCACCCCCCCACCAACCATCCACCCCACGCCCAGCAGTGTATACACGTCCATGCCTCTCCCCAGCCCCGTCACAGCACCCCCCCATATCCCCAAGCCCACCCTCAGTAGGTCCGTGTCTCTATTCCTGTTTTACCCCTAAGTTCTTCATGACACATGTTTTTTTCTTAAATTCCATATATATGTGTTAGCATACGGTATTTGCCTTTCTCTTTCTGACTTACTTCACTCTGTATGACAGACTCTAGGTCTATCCACCTCATTACAAATAGCTCAGTTTCGCTTCTTTTTATGGCTGGGTAATATTCCATTGTATATATGTGCCATATCTTCTTTATCCATTCATCCGATGATGGACACTTGGGTTGTTTCCATCTCCGGGCTATTGTGAATAGAGCTGCAATGAACATTTTGGTACATGTCTCTTTTTGAATTATGGTTTTCTCAGGATATATGCCTAGTAGTGGGATTGCTGGGTCATATGGTAGTTCTATTTGTAGTTTTTAAAGGAACCTCCATACTGTTCTCCATATTGGCTGTACCAATTCACATTCCCACCAGCAGTGCAAGAGTGTTCCCTTTTCTCCACACCCTCTCCAGCATTTATTGTTTCTAGATTTCTTGATGATGGCCATTCTGACTGGTGTGAGATGATATCTCATTGTAGTTTTGATTTGCATTTCTCTAATGATTAATGATCGGAGGGTACCTTTAATCGGCAAGTTTATTTTTCAGCTGCTGTGTGTTCAGAATTGAATAAGGAAGAAGAAAATAATGTTTTTGGACACCACATTTGTGATGTAAGATGTAAGCCGGCCACACCATGTCCAGCCCTGCTCTCCCCCCTGCCTGTCCTCACTCACCCTGGCTCTCTTTGGGCACTGCAGATGTACCCTGTACCCTCCCCAACAGGCCTGCTGTTCCTCTGTTTCCAGGGCCTCATCCCTCCTCACCTCCCTCAGCAGGCCTCTGCCTAAAAGCCCTTCTCTCAGAGGTCACTGTCCTTTATCTACATGATTACTAGATAGATGTCTGTGTCCCTAGGTGGGGGCTTCCTGGGGGCAGGTCCATGTCTCTGGCCCAGGGTGTTGCTAAGTGCCCAGTTACCTAACACTCAGTGTTCCTGCACTAGCTCACTGCCTTTCTTCCCACAGCCTGTGGCCAGTCCCCATCGATTGCTCCCCTGTGGCCCTCGTCTCCCCTGGGGGCACCTCTACTCAGCGGCAGTTCACACAGCCCACACGCCTCCCTCTTCTGTCCTCTGTCTACTGCTCACTCCATGTTCCACCCTCCCAATTCCACCTCTCAAATGTGTCTTGTATGGGTATCTCTCCCTTTATCTGCATGGAACTTCCGCCAACCGGCCACTTCCTCTTCTTTCTTGAATTGCTCCTTCCTGGCAAGGACTCTTCTGGTCTGCAGTCCAGAGGCTGTCAACACGATCTTTCTAGAATGCGCATCTATCGGTGTCATTTCCCTGACTAATGCTGCTCATGGTCTCCCCATGGCTTTCAGGATGAAGCTCAAACTCAGTGGCTTGGCGTCCTTAACCTTCAGTGGCCTGGCCTCGGTTTACCTCACCAGCACCCCAGCCCATCTTCACAGAGGCTTTCTCCTCACCCTTCACCTGACCCGCAGCCCCTCAGCCTTCAGGTCTCAGGATCTGTGTTACGTTCTCTGGGAAGACCCTTCTGGCCCACAGGCCTGGGTTGGAGGTCCCCTGAGTGTGCAGCATAACCATGGCCTGGGAGGGCAGATCCTTACTGGACAACCTGGATCCTAGGGCCTGGAATGTGGGAGGAGCTTATTCTGACCTAAATTAAGAAATTAAAGCCCAGAAATCAGGACAGCAGCAGTTGACAGCAAAGTATAATGTTTTTTAGGAACATCTTTGGAGCTGCCCCATGGCACTGAAATGCTCTCTCAGCGTCTGAAGGGCTTAAGGAGGAGTGGGCATCAAGCCAGCCCTGTAGACAATTGAAATGAGCCCAGGCAAAATCTTCCATAATGCGTGTGCCACGCCGCCAGTCCCCAGAGATCCATGAAAGATGGATTATGTTTTCAGCAGGAAGAAAAGAAATTTGTCATCTCCAGTGGTGGGAGCCAAGGTCACCCTGACTGTGGAGTTGCCTTCTTGATGACACCAGGAGTGTCCATCAGGTGTTGGGAGAACCCAGGTGTCTTGAAGGCCAGTGGGGTGGGCACTTCAGATGATCACTGCCTCCTGGGAGGGGTGACACTTCTGGAGGGTCCCTGGCATGACTGAGGAGGGGCCCAGGGCAACCCTCTTCCCAGGGGGCTTCCCCGCATGCATGCCCCTCACTTGTGGTTGCGGCATCTCCAGAGAACCGTGGCTCCCACCCACCCCAGCCCCTGGTGCTCCCAGGGTCTCCAGCCCCGCCCCTGAAGACTATGCTCCCATCCCTCCTACAGGCAAGAGTTGCCAACACACAGTGATAGAGAATATGGCCTAAAAAGGCCAAGGCTGGACAGTTATTGAATGTGGTATAAAATACCGAGATCCATTTTTTTATTATTATGATTATTTTTGCAGTACGCGGGCCTGTTGCTGTTGTGGCCTCTCCCGTTGCGGAGCACAGGCTCCGGACGCGCAGGCTCAGCGACCATGGCTCACGGGCCCAGCTGCTCCGCGCCATGTGGGATCTTCCCGGACCGGGGCACGAACCCGTGTCCCCTGCATCGGCAGGCAGACTCTCAACCACTGCGCCACCAGGGAAGCCCCCGAAATCCATGCTTAAAGCCCTGACATTACTGTCCACCTAACTGCTCCTTGTGCCCCTTTCTCCTTGTCTGTCAACTCCAGGGGCTTTACCCTCTTCCCCACCCAGTCTCAGCTTCTTATAGAGAACACGCTCAGCTGGGAGTTCCACCTTCTCTTGCAGCCCGGGGGAAGATGCCGCTCCATCTCTGAGGCTCAGCGTCCCCATGAGGGCTGGCAAGAGGGGGTACAAGCCTGGGTCAGACACTCAAAGCAGCTGTCTGACAGGAGGGGGCTGTCGCTGGTACTCACGACTCCCAACGGGCTTGGGACAAGGAGGGAGTCTGAGTCAGCCCGGGAGCACTAACTGGGCAGTGTCCAGTAAACGTTGTTGCCCAAGGGTCCTTCAGTGGGGACGGTGGCTGAGCCTTGGGCCTGAGGGGTAAAGTGAACAGTTTGTGCAGACGGCGGGGTACAGGCATGCAGGTGGTGACTATAAGCAGGACCAGAGCAGCAAGTGCCCCAAGCCAAGAGTGTGGGAAGTCAGGACTGGCTGCCTGGTGGGAGGGCAGGGCAGGGTACTTGACCTTGAAAGATGTGAGGATTTTGACAGCTGCGCATGTGCAAGGAGGGCTCTTCAGGCCTGAGCAAAGAGGAGGAGAAGGAAGGTGCTGGGTTTGTATGGGTACACAAACGGGTGATTTGTGTTAGAGATGAAAATGGGCAAGAAACACACGAAGAGGCCTCAACCCAATTATAATCAAAGGATGCAAATTAAAGCAATAAAAAGATGCTTTTCCCCTGCAAATATTAAGTAGGCAAAGATAAAACCAAATTAGAATGGCAGTTGGGAGATTGACCCTCTCACCAGTGTAGGCTGAATCGATGTGGTGACGGGTGTAGAAAGCTGGAAAATGTCTATATGCCTTACCCTACTTCCAGGATACTTTTCTAAGGATATAATTAAGACTGGGCATCAACATTTAGCTCTACCAATTTTCATCAAAGCACCGTTTATGACCACATAGAAGTCTCAGTGTTTAACAGAGAATTGGCTGAGTAAACTTTGATCATTAAAAATCTTGCAGTAAAAGAACAGTTATTAATGGGAGAAAATATTCCTGATAAGCTGTTGGGTGGGAACAGCAGGCTATAAAACAGGGTGAACAGAGTGAGGTGGGTCTTGTAGAAATGGACATAGGCACGTGTGTATGTGTGTCTTTCTCACTCCCAGCAACAGGACGTGGGGCGCTGCGGGCTCCTTCCCCCCTGATTGCCCTCTAGTGGGTGACTCTTTCTCTGAAGTGGCCACAGGTGCCCACTGAGCAGGGCCTGCCTCTTGGACTGTCCCGCCTCGCCTCGCAGGCGTTTTGGAGAACTGGTGCCTTGCCTGGGGGAACTGGGCACACACCCAGCTAATAATGAAAAGGGCACTTCGATTTGCCGTGTACCACTGTCCTCCCCTTCCTATGGCTTCCTTGAAAACCTTGTGGGCAGAGGATGGCTGGCTCAGGAAAGGTTCTAGTGTTTTCCAATCCTGCCATAATTTATGCTTATACTTTTGAATACTTACTTTCAATTTTAAAGTTTAAAAGGTACAAAAGGGTGCAGAGTGAAAATACAATTGCTAACCATGTCTTCTAGTTCACCAGAACCACCCAGCATTATCAGTTTCTTGTGTAGCCTGCCAGAAATGTTTTAGAAATCTGATGAATATTCAGACAATTACATGTATGTGACCTCCCCTCCAGTGGCTTTCACATGACTGATAGTGCATTGTACCTGCTGCTCTGCAGCTGTCTTTTCATTTAATGATGTGACTTGATGATGACTGCATACCAGTTCATGGAGAGGGTCCTTGATTGTGGCTGCATAGTATTTCGCGACACGCAAGCACCATTATTTATTTAACAGTACGCGTTTAGGTTGTTTCCCATCTTTTACTATTACAGTGAAGAAGCCTTTGCACAAGCAAATTTGAACATCCATGACACTCTGTGTAGGATAAGACCACAGAAGTGGGCAAAGCTTTGTATCTTGGAAAGTTGGGTCAAAATTACCAAAGTATCTTCCACACAGGATGTACCAAATTACACCCCACCACCATTTTCCACCCCCTTTGCCATCAGAGTCAGTCCTCAGACTTTTAAATTTATTTATTTTTGGCTGTGTTGGCTCTTCGTTTCTGTGCGAGGGCTTTCTCTAGTTGCAGCAAGTGGGGGCCACTCCTCATCGCGGTGCACACGGGCCTCTCACTGCCGCGGCCTCTCTTGTTGCGGAGCACAGGCTCCAGACGCGCAGGCTCAGTAATTGTGGCTCACGGGCCCAGTTGCTCCGCGGCATGTGAGATCTTCCCAGACCAGGGCTCGAACCCGTGTCCCCTGCATTATCAGGCAGATTCTCAACCACTGCACCACCAGGGAAGCCCAGTCCTCAGACTTTTTGATCTTTGTAAAATAGTTTAAATTTTTTTCACTTATTATGGATGGTGAATATCTTTCAATTTTTAAAAAGAATTGTGAATTATAGCACACATACAGAGAATTATACAAAACATTTAGACAGTTAAAATGAATAATTGTAAATAAACACTCAGATAACCAACAATTAAATCAGGAATTAAAAGAGACTAGCACCCTAGGATCCACTCCCACTGCGTGCGCTCTCTTCTGCCTTAAGATCCTCTTCACCCATAGGTAGCCACTCTCCTGAATCCTGTGATGGTCCTATTCTTTGAGTGGTCCCCCTAGAAATCACTACACATCCTCAACTTATCAAAGCCTGTGGTTAACCAATACCTCCATCTTCCTCCGAGATGACACAGACCACTGAACACTTAAGTGTCGTTTAGACCCACCCCCAACTTATACATTATTGTGGTCGTATATTTTAACTGTACCTCCTTCTTAACGATTTCTCGGATCTTTTTGTGTATTAGGAAATCACCTCTTTTTTGGTGACATGAGTTGCAAATATTTTCCCCCAGTTTGTCTTTTTAAATTTTTATTTTGGCCGTAGTAGTTTTGCCATGAAGAATTTTCCCAACTATATATGTATTAATCAAGAGAGACTAGCAGGTTTTTCACCAGAATGAGAGCAGCCACAACCAACGTTAGTGGTGGAATTATGGCTCTTTTTTTTGTTTTGTTTTTCCTTTGCCTTTTTAAAGTTGCTGGGTTTTGTGGGGGTTTATTTTGTATTGAGAATATATTACTTTTGTAATCAGAAAGAAATATAGCAGATGCCATAAAAGTAGAGTTGTTCATCTATAGCAGGACTGTCCAGGGCCTCGTGAACCTGGGGTGCTGATGGAGTCACTTTGCATCAAGGCTCAGGTGGGTTTGGGTTCTGCCTTCCTCCCACCTTGGTCACTGCAGTCCCCAGGGTCTTGGCCTCTCCCATGATCTCCCCAGCCATTTCTGGCAGATCCAAACAGGGCTCTGAGGTGTCTTCACCTGTCAATCCAAGATGCCCCATGCTGCTGGCATCTGCAACCTCAAACCTCTCTACCAGACTGCCCCAACACATGCCAGCACCCCTGGTCCTCAGGGGATCGTCCTGAGATGAGTCACGAGAGCTGGTTGGCCCCTTGACTCTGTGGCACCTCCTGAAAGCTGAATAATTGCAGAGGCAGCTTTAGTTGAAACTTTTTCTCTTTCCCTCTATAACCTTTACATCCCCATGCTGCACCCAGTAGGTGATTAGTTAATGCTTTCAGACTAAAGGTATGAGGGAGTGAAGATCTGAAGATCTGGGCGTCCAAAGCAGGAGTGGATGGAACTTGCAAGGTCCAGGGACGTCCTGAGGCGGGCTTGCTGGCATTCTACTCCACCAAGCAGGAGGGGCCCCTGGGACATAGTCATTGGAGATCTCTCCCCAGAGGGTGGGGTGCTATTCTGAGGGTATGAGCAGGAGCAGGAGAGGCTGGGTGCCATTCCCAGGGCGAAGCAGCTATACAGTCTCCTCATCATCCAGGTGTGGGAGCAGGGGGGGCTAGAACCTTCCTTGTCCCACCCACTCACCCCCCCGCCCCTGCTTCCAAACCCACAGCTCAGGAGGAACACCCATCAATCCTCACCTCCCATTGTCCTTGCATTGCCATCCCTTGGGAGACGTTCCTGGGAAACATACCCTGGGATGTCTCCTGGGTAATCGTGTGTGTGTTTTAATGTAACCAACCCCGAAGCTTCCAGCAGACAGGTTTCTTTTTCTGGTGAGCTGCTAGAAAACGTTGGGACACATTTGTGGCTCGCTATAGCAAGCTTAGGGCTCATTTGGCCTTTGTTTTCAAGTTAGCCTTCTTTCTTGTTCCTCTTTATGTCCCTACCCTTGTTTTTCTTTCTTTTTTGGCTCCCACATTTAATTTATGCGGTCTTGTTATATATGTGTATCCTTGTAAGCACCTTAAATCCTTTCCAGAAACGTTGGGTAGAAATCATAAATACCATTTCTATCTTCATCCGGAGTCTGGAGGTGGGTAAACATCTCAGTGACAGCCCGTCTTATTAACCCTTACCTGGGCAGGCAGAGTGATGACTCCTGAGCAGAGAGGGCCGTGGTGTCCAGAAGCTTCCCCTGAAAGCCCACAGAGAGGTCCTGAGGAGGGGGCTGGTGGAGGGGAGGATCCGCTTCGGGTTGAGTGAAGGCACTAGGTTACGTAGGGGCCGTGAAGCCTGGGGGTGGTGGTTGGGAGCCGGGCACATGTGCTGCTGAGGGCCACTGGGGATCCTGAGTTTCTGTGGGGTGACTCTCCAGCCACCTCAGCCCCCCGGGTATTTGATTTTCACTGGTCTGGGATAGGCTTGTTTGGCAGTAGGATGAAACAAAAGGTTGCTATGGGTGCTGACAGGAGAGTAGCTGAAGGGCTTAGCCATTGTTCCAGGCTAGGCAGGGCAGGAAGAGAGGCTGGGGAGTGTTGATAAGACCGAGTCAGGATGGGGGGAACCCAATCGGCTGGGGTGCGGAGTTCACGATCACTTCTTAGTGGTGGTGCTGTCCTGGTGATGAGAAGTTTTCGGGTTGCCCTCAGGAGAGGCTGGCTGAAGTGGTGTGGCAGGAGGGCCACTGGCTGCATGGATGGGTCACCCCTCTGGACACTGATCCCTCCTTGGGGGTGGCAGTGGCAGGGTGGGTCAGTGAGGAGGGGTACAGTGTGGTAGAACTGCGTGGACAGCCCCCCCCAGGCTGGTGGAAGGACATTGTGGTTGCGTCTATGGCTTTTCCTGTCCAGCAGCCATTTCTCCCTTCTCCCAGGGACAGTGTTGAGATGCCTCTGGGAACCTGCCTCACCTCTCACCTCCATTCTCAGACCACGTGGCCTCAGTAGGGCTCCACCTCTTTTCCACAGCTGCAGTGTGAGGCTCTTCCACCAAGTTGGTTCAGTTGTACTGAATCTTGCGACTCATGTGGGAACTTCTGGGAAGAGATGCTTTCTTTCTTTTTGAACTTGAATTGGGAAGATGAGGCCCTGAAACTACTAGTAGCCACATTCTCACCATGAGGATGCTGAGGGCACAACCATCTGGAGTCGACTGGAGAAAGGAATATAGAGACTAGAAGAATAGCAGATGTTTTGAGTCCCCAAATCCAGCTGCACCTGAAGGTCATATTTTTTCTTTTCCTTTCTTTTTTTTAAATTGAAGTATAGTTGATTTACAATGTTGTGTTAGTTTCAGGTGTACAGCAAAGTGAGTCATATATATATATATATATATATATGTATATATATATATATATATGTATATATGTATATATATATTCTTTTTCAGATTCTTTTCCCATATAGGTTATTACAAGATATTCAACACATTCCCAGTGCTACACAGGAGGTCCTTGCTGTTTATCTATTTTATATATAGTAGTGTGTATATGAGATATCGAACAGTACATCACCTCATAAAGTTCCCTGTGCCTCCTTCAGTGAATCCCTCCTCCCCAGTCAGACCCTACCCCAGGCAGCTCTGATCTGCTCTGTTACCATAGACTAGTTTTGCCTGTTCTAGAACTCAGTCCTCTGTTGTGCCTGGCTTCTTTCACTCAGCAAAATGCTTTTGAAATTCATTCGTGTTTTTTTTTTTTTTTTTTTTTTTTTTTGCGGTACGCGGGCCTCTCACTGTTGTGGCCTCTCCCGTTGCGGAGCACAGGCTCCGGACGCGCAGGCTCAGTGGCCATGGCTCACGGGCCCAGCCGCTCCACGGCATGTGGGATCTTCCCGGACCGGGGCACGAACCTGCGTCTCCTGCATCAGCAGGCGGACTCTCAACCACTGCGCCACCAGGGAAGCCCTATTCGTGTTTTTATGTGTATTAGTAGTTTTAAAATAATTGCTGAGTAGTATTCCATTTTATGAATTATCGTGTTGTGGACATATGAGTTGTTTCCAGTTTGGGGCAATTATGAGTAAAGACGCATTAAACATTCTTTTTTTAAATTAAATTAAATTTAGTTTATTTATTTTTATACAGCAGGTTCTTATTAGTTATTTATTTTATACATGTTAGTGTATATATGTCAATCCCAATCTCCCAGTTCATCCCCCCACCCCTCTCCCTGCTAAAGATGCATTAAACATTCTTAAGCAAGTCTTTTTGTGGAAATGTTTTCATTTCTCTTGGGTAACCACCTAAGAGTAGAATTGTTGGCTCATAGGGTATGTTTATGTTATACAGTTTTCCCTTGATGTTTGCAGGGGATTGGTTCCAGGACCTCTGTGGATACCAAAATCTGAAGATGCTCAAGTCCCTTATATAAAATGGAGTAGTATTTGCATATAACCTATGAGCATCCTCACATATACTTTAAATCACCTCTACATTACTATGCTATGTAAATAGTTGTTAATACAGTGTAAACACTATGTAAATACTATGTGGACAGTTGCTGGTGTGTGGCAAATTCAAGTTTTACTTTTTAAAACTTTCTGGAATTTTTTTCCTGAATATTTTTGACCTGCGGTTGGTTGACTCCTTGGATGTGGAACATACGGATATGGAGGGCTGACTGTGTTACACAATGGCAAACGGTTTTCTAGAGAGCTTGCACCATTTTCACTTGAGCAAATGCATGAGAGTTTCTGCTGCTCCACATCCTCATCAACACCTGGTGTTGTCAGACTTCTAAATTTTAGCCAGTTTACTGGGTGTGAGGTAGTATTTCCTTGTGGTTTTAATTTGTGTTTCCACAGATGGCTTTGAACACTGGAATGGCATGCTCGGACAGGACATTCGACCGAGTCTCTACATTAAGCATCTCCTGGAGTGAATTGGCCTGGTTGTCCCACCTCTTTCTTTTGAGATCCTGGCTCCCAGCTTCTCTTCTCTCCCCTGTTCTCCCCACCTCCCAGTCCCTCTCAGAAGGATGTGTGGCTCCCGCACCTGCAGGTTGGTCTGCGTGTCCATTGAGAAATGGGGGCCAAAGCCCTTGTCAGAAGCTTCTCAGGGACACAAGCCAGGGGACCCAGGGACTCAAGGCCAACCCAGTGCAGTGGTGTCTGCCCTTGGCAACTGCCGGCCCCTGGAAGTGGGGGCTGGGGCTTGTTTTCAGAGACAACCTCTCAGGGTGGTTTCTGCTGGGGAGTGCACTCCATACTAGGGCCACCATGGTCACTGTGGGGTCCCGGAGTCCCCCTCCCACTGCCCCAGTTTCTAGATGTCACGCTCTCCTCGCTCTCTGCCTTCCTCTCTTTCAGGGCCCCTGGCTCCTCAAGCCCCGCACGTAAAGCCTCCTCTCCTTTCTCATCTCGCTCCCTTTGGTGGTCTCAGCTCTGGCTCTGGGTTCTGAGGGCCTTGGGGAGCCAGCAAGTCCTGGCCCCCTCACTCGGGTACTGGGGGTTGCTGGGCTATGTGCTTGGCTCTGGGCCTTGGTTTCCTCGCCTGTAGGCTGGGACAATGACAATCTTCCTCATGGGTTGGTGTAGGGATTAGAAGGGACGTCCCACCATGGAGAGTGCACACAGCTGGGCCACTTCTAAACTCAATCTGTCTAGACTCAGGACGCGTTGTCCTCTGAGAGGGGGAGGCCAAACACGGAGGCTGCTCTCAGGGTGTCTCCACTGTGGGCTGGGAGGGGCATCCCACTGGGCCACTCATGGTGACTTCCCGCATCCGTCCTGTGGCATCCTCTGGAATCGCAGCACTCTCCTCACCCCCCAGTGTCCTCCTCACTCACCCTTACTTCCTGACACTTGCCTGTGCTCTCCCTCCTGCTTCCTCTTCTCTTCTCCCTTTCCCACCTGTCTCACCTGACCCACCTGTCTTTCCTGATCCACCTGTCACACCTGAGCCAGCTCACCTGAAATGTCCATCTCCGTGCCTTCCAGGCTGAGCTCAGTCCACTGCGGTCATGGAAAGTGCCGGTACCTGGTGCATGGGTGGGGCCTAGTCTGAGTGTGTGTCCCCAGCACCGGCTCAGGAGCGTTCTTCCCTTGTCTACCCCCAGGTCCTTGTTCAGTGACAATCAGGAGGCATACAGGGGGGCGTCTGTGGGGGCCTGCAGGGCCCCAAGGGGCAGGAGAGCCCTGCAGAGAAGGGGCGTGGGGGCAGCATAGGACCACATCACTTCTCACAATTCATCTTTTCTTTTCCATCTCTTCACAGAGCCTCAGAGGACAGGACCATGGCAGACCATGGCGTGCCTCATTTCTTGCAGAACTGCCCCAGAATGTGCTGGAGGGAGTGGACCTTAGGGCTCCTCCCCTGACCCCCGCCAAGCACACTGGCCTAGGCAGGCTCCTTTCTGCTGGCCCCTGTCCCAGCACAGGGCCCTCCTAACCCTGCTCCTTTTGGGTCCCCAGGGCAGAGGCTTTGGGGGCCAGTGTGGGGGTGGAGAAGGGTGGGAGTAGAGATGGGCAGGAGTGGATTGGCCCCTTTTTATTTACTAGGATTTGTAGTTTGAAATTGTGTTGCAAGGCCCACTAAGAAGACCAGCAATGCCAGGGACCAGCATAGAATTCCTTTGCTGACCTGACTCTGAGTCCTACCCTCACCCCGAGCCCAGAGAGACCAGGAGCCCCCCAGTGGCTGTCCTGCAGACCTTGCTGGGGGTGGAGGCTATTCAGGAGGAGATGCATGAGAAGGTGGGCAGTGTGTGGCCTGACCTCAGGCACTGTCATCCTGCTGGGGATACAGCTGTGGCAGATCAGCCGATGAACCCGGCCTGCCCTTGAGGCATTAAACCGCCTGTCAGGCAGGGGAAGCAGACACTGTCTGGCCTGCCTGACGGCCAACATTTGAAAGCCATGGAGTGCATGGTGTGAAGACAAGAGTCCTGGTGGCTCTGCCAGGGAATGTGATAGGGATGGGCCCAATCCTCCAGAGAGCAAAGGGACACTGCCAGTCAGACGGAGCATGGTCAGAGTCCCTGCAATGTCACCCCTGATGCTGTTGGTCCTGGCTGGCATGGGCACCCCAGGGCATCAGGGTCATCCTGAGCTCTGCCCCAGTGAGAAGCTGTGAAGCCCAGGGATGCGTAGTGCTGTAGCTGGGCCTTCACTCAGGGCTGAGTGGAAAATCAGAAATGGGGAGGTTGTTCTACAACGTAATGTCAATAAAAGACCCCCCTCCCCATCTCACAAGGACACTCAAAGTGCAAAGACACACAGCAAACGCCCCAGATGCTGACCATGGCATTTGAGGGGTGGGGCAGGAGTGGGGATGCAAGGGGATGGAGAAATCACAGAATGAGTCATGGGCCTGTGGACCCTTATGTGATGGAAGCCACGGACTGAGGAATCTGAACTCAACCCCTTACCTCTAAAGCCCAAAACATGATGAACAAACAAGCAAGTAATTGTAGATCTCACAGTTGCTTGGAGGAGCTCAACATGGAGAGAAAGGGATGGGAAGGAAGCATGTGAGGTGAGGCCACGGTCAGTGGATGCTCAGGGAGCATCTGGGTGGGGTGGATGTGAAGGGTCCCTCTGTTGGGAGCTTCCATGGGTCACAAGCAGCTGGGAAGGCTGGCTTCTCCCCATCTTGCGTGCACCCCCTGCTTCTCCCAACTCAGGTTCCAAGTCGGAATTGTTATTTAATCTTCCCTGACTCCACGGGTGGGGCATAGGCCTCAGCATAAATGCTGTTGTGCATTTGGGTCTCAGAGCGGTTTTCTGTGAATTTAGGGTCAGGGCTCAACCTGGGATTCAGCATCCAGGAGGTGGCTTTGTCCTGTGACTCCACCTCCTGTTGATGAAGACGGCCTTTCTCTGTTTGGTCCTGGCTTGCCTGCTTTCCCAGAGCCCACCCTCCTGCCTGCTCCCCAGTGACGGGGGAGGTGGGTCCTTGGGTTTCAAGGTCATTAGGTGGGTCAAGGCCTCAGAGCTGTGGCAAGCAATAGCTTTGGGGATTGCCCTGGCTTCTGATAATACCAGAAAGTGGACTAACACCCCCTGGGGCACTTCCATTTGTGTCATTACATTTTGGTGCTCACTCCTGCACGTGCATTCATGTCCCCATTTTAGAAATGAGGGAGCTGAAGCTTAGTGGGGGAGGGCACTTGGAAAGGCCACCAAAGCCAAGGGGCAGTGGTCAGACTGGGTGTGGGACTGCTACTGTTCCCTCACCGATGGCTTGTGTGTCCCAGGCTCCAGGCTTAGGGCCGGTGGGAAGGCAGGCTGTCAGGCTGCCAGGATCCCAGGAGTGGTGATGAAGCTGTGATGGAGCCGCATCCCAGGCCTGCTGTGCCCAGAGCCTCTAACTGCTGGGAGCTGGCCAACTCAGAGGACAGGACGGTTAGTGCAGACCTGGCAGAGTGTCCTGTTCCTTTGGGTGGTGTTGTTTTCCACTGCAGTTGAAACAACTTCCCTCCTCGCATGGCTGGGGCTGGCCTCTCCTGGCCTTGAGCGGCTGAGCTGACGGGGACACTCTCACTTGCTGGGGCTGCCTGGAAGCGCAGTGCTGCCCCACCTTCAGCAGCGGGGTCTGCCCCTGCTGGTGACCGCAGGGGTGGGCCCCAGCCAAAGCCCTGGGCCCCGGGCAGGGGTCTGGGTCCAGCTTCCTGGTCCGGAATTTCCTGCCAGGGCCGGCTGTGGTTCTCATCTCTGCCCTGGGCCACCCGGGAGGAATGAGCAGCCTCTATTGTCATCCTGACCTAGACTCCCACCCTGGTCAAGGGATCTGGACATAGGGAGCTTCAGCCAGGGCCTAGCTGAGGCTGCTGGACCTGCGTGCTCGGTAGTCTGAGCAGAAGGCAGGACCCCAAGTCGGGAGCATGAAGAGAGGAAGAGGCACTGGCTCAGTGCGGTCCATCCTGGGCGCAGTGGTGTCAGGCTGGGCTCCTGTTCCTGCACATGCGACAGCTGGCATGGAGACGTGTGCTCTCACTCCTGCCTGGCGCAGCTCAGTGGGGCTTTCCTGGTATCAGGGAGGATCTGGCCTGCCGCTTGCTCTTGTGTGCCACCTCTTAGAGGTCTTGATCCTTGGGCTACCCGGAGAAAGCAGACCCGTGCTGAGCTTCAGCCATAGCAGGGCCTGGGAGTCTGGGGGATGATGGGAAGGTCCGGGTTGGCTGGAGCTCTGCCACCAAGAGCCCAGGGAGAATCTGCAAGGGACCACACCACACCCCTGAGCCTGACTGTGCCATCTCTGGGATGCTCCAAATGGACACTCAGGCTTCCTCTGAGGGCCTGTTTGGAGCAATCAGTCTTCCAGCAGGAGGCAGGGTCCACTCAGATGGAGCAAATAAAGGGAGGGGAATGAAGGCCCCCTCGGGAATAGGGAGGATTTGGGGCCGTAACAGTGAGGGGACGGTACTGTCCTGGACCAGCAGGGCCAAGAAAAGACACAGGCAACTTTTAATTAAATGTACTTCTAGCAAGTTGGGATAACGGGTTTCTAAAAGGGTGTAGTAGAGAAGCAGCAAATTCATGTGTGGGATTGTGTGAGTGTGTCTGTGAGGTATGAGCGTGCAGGCCTGGGACACTCTACCCCAACCCATCCCCTCTACTGCCTCACCAACCCTGTCATCCTCGTGCTGGATTAAGGGACCAGCACTGCGTCCTTTAATTCCTCTCTGCCTTCCCCAGGATCCTGCACGTAGGAGCTCATCTGAAAATAACTATGGAGTCAATGATTCAATGAATAAATATGTTAATAATTGTAGCAGAAAGGGAAAAATGTCAGTCTGATATGTAAGAAAGAAAATAAAAGGAAAAAAGCCAATAAAAGCAGATGAGAGAAATATAAAGGCATTGCAATGTGGGACTCATCAGAGCAGCAGCCACACATTCTATACAGCTGGAAGGATCCCGAGGTGGGCCTCGTTCACCACTGGACTGATGGTCAGCTGGAAGCGTTGTTTCATCTCCTCCTCTGCCTCTCCTGCCATTTTCATTCTGGTTCCCAGACACACTCACTTCTTCCCTTTGGTCTGAACATGCCAATAGTTTCATGTCATTTGGCTCTTGCTCATGCTGTTCCTTCTATGTGGAATATCCTGCCTCGTTGACCTTATAAATTCTCCTTCAAGGTCAAGTCAAATGCCTTCTCCTTTGTATAATACAGCTCCCACTCCCAAGTTATCCTCCCACTGGGACCCCACCCGTGAGCTAATTACCTATTTCCACTGCAGCAACTCAGACAGACTTCTAGCCAGTCATTTCCACGACTCACTGTGATTGTCTGGTTTTGCGTTCTCCTCTCCCATGAGTTCTTCCGGGGTAAGGGCATTGTCTAATTCTTCTTGTAGAAACTCAACAAATTTGTTGAATCAAATCGAAGTTTGGGTATTTAAAGTCTCAGGTCTTTCAGATATATGGCTAGTGAGAGAATCACGCCCCAAGGATCCAGTGTATTTGAAGTTTTCTTTCAAAGTTTTAGGACGTAAGACCCATAAAGGTAGAGAACTGGCTTAAACAATTTCAAGGGAATTTGTCCAGCATTAGACCAAGATGCCTTATAGGAAAGAGCTATGCTTCAATAGCAGGAACTTGAACTGTTAAACTGGACATGCTGGAAGCCCAAGGCTGCTCATGTCAATTTTACTTTCTTCCTCTCTCATTCCCTGGCTTTTAGAAGCGTCATTCGTTATCGTTTAATTTAAAATAGTTTCCAACCCTCATGCCGTTGAGTTCAGCCAGTATTTACTGGGCCTGTGCCCTGAGTCAGGCCCACTCTGGATGCTGAGCTTGGAGCTGTGTGAGGCCCACTTCCTGCAATGGGCTGCTCACCCTCGGTAGAGGAGGTGGGAGCTGTGGTGGGAAGGGCGGGTGAGCCCAAAGGCCAGGGTGTCTGGGAGGCGGAGGCTGCAGGAGGCAGCATGGGGGTGTGCACGGTGCAGAGGCTGGTGCACGCAGGGAGATGAGGGTTCAAAGCCTGGCTCCCAGGCTGCTGGCTGGTTGAGGTGGCTGCTCTCCTCTCCGTGCTTTGTGTCGTCATCCGTAAAGGGAGTGAATGTGATGGAGTGCTTAGCATGGGGCTGGCACCAGGCGGGACTCAGGACACGGGGCTGTGCTTATCATGAAGCCGTCTGGGGTTAAGTCACTGTGAAGAGGGAGGCATGGTGGCCTGAAGATGGAGGCCACCTGCGCAGCCTCGCTCCATGACCCCACTCAGTCCTTCTGCATCCTGCCATCGGGCCCCCTCCCACCAGCAAGCCCAGCTCTGCTGCCAGGGCTCTGGTGCAGGGGCGAACCTGGTGGGGTCCAGGGTGTCGCCCCAAGGTGAACAGCAGTCTCTGAGTGTGTCTGTGCTTTGAGCTCTCTGGTGCTCAGGCTTCAGGGGAGGCTGTGAGGGAATCCAGATACGCCTTCAGGGAGGGTGAGGAACAGGCCAGAGCTGGAGGAGTTTCTGGAGATCGGCTTAGTGTCTGTCACAGCCAAGACCTCCCTCTCTGAGGAGTGATCTAGGGCCCAGAGCTGCTTCCTCATCCCAGACCACGCTTGCTCACAGGCCCTGGCTGTCTTCTTCCCTCTCCAGAGTCCATGCAGAGCTCAGACCCAGCCGGGGGGCCTTACTGTCTCTGCCCCCGCAGTGTCTCAGGATTCCCGTGGGTGGAACCGATGCTGCTGGCGTCCTTGCATGCTGGGGCTTTGGGGACCGTGGCCTTCCCAAGATAGGCCTCTGAGGGCGGCTGTCAGTGACGGAGAAACTTTTTTACAGATGGAAGCACTAATTAAGACATTTGAATGTCTTCCATATTCCTAATTCTTTGTTCTTTTCCTTTATGTAATAGAGAAGATCCTGTCTAGCTCATTACCAGCTGGTCTAGTAAACATCTAGAGACTATAAGGGTATTTTATTTTAATTCCCTGAGCCTCAGGATTATGGAAACAAGATGGTAGGGGGAAGGGCTCTGCAATGAGGCTGGAAAGAAATGCTCTTCGAGAAGGGGTCACTTGGAAGCAAGTAGTCAGGTTACTTTGATGGTTGGAGCGATTTAGAGTTTTTGACTGGGACCCAGGAAAGATTGAGACCAATTTGGAGGAACAGATGGGCGGAGCCTGCGCTGCTGCCTGGTTGACGGGAAGGCAGGTTTGAGCCAGTCAATTAAACACATTTCTCCTTAATAAATGTGGCAAAACTGCATGAAAATATGAGTTATTTTCTAAGTTGCATGAATCAAAGTCTGGCAAGGGGCCTGAGAGGCAAGAGCTGTTTGCTCTGTGACAGACATGCACACAGACTCCTGATGCCGGCTCTGGGTTTAACTCATACAGAGAATGCTGGCCCGCTTTCCAGAACAGGGCTCCCGAGCCAGCCAGGGGAGCAGCAGTGGATGCTGACCTACAGGCCGGCAGGAGAAGGGCAGGTGCCACGGCAGGGGCGAGGCCGCCCACTGGCAGGAGCTGAGGATGAAGGGCCACAGGCAGGCCGGGCCCCAGCTCAGCTGCGTGGACCCCATCAGGGTGAGGCCTTGAGGCTGCCTGCCCGGGGCTCAGGGCTCACCTCACCAATGTGTCCGAGTGACCCAGCTATTCTCGCGTGGGCTGAGGTGGGCATGCAGAGGCCCAGTGAGAAGGCTGAGGCTGGCAGCTTCCCCCATGTCTTCCCAGTGGGTCACTCCCAGGTCTGAACCCTGTGCTGGAAGAGCAGGGTCTGGCAGCAGCCTGCTCTGCTAACATCCAGGGTGGTGGTGGTGGGGGGTGAGGCCGTCCAGCTTTCCAGGGTCCAGCAGCAAGGGCCACTCCATGATCTGGCTTTTGGAAGGTTCTGGTACCTCCGTGAATAAGCCTGAAGTGTTGTTCTCAAAGTGGGCACCCCTAGGATGTCACTACCCAGAGGGGAAGCAGAGTCAGCAGCTCCTGGGGGCCTCCGTTACATGCCTGTCTCACCTCCCACAAGTGCTCCCTAGAGATGTCCTCTCCACCCCTCTGCACTTGGCCCGGTGGCTCTAGGAGGGGGGTGTGGCTGGGACTTCCGCCCACACAGCCCTGGGGTCGGGGCTGGCCACCCTGGGAGCTAGGCTGAGGATACTGCCTGAATGGGAGAAGCCAGAGGTGCTATGTCCTGTCCCACTCCACTCCCCACAGGTGGCATTTCTCTCTGCTTAGCTGACCTTAGAGTGCTTGCTTGGCCTTATTAAGAACTGGGATCCACCATAAGGCTAATTCCCCACTTTTAACCCACAGTGTAGCATTTACAGTGAAGAGAAACTCATTAGGGCCGAGCACTTCCCAGGCTGAGGAAGTGCTGGGCTCATTAGGGAGGCCAAATCCATCCTGGTGGTTCTAATGAGCTGTGAAAACCACTCAGGACCAGGAGGATTAGCAGAGAGGTGTCTTCAAATTCCCAGAGGAGAGTCTTCTGCCTAATTTTGGAGTCCACAGGCCAAGGCATTTCATAGGAAGGGGGCTAGCAAACCAGGCCTTATCTTCTGCAAATCTAAATTGAGCCTTGGGGACAAAATTCTCCCACAGAGGAGGTGCCACTGTCCTGGATCTCTCAGCTTTTGGTGGGGAAGGAGAGATGAGGTGGGAGGGGATGGGGGCCAGGCTGCGAGGCCGCCAGGTCTTCAGAATAAGGTGGGGCGCTCAGGCACTGGGACTGTGGTACTTGGGTAGGGACATGGATGGTGGCCATCAGGAGTGCAGACGGGGCCTGGCTGGCCAGAATGGGGCTCTGGCCAGCTCCTGGGTCAAGGAGGTGGGTCCACGGGGAGAGAGGTCCTGAATGGAAGGGTGTGAGACCTGTGTCAGTTTATTCTCAGAGACCCATCCCTGATGGGCTTAAGGGGGAAAAGTGAGCCAGTAATGGGAGAGGCTGGTGCGGTCAGGTCCAGTTCCCCTCCTATAAGCAGGGGTCAGATCCCTGGTCCTTCTCAGCCCCCTGAACCCTGAACTCTCTGCAGCTCCTTCTGCAGGGACACACTCCTCTTGCAGGACCTTGGGAGTTCTGGCTCCTGCTTCTGCCTTACTCAACCCAGTGGGTGGAGAGGGCCTCTTGCTTAGAACTTCAGGAAATGTCCCAACCATGAGACTCATCACATAACTGAGGTCACTGGCCGTGCCCTCCCTGAGCTGGGGGCCAAGTTCAGTCACACTGTTGATTCTCATATGGAAGTGAGGAGGCTGTGGGCACCAGTAGACCCAACCCAAAGTGATCCTTGAACAGAAACACTCAAACCCCTGCAGAACACCTGGTTCTCCCACCAAAAGCTTACTGCAGGTAGGGGACCACAGGGCCCACGGGGTGACCAGGCATGCAGGGGTTGGGTCCCCTTTCTGGAAGGCAGGCAACTACTTTCCAAATGCTGACGGCCTCCTCCCCAACCCAGGATAATGATCCGTGCCCCTTGGCCCAGGTCAGCATGGTCAGGTGTCTGTGGGTCTAGTGGCCTGAAGGCCGTGTTCTCCCCCGTGTATATATATAAGTGATGGCAAGTCTCCAACTCACAGACACATCTGTGCCCTCTTGTTTCTCAGCTCATAGACCCTCCATGGAATTTCTCAGCTCACAGACCCTCTGCAGAGTTTCTCCCTTTATTCTCTTGGTGTCCCTGACACAGCAACCTGCTATGTTTCTTTCTACTCTGTTGACTGCTCCTTCTCAGTCTCCCTTTCTCCCTCTTCCTCTTTTACACAATCTTTAAACCGAGTCTCAGTCCTTGGCTTTCTTTGCTTCTCACTTTGAGCCATCTCCAGGCAAAGCTGTCCAGCTGTGACTGTAAGACCGTTTATAGGCTGATGACCCTCGACTCTGTATCTCCAGCCTTGAGGTTTGGACTCACCCAGTTGACATCTCAGTGGGTCCCAGGCTTGCACTTGCTTTCTCCTGTCCCATCTGCTCCTCCTCCTGTCCTCCCTGTGTGAGCAAATCCTCCAGGTGCTCCATCTAGAAACCTGGAGCAAGCCAGCACCAGCCACCCCTGTGAGCTGGCTGGGGCTGCCAGCCAGGAGCTGAGTGCTGCAGTGTTCCCAGGCCTTGCATAACCCAAAGCAGACTCGCTCTGGGATGGAGCTTTCCAGGGCTGTCCCTCCTAGTTCCTTTTATCTTACTAGCACCTCCAACAAGCCACCGAGGAAGGGGATTTTGAATGCAAGCGGCTGGAACAGGAAAAAGGAGTCCAGAGTGTTGGGGGCTTCTTGGTGCCCAAGCAAGGAAACATTGATTTGGAAGTGCTGGTTCTTCCCCTTGCTCTTGTCACAGAAGCTGCCAGAGTGTACCAGGAAGTCATTCTGGACATCTCTTTGCACAACTGCCCATATCCAGACAATCCCAAGTGCTGTTTATCTTACCTCTCAGATGGATCTCAAACCCACAGTCTCCTCTCTCGCCCTGTGACCTCTGGGCCAAGTCATCATTTTCTCTCTCCTGGACTCTGTAGTGGCCTCTAACTCATCTCCCTGTATCTTCTTCAGTCTGTTCTCCACTCAGCAACGATCACAGTCCCTGGTACCTAGTAGGTTCTCAATTAGTTTTTATGTTATGGAGGGAGAAAATTCCTCTCTGTGGGTCAGCAGGACCAAGTGGATGAGCTTTGCTTCTAAAGGTATATTTCATGCCCCTGGATGGTGGGGATTATTGCTACTATTTTTTGCCTTACTGGGAAGAAAAAGAACAACTTTTTGTTATTAAAACCAGAGAGGAACTACTGTTTTGTCAGAGCAGGTAGGAATTACAGTGACAGTTGATGTGTCACCCACAGGTCCACCAAGTTCGTGGTTGGTGATTGGAATGATCTCTACTCATCTCTGCAAGTCTTGTGCTTTTTTTTTAACTTTTAATTTTGAAATAATTAACAGGAAGTTGAAAAAATTGTATATAGAGTCCCTTGTAGGCTCGCCCCAGCTTTCCCCAATGGTGACATCTTATATAACTGCAGTACAATATCAAACCCAGGGAACTGACATTGGTATAATACTGTTAACTAGACTACAGACCTTATTCAGTTCTCACCATTTTTTAATGATGAGAACTGAATAAGGTCTGCAGTTTTAATTTTTTTAAAGAACTTTATTTTTTAAATTAATTTTTTAAAGGACTTTATTTTTTAAGTTATTTATTTATTTTTTGATGTGGACAATTTTTAAAGTCTTTATTGAATTTATTACAATATTGCTTCTGTTTTATGTTTTGGTTTTTTGGCCGAGAAGCATGTGGGATCTTAGCTCCCTGACCAGGGATCGAACCCGCACTCCCTGCATTGGAAGGCGTAGTCTTAACAACTGGACCTCCAGGGAAGTCCCAGGTCTGTAGTTTTTAACTTGCAATAATGTGTGTGTGTGTGTGTGTGTGTGTGTAGTTCTGTGCAATTTTATCCCATGTATAGATTCAGTAACCACCACCACAATCAAGACATAGAACTATGAGTTGCCGGTAGCTGTAGTCTTGGGCATACAAAACAAGTCACCAGGAGGAACTTTCTCCATGTTAACATTACCCAGAAAAACCACAAGCTACAGAGTTCATGCAAATGAAGATGGGTTCCCATGGAAGGGATTCCTGTATTAACATAATTGCCAAGTTTGCCTGAGAATGAAATACTCATTTTCATGTTGTTTTTCAGGTACTCATATTCTCTTCCTTCAGTT
Organism: Mesoplodon bidens; assembly: GCF_964165515.1. Lineage (NCBI taxonomy): Eukaryota > Metazoa > Chordata > Mammalia > Artiodactyla > Ziphiidae > Mesoplodon > Mesoplodon bidens. The sequence continues at coordinate 173,801,478 of NC_138160.1, read as the reverse complement.
ACATCATTTGATGCATAACTAGAAGACGAGTGTATGAAAGAGAAAAAATACATGGTAAAAAATCTTTATTGTAATGATTGTGAGAGAAAACACCCTATAAAAGAAATAATAATAGCAAATACCTGGTAGTGTTTACTATGTGTTCAGGCACAGTAAAGCTTAAAAAAAAATCCATCATCACAAATGTCACCTTGTGTCACCTCTTTGTAATCACACCCCTGCCTCCCCTCTCCCTGTCTCTGTCCCCAGCAACTACTGATTTGTCCTCCATCTCTATAGTTCTGTCATTTTGAGAATGTTATATAAATGGAATAATATAGTGTGTACACTTTTATATATATATATATTTATTTATTTTCTGCTTTATAACAAAGTGAATCAGTCATACATATACATCTGTTCCCACATCCCTTCCCTCATGCATCTCCCTCCCTCGCACCCTCCCCATCCCACCCCTCCAGGCGGTCACAAAGCACCGAGCTGATCTCCCTGTGCTCTGCGGCTGCTTCCCACTATCTATCTACCTTACGTTTGGTAGTGTATATATGTCCATGCCTCTCTTTCGCTTTGTCACAGCTTACCCTTCCCCCTCCCCATATCCTCAAGTCCATTCTCAAGTAGGTCTGTGTCTTTATTCCCGTTTTACCCCTAGGTTCTTCATGACATTTTTTTTAAAATTCCGTATATATGTGTTAGCATATGGTATTTGTCTTTCTCTTTCTGACTTACTTCACTCAGTATGACAGACTCTAGGTCTATCCACCTCATTACAAATAGCTCAGTTTCGTTTCTTTTTATGGCTGAGTAATATTCCATTGTATATATGTGCCACATCTTCTTTATCCATTCATCCGATGATGGACACTTAGGTTGTTTCCAGCTCTGGGCTATTGTGAAGAGAGCTGCAATGAACATTTTGGTACATGTCTCTTTTTGAATTATGGTTTTCTCAGGGTATATGCCTAGTAGTGGGATTGCTGGGTCATATGGTAGTTCTATTTGTAGTTTTTTAAGGAACCTCCATACTGTTCTCCATAGTGGCTGTACCAATTCACATTCCCACCAGCAGTGCAAGAGTGTTCCCTTTTCTCCACACCCTCTCCAGCATTTATTTTATTTATTTATTTATTTATTTATTTTGGCGGTACGCGGACCTCTCACTGTTGTGGCCTCTCCCGTTGCCGAGCACAGGCTCTGGATGCACAGGCTCAGTGGCCATGGCTCACGGGCCCAGCTGCTCCGCGGCATGTGGGATCCTCCCAGACCGGGGCACGAACCCACGTCCTCTGCTTCGGCAGGCGGACTCTCAACCACTGTGCCACCAGGGAAGCCCCTCTCCAGCATTTATTGTTTCTAGATTTCTTGATGATGGCCATTCTGACTGGTGTGAGATGATATCTCATTGTAGTTTTGATTGGCATTTCTCTAATGATTAGTGATGTTGAGCATTCTTTCATGTGTTTGTTGGCAGTCTGTATATCTTCTGTGGAGAAATGCCTATTTAAGTCTTCTGCCCATTTTTGGATTGGGTTGTTTGCTTTTTTGCTATTGAGCTGCATGAGCTGCTTATAAATTTTGGAGATTAATCCTTTGTCAGTTGCTTCATTTGCAAATATTTTCTCCCATTCTGAGGGTTGTCTTTTGGTCTCCTTTATGATTTCCTTTGCTGTGCAAAAGCTTTGAAGTTTCATTAGGTCCCATTTGTTTATCTTTGTTTTGATTTCCATTTCTCTAGGAGGTGGGTCAAAAAGGATCTTGCTGTGATTTATGTCATAGAGCGTTCTGCCTATGTTTTCCTCTAAGAGTTTGATAGTTTCTGGCCTTACATTTAGGTCTTTAATCCATTTTGAGCTTATTTTTGTGTATGGTGTTAGGGAATGATCTAATCTCATACTTTTACATGTTCCTGTCCAGTTTTCCCAGCACCACTTATTGAAGAGGCTGTCCTTTCTCCACTGTACATTCCTGCCTCCTTTATCAAAGATAAGTTGACCATATGTGCGTGGGTTTATCTCTGGGCTTTCTATCCTGTTCCATTGATCTATCTTTCTGTTTTTGTGCCAGTACCACACTGTCTTGATTACTGTAGCTTTGTAGTATAGTCTGAAGTCAGGGAGCCTGATTCCTCCAGCTCTGTTTTTTGTTCTCCAGATTGCTTTGGCTATTCGGGGTCTTTTGTTTTTCCAAACAAATTTTGAAATTTTTTGTTCTAGTTCTGTGAAAAATGCCAGTGGTAGTTTGATAGGGATTGCATTGAATCTGTAGATTGCTCTGGGTAGTATAGTCATTTTCACAATATTGATTCTTCCAATCCAGGAGCATGGTATATCTCTCCATCTATTTGTATCATCTTTAATTTCTTTCATCAGTGTCTTATAATTTTCTGCATACAGGTCTTTTGTCTCCTTAGGTAGGTTTATTCCTAGATATTTTATTCTTTTTGTTGCAATGGTAAATGGGAGTGTTTTCTTGATTTCAGTTTCAGATTTTTCATCATTAGTGTACAGGAATGCCAGAGATTTCTGTACATTAATTTTGTATCCTGCTACTTTACCAAATTCATTGATTAGCTCTAGTAGTTTTTCTGGTAGCATCTTTTTTTTTTTCCAGTTAAGTTTGATTTTATTTTTTTTCTGCTTTATAACAAATTTAATCAGTTATACATATACATATGTTCCCATATCCCCTCCCTTTTGTGTCTCCCTCCCACCCTCCCTATCCCACCCCTCCAGGCGGTCACAAAGCACCGAGCTGGTCTCCCTGTGCTATGCGGCTGCTTCCCACTAGCTATCTACCTTACGTTTGGTTACGTTTTTAATAGTAAAATATGCATACCAATAACCAGTAAACTTCTTTCTTTTGATATTTTTCACAGTAATATAAGTTGATATACACCCAGAAGTCTGTGTAACATACCCATATCAGGGATTAGTTAGGGGAGTATGGTAGCTGCTATAATAAATAACCCCCACTTTGAGAGTTTAAACACAATAAACATTAATTTCTTACTCACACAAAGCCAGAAGTGTGTTGGGTGGTTCTTTTCAGCAGCTTTTGCTAAGCAGTGACCGTGGGATCTGGGTACCTTCCATCCTGATACTCTATCAGCTGGATCACATGGCCTCCAAAGTAGCTATGGATAGGTAGAGAGAGAAGGGAAATACACAGGGATTTTATTTTTTATGACCGGTTCTAGTGGTGGTATACATTCCTCCAGCTTACATCTCATTGGCCAGAATTTAGTGACCTGATCCCAAACCAACTTCAAGGGAGACTAGGAGTGTGCTCTTCCTGTGTGTCCTGGAAGACATGGTAGGTTGGGTGAACACTGGGCCCATTTCTGTCATTATTGAGGCATAAGATGGAGTGTTGTGGAGCACACTGTGTTTGCTCAGGTGATAATTGGCTCACAGCTCCAAGGTACCTTCAGCATCAAGCCTTGGATGAAAGGGGTTATCACCACTGCATCTACTACCTTTTTAAAGTGCTTCTATCCATATAGACTAAAATATAAGCCTATATTTTATTTTATTTTTTAAAAATTATTTTGTATTGGAGTATAGTTAATTTACAATTTTATTTTCAAGTGTACAGCAAAGTGATTCAGTTATACATATACATACATCTATTCTTTTTCAGATTCTTTTCCCATATAGGTTAGTACAGAGTACTGAGTAGAGTTCCCTGTGCTATACAGCAGGTCCTTGTTGATTACCTATCTTATATATAGTAGTGTGTATATGTTAATCCCAGACTCCTAATTATCCCTCTCCCCCCACCTTTCCCCTTTGGTAACCATAAATTTGTTTTCTAAGTCTATGAGTCTGTTTCTGTTTTGTAAATAAGTTCAGTTGTATCATTTTTTTTGATCACACATATAAGTGATATCATATGATATTTGTATTTGTCTGACTTACTTCATTTAGTATGATAAACTCTAGGTCCATCCATGTTGCTGCAAATGGCGTTATTTCATTCTTTTTAATGGCTGAATAATATTCTATTGTATATATGTACCACATCTTCTTTATCCATTCTTCTATTGATTGACATTAATGTTGCTTCCATGTCTTGGCTATTGTAAATAGTGCTGCTATGAACATAGGGGTGAATGTATCTTTTTGAATTATGGATTTTTTCTGGATATATGCCCAGGAGTGGGATTACTGGATAATATGGTAACTCTATTTTTAGTTTTGAAGGAACCTCCATACTGTTCTCCATAGTGGCTCACCAATTTACATTCCCACCAACAGTGTAGCAGGGTTCCCGTTTCTCCACAGCCTTCCAACATTTATTGTTTGTAGATTTTTTGATGATGGCCATTCTGACTGGTGTGAGGTGATATCTTATTGTAGCTTTGATTTGCATTTCTCTAATAATTAGCGAAGCTGAACATCTTTTCATGTGCTTTTTGGACATCTGTATGTCTTCTTTGGAGAAACGTCTGTTTAGATCTTCTGCCCATTTTTGGATTGGATTGTTTGTTTTTTTTGACATAGAGCTGATGAGCTGCTGTATATTTTGGAAATTAATCCCTTGTTGGTCACATCATTTTCAAATATTTTCTCCCATTCTGTGGGTTGTCTTTTAGTTTTGTTTAGGGTTTCCTGTGCTGTGCAAAAGCTTTTTTTTTTTTCGGTACGTGGGCCTCTCACTGTTGTGGCCTCTCCCGTTGTGGAGAACAGGCTCCGGACGTGCAGGCTCAGTGGCCATGGTTCATGGGCCCAGCCGCTCCGTGGCATGTGGGATCTTCCCACACCGGGGCACGAACCCGCGTCCCCTGCATCAGCAGGCGGACTCTCAACCACTGCGCCACCAGGGAAGCCCTGTGCAAAGCTTTTAAGATTAACTGGTCCCATTGGTTTATATTTTTTTCATTACTCTAGGTGGTGGATCCAAAAAGATATGCTGCAACTTATGTCAAAGAGTGTTCTGCCTATGTTTTCCTCTAAGAGTTTATAGTATCCAGATTTACATTTAGGTCTTTAACCCATTTTGAGTTTATTTTTGTGTATGGTATTAGAGAATGTTCAAATTTCATTCTTTTACATGTGGCTGTCCAGTTTTCCCAGCACCACTTATTGAACAGGCTGTCTTTTCTCCATTGTGTATTCTTACCTATTTTGTTGTAGATTAATTGATGATAGGTGTGTGGGATTATTTCTGGGCTATCTATCCTGTTCCATTGAACTATAATTCTGTCTTTGTGCCAGTACTGTACTGCTTTGATTACTATAGTTTTATAGTATAGTCTGAAGTCAGGGGTCCTGATTCCTCCATCTCCATTTTTCTTTCTCAGGATTGCTTTGGTTATTCAGGGTCTTTGGTTTTCATACAAATTAAAAGTTTTTTTTTGTTCTAGTTCTGTGAAAAATGCCATTGGCAATTTGATAAAGATTGCATTGAACCTGTAGATTGGCTTGGGGAGTATAGTCATTTTGACAATATTGATTTCTCCAATCCAAGAACATGGTATATCTTTCCATCTGTTCGTGTCATCTTTGATTTCTTTCATCAGTGTCTTATAGTTTTCTGAGTAGAGGGCTTTTGGATCCTTAGGTAGATTTATTCCTAAGTATTTTACTCTTTTTGATGCAATGGTAAATGGGATTGTTTCCTTAATTTCTCTTTCTGAACTTTTGTTGTTAGTTTCTAAGAATGCAAGATATTTCTGTGTATTAATTTTGTATTCTGCAATTTCACCAACTTCATTGATGAAATCTAGTGGTTTTCTGGTAGCATCTTTAGAATTTTCTATGTATAGTATCATGCCATCTGCAAACAGTGACAGTTTAACTTCTTCTTTTCCAATTTGGATTCCTTTTACTTCTTTTTCTCCTCTGATCGCTGTGGCTAGGAATTCCCAAACTATTTTGAATAAAAGTGGCAAGAGAGGAGATCCTTGTCTTTTTCCTGATCTTAGAGGAAATGCTCATCTTTTCACTACTGAGTATGATGTTAACTGTGGGTTTGTCATATATGGCCTTTATTATGTTGAGGTATGTTCCCTCTATGCCCACTATCTGGAGAGTTTTTATCATAAATCAGTGTTGAATTTTGTCAAAAATTTTTCTGCATCTATTGAGATGATCATATGGTTTTTATTCTTCAGTTTGTTGATGTGGTGAATCACACCGATTGATTTGTGGATGTTGAAAATTCCTTGCATCCCTGGGATAAACCCCACTTGATCATGGTGTATGATCCTTTTAATGTGCTGTTGGATTCTGTTTGCTAGTATTTTGTTGAGGATTTTGGCTTCTATATTCATCAGTGATATTGGCCTATACTTTTCTTTTTTTGTGGTATCTTTGTCTGGTTTTGGTATCAAGGTGATTGTGGCTTCATAGAATGAGTTTGGGAGTTTTCCTTCCTCTGCAATTTTTTGAAACAGTTTCAGAAGGATAGGTATTAGCTCTTCTCTAAATGTTTGATAGAATTTGCCTCTGCAGCCATCTGGTCCTGGACTTTTTTTGTTGGGAGTTTTAAAATCACAGTTTCAAATTCAGTACTTGTGATTGGTCTGTTCATATTTTTTACTTCTTTCTGGTTCAGTCTTGGAAGATTGTACTTTTCTAAGAATTTGTCCATTTCTTCCAGGTTGTCCATTTTATTGGCATACAGTTGCTTGTAATTGTCTCTTATGATCCTTTGTATTTCTGTGGTGTCTGTTGTAACTTCTCCTTTTTCATTTCTGATTTTATTGATTTGAGTCCTCTCCCTTTTTTTCTTGGTGAGTCTGGCTAAGGGTTTATCAATTTTGTTTATCTTTTCAAAGAACCAGCTTTTACTTTCATTGATCTTTGCTATTGTTTTCGTCTCTATTTCATTTATTTCTACTCTGATCTTTATCATTTCTTTCCTTCTACTAACACTAGGTTCTGTTTTTTTTTCTTTCTCTAGTTGCTTTAGGTGGAAGGTTAGGTTGCTTACTTGAAAATTTTCTTGTTTCCTGAAGTAAGATTGTATTGCCACAAACTTCCCTCTTAGAACTGATTTTGCTTCATCCCATAGGCTTTGGATTGTTGTGCTTTTGTTTTCATTTGTCTCTAGGTATTTTTTGATTTCTTCAGTGATCCGTTGGTTGTTTAGTAGCATATTGTTTAGTCTCCATGTGTTTGTGTTTTTTAGTTATTTTTCCCCTTTTAGTTGATTTCTAACCTCATAGCATTGTGGTCAGAAAAGATGCTTGGTATGATTTCAATTTTCTTAAATTTACCGAGGCTTGCTTTGTGGCCCAGCATGTGGTCAGTCCTGGAGCATGTTCCCATAGGCACATGAGAAGAATGTGTATTCTGCTGCTTTTGGATGGAATGCTCTATAAATGTCATTTAAGCCATCTGGTATATTGTGCCATTTAGGCCCTGTGTTTCCTTATTGATTTTCTGTCTGGATGATATGTCCATTGATGTTAAGTGGGGTGTTAAAAACACCCTCTATTATTGTGTTAATGTCTATTTCTCTCTTTATAGCTGTTAATATTTGCCTTATATATTGAGGTGTTCCTATTTTGGGTGCATATATATTTAAAATTGTTATATCTACTTCTTGGATTGATCCCTTGATCATTATGTAGAGTCTTTTTTGTCTCATAACAGTCTTTATTTTAAAGTCTAATTTTGTCTGATATGGGTATTGCTACTCCAGCTTTCTTTTGATCTCCATTTGCGTGGAATACCTTTTTCCATCCCCCTGTTTTCAGTCTGTATGTGTCCCTAGATCTGAAGTGGGTCTCTTGTAGACAGCATATATACGGGTCTTGTTTTTGAATCCATCCAACCAGTCTATGTCTTTTGTTTGGAGCATTTAATCCACTTACATTTAAGGTAATTATCGATATGTAAGTTCCTATTGCCATTTTTTCCCCTTTTTTCTTTAGAACACCATGAATTGCTTTTATTTTGGTATGCATCCACATCTCAGCATTTAGTGGTCCTGAACAGAAAAGTGGAAAAACACAGCAGTTTGCTAGGAATTTTGGGGATCTGCCATGCACACCGAGTTCTTTCTTTCTTTCTTTGTGGTACGTGGGCCTCTCACTGATGTGGCCTCTCCCGTTGCAGGACACAGGCTCCGGACACGCAGGCCCAGAGGCCATGGCTCATGGGCCCGGCCGCTCCACGGCATGTGGGATCTTCCCAGACTGGGGCACGAACCCGTGTCCCCTGCATCGGCAGGTGGACTCAACCACTGCGCCACCAGGGAAGCCCTGGCCCAGTGTTTTTGCTTACTTTTTAAGAAAAAGCTAAATTGTTTCACTTATGTGGCTTAGTGTTTTTTCTACTCAGGAAATTTTCAAGTTTGCTTTCCATTTTTTTTTTTTTTTTTTTTTTTTTTTGCAGTATGCGGGCCTCTCACTGTTGTGGCCTCTCCCGTTGCGGAGCACAGGCTCTGGATGCGCAGGCTCAGCGGCCATGGCTCACGGGCCCAGCCGCTCCGCGGCATATGGGATCCTCCCGGACCGGGGCACGAACCCGTATCCCCTGCATCGGCAGGCGGACTCTCAACCACTGCGCCACCAGGGAGGCCCTGCTTTCCATTTTGTATTTTACTTTGTATCTATCTATCTGTCTATCATCTATCATCTATCTATCTATCTACTTATCTATCTGCAATTATTGTTTATTTATTTGTTTATACACCCATGTAACTGCCATCTCAGTATAGAGAAGGTTTTCATTATCCCAAGCAGTTCCAAGGTGCCACTTCCCAGTTAAACCCAGTTAAACCCCCTTTCTCCAAGGCAAGAACTGTTCTGACATCTATACCACAGCTTAGTTTTGCTGTCCTAGAGCTTCATGTAAATGAATTGTAGATATTCTTTTGTGCCTGACTTCTTTCAGTCTGCATAATGTTCGTCATCCATGTTGGTCCATGTATCAGTACTTGATTCACTTTATTGCTGAGTACTATTCCATTGGATGAATATAGCACAATTTATTTGTTTACTTGATGATAAACATTTGGATTGTTTCCAGTTTGGGGCTATTATCAATCAAGTTGTTATACAATTTTCTATGCAAGTCTTTTTTTAAAAATTGAAGTATAGTTGATTTACAATATTGTGTTAGTTTCAGGTGTACAGTAAAGTGATTTGGATATATATGTCCAATTCTTTTCCATTATAGGTTATTACAAGATATTGAATATAGTTCCCTGTGTTATACAGTGAATCCTTGTTGTTTACTTTATATATAGTAGTGTGTATCTGTTAATTCCATACTCCTAATTTATCCCTCTCTCCCTTTCCTCTTTGGTCACCATAAGTTTGTTTTCTATGTCTGTGAGTCTGTTTCTGTTTTATAAATAAGTTCAGTTGTACTATTTTTTAGATTCTACATATAATTGATATCATATAATACTTGTCTTTCTCTGTCTGATGTACTTCACTTAGTAGTACAGTCTTTAGGTTCATCCATGCTGCTGCAAATGGTATTATTTAATTCTTTTTTATGGCTGAGTAGTATTCCATTGTATATATATACATCACATATTCTTTTTTTTTAACATCTTTATTGGAGTATAATTGCTTTACAATGATGTGTTAGTTTCTGCTTTATAACAAAGTGAATCAGTTATACATATACATATGTTCCCATATCTCGTCCCTCTTGCGTCTCCCTCCCTCCCACCCTCCCTATCCCACACCTCTAGGTGATCACAAAGCACCAAGCTGATCTCCCTGTGCTATGCAGCTTCTTCCCACTAGCTATCTATTTTACATTTGGTAGTGTATATATGTCCATGCCACTCTCTCATTTTGTCACAGCTTACCCTTCCCCCTCCCCATATCCTCAAGTCCATTCTCTAGTAGGTCTGTGTCTTTATTCCCATCTTACCCCTAGGTTCTTCATGACCTTTTTTTTTCTTAGATTCCATATATATGTGTTAGCATACGGTATTTGTTTTTCTCTTTCTGACTTACTTCACTCTGTATGACAGATTCTAGGTTCATCCACCTCACTACAGATAACTCAATTTCGTTTCTTTTTATGGTTGAGTAATATTCCATTGTATATATGTGCCACATCTTCTTTATCCATTCATCCGATGATGGACACTTAGGTTGCTTCCATCTCCTGGCTATTGTAAATAGAGCTGCAATGAACATTTTGGTACATGACTCTTTTTGAATTATGGTTTTCTCAGAATATATGCCCAGTAGTGGGATTGCTGGATCGTATGGTAGTTCTATTTGTAGTTCTTTAAGGAACTTCCATACTGTTCTCCATAGTGGCTGTATCAATTGATGGTTTTCCTTTGTATTATCCTTGTGTTCCTTCCTTTTTGGTTTTTGTGAATCTATTGTATGTTTTTGATTTGTGGTTACCCTGGCTTTCAACTATGTTAACATAACTATATCTACTTTCTTTAGACTGGTAGTCATATAAGCTCAAACGCATTCTAAAATATCTACATTTTCTTGCTCCCCTCCCCCACATTTTGTGATTTTGATGTTCTATTTTAAATCTTCATGTTTATCCTTTTGCTCATCATTGTAGTTATAATTATTTTCACAGAATTTTTTTTAAATCTATGTGCTAGCTTATTTAAATGATCTTAAATCCTTTTGTATATTTGCCTTTCCCATTGTGGTTTACCCTTTCATATAGATTCTTGGTTCTTTTCTATTTAGAGAAAACCTTTCAATATTTCTTTTAGGGTATGTTTATCCTATATGCTTTTTTTTTTTTTTTTTTTGCAGTACGTGGGCCTCTCACTGCTGTGGCTTCTCCCGTTGTGGAGCACAGGCTCTGGATGCGCAGGCTCAGTGGCCATGCCTCACGGGCCCAGCCACTCCGTGGCATGTGGGATCTCCCCGGACCGGGGCACGAACCTGTGTCCCCTGCATCGGCAGGCGGACGCCCAACCACTGTGCCACCAGGGAAGCCCCCATCCTATATTGTTTTAGCTTTTGCTTATCTGAGAAATTCTTTCTTTCTCTTTTTATTCTAAATGGTGATCTTGCTGGGTAGAGTACCCCAGGTTTCAGGTTTTTTCCTTTCAGGCTTTTGAATATATCTTGCCACTCCCTCTGGCCTGCAAAGTTTCTGTAGACAAATCAGCTGATAGCTTTCTGGGTGTTCCCTTGAAACTGACTCTTTGTTTTTCTCTTGCTGCCTTTGGAATCCTCTCTTTAACAACTCTTGCAATTTTAATTATGATATGCCTTGGTTTGTGTCTGCTTGGGTTCATCTTGTTTGGGATCCTCTGTGCTTCCTTTACCTGGATATCTGTTTTCTTCTTTAGGTTTGGGAACTTTTCAGGCAAAATTTCTTCAAATACATTTTTAATCCCCTTTTCTCTTTCTTCTCCTTCTGAGAGTACTATTATGTATAGATTGGCATGCTTCATATTATCCCATAAATCTTGTATGCTGATTTCATTTTTAAAAAATTTGTCTTTCTGGGGAATTCCCTGGCAGTCCAGTGGTTAGGACTCCAAGCTTCCACTGCCAGGGGCCTGGGTTTGATCCCTCATTGGGTAACTAAGATTCTGCAAGCCACTCTGGGCTGCTAAAAGTCTTTGTCTGTTGTTTTTTAAAAATATATTTATTTATTTATTTAGTTGCACTAGGTCTTAGTTGTGTCAGGCATGCTCTTTGGTTGTGGCTTGTGGGCTCCTTAGTTGAGGCATGTGGGCTCCTAGTTGCGGCACATGAACTCTTAGTTGTGGCATGCATGTGGGATCTAGTTCCCTGACCAGGGATTGAAGCCAGGCCCCCTACTTTGGAAGCGTGGTGTCTTACCCACTGCACCACCAGGGAAGTCCCCTGTCTCCTGTTCTGACTGGGTGATTTCCATTATTCTATCTTTTCGATCACTTATTTGTTCTTCTGCATTATTTAGTTTGCTATTTATTGCCTTTAGCTCAGTTTACATCTTGTTAATTGAGTGGTCTAATTTTGAGTGGTCTTTATAGTTTCTAGTTCCTTGTTACAGTGATCTGCATTTCTAAGAATAGTCTTTCTTAATTCCTTCAGCATTTTTATCTCCCTTTTGAACTTGGGGTCTGGTAGACTGGAGAAGTCTGTTTCTTTGTTCTTTCAGCAGATTTCTCTTGTTCTTTTAACTGGGAATAATTCCTCTGCATTTTTATTTTACTTATATTTCTCTGACTGTGAATTTAGGAGAAACAGTTATCTACTGTGGTCTTAAAGGGCTGTTTTCATGTGGGAGCAACCCTGTGTAGACTGTGTGCACCCAATATTTTTGGTGCAAGGGTTGTTTTTGGTGTGGATGCTTGCTACGTCTTTCCTCAGGGTGTGCTGCCCTTGTCCCCTTGATAAGGGGTGTGTTGGTATTGTGGTGACCAGAGCCGGCGCTGGATGTTGGGCAGGGCCTCCTCTTTGCTTTGTGGTTGTCACATCCCCATTGGGGGCAGGATCTGCTCCCCAGCTGTTGGAGTAGGAGCCCCCAGGTCTGATTCTAAGGTGTAGTGTAAAGTAGGTGGTACTGGAGTGCTCCCTCTGGGAAAGGAGTCACTGTGTATTCTTCCCCAGGAGCTGTCTGCTGGGATGTGCAACTCTGTGATGCCACCTGCCACCTGGTGTGCACACCCACAAAGATCACTGTTGCTGGCGTTGCCCTCGGAGCCACCTCCACCACGGTAGTGCCAGAAATTGGCTCAGATAACCCTCAGGCATGTGTGTGCACTCACAAAGCTGAGGAGGAAACCCACCAAAGCCATGCCCCTGCATTCACATAGGGATTGCCGGTAATCAGCTCAGATTTCAGCCCCGCCTCCAAGTGTGTGTGCCCACAAAGTTCACAAAATCCATGGTGGCCAGAGCCGTGCCCACTATGAGCATGCTGATAATGAGGCTGCTATGGCGGACCCGACCCCCTCCCTTTCCTTGTTGACAATGGGGTTCCTATGGCAGACCTGCGCTTGTCCTGTGTGCACACCCAGTTGTCGCCCTGGCCACACTTCATGACCTTTGGACTGTCTCTGTGCAGCCAAATCAAGTCCTCTCCCTGGGTCTGTTCCCTGAAGCCCCAGTCACTGTGCACACCAACAGGCACGTGTCTTGCACTAGGAAGGGTGGTGATATGACCAGGACTGTCTGTGCTGGCCTCTCTTTACCCTGTGGAGCACAGGCCAGCTCCCACACTCTCCTCTCAAGCCTCTGAAGCTCTCTATCTGTCTGGGTGGACCTCTCAGCTGGTGAAAGAGATTCCTAGGGTTAGGGAACATTTCCTCTTTCACAGCTCCCTCCCAGGGGCACTGTTTCTGTCCTGATTCCTCTTCTTCTCCCTTTCCCCTTCATCCTACCTGGTTATATGGGGATCGTTCTTGCAGTTTTGGTTGTACGAGATCTTCTGCAGGCTTTCAGTAGTTATTCCATGAGAATTGTTCCACATGTAGATGTATTTTTGACGCATTTGTTGGAGGAGGCCAGCTCCACATCCCTCTACTCCTCCATCTTGGTCTACAATTATGCAAGTCTTTTTATGGACATACGCTTTATGTTTTTTGGTTAAATACCTATGGCTAGAATATTGGGTTATAGGGAAGGTATATGTTCAATTTCCTAAGAAACTGTCGAACTGTTTCTCAAAGGGGTTTTACAATTTTATATTCTCACCAGAAATGTATGACAGTCCCAACTGCTTTATGTCCCCTCCAGTATCTGGGATTTTCAGTCTTTTTAGTATTAGCTGTTCTAGTGTATATGTGGTAATATTTCATTGTTGCTTTAATTTGCATTTCATTTATGAGAATGTTGAACATCTTTTCATGTGCTTATTGGATATTCATGTATCTTCTTTTATGTAATGTCTATTCCAACCTTTTTTTTTTTTTTTTTTTTTTTTTTGCGGTACGCGGGCCTCTCACTGTTGTGGCCTCTCACGCTGCGGAGCACAGGCTCCGGACGCGCAGGCTCCGCAGCCATGGTTCACGGGCCCAGCCGCTCCGCGGCATGTGGTATCTTCCTGGACCGGGGCATGAACCCGTGTCCCCTGCATCGGCAGGCGGACTCTCAACCACTGTGCCACCAGGGAAGCCCGTCTATTCCAATCTTTTGCCCACTTAAAAATTGGTAACCATTGTAATGGGTCATTTGCCTCCTTATATATTTGTAAGAGTTCTGTATATATTCTGGATATAAGACCTTTGTCAGGTGAATAAATTACAAATATTTTCTCCTCATCTATGGCTTTCTTTTTTTTTTTTTTTTTTTTTTTTTTTTTCTTTTTGCGGTATGCGGGCCTCTCACTGTTGTGGCCTCTCCCGTTGCGGAGCACAGGCTCCGGATGCGCAGGCCCAGCGGCCATGGCTCACGGGCCCAGCCGCTCCGCGGCATATGGGATCCTCCCAGACCGGGGCACGAACCCGTATCCCCTGCATCGGCAGGCGGACTCTCAACCACTGCGCCACCAGGGAGGCCCTATGGCTTTCTTTTCACTTCATTAATGGTGTCTTTTGGAGAGTCTGTGTTTCTAATTTTTATAAATCAATTAAAATTTTATTGTTAGTGCTTATTATATTCTATCTAAGACAACTTTAATTATCCTAAGGTCACGAAGATTTCCACCAATGTTTTCTTCTAGACGTTTTGTAGTTTCTTTTTTTTTAATTCCAAATATAACAGAATTCAAAATATAACAATAATTCAGTAAATTTTTTCAATACAGGTATACTAATGAGAAAATGGAATTTTATTTTGGGGATAGCATTTTGCTTATTGTGATTCAAAGTTATGTTTCTTATCAAAATCTGTTGCAAATGCGGATCAGTAGTGATATTTTATGTATTTCCTTTTTCGTAATGTCTCTTCACATAGATAGGTACTGCCGAGTACTGATACTATCCATGAGCATATGATTTTTTCCCATTTAATATTTTTATTGAGATATAATTCACATAATATAAAACTCATTATTTTAAAGTGTACAAGTCAGGGTTTTTCAGCATATTCAATATGTTGTACAACTATCAGCACTATCTAATTCTGGAACACTTCCATCAACCCCAAAGAGAAACCCTGTACTTAGTAGTCAGTCTCAATTTTCCCCTCTTCTCATTCCTTGGCAACTACTAATCTACTTTCTGTCTCTATCGATTTACCTATTCTGGACATTTCATATAAACAGAATCATACAATCTGTGGCTTTTTATGTCTGGCTTCTTTCATTTAGGATAATGTTTTCAGAGTTCATCCACATTGTAGCATGTGAAAGTACTTCATTCTTTTTTATGGCTGAATAATATTCCATTGTTTGGATATGCTATGTATTGTTTATCCATGAATCAGTTGTTGGACATATAGGTTTTTTTCCACTTTTTGCCTATTATAAATAATGCTGCTATGAACATTCATGTACAAGTTTTTGTGTGAACATATGTTTTAAGTTTTCATTGGTATGTTCCCTGAAATGATTGAGTCATATGGCAACTCTGTGTTTAAATGAAGAAGTACCACGCTGTTTTCCACAACAGCCAAATCATTTTACATTCCCACCAGCAATGCACAGGATTCTAGTTGTTCTACATCCTTGCCAAAATTTGCTACTTCTTTCCCTCTATCCTTCCTTCTTTTTTCTTTCTTTCTTTCTTTCTTTCTCTTTCTTTCTTTCTTTCTTTCTTTCCATCTGAGTGGCTTTCAAATGGTGTTTTGGTGGTTTGCTTTGCATTTTTGTAATGACTAATGATGTTGAGCATCTTTTCATGTCCTTATTGACCATTTGTATATCTTCTTATAGTTTTAATATTCGTATCTATCATCCATTTTATTAATTTTTGTGTTTGGTATGAGGTAAGGGCTGAGATTCATTTTTTTCCTCCACTCATATGTCTAGTTGATCTAGCCCATTTGTTGAAAAGACTTCTTAAGTTGTCTCCTGGGGTAAGCAGAGTAAGGACTCTACAAAGATGTCCACAACCTAATTCCTTGAATATTACATTATATAGCAAAAGAGGAATTAAGGTAGCAGGTGGAATTAAGGTTGCTTATCAGTTGACCTTACGATAAGGATATTATCCTAGATTATCTGAGTGAATTCAATGTGATCACAGAGGTCCTTAAATGAGGAAGAGGGAGACAGCAGAAGAGGTCAGAGTGAGGTAATGTGCTAAAAAATTGGCCTACTATTCCTGGCTTTGTAAATGGAGGAAGGCACCATGTGCCTCTAGAATGTAGGCAGCCTCTAGAAGCTAGAAAGGAAACAGATTTTCCCTAGGGTCTCTAGAAAGGAATGATGTCCTGGTGACTCCTTGATTTTAACCTGGTTAGATCCATTGGGACTCCTGAATTGACAGATGGTAAGATAATAAATTTGTATTGTTTTAAGCACTAAGTTTGTGGTAATTTGTTATAGCAGCCATAGTAACCCAATATTTTCCCCAAGATTCCTGCCCTCTGGTATACATGCTCTGTATAATCCCTTCCCCTTGGGTGTGATTAAGATTTATGAATATGATGGGTGATCATTCTTGTGATTATGTAATGCTATATGGCAGAAGAGATTTTGCAGATGTAATGAATGTCTTCAATCAATTAACTTTGGGTAAATCAAAAGGAAGGTTATCTTCTATTGGCCTGATCTTAAAAGAGGTCAAAGAGATTCAAAGTGAAAGAGATTCTCTTGTTGGCTTGAAGGAGCAAACTTCTACATTGCGGACAACACCACATAACAGAGAACAGTGAGTAACCTCTAGGAACTGAGGGCTTCAGTCCTACAACTGCAAGGAATTAAATTCTTCCAACAACATGAATGAGCTTGGAAGAAGAGTCCAAGTTCCAAATGAGAATGCAACCTGGTGGACACCTTGATTTTAGCCTTTTGAGAACTTAAGCAGAGAACCCAGGTACACCACACTAGGGTTTCTGACCTACAGAAATATGTGAAACATATAACTATATATCAAATAACAAATCAGTATTGTTTTAAGCTGCTAAATTTGTGCTAATTTGTCATGCAGTGATGGAAAAACAATGTATTTTCCCATTGAATTGCCTTAGCAATGCATTGTTGAAAATCAATTGAGCATGTATGTCTGGGTCTATTTCTGGACTCTGTTCTTTCCCATTGATCAGTTTGTCTGTCTTTTTACCAAAACTACTATCATTTGGCTTACCATAGCTTTATAGTACATCTTTAAAATTAGATATTAGGAGTCCTCCAACTTTGTTATTCTTTTTCAAAATTGTTTGGCTATTTTACGTCCTGTGTATTTTCATATAAAAAGTAGAATCAACTTTTTATTTGTACAAAAAATGCTTGCTGGAATTTTGATTTGTATTATGGTTGACCATTGAACAACACTCCATGAAGTGGAAAATCCGAGTATAACTTTACAGTTGTCCCTCCGTGTCCATGGTTCCATACTGGCAGAGTCAACCAACTGTGGATTATGTATTCTGTAGTCTGTATTTATTGAAAGAAATCTGCAGATAAGTGGACCTGCTCAGTCTAAACCAGGGTTGTTCAAGGGTCAGCTGGAAGTTGAATTTGAAGATCAATTTGGGGAATTTTGCCAGCTTAACAATATTGAGTCTTCTGATTCATGAACATGGTATATATTTCCATTAGTTTTAGTCTCCTTTCATTTCTTTCTTTTGGTGGGGAGATCTAATTAGCTTTATTCAGTGATTCAGGAATCAGGCACCATCCCATCTAGTAAATAGAAGGATGCTCAAGGGGTTGCATAAATGGAAGGTTTTATAATCAGAAGGAGGGTAGGGAAGAAGGTATTAGCAAATGAAAAGAAAGGATTTTTTCAGGCCAGGCCATCTTCCTTTGGGGGGAAGGGAACAGCAGAGGTCTTCATGATGCAGATTACCTCACTAGGGTTGATCCTGAAATTTCAGATTACGTGTTTAAAATTCACATTCCAGGGACTTCCCTGGTGGCGCAGTTGTTAGGAATCCACCTGCTAATGCAGGGGACATGGATTTGAGCCCTGGTCCAGGAATATCCCACATGCCACAGAGCAAGTAAGCCCATGTGCCACAACTACTGAGCCAGTGCTCTAGAGCCCATGAACCACAACTGAGCCTGCAAGCCACAACTACTGAAGCCCGTGAGCCTAGAGCCCATGCTCTGTAACAAGAGAAGCCATTGCAATGAGAAGCCTGTGTACCACAAGGAAGAGTAGCCTCCACTCGCCACAACTAGAGAAAGCCTGTGCGCAGCAATGAAGACAAAACGTAGCCAAAATAATAAATAAATAATAAATAAATAATAAATAAATAAATAAATAAATAAAATAAAATTCACCTTCCGAGCTCTCTTTGTGCCTAGCACAGCCATGGCTCATGTCTCCTCTAATCATTTTCCTAAGGAACAGACTTAAATATGCCCTAACAGGAGATGAAATAAAGATCTGCCTGCAGCGTTTCATTAAGATTGATGGCAATGACTACACTGTTATAACCTACCCCAGTCGTTTTATGGACGTCATCAGCATTGGAGAGACTGGAGAGAATTTTTGTCTGATCTGTGACACCAAGGGTCGCTTTGCTGTTCATTGTATCACACCTGAGGAGGTCAAGTACAAGTTGTGCAAAGTGAGAAGGATCCTTGTGGGGACTAAAGGAATCCTTCATCTGATGACCCATGGTGCTTGCACCGCCCGCTACCCTGATCCCCTCATCAAGGTGAATGACACCACTCAAATTGATTTGGAGACTGGCAAGATTACTAATTTCATCTAATTTGACACTGGTAACCTGTGCATGGTGACTGGAGGTGCTAACCTGAGAAGAATTGGTGTGATCACCAACCAGGAGAGACATCCTGGTTCTTCTGATGTAGTTCATGTGAAAGATGTCAATGGTAACAGCTTTGCCACTGGGCTCTCCAAGATTTTTGTTATTGGCAAAGGCAACAAGCCATGGATCTCTCTTCTCCATGGAAAGGGTATCTGCCTTACCATTGCTGAGGAGAGGGACAAGAGACTGGCGGCTAAACAGAGTAGTGGATAAAATGATCTCTAGGTGACATGATTGGAAAAGTCTTTGTACTTAATTAAAGATAATACCA
Organism: Mesoplodon bidens; assembly: GCF_964165515.1. Classification (NCBI taxonomy): domain Eukaryota; kingdom Metazoa; phylum Chordata; class Mammalia; order Artiodactyla; family Ziphiidae; genus Mesoplodon; species Mesoplodon bidens. The sequence goes on along the minus strand of NC_138160.1, from coordinate 173,782,486 downwards.
CATTAAAAAAATAAGATTCACATTCCTAGGAGAGGCTGAAACTACAATGAAGTCTTGGTTTGCTGTTCTGGGAGCAAGTTACTCCATTTTGGGCTTTTTTTTTTTAACAATGCCAATTATATCTCAAAAATGTCAATATTTCTCTAATTTTAATGTGTGAAGGAAGGTCTCCTTTAAATTCTGTTAGCAGTGTTTTATAATTTTCAGTATGGAGATCTTAGGTATCTTTTGTTAAATGTGTTTCTACGTATTTAATATTTTTTCATGCTATTGTAAATCAAAAAACATTTTATGTTCCAATTTTTATTACTAGCATATAGAAATACATATATTGCTAGCATATAGAAATACAATTATTTTTGTTTTTACCCTTGTTTCTGTGACTTTGCTAAATTTGTTTCTTAATTTTAGTAGTTTTGTGTAGATTCTTTAGGATTGTCTATGTAGACAATCACATTTTCTATGAACAAGGGCAGTTTTATTGATTTCCTTCCAGTCTTTTTGCCTTTTATTCATTTTTTCATGCTTTATTGAAGTCTACAGGACCTCTAGCATAATGTTCAGTAGAAGTTGTGAGAGTGTCATGCAGTATATCATTTACTATGATACTAATTGTAGTTTTTTCATAAATGTCATTTACCAAATTGAGGAAATACATTTCTATTTCTAGTTTGCTGAGAGTTTTGGTCATGAATTGGTGTTAAGTTTTGTCAAATTCTTTTCCCGCATCTATTAAAATGACTATATGATTTTCCTTATTTATTTCATTAACAGGATGAATTACAGATTTGTTTTTGATTCAACATTCAAAAACTTGCATTTCTTAGAATCTACTTGGCCATGATATACAATCATTTTTATATGTTGAAGGATTCTATTTATTAATATTTTATTGAGGAATTTTTCTTCTATGTGTGTAAGATTGGTATTTTTCTTCCTTAAATATTTGATAGGACTCACCAATGAAATCATCTAGGCCTGTAGTTTTCTTTGTGGGAAGTTCTTGGTTATGGTTATTTAATAGATTTATATTGTGGTAGATGATCTCCAAAGCTGGATGTCATCCATTTATACCCTTTCTGTGTGCATGCCCACACTTGAGGCTGGGGTGGTCTTTTATTTATTTATTTTTAACATCTTTATTAGAGTATAATTGCTTTACAATGTTGTGTTAGTTTCTGCTGTACAACAAAGTGAATCAGCTATATGTATACATTTATATCCATATCCCCTCCCCCTTGAGCTTCCCTTCCACCCTCCATATCCCATCCCTCTAGGTCATCACAAAGCATTGAGCTGATCTCCCTGTGCTATACAGCAGCTTCCCACTAGCTATTTTATGTTTGTTAGGGTATATATGTCAATACTACTCTCTCACTTTGTTCTACCTTCCCCTTCCTGCCCTGTGTCCTCAAGTCTGTTCTCTATGTCTTCATCTTTATTCCTGTCCTGCCACTAGGTTCATCAGTGCCATTTTTCTAGATTCCATGTATATACGTTAGCATACAGTATTTGTTTTTCTCTTTCTGACTTACTTCACTCTGTATGACAGGCTCTAGGTCCATCCACCTCACTACGACTAACTCAATTTCATTCCTTTTAATGGCTGAGTAATATTCCATTGTATATATGTGCCACATCTTCTTTATCCATTCATCTGTTGATGAACAATTAGGTTGCTTTCATGTCCTGGCTATTGTAAATAGTGCTGCAACGAACATAGTGGTACATGTCTCTTTTTGAATTATGGTTTTCTCAGGGTATATGCCCAGTAGTGCAATTGCTGGGTGGTATGATAGTTCTATTTTTAGTTTTTTAAGGAACCTCCATACTGTTCTCCATAGTGGCTGCATCAATGTACATTCCCACCAACAGTGCAGGAGGGTTCTCTTTTCTCCACACCGTCTCCAGTATTTATTGTTTCTAGATTTTTTGATGATGGCCATTCTGACCGGTGTGAGGTGATGCCTCATTGTCATTTTGATTTGCATTTCTCTAATGATTAGTGATGTTGAGCATTGTTTCATACGTTTGTTGGCAATCTGTTTGTCTTCTTTGGAGAAATATCTATTTAGGTCTTCTGCCCATTTTTGGATTGATTTTTTTTTAATTGAGCTGCATGAACTTACTGTATATTTTGGGGATTAGTCCTTTGTCAGTTGCTTCGTCTGCAAATATTTTCTCCCATTCTGAGGGTTGTCTTTTCATCTTGTTTATGGTTTCCTTTGCTGTGCAAAAGCTTTTAAGTTTCATTAGGTTCCATTTGCTTATTTTTGTTTTTATTTCCATTTCTCTAGGAGGAGGGTCAAAAGGGATCTTGCTGTGATTTATGGCATAGAGTGTTCTGCCTATGTTTTCCTCTAAGAGTTTTATAGTGTCTGGCCTTACATTTAGGTCATTTAATCGATTTTGAGTTTATTTTTGTATGGTGTTAGGAGGTGTTCTAATTTCATTCTTTTACATGAAGCTGTCCAGTTCTTCCAGTTCCACTTTTTGAAGAGGCAGTCTTTTCTGCATTGTATATTCTTGCCTCCTTTATCAAAGATAAGGTGACCATATGTGTGTAGGTTTATCTCTGGGCTTTCTATCCTGTTCCATTGATCTATATTTCTGTTTTTGTGCCAGTTCCATACTGTCTTGATTACTGTAGCTTTGTAGTATAGTCTGAAGTCCGGGAGCCTGATTCCTCCAGCTCCGTTTTTCTTTCTCAAGATTTCTTTAGCTATTTAGGGTCTTTTGTGTTTCCATAAAAATTGTGGAATTTTTTGTTCTAGTTCTGTGAAAAATCTCATTGGTAATATGATAGGGTTGCATTGAATCTGTAGATTGCTTTGGGTAGTATAGTCATTTTCACTAGATTGATTCTTCCGATCCAAGAACATGGTATCTCCTCATCTGTCTCTATCATCTTTGATTTCTTTCATCAGTGTCTTACAGTTTTCTGCATACAGGTCTTTTGCCTCCTTAGGTAGGTTTATTCCTAGGTATTTTATTATTTTTGTTGCAGTGGTAAATGGGAGTGTTTCCTTAATTTCTCTTTCTGATTTTTCATTGTCAGTGTATAGGAATGCAAGAGATTTCTGCGCATTAATTTTGTACCCTGTTACTTTACCAAATTCATTGATTATCTCTAGTAGTTTTCTGGTAGCATCTTTAGGGTCCTCTATGTATAATATCATGTCATCTGCAACAGTGACAGTTTTACTTCTTCTTTTCCAATTTGCATTCTTTTTATTTCTTTTTCTTCTCTGATTGCCATGGCTAAAACTTCCAAAAGTATGTTAAATAATAATGGTGAGAGTGGGCACCCTTGTCTTGTCCCTGACCTTAGAGGAAATGCTTTCAGTTTTTCACCATTGAGAATGATGTTTGCTATGGGTTTGTAGTATATGGCTTTTATTATGTTGAGGTAGGTTCTCTCTATGCCCACTTTCTGGATAGTTTTTATCATAAATGGGTGTTGAATTTTGTCAGATGCTTTTTCTGCACCTGAGATTATCACATGGTTTTCATCTTTCAATTTGTTAATATGGTTTATCACATTGATTGATTTGCATATATTGATGAATCCTTGCATTCCTGGGATAAACCCTGCTTGATCATGGTGTATGATCCTTTTAATGTGCTGTTGGATTCTTTTTGCTAGTATTTTGTTGAGATTTTTGCATCTATGTTCACCAGTGATATTGACCTGTAATTTCCTTTTTTGTGACATCTTTGTCTGGTTTTCGTATCAGGGTGATGGTGGCCTCGTAGAATGAGTTTGGGAGTGTTCCTCCCTCTGCTATATATTGGAAGAGTTTGAGAAGGATCAGTGTTAGCTCTTCTCTAAATGTTTGATAGAATTTGCCTGTGAAGACATCTGGTCCTGGGTTTTTGTTTGTTGGAAGATTTTTAATCACAGTCTCAATTTCAGTGCTTGTGATTGGTCTGTTCATAATTTCTATTTCTTCCTGGTTCAGTCTTGGAAGGTTGTACTTTTCTGAGAATTTGTCCATTTCTTCTAGGTTGTCCATTTTATTGGCATATAGTTCCTTGTAGGAGTCTCTCATGATCCTTTGTATTTCTGCAATGTCAGTTGTTACTTCTCCTTTTTCTTTTCTAATTCTATTGATTTGAGTCTTCTCCCTTTTTTTCCTGATGAGTCTGGCTAATGTTTTATCAATTTTGTTTATCTTCTCAAAGAACCAGCTTTTAGTTTTTTTAAATCTTTTCTATCATTTCCTTTATTTCTTTTTCATTTATTTCGGATCTGATTTTTATTATTTCTTTCTGCTAACTTTAGGGTTTTTGTTGTTGTTGCTGTTGTTGTTCTTCTTCTTTCTCTAGTTGCTTTAGGTGTAAGGTTAGGGTGTTTATTTTAGATTTTTCTTATTTCTTGAGGTAGGATTGTATTGCTACCAACTTCCCTGTTAGAACTGCTTTTGCTCCATCCCATAGGTTTTGGGTTGTTGTATTTTCATTGTCATTTGTTCCTAGGTATTTTTTAATTTCCTGTTTGATTTCTTCAGTGATCTCTTGGTTATTTAGTAGGGTATTGTTTAGCCTCCATGTGTTTGTATTTTTTACAGTTTTTTTCCCCATAATTGATATCTAGTCTCATAGCATTGTTGTCGGAAAAGATGCTCGATACAGTTTCAATTTTCTTAAATTTACAAAGTCTTGATTTGAGACCCAAGATGTAATCTATCCTGGAGAATGTTCTGTGTGCACTTGAGAAGAAATTGTCTTCTGTTGTTTTTGGATGGAATGTCCTGTGGATATCAATTAAGTCCATCTGGTCTAATATGTCATTTAAGGCTTCTGTTTATTTATTTTATGTTTGGATGATCTGTCCAATGGTGTAAGTGGGGTGTTAAAGTCCCCTACTATTATTGTGTTACTGTCAATTTTACCTCTTATGGCTGCTAGCATTTGCCTTATGTATTGAGGTGCTCCTATGTTGGGTGAATAAATATTTAAAATTGTTATCTCTTGTTCTTGGATTGATCCCTTGATCATTATGTAGTGTCCTTCCTTGGCTCTTGTAATAGTCTTTATTTTAAATCCCATTTTCTCTGATATGAGTATTGCCACTCCAGCTTTCTTTTGATTTCCATTTGCATGGAATATCTTTCTCCATTCCCTCACTTTCAGTCTGTATGTGTCCCTAGGTTTGAAGTGGGTCTCTTGTAGACCGCATATATATGGATCTAGTTTTTGTATCCATTCAGCCAGTCTGTGTCTTTTGGTTGGAGAATTTAATCCATTTACATTTAAGGTAATTATTGATATGTATGTTCCTATTACCATTTTCTTAATTGTTTTGGGTTTGTTTTTGTAAGTCTTTTCCTTCTCTTGTGTTTTCTGTCTAGAGAAGTTCCTTTAGCATTTGTTGTAAAGCTGGTTTGGTGGTGTTGAATTCTCTTAACTTTCACTTGTCTGTGGAGTTTTTGATTTCTCTGTTGAATCTGAATGAGATCCTTGCTGGGCAGAGTAATGTTGGTTGTAGGTTTTTCCCTTTTGTCAATTTAAATGTGTCCTGCTACTCCCTTCTGGCCTGCACAATTTCTGCTGAAAGATCAGCTGTTAACCTCATGGATATTCCCTTGTTTGTTATTTGTTGCTTTTCCCTTGCTGATTTTAATGTTGTTTGTTTGTTTAATTTTTGTTAGTGTGATTAATATGTGTCTTCACATGTTTCTCCTTGGGTTTATCCTGTATGGGACTCTCTGTGCTTCCTGGATTGATTGACTATTTCCTTTCCCATGTTGGGGAAGTTTTTGACTATGATCTCTTCAAATATTTTCTCAGACACTTTCTCTTTCTCTTCTCCTTCTGGGACCCCTATAATTCGAATGTTGGTGCATTTAACTTTGTCCCAGAGGTCTCTGAGGCTGTCCTCAATTCTTTTCATTCTTTTTTCTTTATTCTGCTTTGTGGCAGTTATTTCCACCATTCTACCTTCCAGCTCACTTTTCCGTTCTTCTGCCTCAGTTATCCTGCTATTGATTCCTTCTAGAGTATTTTTAACTTCAGTTATTGTGTTGTTCGTTACTGTTTGTTTGTTCTTTTGTTTTTCTAGACCCTTGTTACACTTTTCTTGTATTTTCTCCATTCCATTTCCGGGATTTTGGATCATCTTTACTATGATTACCCTTAATTCCTTTTCTGGTAGTTTGCCTATTTCCTCTTCATTTATTTGGTCTTGTGGGTTTTTATTTTGCTCCTTTGCCTGCAAGATATTTCTCTGTCTTCTCATTTTGTCTAATTACAGTGTTTGAGGTCTCCTGTCCCAAGGCTGCAGAGTCGTAGTTCTTCCTGCTTCTGTTTTTTGCCTTTGGTGGTGAGGTTGGTCCAGTGGTTTGGATAGGCTTCCTGATGGGAGGGACTGGTGCCTGTGTTCTGGGAGTGGAGCTGTGTCTTTTCCCTCTGATGAGTAGGGCTATGTCAGGTGGTGTGTTTTGGGGTGTCTGTGAGCTTAGTATGTCTTTAGGTGGTCTGTGTTCCTGTCTTGTTTGTTGTTTGGTGTGAGGTGTCCAGCACTGGGGGCTGCAGGCAGTTTGGTGGAGCCGGGTCTTGGATTCAGATAGAGGCCTCTGAGAGAGCTCTCAGTGATTAATCGTCCCTGGGGCCATGAATTCTCTAGTGGTCCAGCATCCTGGACTTGGTGCTCCCACCCTAGAGCCTCAGGCCTGACATCAATTTGGGGAATGAAGACCCTGCAAGTTGCTCATCCCAGCCATAAAGGGGAGTAAAAAAACTTTTTTAAATTAAAAAAATGATAACAAACCCCCAGACAAATGGTAAATAGTAAAACCAAACAAACAAAAACAGAAACAAGGAAATATGCACACACACAAAAGAAACAAAAACAGAACCAAATAAAACAAAAAACAAGAGAACAACCATATAAACAAAAAAACCCAAGAACAAAATCAAACAATTAAAAAGAAAACTAACAAAAACACAAAACCAAAAGACAAAACCAAAGCAGAGTGAGGGTGGGGTGATTAAGACTTACTTTGACACATGGAATATGGGAAAGTGATGCTGTGTCAGTTCCAGATGTATCCCTTAAGAACCCTGGCCGCTCATTCTTTCCCTCTCAAGGTCAGCCACAATGTAGAAAATATGACTACTCTGCGTTGCATTGTTAAGAGAGAGCTCAAGAGGAGAGACCATCTGAAGGAGCACTGAGGTACCAGACATGTGAGTAATGCATCCATGGGCCTTTCAGCTTTGCCCAGCTGCTGGCTGAAAGTGGCAGAGTGAGTCATCCCAGCCAACACCATTTGGAGGAGAAGAACCACCCAACTGAAGTCAATTATTTTAGCAACAACAAAATGATTGTGATTTTTGTTATTTTAAGTTTCTAAGTTTGCGGACTGGTTATGAAGCAATAGGATACTGAAAAGTAGGGCTTTCCATGTTTTCTCATTTTTCATGTGTCACTTTTGGTTGTGTTTCAAGGAATGTGTCCATTTCATCTAAATTGTTGAGTTTATTATCATAATGTTGTTTATAATATTTCCTTATTCTTTAAATATCTGTTGACTCTGTAGTGATATCATCTATTTTTGATGTTTTGTAAGTTTTCCTCTTTTTCTTGATTAGTTTTGCAGGGTTTTAAAAAAAATTTTTGTTAATCATTTCAAAGAGCTATACTTTGGCTTTATTTTTTTAATTTGCTTGTTTTTTATTTAATTGATTTTGGCTTTTTATCATTTCTTTCTCTCTACTCATTGTGGGGTTATTATGTTCTTCCTTTTTAGATTGTTAAGGTGTAAATTTGAACTACTGATTTTTTATATGAAAATATATTTTTAACATCTTTATTGGAGTATAATTGCTTTACAATGGTGTGTTAGTTTCTTCTTTATAACAAAGTGAATCAGCTATACATATACATATATCCCCATATCTCCTCCCTCTTGTTTCTCCCTCCCTCCCTCCCACCCTCCCTATCCCACCCCTCTAGGTGGTCACAAAGCACTGAGCTGATCCCCCTGTGCTATGCAGCTGTTTCCCACTAGCTATCTATTTTACATTTGGTAATGTATATAAGTCCATGCCACTCTCTCACTTCGTCCCAGCTTACCCTTCCCCCTCCCCATGTCCTCAAGTCCATTCTCTACATCTGCGTCTTTATTCCTGTCGTGTCCCTAGGTTCTCCAGAACCTCTTTTTTTTTTTTTTTTAGATTCCATATATATGTGTTAGCATATGCTATTTGCTTTTCTCTTTCTGTCTTACTTCACTCTGTATGGCAGACTCTAGGTTCATCCACCTCACTACAAATAACTCAATTTTGTTTCTTTTTATGGTTAATATTCCATTGTATATATGTGCCACGTCTTCTTTATTCACTGTCAATGGACACTTAGGTTCTTCCATGTCCTAGCTATTGTAAATAGAGCTACAGTGAATGAACTATTGATTTTTAATCTTTGCTTTTTTTTCTATTATAGACATTTATAACTGTATATTTCCTTGTAGGCACTGCTTTAACCTCATTCCATAAAATTTGTTATTTTTTGTTTTCATCATCATTCAGTTAAACTATTTTCTAATTTCCCTACTAATTTTTTTGTCATGAGTTATTTAAAAGAATGTTGCTTACTTTCCAAATATTTGGGATGATTTTCTAGGTATCTATTTTACTTGATTTTTAATCTAATTCCATTGTGCTCATGAAACATACTCTGGAAGATTTTAATCTTTTGCATTTTACTGAGACTTGTTTTATTACTCAGCTTATGGTCTATTTTGGTAAATGTTCATGTGCACTTGAAAAAAATGTGTATTTTAAAATTGTTCAGTGAAATATTCTGAAAATGTCAGTTAAATCAAGATTGTTGATAATGTTGTTCAGATCTTTTATATCTTTACTATTTTTTTGTCTCCTCATTCTGCAAATTACTGAGGTAGAGGTGTCAAAATCTCCAGTCATGATTAGGGAATTGTCTAATTTTCTCTTTCCTTTAGTCAGTTTTTGCTTTACGAATTTTGAAGCTCAGTTATTATGTACAAAGTTAAGATTTTAACGACTTCCTGCTGAGCTAACTCTTTTGTTATTATGAAATGTCCCCCTTTATCTGTGGAAATACTCTTTGCCTTGAAGTCTACTTCATCTTATTTTAATATAACCATACCAGATTTCTTATTTTTACTATTTTCATCTTTTTCCATCCTTTTACCTTCAATCTGTGTCTTTATATTTCACATTCATGTAGTTGGGTATTGCTTTTTAAAAGTTTACTCTGACAATCATTTTCTTTGAACTAGAGTATTCAGCTCATTTTTACTAAATTATATAGTGGATTTTAAGTCTAACATCTGGTTATTTTTTTTAATTTTTATTATTTTTGGCTGCATTGGCTCTTCGTTGTGGCATGCAGGATCTTCGTTGAGGCATGCGGGATCTTTCGTTGCAGCGTGTGGGCTCTTCATTGTGGTGCATAGGCTTCTCTCTAGTTGTGGCATGCAGGTTTTCTCTCTCTAGTTGTGGCGCCTGGGCTCCAGAGCACATGGGCTCTGTAGTTTGCAGCACGCAGGCTCTAGTTGAGGTGTGCGAGCTCAGTAGTTGTGGCACACGGACTTAGTTGCCCCACAGCATGTGGGATCTTAGTTCCCTGACCAGGGATCGAACCTATGTCCCCTGCAATGCAAGGCAGATTCTCTACCACTGGACCACCAGGGAAGTCCCTAGTTATTTGTTTTATATTTGTTCCACCTGCTTTGTGTTCCTCTTCCTCTTTTGTAGGCTTCTTTTGGATTAATTGAATACTTTGTATTCTTTTTTCATCTCCTTTATTGGCATCAAAGTTATTCCTCTTTTTTATTTTTATTTTTTATTAGTTGCTTTAAGGATTATAATATGTGTTCTTAATTTATCACAGTCTAATTATAATTATTATTGTTTCACTTCACACATTATTGTTCACACTTCACAAATATAAGAAACTAATAGCAGTATAACTTCATTTTCCTCTTCATCCTTTGTGATATTGTCATAATTTTAATTATATGCATATTATAAATCTCAATTTTTAATGCTATTATTTTCACTTGAAATGGACATTTGTCTTTTAAGGAAATTAAGGGGAAAGCTAGTGTTTTAAAATTACATTTAACATTTTTCAGTGTTTGTCATTTCTTCCTATAGATCTGTGTTTCCATTTGGTGTCATTTATCTTTAGCCTAAGAACTCTTTTTAGTAGTTCTTATAGTGCAGGTCTGCTGGTAACCAATTTTTTCAACTTTTAAAAAATCTGAAATGTCTTTATTTCACCCTCATTTTTAAAGAATATTTTTGTTAGATCCAAAATTCTTAGATTACAATTTTTTCTTTCTTCATTTCAGTGTAATTCTGTGATCTTCTAGTCTCCATTGTTTCTAATGAGAAGGTAATTGTCTTTGTGTCAGTGCTTCTGTGTATTTATTTTGTCATTTTGCCCTGGTTGCTTTCAAAGTTTTCTCTTCATCTTTGGTTTTCAGCAGTTTGATTATAATGTGCTTACTTGTAGTTTTCACTGTATTTATCCTGCTTGGGGGTTTGCTTAGTTTCTTTTTTTTTGTGGTACGTGGGCCTCTCACTACTGTGGCCTCTCCCGTTGCGGAGCACAGGCTCTGGACGTGCAGGCTCAGAGGCCATGGCTCGTGGGCCTAGCCACTCTGCAGCATGTGGCATCTTCCCTGACTGGGGCATGAACCCATGTCCCCTGCATCGGCAGGCTGACTCTCAACCACTGCGCCACCAGGGAAGCCCTCGTTTCGTTTCTTGAGTTGGCAAGTGGATGCTTTTGACTACATTTAGGAAAATTTCAATCATTATTTTTTCAAAAAATTGTTTCTTTCCTATTCTTTCTCTGCTTTCCTCTGAGACTTTAATTGGACTTAGACTATTTAACATTGTCCCAAAGGTCACTGGGACTCTGTTCATGTTTTTAAATTAAAAAAATTTTTTTTCAGAGTGGAAATTTTTATGAATCTATCTCTAGTTCATTTGCTCTTTCTCTTGTCATCTTATATTTGTTTTTAAGCCAATCTAGTAAATTTTTGATTTCTGATATTTTCTTTTCAGTTATAGAATTTCCATTTGTTTCTTTTTCATAATTTCTGTTTCTCTGTGGGCATTTCTTATATGTTCACTCATTAGGACCATATTTTTCTTTAAGTTTTTAACATATTTGGAATAGCTTTAAAAAAATCCTTGTGTGCTGATTCTAACATCTGAGTCATCTCAGGATCTGTTTCTAACTGCTTTTTTTCTTGATTATGAGTCATATTTTTTGCTTCTTTGTATGCCTAGTAATTTTTTACTGTATCCCTGGACATTGTAAGTTATACATTTTAAGGAATCTAGCTTATTTTTTTACTTTAAATAGTTTTGAGTTTTGTTCTGGCAGACAGTTAATTTACTGGTAGCTCTCCTTGATCCTTTCGAGGCTTAGTTTTAGGCTTTGCTAGGGCAGAGCTGTTGTATTTATCTGTTGCTGTGTAACAAATTACCCCCAAACTTAGCACTTTAAAACAACTTTTATTATCACACCATTTCTGAGGATCAGGAATCTGGGAGTGACTTTATTTGATGGTTCTGGCTCAGGGTCTCTTATGATGTTGCAGTCAAACCATCATTTGGGGCTGTAGTCATCTAAGCCTCCATCATAGTTGCAAAATATGCTTTCAAGAGCACTCATGTGCTTGTTGGCAGATCTCTTCCCATTGCTGGCTATGACAGAGGCCTCTGTCCCTCTTCATTTGGACTTCTCCATGGGGGGGGGACTAGACAAAGGTATGAATAACAGGTGAGGATCATTGGGAAGGGGGCTACCAGCTGCTACAAGGATCTAGAGTAACACTTAGTCTAGATTAGGGTTTCTCAACCTTGACAATATTGACATCTTGGGCTGGAAAATTCTTCACTGTGTGGGATTATCTTGTGTACTGTGGGATGTTTAGCAACATCCCTGGCTCTACACACTAGATGGCAGTAGTGCTTCCTATCATGACAGTGAAAAAAGGTCTCCAGACTTTACCAAATGTCCTTTGGGGGAGGGGCAAAAATCACCTCTCCCCTCCAACTGGCAGCCACTTCTCTAGAACCCGAACCTTATTTGTGAGATGTGGGATAAATATTCTGTCACAGATGAATATCTTAATGGGGTCTCTTTAATCTGGTTGGACTAGAACTCCAATGACTCCTAACACTGTGTGACCTTTAGTATCGCAGCTCTGCTTTCAACCATGTGTCAAATGCTTTCTGCTGTGCCTTTCTGTCTTTGTACATGTGCAGCCCAGGTCTTATCCAGTTCCCTTCTCTATGCTACTCAACTCTTTTTTTTTGGTAAATCAATCAATTAATTATTTTTTGGGCTGCATTGGTTCTTCATTGCTGCACGTGGGCTTTCTCTCATTTTGGTGAGTGGGTGTTTTACTCTTTGTTGCAGTACGCGGGCTTCTCATTGCAGTGGCTTCTCATGTTGTGGAGCATGGGCTTTAGGTGCGTGGGCTTCAGTAGTTGTGGCACGTGGGCTCTAGAGTGCAGACTCAGTAGTTTTGGCTCATGGGCTTAGTTGCTCCATGGCATGTGGGATCTTCCTGGACCAGGACTTGAACCCATGCCCCCTGCCTTGGCAGGCAGATTCTTAACCACTGCACCACCAGGGAAGTCCTGCTACTCAACTCTTCACGTTTTGGTGCTTCAACAGCCCCAAACTCTTATCTCTGCCTTTTCAACTCAGCATTTGCACTCTCTCTGCTATTTGTGCTCTCTGCTATTTGTGCTGGGACTCCTTCTTTGCCCTGGTCAGGAAATTGTCATAGGTCAAGAGCCAGACAGCACATGGGGCTCATCTGATGTGCTTCCTTCTCTTAAGGGTTGCAATCCTGAGCTGGCTACAACAATGCTTTACAGCATTTTCCTTAGGTATTTTGTCCCATTATATCTACTTATGGCAGAATGGCAAGGGTGATGACAATTATTCCACGGTGGCTGAAGGTACACATTCTCCACATATTGTTGTTGTTTTTAAAGGAACCAACATTTAAAAATCAGAAGATTTCACTGCCCTGGAGAATCACATGGGACTAACAAATGACAGTATTTGTCCAGACTGATGGTTGCTGTTCATCTTGACATTTATGCTGTTGTTTTCTTATTTCTATGAATCCAAGTGCCTCCACCCGTGTGTCTCACAAAAAATGGAAAGATATTCTGAGTGGACAGTGTGGTTTTTCTCACACATGTCCAACCTCACTTGTTTTTGTCATCCACACTTGAGCTGGTGATCCCTTTTCCTGAAATTTAGGGGAAGATGAGATCCAGGGGAAGAAAACATGCTGGTGTCATCTGTCTTGTCCATAAATAAAGCTTGGAGACTGTTTGATTCAAGCCAGTGCATCTCCCATGAATTCATTGGGTTGGGGTTATCCACATGGCCACCACCAGGCAATTAAATGAACAGACTTCCGGAGGGGTTGGCTCTGATGTGGTTGTCTGAGTCTACTCGGAAGCTATTCATTTTCCCGAGGGCTCTGGAAAGAGACCCTTCAGTAGCACGTTACTGAAAGAAAACTCAAAGAGAAGAAGAACTGTGCTTCACCATATCAGGGTCATCTTCTGAATCAGATCCCATTTCACCCTGTTTAGGGTTTCTGAAGGAGCAAGAAGAGGCTCTATCCTAAATGGAGACCAGTGGCTTATCCCCCAGGAGGTCCCTGTGCACGAAATCAGAACAATCATCACTGAATCCATAAAAGCAGGAAGAGTGTTAAACTGCACTTAAGTGGGGTTTGTACACTTGAATGCCCAGAGGGGTCAGATATGCAACATAAATGAATCAAGCAGGATGTTGAACAAAATAGAGTGGAGTGGTCTGTGGCCCCTGGAGGGCACATTTCCTGGTTGGGCAATCCATTTACAGAAGTTTAAAACATGGAGCCAGTCAAACAAATCCACACCTGGGTTTGCCTGTGGACTGCCAGTTTACAGACCTGGTTCACATTCTTTATTAGTTCAGTGGAAGACACTGTTGCCAGTTTTCCCTGGGGGCATCAGCTGTCTTGTCAGGATGTGCACAGTATGGAGGAGGCTAGTTTCAGTAGCTTGGGCCATTCCTGGGGGATTTGGGTTGTGCCCAAGGGCAAAGAGCCCAGCATGAGCTTCATGGTCTGGACTTGATGGCTACTCTGAGCTGTCCCCTGATGGAGGAGTCCTGCCCCTCAGGATCTCATGCCTTAGGGAATGCACTCTTCTGAGAGCTTTTCTCTTTTTGTTGGAGTTGTGTGATGCTCAGTGAGTTCAGGGCTGTGGAGGGGAGTGGAGGGGAGTGAAGGGAGCTCCAGGCCACCCAGCCATTCACCCTGAACTGACCCTTTTCCTCAGATCACACCTAGTGGGCCTGACCCCAGCCTGCCGAGCTATGGCACACACCAATGCTGCAGTCTGAGTTGCACGGGGAGGAATGGGGGACAGGCCCACCTGAGCCCATGGGGCCAGGAGGAAAGATCACACTGAAACCCCTTCACCCCATTTCTTGGCCACAGCAAGCAGCCCTCCTCCACGCTGCAGCCATCTCTCCTGTGCACAGAGTCAGAAAAGCCCTCTTTTCCCTGCGGTCTCACTTTAGCTCTTCACATGCAGAGGTGTCTCCACTTTTTCTGCAAAGAGTTCCCAGCAGGGCTGGGATAGAGCTAGTGGCCCAGGCTAGTTGTTCATCCTCCCCACCTGATTGGTTACCTTACAGTGTCTTCCTGGCTTCTCTAGATTTTTCTTGGTGTTCATGAGAAAACTGTGCACACTAGTCTTTTAAATATTATATTTTTTATAAAGTGCTAATCTTAAGTATTTTACTAGGTTCAGAAAAAACAGTCCAATGTTTACATAAGATTTAAAAAAACTATCAGAAAACTAGGAATAGACAGAAACTTCTTTAACTTCATAACAACTTCTATATTTCAAAAGCCTTCAGCAAATAGGATACTTGGTGAAAACATATGCACTATGAACAAGGCTGGGTGATAAGGCCCATCCCCACTGTTAACACCACATTTAGGGTTTTGGCACCAATGCGCTATGGAATGGAAATGTCATAAGACCTGTCAGAATTGGAAGGAAAAAATTAAATCCTCATTACAAGAAGAGAATAGCATCACATATATATTAAACTCAGCCCAATCAACAGACAAAATAATAGAACCAACAAGTTGCTTAAGCAATTTTCTGGATGCACAATCAGCCTGGATGAACAGACAGCAACAGCCTCCCTCTATATCAGCAACAACCATCTAAAAAGTAAGAAGTCATTGAGCTTCCTGGTTGGTGATCATGTCGAGGTGCTGGGAAGGTGCTGCACCTGGAGAAAGCATGGAAGCTCTGTGCCCTTTCCCCACACATCACCTAAGGCATCTCTTCCATTCAACTGTTCCTGAGTTGTATCCTTTATAGTAAACCAATAAGCAGACTGAAGGCAAAGCCTGTAATACCTTTTCTAAAACAGAGTTCTCTTTTTATTGATTCAGTTTCAGGGTGGAAAATACAGAAGGCTTCTTGGTTTATACATGACTTTGTAAGAGAATCAGTACTTATAGGGCTATTGAAATTCCAGGTATTGAAGCAATAGCAAAATTACACTTGGACTACAAATGAACAGGGTTCTCTTCAAACAATCCAAAAACAGCTGGCTACTAGCCAAATCCTCCATTGGTTCTGTCAAATGATGAGACATTGCCAACCAAATAAATTATCTTTACTGAAAAAGAAGTGAGGAAACATATATGTAGCAAATGTACTGGAAAGATGTTGACATTCAAAAAATACCATAAAGTGCTTTATAGGAACAAATTCTTAATGAAAAACGTCCAAGAAATTTTAAAAAGTCACCATTTGCAATAGCAAAAAAGCATCCAGAAGTCAACCTAACAAAGAATGCAGAGGACTTTTCTGTAGAAAAATGGAAACTTCTAGTAAAGGACATAAAAGGAGACGTGGAGAGATTACTGTGTGTATGGGTGAGATTTCTTACTGTTACAAGGCTTTCAAGTCTCCCAGATTCATCTAGGTATTGAATGCAATCCAGATCAAAATTTCAGCTGGAATTGTTGAGGAAATCAACAAACTCATTGCTAAATGTATATGGAAGAATCAAGGTATAAGAAGAGGTGAGTCACTCCAGGCCAAACACATGTAGGTCTTTCCATTGCTTCTCATGTGATGAGGTTTCCAGACCCTACACCATCCTAGGCCTCCACCTTAGTATATTCCAGTTCATCAAAATTCTTCATAAATTGCTGTTCCAAGTAGCAAATTCAATCCCATTATGGCCACCACAAGATAGAGGAGGGCCATGAGCCTCCAACTAGGTACCCTGGAGTAATGGAAATAGCAGAAGCCTTGGAGTCTGGTAGATGTGGTGGGACACCCCCCAGCTCTGATCCAACTTCCATCTGTCACTCAGCCTACACTCCAAGGAGGTGAATTTAACAAGCTTACCATGATTGGGGCATTTCCATCCCTTCTTTTCTTTCACGTTCAATCCTTTCCTACTCTTTGTCTTCACATATTACTTGATTCTTTCTTTCTATCCTCTTTATTTATTTTTAATACACTGGTTCAGAACCAGTGTTCTTTTTTTTTTTTTTTTTTTTTGGCTGAGTATGGGTCTTTGTTGCTGCTCACGGACTTTCTCTAGCTGCGGTGAGCGGGGGCTACTCTTTGTTGTGGTGCGCGGGCTTCTCGTTGTGGTGGCTTCTCTTGTTGCAGAACACAGGCTCTAGGTGGCGGGCTTCAGTAGTTGCTGCATGTGGACTCAGTAGTTGCAGCTCGCGGTACCTAGAACACGTGGGCTTCAGTAGTTGTTGCTTGTGGGCTCTAGAGCGCAGGCTCAGTAGTTGTGGCGCACAGGCTTAGTTGCTCCGCGTCATGTGGGATCTTCCCGGACCAGGGATTGAACCCATGCCCCCTGCATTGGCAGGTGGATTCTTAACCACTGTGCCACCAGGGAAGTCCCTGTCCTCTTTATTTTTAAAAGACGTGGAAATATAAAAGCAAAAAAGGAGGTGAATGAGAAAGGAATCTGAGCAGGTATGAAAAAGTTTTTTTATAGCAATTTTATAAAAATTAGGCACACAGAGTATTTCCAATTACTAAATAAACTATCAGTCAATCTGGTTTGCTAATTGGACTTCTCCAAGGGCATCGCGAAAGCCCAAGAGGAAGAACACTGAACCCATTGCAGATGAAAGGAACAGACCTGCCTACCACCCAGTGTCCACCCAGTGAAGCCAGGAAAGGTCAGGAGAGGGGAGGAACTTCTGGAGAATTCCTGGCTGGAAAAAGCGCTTAGGCAGGGCAAGGGCTGCTGAGGAGAGAGAGGGCCTGCAGGTTAACAATGCTTTCCTCAAGGTCACTGGCCCTCTGCAACACTTGAGAGGTGAAGGTTGAGACATATTAACCAGAGGAACTCGTGATATCTTAAAAGAATTTGAGAGCTAAGTCATATAGGTCTCAACTGTTGTAGACAAATAATAAATCAGAATGTCTGTCAAAATTTAAAAAAAAAAAAGAAGAGCTAAGTCAATCTTTCAAAATTTCTCCGTCACGACATGCCATGGAGGCTGTGGTCCTGGTCATGGGATAGACTTGGGATGTCAATAGCATGAAATAGAGAACTTGAAACAGACCTGGTATTCGTGGGAATTTGGTATACAAGTGGCACCACAAAGAAAGGGGGAAAGGACAAGTTGTTCAGTGGATGAGGCTGGGAAAACCGGCTCACTTTAAAACTGGACTCTACTGCAATATCCCATGTGGTCTCTGGATGGATTAAAGGCTGACAGATGGAAGGCAAAGCTTTAAAGCCGGCAGAAGATTATGCAGGACAACATCTTTGAGATCTAGAGTAGTAGACAGACTTTGTAAACAAAACTCACCACAATGCAAACCCGAGGTGAAAAATGGATGCTTTTGGCTAAATCAAAATTAAGTATATCTGTTCAATGAAGAACTCCACAGCCCAAGTCAAGAGAGGGCAGACTGGGAGAAGACATTTGTGATGCCTGCAACTGCTAAGGGATTACTTTTTAGAATACAGGAAGGTCTTCGGCCAGTCAGTAAGAGAAAGGCATGTAACCCAATAGAAAAATGGGAAAGGAGAGGAAGAGGCATTTCTTATAAGGAGATGATGCCCAAATGGCCGGCAAGTGTCTGAAGAGATTTAAACACACCAGGGATCAAAGAAACACAAAGCAACGGTAAGATGCCACTGGACATCCAGCGGAGTGGCCACATTGAAAAGGTGGATGATACCAAGTGTCAGTGGGGTGTGTGCTAGGATTTTCAGGCATGACTGGTTGGGGTGTGGTTCTGGCAACAATTACACAGAGTTTTGTGGACATGCCCTTTGACCCAGGAATCCTAGAGAAGTGTTCACAGGGATGCCTGAGGGGACATGCATGGCTATGTTTATTATGGCATCGTTTCTGAGAGCAGAATGCTGGAGATAGGCTCCAGGATCCCAGCCAAGAGAACGTTACAGGTTCGATGTAGCAGGTGCAAAATGCCATGTATGAAGCAACATGAAGGAACACTGAACGAGTTATTCATACAGTTCCATAGACAGAGCTCAAAAAACATGTTAAAAGAAGAAAGTAGGAATTGAATGGAGTTTGTAGCCCAAAATTGTTTATGTAAGGCAACATGAGGAGGGTTCCATGCACACTCCACAGGGAAGCCTGCCTCTTTAAGGTCGGATCAGACATGTTAGAGAATGTGCGTATGGAGGGAGGCCGCGGAGGGGGGGTAGTAAGTAGGGAAAAATTAAGTGGAATACAATAAATCAGGGGCTTGCATGCATCTGTGTTAACAGAGCTGTGATCTGAGGAGTATGGTTTTAGCACAAATATCTGAAGCTGAAGTTCAAATAAATGAGGAAATGAATAGGCAAGCAAGTTCCAGGTTTTAAAATAAATCCACAAGTCGTCTGTCCCTGTATGGAGGAGCCATTAAACAAATGTAGGTGGGAAAACTGGCTTTTAATCTAGGGAGAAAGGAAATCTTAATCCAGTCATATCCCAGACATCATGATGAATTCCTCATGCTTTCAAATGTAATTAAAACAGTGAAAAGGCAAAGTGCTTGCATGTTGTCTCAACTCCGGAAGGAAGAAAATGCTGAGTGACAGTGGTGGTAATGTAAGAATATAGATTTTAAACATGCTTACTATGTGTTAGGAACTGTGTACTGTGCAATGAATTTTACATGGATGGTTCTTTTTATTGCTCATGGCCATCAGCTGCTATCCATTTTACAGATGATGCTCTTGACTAGGGAGGTAAGAATCTTGCCTGAAATCATGGAGCAATGGCTTGACCAGCTTGGAACTCAGCCCGCCAGCCTCAGAGCCTGTGCCTTGACCCAGTGGTGTGACGAGCATTGGGATAACAGCAAAACAGAGGCGGCTCTGCAAATGGAACACAACCAAGATAAAAAGCAGCAACAGATGGGAAATAGCGGGTTCCATAACGATGATAGGAAAATTAATATAAACATAAGGGCTTGTTACAACTCTCATCCTCCAGGACACAGTGTCCAAAGCAAGTGAAAAAGGAATTTACTTAAACGGAAACTAAAGCAGTAAACCAATGTCTCAAGAAGTTTCACTTTAAGTCATTAAAAAATGCCAACTAATAATGTGTTTTCCTCTTACCCAGTTATTGTTATAAAAAAATAAGTGCATGCCATAAAACTTTGTGTTACTGAGAATGTGGGGGACAGGCACATCCATGCACAGCTGGTGGAAGCCAAACATGTATGCAACTAATTTGGGAGGCAAACACCCCTTGAAGTGGAATGAAAATACAACAGTGTTTTTCTTCTACTTTCCCCTTAATATGTATTTGGTTGGAGGACGTCTTGCCATCTACATATGTGGGCAGGTCCCATGCCCTCTTAGTTCTCTCTCAGGTGACAGGTCTCTCGCAGACTCCATTCAGAAATCAGCACGACCAGTTCAAAGTTGTGACTAAACTCTTAATTCGGCAGAATGTCCCATTTTCTGCCTGTCCCCAGGTTGGGCTGACTTCTGGTTGGAGTCCTACCATAGGAAGTTGGTGGGGTTGCCATCTGCTCTGTTCCTCCCCCTGGAGCTTCTCTCCCAACCTTGCCAGTCAGGGTGGGCTGGCTGCCTGCTCTTGGCCTGGCCGGTGTTGGGCTGTATCTCTCACGTGTGCTGTTTGATGGTTGCTGGAAGGTTCCAGCTCTGTGGCCATGGGGTTCTTGGGATGGAAAGTCCCCTATCCCATGTGTCCCTCAGGAAGAGACAAAGCTTTCCTCAGGAGGGGGCAGTGTAAGGGTGGGTGGTCGGGCCCTGCTGCAGTTGTTCAGCAGGTGAGCCATGTGCTTTTTCCTCTGCCAGCCCCTCCTCTTGTCCTCAGCTTCTGGTTCCCGCAGGTTCATTGCATGCAGACTCCCCCTGAGCTCCTCATGCCCTCGGCCTGGGGGTTCTGGGTTCCACCACATCTGGTCACCAGGAACATGCTTCATCCTTCATCCTTGGTCCTGATGCAGTGGGAGGTGGGCTGTTCCTAGTACAGCAGCCTCCTCCAAAATCTGCTTCTATGACCATGATACTGGGCCCACGATTGGCTGGCATTTGCTCCCAAGTGGGAGTCAGGCATCAGTCCTCAGTGTCCAAGGCCTCCAGGTGGCCTCATGGAAGTGCCCTCAGTAGACTAGAGGTGAAGGAGGTGGCACTCCACACCCCTCAACCTTGGAGGGGGCAGCATTCATGATATGAAAGTGGCTCCTTCCAATCAAATGTACTCCAATCCTTCAAAGTCCTCTCTCAGCACCTTTATATTCTTCTAGTTGGTGAGGAGGTTTTGTAGGAATTGGGATGCAGGCTGAATTTTGGGGGTACCCACCTACTTTTGAATTCCTCATTGCTTCCATCTGGGACTGACCATTAATTAGGCTTACATGTTGGAACACTAGTGTGTGCTGGGCACACCACCAGAAGGTGCTGATTATACACACGTGCCTATGATATGGCCTTTGTCTTGAGCATTCAAGGAAGCAGACTGGATCGGGGGGGGGGGTAGGACAGGACCAAGGAGACATCTGCCTGATGACACCAGGATGAAATTCATGGAGTTGATGGCACGTGCACCAGACCCATGTCCAGGATTGGGCTATGGGGTCCACTAAGAATTTCTGTAAGTGGCAGAAAATCCCACTTAAACTGGCTTAAGCTCTAAAGGGAATTTATTGGCTCATGTTACTGACAAGTCCAGAGAGACTGGCTGCAGGTTAGGTGCAACTCGCCATTGCAGTGACGTCACTAGGAACCAGGTCCAGTCCTCTGGGGTTCTCTTGGCTCGGCTCCGTCTGAATGCTGGGTTCATCCTTAGCCTGGCTCCCACCATGGGAGCAAATAGCTGCAGCAGCTCCCGACCATCCACTCTCACACCGCTCCCTCCTGCAGAAGAGCTCTATCTCTTCCTAAGGTACCCGTGGGATAGAGGGACTTTCCATCCCAGAACCCCGAGGATCACTCTGATTGGACCCACTTAGGCCAGGGACATGCAACGTGCTGGCTCTCTTAAGTCCTAGTTTCCTGCTTCGTCCTGGTCAGGGGCAATTGGGAGAAGGTGACCAGCAACGTGAAGAGCAGAAGCAGCAGTGGGGAGCCGGCTCATGTTGCAGCAGAGGGACTTTTACATCGTGGCATTAGCTCTCCACCTTGCGGGCAGGTAACTGCCTTGCCTAAGGTCGCATCAAGAGTTAGTGAATATGGACTCATGTCTGAAGACCCTGAAGCCCAAGCTCTTGCTACTCTACTGCCTCCTCCTGGGTCCAGGGGTGCCCTCTGGCCTGGTCAGGGACCGGGAGGTACAGAGACCAGGGCATGAAGCTTCTATTCTTGGAGGACAGGAGGGCATGCGGAGCTGGGGGTGGTGGGGAGCCCAAGAAGGGTGGTCTAGGCTGGATAACAGGCCTTGAAGGTCAGGCTAAGGCAGTTGCCCTTTATCTTGTAAGGCTTGGGGAGTGAGGGATTGGCTCCAGGTTTTGAAGAGAGCGCCAGGGTTCTGGGTGGATGGATGGGAGGCAGGATGGGCACTAAGACACAAGGGCTGTGGTGACACCTGGGACTATATACCTGGGCTCTTCCCCCCACGATTCCCGGTTATTGGCGTCCATGGTAACACCTCCAGCTTGCCCGAGCTCGATTTGGAGGCAGAACCTTTGC
Organism: Mesoplodon bidens; assembly: GCF_964165515.1. Classification (NCBI taxonomy): domain Eukaryota; kingdom Metazoa; phylum Chordata; class Mammalia; order Artiodactyla; family Ziphiidae; genus Mesoplodon; species Mesoplodon bidens. The sequence goes on along the minus strand of NC_138160.1, from coordinate 173,760,258 downwards.
CCGGATGCTGAGCTCTGGGAGAACCAGTCACCATCGAGTCCCCGACACTTCACATCCTATTGATGCTGGAAGGGATACCTATTCTCCGTTACTGATCAGGGGATGTTCCGTGTCCATCTCATGCCCTACCTCCCGGTCCTGTGGCCCGCGTCCTCTTCTCTCAGCCTCCTCTTCATGCTGCTCACCAGCCTGAGTAGATGAGAATTTTTTCCCAAACAGTCATACAGGATCCAGTATGTCCTTTCCTAAAACAATGGAGAAATTGTGGTTAAATTGAGGACATCCAGACCCTCTCCTGAATTCCTGACAAAAATCCACCCAGAGTGACGTCCAAACCCCTTAGACTGGCTGAGTCACTTCCCTTCTCCAGCTTCACCCACAGCCCCCTGCTGCTCCATGTCAAAGGCATTCAACTCAGCTCCCCTCCCTTACCAGGTCACATGCTTGGATACCTGCCTGCCTTGGCACAGGTACCCCACAAGACAGGGACCCCGCAGGGGCTGCATGTTTGTTCTCTTCTGAAGTTGCAGCTGTTTTATGAAAACCCGCCTCCTCCGGGCACATCTCTTGCTCCGTGATGAAGGTCTCCCTCGGTCACATAAATGGGAGGTGAGACATTTTCACAGTTCTGGGACTCAGTAACTGGGCTGAAGTCCTCCCCTTGTAGACCTACCCCCATCTGGGCTCCTCTCTTTTCAAACGTAGCTCAAAGGCTCTCAGAATCAAACTATTGCTGTACCCAAGGGACCCTGGACCTAGGATCGGCATGCCCGGACCGTCCTCTGTCTGTCTTTGGGGTCTCCCTCAGGCCAGCTTCTTCCCCATAGGTACGACTATCCCCTTTTTTCATATGAGGAAACTGAGGCTCAGAGACCTAAAGAGACTCTAAGAGGCCAGGTCACCAGCCTGCAGAGTCATATCTGGGTCAGGGTCTGCCAGGCTCCCAAACCTGCGTTCTTCCCTCCAAAAATGCCATTCATTACCCATGGGCAAGGCCATTCTTGTCAATCAAACAATAAATTGTAAAAACAAGGTAAGGGAAGATGCTAGATGAAATGAACTGAAAGCTTCCATGATAAAACAGGAGAAGAACTACAAAATTTGTTTAAACTTAAAAGTACAAGAGTAAATGACATTAGCTAATGGAATAAGCAAGACAGAAGAAATAGTAAAGTAGGGTAATTAAAAACATGTGACTCCGGATGGGAAGAGGGGGATGGGTTGGCAGCACAGCCCAGATGAGCCTGGGGTGGCTCCTGCCATCTGCCTCCTTCCCCAGGGCCAGTGGCTGGCAGCCCCACCTGACAGGGCACCAATGGAAGGTCTCACTGCTGACCAGGCTCTCTTTGCTCTGGAATTAGGTACCCCGACCACACAGGCTGATGTCCAGCAGCAGTTCTGACCAGACGGTGGTGGGGGGGGAGGGCCCAGAATCTCCACTGGGTCCGGGTCAGCGCCCACTTCTGTAGCTGGTCTCTTTGCAGGATGATAATACCTTCCCGATTCAAGTAGCTGCATCTCCATAAAACATCCTGCACATGCATTTATTTACAGACTCATACCTTAGCTGCTCGCATTTCAGACAGGCCTCCCTTCAGTTTAGCCTGATCTAAGAGGATTCACTACCTGCTAGGAAGGCAGCAGAACCCAAGGGCCCCACTTGGTGGGGTCTTTGGCCTAGACACCTTTCTCAGCCTTGCCTGCTGGGGGTTGGTCTCTGGCCCAGGAGGTGAGCCCAGGGGAGCCCTGAGTGGAGGCTTCAGGCTCGGTGGCTCCAGCCCGAACTGGCTGGGCTCTGGTGTCTGAGAGCAGCATCTTCTCAGTAGCCTGCAGACGAGAGGATGCGCGTGTTGTTGCTGGGATACGGTGGAGGCCCGGGAAGCAAGGCCTGGCTGATTGTCGGCCAAAGCATTGATTTTTACCAAGGGGCTCTGCAGGCTCCTGTGTCTGGGCAGACTTGGGGCTGGGGGAGCTGCGGCTGGCTGCCAGGGGGCTCAACTCTGAAACAAGCTTTGAAAAAGAAGACTGTTTTGGGGGGCTTCAGTCCTTGGAGGGCAAGGACCAGTTTAGCCCGAACATGCCCTTCTTTGGTTGTCACTTCGTCATCCAGCACCTTCTCTGCTGGCATCAGGGAGGGAACAATCTACTCCTACCTTCATGAACCCTGCTTCTAGTGGGGGGACGAAAAAGGCCCAGGCAGTGCAGGTGCTGAGAAGGTGGTGGAGAAAATAAGTAACTGCAGTGATGGGAGGCAGACAGCACTATGGCTGGGTGACCTTGGATGATTGCCTAACCTCTCTGAGCCTCAGTTGTCTCATCTGTAACATGAGGATGATAAAAATAGTGTGTGCCTCAGAGGGTTGTTGAGAGAATTACATGAGATAAGGGGTGAGGCACTTAGAATATTGCCCACACATAACAAGTGCTCGACAAGTGTTATGGGCTGAATTGTGTCCCCCAAAATTCACGTGTTGAAATCCTAGCCCCCAGTACCTCGGAATGGGACTGCATTTGGAGACAAGGTCTTTAAAGAGATGGCAAGTTTGAAATGAGGGTGTTAGGATGGGCCCTAATCCAGTATGACTGGTGTCCTTATAAGAAGCGGAGATTAGGACACAGACACACACAGAGGAAAGATCATGTGAGGACACAGGGAGGAGACAGACGTCCACAAGCAAGGAGAGAGGCCGCAGAAGAAACAAACCTTGGCCACGCTTTGATCTTGGACTTCCAGCCTCCAGAACCGTGAGGAAATAGATTTCTGTTGTTTAAGCCACCTGATCTGGTACTTTGTTATAGCAGCCCTGCGAATTAATGCAAGTGTTAACCACAAGCATACGTTGTTTTATTGCAACTTCGCAGACACTGCAGTTTTTACAAACTGAAGGTGTGTGGCAACCCTGTGTCGTTGGATTATAGTTAGAATTTTTTTAGCAATAAAGTATTTTTTAACAAAGGTGTGCACATTTTTTAAATACGATGCTATGGCACATTTAATAGACTACAGTATAGTGTAAGCATAACTATTATGTGCACTGGGAAACCAAAAAATTCGTGGGACTTGCTTTATTTCAATATTTGCCTTATTGTGATGGTCTGGAACTGAACCCTCAGTATCTCTGAGGTCTGCCTATACTGTTGTTATTTCCTTGCCCTAGCACTCAGCCCAGGGACACATAGTAGGCGTTGGGGAGTTTATGGATGGAACCCTCAAGAGTAGATGACCCTACAAAGTGGCAGGCTGCAGTGAGGTGAGCAGCACGGGAACCCTGGTGAGCCAAAGGCTCTCCTTGAAGTGAGAGTGGCAGGCTCCCAGGGGCGTGGCCCCAGGGAAAGAGAAGGAGGTGGGGAGCAGGGCGAGGAGGGGGAAGAGGGGGAGGGGGAGGGGAGGAGGGGGAGGGGAGGAGGGGGAGGGGGAGGGGAGGAGGAGTCTTCTGTTGTTGCTGTCTGTAAATGTCATCATCTGCACTGCAGCACTGTGACTTGCATTCACCACATAGACAGCAAGAGCAGAAATCTGTGCTGGTGGTCTGCAGGTTCTCCCTCCCAGTGTGGGGGGCAGCTTATTCAGCTGGTCTACCGTTGACTGGACATCACTGTTTGTTCCCGTTATTCTTCTCTTACACACAATGCTGAAGGGAGCAATCTTGCACAGCCCCCCCTTGGGCACATGGGCAAGCCTTTTCTCAACCAGGCGGGTATGAAGAACTGCTGGCTTGTGGGGCACATGGATTGTTTATTTTAATTTTAATAGATTTTTTCTTTTAGACTCATCTTTTTAATGGTAACCTAAAAGTCAAAGTAAGGGGCCAGCAGGGTCTGTGTTCAGAAGCTTGGTGGGGCCCTGACATCCCTTAAGGCAGGTCACTGCAAGAAGGTACTATGAAGGGGCTACAGGACCCTCCACCATTTGTTCATATCGTCTCAGTGGTTGGGGACCCTGTGGGTGACAGAGGCAGGAGATCATTGCTTCCGGCATATGGATAGATGCTGGGAACTGGGGGAAAGGAGCTGCTCAGTCCCCCTAAAATCTGCAGGCGGCTCCTCCACTGCCTCCACTGCATGCTCAAGCCTCCTCCTCATCTCCCTTCTAGCTGGTACCATGTTTATGATCGTCACCCTGGGTGACGAGCAACCCAGAAGAGGGCCTGGTCACTGCTTTCCTTGGTGACCGCCGTATATCAGACCTGGATCCTGAGACCCTCCCGCTCTTCCCTCTCCATGTGGGGGATGCTGAGGTGGGCACGCATCAGGTACTCCTCGCCCCCAGGAAGGACTGAAGACTCCAAATGAGTTCAAGTAGATTCAATAGGCCAGCCTGCCCTGATGTATATTCCCCCAGCAGCTTGGGAGAGGACCCATTTCCTGCGGTCTGGCAATGCCATTCCAGGCTGAGGAGTGACAAATGCTGGCTGGTGGTTTGCCTGTACATCCCTGGCTATGGGTGAGGCCCTGCATCTTTGCCCTGGTTTATGTGGGCCTCTTCTCCTGTGGAATGGGTGAGATTGGGGCAGAAACTAGAGGTGGGAATTCCACGTGGAAGAAGAAGCCCAGGCAAAGCAGAGGGGCAGGGTCATACGAGGTGTCTTCCAAGAATGGGGCAGTGCTGAGGGTTGGAAGGTGAGGCCAGTTTGAGGCACAGAGGGTGGGTGGGGTGGCAGCCTGAAGGTCTGGAAGTGCAGGGAAAGTCCTGGGCTCAACCCCGAGGGCAGAGGGAGTCAGGAGGAGGGTGGGCTCCCAGGCTGCTGCAGGGTGGATTGGGAGCTGGGGGTGAGAGCGGGGAGGTAGCAGCCTGCCTAGAGCAGCCAGAGTGTGGCCAGGCAGTGGGACCAGTGAGGGGAGTGGCCTGAGAGGCCATGCAGGGGTGGCCCCAGGGGACAGTTGACTGACAGATGTCGAGGTATAGGTAGCAGGTGCTGAGGCTCTGACGCAACAGCAGCACCCTGCAGCACTGGCCCAGGAGACCACTCAGGGCCCCCTGGACGTCAGGCCTGCTGAGCCATTACTTCCACTGGCCCCAGCATGGTCTGCCGGTAGTGGCCGGCAGCTCCTGCAAGCAGCTGGTGCTATGCCCAGATTGACTGGTGCCCCATGGATGAGGCAGCCCTCATGTTTGCCCCGAGGAAGGGAGTGGGGTCCCCTCCAAGCCACCTCAGGCCTTCTGTTTGTCCAGCGATAGGAAAAGAGGGCTGAGCCTGCTCCAACTGGCTCGGGCTCTGTAAGTCTCTCTGACTTGCAGTAGGAGGCCTTGTGGAAATAGCCCTGAACCAGGTTCCTGGAGCAGCCAGTCTAGGGGGCCCCTGGTGCTCATCAGTGAGCCGTTGGGAGCATGGGAGGAGAAATTGTTTGGGGTGGGAAATGTGGCTTTAGAGCCTGACAATTGTTGGTGGCAGACCAGTATTATCTTGGGAATTCTGTGTCAGGGAATTCACCAGGATCATTGCCTTGGGGATGGGGAGGGACCATCTGCTGAGCTGTCCCGCCCCTCGCACCTGTGATATGCTGGCAGGGGGGAAGGTCAGCAGGAATGTGTTTCCTGGTTGGCTCTTTGCCCCACCCTTCACTGGGGGTCTGGGGTCACAAACTCAAAAGTCCCCAGGCCAAGTGGCCCTGCAGGGCAGTGGTGGTGGAGCTCAAGCCTGGTAGAGCGAGTGGTGTTTCTTGGCTCGGGGCTCCAGCCGGCTACTGCATCAGGACATGGGCCCTTGGACGCCTACTCTTGATTTTTTAAGAGAAGCTGCAAATCCAGATTTCCGTGTGAAATCCTTTTGTATTTATTTGCCAGGGCTGCCATAACAAAATACCATAGACTGGGGAACTTAAACAATAGAAATTTATTTTTTCACTGTTCTGGAGGCTGGAGGTCCAAGATCCAGGTGGCGGCAGCCTTGGTTCTTCCACTCTCCTTGGCTTGCAGGTGGCCTTCTCACTGTGTCCTCACACGGTCACCCGTCTATAGGTACATCCCTGGTGTCTCTCTGTGTGTGCAGATTTCCTCTTCTTACAAGGACACCAGCAAGATAGGATTAGGGCCCATCCTTATGACCTCATTTTATCTTATGTCTCTTTAAAGACACTATCTCCAAATACAGTCACTTCTGAGGTACTGAGGGTGAGAACTCCAATGCATGAATTTCTGGGGGGACACAACTCAGGCACCACATTCCCTAGCGGTTAAATGTTGGCATTCATTTAAAAAAATTCAAAAGCTCTGTAGGGGCAAACGAACTTGCCCATGAATTGTATTGGGCTTGTGAATGGTCTGTTTGAGGCTTCTGATTTCAGGTCTGACCTCAGACCCCCAGGAGCTCCCAGGTGTGATCCGGACTTGTGCACAGGTAACTTTAGCTCCAACCACAGGGTGATGTGCATTTGAGCTCTGGGGATGAAGATCCTGCTCCCACTGGTGAGTGAGCTGAGGAAGGGAGATAAACTGAGCACCTATTATGTGCTGATGCTGTGCCAGGCACTGGTGACCCACATGTGCGTCAGACACCCCTACCCCACCTGAGGGGCACACAGGGGCTTCCCTGGAGGCCTGCACAGGGCATGGGTGGGTGCTCAGATGAGCAGGAGCCTAGTACGACCTTCGTGTGGGGTTGGGGTGAGGGTGGCAGGATCGTGGGGCAGCGAGAAGTCTGGCCGGATGAAAGGCAGGACGGCGCATCTTCTCATGTGTTCTGACCCATCCAATCTGGGCTCCGATGTCAGTCTCAGAGCCTCCTGATGTTCTAGTCCAGCCCGCAGAAATGAGGGGCTGGAATAGACTTTCTCTAGGTCCCATGGGCTCCTCTCACCTATCTGCGCCGGAGTGGACATTGGGAAGTGGAGGGGAGTGAGCGAGATGGGCCTGAGCGGGCTGAGGGCGGGGCTGAGTATCACCCATCTCTCTGCACCCTCCCTGTGAAACCGAGAGTGATCATCTGTTAGATCCGTTACACCTGTAACCTGCCTTCACGGATCAAGCTCACTTTAATTTTTGCTACAGAACAACTTGCAGGTCCTCCAAGAGCTCATGCAGCCTAAACAATGTTTGCCTGAGTTGTTTTCCAGGCACTTGGAGTCAGCTGTGTCTAGCTCGAGCTCCGGCCAGTTAAGGCTGATTAAGACCACCGACCCTGCAACTGGGCCCCTGCGAATGTCCACTCAATGACCTTTTTTTTTTTTTTTTTTTTTTTTTTTTATTAATTAATTTATTTATTTATGGCTGTGTTGGGTCTTCGTTTCTGTGCGAGGGCTTTCTCTAGTTGTGGCAAGCGGGGGCCACTCCTCATCGCGGTGCGCGGGCCTCTCACTATCACGGCCTCTCTTGTTGCAGAGCACAGGCTCCAGACGCGCAGGCTCAGTAATTATGGCTCACAGACCCAGTTGCTCTGCGGCATGTGGGATCTTCCCAGACCAGGGCTCGAACCCGTGTCCCCTGCATTGGCAGGCAGGTTCCCAACCACTGCGCCACCAGGGAAGCCCCACTCAATGACCTTTTGACATCAGAGGGCTGAACATTCCACCCTCAGTGTGTACCACCGCTGCCAGCTTCTGAGCATGCATCCCATGGAGAAGCCTGTCGCTAAGCTGCACCTGTGCAGAACAGTTATCTCACCTTTTTCTTATCGCCAATAAACTTTCCCCACACTCCCCATGCCTCAGACCAGCCTGATTCTTTATCCCATAAATATCCGGAACCCCTCGCCTTCCAGGAGGCCAATCTGAAATTTCTTCTCCCATCTTCTTGCTTGGCTACCTCATGTATAAGCTCGTTCTCTGCTTTAGCGTTTGGCTTGCTGTGCGTAGGGTAGACACACCTAGTTTGGTGACACCGGGGTCTCAGGCCTGGCGAGGCCCAGGGCTGGGCCATGCAGAGCCGTGGGAAGGAGTCCCTGACTCCAGCCAAGGGCACATGAGGCTGCGCCTGGGCAGCACTGCACAGGGCCGAGAAGGAGGTGCACGGGGGTCATCTGCTCACTTGGCCTTTCACAAGCCAGTGTTTGGCTAGCGTGGGAGAATGGGAGACAAGGTGTGCCTTCCTTACCAGAAGCGAGCGTGACTCGGGAGCTTGGAGAAGCGGACCACTTCCTGCAGGACGAGGGCCCTGCGTGGGTATGGGCTGGGGGCCCATGGACACTTCCCAGTACTTTTACCCTGAGTGTGTGTCACTGCACTGTTTGTGTGTGGTTACGATAATTCTGGGTCCCATATCCCCAGAGGGAGTGACTGGGGACAGGTATCCCAGGCCCTCCCTGCTCATGGGGGCTCATATAGGCCCTGCTTCCCCTCTCTTCCGAGGCCTGAGCCTGAGGAGCTGCTGCCCCAGGCTGGCGGCTCCATCTTGGTTCATTCTACCTTCGCCTGCATCCTCCCCCAGCCCCTGCCCAGCCCGAGGGGCGGCCTGGGGAGCTTGCGTGTTGAGAGCATGCTGTGGTAGACAGCCTGCTTTCCTCACTATCCCTGCATGTCAGCCTGAATGGGCATGAGGCCCATTTGTCAGGTGGGGAAAGTGAGGCTCAGAAGATTGCTCAGATGGGATCAGAAGAGCCTACAACCCTGCCCTGTCTCCCGTCCCCATCTGAAGGCAAAGGTGGAGGGGGCTGGGACACGGCCCAGAGAGGAGAGAATGTGGGATGGCGACGAAGAAGAGAATGGCCTGGTGCCAGAGGCAGGATGAGAAAATGCCCTGGAGGAGGCAATGAGGCTCAGCTGGGACCTTCCAGTGAGTTCCAGTCCCTTGAAACCCAAGACAATGTCGATGGTGCTGTGCTCGCCTGGCTCCCTGTCCTCTGCACACACCGGGGCTCCTGGGCCGCCCCAGCCTCTCTCTGCTGGTGGCCTGTGCCTGTATCTCTCCAGTCTGAGCAGGGGGGGCACAGGGAATATGGACAGAGGAGAGCCAGGGCCCTGAAATTTCCAGGCTGTTGGCCCAGTGTGGGATCCGTTAACCTTTTCATTGATCATCTGGGCAGCGAGGAGGGGGATACCTCCATTAGAGCCGGAATTAACCCACCGGAGGCCGTTTCACGCATCTCATCAGAGGAGAAATGCCCAGCGGTGCTGAGGCCTACAGGACGCAGGGTGCCAGTTTGAGAGTAGGAGCTGAGAGGTCTCCTCTTGGGGAGAACCTGAGTCCTGAGGCCTCAGGGCTCCAGCATGGCTGACCCATCCGGTCTGCTGACCTTGTCTGTGTCCTCACCTAGGCTGACCCTTTGGTAACAAGCAGTCTCGTGGTTACTTTCCATGTCACATACTGTGTCTTTTAAATACCTCTAGGTGTCCCGTCCAGCATATTCGTCACCATTTCTATAATAAGATGCTTCCTGCCCTGCTGGGGTGCTGTCTGCCTAGGGAAGGGGCTGGGTTGTCTTCATCTCTCTGTCACTCACTGGGCGGTGCAGTGGTGGGGAGCTGGGCCAGCTGGGAGTGTTCACAGGTGAGGGCCACTGCTGAGAGATGGCCCTGCTGTTCACCGATTCTTGGAATCTTTCCCCCAGCCCCACGGCCCCCCTACTCCTTGTTGCAGCAGGGAGTCTCCAGATGTATACTCCTGACCCCCTCTGACTAGCAGGCCACACTCTGGGGCACAACTCCGTGTGAAAGGACCCCCACCGGGGTCCCACTCCAGTCTCGAGGCTCCACTGCTCTGAGGCCATCCTCTCACATTCACACCCTGGAAGAAAGTGAGGGGCCCAAAGTCACAGAACTGGTTCATAGGAATTCCCTTGAAAACCTGCTCTGTTACATGGCTCCCTCTTGGGGCTCCCAAAGCCTTTAAACATGTTTTCTAATTAACGTTTATAAGATGGAGCTGCTTGTTCAGGCTTTTACTGGACCACTCAGATTATCTTAGAGCTAAAAGGACTTAGGGAGCTGGCCCAGTTGATCTCCTAAATTTACAGGTAGGGAAACGGAGGCCCAGAGGGGAAGGGGCATGCCTAAGTTGATGGTTACTTGATGGCAGAGCTGGGCTGGAATGGAATCCCTGGTGAGTTGCTTACATGAGCTCAGGGATCCCTTTTTTTTTTTTGCGGTACACGGGCCTCTAGCTGCTGTGGCCTCTCCCGTTGCGGAGCACAGGCTCTGGACGCGCAGGCTCAGCGGCCATGGCTCACGGGCCCAGCCGCTCCGCGGCATGTGGGATCTTCCTGGACCGGGGCACGAACCCGTGTCCCCTGCATCGGCAGGCGGACTCTCAACCACTGCGCCACCAGGGAAGCCCAGGGATCCCTTTTAAAGGCATTTCAAGGCCACAACCCTGGTGCTGTTCGCAACCACTGGCCGCTGCTCTTCCCATCCTAGTCCTCCGGTCACTCCATCCACACTGCTGTCCTTGAATCAGCTTGAGAGCTGTTGCTGAGTCCTCTGTGTGGCCTCCTCCTGCTCTTCATCCCCTCCCCTCCCCGCCCTGTTCTCCAGCCTCATTCAGTTAATGCATATCCAGAGCTCATGGCCTCAGGAAAGCCTTCTCTGACCCCTCAGTCTCCATCGGGTGCCCCAGGGGCCTGTAAACACACACGACCACTTCAGCCTCCTCTCGGGTGGTCAGGAGGTGCAGATCAAAACAATGAGGTGCCATGGTCACATATCCGATTAGCAAAAATGATGTGGGAGAAGGGCCACTCTGTGCACACAGCTGATGGAAGTGAGAATTGCTCGGTCCTTTTGGAAAAGGCTAGTGACATCTGTTAAACTTAAAATACGCATTAACTTTAACTTGCAATCCCACCCTGGGATTTTATTCTGTAGAAATAAAAGCGCCAGCATACAAGGAAATAAGGCTGTTTATTGCAGGACTGCTGGTAGTAACACACACACACACACACACACACACACACACAGCCTGCAAACAACCTAAAGATGTCAATAAATTTGGAAGTGGTTGACAAACTGCAGCTATGGGCTTTCAACCAGCTGCTAAGAGAAAGCAAGAAGGTGGTAGGTACGTCGAGTTACCATCCTGGAGGGATGGCTATGATGTGTCAGCAAGTGAGAACTGTTAGCTGCTGATATGTACGATGTGATTCCATTGTCGACAAACCTTCAAAGACCCTTCCATGTCCATGAGGGTGGGCTGTGCCGGAGCTGGGAGTCACCCGGGGTGAGGGTGTAGCACAGAGAGAGGCAAGAGAGACAGGTGGCTTCGCTGGGGCAAGGAGACCCCCAGGTTGGGATTCTGAGACTGGACTCTAAAGGGAGGTGGGTGCAGCCATTAGGGCTGGGGTCCAAGGCCAGGGTGGACCCAGCATCAGCTGACCTGCCCTTGACTGCGTCAGAGCTCCTCTCTCCCCCAGGGTGATGCTGGTCCTGGAGCAAGGCTGGGCTGGCTGGTGGTGATGTGAGGGAGGAAGAATTGTAGCAGTTAGGAGACAAAGTCAAGGTCGTAACCCTGACCTTTAACTCCGATTTGATCTGGGACAGCTCCTTACTTGCTTGCTCATACAGGACCCAGTTGAGATACACAATTAGCTGGTTAGTTGGACCATTATTCTGGATGAATTGTGTCCCCCCAAAATTCAGTTGTTGAAACCCTCATGAGGCCATAAGGGTGGGCTCTGATCTAATAGAACTGGTGTCCTTATAAAACAGGAAAAGACACTAGAGACAGATGTGTGTGTATGTACAGAGAAGAGGCCGTGTGAGGGCACAGAGTGAAGGCAGCAGTCTGCATGCCAGGAAGACAGACCTCACCAGAAGTGGACAAGGCTAGTACCCTGACCTCAAACTTCCAGCCTCCAGAATTGTGAGAAAATAAATACTGTTGTTTAAGCCACCCAATCTGTAGTATTTTGTTATGGCAGCCTGAGTAGACTAATACAGCCATTAAACCGGGCAATTCAGGTTATAAGGATTAACTTCTTTTGTGACTTAACAGGCACACTCTAAGTCAGAACTGTTAGGGTGGTACAGGGGACATTTACTGTTTTGTGGCCACTTATACCCCTTTACTATGGGTCATATAATTAGGGTGAAATTGACCCAGCCCTGGCTTAGAGGGTGAATCACATGGCCCGGTCCTGGCCTCTCAGTGAATTTCACCATCTTGACCATGGGGTGGATTCAGGAATGGGCATCTGACCCCATTTGGGCCCATCAGATACTTGGGACTCAATCTGAGCTCTTGGGGCAGCACTGGTTTTCCCTCAGTGTTTGAGGTTGTGAGAATGTGAAGCTGGAACTGCAGCAGCCTTCTTGGCACCATGAAGAGACTTCTTGCCTAAGAAGGGAGTGACCCAAAGGAAGAGGGGAAGAAAGTTGTAGGGAAAACACCTGGGCTCTGGGGACGTAATTTCATATGTCTAAGGCCAAACTATCCCTGGATTTTTAATTTTGTCAAGCAATAAATTCCCTTTTTGCCTGAGTCAGTTCCTGTCACTTGTTATATAACCATGACTGAGCCACCAGTTCTTGTGAACCTCTGATCCTTCCTGTGGTTGGGTGGGACCCCTCTGCTGTCCTGACATGGAGTGGGCTCCCTACTTATCTAGTGACTAGTTTTGGTGCGCATGTGTCTTTCTGACTTCCAGCCCTAGAGCCGAAACAGCCCTGTGGGCGAGAATTGCACCCAACCTCTGAGAACTTGGCCGGAGGAAGATGCGTTGAAAGGCGTATCAGAGCATTTCCCTTCAGGAAGGCAAGCCGAGCGCTGAGTCTTCATGGCCCAACTTTAAAAACTGACAATTTAAAAAATCAAAACCAGCACCTGGGCATTTAGAATGTCTGTCTTCCTGGTTTAATTTCACGGGGACTGTGTTATGGCTTTTGATAAAATGTTTCATTTTGAAGGACTGGTTTCATCAAAGCAGGGCTTTCCTGTACAGGGTCAGTTCCACCCATAAAAGGCATTTTCATTAGGAAAAAGTGGCACCTGGCTTGGAATTAATTGTAGGTTCAGAGAGCAGAGAGGAAATGCCTGTGCCCTTTGGCGATCCCTCATGGCCCCTGAGGAGGCAATATAGCTGAAATCGGGAGTAATTTCTTGAACACGTCACGCATGGTCACTCCTCCTGACCCTGTCCACGCTGCTGCCTGTCCTTGGATGTCCTCACTCTGCTCATGGCAGGCAAAATCCCGTGCTTGCTGGCTTACCTCTGCCAATTCTGGGTGTGGTCTTGGGCAGCTCCCGTGGTTTGCCAGGGCTGGTTGGTTGCAAAATGGTGTAAATATGACCTTATTTGCAGGTATGATTTAATTTGAAGACTTCGAGATGAGGACATTGTCCAGATTTATCTGAGGGGGCCCTAAATACAATTACAAGTGTCCACATTACGGGGAGACTGAGGGAGATTTGACACAAACACACACAGGCAGTGAGATCGAGGAGGCGGAGACTGGAGTGATGCAGCCACAAGCCAAGAACTGCTGGCAGCCACGAGAAGCTGGGAGAGTCGAGGAATGGAGCTTCCCCTAGAGTCTCTAGGGACAGCTTGGCTCTGCTGATGCCTTGATTTCGGCCTCTGGAACTGGGAGAGAATACGTTTCTGTTATTTTGAGCCACCTGTTTGGTGCTGATTTGTTGTAGCAGCCATAGGCCACTAATACAGAAGGGAAGGCCATCTGAACTATCTTGAGCAAACCAGGGACTTTGTGTTGAGGATGGTGGAGGGGGTAATTCGTGAAACCCAGAGTGGAAAGAGCATTCTACCCTCCTAGGGCTGGAAGCAGGGCCAGAGAGATGCCGGTGACCTGATACTCCTTTACCTGCTTCCGTCTATCTCCCCCTCACTCTCCCTGGCTTCCCCGTGCATCATATGCTCCATTATTTTCTAACCAGAAGGAGAAGAAAGTGAGAGGTTCACAGGGAAGAGAGACTTGCTTTTTTTTCACATGATTTGGAATTGTTTCACTTGTTACGACAACTGGTACTTTCATAATCTGAAAAATGTCAAATAAGGAAAATTGAATCTAAGATCTTTCCCAGTTCCACGCCCATCTCTTTGTCCATGCCTTGTGCTACATCACTTTGCAACTTCTCCCTCTAGAATGGAGTAGGCGTTCTGCCCCATTCATGTGGCTTTTCTGGTCCATGGAACATGGGTGGAAGTGACCGTGTGCTGGTTTGGAGCCCAGTCCATAAGGGGCATCGTGCTCTCATACTCAGCCCCCTAGAAGCTCCTGACCTCCTCCATGAGATGGGCTTCCCCTGGGCCTCAGCGTGCACGTACAGAGAGAAGAGCTGTGGGCCTGAGCAGACATTATTGTTGTTCTAAGTTTCCAGGTTCTAAGGTGGTTTAATATCCAGTGTTACTATGGCAGTGGGTAACTGCTACAGAAATTGGTACCTGCAATATGTGGCATTGGCTTTGGAACCAGAAAGTGTTATAGGTGGCTGGGAAAATAATGGCATGTGTTATGGAGTAGTGGAACGTTTGCTGAAAGGGAAAGTGTACCTAATACACTTGTGGCCTTCGGCTGGGAGTGTTGCAGGCACGAGCAGGCTCCTGCTGTCTGCATTTAATATGGAACTACAAAGGAGAGACAGCTCAGGAAAAACCTGGCCAGATCTCAGAAAGAATGAGAGGGAAGGAAGAAAGTCTGGAAAATCTGGGACTTACTGGGTTGAAAAATAAAACTATTTCTAATCTCCAGCTTCTCCATTCAATAAGAGAATCTCAAATTAAGCACAGCCTGAGAGAAAAGTCAAATCAAGGGCATGGCTATTAAAATATAGCTTGGGGGTCTAGAGTGAATCAAAGGTATAGCACTTGCACTCACGTGAAGGCCTCTGGAAGAATTAAATGGTGCCGAGAAGTTACTAAAAGATCAGTGGTGTGGTCCCGCAGCAGCCTGAGTTGCCCACAGTACCTGTAATTAAGTACAGAGAGAGACATGTCTTGCAATGAATTGTGAATATGGCTTTTGGCCCATGATATCAAATATATAGGAAATCCACAATTTTTGAGAGGGCTGTGTTGGCAAAAGCCCGTCAATCTGGACCAAAAGAGACTGAGATTATTCAAGATGGAAAAATAAATCTCTGGGCCAGTAATTTGTTATGGGCAAGATGCAGGCTGAGAAAACATTCAGCTGCCATGAAGGGCATATCTTGGAGTATCCTTCTCAGAAGCGACCAAGGAAAAGGATGGAGAAGGAAGGATATCCTAGAGAGTAGACCTGAGAACCACCGACAACAAGGGACTGAAGATCCAGGTCCCAGGAGTGAACCTGGAGCCTGATGCCAGAATATTCCCTACTCCAGGGTAGCAGTTCCTGGCAGTGTTTCTCCAACAGGACGTAAGAATTGCTGTGGACCAGTGACTGTTGGGGGCCTCCTGTCCTCCTCCTGTTTGACCGGGAGTGTTTTTTCGGTGATCTGTCCCTGTTCTACCATGGCGTATCGGGGCTGTGTGTGAGACGTTGGAGGGGAGGAGGGGTGCAAACAGCTTCTCCTTTTGTTCCATAGGTCCCAGGAGCAAGGCGAGCTGCATTCAGATTTGACTTAGACTATGAGATTCTCATCGTCAAGCTTGACGCCATGATTGGGTGTCTTGGGTGAGAATGAGTGTATTTTGTAAGCGGGAGGGTCTTGAGTAAC
The DNA here is from genome assembly GCF_964165515.1 of Mesoplodon bidens. Classification (NCBI taxonomy): domain Eukaryota; kingdom Metazoa; phylum Chordata; class Mammalia; order Artiodactyla; family Ziphiidae; genus Mesoplodon; species Mesoplodon bidens. The sequence goes on along the minus strand of NC_138160.1, from coordinate 173,744,738 downwards.
TATATCCACGAGGGCAGTTTGTGGTAGATTTTATCATTATTCCCAATTCCTCACGCATCCTGTAGTGGTTTCCTAGAGTTGCCATAACAAATGATCACAAACTTGGGTGGCTTTAAACAACAGAGACTTATTGTTTCATGGTTCTGGAGGCCAGAAATCTGGAATCAAGGTGTCAGCAAGGTTAGTTTCTTCTCTGAGGGAGAATCTGTCCCATGACTCTCTCCTAGCTTCTGGTGGTTGCCAACAATTCTTGGCATTTCTGCCTCTACTGTCACTTGGCGTTCTCCCTGTGTGTCTCCATCCCCTTGTCTCTTCTTATAAGGACATTGGATTACAGGTGCACTCTGATTCCTTATGACTTCATCTTAACTAATTACTTCTGCAAAGACCCCATTTCCAAATAAGGTCCCTTTCTGAGGTTCTGGGCAGACATGCATTTTTTGGGGGGGAACACGATTCAGTCGACTACACGTCCCTATATTCACACCCTTTGCCCTGTGACTCAGCAGCTTCTCTCTCCAGGATGGAGGGTATATCTGCGCCATTCACGGGGTTTGTCCATGTGTCTCACGTGGCCAAGGTACTTGGGTGAAACAAACTGTGGGCCAGTTTGGAGTCCAGGTCTTAGAGGCATCGTGCATTCATGCTTACCCTTCTAGAAGCCTCTGATCTCCTCCGTGAGATGAGCTTCCCCTCAGAGCTGCTGTCCCTGCACCTTGGCCTACATATGAGCTGCCCCAGCTGCCCCGCAGACCTGCCCTGTCAGGAGAGCTGCCTTGGCCAGGCTGTGGAGCTGTGAGCCGGGGGATAACCCTTGTTGTCTTTCTGTACTAGGTTCTAGGGTGCTTCGCGAGGCAGTGTTCTTGGGACAAGAGTGAATCAATATGGTGGGAAAGGGGCAGCTTTTTCCAAGCCTTGCTCTGGCTACCATGCTGAAATGTGAGCCCAGTGTTACCAGAGTATATTATTTTATCAAAAGGAGACAAGAGTCTAGATTTCAAATCCATAATCTCCTAATTTTTATATGTGTGTATCTGATTCAATTAAAATATCACTGTGCTTTCCCAACCAGACACACCTGAGGTTAGGATTCTGCCTGTAAGCTTCCAGCTTATGGCCTGGGCGGACTGGCCGGGCCAGGGGGATCCCTTTGCTCAGCTGCTTCCTGTCAGAGGCAGCATCCTGGGCAGATCCTGACTCGGGGAGGAGAGGGCCCTTCTGTGTGACACAGAACCCAAGTGGACCCAGCAGCAACCGAGGATTCCCATCAGGAGGAAGTACAGAGCCTGTCTCTGCGGATGGTCGTGCATAGGATGATAAGACCATTTAGGGGATCTGTCATCTTGGTGCCTTTCTGCCCCCTACAAGGGCATCTCAGATTATGCTGTTAAGAAATATTTGGCAAGAAGATGCCCATGGTATTTCTTTTACAAAAGTGGTGGAGTTTCAGGGATTGCTCTAAAAAACCAAACCAAACCAAATAAAGCCAAAACAATTACTGGAGAAGGGGGGAAATCAAACACCACAAAGGTGAAATTGATTTTAGTGGATGAACATCTCACTTTAAATTTAAATTGAGTCCAAGTTCATTTTCTCTCCCAGACTTCTAGAAGGTGGCATTCAAAATGTTTACACTTGTTTCATCTGCCTTTTTGCTTAGCCCTGGTCCCCCACCTCCTTCCCTTCACTTCACACTTATCGTTTCATTGCACACATATGCTCCACTTTATATTTACATATATCTAATTTTTATATATGGCTTGTGAAATATGCCAGACGAAGAATGAAACGGTCCTGAAACAGCTGGAAAATTATGCAACAGCGAGGAGATTGGGCACATTCACATTCTGTACTGCAAAGTTGCACAACAGACCAAGTTTGTTATAAGTGAAGCTGGGAGGTTTTTATTTTTTCTCCAGGGTAACAGCTTGCATGGTGGAGTAGGCCTTCTGCAGAAGGCATTTCCTCGGGAGCCTCAAACTCCCCTCGAAGGGAGAGGCGAGGCTGGAGCTGCACTGGGAGCACAGAGGCTGCAGCCCAGGGGAGGCTGTTGAAGGGCTGGAGGCAACTCCAGGGGTGTGGTGAGGTCAAGGCCAAGGGTCCAGTGAGGCTTAAGTCCAAGGTTCAGCAAGACTGAGGCCCAGTTTCTAGTGAGAGGAGGTCTGGCTTTTTGGAGGCATCCATGTCCCTGCTGCCTTGTGTTGGGAAATCCTGGGGACAGAGAGCCTCTGATGGATCTGGAGCCAAGTGGTCCCTCACTGTCTGCTGCTCCCAAAGCTCAGGGTCTTCGGCTGCCCAGCACCACCCCAGTTCTGCAATTCTCAGGTCTCTCCCATGCCCCAGGAAGCTTCAGGAGAGTAGGGCCTTGGGCCTTCAGACCAGGACTGGGTCATCCCTGGAGCCATCAGGCCCTGCAACACTGCTCGGCTGTGTACCTCATCTGTGTCTCACAGGTTAGAGCCAGTGAATCCTGCAACTGAGTTCAAAATCTCCATTGCCGACATCCAGTGGTGGGGGGAAGGCTTTACTATGTATACATTAAAAAGATCCTAGGGTCTCAGTCGACCTCAGGTATAACAGGGTGGCCGATAATGTGATTTGGCTGCTCAACAATTTAAGATAACATTATGGTCAGCAGTGACCTTCTGTCTGGGCTCAGCCTGACAGCCTGTGTGGAGTAGGGAGCCTGGCACGTGCTGGAGGAGGGACTCCCCATCAGAGGGTCTGTGGAGCAGGTCAGGAGGAGGACGGACACCACAGCACAGCCCCATGGGGAAGGGAAGAGCCTCTGTGAAGCTGGAGCCCAGCCCTTGGCACAGGGTTTGAATTTACCCAGAGACGTGGACAGGGCTATTGGGCTCTCCCCAGTAATGATGGGGAAAATCAGGGGTTCTGTGCTCTGAGGGGACTGAGAACAGAAAGCCTTTTGGGGGCTTTGGCTGCCCTGGCAAGCAGACCAGTGGCTCCTGGGTGAGCTGGCAGGTCCTGTTCACGGCCTTTGTGGCCAGGGCAGGCCAGGACATGGCAGAGCCCGTAGGCCAGCCAAGGCTGGGGATCTGCTGCAGTGTGGACCCTGCGGAGGGTTGCTAAGGAGTCTGGGGCTCAGCTGAGAGCTTGGGCTGCCGCGGCCACTCAGAATGGAGATGGAAATCGCCGTGGGGGAACAGTGCTGCTGGACTCATTCAGTTTCCTCTTTCTCATTTTCAGAAATGCTATTAGGGAGGCCAAGGCCCTGCATGGGCTCTGGAGCGAGTGTCTGTGTGTCTGGGTCTGTGCGTGTTTGTGGGCTGGGGTCAGCATGCGTCTGTGTGCTTGTTTGTGCACATGTATCACCACATGTATGTGACACAGTGTGTGTGTGTGTGAGAGTATGCGTGTGTGCGTGCACACGTGTTCATAGGTGCAAACGCACACCCTTGCCTCCCACCTCTCGGGACAGTCGTCCATCAGGTGCCTCGAATTGGCTTCCTGCTTTCCATTCATGTGAACTTGTTGACAAGTCCCCAGACCTTGAAGTGACGGTTCTCCTGTGGCACTCCCCAAACCCTGCACCCCCAGGTCCCCTCCACCCCTGCTCCCAGTATCTCCCAGTAGCAGCCTGTGCTTTCAGACTCATCTTTGGAGGGCCCTGTATTCTCAGCCAGGGGGGACAATCTTGGTGGGCAGCAGGGGGCCAATGGTGCCAGGTGGGGACCATGAAAAAGAGTATCTTGGAAAGTTCCAGCAACCTGAGGCCCTCGTGGAGGTCCTGAGTGAGCATAGCAGAGAAGCCTGGGGTGGGGGAGGGGATGCGAAGGCAATTTGTGCTGGAGAGCTGCCCCCATGGGCTGCAGGTGACTCAAAGGCCATGCAGGGGCTGGTTGAGCGCAGAAGCCCTTGTTCTAGCCTCCTCATCTGAAGAAACCAGAGGTGGGCCCTGCAGTGCAGGGTGGTGGCCCTGATACCCCCTTGGTGAAGCCAGCTGGGTGGAGACCATGAGGTCAGGGAAGCATCTAAAGGCTGTGCTGCCCCTCAGATCCGGCTCAGGCCTGCCTGTGGCCTGGTAGGCCTAGTGCGGCCAGATGTGCTTTTTTTTTTTTTTTTTCCCCCAAGAGAAGCCAGAGATGCATATTTTAATGAGGTATCTTTTGATTTAAAAAAAAATCTTAGCAAATAGTTTGAGTTAACAAACAAAACCCTGTGGGCTGCTAGTTGGCAGCCCCTTATGCATCAGTTATGATACTTGACTTTATAAGCACTAGCTAATGACTCCACTGCTTTAGGCAAAAAGCAGGGGCTGATAGGAAGGAGGCTCCGAAGGCCTCAGAGGAGCATTCAGAGAAGCTCACCTTGTGGGTGATGAGTGTCTGGTTGTGGAGTGAGTCATGAGGTCTGGTCTGGCTCTGTCCCTGGGGGTTATCATCCCTAAGGCTCAGCTTCTTCATCTGAAAGTGGGAATGTTGCATTTCCACCTGGTGGGATGTAGTAAGGATCAAGTTTATTTAAGAGCTCTGCTAATTCACCAACAGAGCTGTGGGCTTGCAGGAAATACCGTGATTGACAAAACACAGCCTGGCACGTAGAGGTGCTTCCCAAGGGCACACTGCCCACAGTGTCCTCACTGGGAAGAGCAAGCTGTGGGGCCCATGTTGGCCAGTCATATTCATTTTATTTTATTTTTGCGGTATGCGGGCCTCTCACTGTTGTGGCCTCTCCCGTTGCGGAGCACAGGCTCCGGACGCCTCAGGCTCAGTGGCCATGGCTCACGGGCCCAGCCGCTCTGCGGCATGTGGGATCTTCCCGGACCAGGGCACGAACCCGTGCATCGGCAGGCAGACTCTCAACCACTGCGCCACCAGGGAAGCCCTGGCCAGTCATATTTGACCAGGGCACACAGGGATGGTCACGGGACACGGATGTGTGAGATCCGTGTCCTGAAAAGGGGGCCAGGAAGCCCCAGGACTCACCATTGTCCTAGTGAGTGCTTCCAGCTCCCAGAGCATTTTGAGATGAACACGATCTTGCTTCATCCTCCTACTTAGATCTTCCACTGAGAACAAAATGCACCCTGCAGGCCAAGGCCCTACCTCATCTAGGATCCCCTGGTTGCCCCTCTCTCTCCATCTCTTCCTTCTTTCACTACCTTCTGGCTTCACGGCTCTTCTTTCCCTCGAGCCGTAAAAGCTCTTTCCTGCCTTAGGACCTTTGCACGTGCTGGTCTCTCTGCTTGAGATGTTCATTGTTTAGATTGCCCTTTCCTGGTAACTTCTCTCTGATCAGCTTTCAGCGCTCCTCCATCTTCCTCCCCCTTGTCTCATGCATTCTATATCATGAACCTCGTTTTATTTTCTTCATAGCATCTATCTTTGAAATTTATCTTATTTTTTAAAATTCACTCTGCAAATAGTTACTGAGTGCCCACTATGTGCCAGGCTGTTTTTTGTCAATCACAGTATTTCCTGCAATTCTTCAGCAAGGTTCCTTATTAGGCCATGGCATCCCAGTCACCCATGTCCTGCAGTACAGCCAAGGTTTAGTTCTAAAGTCAGTGATGATATGCAAAAAGCACGTGGTCAAAATACTTTGGAAAATTTCCAATCCACACAGCTTTGCAACTATAGGCCAACGCTGAACTACGTACAGCTGGGTACAGGGAGTGATGGAGAGCAAAACTAGCTAAGGGATGGAGGGCTTCATACTGTGTTAAATCATTTAATTCTCCAGGCCACTCTGTGAAGTAGGTGATATCACTCTGCTCATTATACAGTTTAAGAAACTGAGGCATGGGGAGGATAAGTAAGTTTCTCAAGGTCACATGACTGGAAAGTGACTGACAGAGCCTGAGCAACCTGTCTCAGGGCTGCCATGAGGAGTTGAAATCAAATATGCTGGAGAGCCATCATGGAATTCCCCTCTCAGCAGCCCTCGGGGAGCAAGGCCTCCACTGCCCAGGATGGGAACACTCTCATTAGGAGATCTGCCTTGTTATCCTAAAGTAATACCTATGTTTTCAGCTGCCAGTGAGCATTGAGGGCTCTCACGTTCATCCTGCATTGAAAATGAGGGTGTGCCAGGCCCCAAGCTCTTCCTGACCCTGGGAGGAAGGCGTGTGGTCCCAGCCCTGCAGATGAGGAAATGGGCAGTGGAGAGACTGGGCACCATGTGCGATCAGTGTGCAAGGGGCCGGAGATGCCCCATCTGACTTTCGGGAGAGAAAGTCACTAGACTCAACAGCTCAATTTCAGGCCCCATCCTAAGGGTGTTGCCACTGTGCCAGAGAGAGGTGGCCAGGTCTGGGCTAGAGGGAGTGGCAGGGAAGAGAGGCGGATTCCTTTTCCTAATGAGAGGGTAGATGGAGCGGTGACTGCTTTGTTGTGGGGGTAAGGAAAAGGAGGGGCCTTAGATGCCCAGGAGGGAGAAGAGGTGCCAGATGTGAGCCCAGGAGGCTGCGGGTGGGGTGGAGATGGGGGCTGTGAGGAGCTGGGTCTCTGAGACACCTTGATGGAGAGGCCTAGGGGTTACTGTATTTACAGGTGGATGGACCTGGCTGGGGTGGTCTGTGAATAGACTCTTGAACCCATGGGAAAGGGTAAGATTGCCCAGGATGGGTGGGGCTGGGACACAGGTGAAAAGGAGTCATGTGTGTGAAGAGAGAGTGGCATCCATTGGGACTGGCCCTGAGGAGTGGCCAGAGGCTTTGGAGACAGTGTGAAGGGTAAAGCCCTTTCCTGAGGGGCAGCCTGGAGCCAGATTTGCAGAGAGCCTGCAAGGGACGATTTATTTTACCCAAAACAAAAAGACGTTAAAACATTGCAGAAAAGATACAGGTATATCTCTCTTATTTATTTATTTATTTTTTGGAATGATCAAACGATGGGGACACTAATTTGCAGGGAGCAAAGGTGACCCGGTCTTCCATGGGCTCCACTTTAAATATCCTGCAGACTTTGTGTCGGGTCTCAGCATTTCTGCAGAGGAGGAACCATCTGAAACTGGGAGGGAAATAGTCAAGAAGCACCCTCCTGCTAGCGATGGGGACTTTGGTGAGGGAGAGGCCTCCTAGCACCCACCGGAGTAGCAGAGGGTCCCCAGGGAGTCTCCAACAGCAGCAGTGATGGCCAAATGCCCTCAACCCTGCATCCAGAATTTCTTCCCACTCTGTCTTGGCCTTTGGATTCCATGGTTAGTGCTACTGCCAGCCGCAGCCAGAAGCTTTGGCCTCTTTAAGGCTCACATCCTAGATGCCGTGAACCCTGCAGGGTTAGGCAGGACTGCAGTGGAAGGAACTTGACACAAAGGGAAGGCAATCGAAAGAGAATAAAGCTCTGGAGGCCAGGGATCCTGGGGTTTAGCAAGGCATTGGCCAGGGCCACCCATTGACATTCCCCGGATTGTAAGTGAGGAAATGTCCAGTTAAACTCACAAAGGATTTGAACACAAAATGCCGCAATGTAATAGGAGTGTGTCCTTCACAAGTTACATACAGGATTTATATGTAAAGAAATTAATTCTCCAGGCTCTGTAGATGATGTCATCTGGGAATGGGAGGTAAACAAAAAGTCCAGTGAAGAACATATTCTTTCAACAGAGGGCGTAAGCCGGGGACTGTGCCATGCTCTCATTTGGACATAAGGGCAAGCGAAGTGCTGGGGGGCATTGGGACTGACCCGTAACATGTTTCTGCCCCAGATTGTTATTCCAGGCTTGTCCCAGTAACACCCCCGCCCCTTGTCAGCAGCTGGTTCAGTAATAGGCATATGAGCCAGTCTTGGCCCACAGATCAGAGGGGAGTCAGCTGGTCCAACTGGGAGAGGGGAGGACACCTGCAAGTGGTTTGGTCATCCTGCTACCTGGCTGAGCTCCGGAGCTGCCATACCCGCAGACTTCCCGCATTTCCTTATGGTTTAAGAAGGTTGGGTTACTTGCATCCAGGGGCATCTTAAGGGACCCAGAGGCCTTTCTCAAATGGGAAGCCTGGACCAAATGTCCCTCCTGACCTCTGTGAGAGGCCAGACACAGCTAGACCCTGATCCAAGTAGACCCAGCACCTCACTACCTGCCACATCCAGACATCTCCTTGAAAAATCTTGGGCCTTACTCCCTCTCTGCCACGTTGAGCACATGTTGACAGTCACAGATGGGCACTGAGCTTTATCTTTCCCCAGGTCGTTACTGCTTAGGTTGAACCTGAGCCTCCAGCTTGTGTCTCCATGTAGAAGTGTTGAATGGGCCGGGATCCCCAAGCCTCCAAACCTCAAGCACCTTGCTTTTTACTTCCAGGCAGAACTGACTGCAATGGGGGTGGGACACCTCTGTGTGAAACATGGCAATGAAAACAATTGTTGCCTGGACACCACCTACATTTCCTCTTTTGCCTGACACAGATCCCTGTCCAGGGATGCTCAAGAAACTGCGAGAACCACACCCCCAAAGGCCACCTGGCCGCCATATTCTGTTTAATTAGCATTATTGCTTACCAAGGCCGTTCCTGGCCAGAACTCTGCCTGTGCATCTGACGGGGCCACTGCACCCGCTGTTTGCCAACAGCAGAGGGGGGCAGAACTGCTGTCTTCAGAGGCCCTTTGACAAGGTCACCAAGTCCTCATGGCTTGTTATGCTCAGCATACGGGTCCCCAGAGGACTAGAAAAGTCTCGATCCCTTCCCACAACCCCCGGGAGCTTGCTTGTCGGGAGAGAGGACAACGAACCCTCACTACTTCCATCTGCTTGTAGCCTGCAGTGCGGGCAGGTCCTGCCAAGGATGGTGACCTCGTCAAAGGGCAGAAGCACTTCTAGTTTCCGTGTGGCCGCCAGGGGACAGGAATGGCTCTGATGAAGTCTGTGCTGGCACATGTGGCCCGGAAGTCAGAGATGGGCTGAGAGCCCTGCTTCTCCTTTTCAGAGTAACGCAGGGCACTGCTCCCACCAGAGAGCTTGGGCAGGCACAGGGCAAGAAATCTCCTTTCTTAACGTTCCTGCTCGGAGGCATGTGTGGTGATTTGTGACACCCAAGATGACCAGGAAAGGTGCCCATCTCTTTCTGCTCCTCATGTTGTTGGGAAGATTTTAAAGGGACTGGAGGGCTCAAGCTCACCCTGAGTTGTTCTCAGCCCTTCCCCACAGCATGGGGCTGTTCTAGATCAGCGTTGCAACTCGTCCTTCAGGGATCAGACTGGTAACAACCATGAACAAAAGGCAGGTATAGGACAATAGGGAGTGGTAGGGACTGTTAAGTAGGAGAGTGCAAGCCAGACCTAAGGACACTCAAGTTCAATTAAAATCAAACACACATGACATGCACTTAATAAGTGTTCCAGCTGAGTTTGTTCTGTGGTCCTTGGGTTGTCTTTGGGATCTAGACTGAATAAGTAGACTTGAACAAAGAACCACTGGGGATTTCTGTGTTCCACTTTCACCTGGAGTAGAAGAAAGGGGAACAGAGAGCACCAGTGGGTGGGGTAGCATTTTCCAGAAGAGGAAGAAGAGAGATCTGAACCATGGAGGTTTGAAGAAGTAGGGGTGACTCTTTCTTTTTTTGAGCTGAGGACAAGTGATCAGGAAGCTGGGATGAGTCCACAAGGTCCCCCTACATGGAGGATTCAACCATAAACTTTGATGCATGTGTGCTTGGTTCTTCCACTCAGCCTAGAGGGGTGTCATTGTAGGGACTAAAGATGGGATGGTTAAGGGCCGTGGTCTGCCTTCCACTCATGAGGGGTCTCTGTCTGGGTGGGGCCCCAAGAAGCTGGGGGTAATTTGGGAAGGAACAGTTGCCAGGAGTGACTCAGGAGTGTCAGAGAGACAAACCTTCTTTCCAAAAAGATATTCTAGAGCTGGTTTTCCAAAGTGTGCAAGATAATTTTGTTACATGGACCCATCAGAAAATATCATCGACTCGCGAAGTGAGAGAGTCAGTCATTTTCAATTCTCCTTTTGTCCTTCTGATTGCATCAAAGGAAAGGGCTTTGCTTCTAGTCTGTCTCACCACTTTTCCAACACTTGTTAATCAGCCTCAGCCTCCATGCCTTTTGCAGGCGATAGTATTTACAATTTGATAACAGCTTTTTGCTTCATATATTTATTTTTGGCAGTTATCTTTGATTTATGGCAAGATGTTGGCTTTCCCATTTACAGTAGTGATTTAAAGTATCCTTTAAAAACGTAAGTACAGTATAAAGAAATAATGGTGGTGGTAGGAGGATTATGGTAGTCACCATAAACCTGGCAGGGAAGCAAGTGAGAACATCACCCTCATCAAATAGGTGGGGCTGCTGCTTGGGTCTCATTCATCTTTTGAGGTGGATGAAAGCATGACAGCCACAGGGGGAATGAGTGGAAGTGTCATAGATTCCAAGACAGCACCTAGCTGGACCCAGCTCTGGGCTGCCTGGCTTCCTCAGCCTTCACGGTTCGACCCATGCCACTTCTTATGGGAAGTCCTCCAGGATACCTGTCTCTGGAGTCATGTCTCTTCCCATACACTGATCACCATCCACTTTCTCTGGAACCATCAGAGGTCACAAAAGTGGATGCCTGCTGGGGGTAAGGGAAGGGAACCTACAGCAACCTGCAGGGCATTTGCCCCACTTAATGGCTGGTAAGCAGAAATGCGGGCCCCGTGTGGTCACACTTTCCAATTTCTCAAAAGAAGTCAGAAGTCTAAATTCCTATGTGAAATGTTACCATTTTTAACACTGACAACAGATGTTCACCATGCCTGGGGGCTGGATCCTATCTTGGGCACCCTCAGGTGTCACAGAGGAAAGCTTCCAGGTGAAGATGGCCATCAAGCTTCAGTGCCCTCTGAAAATGATGGGTCCTGAAAATGACGGAACTGAGAATATGAAATCACAGCTAGAGCAAGTTGTGTAAGTCATGTGTTTTACCCATAAGACTGGGCCCTTCTGGTGGGCAGGGAGGGACCTGAGTCATCAGGCCCTGCCTGACCAAGGCCAGCCCCAAAGCCCTGGCCACACAGGCCTGGGGCAGGGTGAATGAGAAAATCCAAAGGGACAGGTGTCCACCCTCCAGGGAAGTGAGGCAGAAGTCTGGGGTCACATAGCAGAGGTGTTCCCACAGACACACGCTTGGGAGTGGGTTCCCAAGGGGAGGGAAGGTCATTGTGCTGGGGGACAGCAGACTTAGTAGGACAGGCAATGAGGATTGTGCTGGAGAGGAAGGCGTCCAGCTGGGAATGGGCTTTGACAGCAAACTGGCTCCAGGGTGGAGAGGGATGCCTTGGATGCTGAGTTGGGAAAGGTGGGCAGAATGTAGAGAGGCTATTTCAGGCAGAGCCTGGGGGTGTGCAAAGACCAGGCGTCTAGAATCCCATGTAGGATTCAGGACAGGTGAGGGAGGCAACCTGACTGCGCTCTAGCAGGCAGAGCCCAGGTCTAGGTGGAGGAGACTGTGCTCAGAGGCTGCAGTGGAGGGTTGGGGAGGCACATGGAGGGGGAGAGGGACTTCAGGCAAAGAGGAGCTGGAGCCTGAGGGAAACTTGCCTCTCTCTGTAAGGGTAAAAGTTGATCTTTGGGGTGGCTCTTGTGGTGCATGCACCCTCCTTGTCAAACCGTTTTTCAGCCTCTGGGGTCTCCAACTGGTCAAAAGGCCTGGCTCAGCCCCATGGACCGGTAATCAGGCCCCTCACCCCTTCCCAGCTCTGCTGCCTATTCTGCCCCAGGGCGCACAGAAGGGAGAGGCGGCCCCTCGCGCGCCAGGGCTGACGGTTGGGACCCGGGTGCTCCGAGGACTCTTTGGGTGGGGATGCTCGGGCGGGCTTTAGCTCCTCCGAGGTTTCGCGCCACGAGTGCGCGGGGCGCCGCAGAGGGTGGCCAGCAGCGGGGCTCTCCCGACCCGGCCCGCGGCGTTTTTACGCTGCCGCCTCGGGGTGTCTCTGCCTTGCTACGAGCCGGGAACCGCGGCGGCGACGGCGCGAGGAGGGGAGCGGGCGGTGGCGGCGGTGGCGGCGGCGGCAGCCGCGCCAAGAAGCGCCGGGTCACCGCAGGCTGAGGCGCCCGCCGTCCCCGCCCTCCCCCTAGCTCGCCTTCTCCCTCCCTCCCGCCTCCCTCGCTCTCTCGCTCCTTCCCTCTCCCCGCCTCCCTACGCTCTCCCCCGCCCTCATCTCCGCGCCTCGCCTCCTCCGCCCCGCGCCCTGCGGTGCTGCAGCTGCGGGCGGCTCCAGCTGCCCCCAGATGTGGGCTGGGCGGCGCGCGGGGAACTTTCGCGCCGGCTGCGAGTGCGGGGCCCCGGCTGCGGTCCGGCTGCCATGGATCCGCCGGCGGGAGCCGCTCGCCGCCTGCTCTGCCCCGCGCTGCTGCTGCTGCTACTGCTGCCGGTCCTGCTACCGCCGCTCTCCGCGGACGCCCGGCTCGCCGCCGCCGCCGACCCCCCAGGTAGGTGCGGCGCGGCCCTCACGCCTCGCGACCCCAGTCGGCCGGGCTCCTCCCCGCCCCGCGTGCCCCACCGCCCCCTCCCCAGGCGTCGTCCAGCCTGACTTGGGCAAACTCCGCGCGCCCCGCCCGGGGCCAAGTTGGCCAACTTCGGGGCCGGGTTGGTCGCGCAGGGGGCGCCCTGCGGCGCACCTGGGCGTCTCGGGCTGCGGGGAGCCTCGGAGCGCTCGCGGCTCCGGGGACGCGGAGCGTGGAGACGGAGGGCCGGGAAAGCCCCGCGGCGGAGAGCGCAGCGCCAGCCCCAGCGTGTCCGGGGGAGCCAGGGCGAGGCGGCGCCCCGGCTCGCGTCCGGGGACGCTCGGGAGGAGTCGGGTGCGGAGCGCGCCGCCTTGGGCCCTGAGGATTGGTTGGGGCGACCCGGAGGGGATCCTCGAAGATCTGAGGGACCCTCCTTCACCCTCCCTGCCCTCGGGCACGCGGGGAGGGCGGCCGGCAGCGGGCTAACCCGGAGGACAGGCCGCCAGTGCCCGGGGGAGCTGAGTCCTCGCCGCTCCGGAGGCGAGCGGTGAGGGCAGTCGGGCGGCGGGGACTGCTGAGGGGTAGAGGCACACGGGCAGGGGGCCAGCCGGTAATGGCTTCGGAGCAGCCCCACGTACTGCCGAGGACGGTAGGTTCAAGGGGCGGAGGATGCTCTGACCGGGCCGTCCCCTGGGGAGCTGCGAGGAGCCGCGGAGCCCCAACCCGGAACGGGGCAGGGTGCAGAGCTCTTGGCTGGGAGGGTTCCAGAGGGGGTCGGCCCGGGGTCGCCGGAGGTCGGGAGTGGCGGCCCTGTTAACGCCCCTTCCCGGTTGGAAGAAGGCCGGGGAGGTGCAGGCTAGTTTCTGAGGGTTGCCTAGCGGAATGCCCTTCCCTTCGCAGTAGGGGAGGGGTTTGTGAGGATGCTGGACTCGGTGGCGGGGCCCTGGGGTTCCCAGGTCTCGACTGGTCTAACGTCCCTTCCCATTGCAGGCTGGCCCCAGGGGCACGGAGCGGAGCGCATCCTGGCGGTGCCGGTGCGCACTGACGCTCAGGGCCTCTTGGTGTCCCACGTGGTGTCGGCGGCGACGGCGCAGGCTGGGGTACGGGCCCGCAGGGCCGCCCCTGTCCAGATCCCGGGTTTCTCTGGAGACAGCGAGGAGGATCCTGGCGGCCGCCTCTTCTACAATGTCACGGTCTTCGGCCGAGACCTGCACCTGCGGCTGCGGCCCAACGCCCGCCTCGTGGCGCCCGGGGCCACGGTGGAGTGGCAGGGCGAGTCGGGTGCCACTCGCGTGGAGCCCCTGCTTGGGACCTGCCTCTACGTCGGAGACGTGGCCGGCCTGGCTGAAGCCTCCTCTGTGGCGCTCAGCAACTGCGACGGGCTGGTGAGTACGCACTTCTCTCCTTTCTGTCCATTGCCCTCTCCTGGGCTTTGGAAGCTGTTTATCTGGGAGCCCCCTGGGAGGGCAAGGCCTGTACTGAGGACCTTCTCTGCACCCCTGTGCTTAGGGACCACTGGGTACAGACTGAAGAGGTTGGCTGTAAGGCAAGTTGTTTTGACTGGACAGAGAGGGTGATTTATGCAGGGGGAAGGCCACATTTCCAAAGCACTTATCAAGTAGCAAAGTGTGGTCTCCCTTATGCCTGCAGGCACAGGTCTTCATCTTGCATCCAGGTGTGTGTATATCTCTGTGAGGGCGTGCATCTGCACATGTGTTTTGGAATGGGTACTAGTATCTGAGGACCTGTGTGAACATGTGAATGTGCCATTGTGTCTTCTCCATGTGTGTATCTGCAGGTTGCTGTTCATTTGTGTGTCCGTGTGTGTTGAGTGTGTTGCTGTGCATTGTGGCATGTGTGATATCTGTGTGGGGGCATGTGTGCTGGCAGTTGGTTTTCTCGTTTCTGTGTGTGCAAGTGGTGCCAGCCTAGGGAGCAGGCAGTGGTGCTGAAATACCCAGTTACCCCTCTGCCCCCTGTCTGACCGGGAACCACTGATTTTTATCCTGTGGTTTCCTGTTGGACTTCAGCTGGTTATTTGAAAAGTTGGTTTTCTCTCTCTATTTTGAGCCAAGGGGAGCATTTGGAAATGCAGGCTCTGGTGCCCATGGGCAACCCCTGAAGGACAGGAGAGGCTGGGGAGTGGGTCCCTTTTGGGACTGCCTGGGCCACTCAATGTGACCAGAGCCTTGGGAAGTTCTCCTGCTTCTGAGGGCCTAGGGGGACCATGGCCTGGCATAAGGGGTCCTCGGAGGAAGCCTGGATCCATGCTCAGGGAGGAGGCTGATGTTGGCGGTGCTCTGTCCAGCCACCCTGAGGCCTGGCACGTGGCAAAAGCCACTGCAGTTTTCTATTTTGGATTGGGTGTGTGGTGGTCAGGCTGGCTGTGCTGGCCAGACATCTGAAGCCACCCACCATGGGTTCCGCTCTAATTGCTGCTCAGGGGACTCCTACTCTGAGCAAGTGGCCTCTCTTCCAGTCCTGCTGGCCCCCAAGCCCCCTGTCCTCCGTCTCGCCCTGCAGGCTGCAGAGCCAGCAATTACACAGAGCCCCACAACCGCTGGCGTTCTTTTTATGGAGACACAGGAAATGTCACTTGTTGCTTCGGAAAATCACTGCCTTTGGCTGGATTTAGTTAGAACCTGGGTGTACTGCAAACAACTATAAATGTCCTTGGAGGAGCTGGGTTAACACGATGCAGCCCTTTATATCCTAGCTGCCTCTGAGGCTGCCCTGGACCTCATATGTGTGTCTCATTTTACGCTGGAGGTGAATTTCCTAAATAAAAGGAAATTGGTGCTGGGGGCTCGGGGGGTGGCCTGGGCTGGGGTGGGGAAGTTGACATGGAGGTAGTCTGTTGCTGGGCCAACCCCTGTGTGCTAAGTAATACCTGATGAAGAGCATTTCAGGGAGGCTTTGTACATGCATCATTCATTCTGTGATTTGTTTGTTCAGCCAGCACCTCCAAGCGCCATTGTCCACTGTGCTGGTCAGAGATGTAGCTGGCCTGGTGCCCACCTGGGGCACACATGCTCAACTGATGGGCTGGGGCCCACTCTGGTCAGGGCTTGGAAAGCGTGCTCCTGGCGGCTATTTGGAGAATGAGTTGCCGGGGGCAAAGGCACATAGAGAAGAGCATATGCAGAGAAGTACGAGGTGTGTATCGGCTGGGTCAGAACAGGAGCAGTGAGATGTCACATGTACTGGACACACACCGGCAGAAGTGCAAGACACAGCTGGACAGAAGACAGGAGTTGGAAGAGGGACTGGCGTCTGCCTGAGTGGCCTTGAATGTTGTCAGTGAAAACTGGCCTTGAGATAGTAGGGCAGCATCATTAGTTCTTCTTCTCTTTTTCCTTCTTTCTTTTTCGTGTGTGCGTGTGTCTGTTCTGATCTTATACCACTTAATTCCTTAGCCCGTTAAGTCCCTCTGTTGCATCAGTGATAGGCCCACTTGCTAAGGGCCCGGGGTTTAAACGTCATGTTTCTGGTCCACAGAGACCCTGCGGGGGAGGATTCTTCATCGCTGGTTTACAGATGGGCAGCTGAGGTTCTGGGAGGTTGAGTGACTTGCCCAAGGCCACACAGCCTGTGGTGGCGGGAGTCTGGCCTGGTTCTCTCCAGCCCCTTCTGCCATGGTGCTCCCAAGTCTGGGTGGGTAGAAGCCCCTGAGGTGTAGTAATAGAAGCTGCAATCCCTAGGCACTCCCTCTCAATAGTCCTTACAAGGCTACATGCATCTCATCCTCCCAGCAGCCATGCCACACAGTACCCCTTCCTCTGCAGCCCTGCTATTCCTTCATAGATAGTGAAACACACTGAAGCAGGTGTGTCAGGCTGCAGTGTGTGCAGATTCCCAAGGATCTTGTTAAAATTCAGATTCTGAGTCAGTATGTCTGGGGTGGGGTTCAAGGTTCTGCATTTCTTAATAAGCTACCAGGCTTGTGCTCCTGGGCTTCGGGACTGCCCTTTGAGGAGCAAAGCTCTACACCCCCATTGCTGCAAGGGAGTACTACAGGATTACACCACAAGTTTCTCTGAGCAAATGTGGTTCAGTGGACAACTGGTGTGGGAAATGCTGCACCTTTGCTTTCAGCCTGGGAGATTTAAGGAGGCTCACTGGGTTCTCTGAGAAGTTCTGTAATAAAGAAACTTCTTGAACTCCGTGTAATGCAGTACTTCCCATGCAGATGGGACCATCAACAGCTTCTTTGCAGAACATGTGGAACTAGCCTTCCTGGAAGACGTGTGGAGAAACCATGGAGCAGGGTCACAGCAGGCAGCTGTGGTCTTACAGCTTAAGTTTAGATGCTTAGGTGGGACAAGCCTCCCCCAAGAGCCATAGGCCCTTTCAGGCCTATTGTCCTGCTCTTGGCCTGGGACACACATTTGCTCATATACTTGCTTGGTCCCGAATTTTTTTCTCTGCCTTAAAGGAAGGCAGTAGTAGCTTTGTTTTCTGTGGACCGGAGTCTCCTAATCTATTCAGCACGAGGGGATTCTTATGGTCAGCATCCTTTCAGTCACAAGCGAAGGAAAACTCAAGTCAAATTAGTTTAAACAGAAATGGGCAGTTAGCAGCTCACATGATGGTCAGTCTTTAGGCATGGCTGGATCCAGGTGCTCCTGTCATTAGGACTCTTGCTGTCTCTTGCCTCTGCCTTCTTATGTGTTGGCTTTGTTCTCAGGTGGAGTCCTTCTGTGGTAAGTCAAGGGGCCCCACCGGTGCTGGCTGACATCTTTTTCTGATAATTCCAGCTGAGTCCTGGGTAGCGCTCTCTTCAGGCTGGGGCCAGATGCTCCCATGAGAATCAAGACATGAGGTTTGCAGAACCCCATGGATGGAGAGTGCAAGGGGTGCTGCTCCCTGTAATGATATGAGGTTGGAACCTGGGTGTGCCAAGGTGAAAATTCTACTAGAGTCAGGTAGAGGTACAGACTCAGGAAATGCCACATGCTCCATAAGACATACCATATACTTTCTTTCCAGAGAGGTTGGTAGGTGTAGTTTCCAGGTCCTTTTACGGTCACTAGACAGGTATTGTTCATCATATTTACAGGGAAAGGTTAACATTTGCCTTTTCACAATGCGTGAGAAGGTAATGCTTAACAAAGGATTCTTGTATATCTCATTGCTATGGAAGAGCTTTCTAGTACCTCTCAGGCCACATGATAGGTGTACTAATTTCACATCATTCTTACATGCTCATTAAAAACCCAATGAGAAGCCTGTTGACATAAAAAGTAATAACGGAACGTCACAGTTCACTGTGCCCTTATTATGTGCCAGGCTTTCTTCTGAGCACCTTATGCTGTATCACCTTGGTTAATCCTCACAGCACCCTATGGTGTATGCTGATATTATCCCCATTTTACAGATGAATAAACCGAGATAGCTTACTTCAAGCTTTGCAGTCTGTATTTAAACACATGTCTGTTTGGTTCCAAGCCCAGCTCACTACATGTTATTGCGTTTTTTTGCACACCAACAAAAAGAATAAAAATGAAGAAATGCATTTCTTTAAAACATTCCTAGTCAACTCCTGGAGACCTTCTCAGTCAGCGGCATTGACTGTTGTCAGTGTCAGTGAGTGGGCGCTGAGAGCAGGTCTGGTGGCCAAGTGGCTTGGTGACTTGGCGCTGACTTGCTCTGGGCTGCAGCTCCTTTCAGGTGTCCTGAGTCCTCATGGCTAGGTGATGGCAGTGGGGACTCCAGTAGGATGGAAGCACCCTGCCATACCTCTGTCTCCCTCATGCAGTGCAGCTCAGGGGACCTCTCTGGCCTGGTGTTTCTGGTTGGCAAGGCCATTGGTGGAAGCGTCCATGGGCTGGGCAGTGACTCTGTGAGGCAGGCTCAAGGGCTGCTGCCTTGTGGGCTGGCGCTCCCCTGCTGGGCTGCCATCCTGGCCAGGCATCTGCTCTGTATAGTCTTGATGGGCATTAAAAGTCACTAAGGGCCACAGAGAGAAGTCATTTCCTGGCCTAAGGGACTGAATTAATTGAGTTTCATTTTTCCTAAAAAGGCTGCTGTCTTTTAGGCCACACACTGGGCTCCAGCTGGTTCAGGTGCTGGAATGCAGAGGGCAGGTGCAGGAGGCTTGGGCTGCAGGGTTGGGGGTGAAAGGTGTGTGGGACTTGCAACTGCCCTTTGTAGGGTCTTCCTACCTTTCACCTTGCCTTGGCACTGCCTGGAGGGCAATGAGAAGGTCTCAGGAACACCAAAGAGGGGCTGCGGGAACATCCGGGTTCCCTGGGTGTTGGGGCTGCTCAGGTCAGAGGAGCAGAGGTATCTGCTTGGCCCCTGTTCTTGGCCATCTACACAGCTGCCCAGGGTGGTCGCAGCCTCCTCCATGGCTTATTATTCTCCTTGTTGTTTAAGACTCAGTTCAGTTTAATTGGCAGAAAACCAACTTGGATGAAACGAACAAGGGATGTCATGGGCCCAGTTATCCTTGGGGTCCTGAGGAGTTCCAGCTTCAGGCATGGCTGGATCTAGTGGATTCAGGGCTGCTTTTAGAACACGCTTTCTGCCTTTCAGCTCTGTCAGTGTCTGTGTTCATCTCAGGATGGCTCTCCCCATGTGGGGTCCACCAGCAGCTCCTGGCTTAACTTGTCTTCCATGGTAGCAATCTCTTGGAAATGGAGAGCATTCCTTTTTGGATGGTTCTTGCTAGAGTCCTGGGGAGGGTTCTGTTGGGTCCTACTTAGGGTATAGGCCCACCTTTAAATCAAGGTGGGCCTGACCAGAGTCTCTTGCCCCTCTTTGGGGTTCAGAGTGAGGGTCAGATCCCCAAACTCTGGAATGGATTGGGGTTTTATCATAAAAGCAAGAGGAAGGACCAATGTGCTGGGCTGCCACTCTCCACCCAGACTTCAGGCCCTGCATCTGGCCCGAATCTCTTTCTGTGCTCCAGACTTGCCTGCCCAGCTGCCTTGGGGGCTCTTTCCCTGAGTGACCCCATGCTTCTGAAATGGAACACAGGTCTCTCTACTCTCTTCCAGACCTCACCCTTCACTTGGGTAGGAACCCCAGGATCGCCCTTCCCCTCCCACTCCATGACCGCCACATCCAGCCAGTCATCATCTTAGACATCTCCGAACTTCATCCCAGTTCCCATCTTTCCACCACACTTAACTCCGAGCCCTGACTTTTGCCCATGTGATCCTTAGCCACCCCAAACTGGAGCAACTCTTTCCCACCACAGCTGCCAGACTGATTTTTGTAAACCACACATTCAATCATGTCACTCCTTTGCTTAAGACCTTTCTTAAGTGGTGGTCTTAGTGGTTCTTATTGCCCTTAAAAAAAATCCAAACTCAGAAAAATAATTCAAACCCACTGGCCTGGCGTACAAGGCCTCCCATGGCCTGACCCAGTAGCCTTCAGCCTTGTCTGTCACTGTGTCCCGCCTCATGCCTGTGCTCCAGCCACATCAAGCTTTCAGTTTCTGCACCACTGGACACTCCCATCCTAGGGTCTTTGCACAGGCTGTGCCCTCACCTGGACCACTCTTATCCCTCCCTCTTTACCTGGCTCACTCTGTAGGTCTCATCTAAATGACACTTCATCCAGGAAGCTGTCCTGGACATTCACATGCCATGTTGGACCTCATGCTTCTTTGGTAACTTGTACTATGGGCAACTTGTACCTGGGCCCACAGGGCCCAGCTGCACCTGGGTGGAGCTCAGCTAGGGACCATGAAATGAGTGTGCCTGGGGAGTGGGGGCTGGAAGCCTGTGAAGTTCCTTGCCCCCTAAGACCCTGTGCCCCATGCCCAGGGATGGCCCACCTCTCCTTGTATGCTTTGTTGCAGACCCCAGAATGTCCACACTCAGTGGGGTATAGGCCCCCTTGGAGAATGGCCAAAAGCTCTGCTTCCTTTCCCGCAGGAAAGCAGTTGTGCACATGTGTGGTTTTGCACAGTTTTCTTGCCCCCACCTTGGGGTTCATGAAACGTGAGTTCAAAACCCATGGTCCAAATGAAACTAAGTAAGGAGGGAAGCCCCTCTGGGGCTGTTTGGAGGAGGGTTGGAGGCGGTGAAGAGACCTTGGACTGGGCTCTGGCAGGTCATCATGCAACTCTGGGCACATACTCCCACCATGAGCCTCGGTTTGTCCAGTGACAAGTGGGGCTGGATCAATGATTTCTGAGACCCTTCTAGGGCAACTCTGGGTTTCTTAGGGGCCAAATGGGGACCAGTTGAGGGGATCGGGCTGGTGGAGAGGTGGGGACCCTGGCTAGTCTATGCCCTGCCTCCCTTGATAGACTGTTGGCCCTCAGGAGCATGGGCTCCTTGCTGCCGGACCTACGGATGTTTCTTCAGAGAAGCTGCATTTCTGAGTCTGTTGATATCACGTGGGCAAATGAATCCAGTGTGAATCCAGTGAGCTCTGAGGTCCCCTGACCGGGCCTCCAGAGGCATATGTGGAAATGTTGAGAGCTATGCTGGCAGCAGGATCATTAGATGGGCCTAGGCTCCCTGCAGGCAAGGGCTGTCTTCGAGAACTTGCTGAGAACCCAGCCTTACTTCATCACAGCTACCCCATGCCCTCTTCTGGGGCATCCACAACCTCCTGTCTGGCCTCCTCACCACTTCTCACTGAGTGCCATTTGGCGGGAGGGAAGCGGCTTCCCAGGGGCTCTTCTCTGCTGGGACTGGGGAGGGATGTGCACTGACCTGTGGCTGCCGTGGTGGAGGCTGGCTTGTCAGGGGTTTGTGCTAGGGATGGCAGAGCAGCAGCCCACGGCCCTTGCCCACCTCATGGTGGCCCCTCAGAATGGCGTAGGCATGTCTGTGGTCTGAAACCCAGACTCAGCAGGCTTCAGCAAATATGGCATCTGAAGGCACTTACAGTTGTCCAAACCTTAGAGACAGTGGGTAGAGTGGAGGTTGTCAGGGGCTGAAGGAAGGAGATGGGGCGTTGTTGTTTCGTGGGTACAGAACTTCAGTTTTACAAGAAGGAAAGAGTTCTGGTGATGGATGGTGGTGATCATTCCACAACATCATGAATATATTTAATACCACTGAATTGTACACTTAAAAGTGGTTAAGATGGTAAATTTTATGTTATACGTTTTTTATTTTATTTTTAATATTTATTTATTTGGTTGTGCCGGGTCTTAGTTGCGGCTCGTGGGCTCCTTAGTTGTGGCTCACTGGCTCCTCAGTTGTAGTACGTGACTCCTTAGTTGTGGCATGCAAACTCTTAGTTGCGGCATGCCTGTGGGATCTAGTTCCCTGACCAGGGATTGAACCCAGGCCCCCTGCATTGGAAGCGCAGAGTCTTATCCACTGCACCACCAGGGAAGTCCCTGTTATATGTATTTTACCACACACACACAAAAGGCATCTGAGGACTGGTGGGATTGGGCAGGTAATTCAGGGGTGGAGTGGTGCCCCTGCTCGCCCAGCTCCCTCTCCCCAGTGTGACTCTGTTCCTTGGTGGACCATTGGCTGTAGTTGTACCCACACCCCTCACATCCCCCAGGTATATCCAGGTGCAAAAGGGAAACAGACTACTTTTTGGAGGTTCCTGCCACAGTTCTGACTTCACTCTGAATGGACAGGCTTAGGTCATGGGACCTTTCCATAGCCAATCACTGTGGCCCAGCAATGCATAGTGCAGGAGCATAGTGAAGCCTGACTAGACCCCTCATGAGGGCCAGCATAGTTGGTCCCCGATCTCTGAGCCTCAGCCCAAGGACGTCAGCTCTTTCTGGACCATCTTCTGTCACATTGCCAACCCTGCCCTGACTCCACTGCCTGGTTGTGTGTTTATGGCATTGGTTCCCGAGTGTAAGGATGCTGTTCCTTCGGGTGTTGGCAGGTTTCAGGTTTCCCCTGCCTGATGGCCAGCCTTGACTGCCCATCCCCCCATATCCCCAGCACTTCGTGAGTGAGGAGTGACCCAGCCTCAGCTGGGAGGCGGGGGAAGGCTGGGTCTTCTTCACCCAGGCCTGCTGTGAGGACCACAAACGCCACAGCCTGCGTGAGTAGAGAAGTCATCGAAGGGCTCATCTGCTCTGAGCCACAGGGGTGCCCCCCGCCCATGGCCTGGTGTGTCCACTCAGCATAGAGGATGGCTTTGCTGTGTGGTGGCCTGAGCTGTGGCCTGGGCCTCCTCATTCTGGTCTCTGAGATCTGTAGGGTCAAGTATGCATGGGGCCTCTCTTGGGACCATGGGTCTGTACTGGCAGGCATATGAGTCCTTGCCTACCCCTACTGCCCTCCTGCACTCGGGCAGGCTGGGGGGTTTTGTGTTGCTGCCAGAACACAGCAGGCTGCTGGTGTATGTGAATGTGTGGGCCTGTTCCTATACATGGGATGTGTGTGTATAGGTATGTGGAAATGTGTGCATGTGTATGCATATCTGTATGAGTATGATGTGTGTGCATGTGAGTGTGTGTGGGTATCTGTGCGTGTGCTTGTGTGCATTTAAGTAAGCCTGTGTGCGAGTGTGTGTATTCAAGTGTGAGTGTGCATGTGTGGTCATGTATGTTCTTGGCAGGGGTTTCCTGCAGGGGAGGGGACTGAGGTGGGATGGAGGTACTTAGCGGACGACTCCAGCCCCCTGAATCTTGGTGCCGCCTTGAGCCCCGCCTCCCCACAGTGACAGGCATTCTGGAATGGGAGGGCCCAGGTAGGAGCCTCTCGCTCTGCTGCGTATGTTTCATATTAAATGTCAGCTGTCCTCTGGGTCTGCTGTGCTGCCATTAATGTGGAGCAGTTACTACTGAGCCTGGAGCCGGCTCCTCAGGCTGGTCCGTGAACTTCAGTTCCACTGCATGTCTACTCCAGGGCCTGTGGAGCGGGGCACGCAGCTTCTGCTCCGAGGCAGAGGAAACCCTAGCATCTAGGACCAAGGCTCAGGCAGGCTCTGCACTGCCCTACCCTGCCCTTTACATTTCAATGTTCACCCTGGTGAGCAGTGGACTTCGTGTGGGCTGGAGGCTGCCATGTCACATGGTCAGCTTTGCCCTGCGCAGATGGGCAGCCTGGACAAGGGCCACAAACACTGCCAAACATTGGTTCCTTGGATTGCCCACCTCACTGGGCTTTGGAAGGGTGGGTGCACTTAGCCCAGGCCCCGGGTTTGGGAAGTGTTGGCCGTTTCTGTGTTTCATTGCATCTAAGGTGCCATCAATTATAGGGCGCCACAAGAAAGAGGGGACACTCCCAACTAAAGCACACCACTGCACTTTAACCGTAGTCCCATGAGGTGTAGGCACCAGCCACCCCGCCTCTAGTTGCTCTGAGTGGTGGGCTGTTTTTCCTGGCTGCTCACTTTGCTTACGTAGCGTGTGACTGGCTTCGTCCACTTCTGGGTGTGTCTCTTCCTCTCTTTGGTAAAGGAATGAGGTTACAGTCCTTCCTCCAGGGACATTTCTCACGGATGCTAAAGCTACACACTCTGTCGTCTCCGTGCCTTTCTGCACACGCTGTAATTTTTGACATCACAGTGTGATTTCTTGAAGACATTTTGGGTGGGAAGGGTCTCAACACAAGAAATGTTGACCCTACAAGTAACTCAAGCGAAGTAATGGCAGTACGAAACACCGTGGCAGAGGTGGTGTGTGCCAGGCAATGCCAGCCACCCCGTGGTTGCTGCCAGCTGCTGGCAGTGATAAGACCCATTGATTTCATCCTGAGTTTAGATGTGGTAAGTGTGAAAAATGGGTGTCTTAGAGTCCCAGACACATAGTTTTATTATGATGATGATGTTACAAGTGATTTTAGGGTAGAGCCGGCATGTAATTCCCATGCTGGGGAAGCAGGGCAGCGGCAGAGACTGGGCTGTTCAGACTGGAGGGACAAGCCCTTGCCAGCTCTGTGAGCAGAACATTCACAGATTTATCTTTGAGGGACTTCCCTGGTGGGACGCGGGTTCGATCCCTGGTCGGGGAACTAAGATCCCACATGCCGCGGGGCAACTAAACCCGCGCGCCACAAGGAGGATCCCGCGTGCCGCAACAAGGATCCCACGTGCCGCAACTAACACACGGCGCAGCCAAACAATAACATCGACAACAAAAAAAGATTCATCTTTGAACCTGGATATGTCTCCTTTGAAAACAGGGATTGGAACCACATGGCAAATAAGGTGTATTTATGTTTCATGCAAGGTATGTCTAAGGCTCAGTAGTGGCCAGTCTGATTGACACAGAGCTTCTGGAGGTATGATAGAAACTGGCTCAAGAGCTGTGAGTATGTATAATTTTTTAAATGAATTATGCCACATACTGTCTCCAGTCAGTTGCAAATGAAACCTCAGGTCTGATATCACAGATAAATCCTCTTCTTGTACCAGTACTGAATTCTGTTCATTATAAGAGCTTTAAAGCTCTAATGTCTAAAGTACTGGCTACTTGACAGCTGTGCTGTTCACTACTATGGTAGCTACAAGCCACTTGAGGCTGTTGGCTATTTGAGATGTGGCTGGTCTGAACTGAGAGGTGCTCTTGAGTGTAAAATATACTCCAGAATTCAAAGACTTAGTACCCCAAAAAAGAATAGATAAAATATCTAATTGATAAATTTTAAGTATTGATTACAGGTTAAAATGATAATAGGTTGGATGTATTGGGTTAAGTAAAATATATTGCTGAAATTAATTTCACCTTTTTTTTTTAAACATGGCTACATGCGACATTCGTATTACATTTCTGTTGGATAGTGCTGCTTTGAAACATCTGGCTGGATACTCCCCATTTCGCTGTTATTCTTTTGCAAAATTTTCTTGGCTGGTCACATCTGTATATTGTTTCAATTGAATTTTAGAACCGTTTTGTCAGGTTAGAAAAATCCCTTGTGAATTTGATTGACATTAAATTAAACTTAGAAACCAATTAAAGGAGGAATGGACAAAATTTGTAGTATTTACCAGGAACATGGTGTGTTTTTCGATCAATTTAATTCTGCTTTGAGGTTGCTTAATAAAGTATTACACATTTTTTATATGGGTCACCTATTGTTTTAAATCACGGCCATTTCAAGGATTTTTTTCTTTTTGCCATTGTGAATTGAATCATTTCCATCTATCGCTGGTATACAGGATGGCTATTGATTTTTATATAATTATCTTTTATCAGGATGCTTGATTGAACTCAGTAATTTTTTTGTTTTGAACTCATTAATTCTAATACCTCTTTGTGAATTCCCTTGGGTTTTCTGTGTATACAGTTGTACTATCTGTAGACTATGGTAATTCTGGAGGCTCATTTTCAATCTGTGCCATCTAGAACCTTTGGGGTAACGTTAAGTAACAGCAGTGGCTCTGCGTATCCCTTTCTGCTCCTGCCTCTGATGGGGACGCCCCTGGCGTTTCTCTGCTTGCTCGTGGACTAAGATGGATTTCATGCGAAGGCAGCATCCTTTGAATTTTAGTTTTCATCAGCAAAGGAGCTGAAGTCTAGATAAAATATGTCTAACCCTCACACTGCCACCACCCTCCTTAAAGGCTAAAGGCATTGCAGTTCCCAGGGGCTGTGTCTCCTGCTGTCCTGGACCTCACAGCTGCTGCCAGGTCTCCTCAGTTGCAAGCTTGCTGGCCCAGAGTACAAGCCAGCCCCTGTGTACAGCTGTCAGCCACTCACAGGAAGCGTCTGTGGGGTGCGAGGAGCTGTGTCGAGGAAGGTGGAGGAGGCTGCACCGCCCAGCCGTGCAGGTGGTTCCCTGTAGAACAGGGACTGGTTCTTAGAAAGCCCATCTGTGGGGGAATTGTCATTTTGACGGCAGCTTCCCTTCCTCTCAGTGATGTCTCTCCCATCCTCCAATTTCTCTGGGCCAAGCCTCCTGGCTCCTCCTCTCCTGAGTCTTACAGAAGACTTTGTCCCCCTTTCTGAGTCACTGGTACCTGCTGACCCAGGCCCCCTACGTCCCACTGTTACCTTTATTCCCACATGCTTCTAGAAGGTCTTTTTCCAAAGACTGTTGCCCCCTAGAGGAAATCTGTGGCCTGTAAAAATAAATTTGTTTTCCATCATGTTATCTGTCTGCCCACAGACAGGCATGGGTTTTGGGCAGCTTTGAACAATGCCTGTGCCTAGGTCTCACCCTGAGAGATTCTGACTCATCAGACCTGGGCAGGACCTGGGGGTCAGGAGGTGTGAGGTTGGACAGAACCAGGTTCGGGACCCTGCACTTCTTTTGCTGGCCTGTGACGCTCAGTTTCCCTATTTGCGATGCCACCTGCCTTGGAGGGCGTCTCTCTGTGAGGGAGTGACAGGGAATGAGGCTGGCTGGCCTCAGTCCAAAGGAATGTCGTGGGGAGATTGGGGCGAAAGGAGAAGATGGCCAAGAGGGACGGCCAGGCCTCCAGGCAGCCTGGGACCAGGGGAGCTGCCTTTGGGGTGGTGGCTCTTGACCCTCTCTGCCCTGGGTCCCTCACCTAGGAATTCAGAGTCTGGCAGAGGGAGGACACCCTCCCTTACATGGCCATTCCAAAGGCTGGCTCTGCACGCTGCAGGCACGTGGAACTCAGTGGGCACTGATGCCGCAGATCCTGTCAGCAGGATAGGCACAGGGGCGTCCTCCTCCTTGAAGCCCCCCCAACCAGACTGCAGGCCGTATGAGGCTCCCAACCTTATCCCCTCCCTTCTGCTCTCTGCACCCGCCGGCTGGCCATTAGCCACTGGCCTGAGCTCACTAGCTCCAAGCTGGAGTCTGGGCATCCGGGTGCGTGGGTCCGTCACAGCCTGGAGTGGCTTGTCTGAGACCCGCATGCACAGAGCAAGGAGAGGTCCTGGCCCCGGGCTCAGCTCAGCTGACAGAGGGTGGACCTGTGTCTCCTGAGCAGCTCCCAAACAGGGAGAGGTGGAGGGTCTGGGGGTAGAGCTGGATCCTGGCACAGAGGCCCCTGGCATACCTTCTCTCCCTCTCTCGTCCCCGCCTCACCCTTCCCTCCCCTCCCCTCCCCTCTTGTCCCTTGCTTCCCCTCTGTCTCTTTCTCTCTCCCCCCATCCTACCCTTCCCTCCTCACTCCCCCCCCTCCTTTTTCTCCTCTCTTCTCTTCCCTCCCTTTCCACTCCCTCCCTCCCCCGCTTTCCTTTCCCTCCTCTCTCTTCTCTCTCCCCCATCCTCCCCTTCCCTCCTCACTCCCCCCTCCCCCCTCCCCCTTCCTTTTCCTCCTCTCTTCTCTTCCCTCCCTTTCCACTCCCTCCCTCCCCCTCCCTTCCTTTCCGTCCTCTCTCTTCTCTCTCCTCCCCTTCTTTCCCAGAGTAAGGGGAGCCCCCTTCGTCACCCTGGATGACCCTTCCTGGGTGACCTTCCTGGGCAGTGGGCTCTTCATCGCTGGCCCCAGGCTGCGCCTGCATTGTCCTATTTACAGTCACCTCCTGTGATGCTCACAAGCTCCCACCTGCAACAGGCACACTCAGGGAAGGCGACATTATCCCGCCGTACTTGGAGGAAAGCAAGGCTCAGAGAGAGGGGCAGTGACCTAGCTCAGGTCACACAAAATCCAGAGCCTAGGCTCCTTCTGCTGTAGTTGGAGCTCTGGATCCAGCCCCTGTGATCCTCAGAGGTACATATCACCCCCCCACCACCACCATCCACACAAGCAGGGTTAATTGCTACTGGGGGAGGGCTGAGTTCTTGGTGCACTTCCCAGCAAATGAGGTCAAGGCCTCGCTCTGCCTTGCTGGAGCAGCCCCCACTTCAGATAGTGTGGCCTGGCCTTTGGGTGCCATCTTTCCTGCCAGGGTGCCCAGGCCCTTGCTGACTGTGTCCTTACTAGGGAGGCTGGTCGGACCAAGCTGTGTTCTGCCCCAGGGCTGCCATAGAAGGTTGTGCAGGTGGTGTCCTGCACAAGGGCATCCGGGCAAGGGGACGAATGAGGTTGGCTTCTGCTCAGTGTCTGGAGTAGAAGGCAGAGGGTGGCCAAAGCTGAGTGGTGGACACCAGAGGGACAGGAAGGGTGTGCCAGACATCTGCCCCCACCATCAAGGTCACTGGAGTTGCTGCATTCTTCTCTCTGAGAAGCTCCTGGGTCTGCAGGATTTGGAGTACAAGAACCAAAGCCAGGGCCAGTCGCAGGGGACTGCTCTCTGTGGGTGATGGCTCTGGTGACCTGGGTGGATATTCTGGGGCTGGGCATGATGGGGGAGGGCAGATGGTAGGCTCTGTCCAGGCGTCAGCTTGCCCTGCTCGGGGGCAGGGTCCTCAAAGTCCTCCCCACCCTGAAGGTGCTCCTTGGTTCCAGTGGAATGAGCTGGGCTCCTGAGTGCAGGGCTTGGGCTGGACCCCTCAGCCCTGGGCATTTGCTTTGGGTTAATTATATGGGTGTGGGTATATCCTTCCTATTGTTGCCGAAACTTGTATTTCTGTGATGACTGGTGGTTGCTCTCACCAACCCCCTCCCCTCTCCCCCCTCCCTCACATGCCTTTTCCTCTTCTGAAGCTGGCTGGTCCTCCTTGGGGCTAAACATTAACCCTTTGTTATCTTGGACAGATATATATTCATGAAGTTTCCTTTCTTATTTTACCTTGCTGACTTTCATTTCTTCTGGTCAACTCTGCCAGGCCCTTCCTGTTGATTTCTTCTGTTTATTTAAGCTGTAGAATATAATCAGCCTTTCAAAGAAGTGCTTCATAGGTTTTGATTTTTTTCTGATTTGAATTTTAAATATTTAACTTCTTTAATTCCAGTGAAGTGTGTTTCCTGTACTGTATAAGGTATTGGTTTTAAGTATTTATTTTTTCTAAATTGCCTCTCTGGGGTCTCAGCACCATTCATTTACTAATTCACCCTTCCTCCTGACTTTGGGGTGCATATTCCCTATCTATGAAGTTCATGGAAGTGATCTGGCTTATTTCTGGCCTTTCTGCTCTTCTTGCAACGGGACTAGGGTCTTTTAATTACTTTTGCTTAACAATATGTTGTGATACCTAATAGGGCAAGTATCACCATCGTGGTGCTTTGTGACCACCTAGAGGGGTGGGATAGGGAGGGTGGGGGGGAGGGAGATGCAAGAGGGAAGAGATATGGGAACATATGTATGTGTATAACTGATTCACTTTGTTATAAAGCAGAAACTAACACACCATTGTAAAGCAATTATACTCCAATAAAGATGTTTAAAAAAATGGCTATTTTTGTCCATTTTTCAAATGGATTTTGGGTTTGTTTTCTTATGGGTTTAAACAATATCATAAGAGGATCTTTATCTTGGATAATATTGCATGCTTAAATTAGTGTCCAGCATACAGCAGGGCCTCAGCAAATCTTTACTGAACAAGTGAATGACATCTTCATGACGGTTAGTTTTCTCAGGGAAATAAGAACATTCATTCAAATCTTTTAAAAAATATCCCTTATTGACTACCAAGAGTTAGAATTTTATTGCCATTGTGAATAGGATCTTTTCTATTATATTTTATAGTAGGTTATTATAGATGTCTAGGAACATTTTTAATCTAGGATACAGCAGGTGATCCTTTACTCAGAATACCTGGGACCTACTTGTTCCAGATTAATAATATTCTCAGAGTTTAGACACTTTCATTCCCAAAGAGCCAACGGAAATAAAAACAGCATGTGAATACAAATTATATATGCATCTGCACAATTGCAGCTAAACACACGACAGCCATTGTTGACCTACCAAACTCAAGCCCCATCAGGCCTCACCGGTTCCTTCTCATTTGCTCCCAATGACTTGCATCTTCCTCTTGCGCTTCAGCAAAATCAATCTTCCAATATCATAGTGGCACAGATGCAAAACATGGATAATCACAAAAAATCCTTTTAAATAAATCTCTCGATTGGATGTTTCCCATGTTTGCACTTTAGATATGCAAGTTTCCATATTTATTTCGCAACTAGGCATTTTCATGAACTTCCATATTATTATGTTTGTCCTTTTTGGTGGATTAATTTTGCAGGAGAGGATTTTCTAAGTATGCAGTTATGTCTGCAATTCATAATATTTTCGCATCTTTTTCAATATTTATTCATTTTATGTCTTATTATGTTGGTTAGAGTATAAAATTGAATTTTAGTAATTTTGTGTGGGAGCCACAACCATGTCTTCAGAGCATCTGGCCTGCCGCCATCTGCGGGAGAGCAGGACCAGGTCCTGCTTCTCTTTCTGCGAATGCTGCAGATGGTGGACCTAAAGTGGACAAGTCTGGCTGGAAGTGATCTCCCGTCTTCACTTACCCTTGGTGGAGCAACTTTTCTTTTCCTGGTCTGTTGCACCAAGTAGAGCTTGAGCATAGAACATGGATGTGTGGTGGTTTTGGGGGGGATGAGTAGCAGTGACTGGTGGGCCCCCATTAGGCCTGCCGTTAGGTCAGGGAGTCTCTCTCAGCCCAGTGTGGCCTGTTAGGTGTCCCCTACAGCCAAGGAGCTGTGCACCCGGGCAGGATTGTTTGCAGGGCTGGCAGGAAAATGACTGCCTTTGAAAGACTGTCCTGAGTTTCAGCTGGGGAAGTGGTTCAGTGAGACACTTTCAGGAGAGGGCTGGCAGGTAGATCCAGATGGATAACCTGAAACTCTGAAGGGAATGAATGAATCTGAACTTTGAAACCCCGTTTTGAGTCCCTGCCTTGCCCCTTAGCAGTGTAATAATTTCTGAACTTCAGTGTTCTCATCGTGCAGGGCGGAGTTTGCAAACTGGCGGGCTGTGTGCCATGTCCACCCACAGATGAGTTTTGTTTGGCCTTCCCACTGTTTGACAAATTTCTCACAGAGCTCCAGATTTCCAGTTTCTCTGGAGGACCTGGGAGAGCTGTTAGGCCTGTATTCCAGAGGGGCTGGAACTGAGCAGGGCCAGAGCCCTCCAGAGGGATCTCACAGCCTCAGTACCACGCTCTCTGCTGCCCCCTGTGGTCACCCCCCCTCCCCCCACCCCCGCCTCAGTCACCTTCATTTCCTGCGTGGGCCCTGGTGGATGACGGAGGGGTTCTGCGGCTGGTCGTCTCTTCCTCCCACCTCTGTCTCAGGATTTCGGTTTACGGATCATTGTCTCTGTGTGAGGCCCGGTGCGCTAGTCAGATGCGGTCCCACCCCATGTTTGATTCTGGCTCCCTCACTCGCAGAGCCTCCTATTTCTCATCTGTGAAAGGTAAATTTGATGGCAGCAAACAGTCTGGTGGGTTACTATGAGGATTCAGTGAAGTGAGGCCCACGGCTGGCACTTAGTAGCGAATGGCCCTTGTTACTACGAGGTAGTATTTTCCTTATGGTGCTGTTAGGAGGAACCAAAGTGTGAAAGTACTTGGAGATGTACTTGGAAGTGCAGTGCAGTTATTCATCACTTCTGAGTGCTCCGTGGGCTGGGCTTGGGCTGGGTGGGCGGAGTGCGGAGGCAGGGCTGGGGGCTGGCAGGGCCCTGGGTAGGATGCTCTCCCCGCCCCAGGCCATAACCAGCCTGGGACATGTTGCCAGATGAGGCCGTGACTATTCTGAAATGGAATTCCTGGGTTAGAATAAGGAGAACAGATGTTTACTGGACGAGGCCAAGAGCCACTGACATCACTGAGAGCCCGTCAGGACACAGACTGCAGCCCAGTGTCCTCCATGTCTTCCTGCCGACACAGCATTCCTGGGGCAGCTGCCAGGGCTGGGGGTGGAGACACACACACACACACACACACAAACACACACACACGCCATTTCTTCCACCAAATCCTCCCCACCTGAATACAATTAGCCAGGATGTGGGAAAGATTTCCAGCCTGGAAGGAGAGAAGAGTGTCTTGTTGGCAGGCAGGCTGGGGAGGGGAAATGCAGGGCAGGTTGGTGAGTGGACTCTGTAAGATGGAGGAGCAGGTTTTGGGGGTGAAAAGCTGTCTGGAGCCACTGGCCAGGGAAGGGGGGGCACATGTCCTTTCCTCCCACCATCCCCTGAGGGGGAGAGCTGAGCCGTTGCTCCTGTGCTTTCACCAACACCTGTGCTGCTGGTGCTGCCGCCCTGTCCCTTCCAGAAGGCCATCCCCAGGTCCAGACTTTTCTGCAAGTACAGAAAACCCAGTGTGAACCAACTCAGGCCAGACGGGGATGCTCAGGCCTTCTGCCCTGTTTCAGCTCCACTTCCCTCCTCCTTGGCTTGGCCTCAGCAGGCTCTCCCCAGAAAGGGGCCGCAGGCTCACCTGGCACCAACTGCCAGCCCAGCAGAAAGACCTTCTTTTCCCCTGGGGTTTCAGCAAGCATCCTGAGTCTGGTTCTTATTGGCTTAGGCTAGGTCATGAGTCAAGCTTTGAGCAATCACTGTGGCCAGGGCAGGGAGCAGGGCTTCCACTGGCCAGGCCCGGTCACGTGTCCGCTGGCTCCAGGGGGTGGAGTCTATGTTCTGAAGCGCTGGGACACGGACAGGGAGCGCTGCTCCGCCCTCCCATTTCTCCTGCTCTTGTCTGCCTTGCCGTGCCTTCCCCCTGAGTGCCTCCACTGGGTAAAGCACAGGCCCGGAGACCAGCATTTAAGACCCCTCGTGACCAGTCAGCAGTTCTGACTTAGTTTACCCGCCTCCCTCTCTTCCGTCCTGTGGGCCTGGGACAAGAGCTTTCAAAGATCATACATTCCCATCAAGGTATGGGAATGTAGGCTCTGCCCATGTTGAAAATAGCCCTGTCGCAGCACTAGGAGGGAGCTGATTGTCTGGGTTGCAGTGAAAACTACAAACAATCTGAGGGTGACAAGTTTTCACTGGGGCCTAAGACAAGTCAAGAGTGCGACTGGGCGAGGAAGCTGGGATTCTGTGGGCCCATCTGGGGTGCACTGGCAGAGCAGATGTAGTGGGGGGTCTCCGAGGACCTCTGTGCCTTTGTCTTAAGTGCTGGGAATCCCACACGCCTGGCCGACTCCTCACCATCCCTGTACCAGGAGGCCTTGCCTGTTCTCTGTGTCATGGCAGGTGACACAACTGCATCACAGCACCCATTTTCTGGCCTACAGACTCCTTCTGTGTCATGAACCTTAGCAGTCTGTTGAGGCCCATGGACCCTTTATCAGAATAATGTTTTGGGGACTTCCCTGGTGGTCCAGCGGTTAAGAATCCGCCTTCCAATGCAGGGGACGAGAGTTCGATCCCTGGTTGGGGAACTAAGATCCCATGTGCCTCAGGGCAACTAAGCCCGTGCCATAACTACTGAGCCTGCGCGCTCTAGAGCCCACTTGTCACAACGAAAGATCCCGTGTGCTGCAACTAAGACCCAACGCAGCCAAATACATAATTTTAAAAAAAGAATAATGTTTTTAAAGCATAATTTAAAATACAAAGAACACCAATACTATTGAAATAAAGCTGTTAACATTGAAAACAATTTATAATACAGCAGTACAGAAGTACGTGTGCTTTAAAATTTTTTATTGTCATCATGCTTTTTTTTTGGTAATGGTTTATTGAGATATAATTCACATACCATACACTTCACCCATGTAAAATAAAATTCAACGGCTTTAGTATGTTTACAGAGTTGTGCAACCATCACCCACCAGTTTTAGAACACGTTCATCACCCCCAAAAGAAACCCCATACCCTTTGGCTATCGCCCCCAATTGCCCTGTCCCCCCAGTCCCTGAGAACCACTAATCTACCTTCTGACTCTATAGACTTGCTTATACTGAACTCTCCATATAAATGGAATCACACGGTATTTATCCTTTTGTTTTCAAGGTTCTTTCATGTTGTAGCATGTGTCAGAACTTCCTTAATTTTTATGGACAAATAATATTCCATGGTATGGATAGACCACAATTTTTAAAATCCATTCATCAGTCAGTGGACATTTGGGTTGTTTCCACATTTTGGCTCTTATAAACAGTGCCACCATGAACACTTGTGTACCAGTGTTTCATGGGCTTTTCAATTAATGCCTGAAATAACAAGACCCAGCTGCATGTGTCACAACCTCTGTCATTTGAATCGTGCTGTTGTGTAAACGCCACTTGGTCTCATCCACACCAGCGGGAGTGAGAGACGCATAGCCCGGTCATGGCTGTCGTGATGGGCACAGGTTCTGCTTACTTCTGCTGGGCTTGCTGCCTCCACCCAGGGTGGAAGGAAATGTCGGCTGCTATAAGAGCCATCCAGGAAGCTCCCCGAGGGCAGTGGTAGACTTCTTGCTGTGGGTGCCCAGTGCCTGGCACCTGGTACAGTGGCGCAGAAAGACCTTGGTGAGTGCTGTGGCCTGTGGCGGGATGGAGTGTCCAGATCAAGGTGGTTGCTGTCCTGCTCTGCTCTCGGCCTGCTGTGAGGGGTGATGTCCTGCTACTGTTTCCTCCTCCCAGGCGTTCTCTGTGACTCTGGCTTGGGAGTCCTGCAGCTGGAAGGTGGGGGGGGGGGCCCAGGCCTTCCTCGACTGCTGGGGATTCGTTTCCTTCACTGTCTTCCCGCTTGCCAGGTCATTTCCCTTCACAGCTGCTTAGGAGGGAACACCACCACGGGCTTGTCAGCAGGGGACTGCCAATGGATTTTACGTCAGACACACAGACCCAGCTCCCTGCCACCAGCTGACGGCACTGGGCCTCTGTTACTTCTTGTGCAGCCCCTGCCAGCCACGGGGCTGCTGAGGGTTCCCCACTGTGTGGGGGCCATAGCTCCTGCCTCTGGGGTGGCCTCAGCCTGGGAGGCTTGGGTTCTGCCTCCTGCTTGTCCATGTCTATGGGCAGGATCCAGTCCTCCTGGCCCCATGCGGGCACCGAGGAGGGAGAGCGCCCGTGACTGGGAGAAGCCTTGCTAGGCACCTTTCCTTGGGGACACCTGCAGTTGAGGATCAGGCTTCAGCTTATATATGAGAGACCAACTCTCTCCGTGGCGCTCCTTCTCAGGCCCTCGCTGGAAGGAGCTCTAACCACTCCAGCTCCTCAAATGCTGTGCTTGGGTTAATACCCCGCCTGGCCTGAGCCCCACCTACCCGTGGAGCTGCCAAGGTCCTTGTCTCCCAGAGGGGCCTCCTGTCCTGATTTTTGTATTTCAGAGGCAGCCAGAGGCTTCTCTGACTCTGTGGTTGGTGGCGGCCTTGCTGAGCCATCTAGAATTGGCTCCCGGCCTCCCCGTGTCCCCTGGGTGTCTTATGTGGCAATGCAGCTCTATTTCAGGGCCTGCGGGAGCCCTGGGATTGCTTCAGGGGTTGCTCCAAATTGAGGAGATAGCTCACAGCCTGTAGTGGGGACCTGGTGGTGGAGGGAGGACTGGGCTCCGTGCTCACTCCTTTGTGACCTCAGGCAGGTCACTTCACTTCTTGGAGCCTCCAGGGCTTCAACCATGAGGCTGCAAGTGAGGACCAATCCAAGGAGGGGATGGGCTGGGGGCACAGCCTCTGGTCCTCTCCCCACGTGTACATCTCCCATCAGATCTTGGGAGACCCGGCGCCAGCGGTACTGGAATGGTTTTAAACGGTTTACAATGTTTTTTTTTTTCTGTCTGTCTTAAATCAAAGAGTGCCTGTGCATTGAAAACAGAATGCATAAATAAACCAAAGGAAGAAAATTGAAATACCTTGTAATCCCATCAACATTTTACTGTGTGTTTTGCATATATATGCACATGTGTACAAACATACTTATAAAAAAAAGCCGTATTGTACATCCTGTAACCTGCTTTTGTTCTCTCTATATATGTATATATATATACGTATATATAAAATGAACATATTTCTGGATCATTTTATGTTCTGCCTTAATGTTTGGGCCAGAGGCAGCAGAATCTATTTAGGAAATGTGGAGAGGCCTGGGTGCTGGCAGATGTGGACCCGGGAGGTGAGGGAGAGGATGAGGAGGAACACTCCCAGGCCTCTGACTTGGGTGGGTGGGAGGAAGGGTGAGAGGCGTGCTGGCTGGCAAGGAGGAGCAGCTTGCAGGAGAGCGTGTAGCTGGGGCAGTTTCCCAGGAGGCGTCCTGAGGCAGTTAGAAGTGCAGGTTCTATGTGTCGGAGCAGAGTCTGGGCAGAACTCATGAGGGAGCTGTCTGTGCAGAGGGCTGAGGGTGCCATTGCCTAGGGAGGGTGAGCACCAAAGGAGAGAAAGGCAGGAGGAGGACACTGCCTGGCCCGTCACCACCTAGGGGACAAGTGGGGGAGGCAGTGGACACCTGAGACACACAGGGTGCGCTCCTGTGCTAATGGATGAGAGAGATTTAAGGGTGTGGGGCTCGGTGAGGCAGGAGGCTCCCAGATGCCGTGCGCGTGAGGTCCATCATCAGAGAGGGGGCTTTGCAGACGTCAGGACCAGGGTGTGGGGAGTGGGTGGAAGTGAGACTGACCAGGGGAGGGGCCAGGGAGAGGTAAGGAAATGGAGGAAAGAGGGTGCATCATGGGGACAGATGCTGTAGCCAGGGGAGATGTCCTGGTGAAGAGGCCTTTTCCTTTTTGAAAGATTTGAATGTACATATGTGCATGTAGTAGTCACATGTGCACATATGTATATGTGTGTTTGACCTCTGCCTCTTTGTACAGAGGAATTTTTTTTTTGGACACTTAAAAATTTTTCTTTTAATTTTTTTATTGAGGTATAATTTTTACATATTATATTAGTTACACGTGTACAATATAATGATTCAACTTTTTATATATTGCAAAATGATTATCAAAATAAGTCTCGTTAATATCTGTCACCATGGTTACATGCTCAGAGGATTTTAGTTGGCTTAAGTTTGGTCATAGATGGAGGACAAGGATTTAGGAGAGAGGGAAAGTTTGAAGATATGGAAGAGAACGGGTGTATTAGTCAGGAGTTATTCTGCAAGTGTCAGAAATCCAAATGAGATTGGCTTAAAGAAAGAAGAATTGATTGGTTAATAAGTCTGAAAAAAAAGTACAGGGCTGACTCGCTTCAGGTATGGCTGGATCCAGGTGACCAGATAAAGTTTTAGTCTCTTCCTTCTCTCCAGCTCTTGGCTCTCCTCCCCTCAGTGTTCATTTCATTCATGCTCTTTTAGTCATGCATGAAAACAAGGCTGCAGGCAGGGGCTACCTCACATTCGTACAGTTTAACAACTGCAGGGGGAACAGCTCTTCTTTCCTAATAGTTACAGCAATAGTTTCTGTATTTAATCTGATGCACTAGTGTCAAGTCCTCATCCCTGAGCTGTGTTTACTGCAGTTGGGTTGGCCTGGCCTGGGTCATGTGCCCCTTTTCCCCCCGTGTGACCTGGGGGGAGGCAGCGGGGAGTGGCTCCCGACAAACACAGGGCTGTGTTATCAGAAGGAAGGCCCTGGACTCTAGGCAGGCCTGAGGTCCCCAAGGAAGAGGTGGGGCTGGGATCGGGAGCCCTAGGTGGCTGGACGAGGCAGTTGCTGCCCCACAGGGTGGAAGGAAAGAGAAGGATGAGGATAGAGGGCAGGAAGGAGTTTCCTCTGTGGCCTCTCCTCACTCACTGGGCAGGGCAGGTACACCGAGGTTGCCAACGAGGCTGTGCAGCTCTCCTGGGAGTTGGCCGGCCCTGGAAGGAGAGTATTAGGCTGGGGGAGGTTGACCGACCACTGGCCGCCTTGGGAACCTTCAGGCTGGGCAGCTAGAGTGGGCTGAATGCAGAACAACACGCACTAGGGCCAGGCAGGGCGGTCTGCCTACCTCAGGAACCAGAGATCAGGAATTATCAGGGCCAGTCCGAGGTGGGGTACATTGGATAGGAAGGTGCTGGCCAGCAGAGAGACAGGCAAGAGTGCTGGGGAGCCAGGCGTGACCACGCTGCCCAGGAGAGGCTCACGGGGGCTGAGCCCATCCTGCAGACATGCTTTGTGTGACTGTCGCTGAAAAGACGGGCACAGCCCTGCTTGGCAGAGGGTGGGGGGTTTTATTCTGCTGGATGAATGTGGGCAGGGTAGAGGTGGGGAGACAGGAATGAACATTTCAGAAAGTGGTAAGAACCGTGAAAATAGGTAAGCAGATAAAGAGGCCAAGAGCAGCTAACAGGGTGAGCGTATGTGCATGTGAGTGCGTGTAGGTGCATGTGTGACACCCGTGCAGGAACAACACATGCATGCACATGTGTATGTGTAAACACGTGTACGTGTGATGGATGTGTGCACACGTGTAATGTGCTGTGTGGGCACACATGTGTGCATGTGATACATGTGTACAAGTGCCTGTGTGGTGCATGTGGATGCATGTGTGAGGCATGTGTGAGTGCACACGGGTGTTCATGCATGTATGTGGTGCACGTGTACGTGTCAAAGGGCATAGCTGCTGGGCACCTGCAGTCATAACTGAGAACAACCTATAATCTTTCACAAGACCTCACTCATGGCTGGAGGAAGAGAAATAACATGCAGGGGGAAAGCAAAGTCAACATGGCAAACATCAACCCTTTCCCCAAGTGCACAGTTGAAGAAGTCTTTCCTGCCCAGTGGCTGGTTCTGTCCGTGACCTGCTCCTTCGGGTTGGGGTCTGACCTTCCTGGACGGCCCTTCAGGCCTCTCCCCAAGAAGAGGCCAGGGCTCAACGTCTCAGGGCCCAAGAGGGTAACATCAGTGCTCCTCCCAGGAAGTTGCCCTGGAGGACAGCTCCAGCCTGAGCCAAGGGGCCTCAGGCTTGCCCCCGAACCCGGGTCCAGGGCGGGAGCTGTCCTCTGCCGCATGGGAATGAATGCCAGCTGCTGGGCTGTGCCCCTTGTCTCTCACTGTTCAGTTTCAAAAAGAGGAGGCCCGGTGTTGCTGGAGCACCTCCAGCGTGTGCACTTGGTTTATTCCCCCCTCACAATCCTGCTGAGAAAGGACTGGAAGCAGCTGTAGCAGGCACATTCTCCAGAAGGGGTTTGTGGTGGGGCCTCTCCCCGCGACAGGGCCCATGGCCTTCCTGGCCCTGTCTGCCCCGTGCGCCTCCCTCACCACTGTCTGTTCCTCTCCCCATCTCATGTCTGGCTCCCCCTCTGCCTCTGCTGCCTCTCCTGGCTTCAGTCTCATGCCATTTTAATGAGGGCTTGGCCTCCTGTGTGGGGAGGCTCAGCAGCAGTGCATTTAATTAATAATCTTACATTGCAATTCTTCAGAGTAAACGCTGCCATTTTATTCTTCACTAATTGGAAGAGGCTAGTTAAGCTCAGAGATGAATGGCCCTTTCTGCTGGGGATGTGTTAGTCCAGGATCTCCATCTGGGTGGCCATGCCAGGCTGGGCCCTGTGGGCCCTGGGGTGGGGCTCTGAGCTAGGAGGGCAGAAGGGCTGGCCTGCCCCACCTGCCTGGTCCAGGGAGGGCCCTTTTCTAGTGGCCAGGGCAGCCATCTGGCCCAGGATCAGCCTGCTCGAGACCTGGGGAGGGCTCGCAAGTGGGGATCCTGCTGGCGGGGGCAGGGATTGGACTCCCTGTTGCCCATTCTTCGTGTCCCAGCACTGTGCCAGCCCTGGGCAAGGCCCCCAAGGACCCCAGAAAACCTCGGTCTACACCCGCCTCCTGCTCACTGTGGCCCAGCCCTATCTCCACCCTGCGTGCCTGCACCACTCTCCTCACCTGGCCAGGGCGTCCTGCCTGGTGCTGGCCACATGGCAGGTCCTCAGTGAGACGTATGCTGAGATGGATGTTCCCCTAACAAGCATAAGCTCTGAGTTGCACTGACTGTTAGAGAAACATCAGTTACCCCAGTGCTGCGGTCCTGCTGGCCACCTGTGGGTAGGCAGCAGCGAGGAGGCTGGTCTGCTGTGTATGGGGGCAAGGAGCACCCACTGGGTGGCCGCCCACCCTGTGCTCCAGGCCTTGAGATCTCCCCGAGACGCAGACGCGCAGGGCACCATCCTGCGAGATAAGACGTCTTAAAGTACCACCACGTCCGTCTGGAGGAGAAAGATCAAATGAACTGCATACCCCGAGTTGAGCAGAGCAGCCTCGAGGAGTGAGGTGGAGGCGTGGGCACAGGGGTGGACAAGGGTGCATAGGTAGAAGTGGAAGGGAGGAGTGGACGGCAGGCTGACACACCAGCGATGCCCAGGAGAGTATGTTTACATAATACTTGTGTAATTAATACAAGAAAGTAAGTGAGGTTTCCCTGTAATTATTGGGGCATGTGGTGTTGAATGCCAACAGCACTCCTGGAAAGTCCCAGTGTTTGTGTCCAGCCAGTGAGGCCAGTGGTCCTCGATGGCCACAGAGCTCTTGGCTCTGGCCCAAGGCGTGAGATCCTGTTTCCTTCCCGCAGTTGGCCTCCCCTCTGGACAGTTGGGTGGCAGCAGGGTGATGTGAGAAAAGTGGGGAGGGACGCCCACTCGGCTCCTTCGTGTCCCTGGGGTCTCCCTCCCTGTGGACGAGGTTCACTGCAGACCAGTGTCATCGCCTCCTTGGACACCCACCTGTTTGTGTGTGTCTCTCTCTCTCTGTGAAGCTGTGCTCTGGGCTTTTGGGGTCTTCATGCTCCCTCCCTGTTGAGTTGGGGACAGAAATTGGGGTCAGAAGTGCACCACCTGAGCAGGCTGGCCCCGCGGTATGAGATTGTAGTGTGATGTCAGCTGCTCTGCCAGGGACTTCAGGGACAAGGACGGGCTCAAGCCAGAGCCCAAGCACAGGTTTATGAGGAATTATCAGGTAGCCATCAGGAAGAAAGAAACCAAGGTGCTGGGGGGGAAGGGCTGACGGCTGCTGGCTGCAGGCTGGCTCCGGTGGCCCACAGGCGGCCCCTGGGCAGAGCTGGCAGGAGGGTGGGGGTCTGCTTGTCCTTACATTACTGCACTTGCATGTTGCTGAGAGTTCGCTGGAAGTTCTTTCTTTCCTTCCTTTCGTGGTTTCCGCCTTCCCTCTTCCCTCCCGTCTTCTTTCTCTTTCCTTCCTTCCTCCCCCATCCTTTATTCAACCACATTTCTCCATCCTTCCTTTGCCCAGACCTTGTGGAAACTGTGAAGAGGCAGTGTTCTCTGGGAGCACACAGTGTCCTGGGGACAGCATCCGGGGGGTCTGAAACCCCAGGGAGTGAGGGGGTGTTCTGTGGGTGGGAACCCCTAAGGGACTTAGGCAGGAACCTCACGTGCTCATGGTGGTGTGAGTCCTCTGACACAGTGGCTGGGACCCTCTCAGAGGCCCCGCATTCCACCTCCTAAAGTGTCCCCCAAGGTGCTGACACCCTGGGTCACTGGGTCTCTTTTGCTCTGGTGTGGCCTCTGCCACTGCCCACCCTCCTCAGGGGACTTGGCTGTTCTCTGCTGCTTCTGCTGTTACCCTGGCCTCAGGGAATGGGCTGTGTCCTTCCTCCCTGCCGCCCGCCCCCCCCCCCCCCGCCCCCCGCCGCCCGCCACGAGACCCTTTTCTTGAATTCTTTGCAAATATTACTTCCTGATACTTGTCTCTTGTGTGTCACCACTGGTGCTTGGTTCTGGACCTAGAGTTTCATGTCTGAAGATGCTTTCCTCTGTATCGATCTGCTCTTTCTCTCTGGGAGCTGTCAGAACTTTCTCTTTGTCTTCGATATTCTTGGGTATCATGGTAATGTGTCTAGGTGGGTTTTTTCCTTAGATATGTCTTGATCAGTTCTCTGTGAATCCACTGAAGTTGAAATCTTTCATCTAATTTTGCAAAATTCTTGGCCATTATTT
Source organism: Mesoplodon bidens (assembly GCF_964165515.1). NCBI lineage: Eukaryota > Metazoa > Chordata > Mammalia > Artiodactyla > Ziphiidae > Mesoplodon > Mesoplodon bidens. The sequence continues at coordinate 173,702,901 of NC_138160.1, read as the reverse complement.
CTTCAAATGTTTCTTCTTTCTCTCCCCTTTTCTACTTCATGTGGACGATGTGGGTTCATCTACATCGTTTAAGTTTTCTCATATGCCTTCTCTGTCTTGACGCCTGAGCATCCGGAGTGAGTTTTCCCACCACACCCTCAGCTTCTGAGTTGGTTGGTTGGCTCATTCTTTGTGCTGTTCTGTACAGTGACTAGGTCTTTTTCCAATGATAAACATTTGTCCTAACCAGGTTTTTTTTGTAGCTGCTCATTCCTGCTCTGTGTTCCCAATGTTGTTTGTTATCTCTTTGAGAATACATATTATCTTTATTTCAATTTTCCCTCATCAGTAGACTGTTCTGGGCATGGCTTTTCTTTTAAAGCAGTACTGCTCAGATCAGACGGACCTCTTATTCCCCAGGGAGTATGCCCATGGCTGGTTATGTGGGTGGAGGGCTCACGTCCTTTCTTGTGAATGGGACAAGGGAGGTGGGGAGGAATGTCCCCGGAGCTGGCTTTCTTCCCACCCCTGTGTGCACCTCCTGACCCCAGCTCCCATTTCCTGACCCTTGATCCCGGCTCCCTGGATTAACAGTGGCAGGAATGAATGCACTTGGGGACACCTCCACTTTACTGACAGGAGTGCAGTCAGCTGGCCTCAGGACCTTGACATGACCCTTGCACAGTGTTCTGGTCTCAGTGCATTCCAGAACGTGGGGTATTTAGTCTTATGCATGGTCACCTTGTGATGTGCATCTTGGGAAGAGCTCTCTGGGGTAGGGTAGAGGCTGTGCCAGACGGACAGGGCCTGAGTTGAGGCCCTTGGAGGAATAGGAGAGAGAGATGTGAGGCTTGTGCCGAAGCAGGGACAGGGAGAGGAGGGGTGGTTGTGGTGATGGCAGATAATTGGGAAGTGGTAGGGTTGCGTCTTGGGGACATGAGTGGGAGGGAGGAGGAATCCAAGACAACTTCCAGGCTCCTGGCTTGCCTGCTGGCTGTGATTAGGCTCCCAGGGAGGGGAGGAGCAGGGTAGAGAGGAAGAGGAGAGTCTCTGTCTGGATAGGCTGGGCTTGAGGCTCCTAGGGCCATGCTGAGGGGGCGTCCTGTGTTCCTGTGGCTCTTGGTTGGCCCTGGCACAGGGAGGTGTGGGGACCCCGGACAACTGGGTGGAGAGTCGGCTGTCATGGAGGCTGGGGCAGGACATGACCTGGGTGTACAGAGTCCATGAGGGCCAGGTGGAAGGGAGCAGCCCCCAGAGCCGGGGGTTGGATTCTGGCCGGGGTCACCCGCGATGGGCTCTGTGACCTGGCAGGCACATTGGCCTCTAAAGGCTTTGTTTCCCTTACCTATAAAATGGGGCCATAATCCATGGGGATGTGGCAGAGTACACGCCATGAGAGGAGGGACATGGCCTGGGGCCTGCGGAGGGACGAGCAGACAGGAGGGCTTGTGAGCCCGGGGGCTCTGAGTAAAGCCTGGTGGACTTATTACTCTTATTTCAAAAGGGATGGGAAAACAGTGTCTGTGCTGGCCACGATGAGGGAGGAGGAGCATCCCTGTCCCTGCCCACTTCCCTGCACCCCCCTCCCACTGCCTGCACTCACTTAGCTCAGAGTTGGCGCCTGCCCAGCTCTGAGTGAGACGTGGCAGCCAGGAGGCTGAGGCCCAGCCAAGCCCCAGATGGCTGGTGAGAGGTGCTTCCCAAGAGCTGAGTGAGACAAGGACAGGGGCTGACCTGGAGGGGACAGGAAGGGGCCCGGAGCCCAGGAAGTACCATCCCTGGGCCTGGCTGTGGCATAGCCCTGCCTGCTCTGAGTGGGTGCAGAAGCACGGCACTCAGGGGTGGACCATGGGTGGCAGTGTGTGTGTTGGGTGCAGGGAGCCCTCATCAGGTTCTGGTCGGGAACCCTTAGTCCCAGAGCTGACACCCTGGCTCTGGTCAGGGACCCCTCTGGCTCCCCCTCTGGCTCTGTGTGGTGTATGAGTGTGTGTGTCCACGTGTGGGTGTGAATGGATGTGAGGATACATGCAAGCGTGAGAATGCATTTTGAGTGTGTGTGTGTCTGTGTGTATGGGTGTGTGAGTGCATGTGTGGGTGTGAGTGTGTGTGAATGTGAGGATGCCCATTAATATAAGAGCACACGAGGGAGGTCTAAAGACCTCCCTTAGTGTGATCGGGGTCCCAGTGCCCCTTCTGTCATCTCTACTTCTTCTTCTGCACGGCAAGGTGTCCACTGTTCACATTCTTCTCTGTGGCTGGGCCTTTGCCGACAGGTCTATGTCTGATTCTTTGTGTGTTGCTTGCAGCCGGGTGACCCTGGCCACTCACTACGTCTCTGTGCAGGGCCCGTGCCTGCCCTTAGGTTACTGAGAGCAGTGAGAGCACTCGGAGAGGGGCTGGGCTTATAGCCCAGCTCAGGACAGTGCAGAACCAGAGGCGTATTCAGCCAGAGGCCAGCTCCTCCTGGGCCCTGAGCGGAAGTGGGCAAGGCTTTCCTGATCAGAGGGGTTGGAGAGGATCGGCATCTGGGCAAACATCTGTTGAGCATATGCATCTTTCCCTTATATAATCTGGTTTGGAAGAATTGTTTCCTGTTGTTGTTGAGCCGGTGGACAGCAAGCACTGGTCCTGCCCTCAGGGGGGTCCTTGGCCCTACCCCAAAGTGGAAGAGAGGGGCCAAAGGCCAGGAGGAATGAGCTAGCTGGTGGGCGGCAGCGGGCTGGGGCAGGTGGGTGGCTTGGTCCTGGGTGCTGTGTGGCGAGGGTGGGCAGCCTGTCCAGGATAAGGCCTCCCTGACCCCACAGTGTGGCCTTGGTGTGGTGTGTTGGCAAAGCCCTGGGGCTTCCGCTTCTCCAGCTTCCTCTCCTTGGCCCTCCTCTCCCTTGGGCCTTTGCCAGCCTGAGAGATTCCTCTCATTTCACTGCTGGGGTAAGTGAGACTCGGTGAACAGGAAGAGCTTCATTACCCAGGCCACACAGCTGGTAAGGTGGGGCGTGGTTCAGCAGCCCAGGCTCCTCCAGGGGCCCTCTGCTGGTCTTCAAGGGGCCCTGGAGAGTGTAGAGTGGCATGTCCCAGACTTATTTTAAATTAAATTTTATTTATTTATTTATTTATTTATTTATTTTTATTTATTTTATTTATTTATTTATTTTTTTTTGCGGTATGCGGGCCTCTCACTGTTGTGGCCTCTCCCATTGAGGGGCGCAGGCTCCGGATGCGCAGGCTCAGCAGCCATGGCTCACGGGCCCAGCCGCTCCGTGGCATGTGGGATCTTCCCAGACCGGGGCACGAACCTGTATCCCCTGCATCGGCAGGCGGACTCTCAACCACTGCGCCACCAGGGAAGCCCTAAATTTTATTTTTTTAAAATAAAAATTGTATATATTTAAGGTATACATGATGATTTGATATACATATACATAGTGAAGTGATTATTCCAGTAATCATACAGACAAATGGATGGATAAAGAGTTGTGACATATATATATATATATATATATATATATATATATATATATATGAATATTATTTGTTCTTAAAAAAAGAAGGAGATCCTGCCATTTGTGACAACGTGGATGAACCTGGAAGACATTAGGCTAAGTGAAATAAGCCAGACAGAGAAAGAAAAACACTGCATGAGCTCGCTGATATGTGGAATCTAAAAAAGTCAAATACATAGAAGCAGAGAGTAGAACAGTGGTTACCAGGGGCTGAGGTGGTGGAGGAAATGGGAAGATGTTGGTCAGAGGTGTAAAGCTGCAGTTGTGCAGGATGAATAAGTGCAGAGATCTAATGTACAGCATGCACATTATAGTTAATAATACTGTACTGGGCTTCCCTGGTGGCGCAGTGGTTGAGAGTCTGCCTGCCGATGCAGGGGACATGGGTTCGTGCCCCGGTCCGGGAAGATCCCACATGCTGTGGAGCGGCTGGGCCTGTGAGCTGTGGCCGCTGAGCCTGCGTGTCCGGAGCCTGTGCTCCGCAGCGGGAGAGGCCACAACAGTGAGAGGCCCGCGTACCGCAAAAAAGAAAAAAAAAAAATACTGTAGTGAATGCTGGAAAATTGCTAACAGAGTAGATTTCAGGTGCTCTCACAAAACACACACACACACACACACACACACACACACACACACACACACACACACACACACACACACACACACACACACACACACACACACACACACACACACACACACACACACACACACACACACACACACACACACACACACACACACACACACACCCTTAAAGGTAACTATGTCCCAGACTTTAATAAGCATCAGATCACCTAGGAACGTGCAATAATGTAGGTTCTGGTTCTCTGTGGTGGATCTTGGATTCCTCATTTCTAACAAGCTCCCAGGTGACACACTGTGGTCTGGGGCTGCTGACACACTCACTGGGCCCGCCACCCCCAGGAAGAGGCACTTCTCTGGGAGGGCTCGAGGCTTCACTCCCGCCCTCCCCATCGATGCACATTTTGAGAGAATTTATTCTGTGAATACAGTTAAAAAATTCCTTCCAAGTATTTGTCTAGAAAAAGAAAATGAGGTGATCTATTGCGTGGGGTCTGCAGTGGGTGGTTATCGCATCGCAGGGATTTCCAAGGCCCCTTGCCCTCCTGCACCCTTGTTCTGGGAGCGGTGGTGGCTGCCTGAGGCCCACCTTCTGCCTGCTCGTCGGGCTACGCAGCTCCCCTGCCAGCTGGTGTGCGTGGCCTTTCCAGCTGGCATTTCAAGTGCTCTCTCCCGGTGCTGCTGAGTTCTGCGGATCCCTGAGGCGGTCATTTGTCAGATGGTCCTGGTGCCTCCTGACATCCCTTCAGATTCTCCTGCTGCTAAGATAATCCATGTCAGACAACTCCCAGTGCCTGTCTTCCCACCTCCAAGCAAGCAACCCGAAGGTTTTATACACCAGAGAGAAACCAGAGCACCAGAATTCTCAATATAAACATTTCTTTTACACTTCCTCTTGTGTATGCCCTGCTCATGCCATAAGGCAGTGAACTTGGCCCATTGTGTGAGACAGTGACCTTGAGAAGGAAGCCCCATGCAAGTAGGGGAAATGGAGGCTCCAAAGGTGAAGCGACTTTCCCATATTTATTGACCACCTCGGAGGTGCTAGGCACTGGTCTGGGGGCTGTGGGTCCAGCAAGGAAGACTCCACTCTCCTGGGGTCTTCTGGTTGGAGGGCAGACAGTGACCCAGTAAAGAACCCGCATGTCGATTATTGGGAAATGGTGTTATGAAAAAAATAGAACAGGATGGCAGAATAGAGTGTGACAGGGGAGGAGCACTTATAGCCAAGGTCCTTCTGGGGAGGAGACATTTGAGTTGAGACCTGGACTTCCAGGTCAAAGGAACAGCAGGTGTAAAGGCCCTGGGGCAGGAACTAAGTTGAAGCGTGCTAAGGACAGAAAGAAGATATCTGTGGCAGGAACTTTGAGTGAAGGAGAAGTCAGGTGACAGAGCAGTTATGTTGTGGGAAGCCTCTGGAGGATTTGGGGACAGGTCTGACTCATGTTTCAGAGATTCCATTGGGCAACTATGCGGAGAATGAGGTCACATGGGCTCAGTGTGCCCTGGCTCCCAGCCTGGAGTGCTCCATGGCACTGTCAGCAAACAGTTCAGCCTGGCCTGGGAAGCCACTGCAGGGTGGGGGGCTGCAGGCCTGGGCTCCTTAAGCTGTTGAGCAAAGCTTCTGCTGTGTCACAGAGCTTTCCTCGCATGATGAGCAATGCCTCCCCTGGGCCAGTCTGGTGCTGGAACCCTGGGATGGCTGATGGGCTTCGTGGAGGGTAGTGATACCCTCACAGCACCTGCTGGGGTGGACGACAGTGCACAGCAGGGACAGGTGACCTGGAGGCAAGGGTGCTGTGTGGGTGCCAGTGTTTGCCCCATGCTGGCAGTGGGAGTTTGGGCTGGGCTCAGGCTGGCTGGCCGCTGGCTCATCTCAGGGTTCACCTCCCTTTGTTGTCCCTGGTGAATGCTCATCCTCTGCTATGTACTGGGCTCTCTCACCAGCCCCAAGGACTCAGGCCCAGGGTTGAAGCTTCTGGGGATATAACAAGGGTGGGACTGGCTTCCTGGGATGGACCTCTCAGCTCATCCCACACCTGGCAGCTGGCTGACCCCTATACGCCTTCGGGCCTCTTGCCCAGCTATGCTCCCTGAGGCCCTAGGGCCCTAGGTCCAGTTGGACCTTGTCCTAGGACAAGCGCTGTGTCCTCAGAGGGGCCCTTCCTGCGAGTCTCCGGTGCAGAATACTGTCCCAGCACCTGCAGGAGCACGTGGTGCTACAGGAGACCATCTCACAGCTTTGTTCCTCCTGGAGTGTCAGTTCCAAGGTCAGGTTCATCTGCGTGGCTTTCTGCTAGCATGGGGCCTGGCTCTAGAGATTAGCAGTCCAGTGAGGCTGGAGGATGGAGCAGGGGTTCCCTGCTTTCCCTGCAGCCTGTTCCCTGGGCATCTTCCTTCCCGCAGTAACGTAGGCTTGGAGGAGCACTCCGGGGCCTCTTCCTGCCCATAGGGTGCCCTGGCCCCAAGGGTCTGTGAGTGTTGGGTGTGTGTGAATGTGTGTGTGAACAAGCATAAGTGTGGGCCCTGAGAGAGTGTGCAAGCATCCGTTTGAGTGGTGTGCTTATGTGCCTGTGAGTGTGTGTTTGCACACGTGAGTGGTGTGTGAGCATAAATTTGTGGTGTATGTCTAGGTGCCTGTGTTTAACTGGTATGTGTGTGAGACTGTGCACTGTGAATGTGTGTGTGGGTGTACGTTTATATATGTACATCCATGTGAGTGCGTGTATTTGAGTATGTGTGTATGTGAGTGTGATTATGATGATATGTATGTGTGTGGTGTGTGTTTGTATGTATGTGTGCGTGAGTGTGATGATGTGTGTATGCACATGTAAACATGTGTGCATGTGTGTGTTCTAAGCTGCCAGGCCAGCTTGCTCCCAGACAAATCTAACTGTGCCCTGTGGTCTGGGTGGGGCCCCTGCATTGAGCCTTCCTGTCTCCTGTGCCAGTGCCATGTCATCTCATGAGGGCGAGGACTGGGAATCCTGTGTGTGCACCCCAGCCTCACCCTACGGGGCCCTGACCACCAGGGTCAGCCTTGGAGATTTCACGGCAGGGTTTTCTCTTTTGAAAAAAATTCTAATTGCAGTGAATTCATCTGCTTTCATTATATTTTAGTCACTCAAGTCATTTGAATATGTTCTTTTTGTAAAGCCTACAGCTGTGCAGATTAGGCCAAAGCTCTGGCTGGCCCACCCAGACTCTTGGCCCCCACCCCTTTGAGAGAATGGAGGCCCCAGAAAACTATCTTTCTAGATCTTTTTCTATGTGTTTACATGCTCCTAAATGCACTTTGAGAAAAATACATAGAATTGTTTGTATATTTCTCTCCTTCCTTTAAAAATATTACACATATATTTAAAACGCATTCTATAATTGTCATCCTGTAATTTGCATTTTTCACTCAAAAGTATATCCCGGGGGCTTCCCTGGTGGCGCAGTGGTTGAGAGTCCGCCTGCCGATGCGGGGGACACGGGTTCGTGCCCCGGTCCGGGAAGATCCCACATGCCACGGAGTGGCTGGGCCCGTGAGCCATGGCCGCTGAGCCTGCGCGTCCGGAGCCTGTGCTCCGCAACGGGAGAGGCCACACCAGTGAGAGGCCCGCGTACAGAAAAAAAAAAAAAAAAAAAAAAAAAAAGTATATCCCGGGGACCTTGCCATGTTGATGTGCAGAGATTGAACTCATTTTATAACCCCTCACCCAGAATTGTATCATGTGGATACTTCACAGAATATTTAATGGGCCCCTGTGGTTGGGTACTTGGGTCATTTCCAGCTTTTTGCCATTAAAAGCGAAGCCCGGGCTTCCCTGGTGGCGCAGTGGTTGAGAGTCCGTTTGCTGGTGCAGGGGACGTGGGTTCATGCCCCGGTCTGGGAAGATCCCACATGCTGCGCCCGGAGCGGCTAGGCCCCTGAGCCATGGCCACTGAGCCTGCGTGTCTGGAGCCTGTGCTCCACAGCGGGAGAGGCCACAACAGTGAGAGGCCCGTGTACCGCAAAAAAAAAAAAAAAAAAAAAAAAGCGAAGCTCAGTGAGCCCGTCTCCTGGTGCTCTGAGGTGGTAGTTGTGTCTGTAGGGTGGATATCATGAGTGGAACTGCTGGAACAGAGCATGTGGGTGTTTTAATGATCAGAGATTCGGTGTGGTGGGCTGGTTCTTGCAGGTCTGGCTTTCCTGTGCATAGGGAGTGGGGGTATTAAGGGGGCTGTTTCTAGCCACTCGCACAGCACATTATTTGCTCACTGAATTTTCTCCTTACTGCCCTCCTTGCCCTGCTCTTCCTCCTACTTTCTGTCTATGCCCAAGGTTGTGTCTGTAGAAGGAGGAGGGGGACATTGGAGTTGGGCCCTGAAGGTTGAGTAGGAGTTTTCCAAGTGGGGATGAGCGTCAGGGTATTCCAGAAGCTGTGCAGAGGCAGCCAGATTTTTAGCTTTCTGAGCCCCAAGTGTGGAGGGGTGTAGAATGTGATAGGGTTCTAGAGGCAGAGGCCAAGCACACAGGCCCTGGGTGTGAGCTATGGGAGACTTGGCCCTGCCATCCACTGGTTATCAACCTCCTGTCCCTCCTTAGGACACTAGTGAAGCTCACAGACAAGGTTCACTCATGGGCATTTGTAAGCACAAGTTGTATTTTCCCTGGCCTCACTCAGGACAGTTCCTGAGAAAGCCAATGAGTGAGTGTGGTAGGATTCCAGAGCCATCTCGGACCTATCTTCTCTGGCTTGTTCCAAATCAGCGTCAGCACCACCCTCCTTGTGCCATGTCTCTCACTGCTAGCTGCACCACCTTGGAAGTTGTGGCCCTTGGCTGAGGTGCATGATTACAGTTTTCTGGGGACACACACCCGGGTCCTGGCCATATTTGCTGTCTGCAGTACCCCCATCAACCTCAACTTCATTGATCTATGTGTCTATCCTTTTGCCAGCACCACACTGTCTTGATTACTATAGCTAAATTGCCTATAGCCTAATGGCTTTGATATTGGGCAGAGTGATTGGCCCCACTTTATTCTTCTTTTTCAAAATTATCATAGCTAATTCTAGTTCCTTTGCTTTTCCATACAAATTTTAGAATAATTTTGTCTATATCTGTAAAAAGTCCTGCTCATATTTTTGTTGGAATTTCCTTAAATCTATAGACCAATTTACAGAGTACTGACATCTTCACTATTTTGAGTTTTTCAATCCATGAACATAGTATATCTCTTCATTTATTTAGTTCCATTAAAATTTCTTTTTATAAGCATTTTTTAGTTTTCAGGATACAAATCCTGCATATATATTTTAGATTTATATCTAAGTATTTTGTTTTTAAGTGTTGTAAATGGCTTACTTTTTTTTTGTCTTCAAGAGTTTATTGCTAGAATATAGACATATGATTGATTTATTGTGTTTTGACCTTGTATCCTGTTACCTTACTAAACTCATTTGTTACTTCTAGAATTTCCTATTATAGATTATTTGAGGTTTTTTACATATACAATCATGTTATTTGGGAATAGAGACAGTTGTATTTCTTCCCTTCCAATCTGTATGCCTTGTATTTATTTTTCTTGCCTTACTGCACTGTCTAGGACTTCCAGTACAATGTTGAATAAGAGTAGGGAGAATGTTGCCTATCTTAGGGGGTAAAATATTCAGTTTTTCATGATTATCATGTTAACTTTAGGGTTCATTGGTAGATGCTCTTTATCAGGTTGAGAAAGTTCTTTTCTAAATTAGTTAGCTGAGAGTTTAAAATTTTTACTCAAAAATGAATGTTAAATTTTATCAAATTCTTTTTCTGCATCAGTTGATATGACAATGTGTTTTTTCTGTTTTACTCTGTTAATATGGTAGATTACATTGACTTTAAAATATTGTACCAGCCTACATTCCAGGAAAAATTCTTCTTGTTTGTGATATATTATACTTTTTATTCATTGCTAGATTAGATGCACCAATTTTTGTTTCGGATTTTTGCATCTATGTTCTTGAGGGAAATTGGTCTATAATTGTTTTCCCCTGAGCTATCTTTGTCTGATTTTAGTATCAGGGTAATATTGGCTTCATAAAAGGAGTTGAGAAGTGTTCCCTCCTCTTCTATTTTCTAAAAGAGATTGTGTAGCATTGGTGACATTTCTTCCTTAAATATTTGGTAGAATTTGCCAGTAAAATAGTCTGGGCCTGAAGATTTCTTTTTTGTAAGCTTTTAGACTGTGAGTTCAATTTCTTTGATAGTTATAGGACTTTCAGGCTTTCTCCTTTATCTTGGGGTGAGTTTTGGTAGTTTGAGTCTTGGGGTGAGTTTGGTAGTTTATGAATTTCGTCAAAGTTGAATTATGTGCACAGATTTGTTTGTAGTGTTCCTTTATCTTTTTAATGCCTATGAAGTCTTTAGTGATATCCTTTAAAAATTCCTGATTATTGTTAATTTATATGCTCTTTCCTTTTTAAAAAAATGTTAGTCTTGATAGAGATTTATCAATTTTATTGATCTTTACAAAGAACCAGTTTTTGGCTTCATTGATTTTCTCTATTATTTTTGTGTATTCAGGTTCATTGATTTTTTTACTCTAATTTTTGTTTCCTTCCTTCTGCTTGCTTTGGGTTTATTTTGCTCTTATATTTCTAACTATTGAACATTTTTTAGTATTTAAACTTATCTTTGTGTTTGACTGTAACTCTTTGTGTAGTTGTTTTAGTGGTTGCTCTAGGGATTACAATAAACATACTTAACTTTTCACTGTCTATTTAGAACCAATATTTTTACAACTTCAATTTGAATGTTGAAACTTTAGCATCGTATAGGTCCCTTTACTCTACCTCCTTCCTGTTCTAGTTGTGTTTTATACAAATACATACAGCGACCTTGCCATCAGACAATATTATAATTCTTACTTATAATAGTCTATTATATTTTCCCACATATTTACTATTTCCATTGTTCTTCCCTTATTCCTGATGTTCAAATTTTTCTTCTAGTATCATTTCCCTTCTGTCTGAAGAACTTCCTTAGGCAACTATTTTAGGGTAGGTCTACTGGCAATAAGTTCTCTTAGTTTTTCTTCCTCTGAGAATGTCTTTATGTCTCCATAATTCTTGAAGGATATTTTTGCTGGAAATAGAATTCTGTGTGGTAGTTCTTTTCTTTCAGCATGTTAAAAATGTTTTCCTACTTCCTTTAGACTCCATGGTTTTGATGAGAAATCTGTGCTAATTGGAATCATTTTTCCCCGTATAAGTAATGTACTGTTTTTCTTTGGCTGCTTTCAAGACTTTCCTTTTGTCTATAGTTTTCAAAATTTGATTATAACATGTAAGAGTAGAATTCTTTGGATTTATCCTGTTTGAGATTCACTGTGCTGTTGAATCTGTAAGTTTGTGTCTTTTGCCAAATTTGGGAAGTTTTCAGCCATTATTTGTTCAATTAATTTTTATCACTGTACTCTTTCTCTTCTCGTGAAACACTGATGACATCAATGTTAGATGCTTCTGGTATTTTATCACAGGTCTCTAAGGCTCTTTTCATTATAAAAATATTTTTTCTCTCTGCTGTTTAAATTGGATAATTTCTGTGAATCTGTGTTCAAGTTCACTGTTGACTCATTCCTATGTTATCTCCATTCTGCTGTTGAGCCTGTTCAGTGAGGTGTGTTTTTTTTCTTTTTTTGTTTTTGGTTATTGTATTTTTCAGTTATAAAGTTTCCATTTTGTTCTTTATTTTATATCTTATATTTCTTGCTGAGACTATCTTTCCATTCAAAGCAAGAGTTTTTTTTTTTTTTTTTTTTTTTGCGGTATGCGGGCCTCTCACCGCTGTGGCCTCTCCCGCTGCGGAGCACAGGCTCCGGACGCGCAGGCTCAGCGGCCATGGCTCACGGGCCCAGCCGCTCCGCGGCACATGGGATCCTCCCGGACCGGGGCACGAACCCGTATCCCCTGCATCGGCAGGCGGACTCCCAACCACTGCGCCACCAGGGAGGCCCCACAGCAAGAGTTTTTGCCCTTACGTTATAGAGACTTTTTATGACAACTGCCTAAAAATCTTTGTCAGATAATTCCAACGTATGTGTTATCTCAGTGTTGATATCTGTCAATTGTCTTTTCCTATGCAAGTTGAGATTTTCCTGATTCTTCAGATGCCAAGTTATTTTGGACTGGATCCTGGACATTTTGATACTATGCTATGAAACTTTTGGTTTTATTTAAATGCCATGGTCTTATTTAAGTTCTGTGGAGAAGGTCAATATTTTTATTTTATTAGATAATTGACCCAGCTAGGTTCAGACTGCAAGTTGCAACCTGCCTTCTATGGATTGTGGTTTCAATGTCAGGTCCATTTTTGAAGCCTCTGCAGTGCTATTTGTATCAGTCCCATGTGTGCACCACCCACTGGCCAGTCTGGGACCTGGGCATTGTTTTGTCTCATAATTCAGTTCCCCAAACTCTGTAGTGTGTTGTTTAGGGTCGGATCCATGGATGCACAGCTCAGGGGTGAGCCCAGGAGATTATAAACAACTTATGACATCAGTTTCCCAAGCTCCACTTTGTCCACCATCTCCCTAGTATTTTCCAGTTTCCTGGTGCTCCCTAAGCCTTTCTGGCCAGAAGGTTGGGGCTCTCTTTACCCTGCTCTGTTGCACACTTCCTGCAACTGTATGAGAGGACACAGAAAGAAAAGAGCAACAGGTGTTTGCTTCACCTTCCTAGGACCACAGTTACTCTAATCAGAGAGTAAGGCTCCCCTCTCTCATATTTTTTGAGTGCGCTGCCAAGGACTGGAGTATGAGAGAATGGAGAAGAGAAAAGGGAAATAAAAAAGAAAAATGGGGGATTTCACCCACTCTGAGTGTTAGGAAGTCCTTTCTCTCTCCTTGAGCCACAACTAGAGGGCTTCTCTCAGCTCTCTCTGTCTGCACCCCAGTGCCCACTTCTGGGGTTTCACCTGCCTCGTATCCAGACTGAGAGATACTGGAAGATTAAAAACATAGTAAACTCACTGTCAGTTTGGTGGTGCTTCAGATTCTGGTCTTCTTCCTCCAGTTGCATGTTATTGTTTACTTTTCAGAGTCCTCAAATAGCTGCTCCATGCCTTCAGTCCATATTATGTAGCTGCATTCAGCGGGAGGGACAAGGCAAAGTGTGCTTACTCCATCTTACCTGGAACCAGAACTGGAACCTCACTCTTAGGAGACCTTTTGTGTGTGGGGTAGTTTATAATCTGGGGTGGGACTTTATCCACAGAAACACAGGCATGACTAATTATCTGGGTAAGGGCATTTCATAGAGAGAGGGGAGGGAGGCTTTGTACCTCTTCCTCACTGACCCCCTGCTTTCATACTTGCTGCCCTGCAATTCTTACAGCACACCCAGAGCAAATGAGATGGGAATCAGATCTCCTCAGGCCCTGCCGAAGACCTCCCGGGGGCTTCCCACTACAGAGAGGAGAAACGGGAACTAACCCCAGCTGATGAGGCTCAACTCCATCTGTCTGGACCACCACTCATGACCTCGTGACCTGCCCACCGTCCAATCACATTGGCCTTCTTTCCTTTCCTCAAACATGTCAGGTTCATTCTGGCCTCAGGGCATTTGCATTTGCTGTTCCCTCTGCCTGGAACCTGCTTCCCTAGATCTCTGAATAGCTGGCTCCTTGTCATTTGGGCCTCAGCTCCAATGTCACCTCTTCTAGGAACCTCTCCCTGCCCCCATTCCCACGACATTGCCCTGCACTGTTATCTTCATGGTTCTGTCACGCTCTTATATTTCCCTATTTCCTGCTTGCTTGTTTGCTGCCCATGTTCGCCACTAGGAGGTGGTGCCCATGGTCTGCATCCAGCCCCAGGTCACAGATGTTGGCCATGTGTGTGCATGTGTGTGGACACATCTATATGGTGTTGCTGTCAAGGTTGGTTTGGGGAGCTAGATGCCCTGGACCCCAGGCCCTCAGGGATCCTTCTCAGGGATCCTTCCTGGTCCAGAGGACCCCAGTTGGAGGCAGCTCTCCTCTGCTGAGAATCTTGGTGACCTCAGCTTGGGGTACCCTGGCCTGACCACCCCATCTATTTTCATAAATGTGGTTGGGTAAGAGACAGACATCCTGGCAGCCCAGCCTCTGCTGAGGGCTCTGCCCCAAGCGATGCCTGCATGGGCTTTCAATTCACCCTACGCTTTCCTTCCTAAAACTGGCCAGAGGCTGGCTGAAGGGCCATGCTGTGTGGGCCTGACTTTCCAGGCTCCTTGCAGGGAGTCCCTGCACCCAGAGCCTGGGTTGCTTCAGAGGGTGCCGACAGGCTGGGTGTGTGGGCCCAGCTTGTCTGGAGCTGTAGGAGGCTTTTTCTTTCTCCTCTCCCCAGCATCCCCCACTGTTGTCTCGGTCTCTGGCTGTTCCCTCCCTCTTAAAGCCTCCACTGGGTGAGAGGACACTTCCAGGGGGTTCTGTCTTAATTTGTATTCTTTTCCCAGGAAGTGGGTTGGATTCAAGTTCTGCATCAAATCCAGAATTCAGCATACCCAAACCCAAAGCATTCATGAAAGAGACACTTTAAATCCACTTCAGTCCCTCAGTTACTCAGGTGCTACCGTGAGGAGGGAGGTCTCTGTACAGCTTTGCATCTGGGTGGCATCCATGAGTCACAGGGCAAGCCTCTGGGAACCCCCGTCACAGTGTTTGGTGGGGGAAGAGTCAGCTTTGGGGTCAGCAGACCTGGGTCAGCCAGTCATTAGCTGTCTGACCCTGAAAGAATCATGTAACCTTACTTCAGCTTCCCAGTCTGTAAAATGGGAATAATGATGCTGAGCTCACTAACTTTGCCTTCATCATCTTGTTTTTATTCCTTAACAGCTCTGTAAAGTAAGTAATATTGTTCCATTTTACATGTAAAATCACTGAGGCTAAAAAAGGTCAAATAGCTCAGAAGTGACAGGGCAAGGATTTGATCTAGAAGCCTCATACAGGTCTCAGCTGGGCCCAGTTTGCTCTTTCTTCCAGCCTGGGGGATTCGGGGATGGCACAGCCAGGTTGAGCCCCTGAGCAATGCCCTCTGCTTTCTAGGGTTTTTCCTTGTGGGGGCAGGGATAGGCTAGGCCCCAGAGCCTATCCCAGGTCACAGTGGGGTGTTCTTGCAGTGGGATCAATGTGTCCTTTTTGGCCAGGGTGAGGAGTTAAGTGATTTCCAGAAGGCTTGTGCTCTGTGGGGCCTTCTGGCTTTTAGCATCTCTATTCTGGCTCTGTACAGAGGAAGGGTTTTTTTCAGAGCCCAAGCAATAACACTTTCTCTGTCTGCTGGATTGCCCTACCCAGATTGCTTCTGAATTAAGTTTTATGTACGAGGCCTTTTCAATAATATCACTGTGTTTATTTGGATCTCGGCTTTGAAGTGCGTTTCTGAGTGTGCACATCATTCCCCCAGAACCAGAGTCTTTTTGATAAAGGGATTTACCCTAAGTTCAAGAAACGTTTGCTTAAGCCTGCTGTGCTAAAAAAAAAAATGTCTTTGCTTGGTGCTAGGGACACAGAAAGGAAAGGGTCTGCCCTGTCCTTAGGCAGGTCACAGCCAGGGGAGGAGGACAAGAAAACCAGCCAAAAATGGTGTTGCAAAAGCAACATCATTGGGGCCTGTAAGAGGTTGTTATTATTTCTTTTTCCTTTTCTTTTCTTTTTTTTTTTTTGGTTTTCTGTTATGTTCACATTAAAAGTTATTTTTTGAGCATATAAATATATGCTTATTGTAAACCAAAAACATCAAACAGTGTAGAGAAGTATAAGGAAGAAGATTAAAACCATGAAATCCTACCATTTTGACACAGCCACTATGGGAAGCAGAATAATAGCCTCCAAAGAGCCCATGTCCAAGTCTCTGGGACCTGTGGACATGTTCTGTTATGTGGCAAGGGGGAATCAACGGTGCAGGTAGAAGTGAGGTTTTAATCAGCTGAGTTCACAGTAAGGAGGCTCTCCTGGATTGTCCAGTACCCCAATGTAATCACAAGTCTTCTTAAACATGGAAGAGGGAGGCAGAAGAGGAGATCAGAGTGAGAGAGAGATTTGAATATGCTGGCTTTAAGGATGGAGGAAGAGACCACAAGCCAAGGAATGTGGTAGCCTCTAGAAGCTGGAAAAAGCAAGGAAACAGATTCTCTCCTAGAGCTTCGGGAGGGAACTTAGCCCTGCCAACACCTTGATTTTAGCCCAGTGAGACCCATGTTGGACTTCTGACCTCTAGAACTGTAGAATAATAAGGTGTGTTTGCAGTAATTTGTTACACCAGCCACAGAAATGAATGTAGCCACCACTGATATTTTGGGGACCATTTTCCTTTCCTTTTACATATATGTGTTTTTTCATAAATGGGATTCATATCACACATGTTATTTTAATTATTTACTTTAGGTTTGTTTTTCTTCTTTCTGCCTTCTTGAGTGTCCACTTCATTTATTTTCATTCTGTTCCTGTAATTATGGAGCATTTGAGGCTGTGAATTTGCTTCTTTGGCAGCTTTGTTCTTACCTACTAACTTTGTTATGCTGAATTCTCATTGTCATTTAAAAAAGTATTTGTGCTTTTGATTTGAATAACCTGAGTTATTTAGGGGAAAGTTTAAAAACCTTCCAAGTGGTTGGGTGTTAGGTTGTTCCTTTGATGTTACTTCCTAGTACAAGCCAAGTGTTTTTAGATCTCAGTTCCTGCAGGTTTAAATCAGGTTTCTTCACCCATTCAGTGACACCCACCTCTAGCCATCCCAGACTCAGTTTCCTGCAAGGGCCTGCTTCTACTTCCACCCCAACATGATCAAACACTTCTGGGCATCTCTGGATTCTATCTCAGTTCCAGAGAGCCTGTCTGCACCCTCCTGCCAGGTGTCTGGACATCCATAGTTCCCAGCCAGCACCCCAGGCTCCATGGAGCTTTGGGCACCTTCCTCAGCTGCCAAACTCCGGAGGAAGGAGAAGAGCCAGTCTCCATGGAGACTTGGCAGAGATGCCCTGGTCCAGGCCGACACATTCTGAGTTATGAGCATGGCAGACAACCTGGGTGCTATGAGCCTTTGGGAATTTCTGAAATTGCCCTTGTCTCTGGTGTTTGCTCAGCTTTGTAAATGTTAGGGGGCTTTCAAGGAAATGCACATTCTATGTTACAAGATGAATGCAATAAGAGGGAACCTGTAGCCTCTGGTGCCATGGAAACCAAAGAGGGCCAGAGAGAAGCTCAAAGAGAGTAGTGAGAAGTCCCTGAAGGTTGGGCAGAGGACATGGGTGTTGGGCGTGCAGGGTAGGAGATGTAGATCTAGGGCCAACACAGGCCAGCATGCTGGGAAGGGGCGAGGGGGAGCAGAGGTTTTGGTGGTAACTGGAGGGAGAGGCAGGGTTTTCTTGCTTAGAATTGGAGAGACAGACCCTGGAGTGCTGCTGGCCAGAGAGAAAGGAGTCCTGGAGTGGAGGTGGCTGAAGATGCAGCTGGGCGGGGGACAAGGAATGACATGCAATTCTTGGGCAAGTCAGGGTGGTGGAGCATTGTGGGTTGTCTTGACTCAGAGGAATTCCTCCTCCTATGAGACTGCATAAAAGGGGGTGAGGGGGCCATGCCACTAGCGGTTTCATCAGTTGGTGGGTGGAGAGTTGGGCATTATGCCCCATGATGCCAGAGCCGGGGCTCTTGAGAGAGGGCCCTAGGACACAGTCCAGGCTCTGAATGTTGGGGCAGTGGGTGTGAGGAGGGCAGGTCAAGAGACAGGCCTGGCTGGCCCTGCTGGGGGGTGGGGAACCTCTGGCCAGGGAGCGTAGTCAGGAGAGGGGCCAGGTGGGGACCGCCCCCTCGCCTCTTGAGAAGCAGCATCTGGTGGGGGTCTAGGCTGTGGCTTTGTGTGGCAGGGGGTTGGGAGGCCGAGGATGAGGGGCTTGGGGGGCCTGGGTGACAGATCAGGGCTTTTAGCCTGGGCTGGCTGGAGCAGCTGGATCAAGTTTTGTAAATGCTTCCATGTGCTTTCAGTCATAAGTTGTCATGTCCACTCGTAAATCAGCCCTACTTGTTTTGTTATTAAAATAACCTGTGCCTCTCTGCTCCTGTCAGAAGATCAGTCATCAGCTGAGACATGCCATGAAAGTCCCACCAACACCATCTTTTGGTCATTCTCTCCTCATATTTCTAACAGTGGCAGATGCTACATTACTTGCTTTGCAAACTTTGTGGCTATTTTCACCATGAATTGTCCATAAAACAGGGGTCTCAGAGATATTTCATGCTTCTTGATCTGAATTCTCTGTTTATGATATTAAAGATCCCTTGCTTTCTCTGAGTACATTTTCTTTGTCTATCTTTTGGCATTTTTACTTATTTTTTTAAACAGCATTGTCATTTATTTTTTAAAACTTAAACTGAACCTAATCACAAGGAAAAAAATTTTTTGTAACTATTGGGGCTGGCCAAAAATTTCAGTTGGGTTTTGCCGTGAGATGTTACGGCAAAACCCGAACAAACTTTTTGGCCAGCCCAATATATGAGGTGATGGATGTTAACCAGACTTATTGTGGTGATCATTTCGAAATACATGTATGTCAAGTCATTATGCTGTACACCTTGAACTTGTACAGTACTGCATGCTAATTATATCTCAATAAAACAGAGAAAAGCCCCAAACGGATCCATCTTTAACCGGAAGGTAAACCCATTGCTAGTTACTAGTGATCCATGTGGTCTTGATGTTTTCATTGTTTTGTGGCCTGTATCTGTAAGTGTGACTTGTCCTGCAACCCCCAGGAGCACACAGGGGAGCTGGTCTCACCAGACACTGCACCCTGACCCTCACTTTGCAGCCGCCCCACCCCTTACCTCCGTCCTGCCCTCTCAGGGCCCTGTCTGCCCAGCCCAGCCCAGCTCCACCTGCCCTGCCTTCTTGTCCTTCCTCATCCAACCTGCACGCCCGCCACTGCTCCTCTTTATGCTTAGGCCTCCCCAGTCCTTGTCTTCTTTAATGAATCACTGGGCCAAACCCTATCCCACCCCCTCACTTTCCTGCCTGTAAGCAGGAGAAACTCTCCAATCTAGCTGAGGGATCTACCTTTAAATTCCTGACTGCAGGCCTCAGGCTGGTAGTGTCCCCTCCTGGTGGGATGGCCCCTCCCCCTGCTCCAGGGCCCTGTCAGCCCACCTGCTCAGAAGCTGCTCTCTGTCTCTCCCTTAGTTTCCCCTTGAAGGCCATTTCCCACTTCAGGGCACATTAGGCCTGGTACTGCTGCTAAGCAATAGCCCGCCAGTCCCTGGGGTTACTGGCTAGTTCCCCACTTTCCCGGAAGCGTTGCCTCCATACTCCACTTCCTCCACTGCCCCCTTGCATCATCGGAAGTGTCCAGACACAGTCCCCCCACCACCGACCACGGGGTGTGGTCATCTGTCTGTCCCATGTCTCAGGCCTCCATATGCCCCCTCCCTGCCGTCACGGTGTTGACCTCGGCACCCCTGGCTCCTGGCTTTCTTCCCACTCCACTGGCCCTCTTCTACCCACCTGGCCATGGTGGGAGTCCTGCGGGCTTGACCCCTTCTCCTTTCCCTGCACCTCCTCCCAGAGCCATCGTGACCATCCTCCAGCATTTGATGGCTTGGCTGGCCTTTCCCTGAGGTCGGTCTTGACTCTATGTGCCTGCTTGCCCACTCATGAGGGCAGTAATTCCAGAATGGAAGTCTTGACCCCTCCCACCCAGCTCCTTCATCCTCACCCCCCAAATCAAACCAAAAACAAGGCTCCAGTCCTGCCTCCAATCCTGAGCTTTCACCATCTCGGTAATGGCACCCCCATGCAGGGGCTTCCACTGGGGGACTTGGCCTTGGTCTTGATCTCCACCGTCCCTGCCCTACCACTGGTCCTTAGCAAGTCTCCTCATGCTGCCTACAAAGGGTGCCTCGAAGCTGGCCCTTCCACAGCAGCGTCAGATCACCCTCTCCTCCTGAACACCCTCTGTTGGACGCCACTGCTCTCAGAGGAAATCCCACAGCTCTGGCCAGGGCCCAGCAGCCCTCCCACTGTCTCGCCTCCCCCTCCCCTGCCTGCGAATGTCACAACTCAGCTCTGCCCAGCTCCTTTCTGCCCTGGGCCTCAGCCTGCCTCTTCCCTTCCTTAGGTCTCAGCAAAGATTTGTTAATTCATGGTTTTTAAATTCTTTTCTTATCTTTTGTTATCTAGACTATGTTTTCTACTTTGTTCCCTTCTGCAGTGACTTCTTATAAGTTACACATGCTGTTATTATCCTGCTAGCTATTATCTTTCAGTTTTTAAAACCTTCTTAAACTTAAGTTGCCTTAAGAATTAAACAAAGCCGTGGACTGTTTCTGTTCAAAAGGACTGGAGCATCTCACTTCCAACCATATACAAACCCAACCAATTTCACTGTGGATAGAATATGGATTTCTTATACTTGTTATCACTACTTTTAAAAAATTAATATGCATCTTCTATTTCAATAGTTGTCTTTGATTTATGTGTTAAGTTTCACACCTGTTCTAGGATGACGTAGATCTGCGTAGTCCTGGGCAGTTGTTTGCGTTGCTGCTTCTGACTTAAGCCTTCCCTGTCTACCAGTTCATTCTCCTTCCTCCCCGGCTGGCTGGGGGCCCTCCTGGTGGCAAGGCATCCCTCTTGTAGCCAGAACGGTGACCCTCTCCATGGGGAGTGATATCCTCGGCAGGTCTGTGAGCCACGTGTATGGTCCCCAGACCACTGCCCAGCAGGGTGTTTCCTCCTGGGATGGGGTGTCCTGGGTTGGAGGGTCCTTCCCTCTTCATGGGGCAGCCTCCTCCCTAGGCCTGTGGTCTACACGCCCCCTCGTTCCCAGCACAGATCTATCAAGTTGTTTCAGTTGGAAACAACTGAATGTTTAGGACCTGTGTGTGGAGGGTGGCCTCAATGGACCGTCCCTAAATTCCTTTCAGGGCACCCAGTCATCCCACTCTGACACTTTCCTCCTGTCTGGGACCGCCCACAGCAGCAGTGGTGGCGGGGGCGGGGGGTGGTGAGGTGGGGGGGTTGCGTGCCTTGCTCAGAGTATTCTGGGCGGGCCTTGGATTCTGTCTGCCTGAGCCTGTCATGGTTGCAGGAAGCAGGCTAACCCTGTGTGCTTCAGGGCGGGAACTGGGCTGGCGTGGTGGAGTCCCATCCTGAAATGGAGAGACGGGACCAACACCGTGAGACAGTATGGCTCTGTGGGAATGCCCATCAGCCAGTGTCCCGGAGGACCTGGGAGTCCACTGGCATACCTCATTGAGCCTCGGGCAGGATTAGGGAACCCACAGGGTGGGTGGAGCTCAGGGACCACCGACAGTGGGAGCCGGGACTGCTGCTGGACCTGCAGGGCCAAGCAGAGAGAAAAGCCTCTCTCCAGCCCCCGACTCCCTGTTGACACCTCCCTTTGCCAAGATAGCCGGGGAGAGGCCACCCACCCTGTCAGCCTCCAGCGCAGGACAGGACAGAGGTGAAGCGGGTTGGGTGGCAGAAGGAGAACAACCAGCCCCGAGTTTCAACCTGAAAGGAGAGAAGCCGGGGCCACATTCTCTCTGTCTTTTCAAAGTTAACTTTCCTTCCCAATCCGGAGCTTATTTCTTCAGCACCTTTTGCTGGATGCTGGCACATTGTGAGGATGACAAACCAACCAGCAGCCTCCAGGAGGCTGCTAGAGGCCTGGTTTTGGAGCAGAAACCAATGCACCATGCAGCCAGCAGGAGCCCTCCCAGCTCCCACCCTGCCCTGATCTCGTGGGAGGCAGTAACGACAGGCAGACAGAAAGGGGAGCAGCGCTGGATGTCTGCACGTGGAGTTTCTTTTCTTCCCTCTTTAGACTGCCTCGGTGGGTCTCCACATTTGTGTGAAAAACAGTTATACTGAGTGTCTACAAACCCCACATCTACTCAACCTGATGGGGGAATTGAGGGCTTTTCAGGGATAATCTTAACATTTCCTGCTGACTCTATATCCCTCCCCACTCGGCCAGCAAGCCTGCCTTAGAAGCTGGGGCGCTGTGCTGAGGCCACCCTGTGGGTTTGGCTGCAGCGATGTTGCTGGTGGGGCCAGGGCCAGGGCCTGGGGCAGCCCTGCCACTTCCCAGAGCCTGTGGTACCATGGGTGTACCGGGGTCACCACTCCTGAGCTCCACAAACTGCTCGCCTGAGGCTATGCCAAGCAGATCAGACCGGCTGGGGCAGGTTGGCATCCCTGGGCCAGGCTGGACCCAGCACCCCCAGGCGTGGTCCTGCTAGGACCACGCTCAGAACGTAGGTGGAGCTCCCAGTCAGGCTCGCCTCATCCCTGTTCATGGGATCGAGTTGCTAAGGAAAAGAGCATTAACTGAAAATAATTGGCTGGATGGATGTGTTTCTGGGTTGTCAGCTCTGGCTACAGGCTACACACCGTCATCAGCACCACACACCCATGTCCCAGGGATTAGGCTGAGTGCTCAGGATGCACCAACACCTAAAGAAACAAACAACTAAACAAAACAAGGCAACTCTGGAAAGCAACTTCCAGTTCCCATCCTGGCCTGGGTCCTATCAGGCCACTGGCACATTCTGGTCCACAGCCATGGAAAACTAATGTCCCTCCATGTCATGGCCTGTTAGCCATTGCCACACTCTGGTCCACGGTGAAGGGAACGCGATGTCCCACATACGTCTGAGCCCAGGGCCCTGAGTCACCGTATTATGAGGGAAAACACTGTTCACATTGAGATGTCAATTTTTGCTTCAAGTCTAATTTCTGACCTGTAAACAAAGCCTGCAAGAATAAGAGGCTCCTCATGTGTGAATTGGCTAATTAATCTGACTTACTTAGAGGGACGCATAACGCCCCAGACTCTTTTGTGACGATTAGCACTTTTCGAAGAAGTGCAAGTCTGTAGGGACAAAGGAACACCATGAGTGTCGTGCCCCCTTTTTTGGGAGAGCAGAGGGATGAGGGGCCAGACTATTTTCCCGCATCTACCTGTCTGTAAACAAGGAGGGAGGCTGTGGTTAGCACTTACTCCGTGTGTGTGAAAGAGGAGCCACGGGCCCTCACTAGTGAGGTCACAGTGCCAGGGGCTGCAGGGGGCGTGGCTGGGGACCTCTGGTGCTCAGAGCTCCTGACAACCTCTAGGAAGACAGGAACAGAGCTTGGCAGTGTCAGGCAGATCCCACCTTACTTAAGCAGAAGGGAATTAAAGGCAAGGCTTGGGGACTGGTGATGGAGACTTTGAAATGGGGTGCCTTGGATATTCCCAGCCAGAGCCTCAGGAGCTGCATGGGCAGTGGTCAGGGCTCCAGGGTGGGGCTCGGGGCTCAGGTTGGCCACACTGTGGTTCTTCTGTCTCAGATGTACATTCCAGGAAAAGAGCGTCACAGTGGGTTAGCTGGGTCCCACCTCTCCCCACCCAGGCTCCTTATTAACGATTCTTCTAGACTGTTTCCAGAGGTATGGCTGTCTCTAGGGTGTCCAGGGGTCCTGGGCAGGTATTTTTTCAGGGCCCTTGTCTATATAAACAATTGGATTAAGATCAAATTTGATTCCAAGATCCACGAGCCCATGTGGGGGTATCGTGATATATTGATGCAGACGTAGAGAAATGGGGAAGAAGCGGTGCCAGTCTGTTTGTTTACTGTCCAGTCCATGCAGCAAAGATCCTTCTTAGTGTGTACTCACTGTCTCTTCCTGTTTGGGTCCGGGAAGCATCTCTTTGTGTTCTTTATTGTTGATTGTTCTGTTCCTATATAATTTCATGTATCTCCCACAGTGAGGGGAAAAATAGCAATGTGGTTATTACTCACAGTGCATGGCTCTATGGAACCTGCTTATGTAGAGATGCTAGAGATCTCTTGGTTCCACATTCCCGAAAATCTATGTATTTAGTGCTGGTTACGTGCGGTGTTTCTGCTGACTCAGCTTCATCCATCTGGGAATGCTGGCTTCTATGGCGCTCTCGTGCTTTGCTGGTGATGACCGCCAGTTCAGTTCTGACCCAGGGTATGCAGGAAAATGTGAACCATTGTGCTTTTCTGGTCATATTAAATTTACCGTTTGGAACTTTATAGTGTAAGCAAGGAACCACACATCCAGCCACATCTTCCTTACAGTCCTTGGGCTGTTGTCCTGCACCCTAGACTGGGATCTCCTCCCTGCCTTCTGCACGCTGCCACCAGCAGATAGAGAGAAGAGCTGCCCCATCTGTGCAAGGCTTGCCATCCCTCGGCAGGCCAACCTGTGAGAGTGTGGCATTCAGCGTGGCTCAGATGCAAGAGAGGACTCAGGGCAAGAATTTCCAAAGCCCTCAAAGCCGATGAGTGTGGCCAGCCCCCGAGGCCTGCCCGCACGTGGCCTGGAGTCTGTGAGCCACCACCCTGGGCACACAGGGCAAAGGATGCCTGCCGCTGGGTGCTGGGGACTGGAGGTGCCACTGAAGCTGAAGCATGGGTGGATGAGAGCCAATGCCCGAGCCTACACACGCATCTCAAATGGAAGGCCAGGCCATTGGCACCAGAGCCTAGAACTCTAGACTCACTCTGTGTCTAATGTGAAGGAGAGTCACCAAAAGGAGACTGTCAGCACTGCTGTGGTGGCTCAGCCCCATGCACGTCCATGAAGGAAATACCCCTTCAGCTAGTGGGAGCGACTTGCTTGCCCGGGACCCTTGGGACAACCTCTCAGACACTAGTCCTGGAGCTCCTGGGGCACCTGGTGGGCTGTGTGTGCATGACGGAGGGTTGGAGCGTGTCCAGAGGGCAGCAACAGGGCGCATGTGGGTACTGGTCAGGTGTAGGCCTCTGCCTGAGAGCACGGCTTTGGCCACAGAGTTTCCCTGGTGTTTGTGGAACATGCCAGGCTTACTTCCTCCTCAGGGCCTTTGCACTAGCTGCCCTGTCCCCTGGAACGCACCACTCTGGCGGGGCCCACTGCTAGACTCTGGATGCCGCAGAGAAGCCCAGTATGTCTGTTCCAGGGGAGAGGCAGCCAACACACGCCCAGCAAGTGTCTAGTGATCAGTGAAGAATGAACTAGCCAGAGGGTGCCAAGAACGGCCTGGGGTGCATGCCATTTTATGTGTTTAAGCGTTTTATTTTAAAATAGCTTTAGACATAGAGCAAAGTTGCAGAAACAGCATAGAGATTTCCTGTGTGCCCTTCCCCCAAGCTTCGCTATGTTAATGTGTCTGTGACCTGGAACGATGATTGAAACCAGGAGGTTCACCTTGAACAATGTTGTGTCATCACTTAGAATTCAGACTGCAGCTGAATTTCACCTATTTTCCGACTCCTGTCCCTTTTGTGGTTCGGGATCCCATGCAGGATCCCATGTGGCATTTAGTTGTTGTGTCTCTGAGGTGTTCTCCTGCCTGAGATAGTTCCTCAGTCTCTCATTCCTGGCCCCAGCTCTTCTGAAGAGGACTGGTCAGCTATTTTGTAGAATGGGCCTGCACCTGGGCTTGTCTGGTGTTTCCTCAGGTTAGACTGAGTTATGCGTTTGGGGCAGAAGAGATGGTGGCTCCACATTGTACCACATGATGTCGAATTGTCTTGCTGCTGGAGACAATAATCCTCATCACTTTGAGAACTCCCCCTGCCGCCCTCATCTGTGGGGTTCTCCTCTGTAAACTTACTGGTTTTTCCTTTCGAATTCATAAATATGTGTGAGGAGGTACTTGCAAGATTATGCAAGATTATTCTGTTTCTCGTCATATTTTCACGCACTGATTTTAGCACCCGTGGGTGATTCTTATCTGCGATGATCCTTACTGTGGTGTTTACCTTGGTGATTTTCTGTCTCCATCATTTCTTCTACATTTGTTAATTGCATTCCACTGTGAGGAAGAACTGCCCTTCCTCCCCATTTATTTATTATTCAGTTATTTATTTATACCAGTATGGACTTGTGCATATGTATTTTATTCTATGGGTTATAACCTGTTACTATTATTATTTGTTATTTTGTTAAAGTTATCCCAGATTTGGCAAATGAGAGCACCTTCAAGTTGGATCCTCTATCCTTTTGACTTGCTTGGGTATGATTTAAAAAGTTGTTTTTTCATTATGGTAAAGTACACTTAACCTAAGCTTTACCATCTTAAACCATTTTTAAGAGCACAGCTCAGTGGTGTTAAATACATGCATATTTTTGTGCACCTGTTACCACCATCCATCCCTGTAACTCTTTTCACCTTGTGAAACCAAAACCCTGTACCCATTAAACAATAACTCCCCGCTTCCCCATTCCTCCCAGCCCCTAGCAACCACTGTTCTGCTTTCTGTCTCTAGGATATAAGTAAATTCATACAGTATCTGTATCTTTGTGATTGTCTGGTCTCACTTAGCCTAATGTCCTCAAGGTCCATCCAGGTTGTCGCCTGTGTCAGAATCTCCTTTCTTTTAAAAGCTGAATAATATTCCACTGTATGTATATGCCACATTTTGCTATCCATTCATCCGTTGAGGGACACTTGGGTTGCTGACCCATTTTAGCTCTTGTGAATAATGTTGCTGTGAACATGGGTGTACAAATATCTCTTTGAGACCCTGCTTTCAATTCTTTTGGGTACGTACTCAGAAGTGGAATTTCTGGATCATACGGTAGTTCTGTTTTTAATTTTGAGGAACCACCATACTTTTCCCCACAGTGGCTGCATCATTTCCCGTGGGGTGGTGAGGCAAGCTGTCTCTGAAGAGGGAGCATTGTTGTGAGTGGAGCCGTGAAGGAGGGGAGGCACTCCCAGGGCTGTGAGAGACGGCTGGAGCAGCAGTCTCCTCTTAGGGTTGGCCTGGGGTACGTGTGGTCTGTACCTGCTTGGAGCTGCCGTCAGCCCTCCTGCCGGCTTCCAGTGGAGACCCCAAGAGCCAGGCTGGGCGCTGCCGGTGGGCAGGCTGTGTTGCCGTGTGTGTGTGCCATGCCATGCCATGCCCGGGTTTCCATGGGTGAATTTGGAGTAGAGAGGGGACCAGACATCTGTCTGATGTCACCTTTTATACTCTGGGACTCTACCACTGTCTCCCAGTGCCACACTTGGTGGTCCCCTGTTGGGAGCAGGAGCCCACGGGGCACTTGATTCCATGTGGGAACGTCCCCTGAATTCCTCGCGGCGTCCAGTGACAGTGGGCCCACTGAGCCTGCCTTTATTTTGGATGTAGTGCCTTTGGTCATTGCTGGCCCTGCTGCTCAGGCCCCATGTCTAGGCAGTGATGACTCACAGAAGGGCCCAGGGGCATATCGGCTGCCATCCTGGCTCTGGAATTAATAAACATCTCAAGGTCACTGGTGCTGGGGCCCAGCCCCTAACCCAAGACCTCAATGCTTCACAAGGGAGGATGCATCGCAGGCAGCATCCGAGGGCCTGTGGAGTAGCCTGGCCACAGCCCAGAAAGCCTGGCCCTTAGAGCCCTGTCTTTCCCCATAAATAAACCAGACAAGATCCTTTATCAGATGGCATGGCCTGATTTTTATTTTGGGAAATCTGGACAAGAAGGGACAGTGGAAAGCCTTGGGCCCTGGCAGGGCTGCCCACCCAGGAGAAGCAGCTGGACAGGCTGGCAGAGGACGGTTGGCGGTCAGCCTGCCCCGGATACCACCGCGAGCCCTAGAGATCCGAGCAGGAAAAGAAGCCGGATTCGAAAGAAACCAAAGTCAGGCAGGGCACCAGGTTCTCTGTGAGCATGAGGCCTGAGGTGCCCGGAGAGGGGCTGGTTGCCCAGAGACCCAGGGAGGCGACGGCCTGTGGTGAACACGGAAAGCCAGGCTCATCTGCCTGGAAAACTTCAAGACCTGGGTGCCCAGCAGGTGTGGGCACATAGGACACCCCCCAACCTCACCCTTGTGACATTGCCTTCTACCTTTGGGGAAACTGAGGCTCAGGAAGAGGAAGCCTGAGCCAGCACTACACAGTGAAGCACAGGGACTTGCTTTGGGGTCCGAGTGGTAGCCTACGCTTTCCCTGCCAGGGTTTTTGTGTCCCTGAGGGACACATCCACTGGGCAGTGCATCTTCCCCTTGCTGCTCTGAGCAAGACCTAGTGTCTCTGCTTCCTGCTGTGGCCCTGGCTGCTCCCACCCTGCCCCCACCCCAACCAGAACTGTGTTAAGGGGATTCTGGGTTGAGGCTGTAGGCTTCCCATGGAGTCTAGCTGCCCCACAGCAACCTGGGTAGCAGCCCAGACCACCAAACCAACTTTCGTCCGTCAGCCAGGCCACTGGACCATTGCTGAGCCCGTGTCTCCCCTCTGGCCAAGTGGATCCTCCTGGAGCAGCATCCCACGTGGGAAGGAACAGGACACTGCCTCCTGGGCCCCTGGAACTGAGGGCTTCCTTTCTAGAAGGGGAGTTGCATCTTCAGATGTTCTGCCCATCTAGAGTTACACCCCCATGTCTTCCACAACTGGGTGGGCTCAGCCTTGGGAGCCCATAAAATTCTGGGGTGCTTTGGGCATGTGGGGAGCCCCTTGGAAGGAGCCTTAGCTCCTCTCTGCAAGAGTGGAGGATCGATGCCCGCCTGGAGCTGCCCCAAGTGGAGCTCTGGAGCAAGGCTCCCTCTGGTTCCCAGAAAGGGAGCTGGGTTGGAAGGCAGGGTCCTCACACGTGCGTCTCTGGCTGTGCAGCATTCCCATCCCCTTGGGCCCGCGCGCACTGCGCTGTCTCATGGGAGTGAGAATGTCCACTCTGGAAGGAGGGAGTGTCAGGAGTCCCACGAGGACAGCCTTGGGTGTGCTCCAACTTGCCTGAAGGCTGGCCCACTTGGGTGTGTCTCAGGGGGTGACCCTCCTTTCTGCTGCCCAGAGTCACTCCCTGAGCAGCAGACCTGCCCAGCTCTGTCATTCTGGGCCCAGGGACCACCTGGCAGCCCTGCCAGCAGCCAGCTCTGAATCTGGGCAGCACTGGTGCACGGAGGCTGTTCTGGGCTAAACTGTGTCCCCTCAACCCCCATTCAAATGTTGAGGTCCTAACCCCCGGTACCTCAGAATGTGACTCCCAAACAGAAGATAAGGCCTTTCCAGGTGTTAACTAAGTTACATTGAGGTCATGTGGGTGGGGCCCTAATCCAAAGTGACTTCCTTTTTAAGAGGAAATTTGGACACAGACACACATAGAGGGGTGACCATGTGAGGACACAAGGAGAAGATGGCCACCTAAAAGCCAAGGAGAGAGACCTCAGAAGAAACCAGCCCCGCTGATAACCCTCCTGATATCTTGACCTCTGACTTCCAGCCTCCACGACTGTGAGAAGATAAATTTCTGCTGTTGAAGCCACCCAGACTGCAGTATTTTGTTGAGGCAGCCTGAGCAGGCTAAGGCAGAGGTAATGGAGGAGATGCTAGCCCTGGCATCTTGTGGGAGGATGTGTGTCAAAAGCTTTTTCCTGGAGCATCAGAGCTGGCAGGTGTGGAGTGAGCCAGTTTGAATGCCAAGGGGTAGTCCTGGGGTTGCCAGGCATGTGAGCCTTGTGGGCTTTGCTTGCCAGCGTGAGTCTCCTGGAGGTCCAGGATGACTGAGTGAAAGTGTGTGCAGAGTCTGGGGCTTCATGGGTACAGGTGGTTGGTGACACCTTGGCCCAGGGCCCCTGCCACCAGTAACATTGCTTATGGGGATATTAGCCCCTTCATAGCAGTCCTCAGCACCTCAAATAACACACATCTAGGGAAAAAGCAGACATCGGTGCTGCTAGGCAAGTGCCCCAGCTCCCCAGCCCCCGACCAGGCCCTGTCTGGACCAGGCTGGGGGTGGTGGTGGGGCTCAGACATGCTGGTCCCAGCCAAGTCGGAGGATGGGAGGAAGGGCAGGGTGTGCATGGCCTCCAAGGAGGCACGGAGGCCTGCTGGGACAGCAGTGCAAATGTGTTGGGTTCTAGCTGGTGGTGTGTGTGTTATGCAGGCTGGGATGCCCTAGGGTTGGGTGCCAGCTCAGGGGAGTGTCTGTTGACAGAACTTGACATTGATCAAGGAACTTGGACCTTATCCTGTTAGCTCACTTCCACCTTGAGTCTCAAGGCCACAGTCTGCTGGGGCCCAGCTGGTGAGATATGAGAGCTCAGAAAGAAAAATTCCACTTTTTGATATTTTGGCAAACGTTCCTACAGCAAGAGTCATTTTTCTTCTTCAGTGGCGGGCTCCCTGTTATTTATGTGAATGTTAATTTGTGACTGGGGACATTCCCCGACACAGTCTTCATGCTGAGCAAGACCTGGGAAATGTCAGCCAGAGCATCTGGCAGGGATGGATGTCAGGTCTTGTGATGGATGGGCAGGCCTGCTGTGGTCCTGGGGTCTGGGCCTGACCTGCTGACCCCTCTTTCTTGGCCAGGCTGGGAGACCAGCCCCTGGAGGCCCTCCCCAGCACTGGTGTGGACTCTCACAGACTGGACAGGCCAGCTCCCGTGGGAGCCATCCTGGTGCTGCCTGATTTAGTGAGAAGACCAACTGGCCAGACACCACTTTGGCCTCTGTGAAAGGTTCTTGTCAGCATCTTGTTTACCCTATTTTTTTCTCCCTTATCTTTCTCTCCCTGCCCCTTTCCCCCTTCCCTGCTCCTTTCTTTAAACAAATTGTCTGTTTTGATGTGTGCCTTTTGTTAAAAAAAATAAAAATAAACTCGAAAACTACAGAAAATACTAATAAAAAAGCAAAACTCACTCCAAACCTTGATACTGTTAACTCTTTGTTACACGTGTATCCAGACAACTCTCATTTCATCTTACTAATAATGATGATGTCGGGCTAGTTTATTTTACAGTGTGCCAGGTGCTTTATCTGGTTTAACCCTCAAACCAACTGTGCAAATACTTCTATTATCCTTGTTGTACCCTGGCAACACTGAAGCTCAGAGTCCACAGTTAGCCAGTGCTGAAGGCAGCATTTGAATCAAAGCCGAGTAACTTGGTGGGCTTGCCCTGCATTGTTAGGCTGTGCTGGCATTAGGCACGGAGACACAGATGGCTTTACGTAAGTGCATCATCATACTGGAGTTGGGCCTGCCTTCCTTAGTCAACAATATGACCTGTAAAACTCTTTTGGCCTGGCCTTTTTTGTCGTTTTTTTTTTTTTTTTTTTGGCAAGTCATAGAGATTTTTGGAAGTAATCTGACCATTTACATTTATTGTTATAACAGATATATTTGTTGTTACTTCTGTCAACTTACTTTTTTTTGTTTTTATGCTTTTTTTGCTGTTTCTCTATTTGCTGTATGATCTGTTCTCCATCTTCAGTTATTCAGAAGGAATATATTAATTTTTCTAATTGTGGCTTTTTTAGTATTCTTAAACTTATGGCTATCAACTTTAGCAGCTTGTCAGTAACTATTGATCCTTCTATGGAAATTTAAGAAATTAATGCAGTTAAACTACTTCTTCTACCTCCTCTACCCTTTTCTTTCATTTTTGCTGACTTGTTTGACAGTTTTTGCCCCACGTTATTAAAGTCAAATTATGAATTATTTTTACATTGCATAGATTTCCTTTCCAGAATATATGGTAAATGACTTCTGGTTTGTAACCATAATTATCATAGCAGAATGGATGAAGAGGTCAATTCTGGTATTTTAACCTGTGATTTCCCTACTTGTGGGGACTAGATTTTAGATTTTTAATTCAAGTCTGGGATGCATTAAGTGGTAGGTGAGGAATGATGGGCAGAGATGTAAAGTGGAGCTGAGGTGGATGCTATTGAGAGGATTCTCTCTAGCAGTAGAGGCGAGTACAGTGCCTCTATACACTGCAGCTTCCTAAGGCTCTGATTTGCTCAAGGTCACATATCTGGTTAGTCTGCAGAATTAAGGTTCCCATCCCAATCTCTTGGTTTCTAATGCAGTGTTCTCTCTAGGTAAGCGTTCCTCGAGGGTTAGCATAAGAGGTGAATTAATATGACACCAAACATGAGATTAAAAAACATTGTATTCTGTCACAATCCCAGTTGGCTTCTTGTCAGGAACTGACAAGCTAAAATTCATATGAAGATACAAGAAACCCAAAATAGTCAAAATAATGTTGAAAAAGAAGAATGAGGTTAGAGAACTCACTTTCTGATTTCAAAACTTACTACAGAGTTACAGTAGTCAAGACTGTGTGGTACTGGCAGAATGATAAACATATAGATCAATGAAATAGCACTGAGAATCCAGAAGTAACTTCACATTGATTTTTGACAAGAGTGCCAAGACATCAGTGGAGGAAAGAATAGTCTTTTCAACAAATGGTGCTGGGACAACTGGATATCCACAAGCAAAAGAATGAAGTTGGATCCCTACCTCATACCATAGAAAGATTAACTCAAAATGGATCATAGATCTAAATATAAGATCTAAAACTATAAAACTCTTAAATAATATAGGAGTAAATCTTTATTATTTTGGGTTAGGCAAAGCCTTAGATATGACACCAAGAGCACACAATT
This sequence comes from Mesoplodon bidens, assembly GCF_964165515.1. NCBI lineage: Eukaryota > Metazoa > Chordata > Mammalia > Artiodactyla > Ziphiidae > Mesoplodon > Mesoplodon bidens. Next base: position 173,670,480 of record NC_138160.1, on the reverse strand, counting down.
GATAAAAGGAAAAATAGATAAGGTGGACTTTATGAATGTCCTTTATAATTTCAAAGAACACCATCAAGAAAGTCAAAAGATAACCTACAGAATGATAGAAAATATTTGCACATTGTATATCTAATAGGGAATTGTATCTAGAATATATAAAGAACGCTCACAATTCAAAAAGGAAATTAATCCAATTAAAAGATGAGCAGTGAGTCTAAATAGTCATTTTTCCAAAGAAGAGAAACACATGGCCAATGAGCACATGAAAAGATGCCCAGCATCCTTAGTTATCAGGAAAATTTTAATCAAAACCACAATGGGATAACACTCCATACACATGGGGATAGCTAGGAGAAAAAAGGTAGATAATAACAACTGTGGGTGAGGGCGTGGAGAAATTGGAACCCTCATACACTGCTGGTGGGAATGTAAAATGGTGCAGCTCATTTGGGAAACAGTCTGGCACAGAGTTACCATATAACCCAACAATTCCATTCCTAGATCTGTGCTCAAGAAAAATGAAAACATATGTCCACACAAAAACTTGTGCTTACATGTTCAAAGCAGCATTATTCATAAAAGCCAAAAAGTGGAAACAACCCAAATGTCCGTCAGCCAGCGAATGGGTAAATAAAATGTGGTATATCTGTAAAATGGAGTATTATTGGACAATAAAAGTGAATTTAAGTACTGACATTATTAGGAATCTTGAAAACATTTTACTAGGTGAATGAAAGCAGTCACAAAAGATCACATACTATATGATGCGATTTATATGAAGTGTCCAGAATAAGCAAATCCATAGAGAAAGAAAGTAGATTAGCGGTTGCAGGGGCTGGTGCATGGCAGCAGGATCGGTGGGGCGTATTGAGAGAAAATGGGGGGTGACCGTAGATGTGTACGGGGTTTCTTTTTGGGGTGTTTTGAAAATGTTCTAAAATCGATTGTGGTGATAGTTGAATTGTACAGTGTAAGTGAATGAATTGTATGATATGTGAATTATAGCCCAGGAAAGCTGCTATATATTTTAAAAAGCATGAGTTTCATAGTGAGAAAATTATTCCCTTTTCAACTCTATTTTAAGCTTTCTGATTGAGTCAAGGATAGTCTCAGTTTCATACTAACAGATCTTTAACGCCTCTGTAATTGTTTATAAGGAGAGAGATCAGAATTCAGGCTCAGAGTCTTAGCAGTTAGGAGTATCGAGCTAGAATTTAACAAAGTTGAGTAAGGCAAAAACTGCGATGGTGGTGAAGAGAATGCTGGGCTCTGGTGCCCTCCCTGCTGGATCTGCTGGGGGCCAGTGTTGGGAGGGCAAGGCTATGTTCCCGAGACTGTTCCTGCCCTGCTGGGAAATCTGAGCAGTAGTTTAACTTCTTTGAACCTTAGAGTCCTCTGGAAATGAAATGTTTTGCCTTAAAGAATTTTAGGGGGGTTTGAATTCACACTGTATTTGAAGACTCCTGTAGAACACCTGGCTTACAGTGGGGACTGAAGCCCAGGGGTCACGCAGGTGCCACCACGCCCCTAATTTGCAGGTCATCTGGCTCCGCTCCTCACTCTGCAGTTAAGGGGGCTGCAGAGGGAACAGGGCTGGCCCAAGACCAGGATTTGGAGCCAGGTCTCCTGGCTCTGCATACAGTGATTGCTCCCTGTGGCCATCTCTCCCTCCACCCTGCCCTTCAAAGTGGGGTCTGGCTTTCCTTAGCACCCGGCTGAGCGCAGGGCTTCATGGTTTTGAGCCTCAGAAACTGACTCCGGCCATCTTAGGGCAAAAGAGGGACTTTCTGGAGCAAAGGATCCAGAGGTCCTGAAACCAGTTCCAAGAAGGGGCATGACCTGTCAAGTGAACTTGTCGGGGCTCTGTGGTGCTCAGGGACGACTCTGTTTGTGGTCACTCAGCTCAGTAGAACCCTGCAAGGCCCAGTTCCAGCCATAGCTTCCCCTCTGAACTGGGAGGACAAGCCGTGGCCTACACACCAGGAGGAGGAGTGGCTTCCCAAGAGGAAGGAGGGGTGTGGATGGCACATGGCAAGGCCCCGTGGGTCCACCAAATGAGGCAGAGAGCAGGGGAGGCAAGGGCATCCATAGACAGACCGCTCCAGAAGGTGATGTTCTGGAAGGGTTAGAACAGTAGCTGACGGAGACGCAGGGGAGAAGACAAATGACTCCATGGAATTGCTGTCACTTGCTAGTGGCCAGTTCCCCCCAAGAGATGGCTGGTGCTACTTTTGGAAAAGTGGAAAAATCAATATGCAAAACATCTGCTGTGATGCTGAACTGTGAAGGGGCCCTTAGTAGCTAGGATGGAGGGGCGTAAATCCAATGGGATTTGGTTCTAATGCCTATGAGGGGTCAGCGGTTGGGGCCCAGTCCCCTCCCCATCAAGCTTCCAGGGTTGCCCTTGTCTTCCCCAGGGAGCTGGGAGGGGAAAGAGTGCCCAAGCAGGCTGGGTGAGATGCCCTGGAAGTGGCAGACCCCGTTTTGGCAGTGTCGCCACTACGCCATCATCAGACCAGGCCTCGCCATGTGGCCTCTCTCCCTGCAGGGGAGGCTGATGCCCAACTGAATCTCATGGGTTCATTACCAAAAGGAAGAATGGAAGAAAGGATACAGTTCTCTCAGAACTAAAGTATCTCCAGGAGCAGGAATCTTACCAGATGCCAGCATTTTGGGGGAATTCCTGTGGCAAGAGAGTGTGTGTGTGTGTGTGTGCACACATGCATGTGTATCAGAGCAAGGTTGAGTTTGGGGTGAATGTGAGCTGATGCGGATACATGCTGTCTTGTCCTCTATCAAAATCTAGATCCTTCTGTTTTTGGACCAACTTCTTTTTTTCCTCTCTATTCTTGATTGTCACTTCTGCAACCTTGACAGACACCTGACAGTCTTCGTGCCGGAGGTTGCAAGAATGACAAGGCTGAGTGACAGACCTGGTCCCCATCACACACACGCAGGTGCCTGCCACATGCTGCAGCCTGTGGCTTCCACTGAGGAGCCAGTGGGGACGGCAAACTGGGCACCTCACACATAGGAACAGGATGCACACTTGCTTGCCTGTGAGACCCCAACACTGAGAGTGTCAGTATCTCTAGTGCTTTAAAATTGAAAGTAACAGAGGATATCTGTCAAGCCTCTTGATTCTGATAAATGTTTAACTTTTAGTTTCCATTTCTAGTGACTACTTCATCAAAAACCAAACAGCAGGGAATTCCCTGGTGGTCCAGTGGTGAGGACTTGGTGCTTTCACTGCCGGGGCCCAGGTTCAATCCCTGGTCGGGGAACTAAGATGCCACAAGCCGTGCAGTGCAGCTTAAAAAAAAAAAAAAAAGTAAAAAACCAAACAGCAAAGGAACAGGGCATAGAGGAAGGAGGACGTAGGGCAGGAAGCTTATAAAATTCACCAAGATCTGAGAACTAGTGATTTGATTTGATGACCAAAGAACTGCCGGGTTCCAGGCCTCTGTGGAGGCACCTGAGGTGTGAGAATAGAGTCCTCCCATGAGCCTCCCTCCTGGCCAGGTTAGGCTGACAGTCACAGAGTTCAAGAGCAGAGTGGATTTCAGGTGAGAGCCAGGGTCTGGGTGTCAGCCCCTCCGTGGAACACCAGGCTGGACAGACACGGCCAGGCTCCTGATTGAATGCCCTTCATCTCAGTGTGCTTCAGAGACTTCTTTAATATTTACCAAGTGGGGAGAAGAAACTGATTCTTATTAATAAAAATTACATGTAAAACCAGATATACTTACCACTGGCAGCAGGAAAATCAAAGTCCTGGAAAAAACTCAGCAAATCATAGCCCACGTTCTGTACCTTGTCCTCTTGTCAATTTTCTTTTGCAATTTTTCAGACAGATTATTCCTGGCATGCATACTAAAATGCTCGAAAATCAGGCAATAAAAGGAACCCTGCTTTCTTTGTGGAGAGCCCCTCACCAGGCAGTACTCTGGCCAATGGCCTTGAGGGGTGATCAGCCGCTGGGCTCAGGTGGTCATCCATTGCTCCTGGGACGGTCAGTGCTGGTCTTGAGGTGGGAAGCCTCTGGCCTCAGGGTGACCGAATGCTGGTCTGGGGTGGTCATCCACTGGTCTCAAGTGGTTAGCTTCTGCTCTTGGGGCAGGTGCCATCCATGTTCATCAATGTGACCCCCAGGTATGTTCCATAGTATCCGTCAGAGACGGGCTGATGCTGGTGAGGGATATAACTTCTCCATGAGAGAACTGTCAGTTTGAAGTCTCTGGTTGCATGAGGAAGCCTGAGTAAACTGGTGCCATACTTCCGATTTATCTCAAGGCACTTCATTGCCCTTCAGATGGACCCTTGGGAGGGTCCCTGCCAAGCAGCTTGGTCAACTTGGGCCCTGGCTTCCTGACAACAGCAAGGTAGAGGTCAGCATCGAAGAGATCCAGTGCCCTTTTGTCAGCTCAGCGACCTTTCATCATAAGGCCGGTCAAGGAGAAGAACCCGATTCCTGTGTACAGGGAGACTCCAAATTGTCCTGGGGTCTCTCAGGCCAGAGATGACTGCTCCTCACCAGATTGGCTTCTGGGTCATTGTCATGCTGGGTCCCTCCAGAACAACCCCAGGATGCTGGGCCTGTGGCATAGATGGCTCTAATCCTGGGGTACAAGTGTCCCTCCAGAAGAGGGGGCTGCCCTGCTGGACCCTGATGCCCCAGTGCCCTGCCTTAATTGTCAGGGTAGGCCTGGTCTCCACCCAGGTGATACTCGTTCCATCTGGGGTCTGGGGTTGGATTCCTAGACCCCGTGTGTCCCTGGCAGGGCTTCCCGCCCCTCAGTCTCACTTTTCTCCTTTGGAAAGCAAGCAGGTAGATGACATCACTTGGGTTGCAGAGTGCTTCCTACGTGTGCCCTGGTTCTGAGTGCCTCCCAGGCTGCATATGCTCCTGAAGCAACCACATGAGGGGAAGGAGAACCGCCCTCCTTTACAGGCGAGTAATTGGAGGCCCAGGAGCTTTGGCACCTGGGCTGAGGCAACCTGGCCAGACAGAAATGGTGCCGGGAACTCAGAACACCAGACTCCCAGACCATTCACCTGATGCCAGCCTGCCACATGTCCTTGAATGGGTTCCATTAATTAGAGGGGTTTGAGACACCAGTCTTCCCCCAAACCACAAACATGGGAAACGTCAATGGCTGCGTAGAGAAATGTTTGCTGTTGTAAACACTCTTAACCATGTGCCAGTAGAAGGGGATGGCCCACAGTATACTCACCCTGCCATCTGTCTCTCTCTCAGAGAACACATCCTGCAGTTTTGGAGTCATTTATTTACTCATCTTGCAAACATTTGCTCACCCTCTCCAGGCCTGGAAGGGCCCTGGGACCCAGGGATGAGTCAGAGTGTGGGGGCTTGCAGGGTTCCCATGGGTCTTTCCTCTCTGGTACCTTCCTACAGTCTGGTGACCTTGGTGTCCCAATCTTGGCCCTCATCGCTCTGGCTCCTGCCCTTCCTCTTTGTCCTGGACCCCTTCCCCAGAAGTCCAAGATGCCTTAAACCTGTGTCCCCAGGGGTCTGCAGCTCTTGCGCCTCATCCTGTGCTGTTCAGAGAATGGCCACCCACTTCATCCCACTACCCACTGGGACCATGTATTAGTTTCCTGCAGCTGTTGGAAATTACTGAAAACAACAGAAACTTTCTCTCTCACAGGTCTGGAGGCAAAAGTAGGTGTGTATTCCCAGGGCTGTATTCCCTCTGGAGGCTCAAGGGGAGAACCCTAAAGGGGACCTCTGGCCACTGCCAGCTAAGCAGATGGACAATAGGAAATGCCAGCCTTTCTGATGTTTTGAGAGAATCTGGAAATCTGCTCATTTATATGGAACCCTCTGATTCTTAAGTCGGAGCAACTAATTCAAGCTTTTAAAAACCCCTGAGTGAAGTCACTAAGTTGATGTGTTAGGGGACCCCAGCCTCCATCCCCCAACAAAGATGAATAATTAAACAGCTATCCATGAACAAAAACAACTCTAGGAGAGCTCAGGAGTCCACTTAAGAAACTTCAGTAACACAGTGGAACAAAAAACTTGAGAATAACTGCACAAGAAGAGAGGGAAGACAGCTTCATTCTGCCTGCATCATCCTGTCATCCCCAGCAAGAAAGAGTTTCCCTCACCGGGAAAGGGAGAGTGGGGTGAGCGACCAGTTTCCCTAGCCTCTTTGGGCACTGCACAAAGAACCCACTTTGGTTTCACCCCACCCAGAGACCAGCAAAGGCGAGATGAATAGAAACAGCTAGGAACAAGGAAGGACGGGGCTCCCACCAGCCATGTACTGGGAGCGACCATGGTTCTTTGTGGCCTGCTCTGCAGAGGACCCCAGCAGCTTTCACTACTGAAGAAACCAATGGCCAGCACAGCTGCTGCAAACCTCCTGCAGATTTTAGAGCTGAGGTTTTGCTCTACAGGTTTTTGCATTCACAGACACCAGGCACCTGAGCCCTCTTGCTTCCTCCATCCCCACCCCCGCCCTCAACAAGGATCTGCACGGGCAACTGGCCCAGGCCTCTGCAGCTGCATAAGTGCAAAACGCCAGCCTAGACCACTGTGGTTGACCCCTACCACTGTGCATACACTCAGGACTAGCCTCCAGCTGTGCACATGTATGCCATCAACCTGATTCCCATCACCAGCTTCCACTGCCATGTGTGCCCCCATGGTGAGACCCTGCAGCCCTAAGAGTGCACATCAACAGCCAGGGCTCAGTTAGCTGCTAGTGTGCCCACAGTTGACACTTGTCCTTCCTGCTGTCCCTGACCCTTGTCATGAGTGTGTCTGCAACTGGACACTGCTACTACCCAGGCACCTGCAGCTGGCCCCTGAAGCTGTGTATGTGCATACCACTGGCTCTGGCCACCGCCACTGCATAACCTGGTCCCTAGCTGCTGGACCTGGAGGCCCCACTGAAGACCTCAAGAGTCCTTGCAGCCATTGTGGACTCCCTGCAGCAGTTGTCACCAAGGACCACACAACTGTTGATGTCATGGATCTAGCAGCCTGAGCCAATGAGACATCACCTCTCCTCTGGACCCAAAGCCACCATACTCCCCACACTTGGTGCTCTGCATCGCTAGATCCAGTGTGCCCCCCACCCCACTGCAGGTGAAGGTCTTTCTTACTGAAGTCAGTCCATAAAATCTGGAAATGTGCAGAAAGCTATGCAAGGTACAAGGATTTTGAAGAATTGGGGAAACATCACATCATCAAAGGAACACAGTAAATTTCCAGTAACTGACCCCCAAGAAATGAGATACATGAATTGCCTGACGAAAAAATCAAAATTATTGTTCTAAAGATGCTCAGAAAGCTACAGGATAACACAGATAAACAATTTAATGAAATCAGGAAAACAATACAAGAACAAAATGAAAATTTCAACAAAGAAATAGAAAACATAAAAAGAACCAAACAAAATTTTGGAGCTGAAGAATACAATGGCTGAAGAATTCAATAGAGAGCATCAACACCAGCTGGACCAAGCAGAAGAGAAAATCAGTGAACTAGAAGACAGATCATTTGAAATTATCTCATCAGTGGAGCAAGAAGAAAAAAGAATAAAAAGGAATGAGGAAAACTATGGGACTCATTAAGAGAAACAATCTATGCATTATTGAAGCCCAAGAAGGAAAATAGGGGGAGAAAGTGGCAGAGGGTTTATGTAAAGAAACAGTAGCTGAGAACTTCCCAAACCTTGGAGAGAGATTTAGACATCTAAGTTCATGAAGCTACTAGGTCACCCCAAAATGATCTTCTCCAAGACAAATTATAATAAACTATCTAAAAGCAAAGACAAAGAGATCATTTTAAAAGTAGCAAGAGAAAAAATTTCTCTCATCCAAGAGAATCCCAATAAGGCCATGAGTGGATTTCTCAGCAGAAACCTTGCAGGCCAGGAGAGAGTAGAATGATATATTCAAAGTGCTGAAAGGAAAAAACTACCAACAAAGAATGTTTTACTTGGTAAAGTGTCTTTCAGAAATGAAGGCAAGATAAAGACTTTCCCAAACAAACAAAAAGAGAGCTCATTACTACTAGATCTACCTTATGAGAAATGCTGAAAGGAGTTCTTTAAGCTGAAGCAAAATGACACTAATTAGTAATATGTAAACACATGAATATATATAACACACTGGTAAAGGTAGGTATATGGTCAACTTCAGAATACTCTAATTCTGTAATATGGTGTGTGTTAACTACTTAACTCTAGTATACAGGTTAAAGAACCGAAGTATTACAAATAACTATAGCTACAATGATTTGTTAATGGGTACACAATATAAAAATATGTAAATTGTAATGTCAAAAACATAAAATGTGGAGGTGAGGAATAAAAGTATAGGGTTTTTGCATTCAATTGAAATTAAATTGTTATTAACTTAAAATAAACTGTTATATCTCTAAGATGTTTCAAGTAAGCCTCAGAGTAACCAAAAAACAAAACCCTTTATACACACAAGATAAAAATACACACAAGATACAGAGAAGGGACTCAAAGTACACCACTACAGAAAGTCATCAATTCACAAAGGAAGACAGCAAGAGAGGAAGAAAGAAATTACAAAAAAGTCCAAAAATAATTAACAAGATGGCTTTGGTAAGTCCTTACTTATCAATAATTACTTTAAATGTAAGTGGGTTAAATTCTCCAATCAAAAGATGTAGAGTGGCTGAATAGATTAAAACAAAAAAACAAACAGACAAACAAAACAAAACCAAAACCCAAGACCCAACTGTATGTTGCCAACAAGAGATTCACTTCAGCTTTAAGGACACACATAAGCTCAAAGTGAAGGGATGGAAAAAGATATTCCATGCAAAGGGAAACCAAAAGAGAGCAGGGGTAAGCTATACTTACATAAGACAAAGCAGACTAAGTCAAGAAACTGTAATGAGAAACAAAGAAGGTCATTATATAATGATAAAGTGGTAATTCATCATGAGAATATAACAATTGTAAATATATATGCACCCAACATCAAAGCACCTAAATATATTAATCAAATAGTAATAGATCTAAAAGGAGAAATAAACAACAATACAATAACAGTAGGAGACTTCAGTGCCCCACTTTCAGCAATGGCTAGATCATCCAGACAGAAAATCAATAAGAAAACATTGGACTTGAGCTATGCTGTAGGCCAAATGGACCTAACAGATATTTAACAGAACATTCCACCCAACAGTAGCAGGATATGCATTTTTCAAGCCTGCATGCAACTATTTCCAGGATAGGTCATATATTATTAGGTCAAAAAACAAGTCTTAGCAAACTTAAAAGACTGAAATCATACCAAGTAACTTTTCTGACTGCAGTGGTATGAAACTAGAAATCAGTAACAGGAGGAAAACTGGAAAATTCACAATACATAGAAATTAATACACTCCCGAACAACCACTGGGTCAAAGAAGAAATCAAAAGGGAATAAAGAAAATATCTTGAAACTAACAAAAATGGAAACACAACATACCAAAACTTATGTGACACAGCAAAAGCAGTTCTGAGAGGAAAGTTTATAGCAATAAATGCCTAGAATAAAAAAGAAAGATCTCAAATAAACAACCTAACTTTATATCTCAAGGAACTAGGAAAAGATGAACAAACTAAGCCCAAAGTTAGCAGAAGGAAGGAGGTAACAAAGATCAAAGTAACAATAAGTGAAATAGAAAATAGAAAAACAGTGAAAAATATAAACAAAACTAAAATTTGGTTTTTTGGAAAAAATAAAATTGACAAACGTTTAGCTAGACTTACCAAGAAAAAGAGAAGACTCATAATAAATGAAAGAGGAGACATTACAGCTGATATTACAGAAATATAAAGGATCACTAGAGACTACTATGAATACGTATACACCAACAAATTGACCAACCTAGAAGAAATGGATAAATTACTAGAATCATACAACCTACCAAGACTGAATCATGAAGAAATAATCTGAACAGACCAATAATGAGTAAGGAGATTGAATCAGTAATCAAAAATCTCTAAACAAAGAAAAGCCCAAGACTACATGATGTCATGGGTAAATTCTACCAAACATTTACTGAAGAATTAATGTCAACCCTTCTCAAACTCTTCCAAAAATTTAAAGAGGAGGGAACACTCCTAAACTCATTTTTATGAGGCCAGCATTATCCTAATACCAAAGCCAGATAAGGACACTATAAGAAAAGAAAACTACAGGCGAATATCCCTGATGAATATAGATGAAAAAATTCTTGACAAGCCGAATTCAACAGCACATTGAAAAGATTATACACCATGATCAAGTGGGATTCATCCCTGAGATGCAAGGTTGGTTTCAACATATGCAAATCAATAGATGTGATATACCACCTTAATAGAATGAAAAATAAAATTTATATGAACATTGCAATAGGTGCAGAAAAAGCACTTGATGAAATTCAACATCTTTCATGATAAAAACTCTAAACAAATTAAGTATAGAAGGAACATACCTCAACATAATAAAGACCATATGTGACAGCCCATAGCTAATATCATACTCAGTGGTGAATAGTTGAAAGCTTTCTCTCTAAGATCATGAATAAGACAAGGGTGCCCATTCTCACCACTCCTATTCAAAATAGTACTGGAACTTGCTTTCTTGCCAGAGCAAGGAAAAGAAATAAAAGACATCCAAATAGGAAAAGAAGTAGGAAAATTATCCCTGCTTCCTTATGACATGATCTTGTATGTAGAAAATTCTAAAGACTCCACCAAAAAAACTGTTAGAACTAATTAACAAATTCAGTAAAGTATTAGGATACAGAATCAACATACAAAAATCAGTTGCATTTCTATACACTAACAGTGAAGTATCTGAAAAAGAAATAAAGGAAACATTTCCATTTACAATAGCATCTAATATAGTAAAATACTTAGGGATAAATTTACCCAAAGAAGTGAAAGATCTGTGCACCGAAAACTATAAGATACTGATTAAAGATATTGAAGAAGACACAAATAAATGGAAAGATATACTGTGTTCATGGATCAGAAGAGTTAATATTGTTAAAATATCCATAGTGCCCCAGACCATTTATAGATTCAATGCAGTACCTATCAAAATTACAAATTCCAATAGAAAAAAAATCCTAAAAATTTTATGGAACCACAAAAGACCTCAAATAGCCAAAGCAATGTTGAGACAGAACAAAGTTGGAGGCATCACACTTCCTGATTTCAAACTACATTACAAAGCTATAGTAATCAAAACAGTATGGTCCTGACATAAAAACAGACACATAGACCAAGGGAACAGAATCAAGACCCCAGAAATAATCCTATGCATATACAGTCAACTTATATTTGACAAGGGAGCCAAGAATAATTAATGTGAAAATATGGTCTTTTCAATAAATGGTGCTGGGAAAACTGGATATTCACATGCAAAAGAATGAAATTGGACCCCTGTCCTACATTACTCACAAAAATTAACTGGATTAATTTGGAAATGGATTAAAGACTTAAACCTAAGACCTGAGACCATAAATCTCTTAGAAGAATACATAGGGGAAAAGCTCCTTGGCATTGGTCTTGCCAATGATTTTTTGGCTATTGCACCAAGGTATAAGCAATAGAAGCAAAAATCAACAAGTGGGACTACATCACACTATAAAGCTTCTGCATAGCAAAGGAACTATCAACAAGATGAAAAGACAACGTAGAGAATGAAAGAAAATATTTGCAAACCTCTTATTGGATAAGGGATTAATATCCAAAATGTAGAAGGAACTCATACAACTCAAAAGCCATATATATATATATATATATATATATCAATTTAAAGTGGGCAAAGGACCCAAACAAACATTTTTCCAAAGAAGACATACAAATGGGCAATAAGTATGTAAAAAGGTGCTCAACATTACTAATCATCAGGGAAACACAAGTTAAAACCACAGTGAGATATCATGCCACATCTGTTAGAATAGTCATCAAAAAGACAAGAGGTAACAAGTGTTGGTGAGGATGTGGAGAAAAGAAACCTTTGTGCACTGTTGATGGGAATGAAAATTGGTTTAGTCACTATGGAAACCAATATGGAAGTTCCTCAAAAAATTAAAAATAGAACTACCATGTGACCAACAATCCCATTTCTGGCAATGTGCCCAAAGAAAATGAAAACAGGATACTGAAGAGATATCTGTACTCCCATGTTTATTACAGCATTATTCACAATGGACATGGAAGCAATCCAAATGTCTATCTGTGGATGACAAATTGATAAAGAAATGTGGTACATATGTACAATGGAATATTATTCAGCCTTTATAAAGAAGGAGATCCTGCCATTTGTGACAAAATGGCTGAAACTGGAGGATAGTATGCTAAGTGAAATAAACTAGACACAGAAAGACAAATACTGCAAGATCTCACTTACGTGTAGAATCTAGAATGGTCAAACTCATAGAAGTAGAGTGTCAGATGGTGATTGCCAGGGGCTGGAGGGAGGAGGAAATGGGAGGTGATTGTCAAAGAGCACAGAATTTCAGTTATGCAAGATAAGAAAGTTCTGGAGATCTTTTATATAGCACAGTGCCTATAACTAACAATATTCTATCAAAAACATACCATATACTTAAAATTTGCTAAGATGGTTGATATTACATGTAGTGTTCTTACCACAAAAAAATGATAACAATAAAAAGGGTGGGAGGATACTGTGAGAGGTGATGGATATGTTTAAGGCCTTTATGGTGGTGATGGTTTCATGAATGTATACTCATTCCCAAACTCACTGAGTTGTATATATTAACTATGTACATCTTTTTACATGTCAGTCATGCCTCAAAAAAGAGGTTTTAAAAAACCCCTAAACCCCGAGTGGGTCATAAGTGTGTGATCTAAAGGAAATACATCTGCAGGTTGACACAGTGGGGACTCCTAGTGTAAGACTATTGGTTTATGGATAATGGACCAAAAAAATCAAAAGTGTGGGAGCTGGATGGGGCAGTGATGGCAGGATGGCCTCAAGGGGAGGGCAGGGCCATGTACCTGCAGTAGGGGCGTGGCATTTGGGGGTCTGAGCCAAGCACTGAAGGGAGAATTAGAGTTTACCGGATGGCCAAGGCTGGGGGCAGGAGCAGGGCCTTCCAAGCTGAGGGCTTCGTGGGTTCAGGAGCCTGAAGGCCAGGCATTGTGCACTGTATTGGAAGGGCAGGACTGTTTCAGCGACTGGTGTGAGGTGTGTGAGCTGGGGGCAAAGAGGACAGTGGCAGGCTGAGAGCCTTGGATGCCAGAGTACAGAGTAGCCTGAATCCTGATTGGGACAAGGGTTCATCGAGGGCTCTGCAGCATGGAAGAGCCACAGCCAGTTTTGGGGGAGGCTTCAGTTGCTGTAGAGTCTGGGCTGGTGACTGTTGCAGATACAAGGATAGACAGTGGGGACTGTGGCCAGCTGCAGTGGTGCATGCTCCATCCGTGGTGTCCACTGCTGGGTGCCAGGCACTGTGGTCAGAGCCTGCATTTTCCAAGGAAAGATGGAATCCCATTTTTGAAACATGAAATCTCATCATTTTGAGTGTTGGGTTCAGAACTTTGAAAACACTCTTTGGGTCCAACTGAACATATCTGTGGCAGATTCAGTCCTGACAGTTTTGGCCTTTGGGCTCCTGGGGGTGAAGGTGGGGGATAACCCAGGCAAGAACCCCTTCCTCAGACAGGGTTCATCACCCCCAAATGGCTCTGGCCTTGGTGGCTGGAAGTGGAGCCTCTGGAATGATGGGGCCTCTAGGCCCACCTGTTTGTGCCCTTCCCAGCCTGGGGTTCAAGGCTTGCACCTAGCTGGGGTGCTGGGCAGGGTTCGCTGGGCCCTGCTCAGCCAGGTTGGAGGTTCTGCTCTCTGTGGCCCTCCTCGCTGCTTCTCTTCCTTGGTCTGCTGTGCGCTGGGAATTTGAACAGTCTCATCTTTGCCCTGCAGGCTGGCCTGATCCGTATGGAGGAGGAGGAGTTCTTTATCGAGCCCCTGGAGAAAGGTATGGTGGCAAAGGAGGCTGAGCAGGGCCGTGTGCATGTGGTGTATCGCCGGCCGCCCACATCCAGACCCCCTCTTCTCGGGGGGCCACAGGCCCTGGACACAGGTAAGGCTGCTGCAGGTGGGAGGGTTGCATGGTGGACCCTGAATGTCTCCCCTGGGGAACCCAGGTGCCCTTTCTGTATCTCTGGTCCCAGGCCAAGGCTGAGACCCGCCCTTGCTGACCACATAGCACAGTGGGTGTGCTGGGATGCTGGGTCAGGGACCTCTGCTTTGGGTGTATGTGGGCCATAAGCTGGTAGGTCTGAGGCCTCCACAGCAGGCAGTAAAGGCTGCCTGAGGGTCTTAGCTTTGGCTGCCTGAGGGCTGGCAAGTGTCAGGGAGGAGGCAAGACCCAGACGAGGCCTGTAGCCCGGCCTGAGTCTCGCGCCTGTGTCTCTGAGCCTATGCCTCTGAAGAAGATGTCTGCTGCCCCCTCGCCGCCATCCCCAGCCTCTTTCCCCTGCCTCTGTGCTGTGCTTTCCCTGCAGTGGTGACCACATATCCCTGGCTGCTCACAGAGAAAAGCCCTGAGTGCTTCTTTGTCCCAAGTTGGACCCTGCTCCCTGTGGGAGACAGCTCAGATGCCAGGAGGGGACAGAAGTGCTCCACAAAGACCCCAGAGGTGCTCCCAGCAGCCTCAGCAACCTATGCACAGACTCACGTGGTTTTATCTTTTTCAGCTTAGAATCAAAGTGCGCTCTGGGCCCAGGAGCATGGAAGGAGCTACTGGGCAGGCGGTGCAGCCTCTCAGAGCCCTCCAGGAGGACACACCTACCCTCAGCCCAAACCTCCCCAGCATTCTCAGGATCTCAGGTCCCGGGCTTCAGTGAGGCCAGGTTGGGGTCTGGCTGTGGTCCTGGCAGTGCCCAGGCTCTGCGCTTGGCTCTTGCAGGGTGGGCTTAGCCCTCAGTTTTGGGTTCTAGATTCCTGGCTGTGCTCGCCCACGGCCAGGGCAGGTGGCATCAGGCACGGCACTGAGGCCTCGGTCTTGAGTCAGGCTCACCTGCATGTTTACAGTGAGCCCTGGAGGCCCTACTGGGCCAGCCCAGCTGTGCTGTGATTAGCCGAGACACCCCCATTGCCCCAAGTAGCCTTGGCTCATTTAATTTAAGTCTCTCTGAGTTCCCAGCTGGCAGATCAATTGGGTGCGGCCTGGCAAGGCACCATTCTAATTTCAAGGAATGGTATCAGGTACTTTTCAAAGGAATTGTCCCATCAGGAATCCCAGTGCTCTCTAGAGCCGATCAATACTCCCAGCGGCCCCTTCTTCCCAGATGATGAATCGCAGGTCTCCTGCCAACAGTGGAGGGGTCACCCCAGGCACTGCCCGTCTGGCCTTCCCCAGCTTCAGCCCCTGCTACCTCTTTCCCACCCGTGGGCTTCTTTCTCTGCATGGGGGGAAATGGAGAGTAATCCCATTGGGTGAGGGCAGGAGTGGAAATGGGGCAGGGGAAGTGCCCCAGACCAGGGATCAGGGCCCTGGTGTTGCTCCTCACTGGCTGTCTGCCCTTGGGCAAGTTTGGGCCTCTGGCCTCTGCCTTCTCATCTGTCCTGTGGGATTAGAAATGCCTGTGTCTCACAGAGCTGAGGACCTGGCCACTGTGGGCTTGGTGCTTCTGGGCTGGTCTCTACTGGAAGATTCAGGGGGTTCCCTGGGGGCCCACTTAGGCTGGGTGAGGTGGAGCCTGCACAGTGAGGCCGCCAGGTGCCCTGGGCCAGGGTGCCAATCTCAAATTCAATGTGGTACCTATCTCCTGAACATGGCAGCCCTCCTTCATGGCCTGACAGGCCTTGCCTTATTTCCTGGGCTTCTGTTGGCCTTTTGGCATCTTCTCTTGAATCCTTCCCCCAACCTTCTCATCCAGCTATCTCTCGTGAGAGCTTGGAACTCAGAACACAGGAAAGGAATCAAACTCAGAATAAGCCCAGAAACCATTGACCTTAGAAGAGGGAAGGCCAATTGCATGGATCTGGGGCTGAGGCTGCACTGAAATGGGGTGGGGTGAGCTCTAGACCTCAGCCCGGGGCTGTGGGTGTGTAGGCTGAAGGCTGCGGGCCAAGGACAGTAGGTCTCAGCCACCGGCCCAGAGTCTGGCGCCAGACCCACTTTCCTTGACGTCCCTGCCCAGTGTCAGCGTGACCCTGTGTGGGTGACTTGTCCACAGAGAGCACATTTCTCCCTGCATGTGCCTGATTGTTTCCACTGGGCCCAGGGCTGAGGCCCACTCACTGACTGGAGGCAGTCCAGACATATTTTATGCTGGAGCTAGTCTGAGGGCCCGCGGTGACCCCCGACAGTCTTGCTGTCCGTCAGCCCAGGCCTTGTCAGGGCCCACGGTGGCAGCCGGGAGATATGTAAAAGGAGTGTCCTTGGCTGAGCGTGTTTGCTCCGTGCTCTTTCCTGCAAGAGGACATGGCCTACTGGGCACAGAACACCAGGACCTCCATGCAGAGGCTCTCAGGATGTGTGTGTGAGTGTGTGTGTATAAGGCTAGGAGAGCCTTTCTTCTGGTGAATTCTGATGCGAACCCTGATATGTCAGGGTGGCTCTGGCCAAAGAAGGCAGGAGGTACTGACTGGAAGCTTCCTCCTGCCCCTGCAGGGCAACTTCTGGAAGCAGGTTTGAAATACCCTGGCCATTTATCAATGGACAATGGATATAATGGGTCCTCGGAGGAAGGGGAAGGGGAAACCCCTGTCCTGGGCCTCCTGGTCTGGGAGATTAGCATCTGGCTGGGTGTGGGTGTGCGAGTTGGGGTGGGGGTGCCTGCGGAGGGTAGTGAGGGTATGGGTGAGGGGGCCTGTGGGATGGGGTGTTTGTGGGAGTGTGTGTTGTACACAGCTCTTCCAGAGCATTGAGACACGCTGCCATTGCCCTGTTTTCCCTGAGCAGCCAACAGGCTTCCTGGGGTGGTCTCAGGAGCTCCCGGACACTCAGAGCATCATTGTCACTAACGGTCTCCATCATCTTAGTTCGGCTACTGGTTTGCAGACCGCCCAGGGAAAGGATGGAAAATGATGCTTTTAGCGTGTCTTCCAGGACTCAGGCCACGGTTAGAGGTTGCACTGGGCAGCTTAGCCCACAGCAATGTCACCCTCAGGCCCTGGAGGAGGGTACCGGGGTGGACAAGGGACTGAAGGAGACCAGGATGACTTTTTTTCCCTCACTGGACTCACAGGTGTTGCAGAAGTGTCTCTGCTTGGCTCTGCTGGGCCTGGGAGCCTGGCTGGGCCAGAAGGGCAGGGCTCCAAGGCCAGGGTGCCAGTGTGGCCTTTTGGGGAGAGGAGATTCAGGCATGTCCAGGCCTCTGCTGGACTGGACCTTTCCCCAGCACCCTGAGTCCCTTTCTCAGCCTTCCCCAGAGCCAGCCCTGTGCCCAGAGCCATATGTTGGGAGGTGTGCTGTGTAACATTGCCCTCTCTGGTGTTTGCACGTGTGTGCATGCATGTGTGTTTGCATTTGTATACAAGCATGGAGAGAGCCTCACTCCCAGTTCTAGGCCACTGCCTGAGCACCGTCCTGGCTGCCATCTGTTAACACTGTCTGGGGTTGTTGAGGGGGAGCCAGGGCCAGTGGGTACAGGATAAGGAGCCCAGCCCAGCCTGGAAGCCCTGCTCGCAGCTTGCACTGGGTGATCCTGGCATGTCACGCCCCTCTGAGTCTCAGGCTGCTAT
Source organism: Mesoplodon bidens (assembly GCF_964165515.1). NCBI lineage: Eukaryota > Metazoa > Chordata > Mammalia > Artiodactyla > Ziphiidae > Mesoplodon > Mesoplodon bidens. The sequence goes on along the minus strand of NC_138160.1, from coordinate 173,652,777 downwards.
GACACATTACCACCAACTGGGCGGCTTAGGACAACAGCACTTCGTTCTCTCATAGTTTGGGAGGGCAGAAGTCTGAAGTCAGTCAGTGTCACTGGGCTGAAATCAAGGTGTCAGCAGGGCTGGTTCCCTCTGGAGGCTCTAAGGCGAATCTGTTCGTTGCCTCTCCCAGCTTCTGGTGGCTGCTGGCATTCCTTGGCTTGTGGCTGCATCACTCCAATCTCTGCCTTCGTGGTCACATCACCTCCTCCTCTTCTGTGTGATGTCTATCTCCCCCTGCCTCCCTCTTATAAAGGATGCAGGTAATGGCATTGGGATTCACCCTGATAATCAGAATGATCTCCACCTCTCAAGATCCATAATCTAATCACATCTACAAAGTCCTTTTTTGCCATATAAGCTAACATTCACAGGTCCTAGTGATTAGAATCTGGTATCTTTGGGGGCCACCATTCAGCTTATACAGGAAGCAAATCGGCCTCCCTTTCAAGGCTGGCCGTGCAATGAATGGGGTGCACGTCCATGGAGGAGCAGCACTGCAGGTACCCTTTACTCCTTCTCAGGGGACAGTGCTCAGGCACAGCCCAGGCAGACCCCTTGCCCCTCTTCTGCCTCTGCTGGACCCTAGTGCCATCTCAGCCAGACTGTGGGGCCTGGTGGGCTATGGCTGGTCTGACCCTAAGACCAAGTAAGCGGAGATGCGGCCTTGCTGGTCACACCAAGGGAGGCTGAACTGGAGGCTCTGGGAAAGTCCCCACTGTGTGGGAAAGACCCCTGGGTCACATACCGGGCATGTGGTCTCTCTGTCAGGCACATGTGCAAGAAGTCCTGCCATCCCAAGACAAGGGCCGCAAACTTAAGAGACCTGCAGCGCCCGGCAGGCAATGCCAATGAGGACAATGGCAGAGGGTAAGAAAAAGAATTACACCCACCCTTGGCCTGGCCTTAATTTTCCTGCTTTTTTTTTTTTTTTTTTTTTGCGGTACGTGGGCCTCTCACTGTTGTGGCCTCTCCCGTTGCGGAGCACAGGCTCCGGACGTGCAGGCTCAGCGGCCATGGCTCACGGGCCCAGCCGCTCCGCGGCATGTGGGATCTTCCCGGACCGGGGCACGAACCCGTGTCCCCTGCATCGGCAGGCTGACTCTCAACCACTGTGCCACCAGGGAAGCCCAATTTTCCTGCTTTTGATATAAACACAGACACAGAGAGAATGTCTCTGCTAAAATGGAACCAGCAATGTGAGTGCAGTGGCACATGGCATTTGGCCCTGGCCTCACCGTGGGCACAGCACAGATGGCAGACTTCGTCCACAGGGGCAGCCCCTCCTCAGCTCCCCTGACCAAGACCTGGTGGGACTGTGGGCCTGGGACAGCCAGTCCTCTTAACTGTCAAGAGAATCCAGACATCAGCACTTTTATTTGAACCCTCCTGATTTTAAATTGTTGCTTCAAATTTCTGAAAAGCACCACGTGGGCCAAATAAAACATGACCCCCATTGGCCACATGTGCTTTATGAGAGACAGAGGTGGACGTGTGCTTTACCCTCCTCCACAGGCCTCCTGCAGTCCCTGGGCATGGCCTTGGGACCAAAGAAGGGCTGTGAGCTCCTGCTAGGCAGGTGGTACCCCGTCCCGCGAGCTGCTGTTGGGCTGCAGTGTCTCCCACCCTGCCTTGCACTTGGCCCTGGGCTGAAGGAAGAGAAGCCAGACAGCTCAGTGTCTGTGACCTTGGCTGCCTCCTTCCCGGAAACAGCCAGTGCCAAGCCTTTGCCCGCTGCTGTCAGGCTGCGGCATCCTCCCTGGCGGGCAGAGGAGGCATGCTGCCCTCGGGAGCGCTCCGCCCTGCTGCTGCCAAGGAAAGCCTGAGAGGACGGAAGGGCAGGGTGCCAGTGCTGCGTGGCTTCTCCACGTGGCCAAGCGTGGCCAGCCCGCACAGTCTCCACCCAGCAGCCCGCAGCCCTTCCTCCCCTCCTGAGCTGCTGCGTGTCTCTGCCCCGTCCCACTGCCTTGAGCCACATAGTTTTCTGGGCTGCTGAGGGACCAGGAGTGAAGCTCATGTAGGCCCTCAGGGCAGGAGCCAGAGGGCTGGAGCTGATGCTGGGAGCTGGCAGAGGCTGTGTGATGTCCTGCAGGCAGCCCCAGCAGGGAAGGGGCCTGACAGATAGTGCTGTATTTCAGCCAGGCTGGGGGCAGGGAGGCCAGAGCGATGGTGCAGGGAGAGTGCAGCCCTCTCAGGACAGGCCGTGGGTGGGAAGCGGGCAAGGCTCCACTTGGTGGTAGAAGGTTGCCAGGCGTACCTTGGTGATGCAGTGGGTATGAATCATAAGGGAGAGGGCCCAGTCAAGGGTGAGGCCTGGTGGTGGGTGAGGGGTGGATAACGGGGTAGGCGATGTGGAGGGGGCACTAACTTGCTGGAAGCCAGATTGGGGAGGCTTTCTGTGCTATAGCGGTTTATGTCTTAGTGTCCTGTTGCCACTGTAACAAGTTACCGTAAACTCAGTGGCTTAAAAAAACACAGATTTATTCTCTTACAGTTCTGGAGGTTAGAAGTCCAAAATGGATCTTAAGGGACTAAAATCAGGGTGTCAGCAGGGCTGGTTCCCTCTGGAGGCTCGAGAGGGGAATCTGTTCCTTGCCTCTCCCAGCTTCTGGTGGCTGCCGGCATTCCTTGGCTTGTGGCTGCATCACTCCAACCTCTGCTCTGTGGTCACAGTGTCTTCTCATCTGTAGTAAGTTTCTCTCCGTTTCCCTTTTATAAAGACACTTGTGATTACATCTGGCTCACCCGGATAATCCAGGAGAATTCTCTCATTTCAAGATCCTTACCTGCATCACATCTCTTGATGTGATGCAGGGGAAAAAAAAAAAAAAAAAAAAAAGAGTCTCTCTCTTTTTTTTTTTTTTTTTTTTACTTATAACAGATATAACAAAAGTTTAATATCCTAACTATATAAAGAGCTCCCAGAGATCAATATAAAAAATTACAAAGTATCTGAAAAAAACAATTGAGCCACAGATATTAAGAGGCAAATAGGAAATGCATTAACAGAGGGAAATACAGATCGTTAATAAACATCTGCAGAGTCTCTTTAGCCATATAAGGCTATACTCACAGGTTCTGGAGATGAGTATGTGACATCCTGGGGGCCATGATTCAGCCTACGTGATATCAAAATGTTGAAGGCTGAGGTCCTGGCAGAAGTGGAAGAGAGGCCCTCGGCAGGCTTTGCACCCTGAGTCCCGGATCTGGCCAGAGTCCAAGTGCTGGGACCTCTCTCTGTGTCCCCACCCCAGGTACTTCCTGAGCCATTTGCAGGAGGCTGGGGCCTGGCCTGGCACTTTCAGGTGGTGACTCAGGGGCTTTCCCACTGGACTTGACCCGTGCCCTGCCCAGCCGGCATTGCCAGCTCACCGAATTGCAGCTGAAAGTCTGGGCATCTCAGTGCCAGATGCCCAGGGCCTTCTCAGCTCCTCCTCCTCATTCCACCCCTGAACTGTGCCTACAGCTTGGGGATGAGAGGAAACCCAAAGAGAAGCACCGATTGTGAAACCCGAGGCAGTTGGCCCGACCACTGCCAGGGGGCGTGTTTCAGAGCTGAGTGCATCCTTGGCAGAGGCCTCGGTGCTCCCACTGCTTGCAGCCGGCCCCCTGCACAACTGTTGGAGATGCCAGTGTGGTGATGTGGCCACATGCCGGGGAGGTGGGCGGGGGGCCAGCGCTGGGACAGCCGAGGCTGCACATTCTCTGAGGCCTGGTGCTGTCTGGGGTCAGACTTAGGAGACCCCTCCAGAGCTGTTGGCTGAGCTGGGGGACTTTCTGACTGGGGTCTGCGACCTGGGGGCTCTGCGTAGGGGCTATGAAGGCAGAGGTGATGCCTGCAACCAGGCAAGGGCTTGGGTCCACCTCATCCTGCAGTGGAGACTTGCCTGGTGTGCCCCCCTTCTCCCTGCTGCCCAGATGCAGTCTGTGACGATACTCGAGCTGGCTGGCACAGACAGCCCACGAACTCAGCTCCTCTCCTCAGACACAATTCACTGATACACTTTCTTTCTTACTCTTGGATTGTGTAGTGAATGTCCCCCAACGAGCTTTCTGTCGGCACGTGGTAACCACGCCTGGCTTCCAGATAACACAGCGTCTCGGGAGCAAAGCTGTGCTCTGCTCTGGGCGCGTCTGGAGTTTAATTAGCAAGAGTGGTGTGCCTGGTTGTCACATCGGCCGTGGGCTCTGCGGGTCTGCTCTTTGCATGTCCCCAGCACAGCAGACCGGGATGTTTCTGTGAGAGACGTGATGTCTCTAGTGGCAACTTTACATGTCTGTGGCATTTGTGCTTCACATGTGTCGGCCGGCCTGCCAGGGTGGGAGCAGCTGGGCCTGAACATGCATCGGGACCCTGACAAGGCTCCCTCCACACCCCATGGGACAATTGTGAAAGAGACCTGGGCTTTCTGCATGCTGTATCTACATGATGGGAGACAGAGGGACAGGTGTCCCACAGTGGGTCCCTGGACAGGGGCCTCTCGGAGAAGCGGTGGGGCCCTGATGACAGGTGAGAGGCGCTGGGTCCCAGTGTAAGAGGGATCGGGCTGCGGAAACAGCTCTAGGGACGTATGGAGGGGAGAGAAGGCCCTTCCCCGGAAGCAGTGAGGCTGGGCATAGCTCAGAAGCTGGGTTTGGGCCCAAGGTCCAAACTCTGCCAGTTTGTACCAGTCGGAGACCTCTGACCAAGGCCTGTTTCCTCTAAGAATTCTCTGCGGGTTGGCAAACACTTCAGCCAGCTCCAAGCCTGAAGTGTTTTCTATAAAAATTTCCAACTTTCCTTGACCTATTTCTCTTTCAGATTAATACCAAGCAGTGCTGTGCACTTGGCCCTGAAGGAACTCTGAGCTGGGAAAAGGTCGTGCAATTAGATGGAAGTGTTGGTGTCTGGCTCTCTCTCCCTCCCCCGCTCAGGCTTTATTCTCTCCCTCAATCTGGCCCTCTCTTTCGCCCACACATACTTGCGCGCACACGTTTGAAACTTGGGCTGGATTCTTGAGTTGGGATGTTTCTCCCAGAGCTCTTGACCTGGCTCCACTGGCCTGGGCTCAATCTTGGGGTGTGGGCTTCACCTTGACCTGGAGCAAGGCCTCAGGGAGTATGACTGGAGCTCATGGGAGAGCCTGGTGGCAGAGTCCAGCTGGGGTACCTTTCGAGGGGTGTCCAGGCAAGATGAAGGTGCACGCTTGGTATGAGGTCAGGGCTCAGGTGATGGCTTGTAGGATGGCACAGGGTTCAGGGGAGTCCAGGGCCAGGACCTGGTGGAGGAGGTGGCCTGGGAGCCGGGGTTGCATGGGGTGGAGGGTGGGGCTGACGTGGACTGGAAGGGACCAGGCGCCTAGTGATGTTCCCAGTCGTGGGGGGAACAATACGAATGCGGCACTCAGGCTCAGGGCAGGCGCCCTGCCCACTGCTGCAGACAGGGGTAAAGCCGTGAACAAAGCAAATGCCAGAAAAGGGTAGACTGAGTCGGGGGGAGGTTTTCTGGGTCAGAGGCAAGATGCACCTGGCGGGTGGGAGGGCCCAGCCTGCGAGACTGATCCAGACAGAGGGGACAGAAACACTTGACACTCTCTGAGGCAGGAGTCACCCCAGGGTGGCCGAGGGCCAGAAGGAGGGCCACATGCCTGGCGCTGAGGGATTAATGGGGAGAGAACAAGGGCTGGGCCTGGAGAGGTGGGGAGGGCTGGATTGCGTCCAGTCATGGAGTAGGTGAGGTCTTATTCTCCTCGCAGTGGGAAGCCTTTGGAGGACTCTCAGTGGGGGAGAGGTCCTTGGGGGGCCCTGGGTGGTCCTGGTGGCCGATGACAGATGGCCAGGTAGATGATTTCAGGATGCTTTTGGAGGTAGGGCTCACAGGGCATGGGTGTGAGGGAAGGGTCGAGGATGGCTCCTGGCTTTTGAAAGGCTTGAGCTACTGGGAGGATGGTGGATGGTTGTGACACAGCCTGAGGTGGGGATGCTGGGGGAGGAGAGGCAGGTCAGGTGGCCCGGCCAAGTGCAGAAGCCAGAATTGGGGCCCAATCCTCAGACTTCAGAGCTGTGCCCCTCCTGCTGTTCCTTGCTTCCTTGGCTCAGAGGAAGGGATTTCCCAGGAGAGGTAGTGCTGGCCACGGACCAAGCCCATGTGGCTTCCAGACTCTTGCGGAAGGGGACAGGGATCCCAGACTTGACCCCATACAGGTGGTCAGGCTCTGGGGTGTGCTCCCAGCCGCTCTTGCCCCGGGAGTCAGAGGCCCTGCTCTGTGGGACGGGGTAGCTGGGCATAGTGTGAAGTCTTGGGCCCCTGGGACGTGCATGTGTCCTGGCCTCTGTGGTAGTCCAGGCCCTCCTTTCCAGCCTGCCACTGTGGCGAGGGGGCCCGGACCTGCTGGGGTGGATGGAAGCTTGTGCGAGTGGGCATGATGGGCTCTGTGCCTGCTTCTCAGGCCCTCCAGGCAGAGGTCTACTGTCCACCCAGTGGGCTGGGGGCAGTGCTGACCAGCTGCTCACACAGCCTGGATGGTAGTAATGACCCTGCCCTTTGTGCAACCTCTCTTGGAATTTGAATTTGGGGACCTCCTGGCCAGGGGGCCTCAGTTCTTCTCCTGTGAATAGGTATCTGTTGCTGACCCTGCAGGGTACGGCCTGAGCCAGCCCGGACACCCTCGAGCCCTGGCTGTAAACAGGGAGTACTTGCTGTGTGACCGAAATGATTATGGGACCCAAGCGCGACAGACTCACAGTTCTGGGGCAGAGACAGACTGGTTTCCCACCGCAGCTCCCAGAGACGCTAAGTCCTTACCAGCACAGGGGCTTTGCTGGCTGATACTTTGCTGATCCAGCAGTGAAGCAGTGTTGCTTTTTGCTTTAATTTGTGCTGCTTTTATGGTCGGCAAGGACGAATGATCTCCCCGCGTTTGATTACTCTATGTGTCTCCTCTTCCTGTTTAAGTCCTTTGCCTGTTCATCTCCTGGGGTCTTTTATATCGGGATAAGCCCTTTATCTGCTTTAGATATCGACTTTCTGTCACGTTTGGTACAAGCCTTTTCCCCAGGCTGTATTTCCCTTTTCCTTCTCAGTTTTGTTGCACAAAAGCCAGCGTTTCCATAGCCCAGTTTGTGGGTGAGTCTTTTCCCCCATTAGAGTCGGTCGGTCGTTTGGGGACATGTACCTTTATTGAGGGCCTGTGTGAGGACAGGCGCTCTGCATCTGTGTGTCATTTAATCTGGATGGCAGCCCTGGCAGCAGGCAGAGGACCGGGGCCCAGGAGCACTGCCGTGTGAGCAATAATGAGAGTACCAGGCAGAGGAGAACACAGCATTGGTGGAGCTCACCTGTGCAGTTGTCCCCAGAGCAACAGTGCCTGGGGGCCAGGGAGAGGTCAGCCTCGCTTCGCCCAGCACTCTGGCTACCATTCAAAGACCGTGCTATTGTCTTTCCACATATTCCCGGTGGAAACCATATCCCATGTACTCATCTGTTCAATTCATTCAACTGATATTTACTTATGGCCCACACAGGGCCTGGCACTGGGCCAGGCACTGGAACCCTGGGAACCAGACAGACACAGCATCCCCAAGCCCAGCGTCATTCAGCTCATGGTGAACTGGTGGGTCTATGCCACAAAGTGACCACACAGTAACTGGAGGCTGGAGGTGAGATCTGAAGTGTCGATTGCAGTTCACTAGGAGGCGGGGGTGGGGGGGGGCGCAGGCGAGTGTCCTGAGGGGAGTGGACTTAGCCTGTTTGGGGGTCCAGCAGGAGGGACTGGTGAGGGCAGAGGGGTACGAGGTGGGCTGTCTTGGTGTGGAGGGGCGGTCCTCTGCTCTAAGTAGAGAAGCAGCATGGCCTGGTTACGTTGGAGGAGGGTGAGAGGAGAAAAGGCACGAAGCCAAGAGGAGGCTGCCGCATGAGCCTGGAGAGAGACTGTGGCCTGGGCAGGGTGGCCCTGGGGGTGGAGAGGGATGGCCAGATGCAACATGGAGCGATAGAGCAGCAAGGGTCTTGTGGGTCCTGTTAGGTATTTCCCCGTTGTGGTCAGAGGGGGTTGCTGCCCACTGGACAGAACCACATTCCGCTCCAGGCTCTCAGGGTCCTCCCAGGATCAGGGAGGAGCCAGAACCACAGCTCCCAGCCAGGCCCCTCCCATCCCTACCTCTGCCCAGTCCTGGCCCTGCAGATCCAGGTTGGTGATGCTTTGCCAGAATCATCTTTGCTGAGGTCCAGGCCTGGGAAGGTCTTTGTGTTTCTGGGCTTCTTTTTTTTTTTTTGCGGTACGCGGGCCTCTCACTGCTGTGGCCTCTCCCGTTGCGGAGCAGAGGCTCCGGACGCGCAGGCTCAGCGGCCATGGCTCATGGGCCCAGCCGCTCCGCGGCGTGTGGGATCTTCCCGGACCGGGGCACAAACGCGTGTCCTCTGCATCGGCAGGCGGACTGTCAACCACTGCACCACCAGGGAAGCCCTGGGCTTCATGTTTTTTTTTTTTTTTTTTTCTTTAAGGCTTCTATCCAGATCTCTCTGAACTCATGTTTAGGACGAGTAAAAATGCTATTTGCAGATTCCTGGCTGAGGAGAAATGCTGCCTTGGGCCTGGAGCTTTTCTTTGGCCAACTGCAGGGACTCTGAGGGGGGGGCTGCCACAGGGGCCAGTATCACCCTCTTTATTCTCAGTGCTTTGGTGGTTCATGGGCCAGGGCCAGGGCTGGACAGGCATAGGGGGACAAGTAGGCTTAGCAGGTGATGGAGTCAGGGAAACAAAGAGCTGGGGCACCAGGCCAGTCTGCTGATGTCCAACAGAGTAAGGGACCAAGGGCTGCCCTGGGATCCCCAGAGCCCCCAGGTGCGAGCCCCTAGTGGCCTGTGGGAAGTGGGATTCAGGGGGTCAAGTTGACTGAAGTTCAGTACAGATTGTTTGGGTCCGGGAGCTCAAGGGGGCTCAGGGTGGGGACAAGGGGAGTGATGGCTTGCTCGACCCCACCCACCCAACCCAGAGCCACAGTTGTGGGCAGTCACAGGCTAGAGTGCAGGCATAGTGTGCCCAGTGCCCAGGCTCAGGAGGGGTGGGCTGGGTGGGCAGTGACACAGACCCCGGATGGACCAGAACCCCCAAGGACAAGAGCTCATCTCCTTGCCACCTTGCTCAGAGCCTGGGGTCAGGTATCTGCGGAGGGCAGTGAGGGGCATATTTCTGCAGGGGTCTCCGATGCCAGCATCGCTGGAGTGCAGGCCAATGTGGGGTCAGTCGCAGGAGGGATTCTGGTTTCTCAGGAGTAGCCGGAAATTGTGATTTTATGTAAAACCTTTTCATTGTTGGCAGCTAATTCAAAATTTTCAAAAGCTGTGTATGAGCCAAGCAGGCCCCTGGCAGCAGCAGGGGTGAGAGGGTCACAGGATGGCTTCAGTGCCCGGTAACCCAAGCCCATGGTGATCCTGCGTGGCTGGGACTGAGCTCTTGATGTGGCGGGTGATGCCACGGAGTTGAAATGCACTTCAGAGGAATTTTTATTTTCCTTTCGGGAATGTTGCGAGAGACCTTTCCAGTGGTTCTGTTTCTGTGAGGAGAGATCTGCTGTCGTTGTGTTTTTCTTGGAGGCCGCTGGGGAAGCCCATCTGCAGAGCATTAGCGGGAAGGGCGTGTGGCTGGGGAGGCTCCATCCCAGGCCTCCAGACAGTGTCTGGGTGAGGGGGGGAGGGGTTTGGTTAGGATCAGCCCCCAGACCCATGGAGATGGGCCCCCTGCCCACCAGGTGCTGGGGCCACCCCGCCCCACTGGCCAGGCCACATGGGGCTGAGGGGACAGACCCTGTGCTCATTGCATCTTGGTGCCGAGTCCCAGCGGCCTGAAGTTCTGCTTCCCCAGCATGATCATCCCTTCTCAGGGTCCCTGCAGCTTGGGGAGCAAAGATCAGTTGTAGGTGCTAGAGGACTCTGGTCAGGGACTTCCCTGGTGGTCCATTGGTTAAGAATCCGCCCTCCAATGCAGGGGACGCGGGCTTGATCTCTTGTCAGGGAACTATGATCCCACATGCCGCAGGGCAACTAAGCCCGCACGTTGCAACTACCGAGCCCGCATACCACAACTAGAGAGCCCACATGCTGCAACTACTGAGCCCATGCGTTCTGGAGCCCACGCACCACAACTAGAGAGCTCACACACCACAACTACTGAGTCTTTGTACTCTGGACCCCACATGACACAACTAGAGAGAAGCCTGCATACTGCAACGAAAGACCCTACATGCCACAGTGGAGATCCTGCATGTCACAACTAAGACCTGATGCAGCCACATAGAAAGAAAGAAAGAAAGAAAAGAAAGGAAGGAAGGAAGGTAGGAAAGAAGGAAAGAAGGAAAGAAAGAAGGAAGGAAAGAAAGAAAGAAAGAAAGAAAAGAAAAGAAAGAAAGAAAGGACTCTGGTCAAATGACTGAGCTCCTCTGTTCTGGGCTGTGTCCCAGAAGCTACTTACATTCTTGGCAAAGTCACCAGTAGGACAAAACAGGGCTTGTCCTAGTCCTGGGACCTTGGACTGGGAAGGACACGAGGTCTTCACATGCCGAGAAGAGAACCCGCCTTGGGCTACCTCAGAAAACTCAGTTTGGGCCCTTGGTGACAGAGACAGCAGGTGCCAGGGCCCGAGTCCCCCTCTCTTGGTGTCTTCAGTTCCTGGAACGTGTGGGTGCTCCTCAAGGGCTATGGTGGCCCAGAGGGAGTGAGGGAGCCGAGGGGCTCAGCACGGCCCTGGCTTGTTGGTCCCTGCTCTGGCCCAACCTCAGTTTCCCCATTTATAAACTCAGGGGCATTGGACCAAAGCCAGGCTCATCTGTTAGCTTACAGGCTGTATCCCCATAACCCACGCCCCTCCCCGCATGTGTGATTTGATTTACACAATGTCTTCAAAAACTGTGAGAGTACACTTAAAAGTCAGGAGGTTTCACATTAAAATCTCAATTTTCAGTTTCTCAGAAAGATCAGAAGGCCCAGCAACCCTGGGCCTGTTCCTGAAGACCGTATTTAGAGGGAGGCGCCAGATCTCTTCTCCCCGGTTCTTCCTGTCTGGCTGCCCGCCTCACGTGGGCCCCACCTGCCCTCGTTGGCAAAGGAGAGAGACTCCAGGACAAAGACGACCTCTGGTGGGTAGTTATCCACTCACAAACTGTCTGTCTCTCACACACACATGTACACACAGAGGTGTACATATGCACACACGTGTGCACACACATGTACACACACACATGCACAGAGCAGACACGTCTACATCTTCATGGAATGAACCTTGGGACCCTGAGGGGTTTCCCAGGTCCCTTTCCCTTTGGGCACCCAAGACCCAAGTGAGGGGTCACAGGACTAGACAACCTGGGGCATAGGGACTCACTGTGCCCTGGGCCGAGCTGGCTGCTGGGCCCTCAGCCTGAGCGAGAGGCACCTGTGCTCCCACCTGAAGGGGACGTGGGGCTACAGTACTCCGAGGGCAGAACAAGACCCTCCAGGTCTCTGCAGGAAGAAGGACAGCCTCTGAGGGCGCTCACCATGGTGGGCACAGGCCAAGCTGTGGGAGGCACTGGGGGACAGTGATGGGGAACTGATGGGGTGATTTGCCGAAGCTTATGTGTGGGGACGTAGGCAGCTCCTGGGCCTGCCAGGTTGGCCTGGGAGTTTCTGTGCAAAGGGGCTTTCTAGGGCTGGTGGCCTGGTGGGTAGAGGGCGATTGTGCCCGCGGGTTCCAGGCCCTGGCAGCCTGGCCCCGCACCTGCTTCTTCAGAGGCATCCGCTCCACTTGGATGCTGGCAGCAGGAGAGAGGGAGATTCTGGCCTCTTGTGTAATTCGTGTTTGTGTCACGTGTGGCTCCCGCAGTGGCTGAGGGCCAGTTCCCTGGGAACGCAGTGGTTTTCCCACCTGCTGTGCCTTAAGAGGAGGCAGAATGGGTCCCAGTTGCACTGTCTTTGGGAGCCAGCCCTGCCTCAGGGATTTGCCAACCTGCTCTGAGCTAGGACCTGGCTGGCTCTCAGGAGAGGAAGCAGTAGTGGGGGGACATGGATGGAGGGAAGGTGGGGGAGAAGGTTGATCTAGATCCAGCCCACTCTCAGACCCAGAGGCCACATCAGCTGCTCCAGCCCTGTCCCGTCTCCCCAGCCTCAGACCCACACGCCAGGAGGCTGTGATGCCCCAGTCTTGAGTCGGACACCCCCAGGCCCAAATCCAAGCCCCAGCTCTGAGCCATTGAGCAGTCCTCTGATCCCTCCTCAGGCTCTGGTTGCTTTGAGTTACTGTGGATTCCAAATTCAGGGACGGAGAGCCCTGCAGTTCTGGCCTAAACTGAGTGCACAGCAGCTGAATTCAAGTTTGAATCCCCCCTCCCTGATGGGCAGGCTCCTTCTCCTGTCCAGCTTCCGTGACTGCCTTGGCATTGCTGATCCCCAAAGAAGGTGTCCTGGGCTATTATCTTCAGCCCCTCCCTCACCCTCTGGAGCTGATCTGTGAACAAGCCTAACCAGTTCTACCCCTAAAATGCCTAGAAATCGCACGACCGCCATTTCTGCCCCTGACTTTGTTCCCTGATTCAGTCGTCATGGACGCAAAGAATTCACTTTCTAGTGTCAGAGTCCATTCATTCACTTGTTCATTCACTCATTCACTCATCCATTCACTCATTAATTCATTCACTCACTCATTAGTTTATTCACTCACTCATCCATCCATCCAACAAGTGTTTGCAAGAACCCCTGTGCCAGCCCTGTGCTGAGCATTGCACATGCACAATCTCGTCTCTGCTTCTGAGGAGTCCTGGTTTAGGGGAGAGGCAGAGAAGGGGATGAACCATGACAAGTGCTGCTAACATGCTGTAGAGGCCCAGGGCATGAGCAGCTGATGTTACCCTGGTGGGGTGAGCTCCAGGAAGCTCATCAGAGCGTGGCTGCCAGGCCCCAAGGCCAAGTGGCTGGGCTAGGTCTCCAGAGACAAGAGCAGGGTGTGCTAACTCAAAGCACAGTCTCTGAGGTCTTGCTACCCGGTTTAAATCCTGGCTTCTCCCTCCACCTCTGTGCCTCTGTTTCCTCATCAGAAAAATGGAGGTAGGGGATTTCTACCTGGTAGGGCTGTTGGGAGGATTAGTCCCCATCAAACCTGTGAAGAGCCCAGTGTGGGCCTGGTGTGTGCTGAGCACTGAAGTGTTGCCTTGAGCAGAAGGGAAGCCCCACACCTGTCCGTGGCCACCAGACTGTCAGGCTCCTTCTCACAGGTTGCCACCCACACTACATTTTTTCAGCAGATGGTTGCTGGGCTGCTGTCCTGTGCCCATTTCAGGCTCTGGGTGGGGCAGTCTTGGGCCAGACCATTTTGCCCTCCTGCCTTGTCAGGTCAGGTGAGGGGAGCAGGTGCAGTGCAGGGCCATGGGTCCTGATGTAGAGGGGGCACTGAGGCCCTGGGGGAGTGTTGGGGGACATCATTGACTCTGCCTACTGCACCAAGACAGGCTTCCTGGAGAATGTGGCACTGGGTAGTCCTGAAACATGGTAGAACCTCTCATCAGCGCCTTCCCCGTGCACCCAGGACCTTATACACTGAGCGGAAGATGCGAACTGCCAGCCATAGAGCTTGGCGTACCCCGTGGTATGTTTGTCACAGTGACATACAATAAACTGAACAAACTGAACTAATATTTAAGAGGATTTATATACACATATGGATTTCCAGCTTTCCATGAGAGATCAGAACCCCTGGCAGCACTGGGCCTGTACTACCCTCCCTTGTGTCTCCAGTGGGTGGGTGCTGAGGGCCCCTGGGTGGGGGGAAGTGTGCTCCTTTCCCAGTCCCCACCATTTCCACTGACTCCCTGGCCTGGAGTCTGGGGCTTGGGACCCTTCATCATCGTGCCCTGTTGTCTTTTTTTTTTTTTTTTAGTCAAAATATATTTCTCTGGGCCTTCGGTGCTATCACGAGTTGATATAGGACAGCCAAACAGAGAAGGCCTGTGAGAGGCAGTGTGTGCGAGATCTGGTGGCGTAGAGAGTATTCTTACGGCTTGATTTGCAGCCTTCCAGCTGGTGTCACTCATTTCTGTCTCCCCTGGACTCCTGTTAACATTTGAGTTGCTCCCCCTGGTCTTTATTTTTTTGTGACATAAAATTCATGTAACGTAAGATGCATAACATTTTAACCATTTAAAAATGTATATAATCCAGTGGCTTTTAGAATATTCACAACGTTGTGCAACTATCAGTACCATTTAGTTCCAGAACATTTTCATCCCCCCAGATGGAAGCCCTGTACCCACCCCCACTAGCAGTCCCTCCCCATCCCCCCTCCCCTCAGCCCCTGGCAACTATTAATTGACTTCCTGTCTCTAAGGATCTGCCTATTCTGGACACTTCATTTAAATGAACTCACACAATCTGTGGCCTTCTGGGTCTGGCTTTACTCCTGGTCTTTTAAAATAATCTGTTTTGCTGGTGTGCAAGCTCATGGTTTACCCCATGCCGTGCCAGCTTGATCTTGTCCCTTGTGGGTCTCTGATGCCCTTGCCCGTGCCCTGGCTCTTCTGGGCAGGTGGTTGTGCCCTGTCTTCTAGATCCTCGTGCCTGTGACACTGACCACTCTTCCGGCTCCTGGCAGGGGCAGTGGACCAGCCTCCTGGCTCTTTCTTCTGACTTGCCTATGACTATAACCACTTCTCTATTGATTCCAGTACTCTCCAGAAACAGGCATGAAGGAGCTTTACTTATTTCTTCAGAAAACATTTAGTTTAAGGCTCTGTCACATACATTTTCTAAGCCAGTCCCCAGGGAGGGTGTGTAGTTCCAGGGCCCCTCTTCATGGGAGTATAAGGTGCCCAGTGACATGAATGTAAAATGCTACTACTGCTGCTGCTCTTTGAATCCACAAAGTAGCACTCAGCGGCAGAAGGAAGGCCCTGCTGGGGCAGGGTTCAGGGCCTGCCTGCATCTCACATGCCTAAAATAGGCAGCAACGTGCTTTTACGAAGCCCAGGGGCATGACACAGTAGGGAGCAGTGGGGACTGTGGTAAAAAAAAAAAATACAGCACATTTCCTTCAAAGGAGTGGCCTCCTCCACACTCCTGAAATGAGTTCTGTGTTGACTCTGAAGTGGCCCTTGAGGCTCCTCCCAAGACGACATGCTCACACTGGCACGGATCAGCTCTGGACAAGCTCTAAACCAGGAAACGTGGAATCTGAGAAATAACACCACCAACCCCCACTACACCCCCATTCCCAAGGAGAAAATACCAAAACTATGAGAGCCCCCCACAGAGGCCAACCTGGTGCTGGTATTCAGATCTGGAGCTGGTGTGGACGTTGTGTGTCTGTGTGTGCACATGTATGCACGTGTCCATGGGCTGCAGTCAGGGCCCGGCCAGCCAGCATAGCCATGCAAGGGTGTGTTAGAGAAAAGGGGGTATCGTTTTTTAAAGAAGAGTTAGAAAGGAGAACAGGGAAGCCAAAACAATGAGACAGAATAATAGAGGAATATGGGAGAAACAAATCTAACTTGATCAATTATCAGAGTAAATGTACATGGATTAAACTCACCGGTTCAAAGACAGATGTTGTCATATTAGAGAAACCAAACCAAACCAAAACGCGAAATCTAAACTCCAGCTCTGTGCTATCACCAGAGCGACGAGTGCAAAGGCAGGAAAAGGTTGAAAGGAAAAGAATGGAAACAAACATCAGGCAACCAAAGGCAGGTTAACACATCAATCTCAGACTCCGTGGACTCGAGGCCTTTTCAGGGAAGGATGGGTCACGATCTAATGAGGACAGGTTCATTTCCCCAAGACGACAGAATAGTTTTAAAGGTTCACTCATTCAGTAAAGCAGCCTCAATGTATTTGATGTAAACTTTGTTAGAAATAGAGGAATTGACAAAACTGTCATCATTTTAGGAAATTTTCAGCCATTTTTTTCCAATTAGTGTTGGATTAAGTCAACAGAAAATCAGCAAAGACAAGGAAGTTCTGAACAACACAAATAACGAGCTTGATTTAATGGAAGTAGATAGAGTTTGCATCTGATGAGTAGAGGTCCCTCATTCTTCTCAAGCACATGTAGAACTCCCACCAAAAAAATTCATCAATTAAGTGCAAGTCTCATGAAAATTAAAAGAAGAATTATGATGATAATTATGATGTCCTGTTCCCTCACCATCATGCCTGTAAGCTAGAAATTAATAACCCCCCCCAATAAAAATCCTCATTATTTGGAAATAAAAAAACTCAAGTAATTCATGGATCAAAGAAGGAATAATAATGAAACTTCAAGGATACTTAAAACTGAGTGATAATAAAAGCTCGAAGTATCAAAACTTGGATGGAAATTTACATTAGAAAAGAAAAAACCTGCAAATTAAAGAAATAAATTTCCAATATGAGAAGTTAGAAAAAGTTAGAAAGTTAGAAAAAAGCAAAAGTTACCCAAAGGAAGTAGAAGGGGAAAGATAATACAAGATAAGATCAGAAATCAATGAACCAGAAAACCTCTCTGTTCTGATGATTGTTATCACAAGGATGCAGGGTCAGTGTTGCCAGCTCTTTTGGTTTTTCAAGAGAAGTCAGAAATTTGTAATTCTGCAAGAAATTTCTGCATTAAAAAAATATGATGTGGGCCATTCAAAACATGTCAGTAGCCTAAATTGGGCCTGTGCACCTCTTTTAAGAGCCCTGCCTTCTTTTAAGCAGCCCTTGGAGGGGCTGTTCACCTCATTTAAGGGGGATGACAAAGGTGACTTGGGGAGAATGGCCAACCTGATTCTGGGCAGGAACTGAGCCTCAGCCCCAGGCCCTGCTCCCAGGGACCCGGGAGCCACCTCTGCACACAATACCTCCCCCGGGGCTGTCTTCTCCTCTATGAGTTTTTGTGTTGACATATATTTTCATTACTATTGGGTACAAACCTAGAATTGCTGGGTCATATGGTAACTCTACTTTTATCCTTTTGAGAAAAGTGCCAGACTGGTTTCCAGCGTGTCCTGAGCATGATGTCCCCTTTCCTGGGGATTGGTGGGGGGTGGTGTCAGGGCCGGTTACCATCCCCCAAACATTTCTAGGTCTATGGATGTGTGCTCAGCTCACTGTGAGTTCTCAGACTTCATCTCAGGGCTCCTGTGTGGATGCCTGAGAAGGCCTGCTGCTTGTTCCTCAGTAGCAGGAGCCAGCCTCTCCTTGTGCAGGTTTCTGTCTCTCATCTGAGGACGTGATGTTCTCGGGCCCCGGCCTGTTGGTTTTATCCAGAAACTGGGGAGGCGGCAGAGAGGATTTGAGTTCTGCTTCTTTTGGCTGGAGAATAATTTCCACATTGGGTCTGTGTTGAAGTGAATCCCTAATTGGCAGAAATACAATTCCTGAGGCTTTTCTGGGATAGCAAGCTCAAACCTTCCCTGGCTGCCGAGCCTTTACACAGCTTTACTTCCAGTATCATGTGGATGTTCTTTTCACATAACACAGTTCGTGATGTTTCACAAGGGCCTGGAGAGATAGGAAGAACCCCATAAATGGGTTGGAAATGGGAGGCTCAGAGATGGCACTTGAAGGAGCTGGGACTTGAACCTAGGCCTGTCTGATGCAGAAAGTGGGCTCTTTCTGCTACACTAGCTTTAGGTACTTCCTGAGCCCCCAGGAGTTGATGAGAGAGAGGACAAGCTGATGAGGTCTTTGCCTCTCCCCCTGGCGAACCCTGGATGTCTCTGGGTCTTTCTTGTTCAGTCAGCCAGGGCCCCTCTGGCAGAAGCCACCTGTGAGGGCAGAATGGAAGGTGCCCATGGGCTGACTGCAGCTGTTGGAACACAAGCAGAAGCTGTTTGTATGAGGGAGTTAGTATGGTGAGGAAGAGTGTACTTGTCTCTAACCAGAAGGACTCACCCCCCTTTGTGGTGAGAACTCAACTAACCCAGTGACCTCCCACGACTTTGCACTGTGCAGCACTGAACAGCCACAACGCAGGACCCAGAGGCCTCGTTAGCTGGTGCTTGAAGTGTGGGTGGTCATGTGGGTCACCACCAAGTATCACCTGGGGTCTGGTCCTGTCTGGGAGTGTCTCAGAGAAATCGGAGGTCAAGGGGCAGGTTATTCTTTTACTTTTTCTTTATAATAGGCTTATTCAGATATGATTCATATGCTATAATTCACCCATTCTAAGTATACAATTCTGTGAGTTTTGGGTTAGTCACAGAGTTGTGCAACCATCATCACAATCAACTTCTGAACATTTTCATTGCCCCTCAAAGAAACCTCTTACTCATTAGCACTTATTTCCCATTTCCCCTCAAGAAGTTTTACTTTCTTCCTTTCCAGTTAGATACCTTTTATTTCTTTTTCGTGCCTAATTGCTCTGGCTAGAACTTTTAGCATTATGTTGAATAGCAGTAGCAAAAGTGGCCTTCCTTGTCTGCTTCCTGATCTTAGAGGAAAAGCTTTCAGTCTTTTACCATTGAGTATGATGTTCGTTGTGGGTTTTATCATGCCTTTTGTCATGTTGAGGGAGTTCCCTACTATTCCTAGTCTGTTAAGTGTTTTTATCATGAAGGGTGTTGGATTTTGCCAAATGCTTTTTCTGCATTAATTGAGATGATCATGTGTTTTATTTTCCTCCATTGTGAATCACTATATTGTACATTTGTAACTTATATAATATTGTACATCAACTATAGTCCAATTTTAAAGAAAAGAAAGTGGAGTATTGAAGTCTCCTCCAACTTTTAATGTAGAACTGTCTATTTCTCCCTTCAATTCTGTCATGGTTTTCTTTGTATATTTTGGGACTTTGTTGTTAGATGCAGATGTGTTTATCATTTTTATATCTTCTTGATGGATTGGTCCTTTCGTCAATATATAATGTTCTTTGTTATAAACATTTTTTACTAAAACTCTATTTTGTCTGATATTAGTATAGCATCCTAGATCTCTTTTTGCTTACTGTTTGCATGGAATTTGTTCTTCCATCCTTTCACTTTGACCTATTTGTGTATTTGGATCAAAACTGGGTCTCTTATAGGCAGCATGTAGCTGGATTGTGGTTTTTTAAAAAATCTATTTTGCCAGTCTCTGCCTTTTAATTGACGAGTTTAATTCATTTACTTTTAAAGTAATTTCTGATAAGGAAGGGCTTACTTCTGCTATTTGTTTTCTATATGTCATATCTTTTTTGTTCCTCAGTTCCACCAGTACTGCTTTTTTGTGTTTAATTTATTTTTTCTAGTGTACTGTTTTGTGTCTCTTCTTGTTTCCTTATCTGTATATTTTAAAGTCATTTTCTTAGTGGTAACCCTGGGGATTATAATTATTATCTTAAATGTATAACAATTTACTTTGAATGAATACCAACTTAGTTTCAACAATATACAAAAACTATGCTCCTATACACCTTGGTCTCCCCCACCTTTTATGATATTATTGTCACAAATTACATCTTTATACATTGCATGCCCTTTAACATAGATAACTGTTGTTTTATGCATTTGTCTATTAAATAACATAGGAAAAAAAGAGGAGTTACAAACCAAGAATGTGTTGTTCTTTATTTTTCAATATAGATTGGAGTTATTGTCTAGTGCCCATTTATTTTAACTGGAAGGACTTCCTTTAACATTTCTTGGATGGCAGGCTGATTAGTAATAGACTCCCTCAGTTTTTGTTTATCTGGTAAAGTCTTAATTTTTCCTTCATTTTTGAAGAATATTTTTGCTGGATATAGAATTCTTGCTTGACAATATTTTTCTTTCAGCACTTTAAATATCAATATGTCATCCTGCTGTTTCTATCATCCCTCCATAGTTTCTGATGAGAAATCAGCTGTTAATCTCATTGAAGATCCCTTGTAAGTGTGGAGTTGCTTCTCTCTTGTTGCTTTTAAGATTCTCTTTTTGACTTTGATTTTTGACAATTTGATTATAATGTGTCTCAGAATGTATCTCTTTGAGTTTATCCAACTTGGAGATCCTTAGCTGTGTAGATTCATGTTTTATCAAATTTGGGAAATTTTTGACCATTATATCTTTAAATATTCTTTCTGCCCTTTCTCTCTTGCCTCTCTTTCTGGGACTCCCATTAAGTGTATGTTGGTGTACATGGGGGTTTCCCACAGGTCTCCTACATTCTGTTCACTTTTCTTCATTCTTTTTTCCTTCTGCTCCTCATACTGGGTAAGTGGCCTATCTTTAAGTTTACTGATTTGTTCACATCTGTTGTTGAACCTATCTAGTGAATTTTTCATTTCATTATTACACTTTTCAACTTCAGAATTTCTTTTGGTACTTTTTCTAATTTCTACCTGTATATTGACATTCTCTATTTGGTGAGACATCTTTCTCCTTGTTTGCTTTAGGTCTTTGTCCATGGTTTCCTTTAGCTATTTGAGCATATTTAAGACAGTTGATTTAAAGTTAAGTCTAGTGTCTGGACTTCCTCAGGGAAAGTTTCTCTTAATTTCTTTTTTTCCTGAGAATGGGCCATACTTTCTTGTTTCTTTGCATGCCTCATAAGTTTTTGCTAGAAACTGAACATTTTGAGTATTATAATGTGGCAACTCTGGAAATCAGATTTGCCTCCCTCCCCAGGGTTTGCTGTGGCTTGTTGTGGGTTTCTGTTGTTTGCCTAGTGACTTTTCTAAACTTTTTTTTTTTTTTTTTTGTGGTACGTGGGCCTCTCACTGTTGTGGCCTCTCCCGTTGAGGAGCACAGGCTCTGGACGTGCAGGCTCAGCGGCCATGGCTCACGGGCCCAGCCGCTCCGCAGCACGTGGGATCTTCCTGGACCGGGGCATGAACCCGTGTCCCCTGCATCGGCAGGAGGACTCTCAACCACTGCGCCACCAGGGAAGCCCCTAAACTATTTTTTTTTTTTAAAGTCTGTACCCTTTGTTGTGTGTGGCCATTGAAATCTCTGTCCTGTTAGCTAGTGGTTTCAGAGATTTCGGTAAATACCCTGGGCCAAAGGAGAAATAATACTCTTGCAGTCTTTCCAGATGGGCTGTGTGTGGCAGCACTCCTTCAATGCTTAGCCTATTTAACTATTTAAACGCTGTCTTAACCTTCACTTCCTACTGCATGGAGCATAAGGGTCAACCAGAGGTGAAAGCTTTGGGTCTTCTCAGGTCTTTTTGGGCATGTGTCTAGCCCTGGCTATGTGTGTGGCCTTCCAGATTCCTTGGTATATGTGGGAGTTTTCCAAAGACCTTATTTCTCCAAATGTCTCCTTCCCCAACCTCTTCTTTCCCAGGCTTTTTGATTTGTATATTGCTTGCATTGCCCTGACTGTTGTCCCTTGTCCCAAGTGGCTGTGGCTAATACATTTGCCTTTAAATGTTTTCAACAAACACTACCCAGGAAGCCACTTCAGCCCTGGGGAAGCTCCAAAGCAGGAGAAACAAAAGCAAACCCTTGAGCTGATCTTTCAAGGAGCCACCAGATAGGTCAAAACACAAAATCACAGTTCTTTGGGAATAAGGTTCATATTGCTCTCACTGGTACCAACAACCTGCCCCAGGAATGTGGGCTGCCTTCTTCATGGCCAGCTTTGAGGTGGGGAGTAGGGGACGGTAAGTGGGTAAATTAAAATGCCACAGCACTCTCTTACTGAAATTCAGCAGCGCCTTTCTTCATTAAGCATTTCCCTTGTAAATTTTTTTATCAAATTCTGGAGTTCCAAAAAAGTTGATTCTGACAGATTTTACCAGGTTATTAGTTGCTTTTGTGGAGGGACAGATTTTTGGAGTACCCTACTCTGTTGTTTCAGTGATGTCCTCTCCCTTACCATATACATCTTATCAGAATGGACTTCAGGTTTATGTTAACTTAATTCCAGTGAGCTATGAAATGTTACTCCTATGTAGCTCTATTTCTCCTTGCCCTCTTTGAACTATTGCTCCTATACATCTTACATTAATTTTCTTTCTTTCCCTTTTTAAAATTAATTTATTTTTTTGGCTGCGTTGGGTCTTCATTGCTGTGCATGGGTTTCTCTAGTTGTGGCGACTGGGATCTACTCTTCGTTGTGGTGCGTGAGCTTCTCACCGTGGTGGCTTTTCTGTTGTGGAGCACGGGCTCTAGGCATGTGGGCTTCAGTAGTTGTGGTGCATGGTCTCAGTAGTTGTGGCTTGCGGGCTCTAGAGCACAGGCTCAGTAGTTGTGGCGCACGGGCTTAGTTGCTCTGCGGCATGTGGGATCTTCCTGGACCAGGGCTCGAACCTGTGTCCCCTGCATTGGCAGGTGGATTCTTAAACACTGTGCCACTGGGCAAGTCCCTATATTAGTTTTCTATTGCTGCTGTAACGAATTACCACAAATTTAGTGGCTTAAATAATACAGTCTTATTGACTTACAGTTCTGGAGGTCAGAAGTCTGAAATGAGTCTCACTGGGCTACAATCAAGATATTGGCAGGGCTTTGCTCCTTCTAGAGACTTTAGGGGAGAATCTGTTTACTTGCCCTTTCCAGCTTCTGGAGGCCACCTGCATGCCTTGGCTTATGTCCCCTTGCCTCCAACTTCAAGCCACAGTGACATCAGGCCAAGTACTTCTCATGCTGTCCTTTCTCTGGTTCCCTCTCTTCTGCCTCCCTCTTCCACCTTTAAGGACCCTTGTTATTACACTGGGCTCACCTGGCTAATCCAGGAAAACTTCACTATCTTAAAGTCATCTGATGTGCAACCTTAATTTCCCTTTACAGTATAACCTTACATATACATAGGTTCTGGGAATTACACATGGGCATCTTTCAAGGGCCGTAATTCTTCCTACCACACATTTGTATATTTTACGCATAAAATATACACAGCTGTATATTTTACAAACCCGACAACACATTGTTATAATTATTATATTATGTAATTTTATGCTTGAAGAAGCTGAGAAAAGAAAGGAGAACAAGTATATATATTTATAGTTTGTTATATTAACCACTTTATTTACCATTTCTTACTCTTTTCATTTTGCTGCTGTGGATTCAAGTTGCCATATGGTATCATTTCCTTACTTCAATATGGCTTTATTCCCATCTACCTCTTTTGTGCTCTTATTGTCAAATTACATTTCTATATGACACAGACCCAACAATACAATTATATGCATATTGTTTTATAAAATTGCTTTTTAAGTCAGTTAAGGGAAGAAAGAAGAAATATACATTTATGCTGTCTTTATAATTGTATAATTACCTTTACCAGTGCTCTTTGGTTTTTTGTGAGAATTTGAATTAATATCTGGAGTCACTTACTTTCAGCCTGAAGAACTTCATTTAAGATGTCTTGTAAGTACTTACAAGTTCGCCCAGTTTTTGTTTACCTGGGACTGCCTATATTTCATGACTTCATTTTATGAAAGATAGCTTTGCTGAATATGTTTCTTGATTGATGGATATTTTTCTTTCAGCACTTTGAATATGCTACTCCGCTTCTGTTCTGGTTTCCATTACTTCTGATGAGAAGTCAACTGTGAATCCTCCTGGGGCTCCCTTATGCATGGCAAGTTGTTTCTCTTGCTGCTTTCACATTTTTCTCTTTGTCATTGTATTTCAGCATTTTTACTATGATGTCTCTGGGTGTGGATCTCTTTGCATTTGTCCTACTTGGAATTTTTGGGGGTTTTTGGATAGATAGATAATATTTTCCATCAAATTTAGGAATTTTTCAGCCACTACTTCTTCTATTTTCTTCCATGCCTTTCTCTCTGTCTTCTCCTTTTGATACTTCCATTACACATATGGTTGTGTCCTTAATGATGTTCCCCCTTTCTCTTAGGTTCTGTTCAATTTTCTTCATTCTTTTTCTCTCTGTCCTTCAATTCACATAAATGTCTTCTGCCAGTTCAAATATACTCTTGTGCCCTTTGCTATTGTACTTTTCAACTCCAGAATTCCCATTTGGTTCTTTTTTTATCATTTCTATCTCTCTCTTTTCTAAAAAAATATTTATTTATTTATTTGGCCGTACCGGGTCTTAGTTGCGGCATGTGAGATCTTGTTGCAGCATGTGAGATCTTCAGTTGCAGCATGTGGGATCTTTAGTTGCGGCATGCAGAATCTTTAGTTATGTGATGTGGGATCTTTAGTTGCGGCATGTGGAATCTTTAGTTGCGGCATGCGGTATCATTTAGTTGCGGCATGCAGAATCTTTAGTTATGTGATGTGGGATCTTTAGTTGCGGCATGTGGAATCTTTAGTTGCGGCATGCGGTATCTTTTAGTTGCGATATGCAGGCTCTTAGTCGCGACATGTGGGATCTAGTTCCCTGACCAGGGATTGAACCCTGGCCCTCTGCATTGGGAGCATGGAGTCTTAACTGCTGGGCCACCAGGGAAGTCCCTATAATTTCTATCTCTTTATTGACATTCTTTAGTTGATGAGACATTGTCATAATACATAGCTCCTTTACTTCTGTATGCTTGATTTCCTTTAGTTTTTTTAATGTATTTAAAATGGCTCCCTTGAAATCTTTGTTAAATCTAACATCTGGACCCTCTCACAGGCAGTTTCTGTTGCCCACTTTTTGTTCCTGTATTTGGATCACACTTTCTCTTTTCTTTGCATTTCTCTCTCTCTCTCTCTTTCTCTGCTTTTTTTAAAACTGGACATTTTAGGTAATGTATTATCAACAACTCTGGATGCTGATTCTCCTCCCCTACTCTGGGGCTTATTTTGGTTGATGTTTGCTTGTTTATTTGTTTCTTGACCTGGCTAGACTATTGTAGTGAAGTCTAGTTCCCTGGCAGTATGAAGCCTCTGATGTTGCTCCTCAGAGGGCACAGCCTTGAGCATGTGCACAGTCACCCTGGGACAATAGTGGCTTTAGTGGGGCTCTTTGACACACACACACTCTCTCTCTCTCTCTCATCTCTCTTTTGGCTCTCTGCCTCACTTGGTATCACCCCCAGCTGTTAGGCTCCACTAATTGATGCCTGATTATTATTTTCGACAATGCCTGGGAACAATAAATTGCTTTATAGTCTGGTCCAACTGAATTTTAGTAGGGATAGTTTTTGAGGCAAGTCTTTGAAATCTCTTCTACCTGTAGGAGGAGCCTTCATAACTGTCTATTTTCCTGATTCTCTTTAGAAAACTATCAGGCTTATGTTTCGCTTGTTGCTCTCATAGAGCTACCAGCCTCATCTTATATGCTTACCACCAAAATCTGTATTGTTGTTGAGAGCATGCTCAGGCTTGAACTTGTCCACACCCTGATTCAAATAAAGTCAGCCTTTTGGGGAGAGTTTCAGAGTGTTCTGTTCTTAGGAACTGTCTTTCTCCAGTGAAAATCTGTGAGCCACTGCCCCCGTGCTAGGCAGGGGAATTAGCCTGCGAGCTTCTTAGCTTGCCTTTCCCAACATGGAATCTTTCTACTACAAACAAGCTGGGGTGAGGATTGGGACCCCAGTATTCTCATTTTGCTGTACCTGTAGTAGAGCCTCTTCCCTTTGAGTGAGGGTTGACTGGAGGAAGGGAGCCACTGACCTTTCAGCCAGACTCACCAGGAATTTTGCCTCTGCCACTTGGAGTGGTGGCCAGCCTATTCCAGTGAGATACTGTATCTGTTGACTGGAATCTGATGGTAGAGGAAGCTCCATCTTCTTGGCCACATCCACCCATCATGGTGGAGCTTCCCTTTGATTTGGTGAGGATGGGATGGGGTGGGGAGAGTAGGGAGTGGGTTATGGTTCAAGTGCCACAGACTCTTGCTGTTCTTACTGAGTTTTTTTTTAAAACCAAGATTCAGTAGATTTCTTGAATAAATGATGTTTCTTCATTTGCTCCATGCCCTTAGGACAATTTCCAGAGACTTTAGATTATTGTTGTTGGTTTTCTTTTTAACTATTTTTGCCAGTTATTGTTGTTTTGCTGAGAAATGGGTCCATGAGATTTCTCACACCACCATTCTACAAGTGGAATTTGGGACAGGTCATTCTTAATCTTTCTTAGGGCCACAGCATTGAGGAAGATAGAGGACCCTGTATCTGTTGGGGTCCTTCAAAGTGTAAGTGATAGAGACACAAATCTAATTAAGCCAGAAAAGGAAATGTACTGGCGCACAAGAGTGAGACGGTGTACACAGCTGGCCCAAAGGACGCTGCCAAGGTTCTGTCTCTCCCTCTCTTTCCTGACTTGGCTGTCTTCTGCACAGACATTCCCTCAAGTTGGCTCTCCACATAAGCAGCCCCAGGCTTGCGCTGTGAACTTCCTGACCCAGGAAGGGGCTCTTCCCCCAACAGAAAGAGGGGTGCTGGCTTGAAAAATTAACAAATAGCCTCTAGTTGCCCCTTTTAAAAAATGCACAGACAGGTACACACACAATTTGGTGTACAATTATTTTTCACCTGCTGTAAATCTCTTTCACATACTCAGAACTTAAAAACAAACTTTTTGAGAGTTATAGCTCCTTTAACTGCACTTTTCATGCAAAATGATTGGTCACTTCCTGAAACACTGAAACAAATGCAAGTTGTACAAGTAAAAGAAAGAGCAAACTTGAATCTCGCCCCAAAGCAAACTTCTCTAAGAGGCTGCTATCATTCGACTTTAATAAATTGAAATTACAGAATGGCCTTTGACACGGCAATTTTCACGTTATTTTGGACATGAAATTGATTTTGATCTGTTTTGATGGCAATGAGACTGAAAACTCTGACTCACGAAAGTGCAGTATAACAGACCGATCCCCCCGGCTCTGCTGGACGAGGGGATGCCTCGCTGGGCTGATTTGCTGTGGCCTCACTTTCCACGAGTGTGAGGTCATCTCTGGCAGGCGTGCCTCACGGGGGCTGCCTGGGGTGCAAGCACTGGCCGCTGGTCGGGGTCACATAGGAGGGCTGCCTGGGACGAGGAAGTGTCCGCACTGTCCTAAGGAGTTTCTGAGTGTCTGCACACTGTCTTGGTTGACATGGTGATGAGGCTTGCTGCTCAGCCCAGCCTGCAGCGGCCTAGCCTCCGCCTCTGGAGGGTTCACCCCTCTTTTCCACTCACACTTCAGTTTCTTCTTGGCCAAAGGACATCATTGTTCTCCAGCAGCTCCCGCAAAGGGCCTGGGTTTACCTCATCCATACAGCCAAGCCCATCTGTCAGCAACACCAAGACTCAAGCTCAGTCATCCCACCCAATTCTCCTGAGAACTGGGTTTGCTCCTCCTTCACCGAAACTGAGACCCCCCCCCGCCCCTTCCGACTTGGGCTGAGTGCATCAGAGTTGTGCTCTGGGAAGTCTATCAAGTACTGCCAGGAGTTCCACTTCCCTTTCTGGACAAAAAGCCCCAGAAGAGATGGGATGTGAGCTCTAAATTTGAGACTGTTTACAGTTTCCACAGCAGTGACCAAGGCTTGTGTCAGTGCCTCTCACAGCAGTGGCTGCCAGCTGGAGAGCAGCAAGGCACAGGGAGCTGGAGCTTCTGCCTCACAGTGCGACAATCCCGCACCATCACGGGAGCTCATCTGACAGAGGGTCGGGTTCCGCAAAACTTCCCACCGGTTCTCTGATGCCTTCAGACATGGTCTTTACCATCACCCACCCTGGGTGATCTGGCCCCCTTGCCTCTCTGATCCTATTTTCCTCCTGGTCTCCCTGCCCGGCACAGGCTCTTCCTCCTTCCTGGATGCTCTTTCATCAGATGCTCCCATGACTCCCTCCCTCCCCTCATTCAGGTCTTTGCCCACGTGCCCTCTTTTGGTGACGGCTACCTGGACCACTAGAATATTTTGTAACCTACCTACCCCCACCCCCACCTTCTTGGCCCTGGCACTCCCAATCCCTCTGCTCTCCATTTTCTTTCTCTCCTGGGGCAGCTGCTCCCCCTACCAGAGTCAAGCCAACCCTGGGCAGAGGGCTGGGCAGGATGCAAGGCCCAGTGGTACCTGGAAGCTAGGGTGTGGCAGGGGGGCTTCACAGCTGAGCGCCATTTCAGGGCTGGGGGCAGAGGCTTTTCCTGTCTGATCTGTGCAGCTGGAACAGGAGGGCAGCTGGGACCAGGACTAGGGCTGGTGGGCACAGAGGTGACAGGAGGCAGGGCTGAGGCTGAAAGATGTCTGAGAAGGGCTGAACCAGATGAGGGGCGACCTGTGCCATGGTGGGTGGGGAGCACTGTTGGAGCAATCCTGGTGCGGAGGGATCTACTCTAGGATTTACTAGGGATTACTAGTACTACTAGTACTACTAGGTCTGCCTGGACTCACATGGTTCGTGGGGTTGGAGGGGGGGGTGTCCAGAAATAGACAGGACCAAACTGGTGGGTGTCAGTACTGGATTCTTCTTCTTTTTTTTTTTTTTTAGTTTACTTTTGGCTGTGTTGGGTCTTCGTTGCTGCACGCGGGCTTCCTCTAGTTGCGGTGAGCGGGGGCTACTCTTCACTGCGGTGTGTGGGCTTCTCATTGAAGTTGCTTCTCTTGTTGCAGAGCAAGGGCTCTAGGTGTGCGGGCTCAGGAGTTGTGGTGAGTGGGCCCAATAGTCGTGGTGAGCGGGGTCAGTAGTTGTGGCGCACGGGTTTAGTTGCTCCGCGGCATGTGGGATCTCTCCGCACCAGGGCTCGCACCCGTGTCCCCTGCATTGGCAGGCGGATTCTTAACCACTGCGCCACCAGGGAAGTCCCAGGACTGGATTCTATCTGAGGTTTGGGAAGAGGTGGTCCACCCCTGTTCCTGCCTCCCTTCCCCCTCCCCTTTCCCTGCCAAGGCAAGGCCTGGCACCCGAGCCCTTCCAGTGGCTCTGGGTGGACACCTGGGCTCAGGATGGGAAGAAGGCCCTGTCCTCCATTACCTAGAACTTTGGGCAGCACCAACCACAACAGGCTGAGACAAAGAGCAGGTGAATTTCTTTAAGGCCTCCCAGCTGATTCTCTTTGGTGTCCATCTGATTTGCACTTGGCCTGAGCCTGTCACAGTTGGCAGAACTCGGACACACACAGAGAGATGGGCACTTGGTTCCATAGACACGAAGGACCTCGCTCTGTTTCACACACCCTGAGCATTTCACGGTGTCCCGTAACATGAGGGCAGGCTCTTTTTCTTGCTCTTTGTTGATTCCTTCATCCTGTCATGCATAAGTCTTCACTGAGATCTTCCTCTCGGCTAGCGCTGGTGGTCCAGAGATGAATCCAACACACGCTTTTCCTTCAGGAGCTCTTGAATTTAACAATTCCTTGTGATCAGTGTTTTAACGGAGGAAAGTGCAGGGAGCTATGAGAGTCTAGAAACAGGAGTGACTTTCTCTGTTTGCAGGGATGATGAACTGAGCATGGGCCTGGATTTTAAAGACTGAATAGGAGTCTGCCAGAAAAGGCAGGGGTGGACATTCCGGGCAGAGCAAGCAGTGTTTTCTAGGACCCACGGCTGTAAGTGCATTGCAGGGCCCTCAGCTGGAGACCAGCATAATCGGTGACAGGGTGGCAGGGGCTGGCACAGCGTCAGGCCCGTCAGCAGCCCCTGGCCAGTGAGGCTTCCACTCCTGGGAGGTCTGGGTTGCCCAGGAACCGCTGCAGGGCCTACAGACATGGCCAGGTCTGTGCAGAGGCTGCTGCCAACCAGGTGGAGGTCATGAGGCGTGACCTCATCCCCCACCCCGAGGGGGAGAAGGCAGATTTCGAGGAACAGAGGGGAAAGGTGCCAGGGCTGTGATGACTTCTTGGTTGTGGAGGGGAGATGGGCGATGAGCGGCATCTGCCAGGATTGGGGTAGGAGAGGCGCCCGTTCTCCTGGGGCTTGTTGACATGGAGGTGCTCAGGGGCAGTTGCGGGCAGCTAGGTAGCGGGTCTGGAGCCCGAGGGCAGTGCAGGCTGCAGATGGGCGGGCACCTTCAGCCTTCACATAGTCCTGTGGGTGGGGGCAGCAGGCAGGAAGGAGGGGAGCGGAGAGTGAGTGTAAAGCCCAGAGGATGCGCAGCCCTCTGTGGTGAACAGATCCGGGCATGGGGGGGCAGCCACCCGAACTTTCTCCTGTGGGGATCCAGCTTCACTCCCTCTCTGAGCTTAGCCATGCAGAGCTGGTAGATCTCACCCAGGACTTCCCACCTGGGAGATGAGATTCAGCACGTGCAGAATTCCCTATAGAGTGGGGGTTAAGTCCCAAGGTGCCTGGGCTCTAGGGAAGCGATGTCTCTGAGCGCCTGCTGTGGACACCTGTGCAGCAGGGAGGTTTAATGGTGGCAGACAGCATGAATGGAGTCTGACTGCCCTAGGAGGATGAGACACCCCCAGAATCAGTGGGGAGCCAGGCTGGAGAAGGACCTGGGAGCCAGGCAGCTCGGGTCCTCACTGCAGGAGGGGCTCGACAGCTGTGAGCCCTTTTTGGTGACTCCACAGCTTTTTTGTCTCCTGACCCGCCTGGCTCAAGAGGGTGTCCAGTGAGAGAGGGACACCCTGCTAGAGGAAGGCTGTGTGCACATGAGGGACCAGGGATTCCTGGGAACAAAATTGGGGTGCTGCTCCAGGAAAGGGGAGATGCTGATCAGTCCCCCAAACCTTGGCACCTGCTCAGCACCCAGGGGTCTCTGCGTGAGGAAGGACATGTGTGTGCAGGAGTGTGGGTCCAAGCACAGGGTACGTGGCCGTGGACTGGGATGTGCCTGACTCCCTTTCATTTTTTGAAAGCCCCACTGTATTAAAAGGTGAAGGAATGCCACAGAGGTACATTTTAAGTGTGTGCATGAAATAAAGGAAGTCTTGTACCAGATGCAAACACACTGCCAGGCACCAGTGCCAACCAAGTCCATGGTCTCCAACAGGCAGGGGTTCCAGAGAAGGGACCCCAGGTCTTCCCCTCCAAACCCCACCCTCTCTGTGCACCTGTATGCACAGCCTCCTGGCATAACGTCACAGGTGTATATTTGATGTGTATCTGATTCCAGGTCTCCCTCTGGCCTCTGCAGGAGCAGGCTCTGGATAGATCCAAGACCATGCCTCAAGACCTGCACATGCTTGTCCCAGCAGGGCCCAGGGGAGCATTTTAGGGTCCATGCCTTGTGAGTATCTGGTTGAGTACTCATGATGCCCACTGGCCCAGAGAGGGCCAGGCCGTACTTTCTAGCCCCTCCACCTGCCCACCTTGCCTGCTAGCCGGCCCCGCCTGCCCACCTGGACCTCCTCTGCTGAACCACTTAATCCTGCAGCGTATTTCCTCCGACAGGCCAGCCCATCGATCGGGACTCTCAGGGACTTGATTACAGTGCTTTCTAACAAAGTCAAAAGCAAATTTCCATGAGAGGTTTATAGTTAAGTAATTATGGTGCTTGGTGTATGTGTGTCAAGGCACAGGAATGTGTGGGACAAGCACGTCAAGAGAAATGGTCAGAAAATTAAACGAGAAAGAAGGAAGGTAAGCATTAGTGAGAGAGCCTCGCAGGCGGGCAGCGGCTCCCAGCAGCCTGGAAAAGGGTGAGAAAGGGGAGTTGTAAAAACTAGCCATTTCACGCTTAATTACAATTTCCCATAAAGTACCTAAAGAGTGATGATACGCATTGAACTTGGACAATTAATGTAATTAAACATTCGTGGTGCCTGCGGCCCATTTCCTGCCTAGGGATGTCTTTGGAAACAGAAGTGATTCTTCTTGGAGGTGATTTCAAGAGCAGCCTGGGAAGGAGGGTTTCCTAGAGGGCTGGACCTTGGGGGATGCTGCCCCTGAGCCCCACTTGGGGGCAGGACCCCTCAAAAGAGCTTTTGCTGGCAGCAGTTGGAGGCCCAGGCCAGGCTGGATACCACTGACCGGTGGAGAAAGAAACAGGGGTCTGATGTTTGTGACCAATTCCCATATTTTGCTCAGTTCCAAGCCATTTGAACCTGACTCTCTGGCTGTCACCTTCTTTCCCTCAATCCTCTGAGGATTGAGGCCCCCTCACTTTCCCTGAGCCTCAGCTGTTTTATGTGCATAGAACCTGTACTCGGTGGGCTGTTGCCAAGATCATTATGCCTATTTTTCAGATGGGGAAACCTAGGCCCAGAGGGGGTGTGGCTTAGCCAAATCTCACAGCTGGGAGGTGGCCTTGCTGGGATCAGAACCCAGGATGCCTCTCAGCTGTGGGCAGGGAGCACAGCGTCTCGCTGGACTGGCAGAATTTGTCTGGCCAGGGTCAGTGCTCACTGCTAAGACATCCATCCAGACTATGAGACCCAGTGCTCACCTTGGAAGGGGTACAAGGTTGAGTGGCTGTAGACCTTGAACCAGGTAACAGGTGTGAAGGCACCACCTCTGGGGTCTCCTGTAGATGCTCAGGATCAGCCTGGCAGTGCAGTGAACACCACCTGGGTTTGGTTGCTTGGGATCCTGCTGGTGCCAAGGGCGGGGCCGGCAGACCCAGACATGTCTGGTGGGTGCTTCAGCCATGGGCACACTTGCTGCTCTGAGAGGCATCAGATAGCTAGATGCAAGGAAGCAGCCACGCTGGGCTGAGAGCCGGGACCTGTGGCAGGGACTCCTTCCATCTCACACCCAGGCTGGCCTTGGACTGCGGTGGGTAGAGGGAGCCCCTGCCCGGCCCGTGCTGCTGGAGGTGTGCACTGTGGTGAGGCGGCCCCCATCTGGGCCCCCAGGCTGGAGAGGACAGGACAGCGGGCTGGTGCCCAGACAGGATCCTGGGGAGTGGGAAGGAGTCAGTAATGATGTTCCTCACTCTCTGTCTGCCTCTGCAGTCACTTTGATGTCCTTCCGCTTATGCATCCCGGAAGCCAAACCCGGTGGCTTACGTACACCCAGAACCCCAGACCACCGTCCAGTCCAGCCCTCTCTCTGTGCCCCAGACCCCTCAGACTCAAGTGCTTAGTGGACATCTGTCTTTGGGGCCCTTCAGGAGCTTCAGGCCCAACATGCCCCAACTGGCCTCCCCTCTTCCACGTGACTCTTCCCAAGGTTGCCCCTGCTGCAAAGGGCTTCCCAGAGTAGCGGGTGCCCAGTTCAGTCCCCCGCTCCCTGCATCACGTCGCAGCAGCAATGCTGCCTCTCAGCCCTCCGTGTGCTTGTCCACGTGCTGTATCCACCCGCTGCCCCATTCCACCTCCTTACAGAAGCTGCCACTTCTCTCGCCACGTCCTCCAGATGACGCCCGGCTCCTTCACATGGTGGTCTCTCCGATGGCTTCTGCCCCTCCGCCCTCCTCCCTGGCTTCACCCGTCCTTGGCTTTCCACGCCACACCCAGCTTATGGCTTCCCTCACTTACCACACCGGGATATATTTCTACCAACACGTGCCCCTGATCCACACATTTTAATTTTGGCAATCTGAGCAGGTATTTCTTTTATTAAGGGTGAGGTTGGACATCTTTTCATATAGTTAAAAGCTGCTTGATTTTCTTTTCTGAGAACTGTCCATTCATACCACTTGCCCATTTCCCTTTTGGATTGCTGGGCTGCTTCTTGTTGACTTGAAAGAGCACTTTACTTTTTAAGGACATCAAGCCTTTGTTTGTAGTGCACGTGATGTTGGGTGATTCTTTGGCTGTGTGTGGGACTGAGCCAAGACCCCTAAGAGAGGAACAGCCTGGGGCACACTGAGTGTTTGTTGCTGTGTGGATAACCAGCGGTGTATATTGAGTCCTTGTGTGAGGATCCCACAACAAATCACAGCCACCAGAACCTGGCTTCAAGGAGAAAGGGACTCTGGTAAACAGTGGGTGAAGCTTTGGGCTGGGACGTTTCAGCCACCGTGAGGCTGCGGACAGTAGACTCAGTCTGGCTTGTTAGACCCTGACCATCCCACAGGCTTCCCAGGCAGGTAGGAGGGCCCCCTAGGAAATGGGCGTGCCTGGTGCGGAGCTGAGGTCGCAGACTGACCTGGGAGCCCAGCTTTGGATGGTTTCATCAGGCGGTGCAGGGCTCACATTGTTTTTAATTGCCTTCTGATATCTAAAGAACAGAGACTTCACATGCAAATCCAGATTTCAGACTTCTTTATAAACATAAGGGCCAGTAACACAGACATACACTCTTCTAGCCACTGCCTTCTGGCCATTCCACAGGCCCCCCAACCTCCCCCACCCCTCCCTGCCCCCACTGTGCCCCCTCATACCTGGCCCAAGACGGCACTCCCACCTGGCTTCTCTTAGGGGAGCAATATTTCAGAGTTAAGAGTGAAAAAAAGAAAGATAAGCCAAGAGGTCCCCTTTTTCCAGGAAAAATAGAGAACATATTTCTTTCTGGAAATACAGACCATTTCTCTCTGTTCAGTATGTAAACAAGGTGTGTCTTGGTCAAAGAGAGAAAGGGGACATTGTGGCATGCCCAGCCTAGCCACCTGCCGGCCCTGCAGGCACCGAATCCATGCTGTGGCACAGCAGGGACCCTGAGGCCTGGGGAGCCCCAGTGAGGGTCACTTTGGAGTGACGTGTGGCCCGTGGCTGGGGCCGGCGGTATGTTCTCAGACGGCTCCTGCAGGCTGTCGGGATGTACCAGCAGCCATGGCAGTGGCTCTCCCAGGAGAAGAGGGAAGGTCAGTAACAGCAGC
This sequence comes from Mesoplodon bidens, assembly GCF_964165515.1. Taxonomy (NCBI): domain Eukaryota; kingdom Metazoa; phylum Chordata; class Mammalia; order Artiodactyla; family Ziphiidae; genus Mesoplodon; species Mesoplodon bidens. The sequence continues at coordinate 173,618,350 of NC_138160.1, read as the reverse complement.
ACCCGCTGCACGGCCAAGCTGGCGTGAACACGTAGCGCCGACCAGCCCCTAACCTCCCAGCCGCCCCCGTTCTCTACTCCCGTAAACCATGGCCAGGAAAGAAGTAGATGCACCTCCCTTCAAGGTGCTGCCTGCAACTGCTCCTACCAAGGAACTGCTGGCTGTGGCTTCCTCCATGCCTGCAGCCCCTCGGGCTCTCCCAGCCTCAGTTGCTCAGACGTAGGTAAGAGAGACAGTCCTTTTCCATGTATCCAGCAGGTGGTTTTGGCCCCCGGCTTATTGATTTGTTTTTGCCGAGCCCCTATGGGTGTCTGGAGACCCGGAGAGAGGTCAAAGGGGGCCTCGGTCTTCCAGGAATTCCCCACAGAGGGTGTGTGTGTGTTGTGAATGAGCATGTGTGTGTGTGAGTGCATGTGTGCACGCGTGTGCATGCGTGTGAATGTGTGTGTGTCAGGGAACAAGTGAGAGCAAGTCAGCAAGTCTGTGAAGGTGACGTAGCCCTAGAGGGCTGCAGTGGAGGTGATTCTTCAGGTAAAAGGGCCTGGCAGATCACTGGGACTGAAATACTGGAGGAGTGAATGAACCAATGAATGAATGAATGAAAACATAGGTTTGGGGGGCCAGGGAAGGAGCCACTAACTCAGCCTGGTGGAGGGCATGGGGAGGGGCAGCCAGTCAGGAACTTCCCAAACAGGAGGAAGGCTGGCGCTGGGCCTTCAGGGAGGAGCAGGATTTGCCAGGCGGACGGTGGTAGCTGGGTCTGGCACTCTGGCTGTTTCTGCCCCAGGGAGCAGCGTGTGCAAGCTTTAGGGGTGGGAGAAGCCAGCAAGTGGAGACGGGTGGGTGGGCCGGGGTGGGGTCATCTAGGGCCTTCCTGTCCTACTTGGAGCTGCAGGAGACGGGAGCCGCGGGCCCCAGCAGCCCTCTTGGTGTCTGCGTGCTGCACTGGCTGGGTGCCCTGTGCAGTCCACAGCACACACAGCTGTGATGGTGGCCCCAGTGTCCTGCAGGGCCAGGCAGGAGCACTGAGGTCCAGGAGTTGACTTGCATAGACCCTGGCTGGGCCACATCTGCTTTTAAACCAGGAAAGGAAACCCCAGACATTTTAAAGTAGAATGTGATGTTTCTTGTAGTCTCTGTGCGCCCAGCCACCGGCCTGTCCTCTGGAGCCCTTTGGGTGTCCAGGGCAGCCAGGGGCCTGGTGAACTGGTCCTGTGCCATCCTGTCTGCAGAAAGGGTAGCCCTTGGTGGACATGGGACTCGGGCTTGGAGTGCATCCCCCGCCCCCCCCCCCAAGTCTGTTAGGAAAGGCCCATGTGAGGCTGTGTCACGGATTAAATTTACAGCGTTCAGCACTTGCTCTGATTTCTCATTTCCTCCCTTCTTTAGATGGGACTGATCAAATTAAGCCCTGTCAACACCGTGGCCTGACAGGAGGCTTGGCACTGTGTAGGGAGCATGGGGAGTGTCCCTCCATGACCACTGTGGAAGCACGGCAGTCCCGGGTCTCCAGGGAGTTCCTCCTCGGTGACCGCAGGCTGTGGGCTTTCAAGGCAGGGAGCATCACGGGAGAGGGACATGTGGGGTCCATCAGGGCTAATCAGTGTCCCCTCCCCAGCCCCACAGGCTTCTGAACCCACCGAGCTCACACAGGAAGACAACAGGAGGAAAACCCAGTGTCTGCAGGCCTGGGTGATATGGCTGGGCCCCGCGGCCGGCTGAACCGGGGGCCTCTCAGTGCCATCTCCTCAGTCTCTGCACCTTGGGTTTTACCTGTGGCAGAGGTGGGTCTCTTGCTGGTGGAGGATGGAGAAAGGCCAGAAAGCCAGAGAGGAAGGCCGAGCTTGCCTGGGGAGGGAGGGCTGGCATCTCCCTGGCACTCGCTGGGAGGCTGGGGGCTGCAGGCTCCCAGTTCCTGGGCCAGCAGCGTGCAAGAAAGGATGAGCACCAGCCCTCTGCGGAGCACTTTTCTGGGCAGACCCAAGGTGACCACTCCTCCAGGCGTCCCTTGCCCACCCAGAGGCCGTGGGCGTGGAGAGTCCCATGGATCTCCCCGAATGTCAATCAAAAGGCCTCAGCCTCCAGGGCTGCCCCACTGCCCTTCTGGCCCCAGGCATGCGGGTGGCAGGGGCAGTCCCTGGTCACTGGCTCTGCTCTCTGAGCAGGCCCTGGACAGGAGTGGACACGAGGAGCACCAGGCAGCACACCATCTCTCCTGTCAGAAACCCCTGCTCCCTCAGCCTCGCCCAACCTGGGATCTTTGGAATCATTCTGTCCGTTTTCCTGCCCAGTCCATGGAAAGATTGTTTTTGGTTGCACGGCATGTAGGATCTTAGTTCCCTGACCAGGGATCGAACCTGTGCCCCCTGCAGTGGAAGCATGGAGTCATAACCACTGGACCGCCAGGGGAGTCCACTGAAAGGTTTTAAAGCAGTAGGGCCCCATGCTTGTGCACCCACCGAGCATGCACTTACGAGCGGAGTCCATGCGAAGGGCACCCTCGCCCCCAGAACTGTGCAGGGTACCACTGAGTGTGGTGGCCCTGAATATGGGCCCTCGGCATCTCCCTCCTACCGTCCAGGACACACTCTCCTTTACAACATCTAAAAGTTCCAGTTCAGAGCGAAGCACCGACCATACAAAGAGTGAGGCGGGCAGGGATGCTGAGCAGCTAAGGCTGCTTTATGCTGCCAAAGAAACGCCGTCCTGCCTCTCTCGGGCCTTGTTAGAGCCCCACACCTCAGGGCTGTGAGTGGACACGGTGAGGCGGAGTGTGGGTCTTTGTGCTACAGGGTCATGGTGGGTGTGGCTGTGGGACAAGGTCTCCAGCTTGGCGGGGTACCCCTGGAGCTTTCAGCTGCCTCTTGTCTACCAGCCCCAGTGCAACTGGCTCCGAGTGGTACTGTCCGGGGTTCAGGTGCAGTGGGCTGGATTCTGGGGTCAGACACCTTACCTGCCGCCCTTGATGCCATGAGGCGGTGGCTGGAGCGTGACCTTCCTGGGCTTGTCCCTCCAGCTGCATAGGAGGAAGTCCAGCCCGGCTCCACGGGGCTGGTGTGAAGAATAAATAAGGGATGTCCGTAAAGCCCCGATGTTGCCGATGTCATCTTCATCGTCAACAGTGGGAAGCCTTTTCCCATCACGCTGCTGATGAGGGTGTCTGGAGGATTCTCCCTCCTGGAAGGTGGCTTGGTGCTACAGTGTGGCTCATCCTGCATTGCCACCCTGAGTCCCAGCGTCAGCTGGGGGGAGCCATTTGTCCCGGCCCCAGCCCCTCTGTGTGACAGGCTCCAGGTAGGACCAGGAGGGGTACAGCAGGTGGCAGGGAACAGGGGACAATGCCCCGGGCTGGGGGTGGGGGTATGGACAGGCTGCTGAGAGTTCCTGCATCCACAATCATGGTCTGGCAGGAGAGGGCCTTGAGCAGGGCTCTGCAGCACCCTGTACCTGCTGCATCTGTTGGCACCAGGCCCCTCTCAAAGCACCAGGAGCACCACCCTGCAGTGTCCTTGCCCACCCTGCATGACATGGAGCTCAATATCTGAAAAGATGAAGGGCCCAATAGGAGAAACAAGTTGGCAGCTGGAGAGAAATGCCTTGGAACTTGGATTTGGAGAATCCAAAGACTGAGTAGCTGGTTCCTGGTGGAGGCATGCACTAGGGCAATGACAGAGGGATGGGGGTGGGGGCAGGTTCAGAGACGCTTAAGATGAGGATGGAGCCGACTGTGCAGGTTTGGGAGAAGCAGCCCCTGATCCTGGTGTGGGCCTGGTGCCCTGCAGGTGCCATGGCCCCAGGTGGGCACTGCAACTGAAGGGGTGGGGTGGGCCGTGGAGGAGGCATTCAGTCCTGGAATTCTGAGTGTGGGGTGCCTGAGGGCCTTCCAGGGAGCGATGCCTAGGAGGTCGCTGAATGTCCAAATCTAGGACTCTGGAATGCGTGTGAGGCTGGCGACAGGGATTTCCCTGTCAGTGACGCACTTGTACAAGCTGTGCCTGGACACAGAAACCATGAGGACCGTGGCCCCTCGACATTGGCCATCAGCGCCCCACTTGCTAGCCTCTCACTTCCCCTACATTCAAAGCGAAATCCCAGGGAATCCTCCCTTCTGTTGGGACCTGTGGGTGTCTGTGTTTTGTTCTGAAGTTCACAGTAAATCTTTTCATTAGACGATCTGCCAGCCTGTCCATTGTACCCCGCCATCGGGCTGCGGAGGGCTGGTGAGAGGCAGTATAGAGGTAACTCCGGGGCAGTCTCCCTTCCCTCTGCTGACTGCCGCAGAAAGGACTTTGGTGCCCTGGAGGCTGAGGCCGGTTTTAGGGACCTGCCTGCCTTGGCCGTGTGCAAGAGCTCACCAGGGAAGGACTCTTAGTCCCCGGACCCCAGGGGCCTGGTTGCTGAAGGAGACCTCATGTGTCCCTGGGGCTGGGTGGGCTTCAGAAGGCGGCTGGAGCATGGTTCGGGGGGGAGAGCAGGTGCAGAGGTGCGGTGCGGGAGTGTAGGGCAGGCCAAGGCTGTGTGAGGGCTGAGGATGGCAGGCCCCGGGCCCCGCTGCAAGGAGCTCCTGGCCATTCAGGCAGCTCCGCAGGTTTGGGCCTAATCTCAGTGGCCTCAACACTTCTGCAGGCACCCTCACTTCCCAAGGACACGTATCTGTGGAGGGCTGAACCAGATCCTGGCCCCTTTCTCTCGGCCACATACCTTAAATTCACAGTGGACTTTCTCTTTCTCTGCCCCATCTACACTGGGGTCGCTCTAAAAGTAGGAGGTGCATGGGGCTTCCCTGGTGGCGCAGTGGTTGGGAGTCCACCTGACGATGCAGGGGACGTGGGTTCGTGCCCCGGTCCGGGAAGATCCCGCGTGCCGCGGAGTGGCTGGGCCCGTCAGCCATGGCCGCTGAGCCTGCGCGTCCGGAGCCTGTGCTCCGCAACGGGAGAGGCCACAGCAGTGAGAGGCCCGTGTACCGCAAAAAAAAAAAAAAGAAAATGTAAAAAAAAAAAAGTAGGAGGTGCAACAGGGCAGCACCACGTGATACTAACAGTCTGAGGGCCCTCTGGCTACAAAACCAAAAGCTGGTGTCTAGCTTAGGCCAGTGCATGTGATGTGTGTGTGTATGTCAGGACTCTTGTGGTTTCAAGACAGAAATCCAAATGAATTGGCTCAAAGGGCTGGAGAGTCCAGGGGTATATCAGCTTCAGGTACAGCTGAAATAGGGGCCTAAAGGGTATCGCCTGTTCCCTTCATCTCTCAGCTCTGCTTCTCCTGGGAGGAAGCGGCGTCCAGCAGCCCCTGGCCCACTTTGTCTACCTCAGCAATCCCAGCAGAGAGAAAGGAGAGGATGTCTTCCCAGATACTCCAACAAATGATTGGCATTGGGGTTCATTGGCCAGTCTGGGCCATGTGGGCGCTCCTGGACCTGGGAGGAAAGTGGGGTTGGCTCCCCCTGAGCCATGTGAACTGGGGGCGGGGTTGTTCACCAAAGGAAAATCAGGGAGCAGCACCCAGAGAAGGGGGGGGTCACCATGCAGCACAGCTCTAGGTGGCTCTGTTCACTTCCAGCAGGGCAGGGGGGTGCTGGGCAGGCCAGGTGTTTTATGTCCACCACCGAGGAGCATCGTTGCCCCATCCCTGGGAGGGCATGCCCTGGGGGCAGTTTCTTTCCCCTTCTTAGGAGCTCCCATTTCCCCCTGGAGGTGCTAGAAGGGTAAAAGCAAGCCTGGACTCCAGACAATTTATGCATCTTCCAGCTCTTGTCTCAGATTCGGTGCAGCTGTTACTGGTGTGGCCCTGATGGACGCGTGCCGAGGGGCTAGCCTGGCCCCAGCAGGCCTCCCCCTCCTCCTCTCCACCTCGAGTCATAAAAATGATACTGGCTGCCAGAGTTGCAAAAATTAATTCCGATTTGGTAATAAAGTTAGAAAGGGCTGGGATGAAATAATCCTAATGAGCTTCTTTTAATAATGCTCACCAGTGGGGCTCTGTGCTGATGGCCCCCGTGGGGCTGAGTCTCTTTCTGCTCCCAGAGCCTCCAAAGAGCAGGCCTGCTTCCAAACAGGGCTTTTGCTGTGTCCTAATTATGCTTCTATGTAAACATATTTTATCTTAATGATCATCTTTAGGGGAATTTGCAGTCACAGAGGGCTTGTCTCTGTCGTTAATAAATAGAGAGGATGACTTTCCTCCAGATGACCTCCCCTAGGTGGAGGTGCCAGGGTACTCCTATGGGCTGCTGGTGCCCAGGACTGGTGCCAGGGCCCGGTCCACTGCCCCTGCAGGGGCCTGCACTGGTTGCAGAAGGAGAGCTGGGCTTGCCTCTGACCCTGGTCTAGTTCCATAAGTGTCACTCTCCCCTTCCTCACAACACGGCAGTTTCTGCTCTGCAGGGCAGTTGTAAGGATTCGAGGTTCAGGGGTGCCTGAGCACTGGGGAAGGGAGAGTGATTTGTTCTTATCCACATAGCAGGGCCCTCAGCAAGCCCACCCATCCACCCATGTGCTTGTCCAGCAGAGGCCAGGGGTGTGAAAACTGCTCATGGGCAATGGGCAATCGTAGGGGGACCTGAAAAGTGCACTGGCCTTGGAGTTCACAGCCTGCCTAACATGGAGATCGTAAAAAAGCATTTAGCTGAACTTTCTTCTAGCAATTTTATGACTGCATTTTCATCATCCCAGGTCACCAATCGGCCAGGAACTGGTTTTTGCTTAAGGTGTGAAGCCAGGGTTTGACCTTTTCCTCCTTTATCTAACCAGTTGTCCCAACATCATGAAAAAAAAAAGAAACAATTTATCTCCACAACCAGCTTTCTCTCCTTTTCCCTTGCAATGAGCAACCATTCAAAGGTGATCAAAAGGTATCCTTTTGTTAGTGTATATTTTTGCAAAATCAGTGTTGGTCTTTGACAGTGTTTTTAATTGACAAATGGTGCTGCATTGTATCTCATTCTGACTCTGTTTCTAAGATCCATCTGTCTATGTGGATGTCACACTTCAAACCTCTGCATAGCACTGTGTGGAGTGCACGTGCCGCATTTGCTTCTCTCTCTCACTGATGACACCCAGGTTGCCTCCAACTCCCCCCAACATACCCAAACAACATTGCCATGAACAGCTCTCAGTTGCCTCCTGAGAGACCTGTGTGAGCTTGACCATCTGTGTGCCTAGTCCAGGGGAGAGAAAAATTGGCCATGGGCAAGGATAAGTACGGGGGCGGGGGTTACTGCAATATCCTAAGGACACCCTATGTCTTTAGGATGTAGAGTGAAATTATTGGGCTATCAAGTTCTTACACATTGTTGAGTAAGTATTGCCAGATTGCCAGGATGTCCACACCTGCTCCACTTCCACCATTTACCAAGTCATCCAGTTTACTCATATTTTATTATTTGATCAGCCATTTAAAATTTACATATAAATGAATATCAAAGGTGATTAATATTATTTTCTTTCACATCTTTATTGGAGTATAATTGCTTTCCAGTGCTGTGTTAGTTTCTGCTATACAGCAAAGTGAATCAGCTGTATGTACACATGTATCCCCATAGCCCCTCCCTCTTGAGCCTCCCTCCCACCGTCCCTATCCCACCCCTCTAGGTGGTCACAAAGCACCGAGCTGATCTCCCTGTGCTATGCAGCAGCTTCCCACTAGCCGTCCATTTTACATTTGGTAGTGTGTGTGTGTCAGTGCTACTCTCTCACTTTGTCCCAGCTTACCCTTCCCCCTCCCCATGTCCTCAAGTCCGTTCTCTACGTCTGCATCTTTATTTCTGCCCTGCCACTAGGTTCATCAGTACTGCTTTTTTAAATTCCATATATATGAGTTAGCATACAGTATTTGTTTTTCTCTTTCTGACTTACTTCACTCTGTAGGACAGATTCTCTGTCCATCCACCTCACTACAAATAACTCAGTTTCATGCCTTTTTATGGCTCAGTAATATTCCATTGTATATATGTGCCATATCTTCTTTATCCAGTCAACTATTGATGGACATTTAGGTTGCTTCCATGTCCTGGCTATTGTAAATAGTGCTGAAATGAACATTGGGGTGCATGGCTCTTTTTGAATTATGGTTTTCTCAGGGTATATGCCCAGTAGTGGGATTGCTGGGTCATATGGGAGTTCTATTTCTAGTTTTTTAGGGAACCTCCATACTGTTCTCCATAGTGGCTGTATCAATTTACATTCCCACCAACAGTGCAGGAGTGTTCCCTTTTCTCCACACCCTCTCCAGCATTTATTGTTTGTAGATTTTTTAGTGATGGCCATTCTTACCAGTGTGAGGTGATACCTCATTGTGGTTTTGATTTGCATTTCTCTAATGATTAGTGATGTTGAGCATTCTTTCATGTGTTTGTTGGCAGTCTGTATGTCTTCTTTGGAGAAAAGTCTATTTAGGTCTTCTGCCCATTTTTGGATTGGGTTGTTTGTTTTTCTGTTATTGAGCTGCATGAGCTGCTTGTATATTTTGGAGATTAATCCTTTGTTAGTTGCTTCATTTGCAAATATTTTCTCCCATTCTGAGGGTTGTCTTTTCATCTTGTTTATGGTTTCCCTTGCTGTGCAAAAGCTTTTAAGTTTCATTAGGTCCCATTTGTTTATGTTTGTTTTTATTTCCCTTACTCTAGGAAGTAGGTAAAAAAGGGTCTTGCTGTGATTTATGTCATACAATGTTCTGCCTATGTTTTCCTCTAAGAGTTTTATAGTGTCTGGCCTTACATTTAGGTCTTTAATCCATTTTGAGTTTATTTTTGTGTATGGTGTTAGGGTGTGTTCTAATTTCATTCTTTTACATGTAGCAGCCTGGTTTTCCTAGCACCACTTATTGAAGAGGCTGTCTTTTCTCCATTGTATATTCTTACCTCCTTTATCAAAGATAAAGTGACCATATGTGTGTGGGTTTATCTCTGGGCTTTTTATCTTGTTCCACTGATCTATATTTCTCTTTCTGTGCCAGTACCATAGTGTCTTGATTACTGTAGCTCTGTAGTATAGTCTGAAGTCAGGGAACCTAATTCCTCCAGCTCCGTTTTTCTTTCTCAAGATTGCTTTGGCTATTTGGGATCTTTTGTGTTTCCATACAAATTGTGAAATTTTTTGTTCTAGTTCTATGAAAAATGCCATTGGTAATTTGATAGGGATTGCATTGAACCTGTAGATTGCTTTGGGTAGTATAGTCATTTTCACAATATTGACTCTTCCAATCCAGGAGCCTGGTATATCTCTCCATCTGTTTATGTTATCGTTGATTTCTTTCATCAGTGTTTTATAGTTTTCTGAGTACAGGTCTTTTGCCTCCTTAGGTAGGTTTGTTCCTAGGTATTTTATTCTTCTTGTTGTGATGGTAAATGGGATTGTTTCCTTAATTTCTCTTTCTGATCTTTTTTTGTTAGTGTATAGGAATGCAAGAGATTTCTGTGCATTAATTTTGTATCCTGCAACCTTATCAAATCCATTGATTAGTTCTAGTAGTTTCCTGGTGGCATCTTTAGGATTTTCTATGTATAGTATCATGTCATTGGCAAACAGTGACAGTTTCACTTCTTTTCCAATTTGTATTCCTTTTATTTCTTTTTCTTCTCTGATTTCTGTGGCTAGGACTTCCAATACTGTGTTGAATAATAGTGGCGAGAGTGGACATCCTTGTCTTGTTCCTGATCTTAGAAGAAATGCTTTCAGTTTTTCACCATTGAGAATGATGTTTGCTGTGGGTTTGTCATATATGACTTTTATTATGTTGAGGTAGGTTCCCTCTATGCCCACTTTCTGGAGAGTTTTTATCATAGATAATCGTTGAATTTTGTCAAAAGCTTTTTCTGCATCTATTGAGATGACTATATGGTTTTTATTCTTTAATTTGTTAATATGGTGTGTCACGTTGATTGTTTTGCGTATATTAAAGAATCCTTGCATCCTTGGTATAAATCCCACTTGATCATGGTGTACGATCTTTTTAATGTGCTGCTGGATTCTGTTTGCTAGTATTTTGTTAAGGATTTTTGCATCTATGTTCATCACTGATGTTGGTCTATAATTTTCTTTTTTTGTGATATCTTTGTCTGGTTTTGGTATCAGGGTGGTGGTGGCCTCGTAGAATGAGTTTGGGAGTGTTCCTCCCTCTGCAATTTTTTGGAAGAATTTGAGAAGGATAGGTGTTAACTCTTCTCTAAATGTTTGATGAATTAGCCTGTGAATCCATCTGGTCCTGGACTTTTGTTTGTTGGAAGATTTTTAATTACAGTTTTGATTTCATTACCTGTGATTGGTCTATTTATATTTTCTAATTCTTCCGGGTTCAGTCTTGGAAGGTTGTACTTTTCCAGGAAGTTGTCCATTTCTTTCATGTTATCCATTTTTTTGGCATATAGTTGCTTGTAGCAGTCTCTTATCATCTTTTGTATTTCTGTGGTGTCAGTTGTAATCTCTCCTTTTTCATTTCTAATTTTATTGATTTGTGTCCTCTCCCTTTTTTTCTTGTTGAGTCTGGCTAAAGGTTTATCAATTTTGTTTATCTTGTCAAAGAACCAGCTTTTAGTTTTATTGACCTTTGCTATTGTTTTGTTTGTTTCTATTTCATTTATTTCTGCTCTGATCTTTATGATTTCTTTCCTTCTACTAATTTTGGGTTTTCTTTATTCTTCTTTTTCTAGTTGCTTTAGGTGTAAGGTTAGATTGTTTATTTGAGATTTTTCTTGTTTCTTTAAGTGAGCTTGATTTGCTATGAACTTCCCTCTTTGAACTGCTTTTGCTGCGTCCCATAGGTTTTGGATCGTCGTGTTTTCATTGTCTTTTGTTTCTAGGTATTTTTTGATTTCCTCTCTGATTTCTTCAGTGATCTCTTGGTTATTTAGGTGTGCACTGTTCAGCCTCCATGTATTTATTTTTTACTGTTTTTTTCCTGTAATTGATTTCTAATCGCATAGCATTGTGGTCAAAAAAGATGCTTGATACAATTTCAATTTCTTAAATTTTCCAAGGTTTGATTTGTGACCCAAAATGTGGTCTATTCTAGAGAATGTTCTGTGTACACTTGAGAAGAAAGTGTATTCTTCCACTTTCGGGTAGAATGTCCTAAAAATATCAATTAAGTCTATCTGGTCTATTGTGTCATTTAAAGCTTGTCTTTCCTTATTTATTTTCTGTCTGGATGATCTGTCTATTGGTGTAAGTGGGGTGTTAAAGTCTCCCACTATTATTGTGTTATTGTCAGTTTCTCCGTTTATGGTTGTTAACATTTGCCTTATGTATTGAGGTGCTCCTATGTTGGGTACATACATATTTATAATTGTTATGTTTTCTTCTTGGATCAATCCCTTGATCATTATGTGGTATCCTTCCTTATCTCTTTTAACAGACTTTATTTTAAAGTCTATTTTATCTGATATGAGTATTGCTACTGCAGCTTTCTTTTGATTTCCATTTGCATGGAATATCTTTTTCCATCCACTCACTTTCAGTCTGTACGTGTCCCTAGGTCTGAAGTGGGTCTCTTGTAGACAGCATATATAAAGGTCTTGTTTTTGTATCCATTCAGCCAGTCTGTGTCTTTTGGTTGGAGCGTTTAACCCATTTACATTCAAGGTGATTATCACTATGTACGTTCCTATTACCATTTTCTTAATTGATTTGGGTTTGTTTTTGTGGGTCTTTTTATTCTCTTGTGTTTCCTGCTTAGAGAAGTTCCTTTAGCATTTGTTGTAAAGCTGGTTTGGTGGTGCTGAATTCTCTTAGCTTTTGCTTTTCTGTAAAGCTTTTGATTTCTCCCTCGACTCTGAATGAGATCCTTGCTGGGTAGAGTAATCTTGGTTCCAGGTTTTCCCCTTTCATCCCTTTAAATATGTCCTGCCACTTCCTTCTGTATTGCAGAGGTTTTGCTGAAAGATCAGCTGTTAACATTATGGGGATTCCCTTGTATGTTATTTGTTGCTTTTCCCTTGCTGCTTTTAATATTTTTTTCTTTGTATTTAATTTTTGATAGTTTGATTAATACGTGTCTCGGCATGTTTCTCTTTGGGTTTATCCTGTATGGGTCTCTCTGTGCTTTCTGGACTTGATTGACTATTTCCTTTCCCATGTTAGGGTAGTTTTCGACTATAATCTCTCCAAATATTTTCTCAGTCCCTTTCTTTTTCTCTTCTTCTTCTGGGACCCCTATAATTTTAATGTTGGTGCATTTAATGTTGTCCCAGAGGTCTCTGAGACTGTCCTCAATTCCCTTTTTAAAAATTTATTTATTAATTTAAAAAAAAATTTTTTTTTGCTGCGTTGAGTCTTCATTGCTGCACGAGGGCTTTCTCTAGTTGTGGCGAGTGGGGGCTACTCTTCCTCTCCATACGTAGCCTTCTCATTGTGGTGGCTTCTCTTGTTGTGGAGCACAGGCTCTAGAGCGCAGCCTCAGTAGTCGTGATGCATGGGCTTAGTTGCTCTGTGGCATGTGGGAACTTCCTGGACCAGGGCTCAAACCCATGTCCCCTGCATTGGCAGATTCTTAACCACTGTGCCACCAGGCAAGTCCCTGTCCTCAATTCTTTTCATTCTTTTTTCTTTATTCTGCTCCCTGGCAGTTATTTCCACCATTTTATCTTCCAGCTCACTTATCCATTCTTCTACCTCAGTTATTCTGCTATTAATTACTTCTAGAGTGTTTTTAATTTCAGTTATTGTGTTGTTCATCACTGTTTGTTTGCTCTTTTATTCTTCTAGATCCTTGTTGAATGTTTCTTGTATTTTATCCATTTTGTTTCCAAGATTTTGGATCATCTTTACTATCATTACTCTGAATTCTTTTTCAGGTAGGTTGCTTATCTCATCTTCATTTATTTGGTCTTGTAGGTTTTTACCTTGCTCCTTCATCTGTAACATATTTTTTTGTCGTTTCATTTTTTTTTTTGATGGGTGGGGCTGTATTCCTGTCTTACTGGTTGTTTGGCTTGAGGCATCCAGCACTGGAGTTTGCAGGCAGTTGGATAGAACTGGGTCTTTGTTGCTGAGATGAGGACCTCTGGGAGGCCTCACTCCAATTAATATTTCCTGGGGTCTGAGGCTCTCAGTCCAGCAGTTTGGACCTGGAGCTCCCACCACAGGAGCTTGGACCCAACCTCCGGCTTGGGAACCAAGATCCCACAAGCTGTGTGGCGTTGCAAAAAAAAAAAAGAAAGAAAAGAAAAAAAAGGAGCAATACAATAACAAAGAATAAGAAACAAAATAAAATTAGAAAGATAAAAAATATATTAGGAAAAATAAAAATATAATTGAAACAACTGCAAAAAGGTAAAATAAAACCGCAACAGAAAAAAGAAAAAATAAGGTGTGTGTGGGGGGGAACAGGCCAAAAGGAGCAGAACAATAACAAAGTATAAAGAATAAAATAAAATTAGAAAAATAAAAGATTTATTAGAAATACAAAAATATAAATGAATCAACACGCTAAAACAGAACCCCAATCTAAAAGAGGAAAAAAGAAAAGAAAAAAAAAAAGCCTTAGCTATCAGGGACGGAGTTTAGGTGGGGGTGGAACTTAGGCAGAGGGGTGACATTTGAGTGTGGGGCGGGGCCTAGGCTCAGGACCCAACCAGCAGGAAAAGGCCTTGGGGACGGGGCCTAGGCAGGTGATGTTCAAGCATGGGGCAGCGCCTCTGCTTAGGACCTGCATGGAAGGGGAGAGGCAGCACCTCCAAAGGAGGGCCTCCTGAGTGTGGAGTTCTGGGGTTTGGAGGTAGGGCCCCGGGTGAGGGTGTGTGGGTGGGGTTTAGGCCCAGCGTGTTGGAGGGGGTCTCAGAGGGGGTCTCTGAGTGTAGAGGTAGGGCCCTGGGTGGGGGTGTAGGGGTGGGGCTTGGGCTCTGCATGGCAGGAGGGAGGCTCTGAGGGCAGAGGTTTAGGCCCCGGAGCCCAGGAGGCTCCCTGGTGCCTAAGTGGGCAGGGAAATCGCTAGCTGCATTCCCTTCTGTTCCTTGGCCCCCCACCATGGTCTCCCCCAGGGTCTCCCTCATACCTGCTGGACCCCTAACCATGGCTGGGTCCCGCTGGGTATAGGAACTCCTTCCCTCCCCCAGCCACCCCTCAGGGGTGCCAGTCCTGTAGGTCCGGCCTTTACTTTTCCTCCCCTTTCCCTCCCTCCCACTCCTTCAGGACCCGCGCGGCTGGAAGGGGCCTAGGTGGGCGGAGGATCAGGCCCTGGATCTCAGCAGGCTCCCGGGGGCCCAAGTGGGCCGGGGAAATCTGGCCGTGCTCCCTTTTGATCCTCTGCCCTCCTAGTGTTCCCCCAATTTCCCCCTTCGGGCGTGGGATCCCTTCCCCTCCCCCCAGCCACCCCTCAGGGGTGCCAGTCCCATCCCGACTCCACTTCTCCTCCCTCACTACCCACCACGGCCCACGTCCTACCTGGTCACTGGGGGTTCCTCCCATCCCCTTAGGTGTCCATGGTCCCCCACTGGTGCCTGGTAGGTGCCCTAGTTGTGCGGAGACATGAATTGCGCTCTCTTGACTCCGCCCCCCAAAGGTGATTAATATTAAAACTAAGGGCAAGCACACACCAGCCATGCAAGGAGTGGTCAGCACTGTCCCCGCTGGGCAGAGGCTCCAGGAGGAGGTGCGTGGAGCAGTCTTGGGTCTTGGTCTGACTTTCACCTTGGCAGGTGACAAGGCCCTTTCTGGGGAACTCATGAGCAAGGTCACGAGTGAGTCTTGGGAAACACTGGGCTCTCCACGGTCGGGTGCCTGGCAAGACTGAGGTGTAGACCAGGCGCTGGACATGCAGCAGAAGTCCGGTCAGCGAGAGTGGGCTGCTCTGTCCTTTCTAGATCCGAGCCCACCGTGGTCTACCTCCTGCTCTCAGGGAAAAGCTGGAAACTTCTGTGAGTGATATGTGTGTCCTCAGCAGAGCCTGAGGGGAGAGACCCTCATCAGCACATGGTCAAGATGAGACAAGTACTGATGAGAAGCTGGCTCAAGTTCTCCTGGGCATACTGTCCTCAGGTTAAGAAGATGGCCTGATGGAAGGGGGGGTCTTGGTGATGACGGTCCCTATGCCAGGTCACACTGCTGCAGTGAGGCTCAGTTGCCCTCCACAGCTGCTGCAGAGCTGCCACCTTGGGATCACCTTTCACCATCCTCCAGGGGATTCCCTCCTCATATCTCGTGTTGGGTTTCCTTTATCTCTAGTCTTCCACTTTCTTGGTTACCTCTTTTGTTTTGAAGGAGCACATCCTTCAGTACCTTAAAAGGGGTGCTGGACAGATAAAACTTTAGACAACTTACTTGTCTGGAAATATCTTTCATACTTGTTGAGAACTTGTCTGGGTATAGAAGTGTTGAAGGCTTTGCTCTATTGTTTTCCTGCTTCTAATGCTGGTTTGGGGAAGTCTACAGCCATTCTGCTTCCAATCCTTTGTGACCTCTTCTGTAACTGCTTCCCCCGGCCCCCTCTTATTCTCTGTGAAAGTTTGTAGAAACTTCCTTGTGTTCTGAAATTTCATGATTATGTGCCATGGTGCTGGTCTGTTTTCATCTGCTGAGTTGGGTGCTAACTGGGCCCTTTCAGTCTGGGAGCAACTTTTAGCTGTAGGAAATTTTCTTGAATAATTTCATTAATTCATTCTTTTCTGTTTTCTCCTTTTCTTAAAAAAAATTATTTATTTATTTATTTATTTATTTTTGGCTGCATTGGGTCTTCATTGCTGTGTGCAGGCTTTTTCTAGTTGCGGCGAGCAGGGGCTACTCTTAGTTGCGGTGCGTAGACTTCTCATTGCGGTGGCTTCTCTTGTTGCGGAGCACGGGCTCTAGGCACGGGGGCTTCAGTAGTTGTGGCACATGGGCTCTAGACCGCAGGCTCAGTAGTTGTGGAGCATGGGCTTAGTTGCTCCACGGCATGTAGGATCTTCCCGGACCAGGGCTCGAACCCGTGTCCCCTGCATTGGCAGGTGGATTCTTAACAACTGCATCACCAGGGAAGTCCCTCTCCTTTCTTTTTGGAGCTTCTATTATATGGATGATACACCTCTGGTCTGGTCCTCCAATTTTCTTATCTTTTTTCCTGATGGTTCAAGTCTCTTGGTCTTACTGTTTTACTTTCTGGGAGATTTTTCAACTTTGTCTTCCTAATTCTTTCATTAAATTTTTTTATTTCTGCTGAAATGTTTTTAATTTCAAAGAACCCTTTTGATTGTTCTCATTTTGTTCTTGTTTAGTGAATGCAATATTTCCTTCTACCTCTCAGGGGTCACTAATGATAGGTTTCCCCAGCTTCCTAGGTAGTCTCTTTTTCCTCCATTTTCCTCGTTTTGATTCTTGTGCTGTATCTTGGTCTCCATCTATCGAGTCTGGGGCTAATCCCAGAGAGCTGGAGATCCTTGGCTGGCTGCTCCTGTGTAAAGTTGGGCAACAAAAGAGGTGACTGGGAGCTTGATGCAGGTAGTTGGGGGGACCATGACAGTAATATTGCCTTTTGGTCTTTGGTCAGATTCCTTAGAGAAGCCTCCTCCCAACTTCCTGCCTGAGGGGTAGATGACTGCCAACATTCTGGGAGTGGATTGTGGAAGTGGGCTAGTGTCTCAGCATCCATTTCATTTTCCTGTTCTTAGCATGGTACCTGTGCTCTCAACTACACCTGGTGCCTGCAGCCCAGAAACCTTCTTTTCCACCTTTTTGAGAGAGAATGAGCTTCCAGACCAATGCAGTGTTAGTTATTGGGCTGTTACTGGGACACAGGGTGTGGGGAGGGGATTTGGCATTAGCCATCAACTAGTCCTTATTTCAATCCACCCATCATCCCACTTCCAGAGGTACTTGGTGCCTTTGGAGGATTCTGCAGTACAGACTGGAAGAGTTTTGGCCAGCTTCTCAGATACACTATGTCCATCGCCACGTGGCCAC
Organism: Mesoplodon bidens; assembly: GCF_964165515.1. Taxonomy (NCBI): domain Eukaryota; kingdom Metazoa; phylum Chordata; class Mammalia; order Artiodactyla; family Ziphiidae; genus Mesoplodon; species Mesoplodon bidens. The sequence continues at coordinate 173,601,485 of NC_138160.1, read as the reverse complement.
CTGCTTTCCAGCTCACAACAGCTCTGTTATTTTCTTCCTCTCCTTCTCCCCCTGTCCGTGTAGGCTTGTGATTAAAAAAAAAAAATCATCCCTTTTCTAAAGTTGTAATGGGGTTCCAGGGAGGAGCAAAATTAGATGTATGTGTTAAATGCACCATTTTTACTCAAGGTCCCGCCTATGCTTGGAGTTGTGTTTAGACACTGTATTCAGTTCCAAAATCTGTCTTTTCATGACACTCGTACCACTGTGATCTAATTAACGTTATTTTGTAGTGTCTTCTGAAAATTTGAAAGGTAAATACCTCCTTGTTATTATTCCTTTTTAATATTTTTTTCTGGCTATTCTCTCATATGTAATCTTCCAGTTGAACTTCGGAATTATTCTGTTGGATTTTAACAGTTTTTTGATGGAGATTATGTTAAATTTATAGATTAATTTGGAGGACAATCAACCTGCAATCCAGGATAGTGTCACTGTGTCTCCAATTACTGAGGTCTTCTTTTGTTTTGGGGGAGAGCTTTGACTATATTGTATTACTCTCTGTGTAGTCTTCATACATTCCTTATTTTTGTTTATACCTAGATATTTTGTGGGGTTTGTTCCTATAGTCCATAAGCCTCTTTTCCCATTCTCTTTCCTAGCCGGTCACTGTTATGTACAAGAAAGTATTGATCTTTGCATACTGATTCTATGTAAGATGAGAATTAACTATTTCTTGTAGGTTTGGTAAAACTCTTCTATAAAACCTTCTGGGCTTTTCTTTGACTGCTTTTTTCCATTTCTTCTAAGGTTTATTCAGGTTTTCTACTTGAGCCAACAGTTAGAGTGTATATTCTCTATTTAGTCTAGGCTTATTAGAACTGTGTTTTTAATTTCTGGTGTTTAGGGTTTGAGGGTCTTCCTTCTTGTTTTCTCTGATTTTGCTCTACGGTAGCTGCTGTGGACATGATTTTTGAGTTTCCTTTTTGTCCTAACGTACAGTCAAATTTGGAACTTGTTCTGCACGTGCTTGAACAGGACACATTTTCTGGTTGTTGGGCTTAAACATTAGGTTGCTTTAGTAATTCAAATCTTCTACAGTAATGCAAATCCTGCCTAATGTTTTATCTAATTCATCTGTCTTTTTCTGGAATAAATGTATTAAAATGCACATAGCACTGTGACTTTGCCTATTTCTCTTTGTATCAGGTTGAAGCTCTGTTAGGTGGAAAAAGTTCATATCTTTTATATCTTCTCAATGAATTGTTCATCAGTTTGTCCCCTTAATGTCTTGGATTATATTTTATCTCATGAATGTAGTTACGCCTGGTTTCTTTTTGTTGGCCATTACATGGCAACTCTCTCTTCACCACGTTTGTCTGAACCCCTCCTGGGTCATTTTGTTGTCGTTACACCTTATATAAGTAACTTACAGCAGGATTTTGTGCCAGCTCCTGCTCCTTTGCCAGCCACCTGACTTTTGCTCCTGCTGCCCACCCCCCTCCGCCACCCCCAGCCTGGGCTTCCTGGCCCTGCTCTACCTGCCTCTCCTTCCAGCCCAGCTCCCAGCTCCCAAGGGCACCCCCCGCTCCCCACTGCTGGCCCTGTGCTCCCTCCCATCGTATCTCTGCACTGGCTCCTACCCTTCACAGCCCTGCGATGATCTGTGAGGCACCGAGGCATACAAGACCCTGGGCCCCTGTCTTCTGAGGGGCCCTCCACTCAAGTGGAGAAGACAGATAATGCCCAAGTAAGTTCACAAATGACATTCAAACTGAAAATTGTGGTATGTTCCATGAAGGAAGACACTGGGGGAAGGGAGAGCCTGTTTTAATTTAGAATGACATAAGGCAAGTTGCCCTAAGGAGGGGCTATCTCAGCTGACACCTGGAGGATGAGAGGGAGGAAGCCCAGTGAGGAATGAGGGGAAGATCATTCCATGGAGAGGGGACAGGGGACAGCAGCCTTTCCCATCACTGAGCGGTGGCGTCTCAAGCCTCCGTGCCCCTCCTCCCCTTGTCGGTGTGCAGCTGGCCCTGAGCGGGGAGTCAGAGGGGGACCAACACATCTGAGTCCACTGCAGGAGGCAGAGGGTCCCTGGCACCAAGGGCTGCGGGTGTCCTTCCCTCTAGACCTTTTGGGGGTGCTTCTGCTGGACCGGATAGTGTTGCAGGAAGGGGGACCCCTTCCAGGGCCCGAGAGTGGGCTCTTGTCTAACACTCAGAAATGAATTGTCCAAGGACACACACGTGCTGACAAAGCAAGAGACTTTATTGGGAAGGAGCAGCCCGGTGGAGAGCAGCAGGCTGAGGGAACCCAGGAGAACTGCTCTGCTATGTGGCTCGCAGTCTCAGGTTTTACGGTGATGGAATTAGCTTCTGGGTTGTCTCTGGCCAATCATTCCGACTCAGGGTCCTTCCTGGTGGCCCACGCATCGCTCAGCCAAGATGGATTCCAGCGAGGAGGAATCTGAGAGGTTGGGAGGACATATGGACTGGCATCTCCTTTTGACCTTTCCCGAATTCTTCCAGCTGGTGGTGGCTTGTTAGTTCTGTGTTCCTTACCAGGACCTCCTGTCGTAAAACATCTCATGCAGGGCTTCCCTGGTGGCACAGTGGTTGAGAGTCCGCCTGCCGATGCAGGGGACACAGGTTCGTGCCCCGGTCCAGGAAGATCCCACATGCCGCGGAGCGGCTGGGCCCGTGAGCCACGGCCGTTGAGCCTGTGCATCCGGAGCCTGTGCTCCGCAACGGGAGAGGCCACAACAGTGAGAGGCCCGCATACCTCAAAACAAACAAACAAACAAAAAAACATCTCATGCAAATGGTTACCTGGCCAGTGTGGGCAGTTTTGGTCAGTGGTTCCCCTAACAATAGGAAGGCTAAATTTGGGCAGGAGCAGCAGCAGCAGCAGAAAGGACATCCTAGGAGAGGCCAGTGCAGCAAAGGCCTGGGCGTGGGATTTGCACAGGGACAGCAAACACCCAGGCACCCTTGAACCTACAGAGCCAGCACTTGCTGCATGATGCTCCCATGGCATTTACAGACTCAGGTCCCTGGGGTTTCTCTTCTCCGGAATAAACATGTTTGTTTCTATCAGTTTCAGTTTTCCCACACCATCCCTTGGTGCTGGTGAAGTACACAGGTCCCTCTGGGGCACATTAACAACTCTGGATGACATGACTTGGGCTGGGTTCCAGCCCCTTCTCTGTGGTGTGACTTGTCTGAGTCACTTAATCTTCCTGGCGTTCCTTGATGCTAAAACGGGGACAGTAATGAGGATAGTGTGGAGCCTCCCGTTTGCTGTGAGGATCAGATGGCTGCTGGACATAGTGGAGGTTTGTTACTGTGAGGGGCTGTGCACATGCCCCACCCTGCCACCAGATGCAGGGGCAGCACGGTCCGGCAGGGGCGTGTGATCCAGAGGCTGTGGCTGCTGTGACCCACGTGCTCCCCTGGCGGGCAGGCACTTCAGGATGCCCCAGATGCAATTCTGCTTCCGCTGTTCCGTCCTCTTTACAGACTGTTATTGACTCTTTGAGGAATTCTGTCCGACCCGCTGTAGAGACTCTAAAACGAGGGACAGCTTTTGGAAGCTTCCTGTTGTGTCATCCTTTGCCTGAGACATGAACTGTCCAGAAAGGTCTCCCCAGCACAGGGAGTGCCAGGAACTAAAATCGCTGCGGTTACCCATTGAGAAGATAGGGTCCTGCCATAGACACCTCTGCTCAGGGAAGCCTCGGCCTGCCGGGGTCCAGTCTTCTACCATCTACCATGGATCAGCCACCCAGGGGGGACCAGCGGCTTCTCCTTGTGGGGAGGCTGTGCGCAGAGGGCGATTGAGTCAGGAGCCAGGGCAGCATCGTCCTCCCACCTCAGCAGGAGATGGGCAGTGCCAACTGCTCGTTAGTGGGCCAGTTACAAGCATGCAAGAGCTCCAGGGGGAGGAGGGGAGGGTGACAGAGAGGTCTGAGGGACCAAGAGGAGCTGAGGCCTTTAGACCAAGGAGGCAGCCCAGTGCAGGTGGACAGACCCTGAAGGCCGGGATTGGTTTCAGGGAATCACTAGGCAGCCAGCTGAGAACCCGAGCAGGACTCAGCCTGAGGGATAGGCCCGCTAGAACCAGAGTGTGGTTGGGATCTCTGCGTGGCCTAGCCTTTAGGATCGGGCCCATTGTAGGGAAACTCAGGAGACATCCAAGAATGACAAGGTGGAATGACAGCCTGGCTGCTGGGTCCCATCAACACTCATGTGGCCCCAGGTCTGGGCGCCTGGCAGACCCTGCTGACCTTGGAGCTGTTCCCTACGTCCTGCCAGGCCTGAGCAGGGCTGGGGCTTCCAGGGACCCAACTGTAGGGTGGGGCTGTCACCTTCGAGGTACCCCGAGCGGCCCTGTCTTCCTCCCTTCATCTGCACTTTACTTTGGATTTGGGCACATCTCTACAGGGGCTGGGCCTTGGGGGGTGTTCTAGAACATAATGTCCAAGTCACCCTCTAAAATTATCATGATCGAGATAATAATGATAACAATAATTATGCTTGTGGTGAAATTAACATTTCTAATGCATTCTTAGAAAACATTGCTGTTTTTAATGGGCTTGTAACATACAATTTATTTAAAAACTGAGCTTGCGGGCTTCCCTGGTGGTGCAGTGGTTGAGAGTCCGCCTGCCGATGCAGGGGACATGGGTTCGTGCCCCGGTCCGGGAGGATCCCACATGCCGCGGAGCGGCTGGGCCCGTGAGCCATGGCCGCTGAGCCTGCGCATCCGGAGCCTCTGCTCCGCAACGGGAGAGGCCACAGCAGTGAGAGGCCCGCGTACCGCAAAAAAAAAAACAAAAAAAAAAACAAACTGAGCTTGCTCAGCAGAAGCAGCTACAAGATGTACCCGAGCCAGCCCTGGCCTGATGGCAGCCCCATTTCCTCCCTCAGAAAATGTCAAGAGGAGTCACTGCACGGTGACTTCTTGGGTTAGGGTTGGGGGCACACTCTGATGCCTTCAGAGGTTAAGTGGGCAGCAAGGGTGGCAGGCCAGGGGGCAGGCCCCTGTGTCCTGTTTCCAGGCATGGCCGTCACTCCACAGCACAGTGTAAACTCCCTTCCCCCTCTACAGTGACTCCATTTCTTAATTTCTCAGACAAGCTGGCTATTCTAGGTTTTAACATGAATCTCCAAATTTTGAAATACTGTCAACCAAATAAGGTATTTAAAAAACACCACATGGCCCTAACAGGCACCCCCATGGTCTGGTTTTGCTCAGGGGCCACCTGTCAGTGACCCCTGGCTTGACAGGGGCAGAGGGTAACATGCAGCCTCTTCCCTGGGAAGAGTTTTTTTTATGGAAATTACCATCTTTCTGCTTCCCAAGGTGGTTCTGAAGGTGAGCTGTCCCTGCTTGTTGAAAATGCAAAGAAATAAATGTGTAAAAATAGAGTAGCAATTCCTCAAACCCACTGTCAGGTTTAAGTAGCTGATGTCTCCCCTGGGAGCAGCAAGGATGGCCCTGAATCATCTCCAGACAGCCCAGCAGAAGGATGAGCTCTGCACTGGCGCTCTCCCTGGAGCAGCCCTGGGCAGTGCCTGCCGTGTGCATGTGTGTGGAGTGTGTGTGTGCCTGTGCATACTGGGGGAACATGGGGGACTACAGGGCTGGGGCGGGGGCACAAGGACCCCAGGAGGTAAGGAATGCCAGCAGACGCTCAGCCCTGGCACTAGCCCATTCCTCTTTTCTGTGCAGCCCTTCCCCCTCTGCTGCTCCTTCACCTCCACTTTTCCTTCCATAACCAGGTTGCAGGTTTGTGCCTGAAACCTAACAGACAGCAGGTGTAAAGAAGAGAGCCTGGCTGGGTGGGGGACTCTCTCAGTCTTCTGGTCTGTAAAATGGAGGCAATAAGGCACATCAAAGAGGCCTGTTGTCAGCACTGGATGAGGAGACATACTCGGAGGGCCTGGCTGCCTCTCTGTGCCTCCAGAGGAGGCCGTGGAAAAGAGCTTAGGGGACAAGTGAGAAGAATTGTTCTGGAAGACTCTTTGGTGATGTCATGATAACCCGAGGTCCTAGGTCCTTCCCAGGGCAAGAGTCTCTGAGACACACCTGTTCCTCCCCCCACGAGGAGTGCCAAGGAGGGGCAGGACCCTGGGGTCAAGGACCTGGCGTGGACACAGAGACCAGTGCAGGGTAGTGAGGGGCTTCCAGAGGCTTTGGCACTGAGACTAATTGGACAGTGTGGTCTGTGGCTGCCAGCAATGCTGAAGGTCAGCCTGGCCAGCTCAGCTGCAATCCTGAGAGGTAGGGGCCAGGTCTCTGGTCCATGGTGGGCTCCAGACCCAGTGGGAAAGTAGAAGGGGATTGAGACAGATGCTGCAGCTCTGCAGATGGTACAATGACATCCTGGGGTCCTGGGCCTGATGCGATCCAGCCCTTGGCCCGCTCAGCTGCAGCCCCTAAGGCCCCATGTCCCAAATGGTCTGCCCCGCTCTGAGCCAGGTGTTTAGCCTGTGGGGGATGGAGTGAGCCCCTGCCCGGCAGACTGTGGGCGAGTTGTCATAAGAGGGGCTCATCCTGATTCCTGCATGATTCAGTCAGGCAACCTTTCATCTCTTTGGCAGTTGGCATCAGGGACAGGCACAGTTCTGGGGTCGGGGGTCACCCACGGCCTGGCCCCAACCCAGGAGTTGCGTGGGCAGGCCTGGCATAGAGATGAGGGACCTAGCTCCAGCCAGGGACTGAGCAGAAAGTTCCAGAAGGGGAGCTGTCTGAAAAGACACTGTGAAACACATACCACCTGGGCTGGGCCTCAGTTTCCCCAGTTATAAATGGGGAGACCAGCCTGGGAGACCAGCTCTTTGGCACTGGGTGGTCCTTTGGGAGTGTGTGAGTGTGTGAATGGGTGAAGAGTCCACCCTGCCCATCCAGCTTCCCACCCTCTCTGTTCATTGCTGGGTGCCGAACCTGGCCTCTGTGATGGCCGAGCTGTGGGTTTGCATGCCGCCGGGTCTGAGCTGACTTGGTCCATCACTGCTGCCCTCTCTGAACCTCAGTTTGCTCTTCTGTGAAATGGGGACAGAAATGCCCTCGGTTAGGGTGCTGTGATGATGACAAGCTGATGGCCAAGCTGGCACCTGGCAGGTGCCGAGTTGCATCTGAGTGGGGTTTTGTCCCGCTGCGGTGTCCCTGGTGAGCCTGGGCTGCTGCTACAGGCTGTGTCCTCTCTCCTTCCAGGGATCTCCCCGGGCAGCCTGGACAGCCTCAGCCGTGCCCTGGGCATCCTGGAGGAGCGAGTCAACAGCTCCAGGCAGAGGGTGCGCAGGCATGCTGCCGACGACGACTACAACATCGAGGTCCTGCTGGGGGTGGACGACTCTGTGGTCCAGTTCCACGGAAAGGAGCATGTGCAGAAGTACCTGCTCACCCTCATGAACATCGTGAGTGGGGGTGGGGTGGCAGGGGCAGGGCACTGGGCGTGGGGCTGGGAGGCGAGGGCAGCAGGTGGGCCAGGGCAGCTGTGCTTGCCACGATTTCCCGGTGGAGCTGGGGGTGAGTGACATGGTCACAGGGAGGCCGTCTGGGTCTCCAGGTGAGACAAGGTGACCCTCCCATCGATTCTGTTGAACCTCAGTTTTCTCCTCTGCAAAGGGTGGGTGGAGGGGGGTGGTTCTGACTTGGCAAGGCGGTTGACATGCTAAGGCAGCTTTCTAGAAACTCGTCATTTGTGTACCAGTTTTCTTAATTTTTCATCATACCCACATGGTATAGGCTGTGTATTTTCCTGTAAATCAATTGACTTTTTTTAAAACTTAAAATTATTTACAAAGGCAACCTCGCTCTATTGTAAAGGTAACCTAGAAGTAAAATGTAAAGTGATGTTATTCAAATCCAGCTAGACAGTCCTACTTTCTACCGGGTCTGCACCACAGCCCACGATGTTCAAATGGGAGATTAGTGTGTCTTAGAGAGGAGGACAGACAGACCGACACCCATCCGAGGTTTCTCCTTGAGGTAGTTAGAGGAAGTGAAGGTGGAAGAGAGCATCCGTTTCTCCCTGTGAGACTGGGCTCCTTAACTGGGTGACTGGGTGCCACCTAAGCCTCCTGTGGCACCACGGGACACCTGCCCTGTCTACCCAATCCTGAGAGATTAAGCTGTTACCCCTCCCCTCATTCCAGCCCCTTCCACCCCAGGAGGTATAGGATCCTGACCTTGTAGAAAATGCAGTTCCTGCCTCTGCCTAGGGTGGTGTGGAGGTCCTGCCCCTCACTGCCTGGTGCCTCAGTTGAGCCCTGCTGGGATAATATTAGGGGTTGGAGGGAGATGCAGTGGGCCTGCAACCAGGACACGCTGTGGGCCGAGCATTGTGGGAGGAGTGGATTTGTGGAAGGAAGCCTGGGCTTGTAGGGGGCTGGAGGTGGTCAGGGAAGCCCAGGGGATAGGGGGCTCTACAGCAGCAGGGCTGCTCCCCAGCCTGTCAGTGAACTGGGTCCTCCAGAGGTCCAGCTGGTGGCGAGCAGTGAGGGGTTGGGACATTTACTCCTGGCCTGGTTCTCAGCTCTACTTCCTGGGTCATGGTGAGCCCCTGGGAATTCAGCTGGTCCTTGGGCAAGACCTCCCAGAGCCCTAGTGAAGAGATAGGTCAGGGCAAGAAGGAGGATATGAATGAGCTGGTCACTGGACCAGGAGTAAACCCCTGCCTGCCGGCCTGTCTTCCTCTCCACCTGCCTTAGGTAAGTCCTTGACCCTCTGGAATGCAGCCATCTCATCTGCAAAGCAGGGCCGAAGTCTGTTTGCTGATGTTATTTTTTTTTGGAGAGTGTTGTCACACTTAATCTCACTTATTTTTGAAAAGTACCTTTAATATAATAGTAGTAATAATAATACCATGATGGCTACAAATATTGAGCTCTTAATATGTGACTCTGTGTGCCAGGCTTGTGCTAGTCACTTATCATGCATTACCTTTGGAACTCTTCACACTAACTCTATAAAATTGGTAGATATAAAATCTTGTCTGCCTTCAAAATATATGTCTTTCCCCAAGTATTATACTGCCCTCCAACCCAGTGGACAAAAGGACTGGTTTTGGAATTCGAGAGTCCTGAATCCTGGTAAAGGAAAACTACTTGTTTCTTCACACCGGAATTAGCCTACACCCCACAGAGTAAGAGCTCCGTCTCATAAGATGGGCCCCACTTCAAATGCCGAGCTCAACCCCCAGGTTGTCAGCTGTGCTTCTTACCAACCAGCTCCTCAGGTTCAATCATTTGCTAGAACAGTTCACAGAACTCAGGAAACCACTTTACTTACTATCGTCGGTTTATTAGAAAGCACACAACTGAGGAACAGCCAAATGGAAGACTGCACAGGGCAAGGCATGGGGAAGGTGCGTGGAGCTTCCGTGGCCTCTCTGGATGCACCACCATCCCAGAACTCGATGTGTTCACCAAGCTGGAAGCTCTCTGGACTTCATTGTTCAGGGTTTTTATGGAGGTTTTATCTTGCAGGCATGATTGGGGAAATCCCTGGCCGTGGGTGATTGAACTCAATCTCCAGCTTTTCTCTCCTCCCTGAAAGTTGGGGGTGGGGCTGAAAGTTCCAACTCTCTCATCACACAGTTGGTTCCTCTGGCTACCAGCCCCCATCCTGAACTATCTAGGGGCCCACCAAGAATCGCTTCATTAACATAAACTCAGGTAAGGTTGAAAGGGGCACATTATGAATAACAAAAGATGCTCCTCTCACCCCCATCATTAAGGAAATGACAAGTGTTTTAGGAGGTCTGTGCCAGGAATGAGGGGCCGAGACCAGATATATATATTTCTTATTATTTTGCACCTGGGTTACCCCTGCCCCCACCACTACCAGGTATGTCACTGAGAATGGGCTTCAGTCTTCTAAGCCTCAGTTTTCTCATCTTTAAAATGGGCAATAATTTTCACCTTGAGTTGTCGGTGAGGATTAAATGAGATGATGAAGGTGAACGTGTTTTACAGTCTCTAAATAAATGTGGTTTTGCTATCGTGACGATGACAATATTTAGTTTAGCGACAGCAGGTTTAGAATTATTCTTGACAAGTACGGCAAGGACTCTGAGTGTTTTCCTGAGGCTGGTGGATCAAATCCGCCTTTTCCCTGGTGTGGAGGGTCCCTCTGTCACGCACACCTTATGCCCATGAGCTGGTAGGAGGAAGTCTAGAGCTTTGTCTTGGTTTTGCCAGTTAACTTCAATTTATTCATTTACATCCCCGTGACCCAACTGTACCTCAATTTTGGATAAGGGTGTGGTTTGGTTAGTTTCTTGAACAGCATGAGAAATATAAAAATTCTTAAATTGAAACAAATTTGATCATAACAGAAAGGGATTTTAGGAGATGAATCGGAGGAGCTGAGAAAGAGTACTTGGGCCATGTCTTTTTTCCCCTGCTGCATCCTGCAAATGGTGCTTGTTCCAGGCACAGCGGCTGGTCCTGCAGAGGCAGAGGACCTGGTGGACACTCCTGGGCTCAGGGAGACACGACAGTGGGGGGGTATCTGTACCTCCAACCTGAGCTCCCACCATAAGAGTGCAGTGTGGTTAAGGGAGATGAGGCCCCCTGCTTGGATCCTGTGTTGCCTTGACAATACCCTCTAAGGCTCAGTGTCTTCATCCAGGGTACGTGCATGCCCTGGGAAGAGTCCCTGGGGATGATCTAAGGCACGTGAGCCCTTTGGTGGTCTTGGGGAGGACGGGGATTGAGAAGGCAGGAATATTTGAGAAAAGATGAGCTTCTTTAGCAGTGCTGTCCAATAGAACTTTCTGCATTGCTAGAAATGCTCTAATTCTGCGTGTCCAATACAATAGCCACTAGCCACCCTGACCCTTGAGTGCTTGAAATGTGGCGTGTAATTGAAGAACTGAAATTTTAATTTAATCACGTTCCAATAGAATTTTTGTTTTAATTTTTTAAAAATTTTAATTATGAAAAAAATATAAAATTTACCATCTTCACTGTTTACAAGGGAGCAGTTCAGTGACATTAAGTATACTCACATTATTATGCAACCATCACCACCACCCATCTCCAGAACTCTCTTCATCTTACAAAACTGACACTCTGTACCCGTTAAAAAATAACTCCCATTGCCCCCTCTCCCCAGCCCTTGGGAAGCACCATTCTGCTTTCTGCCTGCTGTGCCCTTCCTCTGAACTTGACCAGCACATGGCGCTAAATGGCAGTGTGGGTGGCCCTGGCTGTGGGGGCCTTTAGACCCGGTAGGTGCTGGCGCACCTGAAGCTGCAGCCAGAGCCCCATGTGACCCTACAAGGCCTGGCCAGGGTAGGGCTCCCTCTTCTTGTAAGCGCACAGCTGGTCTTGGGGCTTCCCAGCATTTGAAGCCAAAGCAGCAACATGCAGGACAGATGTGGCGGCAGCCGGCCCAGACTGTGCTCCAAGTGAGGCATTTGGTCAGCAGTGAGGACAGCCAGGACCAGGATGGAAGTATTTCCAGCTCCTAAGGCTGGGGGCCAGCCCTGGGTGGACAGTCTGTCCCCTGAGGGAGGTCACAGAGGCCCTGGGAGGAGGGTCTGGTGGGGGTCCCGATGGCAAAAGACCTGGGGAATGTGGGCTCCAAGGAGCAGCAGAGGCCAAGGTGTCGGGCCAGGTGTCGGCGTGGCTCAGCCCTGGCAGCTCTAAGCCAGCTTGGTCTCCCTCAGCATTCAGTTATTCTGCTTGCAGGACTCCCTTTGGGGTCTCTTTGTGGCAGACCCTGGGCTGGGACGTGGGTCCTGGTGTGACACCGACATTTCAGGTTCATCAAATATCCACATGCTCCCCTACCTTCCATTTCTCAGCCTCCCTTGCACCTCGTTTTTGGGGCTGTGTGGCTAGTTCTAGCTAACGGCCTGTGTGGAAGGAAATGACGTAGGTCGCCTCTTGGCCAAGGCAGTTGAGAGCCAGTGTATCCACTCCCTCTCTCTCTGTCCTGCCACAGTGACCTTGGAAGTCACATGTCCCAGTAGCTGCAGCCACAAAATGGGGCAGGGCCGCCCACCCTGCATACGCCTGTGATGTGTGCAAGGAAACACACACCAGCCTTTACTGTATTAAGCCACTGAAATGTGGTAGATTCGCTGTTAACTGCAACACAGCCCATCCTGCTCTAATACACACAGCTCCTGTCCATACAGTACGGTCAGCAAATGTTTACTGGGCATCAACTCTATGTCAGCCATGAAGTAGGGCCAATGTGGGGAACAAGGGGCCCAAGTAAGAGGGGAAGTTGGAGGCAAGGAAGGCCAGTCAATGGAGGGACTTGGATGTGACTCTAAGGGCAGTAGGAAATTGCTAGAGGTGCTACTTCCTTCCAACATTAATGGGCAAGACATTTAATGCACTTTTTTCATAGGAAAATGGGAATTAATCCATCCCTCTTTCCACCTCAGACTCTCGAGGGTCAGAAGGGTTGGAAATATTTGCTGAGCATTTCGAGAGAGCCACCTGGATGTAGAAAGGGTCTCATGGCGTCCAGAACCCTCCCACAAATCCATTCAAGCACCTCTTTTGAGGTCCAGTTTCCTTCTTTTCTTCCTCAAATCTAGAAAAGTAACATTCTTTGTTTATTAAAATATGCTATATTTAACATGTACCATATACTATTTATTTTTTTTTTTTATTTTTTTTTAAGTTTATTTATTTATTTTTTTAATTAGTTTCTGCTTTATAACAAAGTGAATCAGTCATACATATACATCTGTTCCCACATCCCTTCCCTCATGCATCTCCCTCCCTCCCACCCTCCCCATCCCACCCCTCCAGGCGGTCACAAAGCACCGAGCTGATCTCCCTGTGCTCTGCGGCTGCTTCCCACTATCTATCTACCTTACGTTTGGTAGTGTATACACGTCCATGCCTCTCTTTCGCCTTGTCACAGCCCACCCTTCCCCCTCCCCATATCCTCAAGTCCATTCTCAAGTAGGTCTGCGTCTTCATTCCCGTTTTGCCCCTAGGTTCTTCATGACATTTTTTTTTTAAATTCCGTATATATGTGTTAGCATACGGTATTTGTCTTTCTCTTTCTGACTAACTTCACTCTGTATGACAGACTCTAGGTCTATCCACCTCATTACAAATAGCTCAGTTTCGTTTCTTTTTATGGCTGAGTAATATTCCATTGTATATATGTGCCACATCTTCTTTATCCATTCATCCGATGATGGACACTTAGGTTGTTTCCAGCTCCGGGCTATTGTGAATAGAGCTGCAATGCCATATACTATTTATGATGGAAAACTAGAATATATTCATATAGGTTTGTGGATGTTTTCTCCTATCAATTATTGCCTAGTACTTCATTTTAATGATGGCATAACATTGCACCACGTGACTGTAGCATACTTTTTAGGTAATTGATTATTTATATGACTCATGTAACAAAATTTATTTCCCTTTTAGATGTTAGTTTGGCCACTAATAGTAATGAATATCATTATAGCTGAAACTATTACTCATCCTTTACTATTTCCTTAAACTAAGTTCCTAAAAGTACAATTCTTGGTCCACATTTATGTGCAGTTTAAAGCTTTCTTTGTCAGGAAGCTTTCTGTTCATTTTTACCTATTCATGTTCCATTGAGTAAATGCCCATCTCCTCACCTCTTCACACCGCCAAATCCTTTTTAGCTTTGGCAGTTGGATAGCTACAACAGGGATATACTTTTGTTGTAAGTTGTAGGTATTTGATGGTAAGGAGGTCCCATTTAAAAATATATATATATTTTAAAACAGTGATCATCTTATATTTTTATGGTTGACCTATTCATGTTCTTTATTCCCCTGGGACTTTAGCTTCTTTTGTGTTAATCTGAAGAACTGTTATATTAAAATAGGTTAATTTTTTGTCTGATGTTTGTGTGGGAAATGTTTTCCCCAGTTTTGTTGTTTGCCTTTTGTTTTATTTTGTTTGGGGTTGGTTTGTTGATGGCTTACATTTTTGTGTGTAGTCATGTCCTGAAACCTTTTTCTCCCTGGTTTTTCCCTTGGGGGCTGTCTTTGGCATTTCATGCCCTCTCCAGAAGTTAATCTTCTGGAGTTTCTTTCTGGTTGCCCCCAACAGTGACTCCCATGGCCTGTTGTCAGCAGCATCATTTTCCAAACCCCAGCCCTCACTGACCACCTGACCATTCTTGCTGTGCATTCAGCTGCGGCAACCCCACACCCAGAATGTCTCCTGGGTACAAAACTCCCGGGGCCAAGTGCAAATTGAAAATGTGGTTCTCTTATTCAAAGAGCAGGAAGAAGTGTCATAAAAGGTACCTATACAAAGCCTTTTCCTTTCGTATACAGTCTTTCAACTTGTCAAGATTTTAAAATTTTCTATTTATTATTGCTCTAAGCGAAGAAAAATTAGGATTTTTAATTATAATCATGCATTTTACCATTCATCTTTATATTGTACAAGGCCTGTTTTAAATGCAGATATTAGAACATTTAACCAGCATGGGGAAATCACCAAAATTAAACAGATTTGTACTTTATGGCTTGTGCCCGAAGGGTGCCACAGGCTGACCGGAAGTTCAGACAAAGCACCAACCAGACTTAAGAAGGTTGGGAGGAGGAAGACAGGCCGCCCCCAGGATTGGAACCATGAGGGAGCACTCCCTGAGGGCTCCCGGTCCTGGCCAGCGATGCAGGTTGTGCCCCCGGGGCCTGACAGCTGCCTGTCCTGTCTCCCGACAGCTGCCACTGAAAGAACACAGGGCATCTCCCCTTCCCACAGGCCGACCGCCCCAACCCAGGTCGTGCCCTGCCCCAAGATGCCCCAGGGCACATGTGTCCACCTGACCCTCCCTGCACCTGCATGCAGGCCCCTGCAGTGGTCACTGAGTGGGAAGTAGGAAGCCAGGAGCCTGTCCTGTGGAAGAGGGACCACGTGTGAGCCAAGGCTTCCCTGTCCCAGCGGATTTCACTCGCAAAACACAAATTCAAAGGTAAAATGATGAATTTCAAGATGGTAGCCCCAGAGTGTTAAGCCCAAGTGCAGAGCCCTCCTGGGCGTGGGCCCTGGTCACTCGCCCCTGAACCCAGGACCCTGAGCCTGTGCTTCCTGCCTCAGGCCCCATTCTTATGGCCCATCCCCATCCTCTACTCGTCTGGAGGCTCAGCTCAAATCTACCACCGCTCTCGGCTCCCTGCCCAGATGAAGAAAGCTGGTGCCTTCTGAGCACTGAGGCCAGGCTGGGGGCTGAGGCCTCATCCCTTGGGGCCGTCTGCACTGATTTTTACCTCTCGTACACCATAGCCTTGAGCTTGCTGGAAAACCCAGGATGAAGCCCTGTGTCCTGGGCCCAGGGTCCTTTAACTGGGCCAGAGAGGCTGGGACCCCTTGGGGAAGGCTGCCAGAGAGCCTCATCCACATGTTTGAGGGAGGAGGGGTCTCGATCCCACCACCAGTAGGCTGTGAGGATGGAGTGGGGAGCACTGGCAGATGTGCGGCCCCTCCAACCATGCTGGCTCCTCCAGGGCCCCTGTCCCACACTGCTGCTGGGTCCCGCCTTGGTCCCCTACTTAGGTATGCCTTTTCGGCGCTGGCCTCCCCCTGCCGCCATCCCGTTCCTCCTCCTCCTGAGTCTTCAACTCTGGCTCATCTTCTGACCTTCACCAGGCTCAGCCCTGAGGACAAGGAACTCCCCTGTGCCTGGGCCCCCCTCTGCACTGGGAACTGCGGTCCTGTTGACCCCTCTTCCTTGGAAACGGGCTTCCTGCCTTGCCTGGAGCTCCCAGGCTGGGAGGCAGTCAACACTCCTGAAGGTGCCTGCTGCTGACTCTGGTGCCAGCCCTTGAGCTAGTCTGTGCTTTCAAACTCAGTACTGTGGCAGTGCGAGCCTGGCACACCAAGGAGCCATGCGGTGACGCAGCCCTCATGTTCGCGGTAACCTCCAGTTACCTTGTCAGGCATGGACAGTGGGTCTTCTCTGGGCTCAGGTGAGTGGGAGGCCAGGGAGGAATGCCTTCGGGGAAGACTCGAGAGCCATTATTAAAGTAATATGTTTACAAATGCACTTTTAAAAGTAAAACCTATTCATGCCAAGACTTCAAGAAATATAAAACTTAGGCACAAGACTAGTGCTTCCTATATGGCTTATAGCATTTAACTAAAGCATTAATTTCAGTCCTACTCTTCCCTGAGCAACCAAAGGCCTTGGTGGTTGCTCGGGCTCTCAGGATCCATAGAGAACCAGCACTGCTGCCTGACTGAGCTGCTGGTCTGCCTGCACCCCTTCTAGATGTGAGGCAAGCCAGTGTGTTGGGTGATGACCTGCCCCAGAAGACGGCTCTTTGCTCCTGGGAGCACGTCCTCTCAGGAGGCCTGCCAGAGGCTGCTGAGGCCACGGTACAGATGTGAGGTGTCTCCCCCTAAAGTGCCACTTTTTCCGAACGGCAAGCATTTTAAAACATCAATTTTATATGAAAGTAAACTGGGACATATTACTGAGTTAAAGCAAAATTCGCCTGAATTTTTCAAGATAAACTGGAACATCTAAAGCAGGGTTGCCAAAACTATAGCCCAAATCCGGCCCATCATCTGTTTTTGAAAATAAAGTTTTATTGGGACGTGGCTGTGCCATTCATTATGAATTGTCTATGGCTGCTTTTGTACTACAATGGTGGAGCTGAGTAGTTGGGACAGAGACCATACGGCCCACAAAGCCACTCTCTGGCTCTCAAGAAGTATTCGCTCTCAAAGTATAAAGAAATCTTCTACTTGCTTAGGGCCCACCTTGAGCTGTGGCCCCAGCACTTTACAGTTGCATTTGCCTCCCACTGTTGTCCGTGCACACGGGCATACGTGTTAGGGAAGCATTGGGCGTAGAATGAGGACCAGCTTTGGAGTCAGAAGCAGTTGCATCCTAATCCTGGCTTTTACCTACCTGGCAAGGTTCCTGCCTTGCCCTGAACTTGGTTTCTTCATCTTTACACCTCCCACACACTCCGATCCGTAAAGACGGGCACACTCACGGACAAGAGGTACCCCCCGGACACAAGCTCCCTCTCTCCCTCTTCAGGCCTCTGAGCCCCTGCAGCTAGAGCAACCCTTTCTTGCTGGCCATTGCAGGAACCTCACACTTGAGCTGAGCTCCACCCTCTGCCTGCTCAGACCCCAGCCCACCCCCACCCCAGCTTTGCCAGCTGAATGGGTCTGTGAGGTCACTTTGGGGATTCTTTTTAAAGCAACTGAGTGAGCATTTTAAAACTACATAGTAGGAGGAGCAAGATTTCTGGGCCAGCAGAGCTGCTCCTCCCACCTGGGCTAATTGCTCATATTCTGGAAGAATTCCTGCCTGCCCACCCCCACCCCAAGCATCTCTTCTGTCAGGGACAGTCACACTCCTTAGGCTCATGGAGAACATGGGATCCAAAGGGGTTTCTGAGCTTTCAGAGCCGAGGCCATACCCTTTGACCCTTCCTAGTGTGGGATCAGTCCTCTGTACAGTATGTTCTTAAACATTTTTTGTTGAATGATTTCTGTCTGTGCCAGGATTCAGATATTTTCCCTCTTTTCTTTTCTAATTTAATCCAGAAATTGGCCTGGGCTCACCAAAGCCTTGCCAGGATTTGCAAACAATCAGAGGCACATGGGCTCCAGTTCTCATCAACTTCCAGGAATGCTGGGGACACGTGGTGATGGTGGGGAAGGCAGCGACAGGACAGGAATGTTTTCTGCTGTCTTGGGGGTGATCTCGTGAACTGGCCACAGAGCTGCAAACCGGCCAGGGGGAAAGCATAGACCCAAGTCCCATTCACGTGTCTCTGGCTCTGGTTCTTGGGGAAGAGAAAAACATCTCTGAAACTGGACACTAAAACTTGGTTCCCTTAAGCTGAAGGGAAGCAAGCAGCGCTCCCGGGGCAAAGGGACACATGTGGGTTTGGGCCTGGCCGTAGCAAAGGATGTGAGGATGGGGAGAAGAAGTTCCCACTGTCACACGGCAGCTCCCCAGGCCCCAGGGTCTGCTGGTGCTGTGGCCACAGCCGGACGTTCCTGGCACTGTTCCTGTTCCTCATGCTTGTCCCGCTGGCCTGAGAGCATGGCCCTGTGTGCCACCAGGAAGTATGACTATCAGGGCCAGCAGTGTATGAGGCTGATACAGTACTTAGAAGAAGGCAGCGCTCTCAGATGCTGACAGGAGCCAGGCAGGAGGCCTAATCAGGGTGTCCAGGCTGTGGACAATAGGGAGTGGTGGGGACTGGGGCGACAGGAGAGGCGGCACCTCTGGAGATCCCCTCCTGGGTTCCATTCACTTGTCATTTAGGAATAAACAGACACACTCTTGTGAGTGCCCCAGCCCACCCCGCCGAGAAGCTGGAAATCCAACTTTTACAGGAAATCTAATTACTTTTCAACATTGGCAACAAATTGAAATTAAGACCTTACACTGCACTAGTGAATCAGAACGTGACTGGCCGGTCAGCGGGTGGATTGTTCCTTCAGGCCTAGAAGAAAGGAAGCGACTGCCTGCCCTGCCCTGCTGTATGCCGTGATGGGGGATAATTAGTGCCACCTCCTAGGGCTGTTTTGAGCATGGCTTGAGTTAAACACCAGAAAAGTGCTCAGTGGCTCTCTGGGCACATGGAGAGCATGCCTCAAGTGTGAGCTGTCCCCGGTCATGTATTTGCTCCTTGGGCGCTCTCAGAACCCTGGTCTAAATGGGCCCCACTCTGGGCACTGGGGTGCAGAAGCAGGCACTCATGTCCCTATGCTCAGAGAGATTGGAACACGGGAGGGGTGGGGAGCAGGGCAAGGAATCCGTAATTTCCTCCTGGTTAATATGCCTGCTGATCATGCAAGTACCACAGGGTCACAGGGAAGGGTGCCTCAGATGAGGGCCCCTTGCACTGCCCCTAATGCAGAGGCAGAGTTGACCGGGAGGGGAGCATGGTGTAAAGGCTCAGCGGCATCTCCACATCACAGTGCAAGGTTGGGCCCGACTGGAGTGTAGGGTGCTTGGGGAGAGCAGGAATGAGGTTGGCAAAGCCTTCTGTGCCAGGCTAAGGGGCTCGCGATCCACCAACATACTGTCAGGGGAGTCATGAGTTTGCTTTGGGGTCTGAAGAGACAGAAACATCTCTCTTAGGGAGTTTGGGGTTCATGCCTTTTACTATTGGAAATGCCTCTCCCTATGGCCTAAGAGGCTGAGTTTTCACACATGCTGGCCCCAGGCAAGGAGGCACTTATATGATGGCTCTACGTTGCCCCAGTGGCCCTGTGAGGTTCCCTTTTCTAGGGAAGGTCACTGAGGCTCAGAGAGGCTGGGTGGCACAGGTAGGGTGTGGAAGGTGAGATTCCCATACCTGTGTGGCCTGGGTGCCAGTCCTCTCCCCGCTGCCCACAGCCCGGACTGTCTTTTCCATCTATGACTCTTCTAGCTTTTCCCCTTGGCTTCTTCATCCGTTGTGTCTTCCTGTTCTCTCTAGGGTTTGCTCACCTACCCACCCACTCATTCACTTAGTGCACGTCTCTAGAACACCTGCTATGTGCCAGACAACAGTTCTAGGTGCTGAGAATGTCGCGTTAGCAGGCCTGAGGCCCTGCCTGCATGAAGTCACATTCCAGTGGGGACGGGGGTGGACGGTAGATGCCCCCTCCTCCCAGGGATGGTGATGCAGGCAGAGAACGTTCTGATGGGGGGAGCCGAGGCCTGTCCTCACCTCTGCCTCGTCTTCCCTGAAGTGTGCAGCACTCTCCTGCCCCCTGGACTCCCCTACACCTCCCTCCCCACTCTGGGAGGCCCCCTGATAGCTGATGAGGGAAGCCTCAGAGCAGCCTGTCCTTGGCCTCCCTGGGGCAGCTGGCAGTTGTCAAAGCAGGAGTGAGAGTCCCCCGGAACGAGGAGGGCCGGGTAGTGTCACTCCTTGTCTTCTGCAAGCTCCAGCAAAGAGGTGACAACCGACACTTCCCGTCTGGCTGTCCCTCCCATCCAGGCTCCTCCTTGGCTGCCCCCTGTGCCGCAGGAATTGTAGCTGAGTGACACTTGAGTTCTCCTCCACTGCCCAGGGGGCCCTTTGTTGGCATGTCTCAGGGGGGTTAGGGGTTCACACAAAGACGCCAGAAATTTAATGTCAGATTCAGAGGGTCTGCCTACCTGGTTTTGCATGTTCAGCACCTGGCGAAGAGCCAGGCACAGAGTAGGTGTTGAGGAAATGTCTTGTGAATGAACGAATCAATGAGTAAATGAATTCTCATAGAGTGACTGTGGTCCCACCGACTCCCATAAAAAATAGGCTCTATCTGGGACTTCCCTGGTGGTCCAGTGTGTAAGACTCTGTGCTCCCAATGCAGGGGGCCCGGGTTCAGTCTCCGGTCAGGGAACTAGATCCCACATGCATGCTGCAACTAAGAGCCCACATGCTGCAACTAAAAGATCCCGCGTGCTGCAACTCAGACCCAATGCAGCCAAAATAATAAATAAATAAATGAATAAATATTTTTTAAAAAAATAGGCTTTATCTGTCCATGGAAAAGAAGTACCAGGAGCATAAGTGTTCTTGTCCTTTCTTCCTTGATGCTCAAGGCTGTTTGTCTCCAGCATCTATGGTGGAAGTTTGAATCACCAGGTCGTAGGAATGTACAGTTTTAATTTCAGCAGATTTGCTAAATTGCTCCCCAGAGCCTTTGCCCTGGTTCCCACGCATGCTCACGTGGGTGAATCTCCCAGTTTCTCTGAGCCTCTGTTCCCCAGTAGGTAAACGGGGGTAGTAATGCTCCCTGGCAGGGTGCAGGAGGTGAAAGGTCGTGCCGTGAGGAGGCACCTGGCACAGGTCTGGGAGGGTCAGAGCTGACCAACGAGGTGCAGCTGTTGTTCCTTCATCCACGACGTCTGCCATACCAGCCCAGCTCTTGTCCTCGAGAAGCTTGGCTCTCTTGGGGACACACTGGCTTGCCTTAGTGCAGCCGGAAGGACAAGGGCCTGGCTGGGGAGGTCAGAGCCGAGGTGAGCCTTGAGCTGATTGACCACAAGTTGGCACTTCCGAAGTGGACAAGGTGGGGAGGGTGCAATTCTGTGCAGACCTTCAGCGTGTCCTGGGAATGGGAGGCCTGGAGGGGGACAGGCATGGGGGTGCAGGGCAGGGTGGCCTCGGAGGGTAGAGCTGGCCAGAACGGGGGAGCTTGGATTGATCCTGAAGCTTTGGGAGCCAGTTGGGTTCTAGGCATTGAGGAAGCAACAGCTAAGGATGCAGAAGAGCCCCCAGCTCTCAGCGGGCACAGACAGGTCCAGCGGAGGGAGGTGGCAGTTAGCAGACTAACAAACAAATGAAGGGATTTGAGGCCGTGATGGTGCAGCGGGGGAACGGCCTGGAGGAGAGCAGCATCCAGGTGAGCCTAGCAAGCTCTGGGGGAATGTACACGGCAGAGTGAGTGGGGGCCAGCCAGGTGCGGGGGTGGGGCAGTCCTCCTGCCCCTCCCCAGCTGAGCCTAACAATGAGACGGGCCTTGTGGGCTCCTGTGGCCCTTCTGACCCTGAAGTGACCTGGGGCAGGTACTTGCATGTCCGAGAACTCAGCCCCTCTGCCTTTGATTCTGGGCTCCCTGTGTAGCAGGGTATGTTCATCCATCTTCTCAGCTGCCTATTTGTTCTCTTCTTCCACATTTCCGGGCGCCTGTTCCCAGCCTGGGCCCAGGTGGTTAACACACTGCCTTGCCCGGGGACAGAGACTGGCAAGACAGTGCAGCTACTCGAACAGAATCTTGTGGTGCGAGGGGCCATGTGCTGCACGCAGGACAGGAGTGTTTCCCACTGTGTTCCAAGGTGGCTCCTTACATTCTGGGGGTTAGGAATCGTGCTGAGTGATTTCACTCTGGAGGAGGGATATATTCACAGCAGACAGCTCTGGCAGTGAGCTGTGATGCTGCAAGGAGGGTTGCTCTGAAGCTTGCGAAGTTTGCTGGGAGGCTCACCTTTCCCGGTGAGCCCCTTGCCTTTGCCAAAGGCACAGGTGACAGTGTGAACGGTCAGGGTTTCCTTAGTCACTTCTGTGTCAGTGCCTGGTAGGCAGGATCCCTCCCTTCTTCCTCATCACGTGGGGGACCCTGGGGCCCTAGTGGCAGTGGGGAGAGGCTGGCCTGAGTCCTCGCCATTTTTACTGTCAGGTCTGGCCCCAGACTCTTTACCTGGACTGCTCAGGTATGCTGAGCCCCACCTGGTCCAGGTCTGGTGCCGTGATGACCCATCCAGTCTGAAGCCTCTGCCACCCCGACCAGCATAGGCAGGAGCTTCCGGAGCCCACACACACCTCTCAGGGGCTGGGGGTGTTCCAGGCCACTACTGAGGCCAGTTTACTCCCAGGAGCCCCTCCTGTTTCTCACCTCCTGCTAGAGCCACCGTGGGAGGGGACTCTGCTCTTGCAATGTGGTCTCATCTTAGGGTCCAAGTGGGGAGCAGGACCCGTAGCTCTCAGGATCTGTGTTTGACCCTAAAGGTGTGTGAGGGGCCGCAGCAGGGGTGGGGGGCCATAACCCTGGGTCTGACTTCCTGCCTCTCCTCAGCCTCCTCCCCTAACCTACATCAACCAGGGCAGGTGCTTCTCCCCTGTTCCCCTCCCCAGGGACCTCCCAGGTGCCATGGCCCCCCTCCCCATGGTGGCATTTTCCCTCTTTCTTTCCTTGGGTCACATGGTGATAGGGAAGCGGAAGAATATGAATTATAGGAGGGACGAAAAATCATTGTTTTTTCAAATGACATGCTGGTGCCCAGTTGCTCACATCACAGGGGTGGGGTCGTGCTCACAGGCTCTGAGACAGGGATGGCGTGGGGGGCCGGGGAGGATGCCGTGAGGTGTCACCACCAGGGGCCTCCCTGAAGTGCTTCCCCTGGAGGAGGCTCCAAGCCAGGCCCTCAGGGCTCTGGTCAGGGAGGGCTGAGGAGCTCATGGGTGACATCCCAGGACTCTCCAGGGCCAGGGCCGCTGCCAGCAAGAATCAAGATCCCTGCCTTCTCTCTTCTCCTTCCTGTCAGTGCCCTCCAAACTGGCTTGGGCGGGACGATGGGCTCTAGCCTTTGGCCTCAGATGAGTCATTCTGTGTCCTGTGGCCTCAGCAGGGTCTGTCCTTCCCTGTTCTGCGGCATTATCCCTTTCTGATGAGTTCTCGGGTGGTGAGTGGGAAGTTTAGGCCCCAAGTGGTGGTGTGGCTGTTGGTTACCCTGTGGTGGAGCTGGCAGGGAGAACCCCAGGTCTGGGGCTCTCCAGAGCCCAAGCCCCCAGCATGGGCTCTGGAAAACAGCCTGGCTGTGCACTGCAGTCCAGGCAGGCCTTTCCTGGTGGCCCTGAGGAGAGCCCAGGTGGGCCCAGAGAAAGGACTCGGGGTATTTGACCTTCTGTCATTTGATGACAGCTCTACTGAGTCTGTGCTGTGTGCCTGGGATTTTGCTGGATACTTTAAATATAGTGTTGAGGTCGGTCCTCGATACAGCCTGAGGGGCTAGAACTAGCATTGCCTCCATTTCACAGATGAGGAAACTGAGGCTCAAACAGGCAAAGTACCAAACCCAAGTCACAGGGTAAGATGGTGGCCGAGCCCACCCTGGAACACATGGCCGAGCCCACCCTGGAACCCATGCAACCTGATGAAGTGACGAAGTATGGGCAGCTTCTTGGAAGTAATCAGCACCAACATGGGCAGTTGTTTAAGGCAGCTTTGTTCCTTCATTTGCACAGTAAACATTTGTTGAGCCTCCACCTAGATTCTGGGCATCAACCTACTTGCCTGGGAGTGGAGGAGCCCATCCCCACCCTGGGGACCTGCAGAGATGTCCCCAGGCCCAGGAGAGTGTGACCTCACGCAGGATTGGGGACTGAACAGTTTCACCTTCGTGCGAGGAGTCACAGTGGGGGTCCTGGGGGCTGAAAAAGGGGGTCCACCTGCCTCCCATTTCTGTGCACAGTATGACCTTAGTAACTCCTGTCCTGCCCATTTGCATTTCATGGCAGTTTGATATTTTGAGCAGAGGCCAGAGTCGTGTTTGTTCTTGCTTTGCCTACGAAGCATTTGCTGAGAAATGAGTGGTAAAGAAGATCTGCAAAGGGAATGTTTATTCTCACAATGAGACTGGGCTTTTGCAGTCCCGTTTATGTGTCATGAGATGCACACGAATGAAAATACTCGCTGGAAGCCCGCAGACTTTCTGCCCTAGGTTCTACAGCACTTTCTTCACTTCCACCTCCGCCGTGGCGGTCCAAGCCTTCTCCTGGGGGGCTCAGAGAGACCAGCCTTCTTCCCAGTTATGTCAAGGGTTCCTGGAGAAGCCACAAAGCAAAACGGGCCACGTGCCTACCTCCTGAGGCCTCACGACAGACTCCTCCAGGCCTGGCTTCTCCCCCCAGGGTGCTCGGGCTCCTTCTTAGTTGCCAAAGCTTGGCTCAAGGGAAGAGGTGGTAACTTTCCGGAAAGTTGGACGTAAGGGTTGAGAACCCAAACAGCCTTTCTGCCCCTGCCTGCCTCAGTAGGAGCCCCAAGACCTGGACCAGCCCCCTCTGTCCTGACCGGTCCCTCCACCCTGGCAGGGGAGAGAGTCACCTCTTCCCAGCAGCCTCAGGGCACCGGCCAGGGCTCACTGGCCGCCCAGGGCAGAGCTCTGCCCCAAAGAAAGCAAACGCTCACATCATCCTGCAGAGCCTGTGTCCCTCCTTGTTGTCTATTCCAGAACAGAAACCTGGCTGCATCTTTGCATAAGCAAAAGGCGCATGACGGTGTATTTCCCCAAACAAGAGAGCTCTTGGCCTCTCTCTGCACAGAGAAGGGCTGCGGCTTTGAACCTTTTCCCCAAGGTTTAAAGATTCCAGGATCAATTTCTCAGACAGGGCTCAAGGACACTGTCCCTGCTTCCCCTCCTCCTGCGGTCTGGGCAGAGGTGAGCACACAGGCCTCAGGAGGGCAGGTGGGGGTGGGGAGGCACCTGGGCACTTAGCTGGGTCTTTGATCATTACAGGGCATCGTGCACCCTGCTGCTGACACACATTTTGCCCATTTCCTCTTGTTGCACGTTTACCAATGTTATTCACTCATTCACCCATTCAGAACTCTTTACTGAGCACCTACTGTGTGCTTGACACTGCTAGGGACACAGCGGTGACTGAGGAGGAGGGGTGCCTCCACATCAAGTGCATAGTCCAGTCTGGGAACAACTACTTTAAGGGCTCACTTTGAACAGGGGACAGTCGTGCTGGGGGAGGAGGAGGAGAAACCAGAGGGCACTGCAAGTGCAAAGGCCCTGAGGTAGGGATGGGCTCCCTGCGTAAGGAGCTCACAGGTTAGTGACTGGACCATGGTGAGCAAGGTGAGGGCAACCTGAGAAGAGGGAGCAGGGCTTTGATTTTATCCCAGTTGCAGTGGGAAGGCCCTGTGGTGGCGGTAGGAGGAGGGTACCAAGGTGGTAACTGCCCTCCTCCTTTGAAATACATCGATTGCTCTTTGTTTTTTCAAATGCTCTTGTAGTTCAAGAATTCAGAGGCTGGAGAGGGAACTCCAGGTAGGAGCCATCGCACAAGCAGCAGGAGAGGGCAGCTGGCTTCCAAGAAGGCAGAGCTGTCAGGAGTGAGGGCTCCTGGAGGAAAGTAGCTGAAGTGGAGCTCAGAGAAGCCAGCCAGGGCCAGCTTAGAGAGGGCCCCAAGCGCCAGGCTGAGGGCTGAGGCCTGTTCCTGAAGGCACCGGGGAGCCATTGAGGGTTTCAGGCAGAGGAAGCAGGAGGTCAGACCTTTTCTGAGTGGCGACCATCGTGAAGAATGATGCGTGGGGCGGGGGGGACACGAGGTGGGAAGGTGCTGCTTCCTTGTCTGCCTGTGGAGGAGATGGAATGGGAGTCAGGGGAGGGGCGGGGAGTCGGGAGGGAGATGTTTGGAAGCTGCCTTCTGTCTTTGTGGCTCTTTGTGCCATGTCTGTTAGCTCTCTGCTTGGCGGAAATGTTGTAGCTGTGTCCCTATTATGGAGGCAAGTGTTTTACTGGGCATCTTACTTATTCCCGGGGGTCTCTACACCACAGCGGGCCCTGCTGGCTTCTGGCCTCACCGGCAGCATCCTGTGGAGAGTGGGATGCAGCTGGCCTCAGGGGGCTATGGCAATTTCACAGCCCCCTGAAAAGTTGGCGTGGCCCTGGCGGGGCAGGGCAGGGCAAGGCCCAGTCCTCAGCAGAGCCAGCCTCCTCCATGGCCCACAAGCCCTGCATTCTGCCCTTCCTGTTTCTGATGAGTCGCAACGTGTGGTTTGGGAGGCAGACACCAGAGGGGAACCCGTTTGCAGGTGGGGGGATTCTGCCACACCACCGTAATGAGCAAGAAGATGTCCCAGGCCACCTGGTCACCGTGGGGGTCCCACCTGCTTGGGAGGGGGCTGCGGAGGGCCGGGCCTCAGGTGAGGCCACCGGGAGGGCTTGTGAGTGGGAATCCAGGTTGGGGACCACCCAGAAGGTCCAGCAGCTGCCAAGAGGTGCCTGTGCTGTAGGGTGAGGCTGGGGCACACCCAGCTCGAAGCCTTTCCTCCCTAAGAGGAGCAAACTGTGTGCAGCTGTGTCCCTGTGTGGACGGGCAGAGGCTTCCTAGGAGAAAACAGTGAAAGGTGCACCACAGTGGAAGGCTACCTGGGAGGGCAGGGCTGGCCTCCTTGCTGGCTATCTGCTGGGTGTGCTCCAGACGTGCCTTTTCTAGCTCCTCAGTAGTCCCGGAGGCCCAGTTGGTCTCTGAGGCCAGAGTCAGGGTGCCCAGCCCAACTGACAGGAGCTGGTGGCTGATGGGCAGCTCAGAAGACAGAGCTTCCCCAGCTGGGCCCTCGCTCAGCAGCCTGACACCCCCTGGCTCTGACTGCCTGGCCCTCACCCCCAGCAGGAGGTGGGCCTCTGCCTCGCAGAGTCCAGCGCCTGGTGGTAGGGATCCTAGGGTTCTGGCGCCCTCCTGTCTCTCGAATCAGGAGTCAGGGTCAGACCTGCCCAGCATCCAAGAAGGACACAAGACCCCTTACCCGAGATGAGAGTGGCTGCCATCGGCCCCAGTGGTGGGACCAGGAGAACAGGAGGATCCTGGGCCCCGACGGGCAGGGTCTGGGCCAGGACCTGAGAAGAAGCCCTGCATCTCCTTCCTCCCTTGGGGACCAGCCTCAGCTTCCTCATCTCTCAGGAGGGGCTGACACCACTCCTTCTGGCCTCAAAGGGCTGTTGGGAGCATAAAATGAGCTAATTCTTTGAACTCAGCCCTGAATTCCTTCCAAATAACAATCTATCCTGCCACTGTCCCTGGATGCCCTAGGCAGAGCTGGGAGCCGGACTCCATTTCAGCTCTCTGAAGCCACCCCTCCTTGACAAGAACCTGTCCCCTCCCAGGTCCCAGAGAGCAGGCTCAAGCTCTCTCTGTTTGCATCTTTTTCCCAAACATCGGGACTGTTTTTACCCTCTCTGCCCCGCCCCGGCCCCCAACTCGAAGCATGACCTGGGAGTCAGAGTTGAAGGGAGTAAAGTGAACCTGGCCATTCACTCCCGTCTCTCTCCCCTCTCTCCTCTCCTGCCCACCCTCCCCCAACCCAACCCCAGATGAAGCAGGACCTCCCTGTGTCACTGCCTTCTTCCTTTCTACACCACAACTTTCAGTCAAACTCCAAATTGGCGCGGCTCTGCTTGTGAGAGATGAAGCGATACTGTGGAGACAAAAAAATCCTCTCTCTTAAGAAAAAGTAGTTTTTAGGGCTATTGTCTCACTGTGGACCAAAAAGTCTAGTTTGACCCTCAAAAGTGGGCAAGGACCTCCGTGTTTAGGAGTGTGCACCCGGTCACCGTGACCTCATGGGAGGCTACGGGGCGATATGACTTAGCAGCAGTGACTAATACAGTTTTCCTGTTTTCACCAACATCATTCCATCATGCATGTGCGGAAGTCTAGTCCTCACAAAGCTTTGTGACATGGGGACTGTCATTCTTGTTGTACGGAAGCGAAGGCCCGGCGGGGGTGAGTTGGCAGAGCCTCCCAGGGCTCCACCTTGCCAGCTGCAGGTGTCACCTTGTCTGGCAGGTGGCTCTCAGTGCCAGCGTCCACCCTCTCCAGACTCATGCACCGAGTCACAGTGACCATCCCGTAGGGCTATCAGTCGTCCCTTCCCTGCAGGAAAGCCAGGTCGGGGCAGAGAAACAAATTATAATTGGAAGGTAGATTTGTGGGCAGGAGGCTTTCGGCAGGGGCCACACTTAGGGCTGGCTGGTGGCCTCCCTGGACCCCGCCGTGCACATTAGCTCTGCCTTCAACACACAGCCGTCTCAACACACAGCAACGGTGACAGTAGCCACCAGGCCCCTTGTCTAGCATGGCCCCATGTGCCTGCCTGTCCCATCCATCACGAAGTGATTTTCCTTGCTAACTCTCAGATTTCCCAAAGGGTTTTCCTACTGTTTATAGGTAGCAATTACCGTTGCTCAGATAGAGATTCTAAAAGCTGGGATTCAGGGGGAGTATGGCATTGGCCTGAGATGACAGAGCGGGCTCTGGAAGGCATGCTTGGCGGGCTCTGCCCTCACAAAGGGTAGGTCAGCAGCCTCTGGGCTCGGTCTGCGTACAGGGAGGGGTTGCATGGCCAGTTCGTGCCTCTCCACTGAGTGATGGTATGAGTGGATCAGTTCTTTTGACGAGTGTGTCCTGAGTATCTGCTGTGTGCTGCTGCGTCCTGGGTGCTGGAGACATGCAGGGAAAATACAGGTGGCCATGCAACTCACAGTCCCCTTGGGGACATAGAGAGCTCAGGAAGCAATGGACCCTGGTGCTCGCTGGGAAGCAGATCAGACCTGGGGGCCCTTCCAGGAGGAAGCGGCCACGAGGCTGGGCCTCCAGAAGAGTAGGGTTTTGTCAGGAAGCGAACGAATGAAGTGGATGGCAATGAGGCGGCTGTTCCAGGTAAGATCCTGAGAGCGTGTGAGTGTGGGAAGGAAGGCTTTGTCGGCCCTGAGCCCAGGGTTAACCTGACCAGTGTTTCCAGAAAGTCACGCTGGCTGTGCTGTAGGGAAGGGAGGGTTCCTCACCTTTCTTGTGCAGTGGACCCCTTTGACATCTGGTGAGGCCCCTGGGCACCTGCACCAATAATGTTTGTAACTGTAAAAAATTAAATACATGATAATAAAAGAGTGAAGAAATACAAATGAAGCCAATAGTATGAGCCGCACTTATCAAAACAGAGCACAGAAAGCACCTTTGTGATATAGCAATATCTGTTCCTAATGAACACATTAAAAATTAGATCTGGTGGTGTGTCTAAAATGACCCCCCTTTCCAAGTTGTGATGAGTGTAGACAACATTTTACAACCACCAGCAGCAACTGAGGAGTAATTTCTGCCGGTGACAGCCCCGGCATTGCCCCTGCCACTGGGGTTTGTGGCCTGTGTTCACCCTTGAAGGAAAGGCCATGTTGCATTTACAGTGGTCGGTGTCCCCATCCCAGTGTAGGCTCCAGGTGGAGAATCCCTGAGTTGGTGGGAGGGGCTGCTGAGGAGGGAGTGGCAATATCCTGGCAGGGGTTAGAGGGAAAGGAAGGGATGGATTCAGACTTGATGGTGATGCCTGGGTATAAAGTGTGGCAAAGAGGAAGGAGTGGGGCTGGGTCCCAGGGTTCTGGCCTGAGGCCTAGCTGGGTGGTGATGCCATTTGCAAAGCCCGAGCTGGTCCTTGGGCCTGTGGTTTCTGCTGACACATCCCTGATTGTCTTTCAGGTCAATGAAATTTATCATGATGAGTCCTTGGGGGCCCACATCAATGTCGTCCTGGTGCGGATAATCCTGCTGAGCTACGGGAAGGTGAGTGGGCACTGCAGGCTGGTGCCTTCCAGACACAACAGAGCCCCCGCCTCTGTGGGATGAATGGGGCCCTCCAGTGAGGTGCAGGCCTCCTATAAAAGACTTGGTGTTGGCCAAAACCACCCTGCCTCTCCCTGGCTGCCCTGTGGTTCCTACAAGAAACAAGGAGCTTGTGAGCCACGCCTACTCTCCTTTCAGCCTCACCCCTTTTAAAATTCAGGTGTTTTTTTTTAAGAAGAAAAATTTTATTTCAAACAGGTTCAGTGGTGTGTGCGCTACAGCAAAGGCTGGTTGTAGCAGTTTCCTTTCAAACCTGTGCTGATGTATAAATTAGACATTTTGCGGGAATGATTAATTTCTGGTAAAAAGTATATTCAATCCAACATTATGCCAATTTTTACATTTATTGTAGACCCTATTTTAGTACTAGAGGTTAAATTTTCATCACCAAAAAATGAGAATAACCTTACAGCTACTCCTAAGGTAATGAGCTATGCAATTAATTTCTCACTATTGCTTTGAAAATATACCCCTAGGTGGTTAAGAGAAATTCCAGCTCCATCCAAATCTATTATGTAATTCTTCAGTCATCATCTACTGTTGGCTTGATTGTCACTCCTCTTCTTATTTGACCCCAACCAATTAAACGCCAGTGTTTCTCAACTCTTTGGCTAAGGGCAATTTTTTCTCCTACTTCTGTGCTCACAGGATTAGTCAAAATGATTTTGCCCAAATCAGCCTTGACCACACTAACTCTTCCTCCTGTCGACAGGGATCCTGTGTTCACCATAAGCACTTCATTCTTAGACAGCTTTTGCACTTTGGCTGCTTTCTTGTCTCCTTCAGTGCGTACACCTAGAAGCCGTCTAAGCAGGAAATAGGAAATTTCCAATTCTGTGAGGATTTCAGGTAAAGCTCCAACTGTGCCATTCTGTCAGCCCGGCACAAAGTGGGGTCAATTTTTCTTCCAACTCCAATAAGACCCCCTGGAGCAGCATATTGAAGACCATTATGCTCTGCGAAAAGTGATACAGTTTTGGAAAAGATGGGTTTACACATGAGTTGCCCTTCACTATCTTTGGAAACAATACCAGGTCTGACTTCTATCTCCTGGCCCACCTTTAAGGCTCCTTTTAGAATACTTCCACCAGCTACACCCCCCTTAAGGTCATCAACCTCACAGCCAGGTTTGCTGACATCAAAGGATCTAATAACAATAAGTCGAGGTTCTGAAGTAAAGTCTCTTGGGGGTACTGGAATTGTCTTTACTAGGTACTTGCAGACAACTTCAATATTGTATTTTAGCTGAGTAGAAATTGGAATAACAGGGGCTCCTTCTGCTACTGTACCTTGTACAAATGCAAGGATCTGTTCATACTGTTCTTTAGCCTGGCTTTCTTTTACCAAATCAATTTTATTCTGTAGAATCAAAATACGCTTCAGTTTCATGATTTCAATAGCAGCCAGGTGTTCAGTAGTCTGAGGCTGAGGACAAGACTCGTTACCAGCTATCAACAGAAGAGCTGCATCCATCACTGCGGCACCGTTCAGCCTAGTAGCCATCAAAATATCGTGGCCAGGGCAGTCAACAAAGGAAACACGTCTGACTAATTTGAAGTCCCCTTTGGTCCCTGGAATGTCTGTAGGAAACTCATCAGGTGTACTACTTCCACAGGATCTATAACATTCTGGCCGAGGACAACTTGGGTCTTCAGGTTTATATATCTTAGCATTAGCATAGCCAAGTTTGATTGTAATATTTCTTTCTAGTTCATTTTTGAACCTGATAGTGTGAACTCCGGAAATAGCTCTTAAAACCCTAGATTTCCCATGAGCTACATGACCAATTGTACCTATATTTGTTGTGCACTGTCTGCTGATAACTTCATGTGAAAGTGTCATCAACTTGGTAACATCCAAAGTGTTGAGATCTTGCCGAAAAAGGTGCGGCTGCCCTAAAGTCACACCAGCCTCGTGACCCCCACCCCCCCACCCCGCCCCGCTATCTTGCCTGGAGGCTAAAATTTAGGTTTTGTTATTATTCAAGTTTGGTGAGACCAACAGATCAGGAGGTGACTGCCATGTTTTTTGGGGTTTTTTTTGCAGTACGTGGGCCTCTCACTGTTGTGGCCTCTCCCGTTGCGGAGCGCAGGCTCCGGACGCACAGGCTCAGCGGCCATGGCTCACGGGCCCAGCCACTCTGCGGCATGTGGGATCTTCCCTGACCGGGGCACGAACCCGTGTCCCCTGCATCGGCAGGTGGACTCTCAACCACTGCGCCACCAGGGAAGCCCACCTGCCATGGTTTTTTTACCCACAGTTTCTGGCCATGCAGGGCCGCACGGGGAAGGAGAGGGAAACTGTGGGGGAGCACCTATATTGTGGTTTCCTCAGGAAGGACCAGGTGAGACGGAGTAAGCAGGCTTAGGATTGGCCAGTGTGAATAATTTTCAGCAGGCTCTGGAGCATTGGGGCTGCCCCTAGTTGTCTGGTACCTGGCCCTAGTGATTTGCACAGGGGATAGTGGGCTGGAGTGTGAGAGCCCAATGAAGGAGGTGGCTGGGGGTGTGGACTCTGAATTGGTTGGTTTGCATTTGAAGAGCATATGATCCAGAATGAGTTGTTTACTGTCTCTAGGAATTGGCTGACCCTGGGAGGAGCAGTTCCTCCCAGGTCAGCAAGGCCCTGGATGTCAAAGCGTCAGAAACAACCCGTGTCCTCCTCTTCTCTTGCCACGTAGCTGCTGTTCTAACTGAGCAGTCTTGCCCTTCTTATTTCCCTTTGCTGTCAAACGTGGAACCGTCTTTCCTAGCAGCATGCACGGGTCTATGCACCAGGATTAGAAAGCCCCCAGGCACAAAGACCTGAGATGGAAAAATAAGGGGGTGCCTGAAAGGAGAGCTGGTGAGGAAGGAAGGAGCCCCATGGTGCCGTCCAGTGTAGACTCAGCAAGTGCCTGTGCCAGGCAGCTTGGGAACGCTTTACACGAAATTATCTCACTTCGTCCAAGGACAGATGGGGAGGTGGAGCTATGAGGATCCCACTTCACAGATAAGGACACTGAGGTTTAAGGCAGTTCAGTGGCATGAGTAGCCAGTGGTATTTGGCTCCTTAGGAGTCCAGCTTCTCACCCTGGCAGCCAAATTCTGGAGTCCTTGGTCTGACCCCATGCGGTATGAAGAAAGTCAAGTCATAATAAGATGAGGCACATCAGGCATCGTAAGTTATGCAAAGGGTTAACTCCTTTACTCAAATGGAGAGAATCTCAGTCTCACAAAGTAAAATCGAACGGCACACAGTGTACAAGCCCTGCAGTACAGAAATGACAATGAAGGACCTTATGGCTGGTCAAATTCCAGGAACAGTGGACCTTGAGCCCACTCTTCCCACCCTGGGAAGTGTGACACTCTCAAGTGATGGAAGCGACCACAGTGAGGAGAGCAGTCGTGGTCCTTCGTGCCCCACATGGAGAACATAAAATACACCAAAGCGGACCGTCAGATCAAGGGAGAAAGTTGCAAAAACCTTACTGCAGGGGTCTTTCATACCCTTTTCAAGACCTTTAACAGATCACATTTTAAAAGGCATAGGAGTTTCCCCTACCTCCAGTATCCTTGTTACTTAAAAAAAAAAAAAAAAAGCCTTCTCAGTTCAAGCCTTCTTTAATAAGTTATGCAGTCATTTATAGCCAATAACAAATTTTCATGATTTTTAAGAGACAATATCCCTGCATTGATATCTTCTATCTAGAGCTGCACTGTCCAGTCCAGCAGGCACTAGACACATGTGGCTACTGAGCACTTGAAATGTACTTAGTCCAAACTGAGATGTTCTATAAGTATAAAGCATATGCCTGGTTTCAAAGACTTAGTACAAAAAAAACAAAAACAAAAAAAGGAGAGATGTAAAATACTTTCTTAATAATTTGATATTAATGAAATAATGTTTTGGATATATTGGAGTAAATAAAATATTTTATTAAGTTAAAAAAAGGCATAGGAGTTTCAAATAATATAATGGATAAAGTTAAATTAGTAGTTATATCATTTTTTCCCCTTGCCCTATGGAAAAATGTGCCTTCTTTTAGAGGAATCATAGAACACTTAAAAATTACAGAAGTACTTTAGGTCATAAAGAAAATTTTATTTTTATTTTAAATTTTTATTTATTTATTTACTTATTTTTTTGCGGTACGCGGGCCTCTCACTGTCGTGGCCTCTCCCGTTGCAGAGCACAGGCTCTGGACGTGCAGGCTCAGTGGCCATGGCTCACGGGCCCAGCCGCTCCATGGCATGTGGGATCTTCCTGGACCGGGTCATGAACCCGTGTCCCCTGCATCAGCAGGTGGACTCTCAACCACTGCGCCACCAGAGAAGCCCTTAGTGAATTTTATACAGCAAAAATACTGTGAGCTATTCTCTGACTCGGTGCTCTAAAACTAGGTGGAGGGAAGGGATATATAAAAAGAATAAATCCAGTCTCTTTGAAAAAAAAAAACTCCTAGGAAGAATATATTAGACCCTCAGTTGCAAACTATTAGGAAAACTAATGAAAACAAGAATACTACAGATACAGTACACACCTGTGGGTTGTGGCCAAAGCTCTATTCATAGGCAGGTGCTTTCCAAGATCACACAGAGCGAATGAAAACAAGTTAACCCTGTATTCAGCTCGGTAAGTTAGAACAGATGTTAACAACCACCCAAAACCAAAAACCTAAAGAAAGTAAAAATAAGGAAATAGTTCAGAAAAAAGCAGAAATTAATACATTAGAAAATAGAAAGAAACAATAGGATCAGTCGAGAGGAGAGCCTTGGAAAAAGCAAATCTCTGGCATATTCATTCTAGAAGAAAAGAGAGGAAGCATAAACTAAAAGAAAGAGTGCGTATAATGCAACCCACAGTGGGATGCTTATCCCAGCTGAAGGGAAAGCTTTGGAGGAGGTTGCTGCCCTAGGCAGCTGTTGGGAGATCTCCACCTGGGCCTTCTCCCCGTCCCTCGACTCTGACACCCAGTGGTGGTCAATGGAGGATGAATGTGCACACCTTCTTCTGCAGGTAAGCAGGCAGGTTTGTGGCACAGCGGTGCACTCTGGGCACGCAGACACAGTACACAGCCAGGGAAGGCTGGGGTGGCCCAGGCCCAGTGATACAATTCCAGCCTCCGTCCTTGGAATGTCCCATGGGACTTTGCCCATCCCCACTGGAGCAGCCATCAACATGTTCGCCATCCCTTCCCCTCCTGAGGCCGGGTCCTACCAGTCCCTCCATTCCTGGCCTGAGACCCCCTTAACATCCTCCAGGGTCTGAGGAATTTTCAGGTGTGTAGTGTGAGGGATGGGCATGATTATATCCAGCCCCCTTCCCCCTTTCTACCTCTGGAGAGGGGCCATGGGAAACTTCACGTTGTGGGGTAGGAAGGAGAGGAGAGCCACCAAGTGGTCTGGGCCCTAAAAAGAAAAATTGGAGAATTGTGCACGGTTAATTGCTTACCAGCACTGGCAAAGCTTTGGCTCTTATTTCGCCTAAAAACTGTCTGGTTCCTTCTCCCAGTGTCGATTACTCAATGGAACAAAGCCTTGTTTATTTTAACTACTTCCTGGCAGGCTCTGTGCTAAATTGCGGGCAACCCCCCCCCGCCAAAGCTGTTTCTTCTTGTTCTTCTTTCCTTAAGTGTCACAGGCAAGTAGAAACCTGGTAGAAACCAGGTAGAAAACCTGCAGGTGAGATTTTGAGAATCTCCGTCAGGGACCTGGAAATCCTGGGGAACAAGGATTTCCTGGGGAAATGGGAATATTTCAAAGCTGACTCCAAAAAATGTAGAGAATACCACAACAAGCCTCATAACCATGGTGGGAACTCAAATTCTTCTCTGTTTTCAAAGTTATCTTAAAATTACCTCTAAATAGAGAGTCAGATAATCTATTTTTGCCAGTCTGTTCTTATTCATTTGCAAGGAATTATTAAGCAAAGATAATGCAATACCACATAAACTGTTTCAGAATATATGTATATATGTTCTGAAATCCACCCAATTTATCTTTATAGCCAACATGATTCCTACACACAAAGCTGCCAAAGGTAGCATATCTAAGACAAAGTACAGACCTGTTTCACTTCTAAAAATAGGTGTAAAAATTCCTGAGGCTTTAAGCATTTAATTCAATAATGCATAAAGAGAAACTCTCACCATGATAAAATAGGGTTTATTCTAGGAATGTGATGATTGTTTAATATTAGAAAGTCTGTTCATATAATTCATCACATCCATTTGCCTAATGACAAAGCTTGTCATCTAACAAATACTTTTTAAAAAAATATTTATTTATTTATTTGGTTGTGCTGGGTCTTAGCACAGGGTCATGCGCGGCATGTGGGATCTTTAGTTGGGCATGCGGGATCTTCAGTTGGGCATGCGGGATCTTCAGTTATGGCATGCAGGATCTTTAGTTATGGCATGCGGCATCTTTAGTTGAGGCATGTGGGATCTAGTTCCCCAACCAGGGATCAAACCCGGGCCTCCTGCATTTGGAGTGCAGAGTCTTAGCCACTGGACCATTAGGGAAGTCCCTAACAAATACTTTTTGAGGGTTTTTTTTTGTGCCAAGCGCTGTGCCGTGTCACTGATGTGGTCCCTGACCTCAGGGGCTGCTCTAGAGCAGAGGTGCAGGCAAGGAAACAGTTACAACTGAGGGCTCAGGGGCTTGGTCGGGGCAAGGGGGGCAGGCAATCTTATTTAGAAGTTAGGGCAAGCGACGGGAGGCAGTGACTTTTTAGCCATGGGGAGGGAGTGAAAGGGGGAAGAACCAGCACAGGGAGCGGTGGCTTAGGAGAGGGTGAGTGGCATCAAAGGGGGGACCTTAATGAGCTGTCCTGGGACCGTGGCCACAGGGTGAAGAAAGGAGAGAAGATGAAAGAGAACTTTAGGAGGCCAAACCAGGGGCAGATGGGTGCTACACGGGTGAATGTGGAGGGACACTGAGTCCGTGCCTTGGGCAACCTGGTAGATGATAATGCCGACCCCTGAGCTGGAGAGCATGGAGCCAGGGGGAAGTGGCATGTGGGGGAGAAAGGCGGTGAGCTCAGGGGAGATGTGCTGAGTTTGAGGTGCTTTGTGCCACCCCAGTGGGGATAGCCAGGGAGATGCTGGCATGGGGAACTGGAGCCTGGAGAGAAGAGATGAGCGTCCTTTGCAAAGGCATGGATGGGGGTGCACGGAGAAGCACACCGAGTCGGGGGCACCTGAGAAAGAGCCTCAGGGGGCTCTGCTGAAGGCACCAGCAGGGTAAGGAGTGTGATCAGCTCCATAGGAACTGAGAGGGTATCTCATGGTTTTTAAAAGATCTGTGAAACTAGTAACAGATGGTAACATGACAACCCAAATTTTATTTAAAGGTAGAAAAAGAAGCACATTGTCCCTAAAAGTGTTCTGCATAGCTAATTCTCAGGATGCTCATAGATGTTTTCACAGGAGAACAGAGGGGTTCCGTAGTCAAATGAGTCTGGGAAATGCTTATAAAACAAAGTGAAACAGGTATTCCTGACAGCAAAATTTCTCAGAGACTTTACTATGAAAATGTGCAGGGTGAATCTCTAGGAGATGGATCAGTATGCATGGTTTCTCCAAACTATTTCTCAGCAGAACACTTTTCCTCATGGAATCAACATTCTACAGAATTTGCTTTGGGACATGCTGCTCTTATGAAACAGTTACAGTAAAATTGGCAACAAGAAAGCGACACATAACTTTGTTACTGAGGTTTTGGAATTCTGGACAATGTCGTATGACATGAAACCAGTATCAGAGGAGAACAGATAAAATTATAATTGTTTGCTAATAATTATGTGCCTGGAAAACCTAAAAGAATCCATCAGAAAACCATGGAGTTTAGTGACATGGCCAAATATAAGATAATTACACAAACCCCAATAATTTCTGTGTGAACCCACAATGCCCCGGTAGTAAAGATAATAGGGAAAGAAAAGTTCCCTTAACGATAGTAACCAAAAATATAAAATACCTGGAAGAGTCCCAACAAGACAGCTATAAGACCTACGTATAGGAAGAAAATTGCACATTGTTAATGATGGGAAAAAAATAAAAATAAGTGAAGAGACATATGCTGTTCCTTATGGGAACACTGGGTATAGTAGTGATGTTGACTTTTCCCAGATTAACAATTGGAAACTTGATGAAATGATTCTAAGGTTCATCTAGAAGCATAAACAGTGAAGAATGGCTGGGAAAACCTTGAAAGCCAAGCAAGTAAAAAGGATTTACTTCAAACATCTTGTAAAGCAAAAATAATTAAAATATACTATATTTGCATAAGCATTAACAGATCAACTGAATAAAATATATAGCTCTGAAAATACCTCTCATATAAATAACATGCAATAAATATAAATGGAATGGTTATAAAGTGTTATAAATAAATCTATGATAAATATAAATTTCATATATAGCAAATTAAATATATCAGATGATAAACATAGGCCAATAAAATTCAACTAGTTAAACCATAGAAATCAAGAAGAAAATATTCATTGTCAAGGACTTCCTAAGCATAAATACAGTAGAAGGGATTGTAAAGAGGAGGATAGATATATTTGAATACTTAAAATATAAAATCATCAAAAAAACACAAACAAAGGGCAAACCACAATCAGGAAAAGCATTTGCAATATGGAAAAGATATCCTAATATATGAAGAGCCCTAGGAAAAATAGAATTGACAATGGACATAAGCAATTAACTGAAGAAAAAATACAAATGGCAAAAAAAGAGAAAACACCGAACTTTACTATTAATCAAAGAAATAAAACAGTTTACCATTTTAAAAGCATCAGCTAGCTGTGTTAAGATTAAGACGAGAGATTTACTGCTGGCTTGGGTGAATGCAGCAGTACACTCCTCTGGTACGAGTATAAATGTGTACACATTTCTGGAAGGAAATGTGACAGTTTGTCATTTCCCTTAAAAATGTTCTTCATGTTTGCCCCCAGTCATTCGTTTCTATGATTCTATTCCAAAGCAGTTAACAGAGCTGTGGATGAAGTTTTAGGAACAAGACAAAAGCCATGGCCTTATTTCTAAGTGTAAACAACTGGAAGCAATCTAAATTGTCTGCCAATAGGGGTCTAGTTAAATAAATTACAGTATGTCTATGTGGTAGATTATTAGACTGCCAATAAATCCCGTTTTCAAAGCATGTTTAAGGGCTTGGGGAAATGGTTACAGCATTAAGTCAAGTCTGTTTGCTTTTTGGAAAAAAGGATATAAGCTTACAGTAGTAGGATCTCAATTTTGTTTACAAATATATACACAGAAGGGACTGAAGGGATACATCAAACGTGAATAGTACTTATCTCTGGGTAGTAGGTGATGGATTTTTATTTTCTTCTTTGTACTTTACTGAATTTTCTTAATTTATCATGATAAGGATGTTTCTTTTATAATCGAAATAGTGCATTTTTAATTATGGAAAATTTGTTTATATTTTTTAAAAAATCATTTAAAAATGGTAGAGTCCAAGTAATTCTGTTTAATTGAATGCTAGTCCCTGGGGAAGGGTCTCCAATGGCATGCCACAGGGCTCTGTCACGTCCAGCATTTTATTTCTGATTTCAAGGCGGACGTAGAAAGGACTTCATGCTTTTGCTTTTGGCACCTCTTCTCTGTGGGGCCTTGGAGGCACTTGGAGAGGGATCTGTGTTCTTCTGCCTGGGAACTCTGTCACCTGAGTGTCTATGGAAGCTTTGGGCGAGCCATCTTAGCCAGAGGGAGGATGCAGGCTGCCACAAGTCCGTGGCCTTACCTACAGGTGAGGCTGTATTACCCGGGGGTTGCAGGCACCTCCCTCATGGCCATGACCAGTCTGGTTCTTTATGTTCCACCTCGTAGGGAGGGGTTCTACTTTGCATGAGCCATGTTGGTACCCTCTGAGTCCCCCATAGGCAGAGTGAGGGTAAGGGGAGCGGGCATGGACCCCATTGTGAGGCTATAGCCTACTCTTCCTGGGGACAGTATGGGGAGGAGGGCAGGCCATGGGGCTGCCTGGAGCCCGTGGCCAACAAGACGGGTGGCCACAGCCCACTTGGGCAAGTGGAGCAGCTTCAACGAGACCAGGACCAATACAGTGAGAAGTGAGGGGGCACAGGGGGACCAACGCTCCCCTCGCCTCCATGACTTCCCGCTGGGAAGGAGTTTGGGAATCCATGATGGTGAGACGACAGGAAGGGAGAATGTGGAGCTGGATGTGTGCTTTCAGAACCGAGTCCAGGTTGCACCCACCGCACCCCAGCAGAGCTCGGCAGACCAGCCTTAGACTTCTGCTGATGACCTCAGAAGTGTCAAGATACAAGAGGTACCAGGATGTGGAGTTAGAACCCCACATCCATCCCCAGCCCCCGAAGCCTGGCCGGGAAGGACAACATGCTGCCACCCCTCTGCTGGCCCCCAGCCCCTGACGGCAGCGGGGCTGACCAGTCTCCTGTAGCAAAGCCCACCCCACACTCTGCCCACCTTCTCCCACCTCCCCACCCCACCTCTTCTCGGGAAGCCATGGGGGAGGCTGGCGCCCATCAGGGCCTCTGTGTCCTGGGGGATTCCAGAAAGTTAGAGGGCCAGACTTGGTCCTCCTCCAGCAAGTGGCGATTGTGAGTGGGGAGTGGAGTCCAGGGTGTGAATCTCACTTTCTCTGGGGAGGACACACTGCAGAAGCACAGGTCGGGGGAGAGTAGAGTTAGGAGGACATGGCTGGCCAACCACATCCAGGAGGGCTGGCACTAGACAGATATCCGGACGCAGAGGGACTGTGGCCCCACCCGCTGTCCCATTGTCTCTGGAACGGAGCATTCTGTGCCTTGCACAGAGCATAGGAGCCCAGGGACAGTGTGGCGTGTTTGGCTGTGGGCTCAGGAGCAACCCCGTGGGAAAGGAGGGGTCGTTCCACCGACCTGGAGCAATCAGACCGTAAGTCTGAACGTGAGAGTCCGTGGAGAGTAGCTGTCAGGGCCAAGGGCGCCAAGCCAGACACACAGAATGCCTCAGAGCCAAAGGTCGCATCACGGACCAATATTTCTGTAAGTACATCTAAAAGGAATTTTCTAGAAAAGGGAAAGGTGACAAAAACCAAGATTATACAAAAATACCGGCCCCGACTTTTTATTATTAAATTCCACAGACATAAAGTCACTCCATCAAACTGCTGTAAAAGTTTCCCATTTCTGTGCTTGTGCTTATCTCGTTGTGGGCGACAAGTTTGTGTCCACTGGTCACAGACTCCACTTGGCACAGTGCTGGGGATGAGGCCCTGTTTTTAGGTGTCTGAGGGACCTCAGGGAAGTGGGAAGCACGCCTCCTGAGCAGGTGGATCGTGGGGCCTGCCTGCCTGCTCCCAGCACTGGAGCACCAGCTCCCCATGAACTCACCAGTAAACAAGATTGTTTCGGAGTGGTGAGCACCATGGGGTGCCCTGGATGGGGTGACCCAGCAGGAGACTGCCTGGCTGGGATTCACGTAAATGGAATGAGCTCTGCTTGTTCAAGGAAAAGCCAGGAGGGGCTTCTAGATGGGGGCTGGGGAGTAGGGTCTGGCTCACAGAGAGGATGGATTCTGATGAGCTGCTCCTCAAGGAGCCACGCATTTCCTGTCAGTGAGTGAGGCCCTGTCCCTGGAAGACTTTAAGCATAGCAAGGCCGAGGTGACTGGAGCCAGGAGCCCTGCCAAGAGAGGGGCCTGAGCTGTGTCCCCCAAGGCCTGGCCGGGAGCGCTCTAGGGGCTGTGAGGCCGAGACCCAGACTTGGGGCAGAAAGTGGCCCGGTATTCAGATGCTGTTATTTATTCCAAGCTGTGATGGAAATAGAGCAGCTTCCGTACCCTCCGTTCCCCCTGTGCCTGTCCCCAGGCCTCGCCAAGGCTCCAGTGGGGATAAAATCAGTAGCACTTGTGCAAGTGACATGTTGTTTGTCTTCCAGCTTATGAGAAGCCTCTGAGTTATCTCAAGTTTTGCCTAAAACAACGTTTTTCTCCATTTCTTAAAAAAAAAAAAACACACACAGCAGAAGAAAAGAGATTCTCTTATTTTATACAATATGCCATCAGCCAGGGAGCAGAACAGCGGCAACACTTGAGGGTTGCATAGCAACTGGCTTTTCAATTGATTTTTTTTTTTTTGAGAAGGCACCAAAGCTACTGAACTGTTCTCATTTTAAATATTTCCTAAGATGATGAAAATCAAAGCAAATGGAAATCAGAGACTTGGGGACAATCAAAGAACATAAGGTATTTTGTTGTGAAAGACCAGGTCAAGACAAAATATGGAATGCTCTTAGAAATTTTTCAGCGTTGGAGGGGAAGGGTCTGAGAAATTCTGACTGTGAGTCTCTTAGTGGAAGGCAAGAGAAGAGAATGCTGGGGCAGGGCTCAGTGTTCAAGGGCCCAGTGGCACCATCTGCTTACTGCATGTCCTGGGCCATTGCCTACCTGCTCTGGACCTCCGCTTCCCTGACTGTGTGAGGGGCAGTGTAGGGGATTCAGAACACCCCAGGGACAGCCCCTGGTTTCCCCAGAGTCTGGGTCCCAACCCCCAATCAGATGGGGGCCAGGCATGGTGTCCAGCCCCCC
Source organism: Mesoplodon bidens (assembly GCF_964165515.1). Taxonomy (NCBI): domain Eukaryota; kingdom Metazoa; phylum Chordata; class Mammalia; order Artiodactyla; family Ziphiidae; genus Mesoplodon; species Mesoplodon bidens. The sequence continues at coordinate 173,559,099 of NC_138160.1, read as the reverse complement.
CCCCCACACCCCCAGTCATTGTGGCCCACCTCCTGAGCCAGACTCTTCATGGTCCAGAGAAGAACAGGAAGCATTAGGGCCAGATGTGCCCCATAGGCTTGAGCTGGGAAGGTTCATGTGAAGAATCCTGAGCTGGCTTTCTCTGGGAATAGCTTCCCAGCCTCTGGGAGGACATCTGGAATGTTCCTTGATGATATGGGAGTCCTGAGCAGAGAAATAAGGATCATGCCTTCCAGCCCTCTCTGGTGTTGGGGTTGCAGATGTCTGTCATGAGGTTTGCGCTCCAGGCACCGCCTTGCACGCTGGAGCTGCTCAGAGAAGACCCCCAGCCTCAGGGGAGCCTGTGCTGCACCCAGCCGGGGGATTGGTGTTAATTCTGGCCCTGTTGATCCTTGTGGGACCTTCAGTGAGCTATTTACTCTCACTGAGCCTTAGTGTCCCCTGTAAGGGGAGTGCACACTAGCAATGACAACAGGAACAAGGTTATTCATGCAAGTCACAGCCTGCAGTGCCCTCTTTGGCTCAGACCTTGTCTGCAGCCCCTTATGTGACCTCACACACTTCACGCTCACAGCGGCTCTCTGGGGCAGTCACCTCGTCACCCCCACCTGCCAGGACAGGTGAGTGGCCTACGGAGGTCACACAGCGGTGAGCAGCTTTGCTCAGGGGAGGCTGGGCTGGGCTGTTATTCCACAGGCTGGGGAACATGAGCTCCGGGCTCTTTGGCTATGCTCCCCTTAGGGGTCTCCCATGCCAGTGGTTCCCCACAGAGGGCATTTTGCTGCCCCCCCCACCCTGGGGATGCTCATGGCATGTAGCAGGTAGAGGCTGGGATGCTGCTCAGCATCCTTCAGTGCACAGGACAGTCCCCACCGCAGAGAACTACCTGGCCCCAAGGGCCAGCAGTGCCAAGCTTGAGAATTGAGCTCTGCTTTCTTGAACCCAGCAGATCTGGACTCCACTCTGTGCACGCTGTCCTGTTTTGTGCATCTTTGGGAGGGTGGATTGGGCAGGAGACCCTCTGGGGTCATGGCAGTTGAGAAGGCCTTGGTGGGCTTCAGCTGGATCCATGGGACATGAGCCAAGGGGCAGAGACAAAGAACATTGGGGGTGCTGATCGTCATGGATAGAAGCGCCTGAGCTCCCAGCTCGGTGCTGCAGTTGTGCCCACTTTGCAGATGGGAAGCCCAGGACAATGAGGTAACTTCTCCAAGAACATAGGGCAGGTGACAGATGAGCAAGCCTCCAACCCCAGGGCCCTGAGCTGCCCAGGTGAGCCCCACCTGTCACTTTCAGGTGCCCTGGTGGGCAGGGTTTGTGGTCTGAGGGGCTCCCTGATATGCCCCCAAGCCTGCAGAGCCTCCAGGCTACTGGTCCCACTTTTCTCCTGTCTCCTTGACTGAGGGAGGTAAGAGCATAAATATTGTAATTCAGCTCACTCTGGAGCAAACAATGGAAATGTCAGAGAGCATTGATTAGAGCAGAACTTTCTGCTCAGGTCTTAACTGATTTGTTTAATGTGGGACCACAGAGGCTGTCAGGGGCTTCCGTGGTCCCCCTTGAACCGGTGCCCTGGCGTCTCAGAGCAGAGCCCTGGGATCCAGGCATCCCAACGGCTGAGGCCCCGCGCTGCTGTTCCTGCGGCAGCAGCGCCACCTGGTGGCCACCTAGGCTCTCGCCCTTCCTTTCTTGTCCCGCCTGCCTAGGGGAGATGGCCCTGCAGACAGAACACCTTCAGAGGTGGTGTGGCTTCCAGGCCCACCTCCACCTCTTTCTAGCGGTAGGACTTGGGGTGAGTTACTTCAGTTGTCTGAGACACGGTTTTTCATCCGGAGAATAAGCCAATAACAGCATCTATATCTTAAGGCAATTATACATTTTAAATTAGATGATACGTGTGAACGCAGAGCCCACCGCTACCACCCAGCCCCAGGGTGCGTAAATGCCTTGTGTACTGTAAAAACAGCTCCATGCACTATGGACAGCTGGCACCCTTGGCTCCCTCGGGAGGAAGGAGGCTGGTCTGTGAGATCCCGGCTGGTTCTGGGGCCACCCCCTTGCTGGGCCTGGGGTGCTGCCCCCTGGAACACCATAGCCCTCTGTGCCGTCCTCAGCCCAGCACAGGTGGGAACAAGCAGAGAAGCCAATGCAGAAAGGAGCAGATAGACGACTCTGGGGCCAGGAGGATGCGGATGACTCCAGTGAGCTGGGTGTGAGAATCTTAACTGCAATGGCAACTCTCTCAGCCTCTCTCCATCACTTCTGAAGGAGAAATAGACACGTCTCCTGTCCTCGCTCAGATGAGGACTACAGCTCACGTGCTGTGTGATACATAGCAAAGGCACGGGATGGAGGGGTCTGAGGGCTGTGGATGTGGGCCGGGTGCCAGAGGAGCATGGGGAGATCCCACTAGAGCCCAAGTGACCCTTGTGGGTGCCCAGACCTCCCTCCTGGGCCCTCTGCCTGGACATCTCTGTCTGTGAGGAGCCCTTCAAGGCAGGCAGAACCTATGGGAAGGCTGGCAGCTCTCGGGAAGTAGGAGAAGTAGGCAGAGGAAAGGCTGAGCCTGGGGTGCTGGCTTCTGCCTAGAAGCTTGTGGGTGGTGGTTTGGAGGCGGCCACTAGGCAAGCCTGCTTCCACCGCTTTTTTGTTCCTTTGAACCTCAGTTCTACTGACCTAACTTGAGTCCCAGGCTGGCTCTGGACTGTTCCCCCAGGAGCTGCACCCCGAGAAGCAGGAGAGCTCCCCAAAGGAAAACTGCTGAACTTTTACCGAGGAAACAAGCTGGGCCCAAAAGGATGATCCCTGGCCTGTGTCCCGGTGTGCGGCAGACCCCACCTTTCCCTGCGAGTGTGTGGTCCTCTCCCCATGCCTCCTCTGCAAGCCCCACTGCCAGAAACCATCCTCCCTCTCCTACCAGGCGACACCTCTCTTGCTCATCTCCTGCCACCCCGTGGTCCTGACTGCTGACATTACACCAGACAACACCCCCATCCATCTCAGCAACTGCCCCCCTCCCCTCCCCCCTCCCTCCTCACTGACTCAGAGAGCTCTTTCTAAAATGCACATGCGTCTGGCACCTGCCACAGAGCACAAGGCACACTGCACCCTCCTGAACTCTCCAGACCCTATGAGGATCCCAGCCCTTAGCTCCTTGGTGGCCATCTGAGATGAGTTAGATCCTTGAGAAAGTTGGGACATGAGCAGAGAAATAGGAAGTACAGCAGCTCTGCACCTTGGATGCCGGCACACTGACATCACCCTCCTCCTCCATGTCTCAGGGTCCTGTCTAGGCTGCAGGTTCCCAGGGCCCAGCGCGTGGCCATTGTTTTCTGTGACCTGCCTCCCCAGGGCCACCTTGTCCTGGTGTAGCCCCTCCAAGCCCTTCTCTCTGCCCCTCCTCTTGGGGAGTCTTCTTAGCACCCAAAAGCCAGGAGGGGGCCCCAGACAACTTCTGCTCTGGACCCTGCAATGCAAACCCCCATGGGGCTGGGGAACGGAAGTGGCAGGCTGTTTCTTGGAGTGGAGGAAGGAAGACAAGGCAAGAACAAAGCGCAAATCAATATTTCAATAAATTATCCTGCCGCAGCAGTGAGATCACGGTGGCTGCTGAGAGAGGCTGGGAACCTGGGCTGAACCCAGGAGCCTGGTGTCTGGGAAGCAAGAGGCGCTCGCCAGTGTGCCAGTGTTGGGTCCAACCTGCTCAGGCCTTTTTTTCCAGGGTTCTCGACGTGGTGACCTGAGAGATGTGTTTTCTTGTGTCCACAGAACTTATTGTGACTTGAGTCAGTGTTTTCCAGGAGGTTCGCTTCTTTGTAAAATGTGAACATTGGCCTGAGTAGTCAGATCTGGCAGCCCTAGGCTCTGTCCTTGCATGCCATGCTGATGGGGCTGGCGCTGAGTGTTTTTGCCCCTTCAGCTGGGCGTGGGCTCCTTTGTTGGCCACAGTCTTGCCACTCCTTATCCCCCCAACTTCTTTACCATAACAGGGAAATACTCTTCTGTAACCTTACCCCTTCTGAACTGGCAAATAAAAGACAGACTCATTTTTCTTAGAACCAACCTGCCTCACTGACTTACATCACCAGCCTTGGCCTGTGGGCATTTGGGTTTGCAACACCCACCCAGCACTTCCCACGAGCCCACCCCCTGAGCAGTCAGGCCTCTCTAGGAGCCCCCAGCTTGTTTGTTCTCACCCTGTTTCAGCCTTTGGCTCTGTGCCCAACTCCATGGCCTTATTGCTGCTCTCTGGCCCTGACACAGTGTGTCTTTCTGCCTGGGCTCTTGACTCCTTGTCAAAGATGTGACCAGAGCTTCTCTCGCACTGGTGTTGGACATACCAGCTGGACCCTGGAGAACAGACACTGGCTTTTCTTTGCCAGCTAGTGCCCTTGACTGAGCTTCCCACGATTCTCCAAGGAGGAAGTCCCCTGCTCATGCTCTTTCAGCTGCAAGTGATAACACAACTCAAATTGACTTTCATGGGAGGAATTTCCTGACACACAATATATGAGACACATATCTGCTGCAGACAGCTTCTAGAATGGCCCCCGATGAGCCCACATCTTGGTGTGGTCCCCTCCCTGTGGGTATGGGTATGGGCAGGACTGAGATTTGCATCTAAATGGACTGAGACTCCTGTCTTGGATGTGCCCTGTCATGCTGTCTCTTGGGTCACTCGTGCTGGGGGAAGCAAGCTGCCCTGTGTGACTGCTCAGTGATGAGGTCCATGTGCCCGTGAGGAACTGGATCCTGCCAGTAACCACGTGAGTGAATGTGGGAGCGGGTCTTCCCCAGGGGAGCCTTCGGATGAGATTGCAGCCCCAGTCTCAGCTGCCAGCACTCTCATGGGAGACCTTGAGCCAGAAGACCCCACTAGACTGCCTTTGGATTCCTAACCCAGAAACCATGAGACAAGTGTTTGAGGTTTTTCAGACCATAAAGTTTGGAAGTAACTCATTTTGTGGCAATAGATAACAAACAGGCCTGGGGTAGGCTGTCTCAGGCCTGGGGGAGCCAGGTGGTTGTGTGAAGATACCAGGAATTGACCTCTCTCCACCCCAGGCCCCACGCTATCTATGCTGGCTTCTTCCTCCCCTGGGGTCTCCTCCCCTGGTGGCAGCTCCAGGCTCGCAGTCTTACACCTTTCCAACCCCTTGGCCCCAACCATCCTTTGCTGGGAAGGTGCAAAGTGGGGTTGGCTGGGCCTGAGCCTTCCCACCCCTGAGCCTGGGGTCAGACCCAGATTAACAGAGAGGATATTTTACCAAAGGGGGACTGGGCTGCTGTTGTCAGAAGAGCCCAGGCAAAAGTAGCTGCAATCTACCAGGTGAACAATCCCCTGATGTTTGGGCTGAGAGACATGGCCCTGAGGGAAACAAGGCCCTTTTGTTGGAGACGGACTAACAAGGCTCTGAACTGTGTTTTGGGCTTTGTGGAGCCGGGGGAGTCCCACTCCAGTGGGGGCTCTGTGGCCATCCTTGATCAAGTGGTCATCAGTGGCCTTTGTGATCACCCTCTGATCAGGACTTGGGCTAGCAATCTGAAGCCCAGTGGGGTCCATACTCAAACACCAGATCCACCCATGAGGGTCCCTTCCTTCTCATTCCACCCAAAGGTCCTTCCCTAGAAAGGAGAGTCTTTCACTCACTTCCTCCTCCAGAGCTGTGGCCTCTCAAGGTTTTCTGGAGGCAGTGATCACCTGGCAGGGTCTTGAGCTGACCTGCTTGGATGAGATATAGATGCCATGTCCCCTTCCTTTGCCCTTTCTGTGTCAAGCGGGGTGGGCCGTGTTGTGCTGCAGGAACAAACAAGCTCCATGTCCCCGCAGTTTACAACAACAAAGATTGATTTCCCGCTCACACTTGTATGTTCATTGTGAATTGGCAGAGGACTCTGGTCTCATTGTCACTCAAGGCTTAGGTGACAGAGCAGCTACCACCTCAACATGCTGGTTCACATGCCAGCAAGGAGAGATCTCTGGAGGCGCTCATGTGGGCAATTATGTGCTTGGACCGGGAAGAGACACACGTCACTTTTACTCACAGCTAATTGGCCAGAGCTCGTCACATGCTTCTCCGAATCACAAGGGGGGCAGGAATGTACCTCCCTTCCCCTTTTCCAACATCCTCTGGGCTGTCCACCTCTGTGCCAATGTCCAACAGGTCCTGGCCACCAGACCTCTCGCTCCAGTCTATGACTGACTTCATTAGGACTCAACTACATCCTTTTTTTTCTTTTCTTTTTTAAAAAAATTTATTTATTTTATTTTATTTATTTTTGGCTGTGTTGGGTCTTTGTTGCTGTGCACGGGCTTTCTCTAGTTGCAGTGAGCGCGGGCTACTCTTCGTTGAGGCACACAGTCTTCTCATTGTGGTGGCTTCTCTTGTTGCGGAGCATGGGCTGTAGGTGCGTGGGCTTCAGTAGTTGTGGCTCTCGGGCTCTAGAGCGCAGGCTCAGTAGTTGTGACGCACAGGCTCAGTAGTTGTGGTGCACAGTTGCTCTGCGGCATGTGGAATCTTCCCAGACCAGGGCTCCAACCTGTGTCCCCTGCATTGGCAGGCGGATTCTTAACCACTGCGCCACCAGGGAAGCCCCTCAACTATATCTTATTAAAACAAATACTCTCATCTCTCAGGAGCAATTGGCTCTGTGCTTAGGACTTGGGAACTGGTCTGCCATCTTGTAAGCCATTGACTTGTGTAACTCATGAGATGCCTGGCAATGACTAGTCCTCCCTGGCCTTGAATCCTTCTTCCTTCTTCTGCAACATTCTGGCTTACTAACAATACCCTATATCTTACTCTCTGCTACTTATACACAAAAAGTGAAATATGTGGCTATGCTTAATGGATATATTTATGCAAAAGAAGATACAAAACACCGCTTACGTGTCTACCAAAGAATGCATAGTTCTACTTTATGGACAGATGTATCCTTAAAGTGGAAAAGAACATGCCCAGTACTCTCTGCCTAGAGGGAACCACTTTGATGGTGGGAGTATGTGGTGAGAGCAGAAACTGGAGTGTCTGCTGTGAGGATTGTGGAGAGAAAAGGAATGAGTGCAGCTTATAGGAGACTTAATTTTGAGATGATATGGTGTATGTTTTATTTGTGGAGGAAGTTTAGGGCAGTGGATTGAATATAAACTTTGGTTTCAGGCTTCCTAGCTGTGTGACCTGGGGCAAGTTACTTGACTTCTCTGAGCCTCAGTTTCTTGCTTCTTCGGGTGGTTGTGAAGACTGAATGAGAGAGTGAATGCCAATGCCATGGTGCAGATCAGGCTGCAGTGCTGCCAGTCCAGCAGCCAGCCTTGGCTAGTAGGTATGTGTCATGACACAAAATGGAATGTGGTTGCTCCCAGTGGCTTCCTGCCCGTGGCTCCTGAGGGAATTATCTCTGTGCTCCTGTTCCTTATGTGGCTCCTTTGCTGTATCTGCTGCAGGGTTTTTCCTTCCCTTGTGTTGTTTTCTGCCAATAGCTTCTAGCAGGGGGAAAGCACAGGGTCCCTTTCCCCTCCTCTGGGCTTGTAGCCACACTGGGAGTCCTGTCTCCCCTGTCCTGGAGCCTGCCAGGATGTAAACTCTTCAGGGTGACCGAGGTTCACTGCAGTTGCCTCCTGGCCAGGGCGTGCACAGAGCAGGGGCTGAATAGGATGCAGGGGCCCTGGAGGTGGGGTGGGCTGAATGGACTCTTTGAGGCTTTAGGCGGCCTCAGAGCTTGGCTCCCACGTCTCACCTGAAATTGTGCAGTGACTTTGAGTGGAAACTCATGCAAGTATGTGGAAAGGCCGGGGAGCCTTTCCATCCACTCAGGAGAATGGAGCCAAGTGGGAGGGGGTCTTGAGAAGGGACTGGGCTTAGCGCCGCCTGGCCTAGGTCCCCGGTAGATGGGGTCTGCGCAGCTCCCATGGACCACCAGACGCCAACCCCTCTGTTTGTCTCTCCTGCCCCTGCAGTCCCTGAGCCTCATTGAGATTGGGAACCCCTCTCAGAGTCTGGAGAACGTTTGCCGCTGGGCCTACCTCCAGCAGAAGCCAGACTCCGGCCACGATGAGTACCACGATCACGCCATATTCCTCACACGGCAGGACTTCGGGCCTTCAGGCATGCAAGGTGAGACCCTGGCCCTGCGAGGGCCCCCTGGCAAACTTGGCCCGGGCTGGGAAGGGTGTCTGGGCAAGGGGACCTGTGTCGAGGGGGAAGGGTAAGTGCTAGTGACCTCCTAGCTCTTGCAAACCACCAGGAGCTCTGACCTTTCCCCCAGGAAACTGCATCTCCAGGAGAGACGTGGAGGATCAAAGGTAGTGAAATGGGCAGAGTCTGGGGCTGGCAGCCTCAGACCAGACAGGATCTGAGGCTGGGTTGCAGAGTTTTTTGCTTCCTCCAGCTTTCACAAAACAAATTTGAATAAGTTTTCAATCTTTAAAAGTTAAGAAACTTTACTTAAAAATTCAAACTATATAAAACTGACAGATCTAAAAGAAAAAATCGAAGGTCTACAATCATCGTTGAAGATTTTCACATATAGCGAAGCTGCACACCACACCGTGATGGATCTCTTGCAGTGAATGTTGAGTGAAATAAGCCAGTCAGAGAATGTATACTTATGATTCCATTTATTTCAAGTTTGGAAGCGAGCAAAACTAATCTGTGGTGTTAACAGTCAGGGGAGTGGTCAGGAGGGAGGGAGTCGCTGTTGGAAGAAAGAAGAGGCTTCTGCAGTGTGGGGACAGTTTTATTTCTTGATCAGGGAGGTGGCTACACAGGTGTGATCACTTTGTGATATTCACTAGTTGTGTCCTTATGATTTGTGCATTCTTATGGCGTATATTATACTTCAAAAGAAAGAGCTTTAACGACCTATATAAAAATGTATATTCAGGGGAGTGGACCCTGTTTCACTTCACCCCCATCCTCTACAGATAGTCATTTTTATTAGTTTCTAGTTGATCATTCCAGTGATCCTTTTTATAAAAATAAGTATATTTATCTGATATAGGTGCTGATTCCTTCCAGCACTTTCTTCCATGACTTATTTCATATGCACCTCTCTGCTCTCTTAACCTGCAGCTTCTCTCTGCCAACCACTTGTCATATTCACGTAAATAGAAAGACTTCTTAAGTGACCCCTGGTCAGAGCTAGGATTAGTTCATGTTAACAGAACACCTCTGAGGCACTACTCTTGCCCCCTTTGCCGCGCAGATCAGCACCACAGTGGGAAGCAGGTGGGAACAGAGAGTGTGACCCCAGGTCCCACCAAGCACAGAGTACGGCTCCTAGTTGGTGTGGGTGCCTCCCCACTGGGAGGGGGCTGCTAGTGCCCCTTCAAGCCCTACACCAGTGTGGCCAGCTGACAGAGCACCCTGTCTGCCCTTGGTCCAAGTGGGAGCTCTAATGGGGAGCAGAATTGTTCCATAGGAGAGAAACCAATACAACCTTTGTATTAAGTGACCTCATTCTTCATTTAAAAATGTGAAAGGACAGCCAAGGATTACCAGACATGAAAACAAACGATAGGATGAAAAGGATGGAGGAAGATGCAAAATAAAATTATAAAACTGACGCCGGAGGAAACAGATAAGTTAAAGCAGGGAAAAGCACAGTTTATCAAGTAATATCCCCAGAATGAGGAACTACATCTGTAAACCCAGAACAGGTTTCAAGGAAGAATTAGAGAACAAAGGGTTTTCATTAAATTAAACATTTGACGGTGTCGACTAAAAAATTAAATGCCCAACCTAACAGTTGAGTCACAGAAACGTTTAGGACTTCAAGCCCGGGAGGCAGCGTCTCAAGTAACCCTGAGAGAACGGCCCCAAGGAGGCGAGGGGTGGGCGGGGGTGGGGGGCAGGATATATAGGAGTTCTGCAACAAAGGGCAGGTAGTAAGAACAAAAGATTACTGTTAATTAAAGAATACTAGAAACCTCAAGTTAAGGAATTTACTGCTTTTCTATGTATGGGAAAATGCAAGAGTCTGGGCTCACTGAAGTCCTTCCTTTGATATGCACCTCAGCTCTCTGGAGCCAGTATCCTGTGTTTTCATATCCAGAGTTTCCTCAGGGCTCACCGTGGGGATTGGCTGAAGTCTGATGGCTGCTAGATGACAGGTATTCTTTGCCTCAGGGTTCACCAGCTCACTGGTGGTGGCTGCAATCGCTGATGACTGTGACAACCTTTGTGGCAGGCAATATTCCATTTCTCAGTGGGTAAAATAGAAAATTCAAAAGCTGAAATAAAAAGTCAACGGATCCAAAAGGATTAAAATATGAGACAAAAGTTGATGTAGAGGCTCAATCCAGGAAATACAATATCTATCTAAAAAGATTTCCAGAAAGAAAATAACAGCAGAATAAAATAAGAGGGAGGGATATAAAGCAAAAAATACAGATACATTTTCAAGTCTTTAGATCCTAAATGTTCATGTAATGCTAATGTAGGTGAATGAGAAATACTCACACTGAGGCACATATTCATATGCAAGCTTTGCATGCAAAGGACAAAGAGAAGACCAAAAAGGTTTGCTCTGGCGCTGATTGGAGAACAATCATCTCAAAATCTACAGAGCAAAAAATGCTTTACGACATAGATTTTCCTGTTTATTAGAAGGGAAAAAGACAATACGATGCTTTTACAGACAAGTCTAAAACCAGCACTCCCCCATCACGCTTCCTTCCCTTCTGTGCTTTTCTCTGGGAGCACGTTGCCTGGGACCTCTCTGTGGGGTCTCAGAAGAGTGAGACTGAGTCGGGGGTGTTGACTTAAAAAAGAATACATGCAAAACGTGAGAGTTGCGAGTTAAGTTGTTTTTTTTTTTTTTTTTTTTTTTTTTTTTGCGGTACGCGGGCCTCTCACTGCTGTGGCCTCTCCCGTTGCGGAGCACAGGCTCCGGACGTGCAGGCTCAGCGGCCATGGCTCACGGGCCCAGCCGCTCCGCGGCATGTGGGATCTTCCCGGACCGGGGCACGAACCCGTGTCCCCTGCATCGGCAGGCGGGCTCTCAACCACTGCGCAACCAGGGGCGAGTTAAGTTTTATTGGGGGCAAAATGAGGACTGCAGCCCGAGAGACAGCGTTTCAGAAAACTCAGAAACTGCTCCAAGGAGGCGAGGGGAGGAGCTAGGATATAGAGGAGTTTTGCAACAAGGAGCAGGCAATTGGGAACATCAAAAGATTGTTGTTACAAAAACAGAACCAGATACCTCAAGGTAAGGAATTGAGCGCTTTTCTATGTATGGGAAGATGCAAGAGTCTGGGCTCACTGAAGTCATTCCTTCGATACGCACCTTAGCCATCTGGGGCCAGTATTTTCACATCCTGAGTTTCCTCAGCGCTCACAGCAGGGAGTGGCTGCACTCTGATGGCTGCTAGATGGCAGGTATTCTTTTCAGCCCTGAGTTTCCTCACGGCTCACCAGCTCATGTTGGAGGGCTGCAATGACTGGTGACTGTGACATCCTTTGTTTATTGATATGGCAGGAAATATTCCATTTATAAATATTCCATTTATCAGAGGACAGGCTGGCTTCTCACTTGGTGGGCCTCTAGGACGCCCAGGCTTCTAAACAGAGGCCCCCTCTGGCACACAAAGCTCTGTACGTACTTCCTGTATCTTGTCCGGGGGCAAGTGGCTAGGCCCTGTTCTCTGGATTTCCTCCATTTTGGGTGGGGTCATCATGTCCTCCCCTCCCCCTCCCCCTCCCCGTGGGTGGGAATGTTGTCCTGTAAGGCTTCCCTGGGGACATCTTAAGACACCCCATGATCAGGCTCAGCCTAGTCAAGGGGGGTCATTCTTCCACGGACGGGCCATGCCACAGGGAGGCCTTCCTGGCCTTCCTGCCCGGGTGGTTCAGGCTCATTCTTCAGCCCTGCCCTCATTCCCTGTCAGGCTCCATTCCCGACTGCTTCCTTGGACCACACACTCTAACTCTAACTGGGCTGCCAAAACCCACTGTGTCTCCTCACTGTTACCTGTGGATTCAGTGGCTCTTCAGAAGCCTTGAAGGGGTGGGGTGGGCCCACAGGGCTGCTGGAGGGCCCGTGGCATCTCGTGTCGGGGGTTGGACTGCTGCAGCTGCCCCTCCCCATCCTCCACCTTGCCGGGGACAGACCCCTGGACCCCTCAGCAGGAATGTGGCTCATAATCTCCTCAGTCAGAGTGCAGAGTTGCAGGGCCAAGGGCTCCGAGGGCTCCGAGGGCCCCGTCGTCTGTGACTGGTCTGCCCCCCAATCCACGCAGCCAGTCCCCTCTGCATGACTCAGCAGGGCAGCGTAGCACCTTGGCTGTCCTTGCCTGACCTGCCCCTGAACAGCTCAGGGCCACCCTCACTGTAGCCTTCTGTGCACTGTGGAAATCCATCCAGTTGAGGACCCAGAGAAGGACCTGTGGACCACGAAGGAGCCAGGGAAGGTCCCGAGGGAGTGGGCTCAGGGTATGGTGCTGGGCACCGGGGCCAGGGTTCCTGCAGCACCAGGAGCAGGTGTGGAGACAGTATGCTACCCAGGGGCCAGAAGGCCACCCAGCCAAGTGGGGGGAGGAACGCGGGAGGTGGCCTGAAAGGGAATAGCGGGAAGGGGGTGGCAGAAAGTCTTAGCAAGTGAGACCTGGGCTCGGGAAACTGGGCTTGCTGTGGTGTGGCCACAGACGGGCAGGGTCGAGGCCCGCTGCCCCGGGGGAGGGGACAGGCGGTCTCCTGAGCCATGCCAGCCACGGGGGCAGTTGGCTCTGCTCATGTGCTCTGGGGGTGTTGGGGTTAGGGCCCCCAGATTTGGGCAGGGCTCTGAGCCTGGGACCCGGAGCCACCCTTTGTCCCCTTCCAGGCTATGCTCCTGTCACTGGGATGTGCCACCCTGTCCGCAGCTGCACCCTGAACCACGAGGACGGCTTCTCCTCAGCGTTCGTGGTGGCCCATGAGACTGGCCACGTGTAAGTGGACTCACCATCCTTGTTGTCTGAGGAAGGTCGGGGTTCAAAGGGCCCCACTTCTCCTCTGTGCCCTGAGAGGGACAGGCCCTGTATGAAAAGCCCTTGGGATGTGATGTCCTGCCCCCGTGCTGCACAGGACAAGCTGGAGGCCCACTTTCTGCTGAAGCCCCCAGGCAGGAGCTGGGGGCTTTCCACCCATTATGCCATTCAAGCACCTGGGCGGGGTGGGGGTGGGGGTCTTCTTACCCCATTTTACAGATGTGTAACTGAGGCTCTGAGGGAGCCTTCCCCAGAAGCAGAGAGCTGGAGTTGGGGAAGCTACTCCGCCTGGGTGTGCATGCGGCTGGGTGTGTAGAGAGGGCTGCGGATGCGTCTGCCTCTGCTGCGTTCTCATGTAACAGTGCTCGGCCTTGGGGACAGGATACCTGAGGGGGCTGCTGCTGGATGCTCTCATCTCAGAGTGCCCCTGACTATAAAGTCAGCTGGTAGAAAATGGGGACCACCTTGCTCAGGGCAGATCAAGCCAACTCGGGTGGGGGGGCAGCTCGGGGAGGTGAGCGGTGCCCTCCGAGCATCAGGGTGGGGTGGAGCTGACAGGTGAGTGCGGCCAGGTGAGGGTCCAGTGAGGCTGCCTTGTCTTCCTGCACAGGCTGGGCATGGAGCACGATGGGCAGGGCAACCGCTGCGGTGACGAGGTGCGGTTGGGCAGCATCATGGCGCCCCTGGTGCAGGCAGCCTTCCACCGCTTCCACTGGTCCCGCTGCAGCCAGCAGGAGCTGAGCCGCTACCTGCAGTGAGTACCACCTATGTCTCCCAAGGACGAACCCGAAGTGCCGGACTCAGCGCCTCCAGCCTGAGGTGCAGGGAAGGGGAGAGGGGGACAGGACAGGGGGGATCCCATTGTTGGGGGCTAGGTTTTGGATGGAAAGTGGTTATGACAGCTGCACCTTTAATGGACGCCTGGTTCTGGGTAGCTTATGCCACAGAAAACAGATGCAGCAGGGAAACTGAGGCAGCATAGCCTAGGGCTGGGGTGTGCAGGCGGGCACACCCCCGAGACTCCATGAGGGGCCTCAGCTGCCTCCTGGGCTGGATGGCCAGTCCTGTTGAAGGCAGCTTGTGACACCCATGTGTCCCCTCACAGCTCCTATGACTGCCTGCGGGATGACCCCTTCACCCACGACTGGCCAACGCTGCCCCAGCTCCCAGGGCTGCACTACTCCATGAACGAACAGTGCCGCTTTGACTTCGGCCTTGGCTACATGATGTGTACCGCGGTGAGTGTTGGAGCCCACGACACCTCCAAGGGCTGGGCGGGGGGAGTCTGCCCCAGATCGGCCTGGCTTCCTGGGAGGCGGCTGGTGTTGGGTGGCTCCCTGGCACAGGGTGGAGCAGCCCTCCAAAACAGCAGCCTCTCCCTCCATACCCACTGCTCTTTCCCCAGTCGGCACCCAGTGCCCTCCTGGCTGGTCCCGACATGGCTTTAGGAGGGATTGAGGCAGTGGAGTGTTCAGCAGGTGAACAGCGGGTGCTCATGGGACTCTGCAATGACCGCCCCTCCTGCCTGGGCCAGAGGAAGGCCACCAAGCCTTCCTGCCAAGCACACTGGTGCCCAGCGTTCTGTCCAGGCTACATGAGAGGTGCAGCCACCGAGGTCTGGAGGCTGGGGAGGCCAAGCAGCCTGCAAAGATGTGAAGCACCATGCTGTCTGCTCGAGGTCCTCACAGCCCCAGAATCACACAGAGCTCAGGGCACCACACAGGCCTGTCATGGGTGGACAAGTCATTTCTGGCTCCACAGCTGTGCAAGAGGACCCTGGGTGACAGGGCGGCACCCCGGGAAGGTCCCTGAAGTGGGAGGTGGCCTGGCTAGCTGCTGGTGCTCTCTTCCAGTTCCGGACCTTTGACCCTTGCAAGCAGTTGTGGTGCAGCCACCCTGACAACCCCTACTTTTGCAAGACGAAGAAGGGGCCTCCCCTGGACGGGACCATGTGTGCACCTGGCAAGGTGAGCTGGGGCAGAGGGCAGGCGCTGTGACCTGCACAGATCTACAGGGACAGGCCCCGCAGGGCCTTTGGAGTAGGGCCAGGGGTCTTCTCAGGGGACCGCTTCCTCATTTCTAACAGCCCCCACACTCCACAGCTTCTGCCCCGTGCACGCTTTCTTCTACGGGAGGGAACCTGGGGTCTCAGAGCTCCTCAATGTGCTTCAAGCCCCACTGCAGGAATCCCCTCCTCTGAGGACCAGTTTCAGGGTTCCAGCAGCCTTCCATCTCCCCCTGCACACTGTGGGTGACTGGGTCACCTCATCTTGAGGCCAATATTGGCCAACATTCTGGTGACCACGGGATCCTCAGGCTCAACATCAGGCTTGGCCTTTCTATCCTCTGGCGCCTTGGTGTGTGGTCCCTGGTGGGCAGACTTGTCCCTGGAGGTAGCTGGATGGCCACCCACCAGCGCCTGCCTGCTACCCCAGGCCCTCTTCCCACCTTCCCACCTCCTACTTCCAAAGCAGCAGAACAAAGGGCTTCTCCTTCCAGCCCAAACTCCGGGCCTGATTCTCATTTGTTCAGATGAAATCGCACTCCCACTCCTCGGCCAAGCACTTGCTAGGGGGCTGACTTATGCAGGTGAGCCTAAGCCTAGGCCAGGAGGATTCAGCCCAGAGAAGACACGCAGACCCAGCAGCATCCAGTGAGGCCCAGGAGAGGACTCCAGCACATGTCCCCCAGAGTCAGGCCTAGAAAGGCACCCAAACCACCTGAGCCTGAGGTTCCTACACTGCAGGTCTTAAATTCTGCTTTATTTTAGAAGCCCTGGCAGAGCTTCTTAAAGTTATGGATTTCCAGGTCCACCCTGAAGATTTTGATTTGGGATGAGGACTGAGAATTGTTTTGTTCGGTTCTTTATTTATAAAATCATGGTAAAGTTCACATAACTTAAAATTCATCACTTTAACCACTTTCAGTGGCTTTTAGTACATTCATAATGTTGTGCAGCCATCACCACTATCTAGTTTCCAAAACTTTTCATCACGCCAAAGAGAGACTTCATTAAGCAGTGGCTCCCCATTTCTCTCCTCTCTCCAGCTCCTGGCAACCACTAATCTGCTTTCTCTGTCTATGGGTTTGCTTATTTTGGAATTTCATATAAGTGGAATGATATAATATGTGCCTTTTGTGTCTGGCCTTTTTCACTTAGCATAATAACTTCAAGGTTCATCTGTGTGGTAGCAGATATCAGTGCTTCATTCCTTTTTATGGCCAAATAACATTCCACTGTATGGATATACCACATTTGTTTATCGTTTGATGGACATTTGGGTTTTTTCCACCTCTTGGTATTTGTGAATAGTGCTGCTAATGAACTTTCACGCGTATGTTTCTGTTAGAAGGCGTGGGAAACAGTATTTTTAAGAGGTGCCCCGGGTGATTTAGCTGTGCCCCTAGACTTAATGTACTGTCAGAAGTTGGAAATGAAATGTTGTTAGTAACGCTCCAGGGACTTAGTAATGCCAGAACTGACCTCGTAACCCTGCTCCCCACAGGAGCTCGAGGGAGGGGAGGGGGCCCCAAAACATTTGCTATAACCCCAGTAGGGAGCCCAGTAAGTGTTAAACTGGAGAATGAGACTAGCTCAGCATGGCCTCCTTCCCTGGTCTGCCCCTCCAAGTCCAGCCCTGGGTGGAGAGAAAGAGTGGGAACAGACCCTGCACAGTGTGGTCGCCCAGGGGTGTGTGTGGCTGGCCTTCACCCACAGGACCACTGACCACTACAAAATGTGGGCCAAAGAGTGCCTGACCGCCAGCTGATTGGCCCACTTCTCCTGGGCGGGGGGTGGGAGTGGGCGTGGGGACTGGTGAGGAAGGTGGGCAGATGTGGCCAAAGTACCCTTTCTCACAGAAAGCACTGACTCGGTGATGACCTTTCACTCTTTTTGGTGGTAGGACCTTTAGTTCATTTAGCCCAGTAAAAACCCCATCATTTTATGTATTAAAAAACAGCCTTGGGCTTCCCTGGTGGCGCAGTGGTTGAGAGTCCGCCTGCCGATGCAGGGGACACGGGTTCGTGCCCCGGTCCGGGAAGATCCCACATGCCGCGGAGCAGCTGGGCCCGTGAGCCATGGCCGCTGAGCCTGCGCATCCGGAGCCTGTGCTCCGCAACGGGAGAGGCCACAGCAGTGAGAGGCCCGCGTACCGCAAAAAAAAAAAAAAAAAAAAAAAAAAAAAGTCTTGTGCTGATTGAGGGGGTGGAGCTGGGGCTTAGCTCAGCCTGCCCTCGTTCACAAGGAGCATAGGTAGAAAGCTGACCTAGGTGAGGGATTCCTGGTGTGTGTGTGGAGTAGGGCTGGAGGGGCAAAGGGAGAGAGGAGGAGGGGAAGGGCACCTCCTGGGGGGCCTATCAGAATCCTCTGCCTCTATGATTTACTTATTGCAATGTAATCTTATATTTGGAAAACAATCATCCTTTGTCTCTCCCTTTCCTGCAAGAACAGCCACAGGGCCCAGGAGAGAGGAGAGGCAGAAAGTAGCAGGGGGAAAGTCTAGGCAGGTTGGAGAAATAGCAGGTCATCTCAGGGACCAGGGCTTTGCCAAGCTCAGCTGTCCCTTTCCGTCCCTCTCTGCCCCCGTGGCAAGACCCCTGGCAGGGGGTCACACAGCACTCATGCTCTGCCTGGGGTCCTCATGTCCACAGTGGGTCATCCCAAGCGCATTCTCCCCTCTTGGCCTCCATCACTGGATTATACCCCTGCTTACTCACAGTTTCCTACACCCACCATTTCCCAGAGACGGAACAATGTATCTATATTCCATCCGCAGAGGTGACCTGGAGAGAAGGAACAAGACTACAGATGAGCCAACTCCACTGCCTGCCCCTCAGTTTGATGGCTTTTTCATTGTCTGCCTGGGTTCCCACAATAGGGTGGGAAGGGTGCAGAGTGCATGTGTTGGTGAGATCAAGTGGAGAGGATGGGTGGTG
Source organism: Mesoplodon bidens (assembly GCF_964165515.1). Classification (NCBI taxonomy): domain Eukaryota; kingdom Metazoa; phylum Chordata; class Mammalia; order Artiodactyla; family Ziphiidae; genus Mesoplodon; species Mesoplodon bidens. The sequence continues at coordinate 173,541,197 of NC_138160.1, read as the reverse complement.
AGGAATGAGGGCCAGTGGGCACACAGCTTTCTCATGGAATCAGGAGTTTTGGGCAGGCGTGTTTGGCTGAGAGGGGAGAGGTGAGCTCGTTGCTCTTGGACATAGACGTGGGCAGTGGACCTGAGGATTAGGCTGTTTAGTCACCTCAGCTTCATATTCATCCATCCATCCATGTGTCAGGCTCCCTCTGCCTCCATCAGACCTCGCTGTCTGTGGGGGTTGGCCACGAACGTGAGAGGCAACCATGACATGGTGGTGAGGAACGGGATGGGGAGGGGCCTGTCGGGAGCTCAGAGAGGCTTCCTGGTCAGTGGCCCCAGCCAAATCCCGAAGGGTGGAGAGAAGTGGGACCAGTGCTCCAGGCAGGGGACCCTCATTGGGTGGGAGCGTGATGAGGATGGCTGGGAAGGGTGGATGAGAGGAGCATGATGTTTTAAAATATAATGTATTAGTAGAAAAGTCGAGGTACAGTAGGCCCAACAGATCAAGACAATTGCCATTGAAAAGATAGTTTGTTCCTCACAAATCCCAAAGGGAGGGGCCACACCACACCGTGGCAGGGGGGTGAGGGGGGGGTTGTCGGGCACACAGGGAAGCATCAGGATCAGTTGGAGAGCAGTGGGTGGCAGGAACTGCAGTTTCTACAGAAAGGAATAGCAAGGCAAGGTAAGCAGGCTGAGGTTTGGCTGGTGTGAACAATTTCACTGGGCTCTGGGGCCCAGGGGCTGCCCCTAGTTGTCTGGTACCTGACTGGCCCTGGAGAGTGATTAGGATGGAAGATGGTGGCCTGGAATTTAGGAGCCCTGGTGACGGAGGCGGCTCTGTGTGCTCTGGGTTGATTGGTTTGCACTTGAAAATTGCACTTGTGGATGAGTTATTTACGATTTCTAGGAACTGGCTAACCCTGGGAGGGACAGTCCCCACACGGTCAGCAAGGCCCAGAAGTCAAAGCATCAGAATCCAGAAAACAAAAGACCTGATTAACACACATGGCTCCCCAGGAGACTGGGTGATGGTGGGAGAGAGGGAAGGACTGATTGAACTGACGATGGCTGTTCCTGAGGCTGCTTCATGACCTGCCCTGTCCAAGGTGCTGGGGACATAGCTCAGATCTGCTCTCAGACAGGTGCACCCTGTGGCCACACAGTGTATGCCCTGGATACCCTGGGGGCAGGGTCAGGCTAAGCACAGAGGGTCCCCCCAGGTGCCTCTACCCTGCAGGCCGGGCCTGTGGGTTCACCTTGCCCTCCTTGCCGGAGCCAGGGTCAGGGTCATGGGCGGGGTGCAGATCCAGCTGGGTCAGGATGGCTCCTGCATCAGTGTGTCTTGTCAGGGAAGAGTCCTTCATGTGTCTCACATTCACCAGCAGTATCTTGGGGAAGCAACGCCCACCCTAAGTTTTCATGAATTCAGGACTGTTTCAGAAACATGTGCCACGGTGCGTATCCAGAGTGCAGAGGCCCTGTGATGCCCCATGTTTTTCTGCATAGTCAAGAACGGACAGGCAGGCCTAGCAACAGGGACAGCCCACGGTCTGGGCATGGGAGTTTAAGCCCTGGGTCCTCCCTCCTCATTGTGTGACCTTGAGCCATCCTTTACCCCTTGGGTGAGTCACCTAAGTGTCCAACTCAGTTATCCTCACATCCCAGGCTCCTGGCACATGGTACCAGCTTGGGACATGCTGGCAGGTGGAGAACGGAAACCCAGGATCACAGTGGTTCAGAAATGCTAAATGTGCACTTCCTGAAAAGAACAGTCTGCCTTTCAGGCTTTCAGACCAACCTGGCAGTGTTCCCAGCCCTGCTTAGGTGCACCAGCGCTCTCCGTGGTACTTATCCTGAGAGGCAGCCCTGGTCAGCGTTGTCCATGGGTACGTGTGGGCTCTGAATTCACTCATGACATGTGACTTTGTGCTTTTAAATGTTTAAATCTCTCTACTGGATGAAATATTTGTAGACATTTAAACATACGTTTATAAAGCATTTTAATAATATTAAACATGTTTCTTTTATAATAACACTGAGGCATCAGAGTATAAAATTGTTCATTTGGGATAGTTGCACTCTTTTAAATGCTTATCATCATCCAGGAGGAAATAAACCAAATATTAGAGGGACAGCTTCTGAGTGGTGGAATTAAGGGTGATTTTCCTGTCTTTCTGCTTTGCCTTGTTTTCATATTTTCTACAGTGCGTGTGTGTTGCCTCTGTGCATTTGGTTGGACCCAAGTGTGTGGAGGAGGTGATCCATCACACCATGGGCCTGTGGAGTGTCCTGAGTTGTCCCATGCCCAGCTCCCCATTTACAAACTGGGGACCAATTTGTTCAGTGGGGACAGGGGGACCACTATGTGGCCTCCGCCATCCCCCTGGCCCTTGGTTCCCATGCCCACCAGTGATTTAGAGGCTGGGCCCCATCACAACCTTCAGAGGTGCCAGGACCCTTCCCATCCTCTTTATCTTAGTCAACGGGGGCTGCTATAACAAAAAGCCAGAGACTAGGGTGGCTTAAACAACAGGTACTTATTCCTTACAGTTCTGGAGGCTGGAAATCTGAGATCAGGGTGTCGGCATGGTCGGATTCTGGTGAGGGTTGCAGACTGCCATCTTCTCTCCCTTTCCTCACATTTTGGAGAGGGAAATCATCTCTCTCTTGTCTTCTTTTAAAGGCACTAATCTCATTCATGAGGGCTCCACCCTAATCACCTCCCAAAGTCGCCACATTCTAATACCATCACATTGGGGTTAGGCTTCAACATGTGAATTTTGGGGCACACAAATATTCAGTCCACAGCATTCCCCTGCCTGGGCCCTCCTCCTTTTCTGCCAGCCCTCCCCTTGCTCCACCAGCTGAGGGGGACACTAGCAAGCATTTCTGTGGGTCTTTCCCTTCCCTGGTTGAGTGAGGGGAGCTCTGAGGTGAGAGATGAGGTAACTGTGGCCTGGAAAGGATATGAACAGCATCACTGGTGACCTGGAGCCAGGCCTGCCGGACCCCAGGTAGCTCATGACTGTGCTTGTTGGCCATGTGCCCAGGTGCCCAATCTGGTGGTGGTAGAGCCCTTGATCACTTGCCCAGAGCCCAGGAAGGAGAATCCAGGGAATGGCAGCCTCTGCAGAGCCTCCTGTGGGCTCAGACTGGTGCAAAGGCAGGCCTGGGAGTGCTTCAGCTGGTTGGGAGGAGTGAGAGGACTGTGTAAGGAAGAAGAGGCAAGGTGGGCTCCCAAGCAGAGATGTGCACAAATCTAGGGAGACAAGAACCAAGAAAAAGAAGGGATACATGGGAGCAACGTGGGCATGGAGACGGGAGCTTGGCTGCCCTGGAAATGGGCTCTGAGACAGAGATCTGATGGGAAGGTGTTTCCTGAGGAGCATGCTCAGTATCAACACCTGCAGAGAGAGTCATTGAACAGTGGTGTGGTCACAACGTAGGTTCAGCCTACCCTGCCTGGAGCTCCGGGCTGGCCTTTCAGAGTTGTCCCCCACCTTGACCTCTGGCCATGGCTGTCCCCAGGAAAAGGACACGACTCCGGGCTAGGCAGCTGTCTTTGGCTGAGGGCATTTCCTATAAAGGGACTCAACTGTCAGCCACGAGCAACAGGCAGCTCTCCACAGCTGGGGGAGTGAGCGTCTCTGTTCTGCAGGGAGATCCCTGCATTACTCCAGGGGTGAGGAAGGAAATGGAGCTAGGGCTTCTTTCGCAGAGGAGCTTCCAAAGACAGTGTGGTCTGTTCAGAGAGCGGTCAGCGCTCCGGTGCCTGGTGTGGCAGTGGGAGATAGAGCAGGGTTGGTGTGTAGGAGCCAGGCCACAGGGCTAGTCTAAATCCTGCAGCAGTGGGGAACCCCAGAAGGTTTTGAGAAGGGAGCAGAGATGGGTTTACCATGAAGCTGACGATGTATAAGCTTCGGGGCCCCATACTTGCGTAAGCCCCTTCCAGGGCCCTGGGACAGGCCTCACAATGTGTTCACATGGTCATATATTTTCACTGACCATAATCAATTAGGATCACTCCTTCCCCTCTGATACACTTCTCCTGTTGACATTAGAGGGGCCGTGGGTGCTTTGTGGCTTTGGCTAAGGATAAATTGGATTTGGGGTACATTTATTGGTTTATTTACATGGTTTTTAGTACCTTATGTGTACGGTTAGGTTGTTGTTTCTATCCAGGTGTAAGAATAGCTTCTAGAAATACTCTTAACGGCCTCTGTGCCAACTCACCCAGGGTTGTTGCAGAATATGTGCTGTGTTCAGCACAGTCTCCTCAACTGATTGAAGAAAAGGGGCCTCACATATACTAGAGGTTGTGATTACTTCTATCTTTGCAATAGTTTGTTTTCTTTTGGGGTTTGTCTTGTAGATGGGGCACTAACACAGATCCAACTTGGATACTTCTTTGGAAATGCTAAGTTTAATAAGATGGTTCACTTATTTAAAAACTGTCCAGACCTCCAAACGTACACATTACAAAACACAAGGGGCACTAAAAATAATTTTCAAAGTCCAGGAGAGAAACCTGAATGCAGATGGGATGCAAAAAGTTTATTCAAAATGTTGATAAAGCTGTTAATAGTTTAACTGCAATTTTGAAAGTTGTTTCAGAATGCTTCAATAAAGTAAGGGAGAAACGACAGACTTCTGATTTAGATATATGTATAAAGATACCTTCTTTTACCATTTTCAACTATATTTATTAAAGAAAATTCAGATAAAAATCAGTGGAAAATTAATTAAAATTTAAAATGAGTAAAGAAATCAGTAGCAATAAATCTGACTTCAAAAATTTAATTATAACGAAAAACGTTTTCAGATCAAACTAAAGCAGTCATTCATTAGGAGGAAGAGATAAATATCAAAGAGAAATAAGTAGCACGCTCTTGAAACGTTTGACAATGCAGTTAATGAAGAGGAGAGAATCAGATGAACACATTGGAAAAGCATTTAAACTTCTTTCTGATTTTGACATGCAATGTTGACAACATCAAAGGCAGTGTAAAGCTCAGAATATTGCCCCTACAATAAGAATGTTGACAGTAACAGTTACTGAGGTGCTAATCCAGACAGCATTTTAAATCAGGCTCTGACCAAGAAAACCTGAAATCCATATCCAGAAGCACACTGGATAGCAAATTTGATCATCTCCGTGTTCACATAACATCACCAATAACTTCTCTAAATCACTGAAAATTAAAAAATATTTCGCTCAACCTTCTAGAGCAGGCTAGAGCACACATACCAACTCCACCTGCCACCTGTTTTATTTTCCCCTAACAGTTTCATTAAGATGTGACTCACATTTAAATTCACCCATTTAAAATGTACAATTCAGTGGTTTTCAGTATATTCACAGAGTTGTACAACCATCACAACAATCAAATTTTAGAACATTTTTGTCACTCCAAAGACAAGCCCCGTAACCATTAGTAGTCACTCCGATTCATCCCCCCTCCCCCTTAATCCTCGGCAATCACTAATCTACTTTCTGTCTCCTTAGATTCGCCTCTTCTGAACATTTCGTTCAAATGGAATTGTACAATGTGCCTCCTTCTGTGACTGGCTTCATTCAGTTAGCATAATGTTTTCATGGTTCATCCAGGTTGTATTACGTGTCAGTACTTTATTCCTTTTCGTTGCTCTATAGTAATTCATTGTATACATATACTGTATTTTATGTATCCATTTATTAGTTGATGGACATTTGAGCTGCTACCTTTTTTCAGCTATTATGAGAAATGCTGCCATGAACATTCGTGTTCAAGTTATTGCGTGGATGTGTCATTTTTCTTGAATATGTGTCTAGGAGTGGAATTGTTGGCTCTTATAGTAACTCTATTTTTAACATTTTGAGAAACTGCCAAACTCATTCCCAAAGCAGCTGTACCTTTTTACATTCCTACTAACAATTTCTCCACATCTTCACCAAAACATATTACCTGTGTTTTTATTATAACCATCCCAGTGGATGTGAAGTGTTATCTCATTGTGGTTTTGAGCACCTTTTCATGGGCTTAATGGCAACTTGTATACATCTTTTTTGGATAAATGTCTATTCATTATCCTTTGCTTATTTTTTAATTGAGGTATCTTTTTATTATCAAGTTATAATCATTCTTTATACATTCTGGGTACAAATCCCTTATCAGACTGCTCAGATATATGGTTTGCAAATATTTTCTCCCATTATGTGGGTTGTCTTTTCACTTTCATGATCATATCATTTGATGTACAAAAGCTTTTAACTTTGGTGAAGTCCAATTTAGATATTCTTTCTTTTGTCACTCGTGTTTTGGTGTTGTAACTAAGAAACCATTGCCATTAGGTCAAGAAGATGTATTCCTGCTCTTACATTTGGATCTATGATCCATTTTCAGTTAATATTTGTGTAAGGTGTGAGGAAGGAGTCCAGCGTTATTCTTTTGCATGTGAATATCCAGTTGTCTCAGCACCATTTGTTGAAGAGGCTATTCTTTTTCCATTGAATCACTTGGTACCTTTGTTAAAAATCAGTTGATCATATGTAAAGGTTCTTTTAGGGACTCTGCATTCTGTTCCATGAATAATTTTGTCTGCTCTTATGGCAGGGCCACACTGTCTTGATTATTGTAGTTTTGTGGTAAGCTTTGAAATAGGAAAGTCTGAGTCCTTCCACTTTGTTGTTTTTAAAGATTGTTTTGGCTATTTCTGATCATTTGACATTTGATATGAATTTTAGAAGCTGTTTCTCAATTTCTGAAAAATTCCAGAATAAGTGTTGCATTGAATCTACAGATCAATATGGGGAGTACAGGCACCCCTCGTTTTATTGGACTTTGTTTTATTGTGCTTTGCAGACATTACCTTTTTTTTTTTTTTTTTTTTTACGAATTGAAAGTTTGTGGCAGCCCTGCATTGTCAGTTGATGGTTAGCATTTTTTAGCAATAAAATATTTTAAATTAAGATATGCACATTGTTTTCTTAAGACATAATGTCACACTTAATAGACTACAGTATAGTGTAAACATAACTTTAACATGCACTGGGAAACCAAAAAAATTCATGTGACCCTCCTTATTTTGACATTTGCTTAATTGTGGTGGTCTGGAACCGAACCAGCAGTATCTCTGAGGTATGACTGTGCTGCCATATTAAACTCTGATCCATGAACATGGGATGTCTTTCCATTTACTTAGATCTTCGGTTTCTTTCAACAATGTTTTGTAGTTTTCAGTGTACTAGTTTTGCATTTTTTTCTTCAATGTATTCCTAAGGTTTTTTTTCTTTTTATTTCTTTTTTTTTGATGCTATTGTAAATAGAATTGTTTTCTTTTTTTAACTCAAAATACTTCTAATTTCTTAGTTGAATTACAATGTTATGTTACTTACTGCTGTACAGCAAAGTGACTCAGTTATACAAATATATATATATATTCTTTTTCATATTCTTTTTCATTATGGTTTATCACAGGATATTGAATATAGCTCCCTGTGCTATACAGTAGGACCTTGTTGTTTATCCATTCTATATATACCAGTTTGCATCTGCTAATCCCAAACTCCCAATCCAACCCTCTCCCAACCCCTCCCCCTTGGCAACCACCAGTCTGTTCTCTACGTCCCTGATAGAATTGTTTTCTTAATTTCATTTTCGGTTCATTCATTGCTAGTTTATAGAAATACAGTAGATTTTTGTATATTGACCTTGAATCCTGCAATCTCACTAAACTTTTTAAATTAACTTTAATAGTTTTTTAGTGGTTTCCATAGGACTTGCTATATAGAAGTTCATTTCATCTGCAAATAGAGATAGTTTTACTTCTTCCTTTCCAATCTGGATGCCCTTTACTTCTTTTTCTTCCCTAATTGTCCTGGCTAGAACGTTCAGTACAGTGTTGACTAGAAGTGGTGTGATCAGACACACTTGTCTTGCTTCTGATTAGGGGGAAAGCATTCATTCTTTTACCATTAAGCATGATGTTAGCTGGGGTATTTCATTGATGTCCTTTATCAGCTTGAGGAACTTCTAGTCCTGTCTTTTGAGTGCTTTTTTCAGGAAAGGATGTTGGATTTTGCCAGTTTTATCTTTTGAGTCTTGAGGTAATCATACAGTTTTTCCTTTATTCTGTTGATATGGTTTATTACATTGATTGATTTTCAGATATTAAACCTTGAATTCCTAGGATAAATTTCACTTGGTAATGGTGTATAATCTTTTACTATGGATTTGATTTGCTAGAATTTTGTTGAAGAATTTTTAAGTCTATTTTCATGAGATATTGTTCTGTAGTTTTTGTCTTTTGATATCTTTGATTTTTGTATTGGGGTAATATTAACCTCACAGAATGAATTGGGAAAATCTCCTCTTCCATTTTTTGAAAGAGTTTTTGAAGGATTGGTATTAATTTTTTTCAGCATTTGGTAGAATTTATCAGTGAAGTCATCTGGTTTTGGCTATTTTTTTTTTTTTTTTTTTTTTTTTGCAGTACGCGGGCCTCTCACTGTCGTGGCCTCTCCCGTTGCAGAGCACAGGGTCCGGACGCGCAGGCTCAGTGGCCATGGCTCACGGGTCCAGCCGCTCCGCGGCATGTGGGATCTTCCCATACCGGGGCACGAACCCGTATCCCCTGCATCGGCAGGCGGACTCTCAACCACTGTGCCACCAGGGAAGCCCTTGGCTATTTTTTGTGAGAAGTTTTAAATCACTAATTCAATCTCTTGTTATAGGTCTATTCCAATTTTTAGATCTTATTAAATCAGTTTGGTAGTCTGTGTCTTTCTAGAAATTTGTCCATTTCCAGAACTCTGTCTTTTCATGTGGATTTGAATTATTCTCTGGTGTCACTTGCTTTCAGCCTAAATAGCTCCCTTTATTATTTCTTTTTATACAATTTTATTGGAGTATAGTTGATTTACAGTGTTGTGTTAGTTTCAGGTGTATAGCATAGTGATTCAGTTATACATATACATACATTCATTCTTTCTCAGTTTCTTTTCCCATATAGTTTATCATAGAATATTGAGTAGAGTTCCCTGTGCTATACAGTAGGTCCTTGTTGGTTATCTATTTTATATATAGTAGTGTGTGTATGTTAATCCCAAACTCCTAATTTAGTATTTCTTATATGGCAGGTCTGCTAGCAATGAATTCTCCCAGTTTTTGTTTATCTGGGAATATTTTTATTTCACTTTCATTGTTGAGAGATAGTTTTGTTGGATATGATTCTTGGTTGACACCACTACCCCTGGCCTCCATTATTTCTGATTAAAGTCAGCTGTTAATCTTATTGGGCTTCCAGTGAGTCATTTTTCTTTTGCTTCTTTTGACATTTTACCTTTGTCTTTCTATATTTGACTATATTGTGTCTGGGTGTGGATTTCTTTGCATTTACCTTACTTGGTTAAATTTCTTGGATGTGTATGTTAATGTTTTTAATCAAATTTTGGAAGTTTTCAACCATTATTTCTTTGAATATTTTCTACTCCTTTCTCTGTGTCCTCTCCTTCTGGCACTTTTACTGTGCACATTTCAGTGAACTTATGGTCTTCCATGTTTCTCAGAGGCTCTGTTCATTTTTCTTTATTTTTTCCCCCTCTTCTCTTCAGATTGCATAATTTCTATTGATCTATATTCAAGTTCATGGAGTCTTCTGTCAGCTCAAATATACTACTGAGCCTTCTAGTGAATTTTTCATTTGTTTTTGAACTTTTAAACTACAGAATTTCATTTTCTTTTTTTTTTCTTTTTGTTTGTGTTTTTTTAGTTTCTATCTCTTTCCTGATGCCATTTGGTGAGGCATTGTTCTTTAGACATGGTTTCCTTTTGTTCTTTGAACATATTTATAATAGCTATTTTGAAATTTTTGCCTGTTAATTCTAACATTTGGGACTCCTCAAAGGCAGCTTCTGTTGCCTGCTTACTTTCCTGTGCATAGATTTCACTTTCCTGTTTCTTTTCATGTCTCAGAAATTTTTGTTGAGACTGGACTTTTTAGATGATACATTGAAGAAACTCTGGATAGTGATTCCCCTAGACCTTGTTGTGCTGTTGTTTGCTTGTTTACCTGTTTATTTCTTTAGTGACTTGGATGCACTGTTTCAATAAATTTTATTCGCCCTGCAGCATGCAGCTGCTCATACTGCCCCTCAGAGATCACAGCCTTGGGCATATGCATAGTCACCGGGCCACACAGCTTCCCACCTCCACCCCCAGAACAGTGGGATTAGCCAGGTTCTCTTTGTCTCTTTCTTTGATCTTCCAGCTAAACTTCTGGCTGTTCTGCCTCTATTGGTATCACACCCAATTAGCTTTCAATAGCTGCTAGCTGATGCTGTATTGTTTTTTATATAATTGCCCTGGGGTACATCTTGTCTACAACCTGACCCAATTAGATTCTGAACCCTTCACAGAGGCAGGGTGTTACCAATATTTGAGGCTTGCTCAGACTCCAGGAGGGCTCTTAGCTGTCTTTTCCCTGGTTACACTTCTAGTTGGTTTACCATTTTACTTGTTGCTTACTAGTATTGTGGAGCTACTGGCCTCCTCTTAGTTGCTCACTACCAAGATTTCTATTGTTTTTGACAATGGCCTTACGCAAGAACTTCCTCATGCTCGGTTCCAAATAAAGTTAGTCCTCTTAGGGTGAGCTATGGAGCTCTCAGTTCTGCCTCTCCCTCTGGGAAGACTACTGCACCACTGCACTGGAGCTAGGAGCAGGGTGGTCCACTTCCAGAGTGACACTCCTGGTCTACGAATAGGTCACTGGATAGAGATAGTAGTTTCTAGTCTTCTTGGCTTTTCCCTTTCAGCATGGAACCTCTGCCCTACAAGCAAGCCACAGAAGGGGCTACTGGAGTACTGTATTCTCAGTTTGTCATACCTGGGGTAGAGCCTCCAGTCTGGGAGTGAGGACTGAGTGGGCAAAGGGAGTTCCCTGATTGGAACAGATTTTCTGCAACACAGTGTTGGGAGGTATGGGAGATGCCAGTGGCCTGCCTTTCCCAGGGTGAAACTATAGCCCTAGACTGGGAGCTGAGGAGACAAAGACCTCTGTTGTTTAAGCAGTAAAGCCTCCATCACACTGAGATGGGGAAGGAATAGGAGAGGGTTGTGGCTCAAATGTATAGACTTTTACTATTGTTACCAAGATTTGGTAAATTTTCTCCATTTGTTGTATTGACCTTAGGACAATTTCAAGATACTTTATTTTTTTTAATTGAAGTATAGTTGATTTACAATACTGTGTTAGTTTCAGGTTTACAGCAAAATGATTCAGTTATATATATTCTTTTACAGATTCTTTTCCATTATAGGTTATTACAAGATATTGAATATAGTTCCCCATGGTATACAGTCAGTACTTGTCCAGATAATTTAAATGGTTTGTTGAGAAAATAATTTTCACCAGTTAAATAGTTGTTTTACTGAGGAGAGAGTTCACCAAGTTTCTTACAGCTCCATTCTAGAAGTTTCCATTTGCTGCCTGCTTTTGTAAACAAAGTTTTATTGGAATGCAGCCATATCCATTCATTTATATGTTGTCTGTAGCCACTTTCATGCTCTAATGGCAGAGTTGAATAGTTGAAATAGTGAGCACGTAGCCTGCAAAGACTAAAACAGTTACTATCTGGCCCTTACAGAAAAAGCTTGCTGAGGAATGATTGCATTATCTTTCTATTCTCCCTATGGAATACAATCCTACAGAATTATTGTCATATGAAGAGGGCATGAAAGAGTATACAGTTAGAACTGCAGGAAATGTTGTGTCCATCAATCAATTTGAAAAAATTCATTGTTCTCTGTTTTTGGTGGTTTGTGGTATTTGTCCGTTTTTAAATTTTAAATGTTTTGTTTTATATTTTCTAATTCTAAATCAATATTCCATTTTATACCTAATTGAGTATTTTTAATTTTGTAATCTTTTTCATATGGGCCCTAAATTGTATAAGCTTCCTCTCTGGACTAGGAAGGGCAACAGAGTGATAGATTCAAGTTGTAAACCTGCGCTTCCTCTACCCCAGTGTTCTACTTACTATATTCATGAATTTTTACCATGTCAACATATATATCACCTATCCTTCGTTGCCATATTTCTTTTAAACTGCTTTTCTTTACTTAAACAGTAGGCCTTACATGTCTCTAAAGTCACTGGCTTGATGTGCCGCTTACGTCTTTATGAATGGCGCTGTGTGGGCACACCAGGCCGGGGGTTTCATCCTGCAGACACGGTGTGCAGTGGGCTTTGGCTGCGGGGACAGAGTAGGCTGAACAAGGCACTGAGGATGGTGGGAGACCAGGGTGGTGGTCGGGGGAAGCTGGGTGAGCCAACACCTTACCATACCTCCCAGTGACGTTCTGAGCTTCTAGGGGTGAGTAGGGCCTGTTCTCCCTGTGCCTCGAGGGCCAGGCAGTCATCACGGGCACTGCAGGCTGAAGGGTGGGGGACATGTGACCTTCTGTCTTTCAGCACTGCTTTAAAGGGCACTGCATCTGGCTGACACCTGACATCCTCAAGCGAGATGGCAACTGGGGCGCCTGGAGTCCCTTTGGCTCCTGCTCGCGTACCTGCGGCACAGGTGTGAAGTTCAGGACCCGTCAGTGCGACAACCCACAGTGAGTTGGCCCTGATGTTTCCCAGCCTTCCTCGGTGGCAACTGCAGTCCCCAAGGGCCCTTGCTAGTCAACCCTATCCTGCAAGGCCCCTGCAGATGTCTGTTCTGGAGAGGGTGTGAGGGCAGGCAGCTCTGGCCCCTTCTCATCTTCCTGGGAGGGACTGAGACTTAGAGAGTGGAGGGCTCATGCCACATAGCCTGCTGGGGCCAGAGCCAGCTCTGGAGACTTGGAAACCTGGTCTTCTGACCTGGTGGCCTAGGGCCATTCCGCCCACTTGGCCTGCATCCTACTCTAGACACCATCCTCCTCTGCTCTTCTTGGTTGAGGGCATCAAGAATAGGAGGTGGGGGCTTCCCTGGTGGCGCAGTGGTTGAGAGTTCGCCTGCTGATGCAGGGGACACGGATTCGTGCCCTGGTCCGGGAAGATCCCACATGCCGCGGAGCGGCTGGGCCCGTGAGCCATGGCCGCTGAGCCTGAGCGTCCGGAGCCTGTGCTCCGTAACGGGAGAGGCCCGCGTACCGCAAAAAAAAAAAAAAAAAAAAAGAAGAATAGGAGGTGGAACAGAGATGGGGCAATGGGGATAAAGAGGAGGGCTCTCTCGGGCCCCAGGATGCCGGGAGCCTGAGCAGGAGAGCAGCTGTTTGCAATCAGGCAAGAGGCAGGGTCAGTGAACATGCCACCCATTCCCAGCTGCCCAGGGGAGAAACAGCCTGGAGAGGCTGCCCGAAGGCCCGCTGGACTCCCACCTCCACCCATGCTACCCATTCTGCCTCCCAGGCAGGCCCCATCCCCTGTGCTATCCTCAGAGCTCCCCTAGGGCTATTACCCTTGCCTCAAGATGAGACTGACAAGACAAGAAGTTAGAAACTCAGAGGTTACAGGGTGCTGGGTGAGGACTTCCAGGTTCTGGTCCAGGGTGCACAGTCAGAAGAGCAGATCTGGCCTGACAACCCCTCTCTCCCCCCACCAGGCCCTGACTCCTTGTGGTGTCTGATGCTGGGCTCTTGGGCTCCAGGGGACTCGCCCCCAGGTCTGGCCCCAGGGGAGATCGTGCAGGTTCTGGGTGCTCTATGTTCTGTCCCTCCCCACCTGCACACTCTAGGGATTTTCTTACCCCTCTGGCTGGTTCAGCCTTCTTGGTGGCAGCAAGGGACAGGGGCAGCAGTGACGTGAGCAAAACTGCCAGAACTGCCTGCCATCCCATCTGTTCACAAACACTGTTGGGCCTGGAGAGTAGCTAACCCCTGGTCAGTGCCAGCGTTCCGTGCACATCAGTGACCATCAGACAACACAGATGCGCCACACAGAGCTCTGAGCACGGTTCATTTATGCCAGCCTCACTTGCATCTGTGGGGAATACACACAGCTGCAGCGCCCAGAGCATTGCAGAGCCCACAGGCCCCACACAGCCTCTTTGTCAGCAATGCCAGTGTGCCCCGTGGGCCCCCCCTTTCGTGTGTCCTCCTGGAGATGACAGCTGGGCCTTATGCTGCCCCATCTTTAGTTGCTGCTCCCTGGCTCAGTAGCTTTCCCTGGGACACTGTGGCCAGTGTGAAGACTCCTGAGGTTCCCAGCTGGGCCCCCGCTCACTGGATTGAGCTCCTTCTGTGTTCTTTCCCTCACCACTCTTTTGATTGCAGAACTGCAAACAATCTACAGCATGAGCTCAAGCTCTTCAATTTCTCTTCCTCCCTGGCCTCCCCTGAATTCTCCAACTCACATTCTCTTTTGGAATTATCATGGATTTCCATTTGAATCTGTATGGCTCCTGTCTGGGCTGGTCGGGGCTCCAGTGACAGCCCGACCCCTTCCTGCTTTTTCCTGCTGCACGATGCCCCTGGGCTCCCCACACCTACACCCAGGGCTGCACCCCCTCCCGGTGATGCCCTGGTTGATGTTGTCATTGGTCTGTGGTCCCATCAGTGGCCCTGGTGTAAATCTCAAAGTCACCCTTTCTTTCATGGTCCCCATCAAACACTGAGGCCTCTTGGTTCTTTCTCCACAAATTTCTCAGATTGTTATTTCCACCGACTTCCCCTGAGAACGTGGCACTGTGCAAGGAGCCTCATGGAAGCCAGCCCCCTCCACCATCCACTCTGCAGTGCTATATGCTATACATTCATCATCACAGCAGAACATGACTTTTGCCCAAGTCTCGGGGGCGGGGGGGGGCTCGGGTTCTGCTTGGCTGAAGCCCCCCAGCTCCTCCCAGGGTGCTGCCTGCCACGCCCCATCACCCCACCTGCCATGGGCACCTGTTGGCCACCAGCTGGCGCCTTTCTGTGGGGTTAGTGCTTTGTGGACTGCTGATGTTCTCAACAAAGCAAGGAAATTACAGAAACACGGCCCAAGTTTTCTTGAGGTGGAGGAAGGCTGGAGATGGAGTGTCCACTGTGTACCTGACACTTGTTAAGAACACTTGTAGCAAGATTCCACTACTTCAGAATTGCTCTGAGTTCCCGGCGTGTGTGAGGCCCAGGCCCAGGCCCAGATGTAGGGGAGGCTCACCCAGCTCCACCACCCTGGAGCTTGTGGCCGGCGGCACAGCAGAACCTAAACACCCTGTTACAGCTCACTGTTGGTTCACCACCACAGCTACAGGAGCTGGGATGGGGCTTCGGGGTGCACAGGGGCTGAGTAGATGCTCCCTTCCCATGGGCCCCCTGAGAGAGGATTACCAGCGCCTTCTACAGTGATGCTCCAAGGCCCTGGAGGCTGGGGGATAGCCCAGGTCCTGCAGCTGGGACAGGGCAAGGCTGCGTCCCTTCACTCAACAGAGCTGCCCCCTGACCCCCAAGGATCAGGGATTCCCCCCAGATCCCACAAGTGGCACCCCATGTGCTGGCTTCTTCCTGGCACCAAGCTGCAAGACCTTTCTGCTTTCTCCTCCAGCCCAGCCAATGGGGGCCGCACCTGCTCAGGCCTTGCCTACGATTTCCAGCTCTGCAACTCCCAGGACTGCCCTGACGCCCTGGCTGACTTCCGTGAGGAGCAGTGCCGGCAGTGGGACCTATACTTCGAGCATGGTGACACCCAGCACCACTGGCTGCCCCACGAGCACCGGGATGGTGAGCCCTAAGGGGAGTGGGCATTCAGTATACCGGCCAGGGCTCACTGGGCCACTGATTCTGCATGGGCGTGCCAGCAGAGCCCACCCTGGGCAGGGTGGCTGCCGGCTTGGGGCTCACGGCAGGACTGCAATCCCAGAAGAGCCAGACCTGGCCAAGGATGCAGCGGAGAGGGCGGGGCCCAGCTGGCCCCAGGCTCCTGTGCTCGCCACCCAGTGGGCAAGGCTAGTGTTGTGCCTTTACCCTGACTCAGCCGTGAGGCGGAGGGCAGGGGCGGAGCCTGCCAAGGAATCAGGTTACTTCTGACCTCTCGTCTTTCAGTGGGAGCTCTCAGTTCCAAGTGACTTGAACTGGTTTAAGCATCAAAAGGCATTTGTTGGCTCCTAGAACTGAAAAGTCTGGTAGCTTCAAGCTTGAGAGTGTTTGTATTTCATTTGGGTCCCCCTCCCACTAAATGATGGAGAAACACAGTTTCCGTTCCTTCCAGGCACTGGGCAGAGGAGGGGAGTGGGGACTGGGGCCTGCTCTGCCGTCTCCATCACCCCATGTGTGTCACACCGGCTGAGCACCTGTTGCAAGCCCCACGTGTGCATTCAAGGAGGCGGTGCCAGAGCAGACCGATCCCCCTCTCAGAGCGAGGCTTTGGTCTGGCGAAAAATCAAATAATGACGTGATGTCATAGTGACCTCGGAGGTAAATGCTGAGAAGGGAAGGTGCCAGGGACCCGAGACTGAATCAGGGGGCATCTTATTTGGGGTTTCAGAGGTTGACTGAAAAGGGTCTCCAAGTAGAGACCTGGCAAACAGCCATTTTCCCTTCCCCTCGATATGGGGGTCTCTGGGCAGGGCGTCGGGAATCTGAGACCTGGCTGCACGAACAACAGCCTGGCTCAGTTGGGAAAAGCTCTTCCTAAGTCCCACACAACAGGGTCACGTAGGGGGTTGCAGTTATCTGCCCCCTTTCGCTTTCTCTCCCAGCCCAGGGCAGGCATGTGGGGAGGTGGGTGAATCATAAGAAGACCCTCCTGGGTGAGAGTTTCTCCTTGCAGGGTGCTTCCCTTTAGCAAACTTGGGAAGGAAACTGCAAGCAAAGTGAGGGGTGCAGCTGGCCCTCCTCACCAACACCCCGCTGCTTCCTTTCCAGCCAAAGAGAGATGCCACCTCTACTGTGAGTCCAAGGAGACCGGGGAGGTGGTGTCCATGAAGCGCATGGTGCACGATGGGACGCGCTGTTCTTACAAGGACGCCTTCAGCCTCTGCGTGCGCGGGGACTGCAGGGTGAGTGCCACGAGGCCAGCGCGGTGCCACAGGAGCAGGAGCAGGGGCAGCCGCAGCTCAGGGCCTCCGCTTTCTGGGGCTTTGGGAGGATTCACTGAGGTTGAGCTTGCAAAGTGTTGCAGACAGCATCTAGATCGGGGCAGGCTCTCAGCAAATGTTGGTTCCCACCCCCTGCTTCCTGCGGCCCCTCTCCATGACAAGGGTTCTCAGACCCGAGTCTGAGGAACCACCTGAGGAGCTTGGGGCTCCACCTCAGAGATTCTGCGTACGTAGGTCGAGGCTGTGGCCCAGAGCATGAGCTTTACCAGTTTTACCAGGTGATCTTGATGCACATGGTCCCTGGGGGGAGCCTTGTGAAGCACTGCCATGTCCTTGCACTCCTCTGGGCACTGGACAGCTTACTCTCGATCAGAGTGGCCCACCATGGCTCTCGTTGGTTTGGCTCTTTGTAGAAATGCCCTGCTGTGTTTTCTGTTACTGTCTTTGGCTTCAATCTTAGGCTGTTAAAAGAGACAACTGTGGGGTACACTCGGCATAAAATAGTAACATGAGTGCAGAACTGGCCCGTCCCCTAGAAATACCTGGAAGCCTCTGTGTAGGTTCCAGGTATTTGATTGTATGTGTCAAAGAGGATGATTCTCATCTTACCTTCCTGAGAAACGAGCATCCTCAGGACGTCCCTGACAGAGAGCTTGGCAGAATGCCGCAGCCCCGTGGCGGAGACGGATGAGACTGGAAGAGCAGGGAGGTGGGCTGTGGAGTAGCTGGAGGCAAGCTCAGGGATCCTCTCCAGGCACGTGATTTCAGCAGGACTGCAGCCAGCTGGGAGGGCCGTACAGTCTGCTCACACTCCAAACACTCAACCAGATACTTAAAGACAGCAGTGTCTCCCCTGTACCCGAGGGGTTTTAATTGATGGAGGTGACCAAATGATGACACAGAGAAGTCAGTGCCATTGAAAGAAGAACTTATTACTTACATTTTCTCAGGGAAGGGTATGGCATGCTGTGCAGGGCCACATGGAGAAGCACCAGATTCAGCTGGGAGGCAGAGGGAGCAGGAGAAAGTCTGGGCCAAAGCTTTTATTGGGGTTTCCATGGGAAAGCCAAGGCAGGCAGAGTAAACAGCTTGGGATTGGCCAGTTTGAATAATTCTGGCAGGAATGGTCTCTAGGTTCCTGGTATCTGACCCTGGGATGATTTAGGGCAGAGGCACATTGGCTTAGTGTGTGAGAGTTTGATAAAGGGAGGAATCAGTTGGTTTGTGTATGAAAGGTGTGCTTCCATTGCTGTCCCTAAGAATTGGCTAGCTAGCCCTGGGAGGGGCGGTCTCTTCTTGACTAGCAAGATTTTTAAGATGTCAAAACATCATAACACACAGAAAATATTAAAAACTGTGATTAAGACAGGCCATAGCATGGGAAACATTTAGTAGTGGAAATCGCTTTAGATGGCAGCTGTGCGTATGGTACAAACATAACAGGGAAGTAGGAACACTAATTCACCCCCCTGGTTAGTGGGCGTGTCTAGAGCTTCACTCCTCACATTGACAACTGGAGAAGAATAAGGTATTTCATTAATTCATGGTTATTTTGAACAGATAACAGTAGAATGATAGAGTTTTTCATAATTAGAAAATGTTTACATTTATATATGGTCACATTGCAAAAGTTAGAAAACAAAGGAGACAGAAAGGTTGAAAACACACAAAGGAAATAGGAGTTATAAGATGAAATGTAGGAGTCCTCACCATACATGTGAATGTGAAACTCTTCTTTTAAAAGAATCTAATATCCAAGTGGATGCTGTCAGTGAGAGAATATCAAAACACAATGACTCAGGAAGTTTCAAAGAGAAACGATAGCAAAAGACAGGTCAGGAGGATAAAGACACACACACACACACACACACACACACACACAGAGCAGGGAATCAGGAATTAAATGAGGCCATAAAGATTCTGATTCCAATCCCAGTTTGGAGTATTTTCCCCTACATGTCCAACAAGCAATTCTCTGACACCAGCTGGATGTTGTGGGCTGAAAAAAATTGCATAATGTGAGAGATGTTAGTTAAGTTTTATTTGGAGCAAAATGAGGACTATAGCTCTGAGGAAATGCTCCAAAGAGGTAAGCGGAGGTCAGTACTATACATGATTTTAGTGAAAGGGGGTACGTGCAGTCAAGCACACACTGTGGCAGAGGCTTGCTGCTGGTCACCAGGAGCAGATGTCGCCATTAATGATTTTGGTGCTTTCTTAGATAGAAGATGCAAGAATTTATGGGTTCATAAAATCTTCTCCTGAAAGTATCTAACTCTGTGAAGGCCTGTTCTGCCAGTTTTTCCAGAGCACAGAGTGCCTCATTCCTGATCTCCACCCTGAACGTCTTTCAGGTGTGTTGGAGGTCAGCGACCGCTAGTGGCTAGCGGCTAGTGGCTAGTGACCTAATCCTTGTAGAAGCAGAAGGCAAGTGCCAATGTTTAGTTGGCAGTGTCCTACAATTTAACTCAGTTCTGACACTACCTATCCTGAGAGAGCATCAGATCCCACAAGTTAAGGCCTCAGTCCTGTAAGATGGCCCCCTGCCTTCAGATGCCAATCACAAGTCCAGGTTGTCACCTGTGCTTCTGATTAACAGGCTGTAGATTGGAGGTTCCAACAACCCCTTCCTTGGGTTCAATTAATTTGCTAGAGTGACTCTTAGAACTCAAAAAACAGTTACTAGATTACCAGTTTATTACAGAGGGATGTAGCTCAGGAACAGGCAGATGGAAGATGCTTAGGGCAAGGTATGTAGGAAGGAATGGAGCTTCCAGGCCCTTTCAGAGCGTGCTGCTATCCCCAAATCTCTATGTGTTCACCAACCCAGAAGCTCTCCAAACCCCACCCTTTTGGGTTGTTATGGAGACTTCATTACAGGCATGCCTGACTAAATAATGGGTCACTGACCACCTACTCAACACCCCCCCCCATAAAGACAGCTTTATGGCTCTCACCACAGAAAATTCCAAGGGTTTTAGGAGGTCTAGCCAGAAACTGGATGAAGACCATATATATATATATATATATATATCTCATAAATCACAATATCACAACCGCCCTGGCTGGACAGGAGGTTCTCCCCTCCCTCCCTTCCTCTCCCTCCCCCCCTCTTTCTCTTCCCTCCTCCTCAGCATCAGCTTTATCCTTCAGGCAACGTATGACTGTTTACAAGGACCATATCCTCTCATCTGGGCAACAGCCCTGGCAGGCCTTGCTGCTCTGACTCCATGTCACAAATGTGGAAACCAACTAGAAGTTTCTCTGAGACTGCATTGCCAGGAAGTGGCTCTGTAGCCCCTGCATAGTCTACAGACCCTGCCCTCAAAGGTCTTTGTAAGACAAAAGTTAGAAATCAAAGAGCAAAACTAACACAATATTGTAAAGCAAATATACTCCAATAAAAAAAATTTTAAGTGTGTATTTTAAAAAAGCAAAAATAAAATATGAAAAGAGATATCAAAAAAATAAATCAATCAAAGAGCAAAGGGAAAGGAAGCAGTCTCACAAGAGGCAGTGATAGGAGGTTCCTGAGGGGTGAATTGGCTCTGGGCTTTCTGGCAGCCAGGGCAAAGAGGGAAACCTGTGATGCTATGGTGCACTCAGGACAGACGGCGAGCAGACCAGCTAGGAGGAGAGGTTGTCTTCCCTGCTGAGTGTGGTCATGGATATGAAAGCGGCCTCAGGCAGTGTGTTCAGACCCAGGGTCTGCTCCCCGCAGAGCTCTGGGGCCCTGGGAATGGTGTGCTATCGGCAGGGCTATAGAGAGTAACAGAACCGGAATTTGTTACTGCCTCTACCAGGTGGCCCTGGGCAAGGAACGTCCGTGCTCTGTGTGGAACAATTTTCGATACTAGAGTGGACAGTGTTGAGAGGATTGGTTGAGAGGATGAAGGCAAAAGTGTTCCTACCAACTCTCGTCCCCTCCTGCCCAGACACCCCGAGACAGACTGAAGAGGACACTGTTCCTGGGGGCAGTGTGAGGGGGGGACATCTTGGCCTAAGCTTTGGGTGCGAGCCCTGGAGGGGCCGCCTCTGGGGCTGCGCTGCATGGACGGCCGGGAGGAGGGCAGAGGCCACGTCTGATATGTCCATTAGGACGCCAGCGTGCTGTGGCAGGACAGCCTCAGGACCAGGCCCTGTTTAGGCTGTACAGAGCCCTCCACAGGTCACACTGTCCAGACAAGTGGATGAGTGAGGGGGCCAGGCTGGTCCTTGGGTGGGCACACAGGGTCTGTCTTGCTCCAAAGCCCCCTCTCCTTCCCCTGCATCAGGAACTGCTAAAGAAGGGATGCCCAGACCTGGGCTGTGGAGGGAACAGCTGGGGAGAGGGGGTCTCGAGTATACACTGCACCTCCCCACCCCTCTGCAGAAGGTGGGCTGTGACGGGGTGATCGGCTCCAGCAAGCAGGAGGACAAGTGTGGTGTGTGTGGAGGGGACAATTCCCACTGCAAGGTGGTCAAGGGCACATTCACACGCTCGCCCAAGAAGCTCGGTGAGTGCGCCCCTCCCTCCCCCTGCCCAGGGCACCCAGGCCTGAATGTCTATAGCACCTGGCCGGGTGGCTCTGACTGGGTTCTCAGCCGTTTGCGGGAGAGGGGGTGTAAGTCTGGGAGGGTGAGGTGGAGAGAGAACCAGGTCAGGGGCAGCTGCGCCAGGCCCCAGGGTGGGCAGGGACAGGGATAACGCCAGGGTATATGTGCACAGGGTGGGTCTTAGAAGTCTTTACTTGAGGGCACCCTCCCCAGCCCTCCAAGGCTTTCCGGTCACCGGCTGGCCTCCCTTGCTCGCTGCCCCCAGCCACGTGTCAGTAGGACTTTGATGGGCTGGTCAGTGCAGCCTGTGGCCTAGGGACATGTAAGCCTGTCCCCACAGGGCCACAGGATGGGGCTGGGGAACTTGGGGTCCCTGGCCAAGGTGGGCTCTGGGAAAACAGACCGCTTGGTGAGCCTCCTTCCACAGTGGTACCTCCGTCTGGCTTTGGTGCTCTGGGTGGGCTTGCAGCAGCTGACCGCTCTACCTCTGTCTGAAATGGCGAGAAGCCACTTTGTTTGGTTCACCTCTTTTGGAAGAAGGCCATGGGACAAACCTGCCAGACTCCACTCAGAGCTGGTGCCAGGGTGCCAGGAGCTGATCTTCTGCATCGCCCCACGTGAACAGGCTGTCTTCAGTTTGCGGATTAAGCCGCCGAGGTCCAGGGAGGGCAAGCAGTTTGCTGAAGGCCTCCCTCCTGGATGTGGCATCTTAGCTCCGTGCCCAGGTGTGACTCCAGGGACACTCACGAGGACGCCCACTAAGTTTTCAATGGAGGAGGCTGAAGGAGCACCTGGATCTGAAGATGAGCAAAGGGCTGTGGCTGGCTGGGGTGTGCTAGCTTTCCCGTGGACCCCTGTCTGGGTGGGCAGTCAGAGCCCATAAAACACTGGGGGCTCTGGAACCACCTTCGAGGGCAAGGCCCTCCTGGCATTGTCTGCATTCGACGGCCTCTCCATTCTCATTTGCCTTTGTCTCCCCACATCCCAACAAAGGTTACATCAAGATGTTTGAGATCCCAGCAGGAGCCAGACACCTGCTTATCCAGGAGGCAGACACCACCAGCCACCACCTGGGTGAGTGTCGGAGCCCAGGCAGTGCGGTGGATCTGCAGCCTGACTCTTCCGGGGATCAGGGCCCCAGCTGAGAGGGGTGACTGCAGCCCCATCTCCCCTGTCCCTGGCCTGGCCCACCTGGTGGACGTCTCCTGGAGTCATTTCCCAATGGAGAGGCCAGGGGTTGGGATCAGAGGGCTTCCCTGGCAGCAGCTGTGGAGGGACATGTGTTTAAAACATGACACACCTCCCCACCCTAACTCCATCTCGAGGCCAAGGGGGAAACCCCCTGTCCACTGGAAGGCAGGCAAGGTCCTTAAGCAGCGGCTGCTAAGGTCAGCTGGTAGATGGGCTCCCATGACATATTTGCATTTTTTCATTTAGTTTCATTTTAAATTCAAGTGATTCTTTTGGAATAGGGATTCCTGGCATCTGTTGAAAGTTTGGATGTTCTAACAACTCTGAGTGCCCCCTTCTCACATGGCAGCCCCTGTGGGGCTGTGCTCCTCCAGGCTGCCTGGGGCTCCTCAAAGGGGCTTCACCCATCCATGCCCCCCACCAAGTTGTAAGGCCGAAGTAGGAAGTGATGCTGGGGTCACTGAGGGGACCCCATACAAGTCCCTTCCTCCAATTTGGGTCCCGACCTTCCTCCCTGTGCCCTGGAAGCCAGACTGGGTCAGGGGCTCCATGACTGCCTCCATCTGGCCCCCGCCACTGACGCGAGACAGACACCACTCTTCTTAATATGAATTTTTCTTTCTTCCTTATTTTAAGAGGAGACTTTATGTTGCTATCCCAAAATGCAAAGCCAGTGGCACTTGCCTTAAGTAGAAGGCAGATATGAAAGTTGATCCCTGAAAAGAAAGACACTTCTATCTAAACACTGTTTCCTGCTCTCCCTGCACAAGAGGAGGGAGAGTTAGTGACAAGCTGAGGACCTCCTGGCGCCCGCTGAGGCTCTCAGAGGATTCTAGGAGACTTGTGAAGGGAATGATTTCCTAACTCTGTGATCCCATGATTTTTGTGCCCAGTCTGTGACACCACCTAAAATCTTCCAGCAGAACCCCAGCAGACACCTTCCACTGTGGGAAGCGTGGGGCTTCCTGACCAGTGGGTTCTCGGCTCCTAGACATTCTTTGTGGATGCCTAGTGGCCTGAGTGGTCCCCGGGCCAGGTCATGCCTCTTTGGGTTGTAGGGAACTGGTGGGGACCCAGGCCGAGCCACAGTTACCAATGGGGTGGGGAGACATATGGGACGTATGCTCACCCAAGGGAAGGAAGCCCTCACCCAGCCCTGTGCCCTGGTGTCCAGCAGATGCCCCTCGCCCGGGGGGCTGGGGCAGGGAAGGCAGTGGCTCTGAGAGCCCACTGAGTGCTCCAAGTAGACAGCAAGGAGGTGGCCTTGATGCCTGCCGAGTCCCTTGCCATGCAGCATCTCCTTCAGGGCCTGAGGGGCAGATCCAGGAAAGGGCCCTGGGCCTGGCAGAAGGGCAGAGTTAGAGGGAGACTTAGTTTTGGCTGAGAGACAGAGGGCAAGTCAGGTGCCCAAGGTGGTGTGGGCTGTCAGTGGGACTGACGGGCCCCCGGCAGAAGGCAGCCGGGAGACGAGCAGCTCTGGTTCCCGTAACTCCCCAACCTGTTCAAACCAGCATACCCTGCCAGCCTTCCCGCAGTTCTGCCCCTGGGTGACGCTGGCTGTCTTCTGTCATTCGCAGCCGTCAAGAACCTGGAGACAGGCAAGTTCATTTTAAATGAAGAGAATGACGTGGATCCCAACTCCAAGTCCTTCATCGCCATGGGTGTGGAGTGGGAGTACCGGGACGAGGATGGCCGGGAGACGCTGCAGACCATGGGCCCCCTCCACGGGACCATCACTGTGCTGGTAAGTCGAGGCAGGGGCCAGGCCCACCGCCTCCTGGCTGCCCAGGCAGGGAGCAAGTAGCTGCTAGGGAAGGGATGAGGGGTGCCTGGGAACCCTGAGCCTCCTGCATACTTCGGACCATGCTCTGAACGGCCTCTCTGGCGTGACTTTGGTACCAAGGGTCTCTATCTCTGTGTCAGAGCAAGGAACAGACATGGAGCCACCAGTTGGGCTCTGGGCCCTGTATCAACCCCTGGGTGACCAAAGACAAAATCCCCTGCAAGCGATTAGGTTCCCCCCTCTGGGTGACATTCATGACCACTTTTCATCATGCTTATTCATGTCTGCCACTGTATCCAAACCCAGCCACTCTCTGGGGGTGACCAGTGGGGCTCAGGAAATTGGACTGCTAGACCCAGGTCACACTAGACTTTGTCCCTGAGCAGGACTGGACCCCAGGTCTCCTGAGTCCAGGACCACAGGCTGCTCCTGGTGATGGGAGTACAAAGGGGGCTTGATTTCCTAATTCACTTTTAAAAAATTAATTTTAGGGCCTCCCTGGTGGCGCAGTGGTTGAGAGTCCGCCTGCCGATGCAGGGGATACGGGTTCGTGCCCCGGTCTGGGAGGATCCCATGTGCCGCGGAGCGGCTGGGCCCGTGAGCCATGGCCTCTGGGCCTGCGCGTCCGGAGCCTGTGCTCCGCAACGGGAGAGGCCACAACAGTGAGAGGCCCGCATACCGCAAAAAGAAAAAAAAAAAAAAAAAATTAATTTTAATTGCATACATAATATATTTTATCAGTAAAAAAAGTTAAAACACTACAGGTAAGGCTCAGGTGACTTTTGCCCCTCCGTTAAGGTGAGCACACCATGGTTGGGTTCAGGCACCCGGACCCAGCGCCCCACACCAGAGTGCGCAGCTGTGGCGGTGGGGTGTTTCATGTGCGCTGTGCTCTGCCCTGCTCACCTCGGCTGCATGTACTTTTCATCCCCAGAAACGCCTTTGGTGCCCTGCCTTTGTCAGTGCATATACAGTCAGGCTTCAGTATCTGCCATTTCTGTATTGGTAAATTCACCTACCGAAAGTATTTCTAATCCCAAAATCAATACAGGCGTACCTCAGTAGATACTGTAGGATCGGTTCCAGACCACCACAGTAAAGCGAATATGGCAATAACGCAAGTCACATGAATGTTTTGGTTTCCCAGTGTGTGTGATAGCCTTAGATCTAAAAAAAACAATGTACATACCTTGATTAAAAATACAAAACAAGGGCTTCCCTCGTGGCGCAGTGGTTGAGAGTCTGCCTGCCAATGCAGGGGACGCGGGTTCGTGCCCCGGTCCAGGAAGATCCCACATGCGCGCGGAGTGGCTGGGCCCGTGAGCCATGGCCGCTGAGCCTGCGCGTCCGGAGCCTGTGCTCCGCAACGGGAGAGGCCACAACAGTGAGAGGCCCGCGTACCGCAAAAAATAAATAAATAAAATAAATAAAATAAAATACAAAACAAAAAATCAGTTACAATAATAACATCGAAGATCACTGATCAGAGAGCACCATAATAAAAGTAATAATAAAGAAAAAGTTTGAAATATTGTGGGAATTACCAAAATGTGACCCAAAGACACAAAGTGAGCAAATCCTGTTGACAAATGGCGCCAATAGACTTGCTGGATGTGGGGCTGCCACAAAAGTTTAATTTGTAAAAAAATGTAATATCTGCAAAGCGCAGTAAAACAAAGCACCGTAAAGCGAGGTCTGCCGGTACTCGCAGTGGAGCAGGGGAAAATGTGAGGAGGCGGAAACAGGCGAGGCTCTGCTTCTTGTTTCAGCTGCTCCTGCAAACAAGCGTCTTTTTCACACTCTATTTACTTCCATGTTGTTTGCATTTTTGTGCTTTCGGGGGATGATTTCATTGTTTAAAATGGCCCCAAGCATGGGTCTGGTGTTCCTCTGAGCAGGAAGCTGCAGGTTTGCCCTAAGGAGAGAACGCATGTGTTAGATGAGCTGCGTCCAGGCACAAGTAACCGGGTACTGGCCATGAGTTCAGTGTTAATGAATCAATGGCATGTGCTAATTAAGGTGTCTTTAAACAGAAATGCACATAGAATAAGCTTATGCACTGACTGTTAATGAAACTGTCACGACCAGAGGTTCGCAGGCCCTGACGCCGTGTTCCCTGAACTGTGAGCAGCGGTTCAGTACTGGCAGATTCGGTGTTTGCCGGGACTTTCTAGAACCTGAGTATCGTGAATAATGAGACTTGGCCGCACATGTTCCTCGGGCTGACCTTCCTAACCCGGTCGCCGAGGGAGGGTGGTGGTGGGCAGACACATTCACGCCCGTCTCCGGGGCAGGTCATCCCGCAGGGGGACGCCCGCATCTCGCTGACCTACAAGTACATGATCCACGAGGACTCGCTCAATGTGGACGACAACAATGTCCTGGAGGACAATTCCGTGGGCTACGAGTGGGCCCTGAAGAAGTGGTCCCCCTGCTCCAAGCCCTGCGGTGGAGGTGAGGGGCCGTCTCAGAGCTGGGGCCCCAGAGGAGGTTGGGGCCAAGTGGGAGGGGTCTCCTGGATGAGGAGCTTCCTAAGTCCATGGTCCCTGCTGACTGCCTGGCATGAGGGATGTGCCAGGTATGAGAACACTAGACCCAAGCCAGTGACCTTTGCCTGGGTGACAAGGGCCTAGCCCCACTAGTGAGGTGGCATAGGGTGGGCAGGAAGAGCAGGCGCCCAGGGCAGCCAGGGGGCATGTGTGGGGCTTGGATGACACCAGCACCCACCTGCATCGTGTGAGAAGGAGGTCCGGCCTGGCGGGAGGTGGCCGTGAAGGTGGCTTGGATGGATTACTGTGACACCACGAGGCAGGTCACAGGAAAGGCTCAGGCCATGCTGGAGACCAATGAAGAGGCCCCCCTGCACATTCCCTCCTAAGATCCCTCCTTTCCGAATGCAGAAAGGCCTTTCCTCCCTGGGGCAGGGCTGGGTGCAGAGAGGTCCCACCTGCCTTGGACCTCAAAGAGGCCACAGTTGGGCGGGACATAACAGACAGACAAGAAGTTCTGATCTGCCCAGTGTAGTCACTGCTCCTAGGGGGCTGGAGGAGATAAAAGGCAGAAGAGAGCTCAGCCTGCAGGAGCAGGTGGCCAGGACAGACCTCCTTCAGGTGCCATGAAGGGTCCCACGCCTAGACAACAGAGGGAGTTTGCCCAGTGGGCGGGGCACCCACTGCCGGGCCCAGGCAGACGGAGGGCTCATCTTCCAGTGCTCCTGCCTGGGCGGATGGCACCCCAGCCTTCCACTGAGCCTCCAGGGCCCCTGGATATTATCAGCACATCCTGTTGAGTCTCCCTCCTGCGTATCTCTTGCACTCGTCTGCTGTTACCCAGTCCTGGCACCATCCTCGCCACCCAACTGGCCCCGTGTGTTCACCCTTGCCCTCCGAGTGATCTATTAAAGGGGCAGATCAGACCATACCCCTTTCTGTGATCACAGTTTTCAGCAGCTCCTTCTGCTCTTGGGATAAAAAACAAAATTCTCCTCATGGCCTCCAAGGTCCAAGCAACTTGCTCACCTCTCCCACTGCCGTTGGCACCCCCAACCCTTGTTCACTCAGCCCTGTCCACACTGGCCTTAAGTGCTTTTCCTGGACACGCTGTGCTCCTGCTTCAGGGCCTCTGCATAGGCCATCTCTTCCCCGGGGAGCCCCTTCCACCGCTTTCCCACTAAATCAGCACACCTCCATCCTCTGTTTCCTGGGATACCCCCAGATGCCCAGTCTAGATCAGGCTGCCCAGTCATATTCTCTCATGTCTAACCCACTAGGCTGAGGTTTTGAGACTTGGCACTGTTGACATTTTGGGGTCTATAATTTTCCATTGTGGGGGGTAGTCCCGTGCATTGTAGGATGCTGAGCAACATCCCCAGCCTCTACCTGTTAGATGTCGGTGGCATCTCCTCCCCCAGTTGTGACAACTAAGTGTCCCAGAGATCGCCAGATGTCCCCAGGGGCAAAATCTCCACCACTTGAGAACTGCTACACTAGACTGGCTGGAGGAGCCTTGCAGGCTGTATTCCATGTTTAGCCAGGTCCTCAGAGCACATTAATTCAAGGTGGAGTAAATGACTAAACAATGGGAGAGGAAATAGAACCTTCCCTCCTGCCCCAGGAAGCCAGCCAAGGGGCAGGAGAGAAGGGGGCTACTCTCCCTGGCCTGTCACCCTCACTTGGCCTGGGGTGCTGGGTAGACACCAGGCTAGATGTGTCCCTGCCCGACCCCCACCCCCACCCCATTAGCAGGTCGGGGAGAACGGGGCTAAGTGGCCTGAGGAGCCGACCCTCCACGCCTGCTGGAGGGCCCATACTGTCCCACTGAGCCCCCTCGAGCTCTCGTCTTCAGGGTCCCAGTTCACCAAGTATGGCTGCCGCCGGAGGCTGGACCACAAGATGGTGCACCGAGGATTCTGCGACTCCCTCTCGAAGCCCAAAGCCATTCGCCGGGCTTGCAACCCGCAGGAGTGCTCCCAGCCCGTGTGAGTGCCAGGGCTCCCCGGCCCCCAGCCCCACTAGAGGAGGGGAGGGAGAGCCCTGGGGCTCCTGTGGAGGGTGGTGCATGATCTGGTTCCCTGGATGCTCTGAGCCTCACGTGCCCTGAGACGTTTGAAAGATTCTTTCTCACTCACCACGTTCTATGGAGTCTAAGATGTTGCAGGCTGTGCAGTGCCCCCCAACTTCAGACCTGCTAGACGGAAACAATAATGTGCACCTTAGAAATGACAACAAGTGGTAATGCTCAGATGGGGCAACTGAGGCTCCGAGGGTGCAGGGCTTGCTTCTGGTCCTGTGGTAGATGTTTCCCAAGCAGCTCATTCCAGAGGCTGCGGCCTTGGAATGGCCACAGCCATGATCCTCCGGCTCCGGGGTTTGACAGGGCTGCATTTCTGGGCCCAGGTTCCTTTTTCAGGACCCTGAGTGGGGAAGATAGTGGGTAAAAGGCAGGTGGGGGCCATTCGGGGACGGGTGCTGAGGGTGTCCATGCTGCTGCCCGGAAGGGTTGGTGATGTCAGCAGAAGCTGAGGTCAGAGGGCATTGTCAGGAGCCTAAGAAGGGACACAGGCCGGCTCTCCATGGCCACACCCCAGCCAGGATCTCCCAGCCCTGGGCACGCTTGGGGCTCATCGTCTGCAGGACCTCAGGCAGGGGCCCAGCTAGCCTCCAGGGCGCCTTCCTGACAGTAGGTAAAGATGCGCCTGGAGGAGCAGGCTGCCTTGCCTCTGTCCACCAGGGCCTCAGCCACGCTGATTCTCCAGGGGCTGACCATGTGCTGCTCTGCCCTGACAGGTGGGTCACAGGCGAGTGGGAGGCATGCAGTCAGAGCTGTGGGCGGACGGGCATGCAGGTTCGCTCCGTGCGCTGCGTTCAGCCACTGCACAACAACACCACCCGCTCTGTGCACACCAAGCACTGCAATGACGCCCGACCCGAGGGCCGCCGGGCCTGCAACCGTGAGCTCTGTCCCGGTCGGTGGCGTGCCGGACCCTGGTCCCAGGTAAGCAGTGCCCCGGCCCTGTGTCCTCAGCCCCCAGACCAAGCTTGGGTGAGACTGAAGTGCCCAGGGCGTTCCACCTGGGCCTGGATGCAGTTCTTGCCCTGGGCCACGTCCCGTAGGTCTCAGGGCACCCGTGGTTCCACATGGCTATGGGAAACTCAGTGGAATGTGTATCTTTACTCTGCAGGGTAGAGGCTCCCATGCTCCTGAGGACAGGACCCTCAGGAGACTGGGGACAGCCTGGGCTCCAGAAAACAAAGGGAAGCCTGGGCTTTTGTCTCTGGGGGCCAGAGGTGTGGCTAGAAGGCCGGTCAGACTTGCAGGAGGAAACACGGGCAAGAGAGGGCTTAAACTTGGGCTGGAAAGGATAGTCTTGGGCTAGAGGAGCCGTTCTGGGGGCAGGGCTGAGCTGATGTGAGCACTGACATCCAGCCCCCGGACCTGGTGGGTCAGGAGTCGCCAGGACCAGGCTTGGTCTCAAAGATTCGCTCAGAAGTTGCTGTAGTCATGGTTATGCTTTATTACAATGAAAGCACACAGCATAGAATCAGCAAAGGGAAAAAGTGTTTCGGTGAAGTCTGGAGGAAACCAGGCACAAACATCTAGGTGCCCAGGATTTTCACTGGGGATCAGTCACGTAGGCATCAGGTGCCTGCGTGACTGACATCAGTTACTGAAGCCCCAGACCCCAGAGGGAAAGCGGATGCTCACCATGAATTATCTTGTTGGTGTAAACCAACCGAACAAATTGGTGCAGCCTGATCCAAGGCCTCAGGCATGCAAAAATGCTCTTACCAGACAGACCATTCCATGAACTTGGTTCCCAGGAGTTGCCCAAGGGCCAGCCCTGAAAATAGGCCTTTCTTGGGACTGGGCAGGTTTGAGCAACCCGGACTGCTGAGTCAACCCTTTGTCACACACAAGGCAAAGACTTGAGAATCATCCTTTGGCAAGGTTGGGCTGAGCTGTGAGCAGAGCCACGAGTCTGGGCATGACTGCTCATTCTGGTCCCTCCCATTGTGGTGAGGCCAAGGCGGCCCAAGACGGGAGGGGACAGTGAGGGTGCTGGTGGTGTAGAACCTTGTGTCCAGAAGGAGGGAGGGTCCTCTGCTGAAGCCTCCTGGACCCGGGCAGAGCTTTCCCAGTGACCCCCAGTGCATAGCAGTTCTTCTGGGCCTTGGGCCTCCTCTAGCCAGAGGAGGGAGGTGCTCGTTGAGAAGCCAGAAGTGCCAGGCCCTATCTGGCCCTGCATATTTGTTCTCTCTAACTCACTCTAGAGCCCAGGAGATTGAGGCAGCTGCCTGGGGCTAGGGCTAGGCAGGGCAGGCCTCTAGCTCATCCTCTACCCTTTGTGCCTCCCCACCTCCCACGTATTGTGGGGTCACCCGCTTGGGGAGCCCTTTCAGACCCAGCCTAGCACGGGAGGCGGGCCCTGACTGGTAACCCTCTGCCTGCAGTGTTCGGTAACCTGTGGCAACGGCACCCAGGAACGGCCTGTGCTCTGCCGAACCGGAGACGACAGCTTCGGGGTCTGCCGGGAGGAGCGGCCCGAGACGGCCAGGATCTGCAGGCTTGGCCCCTGTCCCCGTAAGCCTTCTGCATGCAGCAAGCCCAGGGGAGGGGGGCTGGCTGGTCCAGGCAAATGCGGCTCTTCCCACAACTGGTCGCACTCAGCATCTGTGAACTTGAAGGAGAAGCTAAGCCCACCCAGGCCTAGGCTGGGACCTTTCTCTGGCAGGAAATGGAAGGAAGTGGCATTTGCCATGCTCACCTCCAGGCCAGGCCCTAGTGAAGGATGGTGTGGACTCAGTCCATCCCTGCCTTCCTGGCTGGCACTCCCTTTTGGTCTGGGAGACAGAAACCGTATTCACAGTGACTGCACATCGGGGCTCAGCCCATGCCCATGCGAGTAGGGGTGCCTGTATGAGTAGGGGGTGCCTGCTGCCCTGCAAGGAGAGCAACCAGAATGCTGGCTGTGTGTGGATGCCTGGCCAAGTGCTGGACACACGTCAGCTCTTTCGGTCCCCACAACAGCTGAAGACATAGATCCAGTCATGAGTCCCTTCTGCGGAGCAGGGAGCTCAGGGCGTCAGCTGTGCCTCCCCCAGCTGAGGAGGGGGTACAGCTGGGATTCACTTGTTCCCAGCACTTCCAGAGCCAGCAGTCAGGGCACTGCTCAGCCCAGAGCAGGGCACGGCGGGGACTTGGAGGTCAGAACAGAGATAAGGAGGCGCTGGTAGGGCCTGCGTGTGGGGATAGTAGCTGAAGCTACTCTGCTTAGCTGAGACCCGGATGCTTGGTGTGGGAGAGTCAGGACTGGGCCTAGACAGGGTGCTTGGGGCCCATCTGCGCCGAAGGAGGGCTTGCAGGCCACACTGGGGGGTTGGGGCCCTCCCGTCACCCCCTCCCTGGGATGCCAGAATCCAGGGAGCCCTTCTGCCTGGGGTGGGTGGGTTGGGTGCCCAGACCTGGTGCCCCAGCAGCCAAGACTCCTTTCTTTTCCCTCTAGGAAACATCTCCGATCCGTCCAAGAAGAGCTACGTAGTTCAATGGCTGTCCCGGCCGGACCCCAACTCACCAGTCCAGAAGACCTCGTCAAGTAACCGGCCCGTTTATAACTCTGTCTCTGCCCTCCAGTGCATGCCCTGC
Source organism: Mesoplodon bidens (assembly GCF_964165515.1). Classification (NCBI taxonomy): domain Eukaryota; kingdom Metazoa; phylum Chordata; class Mammalia; order Artiodactyla; family Ziphiidae; genus Mesoplodon; species Mesoplodon bidens. The sequence goes on along the minus strand of NC_138160.1, from coordinate 173,508,577 downwards.
GCCTTGTGGAGCTTGCCGTGGGCTCCCCTCCTCTCTTTCTATGGAAAACTGCCCTGACTCTTCCTGAGCGCTCTCTTGGTTGAATCTGTTTTCTCCGGGCCTCTGTGCTCGGCTGTCCCCTTTGGAGCCGCCTGGCCGGGAGGGCCAGTCTCGCAGCGGCACGGCCCGGGGCACCGGCCTCTTGTGGGGGTGCCAGGACCTCGCGGTGATGGTTTTTAAAGGGGCAAAGATCTGTCGCGGTGCTGGAGGGGCCAGAGGCCAAAGTTTGAATGTGACCACTTGGTGACCGCCTTGCGGGGCCACATCCCTCCAGGCTGGAGCTGCGGGTCGGAAATCGAGGCGGAGCCCGCCCGCCCCCTTTCAAATGCCGCCTACCAGCGAGGCGAGGCCAGAGGGGTCTCGCAGGTGTGCAGTTTTGCGTCGCCGTCCTGGGCGCCCGGCCCATGTCCGGCAGTGTGTCGGCGGCTCCCTTGCCACCTCTGCTGTTGCTGCTGCTGCTGACCCTGTGCTGTGTGTCCTCCTGACTCGTGTGACTGTGGCCTGCTTCCTGTGGCCTTTGTGTCCAGCTCACACAACCCTTGGCCCCCGTAGCCTGTCCCCTTGGGGGTTCAGGTCAAGCAGAGGAGGCAGGGGACGTGTCCCCGCAGTGGGACGTCAGGACGCACCACCACTTCCATTCTCTGTCCATTCGCTCCAATGGCCTTTCTCAACGTGCACACACGACCCCGTGCACGGGCGCGAGAGAGTGAGAGTGAAAGGCTGTCTCACGTGGATGCGGCCACCTACCCATGTGAACAACTACAGAATTACCTCAATTTTTATCGCTTTTTTGCTTAGATAAAACTATGTAGAAGATGCCTTAAAGTTGAAAGGTAACGGAATTGGCTGCTAGCAACCCAGGCAGGAGGCCCGCTCATCCACCCTTGGTCAAGGGTAAGGCTTCCCAGTCCAGTCTGTACATGACCCCAGGTACGGGCTCACCTCTGTGGAAAGGAGACCCGCTCTGTGGCCCGAGCGGCCCTTCGGCGCTGACTGTTGTTGCAGCCCCGGGCACTCTGCTGCCGGCGCTGCCTTACACCAGAGGGCGACTGGCCTGGCCCTGGGCGTGACCAGTGTAGCACTCCCGCCGGTCACCCCCCACTCGCCCCAGCCCCGTCCCCTGTTCATAGCATCCCTGCTGGACAGCGCCCAGCCCTCCCCTGGCACTAGTTACTGTTATGTAAATACTCGGTGTAACCCATACTAATTCTCATGACTGTTAACTTCCAACTTTGACTTAGGCAATGCGAGTGACATGAGTGACTCTGGGAAGGTGCAATACGGTCCTGAGCATCGTGCTCTCTGTCTATATGCACTTTGGTTTATCAGGGATATTTTATTAGAGTTTTGTATGTATTCAATGACGTATTATATAGGTTCCATTGTCGTTGCTTTTCTGGTTTTTTTATGAGACAACGTTAGTGTGTGCCAAAGTGACTGTGAAAGTGACTTTTACTCTTACTAACAGTGGAAAGACTTCCTGTCATGCATCCCACAAATAAACTCAATAAAAGTTCAGTGAAACTGGGTGCTTGGGTCTGGCACGCTGCTGCCTTCCTCTCTTCACCTCTGTGACCGACGGCGCTGCAGGGCTGCAGGTGCCGTTCTGGTCCATTACTTCCTTGGTTTCTGATTCCAGTGACTTTCCTGTCCCCCTTACCCTGCCCAACGTAGATACTGAGGGCCCCTCCCCCACTGAGGCATGTGCCCCCTCCTCAGGCATTTTTCAAAATGTGAGAGCAGCCCGTGCAGACACCCCGCCGGCATTCTGAGTTTTGAATCCTTAGTGCTAAACAAGTACCTTGCAGGAACACCTTGGCTGTCTCCTTGTGGATAAGTTCTCACAGTTGGGAAAAGGGCCCCATGTGAGCTTCTCCCCATCTTTGGGATCCCAGCCTGTGGAGTGGGAATATGGGGTTGGTAGCTGAGACAGTGTCCAGGTCACCGTGCCCTGAGCCACCATCAGGCCACTGCCCTGGCTCCTGACACCGCTCTCAGCCTTGGGCTACCTGTTCAGGGAGGGAACAGGCCTGTCTTAGGAGAGTCTTAGGAGAGTCTGGGTTGGGAGAAGGGCAAGGCAGCCGCAAGTCTGAGCGCCTGGCCTGCGACATTCACACACGGGTGTGCTCAGCTATGCCTGCCTTGTCTCCCAAGGCCTACCCTCAGGAGCCACAGGGCCTGTGTGTCCACTCCCCTTGCTGACAAGGACCACACAGCAGGTCAGGGTCCAACCAGGGACCTCCTAATCTGGGGTCTGGGTCATGTCCTGCCAGGGGGCCTCTCTCCCTCCCTTTCCCATGAAGGGATCCCATTCCGGGGAGGACGGAGGTCATGAGAAAGGACGACCACCCAGCGCCATGGAGATGGGCATCAGGGCACAGGGCCGGGTTCCAGGTGCCAGCCTTCGGGTGGGGGTCACAGTAGCTGTGGCTGGGGTCAGTCTGCCCAGAGCTCTGATCATTGAAAGACTCCCAGCTCAAGAGACAGGAGACCAAGACAACTGTGTCTGACGAACTGCGTCCACTAAGTCTCCTTGCCCAGACAGATCAGGAGAAATCCCTGCTGAGGGCACCTTGCCTACAGCTGCTGGCAGGCCACCAACAGGGCTGCTCCAATAAAACTTTGATTACAAAACCAGGTGGAGGGACCGACTTGGCCCACAAGAGTGGTTGGCAGACCCTTACCCTAGACTGATGTGATACCCGCTTCTCGGATCCCAGCCTGGTGAAAGACAAGTGGGGGAGATGCTTGTTATTTGTGTGAAGGAAGAGGCACAGGTGACAGGAGAGGGTGTCTGTGTGGCAGGGGTGACCCCAGTCCCAGCAGCACCTCTAGGCCTGGCTGCATCTTTGTTGAGGCCTATGCCTCTGGCCTCCCGCCCCAGCTGATGGCCAAAGCCTGGGGGAGACGCTGCACCAAGTATTACCAAAGCCCCCTTGTGTCTCCTTGAGGGCTGTCATGGTGGTTTCCACACGCTTACCTCAGTGACTGCCAGGGAGTGGGGAGGGACCGGGAGGGGAGAAGGGAGCAGGGGCTCTGAGCATGCCCCGCCCAGCTTCAAACAGGACTGTTCTGGTTTCATCTGTCTCAGATATTGGATATCTGTGTAAAATTTTATCCAAGGTTTTAAAACCCTGAAAGCCACATCTCAGCATCTTTTAGTCTGATTTCTGGAATCGACCCTCAGCACAAGGCCATTAGCCCTCCCCCTCCACATGTGGGCCTATTTCTCCATCTCAAGGTTAGGAAGACCAGGGCTTTTCCTAAACAGCCTATCTGTCCTAATCTCTTCACACTCTGGGTCCTGCGCCTAGTCATGTTTCCTCCTTATTCTGGCCACTTAGAAGCTCAGAGTCCAGGTTGGGTCCCTCTCTAATGATACAAGCCTCTGTGTATTCTTCTTCCCTATAGCACTGACATTCTAAAATCCACGATTTCCTTGTTTTGGACTTGCTCAGTTATTCACATTGGTCTTTTTCACATTTATGCATTCTTCGATTCACTGTTCTAGGCTCTGGTACAAAGGGGCATCCAGATACAGCTCGGGGCTCTGCCTTTTGGAGCTTCAGGATGATGAAAAAGTCAGGCATCAGTTACCTTATCGGACAACTAAATGTGGACTTGGTAGCTGGGGTGGAATGCTGGGAAGGGGAGACGCATGGCACCATAAGACCACATACTGGGGGATTTAACCTCCAAGGGAGGTCAAGGGATGCTTGCCTGAGGAAGATGTGTTTCAGCTGAGCCTCGGGGATAAGAGGAAGAGGGGAGGCACAGTATGTGCAAAGGCCCTGTGGCCACAGAGAGCACACTGAAGAGCAAGGCAATCAAGGCCTGAATGAGACTGGAGAGGTGAAAGGGACGGGTCCTTGCCCTGAAAACAATGGAGGAGCAATACAAGGGCTTCAGTCTGGACGGTGACATGGTCACATCTCCGGCTGAAGAACATCATTCTGCTTGCAGCAGGATAGCTAAATAAGAAGGAGGAAGAATGGAGACAGGCAGGCAGAAAGGAAGCTCTTACCATGTTGCAGCCAAGAGGCAAGGTAGCTTGGCCCTGTGGAGGCAGGAGAGAGGGGAGCGTGGACACATCTGAGAGCATCGGGGGAAATACTGACAGACCTGGAGATGACCGGACAGGGGATGCCCGGGGTCTGGCTTGTGCACATGAAGGGCCATTCTCTGAGATGGGTGGCACCAGTGAAGGCCATGGGCTTGGGCCGGACATGTGGAATCCACTTTTGGGACCACAGGAGTTGAGGGGTATCTAGTAGGCTGTTGTATCCAAGTGTTTGAAGCTCCGGGAGTTTGAGGTTGGTGTCCAACTAAGTGGGTTGCCAGCCTGTAAGGGAAAATTATAAGCTGGAGCAATGGCCATGCAGAGGGCAGATGTCAGAACCACGGGCCCTGAATGGAAGGGGGCCTGCTTGTCTGTTATTGTGAGAAATTTCAGTGAGGTAGCATAGCTTCACATGCAGATGTAGAGCGTGCCCTGTGTTAGTGCACAGAGTAACCATGTCACATGTGGTCCCCATCAGTGGCCGCCCCTTCCCTCCCTCCTTCCTGCCCACCTCCCCTCTTTCCTTCCTTTAAATAGGAGATGAGTTCACCTGGGAGACTGAGGGGAAAGGAGGGCACAGCAGAGGTTTATGTGGGAAACGTTTGAAACGCCCATTATGAAGAATAGAGAGTGACTGAGCAGGGGACATAGGTGGAGGGTTGGGCCCACTGAAGTCAGTGATCAAGAATTTATAATGGACCAAATATCCCCTGTTGTACGGTTAAATGACTTATTCTTTTATGTTGAATGAATTTTTGTAAATCATCTCAATTTTTGTGTTGTGTGTGAAATTAGGTATTAAGGGAAAGGGAACGGGATAAAAATTCAGGAAGAAGACAGAGAGTGAGAACGAGAGGAGTTGGATGGGTCATATTAATACAGCTGCAGCCAGGGTTGGAGCCAGGTCAGGGAGAAGACAGCCATGAGGAAAGAGGGAAAGAGAGAGACAACAGTGACCTCTGCAGAGAGTCAGGGCTCTCCATACAAGACAGACCATGGATGACCAGATCTTGGGTGGGAAAGAAAGGGGAGGATGTGCTGGGCAGAAGGATTAGTCTATGTGAAGGCATCAAGTTCTGGAGCACTTTGGAAAATGGCCAGAAGCTCAGTGTGGCAGGGCCATGTGGTAGATGGCGCAGTGGCAGGACATAAGGCTCTCAAGTAAGTTGAGGCAAGTGGAAGAAATCCCAGATAAGTCTGCATGATTTTTAATTTCTCTTTGGTCCCTTTTCAGAAACAAAGATCATCTGGAGAGTTTGGGTGAGGATGGGAACAAAATGTGGAGGAGTATGGTGAGGCCACGGCCAAGGCTCTGGGATTCGCTCTTTTGGGTGTTAGGAACTGGTTCTTTTAGGTTTAATTTTGTTATAGTTACTGCTTAAAGATGACTGTAGAGTCAAACTGTGCCAAAGAATGTCATTGGGGTTACCACTGGGATATCAAATGTGAAGATCTGACAAAGTCCCATTCTTTAAGATGAGCTTGGAATCACTCCCTGAGAATAGACAGGCCTCATTTCTGTCTCAGACTTTGAGAGATACTGAAAAATTTGCACTCAGTCAGGGCCTGCTTGGAGGAGGGGAGCATTGCTCACAGCTTGTGTGGCAGCCCTCAAGGGTGGGGTCCCCGGATCCACCCTGCCCAAGGGCTGCCCGATAGCAAAACCACACAGGCTTTCTGTGTGAGCTCGCTTGCCTCTGTGCTGTCTCTGGGCTCTTTCAAATGCCTCCTCCAGAAAACTGCTTCCTGTGGGGGAGCAAGGTCCCCCTTATCTGTCCTTTGGTTATTTGTCCCACTTTTCTCTTTCAGAGGGCCGCTGCCAAGGTGACAAGTCAATGTTCTGTAGGATGGAAGTCTTGTCTCGCTATTGCTCCATCCCAGGCTACAATAAGCTGTGCTGCAAATCCTGTAACCTGCAAGACAACCTCACCAATGTGGACGACAGGGCAGAACCACCCTCTGGGAAGCACAATGACATTGAAGAGCTCATGCCCACCCTCCCAGTGCCCACTCTAGTCATGGAGGTTCAGCCTCCGCCAGGCACACCCCTGGAGGTGCCTCTCAATACTTCCAGCACCGGTGCCACCGAGGACCATCCGGAAACCAACGCTGTGGATGTGCCCTACAAGATCCATGGCTTGGAGGATGAAGTCCAGCCACCCAACCTAATCCCTCGACGACCGAGCCCATACGAAAAGACCAGGAACCAAAGAATCCAAGAGCTCATGGATGAGATGAGGAAGAAAGAGATGCTCGGAAAGTTCTAATAAAATGGAAAGATAGCATCAATAGCATTTTTTTCTTGCTTATAGAGATATTCCATGGGATGACAACTCCTGTGTTGTGGAGATGAAGTCAGATTCCTGATTCCAAAAGGTTTTGGGAAAACAAAGAGGGAGAATAATGTAAAAAAAAAAAGTATATATATATATATATATATATGTCCTGTACTGGGGTTGAGTGTGGGGTGGAGAGGAATATAGAGGTTCTACAACCCCCATTGATGAGGGAAGACAGGAGGGATAACTTGGAGAGAGAAAACGTTTGCCCCAAGTTTCTGAGCAAGTGATTGGGAATCTTCTTTTCCTTGTGGTGACAACCCTGCTGGAGACGCAGGACATTTCCTGCCAATCTGCAGACCGAGACACAAGCCCCATGGGACTCTTGGGAGAAATGATGATTTATTTACTCAGTGACCAGTCACTAAGATGAGTGCGGTGAAGTGGAGGCCGTGAACTCCAGTCTTCGAGGTGGTGAGGCGGGTGATGAGGATGAGTGTGGTGGCCAGCTGGCATTCCCAGCCTCTCCCAGGCCTCTCTTTTCTTCACAAACCCTGGCCTTGCTTGTCACCTCTGGCCAGCCTGGCCTCAGACCTGGGGCTCCCCAGAGAGGCTCTCCCCTTCCCTAAGTGCACTAGAAGGATGAGGGAGGCATGCACTCTGCTGGAAAGTCCAGTGAGTGGGCAAGGCTCACTTTTTTGTGTGTGTGAACATGCAGCTTAAACTTCCCAAAATTACAAGACCCAAGCACATTAGCTCCTTAGCTGGGCCTAGCCTGACATGTAATTCTTAAGCTTTTCATGTCCAGGAAAGTTCTAAAGCTTTTGTATTCTCACCAGTCATAGATCTTAGAGAACTCTTTCTTATTTCATTCCCCATTCTGTGGATGAGAATACTGAGGCTCAGGATAGGTGCTAAAAACCTTTATTGGAACCTGTGCATGTGTATGTGTGTGAACCTCTGCATGTGGTCTAAGGGACAGAGTAAGGGGGTAAGAAACAGTGAAGGGACATCTGGGATGATGCTTAACCTTCCAAATGGTTGAAAACTAGCCTCCCCATCTCCGCAGCGCAGCCTACCTCTTTCCCCTCTGCCACCATGTTCCACACTTGCTCATACACGTCCCGGTGTCTCCAAGGAGCTTGCTGGCTCCTCGGAACCAAACTGGAGGAAACCTTTCTGAATTCTCTCATAGTATCACTCCTTTAACAAGATGTAGTGTGAAGCACTTCTGCACCCTCGTCTCTTTATCATTAGGAAATGTATCCACGGCTTTCCCTCGTTGGTTGAACCCATGGCAGCTGGTGCTACTCACGGGCTGAAGGACTGGGCAGTGCTTGCTTGGGTCCATCCTAGAATGTCGAGGAAGCTCCAGACTAACCCTAGCCAGAGTATTACTCAGTTTACCCAGCTTGGGGGCCACAGAACGGGAACACTCCCTTCTCAGATCACAGCAGAGCAGGGCTGTGTGTCTTGGGGGCTGGAAGACTTCGGGGAGGGTCCCCAGGTGGGACACACCCAGGGGGATCTCTCTTCTGCTGCAGGAAGAAAGATGCCCTCTGGGAACTGTAGGCCAGGTGGCCACGGCCCCGTATGCCATACTCAGTGCCTTGGGCCATATATCCACAGAGTTCTCTAGACTAGATGGTCCTCAGAAGTCTCTCTGTCTATGAAGGCAGTGTTCACCCGCTCTGAGACACTGCAAATTTCCACTGAGCTTGAGACAGGTGGAGAGCTGGCTTAGCAACAGTCCGGAGCTTCCAGAGCTGACTGAGAGGCTCCTGCAGCCTGGGGAAGGCAGAGGATACCTTTGAGCCAAGGTTTCCCAACACCAGGTTGAGACTCAGAGGTCCTCTTTGTCCACTGCTCTGCAAAGTCAGCTGAGGGCCCTGAGAGTCACTTCATGTTCGTGGGAAGACTAGTGCTGGCGTTTGGGGACCTGGCTCTCTGATCTACTCCTTCTGGAAAACCCATGGAATTTCACGTATAAGCCTTTCATGTGTACTTTAAAGTTGTTTGTTTGTTTGTCTGGAGTATATTATAAATGGTGCTCAATAGCAAAGTCTTTATCAGATGAGGCATTATGACTATGTACTCCTGTCTGACAGGCAGCTGCCACATGGGTCATCTTGGTGCTGAACTCACATCACAACATTTTATCTTACTGATGACAGCAATCAGTACATTTGTTTTTCTGTATAGTAAAATTTGGCTCCTTGGTTTTATAACTTATTAAAGTCAAAATGTCTGTGTTTTTGCACATCATGCCTGTGTTTGTTTGTTACCTTGACTACACTTGTCCCCCATTCCCAGCCTAAACTTGGGCAGACAGAAGGATATGCTTCCCTCACAAAGCCAAGAGATGTGGAGGGACACCAGTAGGCAGTGAGCCAAGGCTGCACAAGTCAGGATCCCATGAGGGGCGAGAGGTGCCCAGAAGGACCGACCTCTCTCCCAGCTCCCCGTGGAGTCAGTTCTCTAGGCAACACGGCTTAGCCAAAGGCTCCCAAGTCAACCTTAGTTCAAGGAGGAGACACCTCCTCCTCCCTGATTGCAATCCCTTCTCTCCTATAATTAGGGTTTCCAGAAAAAAATACTAGATGTTGAGGTAAATTTTAAGTTCAGAAAAACAGCGAATAACTTCTGAGCATGAAAATGGGACACACTTATACTAAAAGTTATTTTTTGTTTCTCTGAAACTCACATTTAACCGAGAATCTTGTAATTTTATTTGCTACATTTGGTAACCCTACTTATAATCAGTATTCTACTTTTAAAGACAGGTGCATGCTTTCTGGCTCTCTTTGATATTAGCAGGTATTGGGGAGGAGGGAGGTTGAAGGGTGGAAGAGGTGATTTCTTCTGCTACCCTGACCAAGTAGGAATCAGGCAATGTGTACACAGTGCCGGGGAGAGGGAACAATCAGAAATCTTACTAGTTTGTACAGGGGTTACTAGTTTGTACAGGGGTTATACGTGGCTTAGGAATACACAGTATTTCTCCTTGTTCTTTGCTATAATTTGTTTTGACTCCTTTTAAAAAAATATTTATTTATTTATTTATTTATCTTTGGCAGCGTTCCATCTTCATTGTTGCGCGAGGGCTTTCTCTAGTTGCGGTGAGAGGGGGCTACTCTTTGTTGCGGTGTGCAGGCTTCTCATTGCAGTGGCTTCTCTTGTGGTGGACCACAGGCTCTAGATGCACGGGCTCAGTAGTTGTGGCACGCGGGCTCAGTAGTTGCGGCTCTCAGGCTCTAGAGCACAGGCTCAGCAGTTGTGGCGCACGGGCTTAGCTGCCCCGCAGCATGTGGGATCTTCCCGGATCAGGGCTCGAACCCGTGTCCCCTGCATTGTCAGGTGGACTCTTAACCACTGCGCCACTAGGGAAGCCCCTTGACTCTGTTTTTATAGTATAGTTAGTTATTTATAACGGGGAAGAGGAATTCGGAATGGGTATGTGTGAATGTGTGTGTTAGCAGTGGAGAGTAAGAGCCTTGGGTGAGCAGAAACTGGCTGAGACTAAATATTGGCAAAGGTAACTCATAACTGGATAACCCAGCAAGGTTATCTTAGAAAACAGGCCCTGGGTTGTAGAGGAAGTGGTAAGGAAGGCCCAATCTATGCTTCCTGAAGAATGCTGATAAATGGTTAGGAGGAGCCAAATGACGTCATTACTGAGGATTTGGCCACCCTTCCCTCCTCTGGGCACTGTGTGAGTCCCTGATTTGCATGCACAGAGCAGCCATGCCATGGTCATACCCAGGGGTTTATACTCCACTGTGAATTCTTAGCCCAGGGGAACACAGTACACTCCCATTTAGAGGCCGTGTAGCCAGTTCCCCCCGAACCTCATGACCCCGCACTGTTGTTGCTTCATCTTTGGGGGCTCCCTCAGGGACTAACCTCAAATACACATAAAAGTTACACAAAGACAGTGTGTGAGTGCCCCACGGGGCACCGAAGCAACAAATGCCTTGGTCCAAATAAGATTCTTCTAGTTTCTTTAGGTGAACACTTAGATCACTGATTTTCCACCTTTCTTTTTTAAAACTCTATGTATTTATGGCTATAAATTTCCATCTATACAGCTGTAGCTGCACCCCACAAATTTCGATATTTCATACATTTTTTGTCATTTCATTCCAACTAGTTTCTAGCTTCCATTGTGACTTCCTCTTTTACCTAAGGGTTATTAAGCATGTTACTTAATTTCCAAACATTAGGGGGTATTCTGCTTATGGTTTGTTATAGATTTCTAGCTTATTTTACTGTGGTCAGAAAACATTTTGGGGAATATTTCAACTCTTTGAAATTGGTTGAGGCTGGCTTCATGGCCCATGATGTGGTCAGTTTTTTTTTGTTTTTTGCTTTTATTGCACATGTGCTTGAAAGAATATGCAACTGGCAATTGTTATTTATTTATTTATTTATTTAGGTTGTGGCACATGGGACCTTCGTTGTGGCATGCAGGCTCTTAGTTGCGGTATGCAGGCTTCTTAGTTGTGGCACTAGGACTTCTTAGTTGCGGCATGCGTGTGGGATCTAGTTCCCTGACCAGGGATCGAACCTGGTCCCCCTGCATTGGGAATGCAGAGTCTTACCCACTGGACCACCAGGGAAGTCCCACAACTGGCAATTGTTGAATACAGTATTCTATATATGTCTGTGATGTCAAATTGGTTAATTTATTATTCAGATCTTTTGTATCTTGACTTAGTTTTCTTCTTGTTCTATTAATTTGATAGAGAGTTGTTTTAATACCTCCCACTGATTGTGGATTTTTCTATTTCTCCTTGCAGTTTTATCCATTTTTACCCTTCTTTTTAAAAAATAAGCTATTTTACTATTTTGAAGTCTCATAATGGGAGCATACAAATTTCTAATTGTATCTCTTGTTGGTAACATTATCCTTTCATCTTTGTGAATTGATCAATTTTATTAAAAAAAATTTTGAAAATTTCCCCCCTAATATTAGTATAGCTATATCAGCTTTTTTTTTTTTTTTTGGTTAGTGGTTGCATAATATAACTTCTTCCATTCTTTTACTTGCAAATTTTCTAGATCTTAAGTGTGCTATTTGTACTTTGTAAACATATAATTTTCAATATCATCTAACACTTTAATCTTTTGATTAGACCATTTAGTCTATTACATTTAATGTCATCACTGACACCAGTGCCCTTATATCTACCTTCTTTTGTGCTGTTTGTGATCTGTAATTTTTTTTCTCTTCTTTCTTGCCTTCCTTTGGTTTGGGTGCTTTTTTTTCCATTCCATCTTAGCCCTATGTTAGTTTTGAAGCTACATACTACTTTTCTGTTATTTTAATTAGTATTCAAGACATTTCAACACACACTCTTAATTTACCAAAATCTATTATTCTTCTTAAAGTGACCTTCTTTCCAACAATGCAAATCCTTAGAATAGTGGTCTCAAGTTCTATGTGTGAAAGATAAATTTTTAAAATTTTCATTTCATCATGGACTAATAAAATATAAAGGAATTAATAGAAAAATAAGTAAAAAAGCAAAAAGATGTACAAAATACAAGCTTAATTTTAAAATAATTTTGAGGTATAATTGATGTACAATAAACCACATATACTTAGGTGTACAATTTGACAAGTTTTGAAATATATACAAATGGGAAATTATCACCACAATCAAGATAGTGAATATACCCATCACCCCCAGTAGTTTCTTCCCACCCCTTTGTAATCTCCCTCCCCTTCATTCCTATCTCCAAGCAACCACTGATCTTCTTTGTATCACTACAGATTAGTTTTCATTTTCTAGAATTTCATAAAAATAGAATTAAACAGTATTTACTCTCTCTTGCTGCTTCCAGTCAGTATAATTATTTTTTTACATTCATACATGTTATTGCATACATCAGTAGTTCATTCCCTTTTATTACTGAGTAGTATTCCATCGTATGAATACATTACTGTTTGTTTATCCATTCAGGAGTTGATGGATATTTGGGTTGTTTCTAACAAAGATCTATGATCATTTGTGTATAGGTCTTTGTATGGTGTGTGTATTCCTTTAAGCAAAACACCTAGGAGTAGAATGGCTGGATCATATGAGAGGTGTATGTTTAACTTTTTAACCAGCAGCATATGAGACTTCCTGTTCATCTACACTGTCACCAACATTTGATATGGTCAATCTTTTAAATTTTAGCCATTCTAAAAGATATCTAGTAGAGATCTCATTGTAGTTTTAATTTGCATTTCCTTACTGAATAATGATGTGGAGCATCTGTTCATATCCTTACTTGCCGTAGGTAGATAAATCACTCGATCAACAAATAGATGTAGATTGATCAATAGATAGATAGATGATAGATAGAGAGATATAGATTGATCAATTTTCTTTAGTGAGGTGTATGTCAAATCTTGCCAAATTTTCATTGGGTTATTTGTTTTCTTATTTAGTTTGGAGAGTTCTTTATATATTATAAATACAAGTAATTTATCAGATGCATGCTTTGCAAATTTTCTACCAGTTTGTGGCTTATCTCTTCATTCTCTTAACAATGTATTTTGAGGAGCATAAGTTTTTAATAAAGTTCAACTTATCAATTTGTTCTTTCATGGACTGTACTTTTCATGCTGTATCTAAGAAATCTTTGGCTAACCTAAGGCCACAGAGATTTTCTTATATGTTTTTCTCTATAAGTTTTATATTCTTAGATTTTATATCTATATCTATGATATATTTTGAGTTAATTTTTGTATATTAAGTGAAGGATCCAAGTTCACCTTTTTGCATATGGATATCCAAATGTTGCAGCACTGTTTTTTGAAAAGATTATCCTTTCTCCACCAAATTACCAAAGGTCATGAAAATTTCCTCTTACTTTTTTCCCTAAAAATTGAATAGTTTTTGCTCTCACATTTAGGGCTATTCTCCCATTTGATTTAGTATTTGAATGTGGTGTGACATTAGGATCTAAACTCATCTTTTTTGCATGTGGATATCCACCTTGCTGTATCATTTGTTAAAAGACTGCCTTTTCCCTGTAGTCCCTGTTAAAAGACTATCTTTTCCTTGGCGTATTTTCCAAAATCAGGTTTTTCTCTAATTTCTGTTCCATTGATCTATATGTCTTTCCTTACACTAGTACTACACTGTCTTGAGTATTATGGATTTTAGTAAGTTTTGAAATCAGAAAGTGTAACTCCTTTAACTTTGTTCTCCTTTTTCAGAATTGTTTTGGCTCTTCTGGGTCCTTTGTATATATTTCCACATAAATTTTTTTTTTTTTGCAGTACGCAGGCCTCTCCCGTTGCAGAACACAGGCTCCGGACGCACAGGCTCAGCGGCCATGGCTCATGGGCCTAGCCGCTCCGTGGCATGTGGGATCTTCCCGGACCGGGGCATGAACCCGTGTCCCCTGCATCAGCAGGCGGACTCTCAACCACTGCACCACCAGGGAAGCCCTCCACATAAATTTTTAAATCACCTTATCAATTTTTTCAGAAAGGCCTCCTGGAATTTGAGAGGATTACACTGAATCTATTGATCAATTTGGGAAAATTTGACATCTTGACAGTATTGTGCCCTCCAATCCATGAACACAGAATATCTATTTAGATCTTCTATAATTTCTCTCAGCAACATTTTTTAGTTTTTGATACACAAGTCTTGCACCTTTTTTGTTAAATTTATTTCTAAGCATTTTATTCTCTCGATGCTATTGTAAGTAGAAATATGTTTTCTTAATTTTATTTTCAGATTGTTCATTACTGGTATATATAAGTACAATAGTTTTTTGTTATTCTAATTTTGGGTTCTCCAACTTGCTGAACATGTTAATTAGTTTTGTTTTTGTTTTGTTTTTGGTGTGGATTCTTTAGTATTTTCTACATACAGGATCATGCTGTCTATGAATATAGTTTTACGTCTTCTTGTTCCATCTAGACTTCTTTTTTTCATCGTTGGACTGGCTAGAACTTCCAAACAATGTTGAATAGAAGTGGCAAGAATGAGTATCCTTGTCTTGTTCTTGATCTCATGGGAAAAGTATACAGTTTTTCACCATGAAGTATGATGCTAGCTGTGGGCTTTTTGTAGATACACTTCTTTAGATGAAGGAAGGTACCTTCTAGTCCTAGTTCACTGAGAGTGTTTATCATGAGTGGTACCGGATTTTGTCAAATACTTTTTCTGCATCTATTTAGATGATCATGTGGCTTTTGTCTTTTATCCTTTTGTCATTGTATTAACTGATTTTCAAATGTTAAATCAACCTTGCATTCCAGATCTACATCCAATTTGGTCGTGGTCTGTAATTCTTTTTCTCTATTCCTGAATTTGGTTTCTTAGTATTTTTTGTTGAGGGTGATTGTATCTATATCCCATAGTTTTCTCATCATGTCTGGCTTTGGTATCAGAGAATGCTGGCCACATAGAATGAGTTGGGAAGTGTTCCCTCCTATTCTATTTTCTAGAAGACTTTGTGAAGAATTGATATTATTTCTTTTATTTTTATATTTGATAGGATTAATGAGTGAAGACATCTGGCTTGAGCTTTTTCTTATACCAAGACTTTAAATTACAAATAAGTTTCTTTACTTATTATAGGTCGATTTCTTCTTGGATCAGTTTTGGTAGTTTGTGTCTTTCTAGGAATTTGTCCATTTCATCTAAATTATATAATTTGTTGGCATACAGTTATTCATAGTATTCCCTTATAATCTTTTTGTTTGTTTTAGAGTCAGTAATGACATCCTCTTTTTTACTCCTTATTTTGGCAATTTGTATTCTTTCTTTTTTTCTTGGTTAATCTAGTTCAAGCTTTTTCAATTTTGTTGGTCTTATCAAAGAACCAATCTTTGGTATCACTGATTTTTCTCTCTTGCTTTTCTATTTTCAGTTTTCATCTAATCTATTTCCTTTTTTCTCCTTGCTTGAGATTAGTTTGCTCTTCTGGTTTCTTTTTTTTTTTAATCCAGCATTTTCATTTTTTAAACTTTATTTTCATAGAACATATTTTCACATTAGAAAGTCCCACAGTGGGAAAATAATAATTTATTACCAATAGTTTTATATTTGTGGACAGGTTATTTTAGGACAAATAAACACACTTGAGGATCAGGTCTTAGTTTAGAATCTACAATATTTTGACACATCAGCAAGGGGGACCTCTTCCCTAAATGGGACTTATCTATATTTAGAAACTCTCCACACTCTTCTTCCTATGATTTAGAAATTAGTAATGTGAGATATCAGCACTTCCCAATTTTAAAGTTTCCCCAGGACATGTAACTATCAGTAGCTGGTACCAACTGAACAGAGGAGGAAGTTTTCAAAAATTAAACACTGTTTAATTTTCTGCGAAGTCTTTACTTATGAATTAACAGTCTTTCCCTTATTCATCATTCTCAAGACAAATATAGAAGCTTGATCATGTATTGATGGTAAGAAAGCTGAATTTACTCTAAGAGGTTGATAAATTAAAAGGCCAAAGCTCATATATAATGTTAAATTATACTGTGAGTCTTGTGAGAAGCTGGGAGACAACCCCATTAACGCATTGGAACGCGGAACTCAGTCTCACAATTTCTCAGATACAAGTCCTCGCAAACCTTGTCCTCAAAGATTAACCTCTGAAAATAACCATGTGATTAGGATAAAGGTTTGTCTCACCAATGGCTTATATGTTATTTCCTCTTTATTGTCAGTGGAATGGAATGGCAGAGCAGAGGCAAAGAGGTGTACAACCAGTTCTTAAGATATTAAGTCATAAAGTCCAGGGCTTCCACAGCGTGACAACAGCTTTCAGATGCCCACATCATGATAGCTGAAATAACAAGGCACAGCAAAGTTTAGAGCTGAGCATCTGAAAGGCCTGCCTTGGTAGCCTTCTGCGATGTACCACACAGACAAAGTCAGTAACAACTTGTCCAAGGCCCCAGTGACTATGTAGAATATGGGCTGAAGCCAGGAGTCCATCGCAGAGCAAGGATTCAAATACACAGCTGGAAGCAGGCCCAGGAGCAAACACTGACAACCTTCTCACCAGTCCAGGGTAGAGATGCAGCTTTGGAACCAGGATGGTGGCTGGGTAACAAGTGAATGTGCTGTGCTCCACAACATTCTGGGGTGGGTTGGTCCTGGAGAAATGCTGAGACATGAGCAGGTATGACCACTGGGTTTGAAGGAAGAGACTTCAGTCTCCTTGGGCATCATAGAGGACACTCAGCCTCCAGAGAACCATCGTTTTGCTCCCAAGGCCTCAAGGTCATCCAGTAACCTAGAAGCAGTTATCTTCTGCTGGTTTCTTAACATGAAAGCTTACATTTGTTTATATTATTGATTTGAGACCCTTCTTGTTTTCTAATATAGCCATTTACAGTTATAAAATTTCTCTCATGAACTATGTTAGCTGCATTCCATAAATTTTGATATGTCATGTTTTCATTGCATTCAGTTCAAATATTTTAAAAGTTCACTTGTGATTTCTTTGGTCTGTGGATTATTTAAAAGTGCGTTTAAAATTTTCCAAATATTTGGGTATCTCCCAATTTTTTAATTCTGTTGATTCTAAGTTAATTTCACTGTGGTTAAAAAAAGAACATACTTTGTATTATTTCAATCCTTTTAAATGTATTGAGACTTTTTTATGGCCTTGTATATGGTTTACCCATAGTTCATGTGTGTCTGAAAATCATGTGTTTTCTGCTATTATTGGGTAGAGTGTTCTGTTGATGTCAGGTCAAGTTGGTTGATAATGTTGTTTAAGTTTTCCAGTGGCCATGGTTCATCTCTCTGAATTCTAATCCTCTCCCTGATGTTGGCTAAGAATTTCTAAATATGCTTTTAGCTATTTGATGCTTTCAAGAGTTTTGTTTTCCTTGTTCAGTCTTCTTAGTTGCTTTTAACAGGATCTTTGGCCTGAATTATCTAATCTGACAATTCTGGAATCCCATTATCAATTTTTAAGACAGGGTTGTCTATTTTTATCTGTTGGAATTAGGCTAGGTACCATTTCTAATAACATTAGGCAAACTTTTGTTTGTTTGTTTGCGGTAAGCGGGCCTCTCACTGTTGTGGCCTCTCCCGCTGCAGAGCACAGGCTCCGGACGCGCAGGCTCAGCGGCCATGGCTCATGGGCCCAGCCTCTCCACGGCATGTGGGATCTTCCCGGACCGGGGCACGAACCCCTGTCCCCTGAATTGGCAAGCGGACTCTCAACCACTGCGCCACCAGGGAAGGCCTAGGCAGATTTTAACACAAAGTTTTACTGGTAAAAGAGAAGAGAACTCAAAGCCTTTAAATTCTTACCAAAGTGCCCAAATATAAAATTCTTTCTCTATTCCTAAATCAATTTACACTAAAATTTTTATATATAAATAATTATAATTCTATGGAGATAGTTGGCTTCCTACTATTGTTTCAAAAAACATTACTGGATAAAGAAAGGTCATCATATAAATATCATAAAAATGTAAAATTTCAATTAACCAGGTTAATACAGCAAAAGTTGTCATAACTTCAAGGAGAAATTGACAAAGCCTCCATCCTAAGGAGAACATTGAACATATCTCAGTATTTAATAGATCAGTAGTGAAAAGAAAACAATAATATATAGAATATTTGAATAATACAATATACTAGCTTGATCTTAGTAACACACATATATCTCTGTTCCCCCAACAATTGAACAACTCACATTCTTTTCAAATACTATGACATATTTATGAAAATTGATGATATATAGGGCCATTAAGGAAGAATAAGAAATTGAATAGATTTAGTAATTAATCTAACCTAACTACAGGTAATTAAATTAGAAATCAACATCTAAAAATTAATTTAAAACATACATTTGAAATGCAAAAACTCACACTTCTAAATAACTCACAGTTCGAAAATCATATTAGGAAATACTTATAATTGAATACCTCTTACCGAAACTTGTGAAATGCAGTCAAGGAAGTGCTTGGAGGTTCTTATGGTCTTAAATACAAAAATTAGAAAAGAAAAAATTTGAAAATAAATTAATGAACTATGTAACAGAGTAAACCCAAAGAAAGTAGAAGGAAATAAATAACCGATATTATTTATAAGGATAGAATTTAATTAATAGAAAAAATTTTAAAAGATCAACAAAGCCAAAAGTTCATTTAATATTTACCAACTCTGGTAATAATGATCAAGGATCAAAGCCAGGATGTACAAATCGACAACTTTAGGAATAAGTAGAACTTAATATTGAAAAGGTAGAGATTAAAAGGTTTATAAATAAATAATATGAACAAATTAGTGCCAAAAAATTGGAAATAATTAAAATGAATAAATTCTTAGAAAAATAAAATTTATCAACATTTACATAAGGAGAAATAGAAAACCTGGCTAGAATTATAATCATGAAAGGAATTGAATTTGCAATTCAAAATAGTCCATAAATAAAATACCAGGCTCAGACAAGCAGACAATTCTAACATCATACAAATTCTTCTAGGTAATAGGAACAGAAGGAAGCATTTTTCAGTTTATTACATGAAGTTAAGATAACTATCTTACCAAAAATAGATAAGGATCAGAAAAAAAAAAAAAAAGCACAAGAAAATTGCATGGATGCAAAAATCCTAACCCCAGTATCACTAGACCATATCCAGTCATGGACCAAAAAGTTGCTCTATAAGACTAAGTTAGGTTTATTCCCAGAAATTAAGGATGATTTAACTTTAAACCTATTGATTTCCAAGCAAGATGGTGAACTAGCATGCGTTTCCAGCTTCCTCCCCACTGTAACTCTGGAGTAGGCATAACACTGACATAGGATTATTGATCTGATGAATCAACATAGATACTATGAGAATGCCTGAGAAGGCTGTTTTGAAGAGGTACAAGTGTGCCTGTGGCAGAGGGTTAGTTTGTTTTCTGTTTTGTTGGGGTTTTTTAGTTTTGTCAAAACTTTGGGGTGTGGAGCAGCCAGTGCCCTCAGTGAGAAGACACTGTTAGGCGAGAGTTTTTAACTTTTACCTCTTTCTTCCCATACCTTGCTTTGAACTGATCATTTTCTGCCACATTCACCCAGAAATTATTAGCAATAGCTCAGGCTAGATGATGTCAGTTGTGACAGGTCAGGATAGCATTTAAACCCAATGAAAATGAGAAACTGGTGGAAAAAGGTGCAGATTGGTCAGCTCCCCGCCCTTCTAACCTTGAGGCAGCTGGACTGAAAGCTAAGAAGAGAGACTTCTGGTCTCAGTTCTGACATGTGAAGAGTTTGGAAGCCATCACTCCCATTCTCACAACCTCATAAAAGCTAAACAGACTGAAAATCAATGACTGTTCTTAGATCCATCAGAGAATTGAGGTCAGAGGGCACATTTTGTCACCCCGAAACTGAACTGACAAGTGAATACAGAGAATTGCAGCCAAGATCAGCTTACTGGGAGCAGAAGCTTCTGGAGCCAGTAACTGATAGAAATATTTAAATGGTAGTTGACAAACTTCTAGAGGCAGTGTGTGGACTGGTTTAAGGGTGGGGTCCACAGTCTTAGGGAGTCCCCCACTCTCCTGCGTTTTACCTCCAGAAACCTCACCAGATCTCACAGTGAAGATGTGAGAAATATCCTCTTGTGTTTCTGGCAGCAAGAAGGGAAAAGTAGGGCTTCCCTGGTGGCACAGTGGTTGAGAGTCCGCCTGCCGATGCAGGGGACACGGGTTCGTGGCCCGGTCTGGGAGGATCCCACATGCCGCGGAGCGGCTGGGCCCGTGGGCCATGGCCGCTGGGCCTGCGCATCCGGAGCCTGTGCTCTGCAGCGGGAGAGGCCACAACAGTGAGAGGCCCGCGTACCACAAAAAAAAAAAAAAAAAAAAAAAAAAAGAAGAAGGGAAAAGTAGTCCTTTTGAAATATGCCTAGGAGAAAAGTTACCATTTTGAAATACACCGAGTGTCCTCTAAAATAGCGGTCTGCCTTCAAGAGCAATACTTGATCAGAAACTTATCTGACCTGGAGAAAGGCAATTAGACAAAGTCAGCCACTTACAGCCTCCTCTCTATGGGGAGGAAGAAAAGACTAACAATGCCTCTGAAAGTCACAGCCCAGGGACTCAGACACACTAAAAAACAGATTTAATCAGGAGATTTTATTTATTTATATTTATTTGTTTGTTTGTTTGTTTGTTTAGGATCTGTGCCGGGTCTTCATTGAGCATGCAGGATCTTCACTGCAATATGCAGGATTT